>NC_134875.1:104832481-106277481 GCF_049852395.1 Peromyscus maniculatus bairdii | reverse complement strand
ACAAGGTATGGTGGTTTTACTATGCCTTGTTCTCCTTCTCTTGCCCGGGGCAAGCACTCCCTCCATGAGTTTCCAGTCCCACTGCAGGGTTTACAGTCACCAATGCCACTAATTGCCATTCTGTAGTCACCTCAGCTGAACCAGGACAGTAAACAACTACTAAAAATTACAGCCTCCAGGCCTCCCTGAAACTGACCAGATTCACTGGGGCCCATCCTGGGAGAGTAAGCAGAGCTCAACTGCAAAGAAGATTCTGAGATACAGTAGAGCCAAGATCAAGGAACACTCACAGCTAAGCTAAGCCACAAACAAGACTCTGGGACCAGACCAGCTGCCTGGAAGAAGCAGAATCAGCCAAGCTTCCTAGATGATGTTCAGACCAACAAAGGCACCTGGAAAGGACACCCTCTAACCAGTTGGTTGCTGCTGGGGTGGACCTTGGAGATGCAGCTGTCTTTGAGTCGTTTCTGCTCCTATAAGTAACCCATACCCACAGTCCTGTAAGTAACCCATATAAAACTCTTTGATTCGCCAAACTGGATACCAAGTAGTATCCATCCTTTGGTCTGTCGTGGGTTCCCTTTCTGGGGTGAGTAGATGAGTGTGTTTCGTCTCCCTAGAATAAACTTTTGTCAAACAACTTAATTGGAGCCCAAACAGAGACCTGACAGAATCAAAGAGTCATTGAGGAGGAGTGAGTGCATGGGTCTCCTGTGCATGCAAGTCATGCAACTGAGGCTGCACAGCCAGAGGGGCGAGCATCCAGAAGGAAAACTCCAATACATTTGACCATTCCTGTGTCATGGGCGTAATTCTGACACACTTATCCATTCCTGTGTCATGGGTGGAGTGTGCTTTTGTGTTCTGAAAGCAGTGGCATGGTTCTTGCTGTGGGTAGTGAGACATGCAACTAAGGCTGGGTCATCAGGATTAGGTGTGCCTGTGGGAATAATCCCAGGATGGTATTCTTGCTTGTGTGGTGTGGGGTGGCATGCCCAACTGAAGAGTGGGGTCCACCACATGAATATGGAGATGTGATGAAAACAGTTAAAGGTTCGGAGGAAATTCTGCAGCTTTGATATTCGCACACAACACTGGAGACTGGTAGCAAGCAGCAGAGGTTGCCTGTCCAGCATTGTGTGCAGCAGAAATATGTCCGAAGCTGTGATGAGAGCCTAGCGGGAACTTGTTCGCAACAAGAAAGGGATACTCAGATAGCCTCCCCAACTACAGTTGCTGATGTGGCAACTAAAGTAGATAAAAGGATGAGAGGGAGATGGTAAGAGCAGTAGAAGGTATTCCTCAGGTCCTACCTGTAGTATAAAAGAGGGAGAATCTGCAATCCAGCATGCAGATGGGGGATTAAGCATGGTCCAGTGCAAGAAACAAGTGTGCAAATACTGAGCGCGGGAATTGCTGGAAGGAGGGAAGACTTTTAAATAAGTGATGGAACAGTCTGTCTCAGCCTGACTTGTGAGGCCATGGGACATGGGAGTGGATGGCATCAGTCTGACTGCAGTGGAAGCAGGAAAACTGAGTAAGTAGCCACCCCTCCTTAAGTGAAAGGCTGCATAACCAGAGGCTTTCTGAGAGAAACCCATCACTGATGGGCCGGCATAGCAAAGCCATTAGGAAGACTTGGTTATCTCCCTCTGAAGTCCCCACAACTAACAGGGGCTGGAGGACCACAGTGGAGGGGCAGACACTATGGTGGGAACCAGGAGTAGAAGGAGCTGTGTTTGAAGTCCAGTTTACTGGACCAGACAGAACCATGTTCATGGAGATGTTAAAGAAGAGGCTGATTCATCAGGGACCTCGAAGTTGCCAGTGGGATGAAGCTTTAGTGACTCTGCTGAGCCCTTTGGTGGGCAGTATCTTGATCACGTGGGAAAGGCTTTGGTAGATCCAGTAACTTAGACCAGCATGTAAACAGTGTCTGTAAAGTGATTGGGCAACTTAGAGGAGGTAACAAAATGGGAGAGCAGAGAAAGAGGAATATCTGGGTTGCTCAAGACAAATGTGACTACATTTGAGTCGAGCTGGAGTTCTTATGGAAGGAAATAAGAAAACCTAAATGGTGTGCTATGGAGTCCCCAGAGCCTTTAAGGCCCAAGGAGTAGTTCACAAGAAGGCACCCTTGATAGAACAATACAAGGGAAAAGGATCAAGCCTGTCCCAGGGGTGGGCAATTATAGCCCCAGACTAGGGAGTGTAAATTCCCCTCAAGCAAAAGGTAATGTTAATGGTGGAAAAGGTTTACCCAGTCTGGAACTCCCCAACAGCAGGATGTTGAGAATGGGAGGCAAGGGCTACAGCTACATCCACAGTGCCAGCCCAGAGAGTCAGCAGGTGCAGCAGAGGAGAACAAGACCACGTTCCCCTTTGGTACTGCCTGGTAGGTCTGAGCAGATTAAGTCAGGGAAGCTCCGAAGAAGAGCTCTAGGACATGGAATGTATTGACACAGCAGAGAGTATGACCAAAGATTACAGGTGAAGGAATAGCCCACTGGAGCTTGTAGCTCTGGCACACTTTGCCCTTCCTCCATATTCTCTCTGCTTTGCTAAAAACAAAAAAGAAACAAAACAAACAACAAACAAAAAAACCAAAAACCATTAGTTTACATTCCTAAAGCTATCCTCCAAGATCTGTTTCATTATTTGTCCACTTCCTCCTCCTGAGGCTGACCACCAAGATCCAGATATCAAAGTAATTAAAGTCCAGCAATCAAAAGCCCGCCCCAGTTAGTTCACCTAATTAGCATAACCAATCAAAATATACCACTGCATCCTAGCCCATGCTAACACAGGCCTCCCCTTTTCCTCCCCTTAAAAATTTCACCTGAAAGGTCATTTGCTTCTGCTTGAGTCACAGAGCAATCACATTGACTTTTCTTCCCTGACTAATGGAGGATTTCTCTGGTGTTTAGGTGTGGCTTGTGCCTAGGGTCTGGAAGGGAGCACCCGCTGTCTGGGAGCCTCCTACAATGGAGAGCTAATTAATCAGTGCCGCCTATCCATGCTTTGTACCCAACCTTGATCTATGGGAGAAGCTACCCAGCATGGGACCTTTTCATACTGTGTCAGACCTTCACTGTGTCTGGCTTTAGCATCTTCTTAGTCAGGAACCTCTGGGATCTACTGACCCTTGCTGGGAACAGATGACAACAGACTTTCCGAGTGCTTCTCCAAGGTTATCTTTGTAACTCCACTATTTGTTATGGGATGGTGGTTCTGGATGTCGCTTGCACTGCCCATCCTCAGGCAAATGTTTTGTTACATAGAGGACACAATGCTGACCTCTGAGGGTTTTGCAGATTAGGAAAGCCATGGGAGAGACAACCAGGTGCAATGGTACTTCCACCTACCTACTACCCAAGTGTGGCTAGGTTAACTGAAATCCAAAAGGACACTCCCAGAGGCCATAAGGTTATTGAATGAATACCCCAGTTCCAGGGGTGAGGGGGGAGGCTACCTCCTTATGAGTCATTGCCCAGGAAGTTCTCGAGAACCCGCAAATCATTAAGGCTATTGCTACTGCTGTTGACTGTAGGCCAAAATCAGAGCCTATTGCTGAAGACACCACATGTGTATCCTTTGATTGTAGGACACGGAACAATCAAACTGCATTGAACTGGAAACTCCCAGCCTGCTGTCTGGGGTTCATAATGCCAGAGGTGGTGGGGCAAGATGCAGGTAGAGGACTGTCACCAACGTTCCTGTTTGGCTATGGACCCTGTGTGCTAAAACACTGACATGCCAGGCAGGATATGCCTGTTTGTGGTATAGTGTGTTAGCCCAACAGCCTTCCGACTGGATTTAAGGACCGCTCCACAAGAGCGAGTTCACATCTGGGAAGGTAAGCCAGGACAAAAACCTGTGGCTGGGGAGGCCAGAGGTCCCAGTGGGGAAGCACCTTTGATAGTTTTACTAGACGGATGTGATGAGCCTGTCAAACCACCTTCTAAACCTGCGTTTATGCCCATAGCACACTGTTAGTGACAGCCTCACCTCATAACCACTGGTGAGGTTCCGCAGAACAAGCAGCTGTTACTGTGGCATGGGGTCTATTTCTTAGTCCTGAGTGGACATCTATAGTTGCCTCCTCCAGGGCTCAGGGACCATTGCAGGAGAGGGGGAGGAAAGAATGCAAGAGCTAGAGCAAGGGCTGGAGGCACAAACATTCCATCCTGCAGGGGAGCTCCTTAAACAAGGAGGTAAACAGCTAAAAAAAAAGTAACTTCAGAAATTCATTATGGTCCTCCCTGGGAGCCAGAGTAAACAGATCCAAGCTGCAAAGACTCTGAGACCAGCCCAGCTGCCTGGAAGAGATTTAGACCAAGTTGGACCTTGCTGTTATCTATAATCTGGTCTATTGTGGGTCCCCTGTCAGGGGTGATTAACAAGTGTGTTTTGTCTCCCCAAGAAAAGTTTTGCCTTAAAACTCCACCTTTGCTCAGTAGTTGGCAAGGGATTACCACCAAATAAGGATTTTCTAAAAGGGTAGTTGCCTAGCTTACCAAGTTAGGCATTACTTGCTCAAGTCAGAGTGGGCCGTCCTGCCTCAGCTCATGACACCATGGGTATGGTGGAGGCTGCTGTGACCCACTTGTCTCTGTGCCGCCCACCATACCCTCATCATACCTGTAGAATTTGGAGGGCTAAAAGCCACTGCTCTTGATGGATCAGGACCTGAGTACACACCAGGGCCACATCTACATTGTTTAGCAGGTCCCAGCGATGCTGGCTGTCCAGAATGGCTTTAACCAGATGGAGCACCTGAACAGGGTTGTGTTGGAAGTCCCGACACAGCTTGCCTGCGAGGGTCACCAGCTCTGGTGGGGGAGGGGGAGCATCCCCATGCTCCCGTAGCAGCCTCAGGAAGTTCTCCATCCTGCAACCACAGCTCTGCCAACACAGAACATTCAGAGTAACACTGATGCCAACCGTATTCTAGCCATGAGTCTTCAGACCAACTCCAGGAGGCAGGTGACATGAGAGCCTCAGGCTATACCACTTCCGAGGTAGGAGAACTCACCTGAGAAAAGCTAGAATGGTCTCACACATCCTTCTTCCTATTCCCCCAAATAGCTGCGTCCTTACGGAAGCAGCTGTGTACAGGCCACTGAACAGGGAGGGCACTCTGCAACTACCTGGTCTCACCTTTCTGCGCCTTAACCCTTGCCCCTGGCCTGATCCTTTCTTCTCCTTTCCCTTCCTATGATCAAGTCTTTTAAGAAAGCTATGATTGCATTTCCATTTGCTCTTCACTGTGGCATCTGTGAGTTTCCCAGAGGCCCCAACATCTGCCACGTGGGTGACAAGGCATTCACCTAAGCACGGTAGTCTCTCTTTTCACAGTTAGTGACACAGATTTCCAGGACTAAATGCTGGGTCCTAGAACATCTTACAACAGTAGGAAGCTGCAAGGGCAGAAAGCGAATTCACAGGCATGAAGAGTTCCCACCTTAGGGCATTGGTGCGGCATGTGGATGGCAGATTTTCAGGCATGAAACCTAATCACGGTTATCCCGTTTCTGTGGAACACACTCCAAAAGTGAGGCCAGAGAACAGGCCGCCAGCTTGGAACCTAGCCTGCTGCCCCCAGGAGCCTCTCCCAGCCCAACTGGTTCTCTCACGCACTGGGGTCTACACCACGTGCCTCATCAGCCCTCAACAGAAGGTTTGGGCTCTCACAGGCCGGGAACAAGGCTATCTGAGGACCCGGTTTTGTTCAGTGCCTCAGCTCCCTGCTGTATCCGGGAAAGGGTCAATGCCTCACGAGACCACCCGTGTCTGAAGAAGAAAGGGGCTCCCACTGAAACCCCACGCAGGCTGGGACCAGAGGGCCAGACCATGCTGCTGGGTACCTTTCCAAAACGATGCTCCCTCGGAGGAAGAGGCTTGCAAATGCTAGACTTCAAACATGTATGATGGAGCTGAGGAGCGGGCCACAGCAGCCTGGGTGTCTGGATACCAACACCCAGGCATCTACACGAGGCACCTCCCCACAATAACGCCCCACCCTATCCTCTTCCTCTAGCTCCTCCCTGAAACCCCCCTCAGACCACTGGCTCCCCATTGCAAATGATAGCTACAAAGTATCCAAACTTCAGCCTCCGCTAGCTCAGGACAGAGGCCCCTGCAAAACTCGGGGAGGTACCAAGATACAAAGACCCCTGATTCTCAGCAGGGTGGCGGTGAAGTTGGTCTAGGATACACACTGGAGCATCCTCATGGTGCCTATATATGATGACAAGTTGGGGTCACTCTGGTCCTCCATGTTCCTTGACTTGTCCCTGGCTACATGGGAGTGTGGACATTCCTGACACAAACCCTGAGGACTGGCAAGTTGGGGGCCTTGGCAGGGTTCTAACATAGCCCATTCTGGGAGTCTTCATGTACTCAGAGGGTGGGAATTCACCTTCTATGGCTGTGTGCTGTGACCCGCGCAGCTGGAGCACAAAATCTGGCGAGGGATGCGTAGGTTAAACAGCACTCTAGACACCCAGTTCAGTTCGTCAGGGAAGCAGCTCTCTTATTTTGTACCAACATGGGCTCTAACAGCAGGAATCAAGGAATGGTTACTCTGTATCCATAGGCAAGAAGGACACTGTTTTCCAAACAGGAAAAACCACAGGGGAACTGATCCCCAGCACTTTCCGGAACCCAACTGCACATTTTTCACACAAACAACTTAACGGGGACAGGACAAAAAAGGGCATTTAAGATTAAGGCAGCAAACTTATTGCTGCCAACAGCTGTGGAATACAGGGAGCTAGGGGGTTCTGGGCAAACTAACTCCGGGCACTGTTTTCCAGACCGGACTAAGCAAGTTTTCTAATAGTCTAGCAAGTACACAGATGGTATTCAATAGCCCGAAGGAGAAAAATGTCCTGCCCAGTGCCCTGGAGATCATAGCCCAGGCACACTATAGGTTCACAGTCCCATGAGACTCTCTTTAACCCACGTTGTATGTTTAAGCATGTATAATACGGTCCTGAGGATGGGATCCTGGTGATCAGAAATCCTAATCAGGACACTTGGCCATGTCACACGGTACAACCAAATGGATAAGGATGCTTGCCCATGCCTCCCGGTAAACCCAATGGATGAGTGTTGTGAACCTATTTGGAAAGTAATGGTAAAGTTACATGCAGCACATTAAACCACCATTGTCTCTGGAGAAACAGCACTTGTTTTTGTTTTCTGAATTGCTATTGTTTGGATTTGGATTTTTTTGAGACAGGGCCTCACTGTAGACCAGGCTGGCTTCTAACTAGCTATAATGACAAGGATGACCTTGAACTCAGAGTGTAGAAAGGATAACCTGGAACTCCGATGCTCCTGCCTGTTTCCCAGTTGCTGGGATTACAGTGGAGGAATGCTCAATCAATGTAGTATATCTTTAAATATATATATATATATATATATATATATATATATATATATTAGATGCTACACTTTTTCTTTGTTCACTGGAAAAAAACGCTAACCAATAAAGCATCCTCAATTTCCTTTAGTTCTCTGTGTGTATGTGTCTGTCTGTTTATGGGTACACATACCACTGTATGGTTGAAGGTCAGAGAACAAGCATTTCTCACCTTCCACCACGTGGATCCCAGGATCAAACTCAGGTTGTCAGGCTTGGCGGCAAGCACCTCCCTTTGCTGAGCCTTCTCACCATCCCCTCCTCTCTTTTTGTCTGTTTGCTTGCCATGCCTTACATATGTACAATTTAGATTCTGCAAAGAAGTCCTGACTTCCTGAAACTTCTCCAGTGCAGACTCAGTGGCAAATACTATCTTGGTGTTTTTTCTTGAGCTATTTATAAACTCTCTGCCTTCATTTAACTAAGTGTGAAATCTTACGTTTCTGCAGAGGAACCTAAATATTTTGTCTTCTGTTTTGTTGTTTTGACTCAACTGATAAACACACATCCACCAGTATTTATGGCTTGTCAATGTAAGCTTTCAGACATGCCTTCAAAGGGCGCTGCTTTACGCACATTACAACAATCACAACAATTCCAAAAGCTGAAGGATCAAGTTGGCTGATAGATGGATGTTGCCTTTTTAAAGGTAACTAATGATTTCTCAATTGTGTCAAATGTTTGCCATTGTCAGGCTAAGAAGATGATATAGGCACAGACACGTTTAGGGGGATTAAGCCAGGTGTTTGACCGTGTGCTTCTCATTTAAAAACAAGAGTAACCATGAGTTGCCAAAGGCGGGATGCTTGCTGTGCCCACTCTCATGTGTCCTGGGACAGTGGACAGGCATGTCTGTGTCTCTGAGCTCTGAGGTGGCTGTTCATAGAACAACCGACATGATGTGACAGAGCTAGCCCCCCACATACATGTTGTAGGGAATTTCTTCCTCCACGAGAGGCAGAGTTCTGTAGTTATGTTCTAAATGGACCAGAAGGCATTTTCAAGGGACTGAAGGAGTCCCAGCTTCCACTGTTAGCCTCACATGAAGAAATGCTTAATTATTATGTGCTGTTTTCAGTCCTAACCTGAGAACCCAGGCCCCATTTTGGGCTTACATTTTAAGAGGAAATGGATTGTCCTCAAAGGGAGGCCAGTATTGAGCAAAATTCTTATGATGCTGACAGACACACACACGAAGGGATGGCCACCATGTGCCACCACACAGGATGTGCTAAAACTCCTTTTAAATATAAAGTCTCTCTGGACATGATGACATAGGCTTGAAATTCCAGCACATGGAAAGAAGAGGTAGAAGATTATGAATTCAAGGTCAGTCTGGGCTACATAGCAAAACTATGTCAGAAAAGAAAACCACCTTAAATTTGTGTGTGTGTATGTGTGTGTGTGTGTGTGTGTGTGTGTGTGTGTGTGCGCGCGTGCGCGCGCATGCATGTACATGTGTGTATGTGTGTATAAGTGTATGATGTGTGTCTGGGTGTGTGTACATATTTATCTGTGTTATGTATATATGTATGTGTGATATGTATATGATGTGTTTACATATATGTATATGTATATGTATATGTATATGTGTGTCATCTGACTTTTGTTCAGTTCTATGTAGTGATGCACTTTCATACGTATTCATGCCTCTTGTATCATAAAACTTCTACAATGCACTATTTTAAAAACTTTTTACCAATCTGGTATCTTCCAAAACACCTTGTTAATGGTGCTAACCGTTTCCAGGCCTGTGTTTATATGTTCTAAATTTTATTGTGATGTTCCTGTGAATCAAAGATAATTAGACATAACTGAACAATGCACACTTCAAGCAGTACCTCTGAATAATTCAAAGGCATTGAACATTTGTCCCCTAAAGAAAAGTCTTTCCATCAGATAGATAGTTGTTGTTTTTGGTAGATTTGTGCTATCTCTCTTGGGCTTGCTGTCTCCTGACATTCTGCAGAGAAACCTGCAGAGACTTCTCTGTAGTTGTTGGAGGTTGTCTTTTCTTGTTTTTTCTTTTTTTCTTTTTCTTTTTTTAAATACATACTAAGGAAGGCTGACCTAAGAGAAATTCCTCCTATACTTTTTATTTGGTTAAAATTGTCTGTAAAAGGTTCTGCTTCAGTATTAACTCCATGATGTCCCATACCTTCCCCCACATTTCCATACTCCAATGTAGGCTCACATCAGGCAGGGGCAGATGTCCCCCAGTGACAAGGGGTAATCGTTATCAAACCACCAGATGGTAAGTTACTGATATCTTGAGAGAATATTGCTCAGACAAAGGGAAGATTGTCAACATCAGAAGAAAGTGGGCATGGGGACACAGCTCAGTTGGTAAAGAGCTCTTACCTCAAACACAAGGACATGACTTTAATCTCCAGCTCCAGCATGGAGGTGCAAGTTTGTAAGCCTGTCACCAGACAGACAAAGACAAGCAGATCCTGGGGTTCCCTGGCTTGAGACCCTAAACAAAGTGGGTCCCAGTGAAAAATCTTGTCTCAAAAAGACAAGGTGGATGACACTTGAAAAGTAATGGCACCAAGATTGTCCTCTGGCCTACAAACACCCATGCGAATGTATCATGCATACACAAACATGCTCGCACATCAGCACACACATACATACACACATGTACAAAATCAGTGTAAAACCACAATAAACTTGATGTGTGTGTGTGATCTCAGCACTTGGGAATCTAAAGCAGGAACACCGTGAATATGCGGCCAGCCCCGGCTTTATAACAAGCTGGCTAAAGCCAACAAGAACACAAGCGCTGTGCCTGCTCTCCCCCAAGTATCTAAAGTCCAGAGCTCATGCAGAAATGGTTTCTACATGCAGTAACCTGACACCAGCTGTGGTGGTTTGAATAAGAATGGCCCCCACAGGCACACAGATTGCAATGCTTGGTAACCAGGGAGTGGCACTCTTTGAAAGGATAGGAATTGTGACCTTTTGGAGGAAGTATGCCACTGGAGGTGGTCTTGAGGCCTCAGAAGCCCATGCCAAGCTCAGAGTCTCTCTCTTCCTGCCTCCAGAGGACTGGTTGGAGAAATCTCAGCTACCATGTCTGTCTGTGTGCTGCCATGCTTCCCTCCATGAGGAAATGAACTAAAGCCTCTGACACTGTAAGCCACCCCAGTCAAATGCTTTCTCTTATTTATAAGAGTTGCTGTGGTCACGGTGGTGTCCCTTCACAGCAATAGAACACTGACTGAAATATCAATTGAATGTTTTTCAAGCCTGGTTCCAACTTTCATTTTTTTTTTTTTCTGACACCGACATAGCCAGAAAATTTCAGACCAAATCATAAGTGTTGATTGTTTCATGTAGTTGTCCAATGTGCTGGAAAATCAATCCCCTTACTGGAAGGAAGCAATACTGACAGTCAATCAGGCATGTGCAGACAGGTTGTGATTCTTCATATAATACAGATGCTACAGATCTGCATTCCTACTGATTGTGAGGAATTATAATCTGGGAGATCTGTCTATCTTAGTAGTGAACACCCCAATGACCTCTGTCTCCCTCAGCCACTCATCATCTGAGTCTAGCAAGATGTCAGAGAGCAGAGATCAAGAGAACTACTGTGAAAGGCCAAAAGAAAACACCTTCTTACACCTGAATTGGGAGTGCCCTGTCAAAAGCGAGTCCACTGAACCAGGAGATGAGGATGAAGAGGATTCATGTTCCGATGACCTCAATGACGAGGAAGTACTAGACGAACTCACTGATAGTATTGGTAACAAAGACTTCCCTCTCTTAAACCAAAGCATTTCTCCTTTATCTTCCAGTGTGCTATAGCCACCTCCACATTCTGATTCACAGATACTCTTGGGCTGGTTAGATGGCTCAGCAGGTGAAAGCACCACAGTGCAAGCCTCACAACCTGAGTTTGGTCCCCCAGAGTCATGTAAAAAACTTTATGTGGGAGAGTGCTTCTATAATCTGAGACATCCTTCTGTCAGATGGGGGCAGGGCATCATCCGGAGGCTTTAAGTCCAGATTAATGGAGTGTAAAACATGACACAAACAACAAGGAAGACTCTGCTTTAACAATGTCAGACAAGCTTTGTGTCTGGTTCAATAATGGTATGAGTATTATGGAGTAACTAAATTCTTTTTTTATTAGATTTGAAGACTGCACCACGGGAGGGAATTTCATGCCTAGTACTATAATCCTGGTAGGTACCCACTGGCTGAGGAGGTCATTGGTACTCTAGAAAATGTCATATTGCAAAATTGTTATGTTATCAAATTACCTTCTAAATATTTATTTTTATACCCATCAGTCTTACTTTCTTTTCTATTGCTGTGATAGGCACCATGTCCAGGGCAATTTGTATAAGAAAATGCTGAAGTTGGACTTAAGTTTTCAGAGCGTTGGTCTCGATAATGGTGGACCAAAGACAAGGTGGCAAGAAAATAGTGGAGAGCTTACCTCTTGATCCAAAAGTAGGAGGCAGAGAGAACTGAGAATGGTATGAGCTTTTTAAACCCCAAAGCCTGTCTCCCCCTACACACCACTTCCTACAAGAAGGCAGTATCTCCTATTCTTCTCTAGACAGTAGCAATGACAGGGTGCCAAATACTCAAAAGTAACAGCTTGTAGGCACTATTCTCAATCAAACATCCAGACCAAAGGTATGGACTGAAAGAGAAGTTTTTGTTTTCAGTGGATAGTAGTAGTCAATGGAGTGATACACAATCAGTCCTGGTGCTAAGCATAAGAGACTGAGTTCCCAATCCTAAATGGCACATCTATATTATCCCCACCATGACCAAGGTTCAGGCAACATTGCAGAAGGGTGGTTGGAGAGAACTTATAATCCAAAGAAGAGGTAAGAGTGTTGTGAAATTCAGTCTTGTGGGCCTGACAGGACTATCACAGTAATATACCCAGGGAAGCTGGTCTGTACAAGGCCTGCATAATTCCAACTCTGTCAAAATTTCACCATAGATGAAGGATCATCTCCAGGCCCAACCACTCACTGGGGACCTATGTGCAGTTGGTAGTTGCTTAGGAAGGGAAAAGCATTCATTTATGAAAGGGTATCAATAGTAGGTTTCCCATGCTCCATGGGATAGGCCACACCCATGGACATATGGATAGTGCAACTGGACTTACTGAGCTAAAAAGGACAAATGACATGAAGTTGGGAGAGGGCATGGTGGGAGAGATATGAAAAGAGATAGACAGGAGGTGGATATGATCATATTTTAGTACTTGAGATCAATAACTGATCATAATACAGTACTGCTATGAATTCTCAAAAATTGAAAAAGTCTACTGTTATTTAATCCAGCCTCAGAGAATTTCTCCAAACATGGGTAAAATGAAGTCTGTTCCAGAGGATGACACAGAGGCAGGGGGATTTCTATGAGTCTGAGACTAATCTGATCTACATAACAGGTTTCAGGCCAGCAATGTATCCCATTGCTAGGGATGGGTCACTTCCACCATACAAAAAGGCTATTGTCAATACTGATGGTTGCATTCTAAACCTGGAAGGCAGGCCCTGTTGCTGAATATCTCATTCTTTGGTGGCAGGATTTGGAGAAATAAGGCTAGGACTCAGTGTCCCTTCCTATGGGCAAAGTCTGGTTAAGTGCCACAAAGTGTTACTCTGATTTCTTGGGGGTGGGGTGGGGTGGGATTGTGGCTCAAAGTCCTACTCACCAGAGGATTCTACAGGCTTTATGACAGAAGTGCCAGACACATTACTGCCAGCTAGTGTAGTAATGGAAAGCATGGTTATAAACTGAGTCAGCCTTCTGATTGGAGTTAAGACCTGCTCCTCAGAGGGGACTTCTCTTCAGGTACTGCAAACTTAGACAAAATCTGCAGTCATGAACTTCTCAGTGGAGAAACACTTGTTAATGCTTGGATAAATGCCTGTGATATGTTGAGAAGATGCTTTTGATTGTGTGTGTGTGTGTGTGTGTGTGTGTGTGTGTGTGTGTGGTGTGTGTTCACAACCATGGGTTATTACTATTTGTGGTGTTCTTTTGGATAGCCTCTTTTCTTCTCACTTGTCTTTCATGACAAAAGAATCACCAGCAAGACTCACCACCACCCACACACAGGGAAACAGGGATAAACATAACAACACAAGGGTTCATGACTGCTCTGGAGTTAGACATTCAAGTCAGAAGATTTTGTCACCCCCTCCAAAGCTTGGGGGCCATTGTTAAAGAGGGCACTGAGAAAGTTCAAAGCTTGGAGGAAGGGGTAAAATGCAGTTTCCTTCAAGAACAAACATCCCATCTTTGAGGAAAGCTCATTACAATGCAGGATGTTCTAAGAAGAGGTGAAAACATTCCATCTTCCAGGGGAGCTGCTGAGCTCAGGAAGCAAAGGACTCTGTTCAAGAAGTCCCTGAAATTGACCAGATTCACCAGACCCTCCCTGCTCAAGCATATATAAGCAGTTAAGAACTTCTGGGGGACATGGGCAGACCAGCAGAGCTGCCTGGAACAGACACTCTGCAACCCGCCAAGCTGCCTCCTAGTTGTGCTGTGCGCTCCAGCTTTCCAGCTTTTGTGATCCATCACTCATGGTGAGGTGGGCTTATTCAGCAGGTTAGATGGAAATATGATGTATAATTCTTAAAAAAAAATTATGGGGATGAGGGGAGGTGAATATTCTGGAAATGTCCACTGGGTAGGTTTGTCAGGATGTGATACCAAACTGCATGAGGACTTTGTCAATTGAATTTCTTGGCACACACTTGTCTATTTTACAGTGTTTGAAAGCCTGTCCTGCTGAGGGTTCCACACATATGTTGTGACCCACAGTCTGAACGAAGCTGAGAATATTGCAGATAATAATTTTCTGCATCCTTTGATGATCCAGGGACACCTAGCCACACTTTTATCTAGGTCCTCTAAGGGTCCATGCCTCACTTTATCCTTCCTTAGGACTTTTTCGTTGGGGAAAGTGCATTATTTGAGACACATACTATATGTGCTTACAACCTCAGGATTGTCTACTTCCCATACTGACCCATACTTTGTTAAAAGCTAAAGCAGCTTTATAAAAATATTGGCAGTAATGTGTACTTTTCAAAGACAAGCAATAGGGGAATAGGCATATTGGTAGCTATTCTTTTGTTAAGTTTCCTGTGTTGATCCAGTGTTGCTTGCTTCCTTTTACCACTTTTATTGTCCGAGATTACAATATAATTGTATCTTTTATACCTTCCCTTTCTTCCCTTCAAATCCCCCATATCTCCCATATGCATTCTAAATAAAATTTAATTTAATATTTACTTTTATATTATGTAATATTTAATTAATATTTTAATTTTAAACATTTCTTTTACACATATACTTATAAATTATATAAAATATCAAGCAGAGTGTAATTACAAACAATATTAAATATGAATGTTTGTCACATTATATGCCCATTGTTGTACATATAATTGCAACATAAAATATGATGCACATATTACATGTCATCATATTAATAACACACATATATAATTATAATATTATAATATGTGGGAATCTCACCACGTATGTCTGTTTCTCCCTGTTTTTCTCACACATATTTACATGGGTATGTTGGATTCTGTAAAATGTTGGTCCATACCCATATGTCTGCATTGAAAAAAAATTTCTTTTTGTCAGTTCTGTATTTTCTCATTTCCATTAAGATCAGACTCTAAGTGATAAAAACCAGAGATCAAATGAAATCTTCAGTTTTCCATGATATTTGTTGGCTCAATGTGTTCAAAATCTTTCACCATCATGGTTTAGAGGTGGATTTGCGTAATTATATCACTTTATTTGTACACACTAGGCAATAGAAATTTTACCATATATTTAGAAATTTTACTACTTACTATAAATTGCAATATATAGTAAATAGGATATTTTTTATTGCATTTATGAAAATTTAAAGTTATCTTACAATATAATTATTTGTATATATCCCCTTCTACCATTCCTCTCAGTTATTTCCCTACCACCCTACTCACCCTAATTCATGTTCTTTCTCTAACAACAAAAAAAGAGAGGAATATAAATTGTAAGGAACAGAATTTTGCACTGCTCTATAAAATCAGACTTTTCCCCCACTCGAGCTAAAGTATTTGTTGGAGGTGAGAGAAGAAGCACTGATTTTCCTAACAGTGTCTTTATTCTCAGATCTCAGGTGATTGGCACACCATTGCAATATCAGTCACAGAGATCTACATGATCACTGATGATGTATTGAGGGATGCTACGAGGGGATCATCGTGAAGTTCTAAGGAGAGTAAACTAAACTTGCTGCCATCTAAAGGGTTAGACACTTGCCTTACAGGTGGATGACAATGCCACTCACCACAATACATAAATATGAGATATTGTTCCACATTCTAAATAAAATATAATGTAATATGAATATTTAAAATGTATATGTGTATGTTTCATATACATTTAAATTATTTTAAACAGCATGCATCTTATAATTACAAGTGATATTCCTTATACTTGATAGAATGTATGTCATATTATATATCCATTGTAGTATATGTGATTATGATATGAATTATGATGTGACACATTACACGTGTATTAAAAACACACTTAAATAATGTGCATTCCTAAAATATTGTTCCTTATTATATCATATATTTCACATTGGTTATATCATATATTATATTATATGCTGCATAAAGTATACTGCAATTATAATAAAATAACTATGAGGCTAGAAAGATTGCTCAGTGGGTAAAGTATTTTTAAATTTATTTTAAAACACTGTTATTTTATGATGATATATGTATGTCACTATATAACAATAATTATATGTATATGTCATAGATCTTATATTTTAACTATATTTATATAGTATATAATAGTGTTTGTTAAAAGTTTGTGTTTTATGGGATTTCCGTGCGTCTGAAAGTGTGTGTGTCTGCATCTATATGTGTTTCTTGTGCTTTTTTTGGCTCTTTTTTGTTTTCTATTTGTTTTGTCTTATCTTGGTTTGTTTTTAATATAATTATTTTTTCTTCCCTTTTAAATATGCCTGTTCATTTTCTAACAGGAGAGATAAAGAAAGGGTGTGGATTTGGGTGGAATGGGAGATTGGGAGGATCTGGAAGGAGTTCCTGTGGGGGTGGGGAACTAATCAGAGCAAAGTGTATGAAAAAAATCTACTTTCAATTTTTAAAAAAGATGGGTTTTAGTTACATCAAGGGTCTAGAAATTACTTTCAAATATAATTAATAACGAATTCCATTCATGGAATTGGGAAGTATTTCAGAAAGAAAAATACCATTTACATCATTAAGCAGCACATGACCAGGACAGTCAACATTTCAGATCTGGTGGAGAAGTGTCTCACAAGGGCCTACTCCTAGCTGGAGTGATTGACAGTTGATGGCTCCTGGGGGAGCAATAGTCACATTTCTTTAAGAATGTTGTCACTGGTGGGTCCTACATTCATGTGTTTAACAGTAACTGGAGATGTTTTAAAAAGAGAGAGAGAACAACAGAAAGAAAGAAAAGCTGGGAGGAGAATGTGGGAAGGGACTTGTGAGGTCTAGACTGGACAGAGATATGATCCAAGTACATTCTTGTATGTATGGAATTCTCATACGTGCAGCAGTGACTGGAAATACATGAACTTGTGTAGGGGTAAGTTCAGGGCATAGAGAGGGAGTGGAGGGCAGAAATAGGGGGAGCTAGATAAGATCACATTTTATTGTATACGTGTATGGGATTATGAAAAATGTTAAAGTGAAGTATAAAAAATAAGTAAAATAAAATCATGGATCTGAATAAAATTAGGACCGTGGTAAAGAAAAATAAAATTACATTAAAATTCATTATGACTTCAAGAAATGTCAGCTGTAGTGTGTAACATGTGTTTAGATTATTTTAAATAACCTACCTGGAAGTGTAAATGAAAAGTTAGTGCTGGAAATTTTGACATGTAATAAATGTAATTTCATGTTTATCAGCAGAGAAATTAGGATGGATTTGGTGTGAAGGGGAAAGAATGATATTATCATTTTCTGTACAATCTCTTGTTCTCAGATAACAGGAAATTAGAGATTGCACACCAGGAAGAATTTTCTGGAAATATTAGCCATTGAATAATACTTATAAAAAATGAATAAGTTTTCCATTTTACAAATATAATTAGAATCTAGATGGAGGTCTTAATAGTCCATCCCTTACTTATTTCAAGGTGTTCATTATTTAAGATGGCAATACTAAAAATCTGCTGGGGATGCTATGAATGTATTGCTCTGATTGATTTGATTGATTGATTGATTGATAAATAAAAAGCTGATTGGCCAGTAGCCAGGCAGGAAGTAGGGGCAGGACAAGCAGAGAAGAGAATTCGGGGAACAGGAAGGCTAAGTCAGGAGTCACCATCCAGATACAGAAGAAGTGAGATGTAAAAGTACTGGTAAGCCACAAGCCATGTGGCAACTTATAGATTAATAGAAATGGATTAATTTAAGATGTAAGAGCTAGTCCATAATTAGCCTGAGCTAATGGCCAAGCAATTTTAATTCATATGAGCTTCTGAGTGATTATTTTATAAGTGGGCTGTGGAACTGCATGGGCCCAAGCAGGACTGAAGAAAAATCCAGCTATAAAAATCTGAATAGAAAAATGGCTTAAAATATACCATTATTGACCAGTAACAATAAAGACACATGTGAATTGTAGGTTTCAGATATCAGTGATAGTTTTGTATTCCTCAGGTTCGTATCTGATAAGCGAATACAATTATGTCTGTTTGGACATTCCTCATCAGGGTTGTATGTACATCTGTGCCTGTAATCACTGAGGTCCGTATAAATTTTCTTGCTGAGTGAATGCAAGTTGAATTAATAGACGTCAAAGTATGCATTAAACAATGATGAATTCAGCTGGGCAGTAGTGGCACAAGCCTTTAAACCCAACACTTGGGAGGCAGAGGCAAGCAAATCTCCGAGCTAAAGGCCAACCTAGTCCTACAGAGTGAGTTCCAGGACAGCCAGGGCTACACAAAGAAACACACACACACACACACACACACACACACACACACACACACACACACACACACACAAAATAGAATGATTTAGTGTCTTTGCCTGAACCGGTTGGAGATGATCCATCCTCAGTTACCAAGTCAATCTTCATGGTTTCTATGGCCACAGTGTGCCAGTGTCCCATGATCTGAAAGTGAAGACGCCTGTCATTGCATTATTCAGGTCACACAGGACCACAATGAGAAATACATGCCAGTTGTTCCTTTGTCTTTTAGGGTGGATTAAGAATGTGAAAAGTTTGAAATCAAAGGGAGAAAAATGTTATCAATTGATTTTGTTTTTACCTGTGAGTATGTGACCTTTCTGGAAAATGTTAGTTCCTTGGTGCTTCCTGAGCCTGGAAGAATTTCTTCTTCCAGTTCCCCACCAGGTCTTACACCTGCCACTGGGTCTTTGAAGAAGTCACATGATTTCATCACATATGTCACATTAAATTGCCAAAAAAAAAACAACCCTAAGATCTCATTGTAAGATGTTCACATGTAAACAACTGAAAATATCCTTTATGTAGAATACTTTAAATATTATTTACATTATAAATATTATTTTGACTAGTTAGTAAATAATCAAGTTTGTCGATGAAAAATAAGAATTTGGGGGCAAGAAAGATGGTCAGCAGTTAAGGGAGCCTGGACTCTGATCCCAGCACTCATATCTAATAGTACACAACCATCTGTAACTCCAGTTTTTGGGGAGACAAAATTTTCCTCTGGACGCTGAAAACACCCTGGTCACATACATAAAAATATAGGCACACATGTACACATAAATGAAAATAAAATCAATCTTTCAAAGGGATAAAATATTCAAGTGTTTAAAAAGACATTTAATAACAGAGTTTAATAAGCATATTCTGATTGTATAAAGACATTTAATAAAGAATTTAGTGAGTCTATTCTGGTTAGCTGAAGTCCTAAAGGTGAGAATGGCAGTGATTAAAACAACCGATTATAATATTCATACCAAAGTGTACTTAATTTCAATTTCAATTCCAATGAGAACAAAAGTGTATAGTTTTTCATTTGTAATAATTTTGTAATGGTTGGCAATAATTTGCAATCATCAGTCTTATTGAATGGAATGGCCAGATGCTTAGTTAAAATTCCTTTTGTGGAGAAAATGTACAATATATTATTCTCATCTCAGCCTGAAAACTATTTTTGACATAAATGTGACTGTCTAGCTGATTCTAATATTTTGGGGGTATTGTTCATGAATCAGTGGCACTAATGAAGAAAGGACAAATAATTGTGTGGTCCTTGAATTGAGCCTGGTCAAATGAAGTGAAATTGTGTTAAAATGTTTGAATTCTGACCCCTTTTCACACCATGGATGCAGGTCAACATCAGTTTAGGATTCTCTATGTATCTAGTGTAATCATGATCACTTATAATTACTATTTAGATGCTGCTGAGAGCTTGATATGTGTGTTAATTTTGGTTGGTAAGTATCAGGACTTTTATTATTATTACTGTTATCATTATTATTTTATTGTACCTAGATATATGTCTGCACACCACATGTGTTCCTGGTGCCCACAGAGACCAGAAAAGGGTATCGGATTCCCTGGAATGGGAGTTACAGATGGTTGTGAGCCACCATGTTGGTGCTGGGAATAGAGCCCAGGTCCTCTGAAGAGCAGCCAGTGTTCTTAACCACTGGGCAGTCTTTCTAGATCTGGCTCAGCCATATCTGATGGTAACCACAGAAGTCGTAAAGCCAGCATAGCTGCTTGACAAAGATCCAGCAAACCTGAGCCACATGATGGCTGCCATGCCACCTTTGGCTATCATCTCCACCTGTTGTGTATTGAGGGACTTTTAGTAATGTATAATTTGAGGATATTGGATTGATGGAAAATTTCTTATGACTCAGTTATGCCTTCTCCCAGGAATGCTGTTTCTAAGCTCCCCATGGACAGTCCTGAACACACTATTCTCCCCACTTCTAGGGAGATATCCTTATCTACATGAGGGTCTTCCTTATGCCTTGGAGGCTATGACACACATAAAGAAGCCAGAGGTCTCTTCATAAGGCTATGAGACATTCTTGAAACACCTGCCCCTGTACTTACTCAGGAACAAGACAATCAAAACAAAGTAAACTTAAACAGGTCAACAAGATTCAATGGCTAGAGAAGTTGGCCACAGTTCAGATTACAAGCCTCTTCCCACTGTACACCCAATTATGTGGCACACAACTCTGCCCTACACAGAGACATATCGATGAGCAAAGTATGGAGTGGAAAGATGATAAAAAGTATGAGACGTCAGGACCTCCTTTTCTTAGAAAAGTTAGCACATGCACAGTCACAGAAATGTCATATGATCAAGGAACAACAGAACGCCAGGATTAGACATATAGACAAATTATATAAAGATATAAACATTGTATTATGCCAGTATTTGAATAACAACTGCATCATCTTTGGCCTGAGAATTTTTCTTGGACACTCTGACCATTAAGAGTTAACAATGAACTGCTTGGGACATGACAAAATGCCCAGGGTAGCTTGAAGATTTTGTTTTGGTCTAGTCTCTTTGAAGCAACCAAAGCTACCAGCCTGAGAACAGGCTTTCATATACCTCTAAACTCTTAAAAATTGGGTTTTGAGGTTAATGAGTAAAAATTATAACTCTGTTTATTAATGATGCCAAAACTTGATGAAAATGATTAGAAATGATAACAAACTATTATGTCATAGTTTATTAATGATGACTAAAAGATGAGCAAAAGGAAGTGAAACACATGTCCAAAAACAAAAATGATATGATTTATGTTTTGGGACATCATGAATGTATCCCTGCTAACTAAATTCTGTATAAATAAAGAAACACTCTGGCCGGGCATTGGTGGCGCACACCTTTAATTCCATCACTTGGGAGGCAGAGCCAGGCGGATCTCTGTGAGTTCGAGGCCAGCCTGGGCTACCAAGTGAGCTCCAGGAAAGGCACAAAGCTACACAGAGAAACCCTGTCTCGAAAAACAAAAAAGAAAAAAGAAAAAAGAAACACTCTGGCTGCTAATCAGTCAGGCTGCAAGATTCTCCCAACTACCATGGCCTGGCTTACTTCTTTCCCTTATCAACTCCTTAAGTCCTCTGCTGGAACCTGTCCCACCAGGGATGGCTCCAGTCAGGGTAGATCAACTCACACAAAGATGTGCTTCCTCTCTGTCCATCTCTCCCAAAATGCAACTAAGAAGTGTCCCATGTCTGATTCCTCCCGTCTCTGCTCTTGCATCTACCCATCTTAAGACCCTGCCCTCATCTGGAGCTGGACTCCGGCACAGATCCTCATGAGTCTTATATAGCACATAGTTATATCATGTCTGTTTTTAATTAAAAAGAGAAACATATGTGTACACATTATTTACATAAAATGAATTGATTCATAGATGTGTCCACATAGAGGTTCATTCCCCTTCACTGAGTCAAGAATGCAGAAAGGGATTTTATGAAAAATAAAGATTTATATCCACCAGGGGCTGCCATTAGAAGGGTTTCATTAATTGGACACATACAATCTGGTGATCTAAGAAAATAAGATGCCCCATCAAGTTATCGAGGTTCACTCATTGATAGATGGCTTACATTACCTCATAATTCAAAAATAAAAATTTGAATTCAGATGCTTTCAAAGAAAATGAGTATTGAACTTGGGTTTGTTAAATGTGAAAGGGGAGATTTTTTTTAATTTTTTTCATCATCTTGTTTGTGGAATGTTGACATTATTAACCCCTCTCCATTTCTTTGGGGGTCTATATTACAAAGGAATGAGGATGATGTTAATGGCATCAGTTAGAGTGGGAGGAAAAGCAATAATTTTGAAACCTCCTAACTCTTAGATGCAGCCAATTTAGAGCCCAAAGTTGTTATTTTTGGAGAATATAAAATACCCGGCTGTGGTGGGGCTGCTCAAATTTACAGCAGAGCACCCAATGTGTTTAGTAGACCCACGGTTGTGAACTTAGTAGGTCTACAGTTGTGAATGTGAAATTATGTTCCACATTTTGAGTACTTTTCAAGTCCCCATGAACAACAGAGGTGGGAGCTGGGAGAGGATGGAAAAGGTGGGACACACAGTAGGACAACATGGGGGATGCATCCCACTCTGAAAAATATTCCACGTGCTTTTCTTCTTTTTTTCCACACAATGAAGGAAAAGGAGATAGTGTGAATGGAGAAGAGCAACAGAAAATAGGAGAGCTGTGTGACCAGATGGGCATTCCAAAGGAAAACGTCAGATACGTTTGAGAAAGGTAAAGAAGTGCACATAGAGGGGACACTAGCTGTCCCCTGATACTTTATATGAATTTAAAAGTTTAAAAACAACATTATATTTGATTCAAGTTTACTACTCACAATTGGTTTTCGAAGTTAGAATCCTTACAACTATTGAAAAAGTCTAAAGAACATGCATTCTTGTTTTCTCCCCTATTTTGCAGATATTTGTCCTAAATAAAGGCAAGCATACCTTGGGTGAGTAGAAAAATAACAGCATACTTTCCATTTTTTTTGAAAATCAATGTTTTGGGGTTTGTTATACTTTTGTAAATATCGATGTATATGCGTGTGGGTGGGTGTATGGGTGGGTGGGGAGTGGTGTGGGTGCAGTACCATTGGTGTACAGAAGATGGCGGAAGATCCCAGAGTTAACATTTGTGCTTGAGATTGGCACCAGAGCTTGAGGAAGAACAGGGATGGCTTCTAAGCACTGTGACTATCAGCCTTCATACTAACCTCCACTTGTTTTGCTCCCTCAAGATAAACAGTAAAAGTTTTAGCTTTGGAGACAAAGAAATCCTTGAACTATGAACTACTGAATTTTAGGGTGAATTTTGAGCAGCCAAATATTTTACAGCGTTATGTGATGCCCATATGTATGCAGTTTTTTCTGTGGTATACACCTCAGTATTTACATGGGATATATGAAATCTCAGGATTTATGCAGAGTTATTTTTAACTTTCTTTTTATTTATTCTTTGTGTCTTTCACATCTTAATCCCATTTATTTCCCGTCCCTGCCTATCTGCCCTCTGTCCTTACAGCCCACCCCCCAGATAAACTTTAAGAGAAAAGAGAAAGAGGAAAAGAAAAAAAAAGGAGAAAAAAATCTGATCATGGAAACTGCAGTGTGACCTAGTCACAAAGTAAACCCTTTTATCCATGTATCTTTACTTGCAAGTTATTCATTGCAGAGTAACATTGGTCTAGTTTGAAGCCTCTGGTTTCAGCTACACTATTGATGCTGAACTCTCACTATGACTCCTCTTGGATATCCTGTTGTTGCCCTGTGTCATGGAGATCCTGCAGCTTCGGCTCTGCAGAACTTGTCCCTTCGTGTGCTCCCGCAGATCATGGATTGCATATTGGGGTGGGTCAACCATAGCTCTGGTTCTGGCCTGGGTGGTAGCTGGATTGGTCACCCCACCATCTCTCCCTTGTCATTCCCACCAGAGTGGGCTCTCCTACATTTGACTTGATGAGCTCACCCTTTGCAGTGATGAGCAAGGGGTGGAGCCAGTTCTCCTGCTTTCACACTCTCAGGGTCAGCTCTCCCACACCTACTCCTTCAGAGGCAGCTCTAGTGTGTTGCCCAGGCATGGCATAGGGGCCACTCTCCTGAGTGCTGCAGCAGAGGAGGGACAAGGCTAGCTCCCCTGCTCTTATGACCACAGGGCCAGCTCTTCTACTTGCCTCAGAAGTTGATGGGCAGCAAGGGTAGAGGGACATGACAGATCTCCTGCCCTTGCTGCCACATGACAGATAGGTCATATGGACAGCTCTCCCATGCTTACCGCTTCAGGGATGGCTCACCCACAACTCCATCAAAAGGACTGGCTCTAGTGTGCTGCCCACGCAAGTTGCAAGGCCTACTCTCCAGAGTATTGCAGCTGGTGGCAGGCAGGGGCAGCTCTCACCCTTCTGATTTCAGAACCAGTTCTCCCACCTGCCTCAGGTTATGCAGAGTTTTACAAAATTAATATTGATGTCTGTGGCCCATGTTACTATTGAAGGCCATGTGGATGTATATGTTCCATGCTGCCACCTGGAGCCATATTGATGCATGGGATGTGCTGCTGTAGGGGGCCATGTTGGTATAAATGGCCTGCACTGCCACCTAAAGACATGTTGATATCCATGGGGGACCATATTGGTGTCTATGGCTGTGTTGTCCCAGAGACCACTGGATGCCCTTGGTCTGTGCTGTCATCATGGACCATAATGGTGCTGCAACAGAGGAGTGGATTGATGTCTGTTGTCTGTACTGCTACCCCAAGACCATGCTGAAGTCTGTGTCATGTTCTGATGCCAGAGACCACATAGATGTCGGTGGTCTGTGCTGTCACTGGAAGCCATGTGGAAGTCTATGACCCATGTTCCTGATGACTATAAAGGGCAAGGAAGCTACTTTTGCAATGATATCAATGACTGAAAATGCACAGTTGAAAAGGAGAGACATAGGAGGCTTCTGTGACCACTCCTACACCCACCCCACCCTAACAGAAAAAAAAAGAAAATAACAGCCTACACAGGAAACCATTGAAAAGAACCCTTAAAAGTTGTGATAAGGATGCAGAACTGTAGCTCTCCATAACTGATGGCTTCTTGTGGGGGAGGCATGTAAATGGACATTTTCCATGTCCCAACTGCCTGGTCCCAAATAACCAATGCAGAGACATAATATGAATTATAAATGCTGGGTTGATAGCTCAGGCTTATTACTAATCAGCTCTTACATTTTAAGTTAACCCATATTTCTATTTATTCTTTGCCACATGGTAGTACCATTATTAGCATGGCATGTTCATCTCCTGCTCCCTCTGCTTCTGGCTGCTGACTCTTGACTCTGCCCTCCTCTTTCCCATCATCCTTAGTTTAGTCACTCCACCTATGCTTCCTTTCTGGCTACTGGCCAATCAGCATTATCTTAAACCAATTTGAGTGGCAAATCTTTACAGTGTACAAGAGAATTATTCCACAATATTTCCCCCTCTTTGTCTAATTAAAAGGGAAGGTTTTAACTTTAACATAGTAAGGTTATACACAACAAAAAAACAGTTATCGAGGAATCAATCTCCCCCAAGACCTAGCTATACCACTCTTGGGCATATACCCAAGGAGTGCTCAATCATACCACAAGGGCACTTGCTCAGCTATGTTCATATCAGTATTGTTTGTAATAGCCAGAACCTAGAAACAACCTAGATGCCCTTCAACTGAAGAATGGATAAAGAAAATGTGGTACATATACACAATGGAGTATTACTCAGCAGAGAAAAACAATGACATCATGAGGTTTGCAGGCAAATGGATGGATCTAGAAAAAATCATCCTGAGTGAGCTAACCCAGACTCAGAAAGACAAACATGGTATGTACTCACTCATAGGAGGATACTAGATGTAAAACAAAGGATCACTAGACTGCTACTCACAACTCCAGGGAGGCTACCTAGAAAACAGGACCCTAAGAAAGACATGGGGATCGCCCAATGACAGAGAAATGGATGAGATCTACATGAACAACCTGGATGTGAGTGGGAGTAATGAAGGGCAAGGGTCAAGGGAAAGAGAGCCTGTGGGATCAGGAGATCCCAGCTGGATCAAGAACAGAGAGGGAGAACAAGAAATAAAAGACCATGATAAATGAAGAAGACCACATGAGAATAGGAAGAAGCAAAGTGCGAGAGAGGTCCCCAGAAATCCACAAAGATACCTCCACAATAGACTACTGGTAATGGTTGAGAGAAAGCCCTAACTGACCTACTCTGGTGATAGGATGGCCAAACACCCTGTCATGCTAGAAATCTCATCCAATGACTGAGGGAAGCAGATGCAAAGATCCATGGCCAGGCCCCAGGTGGAGCTCCAGGAGTCCAATTGGCAAGAAAGAGGAGGGATTGTGTGAGCAAGAATTGTTGAGACCAAGATTGGTAAAAGCACAGGGACAAATAGCCAAAGAAATGGAATCACATGAACTATGAACAAATAGCTGAGGAGCCCCCAACTGGATCAGGCCTTGGGTTAAGTGAGACAGTTGATCAGCTTGAACTGTTGGGGAGGCACCCAGGCAGTGGGACTGGGACCTGTCCTTAGTGCATGAGCTGGCTGTTTGGAACCTGGGGCTTATGCAGAGACACTTTGTTCAGCCTGGGAGGAGGGGACTGGACCTGCCTGGACTGAATCTACCAGGTTGAGCTGAATCCCCAGGGGAGTCTTTGCCATGGAGGAAATGGGAATGGGGGGTGTGATGGGGGGAAGGTGGGGAGTGGGGGCAGGAGGAGGGGGGAGGACAGGGGAATTTATGGTTGATATGTAAAATTAAATTAAATTATAAAATAAAATTAAAAAAAACAGTTATCGAGTAAGAATTACAGTTACAATATCCTGTCTATTTGTATTTGACAAAATCAGAGAAAACATTTAATTATCCATCCTATCTTGGTGGGTCCAAAGTTTTATATCTAATTTACCCCTTTATCATAACTAAGAAAAATTATAACTATGACTATCTGTCCTCGACTCCATCAAAGACCCTAGAAGAATGAAATGTTACCTAATGCAGAGATATCAGACTGCCTAGACAGTCATGCAAAGTTCCTCTATAATGTTGGAGCATCCAACTCTGGCCTACAGGTCTAGCATATCTGACAGACTTCCCTGTGAAACAGGGAATTTTTGAAGGACTATTTTAATTTGTCTTGGCAAAGTTCGGCAGTTGCCTTTTTTGCGTCCTGCTAGTCAGTTTGAACAGTAACTGTCAGCAATTGAGGCAAGGGCAAGGTTTTTTTTTGCCCACATGGCTAGCTTTTGCCATAAAGAAAGCAAATTCCATATGGAGTTTCTTTGATGCCCATCGTCCTCTCTGGAGTACATTGGTGCTGCCAGGAACAGATGTGTCTCACTGTCATGAAAAGTCTAAGTTATTAAAACATTTAAAATGCCATATTCTGTAGGTCTTTGAAGTGTTTGAATATTACCTGTCTATCTGAAATATATATCTGTATACCTAGAAAACCTAACTAACATGACTATAAGCTTAACTATTACAGAAGAATATTAATCTGTATTTCTTAATTATACATCACATTTTTAAATGAGTTGCATAAACATAATATCTTAAACAAGTGTAGAAATATAGATATAAAATTAACTTTAAATTTGTATCAATAAACTAAAATCCATACCAATGTAAAGTATGTAAGGTTAATAGTTGTTTTGGATTAAAGCAGATTCAAAAATCTACCCTTTTATTCTATCATCTCTATATACGCTTTTTTTTTTCTTTTCAGAACAAGATCCCTGAATCTAATCTCAGTTTGTTCAGTTTTTTTTACTGAGCATTATCCATAACAACATGTAACCAACCCCCCTAAAATGATAATAAGTATCCATAACCCATTTTGGGGGGAAAGTAGATGTAGTTTTCTAGACTACTTCTTGCTGATTGGGGTCACTGGTAATCTTTGGGGGACTCTGAGAAAATTCAGGATTATGGTTAAGTCCTGAATGGAGAATTCTGTGAGGCTGGATCATCTCACTTAGCACTCTTGAAACTATTCTGGATACAGAACTCATAGGAAACTGCAACAGAAATCACGCTCTGAAACCTTGGATCATCTGGGCCATTAGTTCCCATCAGAGATTTTTCAGGGATTCTTCCTTGATAAAACCTAGTTTTTCTTAACCCAAAATGAATCCACAGCCTCTCATTTCCTGTGGAAATAAAAGAAGAAACTCTTTCCCAAAGTAACATAACTTTTGACTTAAATTTTGAAGTCAAAGTTTTTTTTTTAATTTCTACGTTTGTTTAATCTAGCAGCTTTCATAATCAAATGTCTTGTAGCAGTTATCATTAGTTCATTAGTAGTCAGACTGCAACCCACAACTCCAGAGAGGCTAGCTAACAGGGAAAGACCCTAGGAGGGACACATGGATGACCCTGCAAAGGAGAAGTGGATGAGATCTACATGAACGGACTGGGTGTCAGGGGTGGCAGAGGGTGAGGAGAGGGGGATGAGAACATAGGGAAATGGGAGGGTCAAGCTGGAACAGGGACAGAGTGGGAGGGCAGGGAGGAAGATACCATGATGAGGACATCATGGGAATAGGAAGAGACAGGGTGCTGGGGAGGCTCTCAGGAATACACAAGGTTGATCCCACCTTGGTATGAAAGCAGTGGTCCAGAGGGTGCCTGGACGGGTATACTCTGGTGACCAGTCTAGCAAATAACCTAGCTGTCTCCATAGAGCCTTTGTCCAGTGACTGATGGAGGCAGACATAAAGATCCACGGCCACACACCAGGCTGATCTCTGAGAATCCAATTGATGAGAGAGAGGAGAGATACTGCAGGTGAGGGACAGACTTCAAGATCATGATGGAAGGACATACAGAGATGATCAGCCACACCAGTGGAAGCCCATGAACTGTGGACTGGTGGCTGAGGAACCCCCATAGGACTGGACTAGGCCCTCTGGATATGGAAGATGGTTGTTTGGCTTGAACTGTTTAGGGGGCACCCAGGCAGGGGGATCATGATCTGTCCCTGTTCTGTGGGCAGGCTTCTGGGAAACAGTGCCTGTGATATGACACCTTGCACAGCCTTGGTGCAGTGGGAAGGGGCTTGGACCTAACTAGGCTCAGTGTGCTGGGCACTGCTGACTCCCCATGGGAGACCTTGATTTGGGGGATGTGTGGATGTAGGGTGACTTGGGAAAGAGGGCTGGGGGTAGAAAGAGGGAAGAGGGGGGATCTGTGGATAGTATGTGGAGTGAGTAGAAAATTTCTTAATAAAGAAAAAATAAAAAAATAATAAAAGACTGTTTCTTTTCAATACCTTTACAAAAAAAGGCAGAGAAAGATTTGCCTTCACAGTGCCTACTTACATAATTCCCAACCGGTTAAGAGATATCAATGGAAGGTCCTCCCACAGGTAATGATGAATAGCCCAACCCTGTGCCAATATTTTGTACAACAGCCATTGGAAGTGATATGTAAAATAATTCCTAAATCTATAATTTATCATTATATGGATGATATTTTACTAGCTGAGTTAAATGCAAATACTTTAGAAAGAATGTCCTTCTGGACAAGCAGGACACAAGGAAAAGTGACTTCTGAATTCTGCCATGACAGGATCAGATGGTCTTTCAGAATTCCTGCTTCTGAAAATTGTCTGTCAGATACTCTAGGTCTGTAACCAATTTGAATGCACCAACAATGCTGAGAAACATTAGGTGACTGTCCAGGGTGCCAGCTGTCTCTGTCTACTCTTGCAAGATTCCCGAAAGTTGTTTGCATCCATCTACCATTTCTCAGGTACCATTATATTCCTTCTCAGGTCTTTTATGGGATTGAAGACTAGCAGTTATAGTTACAATTTAGTATACATATAATATCTTAGATAGAACATATTAAGGTTCTTTATGATTTAGGTTCAGGTTCTTTAGGATAAGACACCTTTTGGAATGATCTTTGTAACATGCCATTTACCCATGCTCTAGACTTCTCTGGATTTTAGGATGTGTTTCTTGCTTGATATTGTTTGCATTGATTGTAGTTCCATGTTATCTAGGTCATTATCCCTCATAACTCCTGGACAATATTTGATAACCATTCCTTTGTATTATGTTAGAACCTTCTTATATAGACAAAAGGGGGAGATGTAGTGGGTAGCCACTCCAGCTTTGATCTGGAAGTTCCAACCCCCATTGAGGCTTCGGTAACTGTCACACCTATAAGACAGGGCCAAGAGAGGACCCTAAAGACCTGAGATCCGGATGTGCCATGCACTCTTGGTTTCTGGACCTGGGACGTTGGAGGTAGACCGAGCAGAGTTCTCCAGAGAACAATGTCGGACCACGCTATGCCTTTCCCAGACTCTGTAAACTATACATTCACTTGTAAGTTACCCCACAGAATAACTTCCCTTTTAACTATGTGGAGTAGCCTACATAATTTCACCAATAGTCAATAGAAAAGGTTTAAAAAAGGATTTTTTCCATAACCTGGCAAAAAGCCAAGGAAATTGTAAGGAAATGTCCTACTTGTTCCTTTTAAATTCAGATGCCATTACCAGCAGGATATAGCCCAAAGGGTACTCAGAGGAATGAAATCTGGCAGCTGGATGTGTTTCACTTTTCAGAATTTGGAAAATTGAAATATGTACATCATACGATTGATACTTATTCAGGATTTCAATGGACAACTGCTTTGAGTTCTGAAAGCTGATTCTGTAATCACTCATTTGCTAGAAGTTATGGCCATCATGGGTATACCTGCACAAATTAAAACTGACAATGCTCCAGCATATTTCTCTGGTAAAATGAAACAGATTTTTGCTTATTACAATATAAAGCAATATTACAGGTATACCACACAATTCTACAGGCCAAGTAGTTATAGAAAGACCAAAGAGAACTCTGAAGGATATGCTAAATAAACAGAATGGGGTAACAAAAAACCCAGAAGTAGACTGAATAATGTTCTATTAACTTTGAATTTTCTCAATGCTAATGAGAAAGGAACAGCTGCAGAGAGACATTGGACAATAGAAAAAAAACTACAGAACTAAAACATCCCATATATTTTAAGAATGTGCTGACCTCAGAATGGAAACCAGGATATGTGTTATGTTGGAGACAAGGTTTTGCTTTTGTTTCTACAGAATAAGATAAGCTGTGGAGACCATCAAAATTGATAAAGTTTCTATTTGAACAAGAGAGACCTCTTAATTAGAGGAGATGATAGTTCCTCAACTGGCATGACCATCCACTTAAAAGTAACTTAGATCATTAACACATGCATTTTTATTTAATCAGATATAACTTGCCAAAAAGGAACCTCCCCAAAATTAGTCTTGGGGAAGGGTTTTTGTTTTTGTCTTTTGGGAGAATGAAGGCTAAGGAATCTGAAGAACACTGGACAAATGAGATATCTGAAGAAAAAGGACAAATCATCTAGGAAAAAAATGCCCCAAGAAAAAGAGTAAAATGGCCTATTTGTATATCATCTATAAAATTTCATAAGTCTTCCTAAAAGTTTGTTTCTACTCTTCTCTAAAGAAATTTAACACAACAGAGCCTGCCAGCACCCAGCTGGACTAATAGGTGAGTCTTTATCCTAATACCCAAACCCCACAACCCCTAGGCTTTGGGTCCATGGGCACAACCCTGAGTGCCTACACCACCACCCATTGTAGTTCCAGTTTCAGGCCAGTTGTCAGGCTGACCTCCTGCACACAGGACAGACTGCATCAGACCACATAACCCAAGCCCCTTCTCCCCCAAATCCCACCCACCCTCCCAGACTGCAACTGTTCCCTAAGACTGAGCCTACCAGCACCCGACTGGACTAAGAGACCAGTTGGCAGGCAGACCTCCTGCAGAAACGTCAGACTACCACCATCTACCACAAACTGAGACTGCAGCTACTCCCTGAGACAGAGCCCACTAGCACCAGTTGGACAAAGAGCTTCTCCCTAAGGCAAAAAGTCCATCAGCATCAACTAGACCAGAGTATCAATCAGAAGACACCATGAAAAGACCAAACCTAAGAATAATACGGATAGAAAAAGGAGAAGAATACCAACTCAAGGGCACAGAAAATATGTTCAACAAAATCATTGAAGAAACAGCCTTTTAAATCAATAACTATAAGAGGCCATCTTTTTGGTAACAGAGTAGGCAAAGGAATTCCAGACTGTAGAGAGTCCATTGGCTGAATTACTTTGTTAATTGCTTTAACGTCTGTTACCATTCTCCATTTACCAGATTTCTTTTTAATAACAAATACAGGAGAATTCCAAGGGCTGGTTGATTCTTCAATATGCTGAGCATTTAACTTTTCTTCTACAAGCTCTTCTAAAGCCTGGAGTTTCTCTGTTGTTAAAGGCCATTGATGAACCCATACAGGCTTGTCTGCTAACCATTTTAAAGGTAGAGATATTGGTGTCTTTGGAAGATCATCAGTTGTCCTTCCCTGTTCTTGTATAATATGGATGGCTGGTGACCACTCATTAAAATAATACCTTCTAATATTTCTCTCAGAAACATGTGCTAGTTTATGATTTGTTTCTGAGGTTGGAGGGATGTTAATCTGAGTACTCCATTGTTATGACAGGTCTTGACCCCCACAGGTTCATAGCTATGTTAGCCACATACGGTTTTAATTTTCCTCTCTGTCCTTCTTGACCTCTACATTCGAGCCATCTTGCACTCTGTTTCACTTGAGATAATGTTCCAATTCCTAACAGCTGAATGTTTCCCTCCTGAAGAGGCCAAGTTGGATGCCAAAATTCTGGTGCAATTATGGCCATGTCAGTACCTGTGTCTATGAGACCAGACAACAAAAAAACCATTTATTGTTATTGTTAATTTTGGTCTTTGTTCATTTATAGAAGTTTGCCAGAAATTTTTCTTTATGTTTTCTCCTGAATTTTCTGTTCACTCTTTCTCAGCTGTTTCATCACCCCAATCAGCCTGGCTTATTCCAATAGGCATTTGTTTATTTAATTGCTCTGAGTAGGGGTTTCCTCTATGACTTCAGGAAAGGTCTGCACTGGATTTGCTGTGGGGGCCTGCCTGAGGCCCCTCTGGGAGTTTCCCAAAGACCGAGGCAAAGTATTACCTTGCCTGTCCCTTGTTGATCTACATTCATTGGTCCAGTGTTTTCCACATCTTCTGCATACTCCAGAAGGAAGGGACATTCTGTTGCCATTGTTCCTTGAAGAAATATTGTTTCTAGGAATGCCCTGTTTAGAGTCCCTTTTCAAATGTCATTGCTTTCCACATCCAAAACATCTGACATTCCTCAAACCTCTTGAAATTGCTTCTCCTATCCACATAGCATCATGGTCATGAGCGTCAACATTAAACATGTCTCTAATCCAATCTTCCAAGTGTTCAGATCTTGCCTTTAATGGCCTGATTATTCTCTTTTGTGGTGCTTTTGCGTTCTCAAAAGCCAAAGATTCGATTATTATCTTGCTAGCTTCTGAATTCTGGACCATTCTCTTTTCTGCTAAAGTCAGTCTTTGCAAGAAATCCATGAAGAATTCTTTGGGGCTCTGTATAACCTTTGCAAATGACTCAGTTTTCTTTCCTGGTTCCTCAACTCTGTCCCATGCATTCAAGGCTGTCACTTGACATAGAATTAGGGTTTGGATATCATATAAACATTGTGTGTGTATTGCAGCATATTGGCCTTCTCCAACAAGCTGATCCTGGGAGATTTGTATACCTTTAGCCATCTATTGATTTTCTATGTTATTAGCTTCCTCTTTGAACCACATTTGCCACTGCAGCTGTGCCCTGGGTTGCAGAACAGCATTTACCAGCTGTCACCAGTCCTGTGGTATAATCTTATTGTAAGTTGACCAGGAGTTTAACATTTGCTTTACAAATGGGGATTGCATGACATAAGATACTATTGCCTCCTTAAACCTTTGTAAATCTAACATTAAAATTGGAGTCCAAATATTTTGTGCTTTCACTTGACCAGGCAGCTGCTATATAGTTACTGGATAAGTTAAGGGTGATTGTGGGAAAACAGTCTTTCTTTCTGTAAACTTATAATCCAATCCTGAAACAACTTCACTGTTAATTTCTTCTGTCTGTACCTGAATTTGTCTACAATTAATTTTAACAGGTTTAACAGGTTTTTCTAAAGCTTTTATCCTGACACTTAAATTGACTATCTTTTAAATAGTAAAATAAGGATAAAGAAAGTAATAATGTGCATAATTCCATTAACATTAATCTTCTCATATAGTTGTTCTATTTTCAGACTGCCTAAAATTTTATCAAACAAAGCCCAATTTTCTTACAATGTACACATAATACCCACTTGGTTAATGTGGAAAATTTTTTCTCTGATCAATAGTTTTTTTCTTTAAAATATCTGATATCGGCTGGAGAGATGGCTCAGAGGTTAAGAGCACTGCTTGCTCTTCCAAAGGTCCTGAGTTCAATCCCCAGCAACCACATGGTGGCTCACAACCATCTGTAATGAGATCTGGCGTCCTCTTCTGGCCTGCAGGGATATGCGCAGACAGAATACTGTATACATAATAAATAAATAAATCTTAAAAAAATATCTGATATCTTAATTGGCTTGCCAAGTCTGCATAGAACAGTGGAAATCTGAGAGAATTTCAAAAAAGCTACCTAGCATCTGAGGTGGGAATCCAGAGAGAGAGAGAGAAAGAGAGAGAGAGAGAGAGAGAGAGAGAGAGAGAGAGAGAGAGAGAGAGAGAGAGAGAGAGAGAGAGAGAGAAAGACGCAAGTTCTGGCTAAAAGCTGAAATCCAGCCAAATGTTACTGCTTGAGCTGAGTCTAGCCTGGTCTCCACCCTCTTTAAGCTTCAACCATGTGCATTGGCATTTTGGCCAAAAGCAGCTCTATCTGCAGTTGCGTGTAGCTGTTGCAATTACAGTCGAGTGCAGCCTACTGGTAGGTCTGGCAGGCCTGAGTTGTTCATAGCACCAGCTGCAGATAACCACTTGTAGCTATGGTCAGTTGGGCCTGGGGCCTAGGCTGAGCTAGGCTCAAGCAGGGAGCTGGGCCCAGGCCGCCGAGCCAAGCCTAGCTGAGCAGTTTTTAATGAATTCTTGCCACGTTGGGTGCCAAATGTAGATGTAACAGTCATTAAATAAGAAACACAGAGCCAAATGCAGAGTTAAAACCCAAGAGGTCAGAGCAGTAGCTAAGAGCTGAGACATAAAACTGCCTTCTTACACTTCCTGCCGCTGCCATCCTTCCCCTCAGAAAGAGACCTACTTCCTGTGTGTCTGTCTTTTTATTGACTTTCTGTTCTTCCTTCTTATTGGTTTTAAACCCAACCACATGACATCCTCGTCACTGCCTATCTATACAGACCTCTAGGTCTCTATGGTTGGTATTGAGATTAAAGGTGTGTGTCTCCATGCTGGCTGTATCCTTGAACACACAGAGATCTGCCTGTCACGTGATCAGGATTAAAGGTGTGCATCACCACTGCCCAGCTACTGCTTTGGCTTGCTATTAGCTCTGACCCCCAAGCAACTTTATTTATTAACATACAAATAAAATCACATTTCAGTACAAATAAAATATCACCATACAACTGTTTACTAACTACTGTTTTCTCAAGCACTCTGTGACAATCTTTCTTGACACGATGGTCAGAATCAATACTAACAGAAGAAAGAAAGTGATAGATATATCTATGGCGATTAATCTCTCCCAATCTATTGATATCTATTTACACCATTCATTATTCCCATGGCAGTGTGGATGATTTTTAGTTTCATGAGGTCACAGTTGTCAGTTTTTGGCCTCTATTCCTTAGCAAATGGAATCCTGCCTGGAAAATACTGTCTTAGACCTGTTCCTTGTAAGATACTGCCTATGTTGTCTTCTAGCGTTTCTAGTATTTCAGGATTCATATTGAGGTCTTTGATCCATTTCTATCTAATATTTGTGAAAAGTAATAACGTGAGTCCCATTTCATTGTACTGCAAGTAGATACGCAGTTTTCTCAGCAGGATCCTTGAAGACACTATCTTTTCTCCAGTGTAGGTGCTTTGCCTTTTGCTAAGGTCCACATGGCCATAGTAATGAGTCCTTGTATTTGGCTCTTCTACTTGATTATCTTGCTCTTTAAGACTATTTTTGTGCCTGTATCAGACTGAAACTTTCTCTCTGACAATGTTTTAAGATTATCATGGACTTACTTAACTTCCCCTTCCCTTTTCTCCCCATCTAAACAATACCATATGCCCTTTGTGCTCACTTCCAAATTCATAACTTCATTTTTCTGGAATTGTTCTCACATAAATATATGTGTGTGTGTTTATTCCTATGATTTTTCCACATAGGAAAATACAACCTGTTCAGTATGTATAATGTTACTTATGTGTTTACAAGCCTACCATTTGGTATTGAATAACCAATTAATATGCTCCTCAATAGAAAGATTATATCTCCCAATCATGGCTTTCATCAGTTGCTTGTGAGTTTTATCTCTAGTACTGAGGCCTCATGATGTTTCCCCAGTCTACTCTGGCATGCTTATTGTTGTTGTCATCCTTATTCTGCTGCTATTGAGCCAGTCATATAGATGACACCTTGTGGGTATAGTTTCTGATATTACTAGGATAAACAATCTCATACCAAACTCCCTGACCCTCTGGCTCCTTCTACCTTTCTGGCCCCTCTTACACAATGTTCCCTGAACCTCAGTTATGGGGATGTTTTTAATAAACTCCATGGGAACCAGGCTCCACATCTCTGCCTTCTGATTGGTTGTGATTTTCTGTAATTGTTCAGTGTGTTGAAAACAGAAGTTTGCTTTAAGAGAGGTGAAGAATAGACTTTTCCTTGGGTATAAGCACAACATTGTGATGTCTTTGTATTCATTTTTGTAGTCATTGCTGCTGTTAGGGGCTATGCTGGTTTTGTAAAGTGGCAGTTATTTATACTGTACATCACATCATTAGCGTGGGTAGTTAGCTAGGTTTTTTTTTTTTAACATTCTAGCTCCATAAGATATCTTAAAGACAGCAATAATGATACCTCCTGTATTCATCTTTTACCTCAGGATTTGTGATAAAATCTAGAGTCATTTCTGGTTCCATATGAAAATTAAAATATATCTTCTTTTCTATTTGTGTGAAGAATGTTATGTTTTTTTGTTTTCCTTTTTTAATTTGGCATTGCATTGTATCTGTAAATTTTTTTTTCTGGATGATCATTTCTCCAATATAAATTCTACCATTTTGTGATTATTAAATGCCTTTTCATTTAGTAGGATTTTTCTCAAACCCTTTCTCCTGAGATTGGAAGTTTACTTTCTTCTTCTTCTTCTTCTTCTTCTTGGTTATGTAGAACCCAAGATATTTTCTTTTAAAGAAAGAGGCTATTTTAAATGGGTCTGTCCATAACGTCTTCCTAAGGTGGCTTTGTTGTTAGAATACAGAAAGGGTGTTGATTATTGTAAACTTATTCTCTTCTTGTCATGTTGTTTAAATTGTTTATTCTACTACTTGTGATCTGGTACAATTTGCCTATATCTTAGGTATAATAGTGTGTCACCTGAAGTTGGGGATAATGTAAGTTCATCTTTTTCATAGATGTGTGCTTTCAATTTCCTTCTCTTCCTGTATTGCTCAGTGTAATACTTCCAACACAATATTTTAAAGGAGTGGGGATAGTGGGCACCCTGTCTTCTTCAAGATTTTAGTAGGTTTCTTTGCAGTATTTCTACATATAGGATGGTGTTGGCAAGTTAGTTTGTCAGAGATAGCTTTTAATATTTTGAAATATGTTCCCTCTGTTACTCTTCTCTCTGGGAGTTCTATTTATGAAGCATGAGATATGCTAAGGCTTTATTTTCACCATTGAGTTAATCCTGTTTTTGTTGCCTTGAGTACATTTTATGACATTTGGTATTTATAGAATTCTGTATGTTCAACCAAGCCTGTACGTCTGTAATAAAGAATCTGTAATCATTGTGGTTGATCTCCTTGATATGGGCATGTATTCATTTTTCTAGTAGGTTTTAAGGATGTTTACCACTATGGGCACCATATGAAAATTATGTAAATGTACATTGAATATACACAATTTTCAAAGAATATTACTCAAGTATGGTTTCTAGAGTGACATTGTTTAACTTGCCACACAGAGAAAGGTTAAATAACTGGGTTTTTTTTTTCAACGAAAATATATTATTGTTCCTTATTTATATATTTTGCTGTTAAATATTGAATGTAATTTGCATCTGTTATATCTTTACACTTCAGGAGACTGGATGTAGCAACACTGTCTAAAATCTTTTCTTTTTCCTTGTTCCAAGCCCTTTTAAAAAATTTCATCTGCCTTTTCAATCTTGATAGCTAACTACATTCTAAGGAAGCATTGTAATACAAACCGAACATTGTAATATTTACATTCATATTTGTAGGGCTTCATATCTATGGAATATACTTCTCATGAATTTACTCTATTCTTCAAATGTAAATGACTCATGTGCACCCTAGTAAAGCATATCCAGATTCATTTGCTTACTGAAGTCATTTAACAAAAGATAATCTCCTCAGATGTACTTTTGAAAACTGATTTCATCCTCTCTTTTAAATAATGTGGAACTCAATGGTAAACACAAAGAGCTTGTTATATGAAACCTTTTAGTTTGTTAGGACCCCTCAACCACAAATCAAAATTTACAACTGAAAGAGTAAATATGAAGCACAACATACAATTCACTTCTGCAGTGTTCTTGTCCGTGGCTCCAGTAATTGTGACATTTCCAAGTATTACAATAATTTTTAGTAATACAGATATCATTTGTTACACCAGAATGATTATGTTAATTAGATTAGTGGATATTTATGGGTTTTTGAATGAGATCCTTTTCACACGGTCTTTATTGCTTCTTGAAATGCTTTATTTAATCATTCAGAAAAGTAGGAACAGCTCATAGATCATGAGAATGGAAAGGAGAGATAAGTCAGGAATTCGATATGTGGTATGCTGACTTCACAGGAGAGGGGACAATTCATTCAGAAAGAAATGGTGATTTATATGTGATACTGATTCCGTGGTCAAGAGGATATGACCATATTTGTCATCCGGTTGTCCTCTGTGCAAACATGAAAGCAAATATGAAAACATAGTTGAAAGGGCAGGAAAGATTTCCTCCTAGAGAGTGCATGAACACAAAATTAAATATAACAATATAGAGTATAGAGAAGGGATTATAAACAAACAGTTCCTTTCCTAGAAACCACAAGTACTTTATACTTTGGATTCCATTGGAGCACTGTGTACAGGAAATAATGACATTCTGTGGCCTCACATGAAAGTTGACATTGAGAGGATTCAAAGAATACATAGAAAAGATCAGCATGCTTGTACCATATCTGTGGCAAATAATATTCCATAATCATAAGTAATCTAAGAATTTTCAAATGACAAGACACTTTTCTTGATCCAATATTACACAATATGAATGTATTAGTAATTCTGAATAAGATAAAAGTCCTTCACATGAATAAAAATATTCTATCCTTCACTTTTGACACTAAGATTTTCAGCTTTAAATGACAGATAATATTCTGTCCTGATTTTGTCTAATTTTGAGTTCATTGTTTTCCTTTCACATACTTACTTCTAATTTTTTATGTAATAAGCACAAATACATACAAATATCAACATGAATAACCATGGCTTCTGTTTCTACTCACCTACAGAAGGTCTTTACTTGGGACAAGTATCTGTAAAAGAATATGAATGGTGTAAGGAGAGACAGAAATGTTATCATAAGAATATAAGAACAGCTCGCCAAAGACTATTTCTTCAATAGCAATTGAAAGATAGCATATAACTAGATACAATCTGAATGAGGGGATTAACTGAGCACATAGATGATATATAGGTAGATACATACATACATACATACATACATGCATATATGCATACATACATACATATATAGTTAGACTCTATATGTATGCATACATATATTTATTAATATACATCAATACACACACACACACACACACACACACATATGTATATATATATATACACACACAAAAATTTCATTGATGTTACCTGTAGCCAGAACATTTCGAATGTTTTCTGTTGGAATGTTCTTATCCTCAGCAAATTTCACAAGTTTTTCATGTTCTTCTTTATTTAAAGGCCCACCTTTTCCTACATTGCATGAATGACAATGTCAGAGACATGTTCGGTAGAATTCTATAAAACTTGCATTGCTTCCTTAGTGTCCCACCATGGTATGCAACAGAAAATCTCAACTTCTCCAAATTCATCTATGCTGGGAGGGTCAATACAATCAATAATAATTTCTCCATGTTCCATTTAATGAAGCCTAAATGGTGGTAAGACATACTTTCCAGTGTTCTATGATGCATCAAAATAAAAACTCTTCTCTAGAGAATTCGCACATCTCAATCCTATCCACTTTTAAAAACATAACACTAGGGAGTCATGAATGCCTCTCAATGGAACCTTCACATTTCTCCTGAGTCTATACTCGAGAGTTCATGTTTTAATCTCATACACACTTGATCAAATGATACTCATAATGATCTGAACTTTAGGAAAACAATATTTCCTCTACTCTTTCTAGTGAGGAAACATGAAGACAACATCTTCCAATAGCCTCACCCCTTGTCACTAGTCGTCAATGACCATTCTGCTTGAATTACAATATAATGTAAGAGTTGGTCCACACAACAATAGGATTGTCATTTAGTGGACAGGAATTCAGAAATTCCATGATACTGTATTTGGGGCTGAATCTGCCTGAATCCTCTTTTGCAGAGTGATACTTTTGCTACATTTTCAGATAACCCACTACCATTCTTACCAAGAACAAAAATCAAGTTTGTTTCTGTGCCGGCTCTATCCACATTCTTACTGGTAAAGACTGCATGCTCTTCTGTTAAATACACAAGTTCATATTTGTTGTCACCTTCATCTGTAAAATGGAAATATTTAAAAACTCAGTGTCAGTCATTTTTCTACTTTATTTAATGTCACCTATTTGCTAAACATTAGTATTGACCTTGACTCTAGCAATCATCTCTGATTCAATATCACATGTGTGCAAAGGTGTTTCTGTAGTCATTTATTTTGTATATCCATCCCATCATAATATGGTGACCAATCATTTCTGCTCTTCAAACCTGATAGTGAATCTTAAGTACAGACACTTTCCCTTTTCTCTGAATTTTTTTTGTCAAAACTTGTGTGAACAGTCTGTTGGGTATTCCTTTTCCTTTCAACCAGTGGTTCATGAGATAATTGAAGGAGTTAGGGTCTATTACAGGACTGCATTTTAATATCCATGTTAAGAAAACATTAGACTTGCCAGATGAATGTGTCCTCTGTTCACTTAAGATAAAAATCAAAAGTCAAAGTGTGTATAATTCAGTGGTATGGTGTTGCTATTACTTTAGCAATTTTTGAAAAATTGAAGGAGTCAGTCTGAAATTCTTAAATAGATTTTTCTCTAACTGCTTTAAAAATTGAAGTTTATCATCCAATAACATAAATGTTGTGATCTCTCCAAAATATGAGAAAAGGAAACATTGAAAAAGCACTGTTAATTTAAATTATTTATTAATCAAAGATGACACATCATGTCTTCAATATAAGTGCTTGAGAGCCTAAGGCATGATGTTTAAGAAGATGCTTGAGGCCATTGAGGCCTATTAGTGAGTGGCAGGTCTGTCTGATAGCAAACTGAGACACTGTATGAAAGAAAAACACTGAATATCAACTAGAAATAAATTTTCATGCAGAAAAACTATTTGAAGATATCTTGTTAGAATTATTTGCATTTTTAGGTAATAGTGTTCTTCTCCATGTAAATTTCAGATGACCTACAATGTACTCTGACTTTGTAGTGTATCTCAGTTCATTGGAAGGATTGATAACTTTCTGAGAAGCCAAAATTTTTCTAGATTCATGTCTGTCCCTATGTGTGGCTGAAGTATTAGCATGAATGTGCACACTCACATTGCTTTTGTTCATAAAGGAAACTCCTAGATCCTGTACTTACATTGGGTTCTGTAGGAGCCATCTGCTTGCTTATACCCAGTGACTGTGGTCTTTGAGCATTGGCCATTCAAACTAAAATTCAAACAGAGAATCCATGGTTTATTCTTTATAACTTTTAAATTCCTATTAAGATCTTCAAATGTTATAATGAACTTCAGAGAATCATAGTATCTATGAACAGTGTATAGAATTAGGACTTACCTTACTGTTCCTAACTCTTGTTTAGATAAGATCATTCTGTTTGTAATCATACAGATAACTGGCTTTATTGGTGCCCATTTTGCCAAGTGCTCTATAGGCCCTGATGTCTTCCTTATCAAAACTATGCTATTCACTGAGTATGATTTTCATTATGCTAATTCTCTTGTTCTATTCCAACAATATTAGGAACACAAGTTTATATGCATGTTTTTAAGTGCTTTTATTTGTATCCTGAAACATAAAATTGTGGCTACAAGAGAGAAATGGTTCTAAGTATTTTAGTCCTAATGGCGTTATGTAGTGTTTCATTAAACATAGTCATCCAAATGCCAGAGAGAGAGTCTTTAAACCTAAAGCTTCGGAGAAAGGGATTCATAAGTTAGATTTATCTGTCCTGTTTGTGGAGGACTTTTTTTTTTTTATGACATCATTGATTGGATTAGATAACATGCATGGCTTTGACCTAAATGCTCACATATACCTTTTACTTACTACAAATGAGAATCTTAGAATCTCCTACATCTAATATTAGAGAATAAAATTCAACCACAATCCTTCAGCCACAAGGATTTCTAAATAAACACTCATGGAATTGGAGACAGTATCTAATCTCTGTGTGGTGTCCAGAGATACCCCATCATGGAATGATATAATCACATTGCTAAAGATGTGATTTCATGACCAGAAGAAAAAAATTCCCATATAAATTAAACAACATAAAGGCTGAGAAACATAAATAGTCTGCTCAGTTTACATGGTTGACAATTTACTTACTTGACATAAAATGTGACTCCCATTTCACTACATTCCTCATTACAAGTAAGTTCACGAAGGTAGAGTCTCAGAGGTCTTTCCACTTCTATCTTGTCAACATTGTCAGCAGCGATGACAATTGTTTGCCATTTTCCATCAACCTGAAAAAACAAAAAGACAAAAAAAGGAGAAAAATAAAACAGGTCATTAAAGTATGATTTGGTATTCTCATTTCTGATCCCAGTCCTTGGAAATATGTAAACTAACTAAAACTACCAATCAATAATATTTTATTTATTAGTTCAAGATTATGTATCTATAGCTGTAGAATAACACAGGGTAGTATGATGACTTGATTAATACAACATTTTGGACTTGAGACGTTGTCGAACTGCTCATGTTTTAGCCTCTTATGCTCTGCAAATTCAACCTATTGTTTGCTTATTTCATTTGTTTAATCCTAGAGAAATATGATTGGAAAAGCATATCTCAGTGAAGGTCAGAAAGCTTATTTCATGAATACAGACTTGCAAGGACTAACTGAATGACACATCACATCCACAGAAATATGCTATTGAGGAAACTCAGACATAGGCACAGACCAAATGAATTTACCTCCGCATGAGCATGAGCCAGTCCAAATGCCAAAGCCAGCAGCAGAAACTTTACCATGGTGGCACCTGTCTTTGGTCTTCTGCAGAAGCTCAAAGTAGGTCAGTGGATGTGAAGGAACTGAACTGACAAAGATTTTTATACAGCTAGTTAGAGGGAGGTTCATGGAATCAACCAATGGTTCTCCACCACAGAAACCTACATCCGTCTGGTATTTCCTCTTTGGCCCTGCTGAATGGTGTATGATATCATATCCCTTAACTAAGAAGACTAGCCTTAAGGTCAGGTTATGTTGGGATGATTAATTGAACATCCTGTCAGAAAGAAAGGACTATCCCTGTGAGAACATTAAGGAATGGCTTTGCCTCCAGAACTATACTGGCGGGTAAAGGTCACAATGCATATGTCTTATATGATTCATTTAACCAACATGACATGCATTTCTGAATCTAAACATAATACTGTGCAGTTAACTGAATTTAAATTGTGGCCTGGGATATATGAGCCAGAGTAACCACACTCTTAGAAGACAAGTTTTTAAAACATTTGGAGGATTTCTTATGAGGATGTTGATATGTCTTGTGCTACTTTTGAGTCTTTCCATACATTGACTACTATAGCCTCCCAGTACATTAAATTCAACTACCATGGTACAGAGCTACAAGAGCTTCTCTCTCTAACACATCGAATCCCCTACAGTTAGCACTTTGGTAATTTTGTTTGACAACCCACGGTTTCTGACTACACCACTACAAAGAGTTAGTCTGTAATTTATGACACTTTCTTTAGATTATATCCTGTTATTATCTCTATTTCTTTCAGTTTTTGAGATTATTTCATAATAACATCATTCTGCAGTCCCCTTTCTCCCCTCTAAACTCTCTAATACGTAGCTCCTTCATCTATTTCAATTTTGTATACTCTTTATATCTAATACTTGTACAATTTTGTTGCCCAGAGGCATCTTTTGTTGGGATTTACATATTTGTATAGCAACTCTGGAAAGCGGTGTGGAGAATTCTTAGTTTTCTGAAGGTAAATATATACTGTGTGACTCAGATATATAGTTCCTTGAAATATGCTTAGATGACTTGATATTCTATTTCATAGATACTTTCTTATTCATGTTCATTGCTACTCTATTCACAACAAAAATGCTCTACAGCTGTCTAATAGATAATGAAATAGTGGTACTTATACACTATGTGATAAATATATCATTGCAGACATTCATTCCCTTCCAAAAATGTGTTTATGATTAATAATATTTTCTCTTCTGCTTATCAAAAGTCTGTGTCCTTTGCATTTTCCATTATAAAGTGTAGTTTTAAATTTCCAAATTGATATCTACATTTTGCCCCATTGTGTATTAAAAGAAGCATGTCTTTTAAAAAAACACTGAAGAGTACAAAGTTGAATTAACCATGAGAATCTGAAAAGTAAATATTCTTTATTTTCAGTTGAGTGACAAGTCTCCTCAGAGTTCCCAATCTCAACAGTTTCCTGTGGTTTTGGCTTCATGTTGAATCCTAGGCAGTTTGCCTCATCTTTTCAAGTTGAGGTTAAATTAGGATAGTTTTTAAATATTTCCTTCTTCCGTCATCTTAATCTTGTTCTGGCATTAATGTGCCAGGAAATTCCAGGTGTCTTTGCTTGAGTGTAAGCATATGCACAAACTTAGTTAAGGATTTGATTTTCTGAAAAGCTTTATGGAACATGAATCAAATTCATTCATTCCAATTTCCTTGCTTCTGTCTATACTCATAAAACAGTCATATAAGTTCATCAAGTTTTCACAATTTTTAATGTGACAACAATCAATTTTAAAAGAAGTCCTGAATAATGTCAAAGACAAGAGGGGAATATGAGCTGGTTGAGAAGGGGGAAAGGTATGGATCAAATGATGTGATTATAATATAATATCTTAAAATGGAAGAAATGAAAGTATTTCACAATTTTAAATTAATATCTGTTATAAATATAATCCTATGGTTATTTTGAACAGTCTGAAATTTATTTTTATTTCTTTCACATTCCCTGATTTTTATTTTATATTAATCTTATGAGTGACAAGCCTTCAGGGCATATTTTGATGTTGTATTCAGGATTCAGCCAAGAGTAGTAACTAGGCATTCCATGGTCACACAGTAAAAGCACCCAGGATATTTACACATGAGGTCTTTATCTAAGGACATGTTGCATTCTCAGAGCCTTCTCTCACTCTGATGACAAATGTTATACTAAGGTTTTGGCTAGAAGGAGAAAACCCCAGGCAGTAGCTTTCATGGAATACACAACTTTATACACATGAAGCTATTGCCCTCTTTCTTGAATGTTTTGTTCGTAGGTTCACACACAAATGCCACACTGAAAACAATGTACTGCTCTATACTTTCTTCTTGTCTCTCTATTTTCTCTTTTCTCCAAATAAATTTGGCAGACACAACTTCCTGAGCCACAGATTTGAGGAAAGGAGGCAGTTGGGAGTGACTCAATTGAAATTCTGTATGTATGGAACTACCTTAAACAATCTTCAAGACACGTAATGAATGTAAGAGTAAATAGTCCTCAGCAAAGGGAAAATGACATAGTTAATATAGAGAAGATGCAAATGAATCATAGTCAAGTGACATATGGTCCTGACTGTAAAATATATGAAGTTCAATGCTCTGTTGTAATAGGAAGAAAATCCCATCTCAAATGTCAAATATTTAACTGTGTTCTTTATATATCAGGTGCTATATTAATACATTTTCTTGTTTTCAGTAGCCTTCAACTTACATCATTTCCCTCTTCTTTTCCTTCCTCAAGCCCCTCCCACATAGCTTCCTTCCACCATCTCTTGTGTACCACCCACTCACCTTTATAGCCCTTTACTTGGATTATTATTGATACATACATATATATATACATAGACATGTATGGGTGTGCACATGCACACAACCTGATGAATGCCATTTTATTCCTTGAGTATATATGATTTCTGGGCTGACTCTTCTGCAATAAACAACCAATTGCAGTGCCCTTCTTACCTGGGAGAGGTTAATTCTCCTTCTTCCCACACTCATTAGATTTTTATGGTCATCGTCCAGGGCTGGGACTCTACATAGATTTCCCCTTCCATGTTAACATTGCCACTGATACAGACATCTCCCCCATCTTTTTAGTCATATAATTTCGAGCCAAGAAAATTCCACAAAAGAATTCTTGGTATTCTGGCTTTTAGGATCTTTCCACTTTCTCTTCAGAGATGTTCCCTTGTTCTTAGATGCAAAAGCTGAGATGTAGACTGGTCCTTTGGGACATGGCACAAAAATCTGTTATTCTCTATCTTGTGTACAGTAGTGGTTTTCTGTGATGGTTTCCATTTGCTATAAAGAAAAGTCTTTTTGTCAGTAGGAGTTTCTACCTACACTTCTTTCTGTTATAAAGATGAGATTTAGACTATAGAAAGGAGTTGTGCTGGTCTAGCAAAGTTGCAGTAGTAGATGCTTTTCTAAAATCCATGACCTCACTAACTCTGGGCATTTGACAAGCTTTCCAGTACCAGGAATGATTTCCCTCCGGTTGGGCAGTCCTTGAGTCCTATCAGACAACTGTTGGTTGCCACCCACACGTTAGTGTCACTTCTTGTACCTTTTTGCTTTTCTTGTAATGTCATTCTTCACAGGTGCCTCATCTGGGTAGGGCTGTTTGTTTCCCAGCTGTGGGTAACCGCTTGTAGCTACCGTCAGTCAGGATTGGGGCCTAGGCCAAGCTAGGTCCTAGCAGGGAGCCGGGCCCCCGAGGCGTCAAGCTGGGCTGGGCTGCCAAGCCAAGCCTAGCCGAGCAGTTTTTAATGAATTCTTGCCATGTTGTGTGCCAAATGTAGATGTAACAGTCTTATTAAATAAGAAACACAGAGCCTAATGCAGAGTTAAAAGCCCAAGAGGTCAGAGCAGTAGCTAAGAGCTGAGACTAAAACTGCCTTCTTACACTTCCTGCCTCTGCCATCCTTCCCCTCAGAAAGAGACCTACTTCCTGTGTGTCTATCTTTTTATTGACTTTCTGTTCTTCCTTCTTATTAGTTTTAAACCCAACCACATGACATCCTCATCACTGCCTGTCTACACAGACCTCTAGGTCTCTATGGTTGGTATTGAGATTAAAGGTGTGTGTCTCCATGCTGGCTGCATCCTTGAACACACAGAGATCTGCCTGTCATGTGATCGGGATTAAAGGTGTGCGCCACCACCGCCCAGCTTCTATTATGGCTTGCTATTAGCTCTGACCCCCAGGCAACTTTATTTAATATACAAATAATATCACATTTCCATACAAATAAAATATCACCATACTGATCTGTCATGAAATCATCACTAAGTTAGTAGCCATTATTGAAGTTGTTACTAAAATTAAAATCATGGCTAAAAGTAAGCAGACTCATGTGTTTTTTGAAAACCATCTGCCAATGCTTTTTGTCCTGCCAGAGGCCCTCACTGGGAATCTGTCGCTTTAAAAATGGGATTGCCTTCCTGGACTGCAAGAATACACGCACCTGAACAGACATCAACCTCTAGGGACAGTGGCTAATTGAAACCCCATGGGTTTAAAGGGCCTTTAGGCTGCTTCTAAAACCAAACAATTGCCCTGGGTTGATAACCAGCTAGCTCATATCACCTAATTTGTTTGGGATCAGTCCTCCAAGAAACCACCAGATGGATTCAGAAGTTACATGTGTTAGCTCTCAAATTCAGGACAAATGCCTGAGATGCCCATTTAATATATCAAAGGGGATGCTGTCCACCAGCCTTTCTCAGTATTTCCAGTATCTGTTCTGTTGTAACAGTAACAGAGTCCTGGATCCTCAGCACTTCTCACCCTGCCTGCTCCTTACCCTCAACTAATCCAGTCCCTGAGCATCACTTCCCTTCTCCCAACCTCTGATTCCTATATAGCCTCAGTCATTTTAGACAAGGGATCTGTTGGTCTCTTGGTCTCCTAATTTGTTCCTGACCTCTTGGCTCCTGGTTCCTCTCTCTTCCATTCTCAACCCCCTCATCCTCTCATGGCACAGTTCAGTTTGCCTATGAATATTTTATCCCTCATATCTATAATTAACCATCTCATCCACCATATCTATAAGCATATGAGCATCATGTCCTTTTTTTGTCATTCAGCAAGGTTTATTTCACATATGTGCGGTGGAAAATGAACAGAACATGCAAAGATCCATAAATGGAATCCTCTTTGACAATCAGATGGGGATGGTATTTAAAAATACAAAAAGACACTCTAATTCTAACCCTTGCCAGAAACAAATTTTAATATATTTATTTTTGTGTTTAAATGTTTGCCTACATGTATGTCTGTGTACCACATGTACCCCTGATGCTAGCAGAAGCCAGAGGAAGACACTATATCCCCTGCAACTGGAATTACAGTTGATTGTGAGCCAGAACATAGGTACTAGAACTACTGAGTTATCTTTCCAGACCCTCAACAAACTCAGTTTAATTCATCCAAATAAACATTGGATGAAGCACACATGAATTTAAGCAAAATCACCCTTAAAGGAAATCCAAAAAGAGTAATTTGAGCAATGCATGAATTTCTCAATTGTGAATGGCCTGCCTTTCCTGTGAAAAGCATGATGTCTTTTTCAGTAAACTTCATGCTCCTGAAAGTTTCATGATAGCACTGTATTTCAGCTTTTGTCCCCTTGTTTTTCAATTTCTTTAATACAGTTCCTACAAGCAGCCATATTTCACTGTGAGTGCTCTTCTCAAATAAGGAAACTCAGTTATCCATATTCAGTAAAATGACACAAACTGCACTCTCAAAAGTGAGGATTTTGTCCTGCTATGGTTACTAATTGTCCAAAGCTACTTTCAGAAGGACACAGCGCCACACACTGGCCATTTGAAGATGCTGTGAAGTAAACAATATAATGTAATATCCTTTAAGACCACATTTTCTGAGAGCTGCCAGCACCCTATTGGACTAAAATATGAGTTTCTATCCTCATACCCGCACACGCCAGCCCTTAGGCTTTGGGGCCAGGGGCACAACCCTGCTCCCTTACACCACCACACATTGCAATCCCAGTTTCAGGCCAGTCTGCAGACAGGTGAGACTACCAACATCCTGTGTCAGACCCTGTAAACCACTAGCCCCACCTCCCCCAAATCCCACCCACCCTCCAGGACTGCAAGTGTTCCCTGAGACAGAGCCTGCCAGTGCCCCATTGGACTAAGAGGTGAGTCTTTGTCTAGGTGGAGCCCAGGGGCACAGCCCTGTGCCCTCACACCACAACCCATTGCAGTCCCAGTCTCAAGCCAATAGTCAGGCCTCCTGCAGACAGGTCAGACTACCACCATCCCCCACCCAAAAGTCCCACCTCCCCCAAATCCCACCCACCCTCCAAGACTGCAACTGCTCCCTGAGAGGAGGCGGTCAGCACCCGATTGGACTAGGAGGTGAGTCTCTATCCTCATACCTGAATACCCCGGCCCCTAGGATTTGGGCCCAGGGGCACAACCCTGCATCCCTACACCACCACACATTGCAATCCTAGTTTCAGGCCAGTGGGAAGGTAGACCTCCTGCAGGCAAGTCAGACTACCATCATCCCCCATCAGATCCTGAAACCCAAAAGCCCTACCTCCCCCAAGTCCTCCCCTCTCCAGAGGCTGCAACTGTTCCCTGAGAGGGAGGCTGCCACCACCCGATTGGACTAAGAGGTGAGTCTCTATCTTCATACTCAAACACCCCAGGCCCTAGGCTTTGGGCCCAGGGGCAAAACCCTGCACCACTACACCACCACATATTGCAGTCCCAGTTTCAGGCCAATGGGCAAGCAGTCCTCCTGCAGACAGTTCAGACTACCACCATCTACCACCAGACCCTGTAACCCTCAAGCCCCACCCCTCCCAACCCACCCACGCCAAAATTGCAGCTACGCCCTGAGACAGAGCCCACTAGCATAAATTGCACTAAGAGCTGCTCCCTGAGACAAAGAGTCCATCAGCACCAACTAGACCAAGAGCTTCCACTGGACCAAGAAGGGCTCCCTCAGACACAGACACCACTTGCAGCAAATGGAGAAAGAGATGGGTAGATGCCAGTACAAAAATACAGCCAACAACATAAAAACAAATACGTCTCCAAAAGAACCTACATCAGCAAGACCTGAACATCCCAACACAGAAGAAACAGAAGAAATTGACCTTAAAAATGACCGTAAGAAGATGACAGAGATCTTTAAAGAGCAAATGAAAAATTCCCTTAAAGAATTCGAGGAAAAGTCAAACAAATAATGGGAAGAAATCAGTAAATCCCATAGAGAAAGCAATTAAACAAGTGAGGGAAACAGTTCAAGATTTGAAAACTGAAATTGACACAATAAAGAAGATTCAAACTGAGGTATTACTGGAAGTGGAAAATCTGATTAAATGAACAGGAACTACAGATGCAAATATAACCAAGAGAATGCAAGAGATGGAAGAGCAGATGTCTGGCATTAAAGAAATAGAGGAAATAGGCTGGGCAGTGGTGGCGCACGCCTTTAATACCAGCACTTGGGAGGTAGAGCCCGGCGGATCTCTGTGAGTTCGAGGCCAGCCTGGGCTACCAAGTGAGTTCCAGGAAAGGCGCAAAGCTACACAGAAAAACCCTGTCTCAAAAAACCAAAAAAAGAAAGAAAGAAAGAAAGAAAGAAAGAAAGAAAGAAAGAAAGAAAGAGAGGAAATAGATTCATCAGTCAAAGAAAACACAAAGCCAATAAAGTCATGACCCAAAATGTCCAGGAAATTTGTTACACCATGAAAAGACCAAACCTAAGAATAATAGGGATAGAAGAAGGAGAAGAATACCAACTTAAAGGCACAGAAAATATATTCAACAAAATTATAGAAGAAAACTTTCCCAAAGCTAAAGAACGAAATGCCAATAAAGATACAATAAAGTTACAAGAAGGTTACAGAACACCAATCTTCTGCATGCTGACATCCAGTTATGCCAGTGCCATTTGTTAAAGATGCTTTCTTTTTTCCATAGTACAGTTTTGGCTTCTTTGTCAAAAATCATACGTTCATAGGTGTGTGAATTAATGTCAGTGTCTTCAACTCAATTCCATTGGTCCACATGTTTTTTATGCCAATACCAAGCTGTTTTTATTACTATAGCTCTATAGTAGAGCTTGAGGTCAGGGATCATGATGCCTCCAGAGGTTGCTTTATTATACAGGATTCTATTAGCTATCCGGGTTTCTTTTTTTTTTTCCACATAATGTTAAGTGTTTTTCTTTCCAGGTCTATGAAGAATTGTGTTGGTATTTTGATGGGGATTGCATTGAATCTGTAGATTGCTTTTGGTAAGATTGCCATTTTTACTATGTTGATTCTACCTATCCATGAGCATGGGAGATCTTTCCATTTTCTGATATCTTCTTTAATTTCTTTCTTCAGAGACTTAAAGTTCTTATCATACAGGTCTTTCACTTGATTAGTTAGAGTTACCCCAAGGTATTTTATATTATTTGTGGCTATTGTAAAGGGTGATGCTTCTCTGATTTCTTTCTCAGCTCCTTTTTCATTTGTATATCGGAGGGCTACTGATTTATTTTTGTAGTTAATCTTATATCCTGCCACTTTACTGAAGGAGTTTATCAGCTGTAGGAGTTCCCTGGTAGAATTTTTGGGGTCACCTAATGTATACTATCATATTGTCTGCAAATAATGAAAGGTTGACTTCTTCCTTTCCAATTTGTATCCCCTTGATCTCCTTTTGTTGTCTTATTACTCTAGCTAGAACTTCAAGTAGTATATTGAATAAGTATGGGGAGAGTGGACAGCCTTGTCTTGTTCCTGATTTTAGTGGAATTGCTTTGAGATCTTTCCATTTAATTTGATGTTGGCTGTTGGCTTGCTGTAAATTGCCATAAAAATTGTAAATTATTATGTTTAGGTATATTCCTTCTATTCCTGATCTCTCCAAGACCTTTATCATGAAGGGATGTCAGATTTTGTCAAAGGCTTTTTCAGCATCTAATGAGATGATCATGTGGTTTTTTTTCTTTCAGTTTGTTTATATGGTGTATTATATTGACAGATTTTCGTATGTTGAAACATCCTTGCATCCCTGGGCTGAAGCCTACTTGGTCATGGGAAAAAAGGAAGCATCTTCAACAAATGGTGCTGGCATAACTGGATGTCAACATGCAGAAGATTGCAAATAGATCCATATCTGTCGCCACGCACCAAACTCAAGTACAAGTGGATCAAAAACCTCAACCTAAGTCCAGTTACACTGAACTTGATAGAAGCGAAAGTAGGAAGTAATCTTGAATGAATTGGCACAGGAGACTAGTTCCTGAATATAACACCAGACACTGAGAGAAACAATTAATAAATGGGACCTCCTGAAACTGAGAAGCTTTTGTAGAGCAAAGGACATGGTCAATAAGACCAAACAACAGCCTACAGAATGGGAAAAGATCTTCACCAACCCCATATCTGAAAGAGGCCTGATCTCCAAAATATATAAAGAACTCAAAAAGCTAGATATCAAAATACTTAACAATTCAATTAAATTTGGGCTACAGAGCTAAACAGAGAATTCTCAACAGAAGAATCTCAAATGGCTGAAAGACATTTAAAGAATTGCTCGACATCCTTAGTCATCAGTGTAGCTGGGGAGTTTTCTCTCCAGGTCCCGCCAAGCCCCAGCAGTCCCTTAGCCCACTTATAAAATAAAAATACAGAGGCTTATATTATTTAAACTGTTTGGCCATTAGCTCAGGCCTATCATTGTCTAGCTCTTACTCTTATATTCAGCCCATTACTATTAATCTATACTTTGCCACGTGGCTCGTGGCTTACTGGTACCTTACATCTTCCTTGTCCTGGTGGCAGCTGCAGTCTCTCTGCCTCAGCCTCCACTTCCCAGAATTCTGCTCTCTGCTTGTCCCACCTATACTTCCTGCCTGGATACTAGACAATCAACATTTTATTTATATAGAGCGATATCCATAGCATATCAGGGAAATGCAAATCAAAATGACTCTGAGATACCATCTTACACCTGTTAGAATGGCTAAGATCAAAAACACTGAAGACTGCAACCCACAACTCCATAGAGGCTAGCTAACAGGGAAAGACCCTAGGAGGGACACATGGACCCTGCGAAGAAGTGGATGAGATCTATATGAGTGGATTGGGTGTGAGAGGGATGGTGAAGGGCGAGGAGTGGGGGATAAGATCATGGGGAAATGGGAAGGCAGGGAGGGAGATACCATGATAGATGAGGACATCATGGGAATAGGAAGAGGCAGGGTGCTGGGGAGGCTCTCAGGAACCCACAAAGATGACCCCACCTTGGTCTGCTGGCAGTGGTCCAGAGGGTGCCTGGACCGGTCTACTCTGGTGACCAGTCTAGTGAATACCCTAGCTGTCATCATAGAGCCTTTGTCCAGTGACTGATGGAGACTCCATATACTTATGCTTTATTAGTTACTTGGTGGTCTCTATTTTCTCTATTTCTGCATTTCCTAGGTATCTAGAAAGTTCTACTGAATAGTCTCATAAGATATATATTTTGATAGTCCTTTTCATATCTTCTATGAATTGCATATTTTCATATATCTGTTGATTACTCTCTGATTTCTCAGGTTTGTAAAAGGAGTATATTAATAGAGTTTTAGAAATGGTGCTCCAATTTCTGAGATATTCACTTGTTTATGACCTAAATATTGAACCCAATAAAAATGTTTACAACCTTAAAGTACATCAAGGACAGGAAAAAAAGACAACACAATAACAGACAGTACCTAGACTCTGTGTATTTCCATCTTTATATGGCTTATTATATTTTTTACAACTCTATTCATTTTAATGACTTTATTTTAAAGCTATTTTTAATCACAGACTGCAAATATCCTTTTTTCTCTCTTTACCAAGAATGTGCATATTTTTTAAACACACTGTGTCCCATTTGGAGGCTCTGTTTGTCTGAATCTGTCCTTACTGCTCATCTGTAAACTTTTCTGTCTGCATGAGCAAAGAAACTGCTGTGTAACATAGATCACGATGTGCTGGTGCTAGCTCTTGACCCTTGGTTCCTTGAGAGTCTAGTCTCATGGCAGAGGCATGTTTACCACCAGCTCTGGGACCCATGTTTGCCACCACAACTCTGAGATATTTCTAGGTTCATGCTGCCACCAAGTAACGTGCCACTGGCTACTCATAAACACCATTTAAGTGTTTGTTAGCAAGGCCTTTTAAAAGAACTGCCTGTTTATGTAGCTAGCCCCAAGCCAGAAAAGCATTTCTAAAGGAGGTATGCCTCTGCTCATCGCCAGCAAACAGAGCCCACCGGAGAAAAGGCCATGCTTGACTCCAATCTTGCATGTCTAGAATCCTTTTTTAAGCTTTGTCAGGTTTCATGTGAAAATTTCAGCCACAAGTTGGAATGCCATATGCAAATGGATGTTTGCCATATCCTGACTGCTCGGTCCCAAACAACCAACTCAGAGGCTGAATATGATATATCCAATTTTGTATGGGAGAAAACATTTTTCCTGTCTGTTTCTTAGGACAATAATGTTTTCATCATCTTTTCCATAAGTTGCACTGGTGCAGAGATATATATTTATTCATGTGTTTTCAAACATTATCATGATGATTAAAGAACTTTATTTTTCAATGCGTATACACTTTCTCTGTGGAGTATGTAACACTGTAGTCCTTAGGCATTTTCACACACTATAGCCAAGTATGACATTGGAGCTGAATTAAAGATATAATCATGAGTCATCAGGAACGAATTAATCTCAAGTACACATCCCCTTATCCATCAAAATTACTTGAACAATAAATCTAACTCATTTCACTAAATGTTGACTCTAGTTCAGACATGAGGTCTTAAAGGACAGCAACACTTTACCATTTTATATAAGTCCACAAGCTCATCAATCAAATTACTTTAAAGTTCCTGATATTAAATCAATATCTTAGATATATTGTGATAGAAATGTATTCTGACAAACAAAAGGGAAACGGTTTTGGACTTCTGTTTTGTTGCTCATAAGGAAACATGGGTGAAGTTATGTGCTATGTGAACCATTCAGACTACATTTACTTCCTATTTTGATTTTTGCAGATCATCACTGAGTGGATTCTTCAACTCAGTAACAGGTAAAATTGGAAGATATACTACCTGAAATAAACAGATAAACATTACCAAATTCTTGATGGATTTTAGACACACCTTGGAACATGTAAATATGGCATAGGAAGTTGTCTTTGAGTGTCTGCATTATTATTTGAACTCAAAATTTAATTCATATCACAGTGTTTACACTGTGTTCACCAGCTTCCCACATAGTCTCACCTTGTTTTCAGGTGACTTTTCTGGGGGTATCATTATTTTGATGGGGAGATTAAGAAGAGATTGTTGGTTTTTATGAACTGACAGCAAATTGGTTAATAGATACACCATGCAGGATTCCAACAGGCATCTCTTCTAACTCTCCCCCATCAAATGCAGCAAGGGGAACAAATCCCACTGAAAAATGCATGAAACTGAAGAGGAAATACAAAATTTTTCTAAAAAATTATAAATGTCTATAAAAATGGTAATAACACTGTTATTTTGTATAAAGTAAGGTGATATCAAAGCAGTTCATAGAGTCTTGATTCCAATACACTGTTTAGAAAAATAACAATGAAAAATCATTTAAAGTATTGATGAAATTTAATGACCTATTCTTTATTTAAATTATTTATATGTTTTCATTTTTTGTTTTTGAAAGGTAGAGCATGATTTCTTTTTCTTCCTTTCTTCCCTTTTTAACAAAACTAACAATAAAATATAATAAGAAAAAAACCATCACATTGAAGTTGAACAAGGTAACCTAAGAGAAGGAAAAGAGCCCCAAGAGAAGGCACGAGATTACAAGATCCATTTGTTCACACACTCAGGAATTCCATAGAATTACTACACAGAAAGCTATAATATATATGCAGAGGAACTGGTGCCGACCTGTGTAGGTCCTGTGCTTGGTGCATCAGTCTCTGTAAATTCATATACAATTTGCTCAGTTGATTAGAGGGACTCATTCTTCTCTCGGCCTCCATCCCTTCTGCCTCCCCAACTCCTTCCTTGATTTCTCAGGAAAGGAATTTGATGAAGACATCCCATTTAGAGTTGTGTGTTCCAAAGTCTCTCTCTCTCTCTCTCTCTCTCTCTCTCTCTCTCTCTCTCTCTCTCTCTCTCTCTCTCTCTCTCTCTCTCTGCAATATCTAACTGTAGGTCTCTGCATATGCTCTCATCTGCTGCTTGAGTTAGTCTCTCTGATGATGCCTGAATAAGGCAATGAATTATGAGTAAAGCAGAAATCATTAGGAGTCATTTTATCATTCCTTCTTTTTAAAACCAAGAGTATTTGATTTTACTCAATGTTTCTGAGCTATCTAATCTCTGGTTCTAGGACACCCAAGCAGTGTTGGGTATTGGTTCCCTCTCATGGAGTGGGTCTTAAGTCAAATCAGACATCAGTTGGTTACTCACACAAATTCTATGCCACCACTGCCCTAGCATATTTTGCAGGCAGGATAGATTGTAGCTCAAAGGGTTTATGGCTGGGTTGGTGTTTACATTTCTCTTTTGGTAGCCTGCAAAGTACCTTCCTGAACCAAAGACACTAGAAGAGTGTTTTTCTTGTAAAAATGAAGGAAGGACACTCCTGTAAAGTGTGTCATAAGAGCATGCATGAGTGAGGGTCTGCGTGCAAGCTCTTGCCTCTATGTTTTTATCTTTCATCTTATTTCTCTATTGTTTTCTAAATCTGAGACAAAACTCAGAACATACAACACCACGATAATGTTCATGGTACAGTAGTTTTAAGGACCCCCATTAAGGGAATGCTGTGCCTCTCTGCCAAAAGAATTGAATATGCCTTTGGGTGCTGATGTTCCAGTTTATATCCCTGAAAAAATAACAATTTTGGCAGATGTTTTTTTTTTTTTTTCAAATGTTTTTTTTTTTTTTATTTCCACATTTATATCACAAGGTGTCCACTTACTGGACCAAATAGCAAAGTTGCTCCCTTCTGCGCTGATACAGAAGTCTAGGTACTGTACATTCACTAAAGCTCCTTGTTTTTGCAAATCGCGTTTATGACAACCATAAGGCAAACGAATCTAAAGGAATGGTTATGAGTGTTTCCAGCGAACAGACGGCTCTCCCCTCGCCCAGCAGGGCAACTCACTCCAGTAGCACCCTCGGGAACTTTGTGAAGTTGGGGGCTCTAGAAAGATGGTATTTTCTAGAGATGTGAAGAGGAAAAGAGGAAGAAAGGAAGTCATTTGGCTGGTGGTCAGGTGGAAAAAGGATGAAATAAACGAGAAAACTGAAGTTCCTGCAGCATTTCTTTAAGAACTGGGGTTGAACTGAAACCATATACAAATGGGGGGGCACCTGTGCAGTGAGGGTGAAGCTGGCTCACCCGCCCGATGCCAGGCTCACCACAGCAGAGAAGCTTCTAGCGCACAACACGAGGGAAAAGAAAACACTGGCTTGGCAGAGGCCGGAGAGTGGCCTGTACCTCAGAGACACCAGAGCCAAAGAGCAGGAGATGCAAAGATGAGATGTGCGTCTGTTGCTGTTAAGGTAACCTCTCCCCCAGGGTTCCTGTGCCTGCCTGCCTGCCTGCCTGCCACTGAGGTCCCCGCCTTCTGTGCTAGAGGGGTTCCGCACCGCTTCTGGGGTGGGGGGCTAATGCTTTATAGCTGGCTTGCTATAGTTCTGGACTCCCTCTGCCGTCTGCCCTCCGAGCGGCCCTTCCTTTGCAATCGTTAGTAAACTGGTAGCAGCATTTCACAAAAGGAGGGTGGAGAGCGAGCCTCGTGCCCGCCCTCCCGGCTGGCTAGCCTAGCCCCTGCAAGGTGGGAATGCACTTGATGGCCAGGCCAGATGCTCAGTCCAAGCAGACATAAGGCAGAATGTTCAAGCGCCCATCGTCGCCATGCGGGTCGAGCGATATGCACTGCGTCCAGTCATACCAATTACCCTGTGTGTCCTCACACCCGTTCACCCCTGGCCACTGCTGGCCCTGGATTCTGTCCAGATCGTCCTGTGTGACCTCGCGAGTGAGCCCTGGGAGGTCAGTGGGCGTGGGTAGCGGCAGCAGCACGTGGGGCTGCCGGGCCCCTCGCCGACTGCTCTCCTCCTGCTTCAGGTACTCGGCCATAAAGTGGTGCGCGCCCGGGGTCTGCGCGCCCGACGATGACAGCAAGCTGCTCTGGCGGCTCAAGTAGGACTGGATAATCTCGTTGCGTGACAGCTCCTTCCAGTTCGTCTGCTCAAAAGGACTCTGGAGGCTGGCCTTAGCCTCTTGCTGGTCCAGCTCTGTCCTAGGTGGCTGCTCTGTGGATACGGGGCTGTCGGCCCGCACTGGCTCTTTCTGGGTCAGAGGTTTGATCTGTCTTGTCATGGGGTCAAAGGTGAGCTTCCGCTCTTTTAACCGCACAGGTTTGACGCCTGCTTCAGCCACCTGCCCATCTAAGTTCACTGTGTAGTCTCGAGGTCTGTACCTCTTTTTCTTTTTGCTGTCCGAGCCGCCCGAAGAGGCAGCATCACTGTCCGCCTTGGAGGAATCTGGTGACAACCCAACCCTGCAGGCTGGCCCTGTTAACCGCGGGTGGCCCTCGGGCTGCTCTGGCCAGTGCACAGGGCTCTCAGCACTGGACAGCAGCTCCATCCGCCGCACAGGGGGCGTGGATGGCTGAGCCAGTGGGAGTGGGGATGGCACCTGCGTGGTGTCCAGTGGTTGGGGGCGTAGGGAGGGGCTGGACACGGGGCCCTTAGGTGTGTACGAGCTCCGCTGCCGGGCAAAGGAGCCTTCGTGCCGTGAGTTCCGGGGGCTGAAGGAGCAACGAGAGGCACCCCTGGGATGGGGAGGGCCTGGCGGCTCATCCACCCTGTCCAGGTGCTGCAGCTGCGCAGCTTTGGTCTGCAGGCAGGGCACGGGGGGCTTGCTTAGGCCAGGGGAGCTGGGACGCGGCCGCACGGCGTTCACGGGGATCTTGCTGCTGTGCTTCTCATTCTCACTGGGCTCCAGGCGGCTGCTGTCAGGGCCCATGTGCCCACTGCCATCCAGGGGGCTGGGTAAGCTCTCTGGGCTCCCACTGATCCCGTTGGTGGGGAGAGGGGATGCATTGGGGACTAGAGGGTCAGGACTGGCTTTGGAAACTTTGTGGGGTGGCCCCGGGTGGCCCAGGTCACGCTGGTCCCCCCTGCGCTTACGGCTCCCCAGCCTGTCTAGCCGCTGCCCAGGGAGCCTCTGGATGTCGTTGCGATTCTTCAGGTCATGGATGCTCTTGGGGGCACTGGGCACTCCCACCTCTGGCCGGCAGTTGTGTGCACCTCCATTGGCAGAGCCTGCAGCCCCTGCCAGTGCCCGTAGTGCCACCTCATTCTGGTGCACAGGCTCGATGAGCTTCTGCCAGCTCCGCAGAAGCCTCTTGGCTCGTTTGGCCAGCTCCTCGTTCTTGGTTTTCTTGCGGACGTCATTGATGAGCTTCCCCAGTCGGGTCTCCTCCATTGGCAGATGTTTTAAAATGCTCTTTTATCATTTTTTTTTAACATCAGAGAGACATAAGCTCACTTCCTAAGAGTGCTCCCCTCTGCCTCTTTGGCCATCCTGGCTATCAAGCCCCATGTACTGAAAGACATGCCATAGAAAGTTTGCATTATATCATGAATATCATGTTTATGATATTGTGAATAATATTTTCTCATCTAATTAGGACACATCAATGAATTATGTACTTATTCTCAATAAAAATTATTTCTTGTTCTATTAACGACTAGTTCAGTTTTTAATCATAATTTTTATTTGTTTACATTTTGTTTTGTTTTGAGACAAGGTCTCAATATGTTGGTTGTCCTAGAAATAAATATATAGACCATGATGGCCTTGTACTTACAGAAATACACCTTCCTCTGCTTCCCAAGCCCTGGATTTAAGAGCATGCACCACCTTGCCTGGTTAATCACATTTTTTAAAAGATTTATTTTATTTTTTAATTTGTGTGTATATGAGTAAGTGAACCAGGTGGGTGAAGTACCTGTGGAGGCCAGAAGATGGTGGAGATTTCCCTGGAGCTGGAGTTACAGATGTTTGTGTACTGCAATGTGGTTGATAATAACTGAACTCAGGTCTTTTGCAAGGGCAATTACTGCTCTGAACTAGTCATCCCAAACTAGATTATTTTTCAATAGTTAGAGTGGAGTTGTTTGTTGTAGATTATTATATCACACTGTTTGAACACAGAAATTTATGCATGAGAAATCAATTTATTTAATCAGTGGAAGAGTCAGTACTATGGTAGGAGGATGGGAAGAAAATCCATGAAGCAGGGATTCTTGCTTCAGAGATTCTGGCTTTATAGGTAAGATGAAAAGAAAAAATGAAAGGTGAGTTATCTTCATTGTCATGATTCTCTTTTCACGGAAAAAGTGATGTGGGAAATATTCCTGATCTTGCTGTCATCCATGAAGCTTCAAACGCAAAATGCAAAACAAACAAAACAGTAAGATGTTCATGAGCTGATGGGACTGAGGAACTTTCTGAGATTGCACATGACAAAAAAATTAATGGTTGAGGATTATAGTGGAAGGTTTGATAAAAATGACAAATGTCACAGGGTTAGGCCTCTGTTTGTCCTTGCTGACTTCCATAGCTTTGTACTGGGCTTTAGATAGGCAGTTTTCTATATAAATATTGATTATCTACCAGAAAAAGTAAGTATGTGCAAGGTTGTGTCTCAAGAGATTTCTAGAAAGATCATCTACATTTACAGTATTTCCAAACACAAGATACACTCTTGATTTCCACAAATATTACTCATTTTCAATAATTGAGAATTTCACAAAATTCTTTCACATCAAGATAAAAGAAATCTACACTTTGCTTTACGGGGAGAGTTGCTTTTTGTCATGTTATAAACGCTAACGGCAATGTCAATCATAACTTTGCCACATTTGAGTATATATAATAGATTTTTTTCTATTAAATATATAACTAATCGACTAAGGGATGAATTCTATCAGATTAAACAGTGAGCAAGCTCTTCTAGCCTGTTTGTACTTACCCATACAGGGTCTTTATTGATGACAAGTGTCTACGAAAGATTGTTTTGAGAAAGGGAGAAAATAAGCACAAATAAAAAACATTGTTAAATTCCCTTAATATTTCCAGTGATTTTGATATTTAAAAGTGTGAATCAATGATTGTTCTGAATCTTTTCAGATGCATTTGTGTGCTGTGTGAAACACAATGGTGTTACCTGCGGGCTCCAAGTGCTGGATATTCTCATTTGGAATATTGAGTTTGTTGGCCAGCTTCTTAAGCTCCTGTTTCTGTGCTTTGCTCAGACTCTCTTCTTTCCCTACATTGCATGGAACAGAAAACCAAATGTCCCTTAAGATACTGGGTAACTCAGAGCAGCCCCCAGTTAAAATGGGTCACGTGGTACTGACCCATGGAAACAGCCTACCTCCTGGACCATCCCTCATTCCAATTCTGCTCAGCCTAAGATTTCTAAAGTGAAAAGAACACATCTAATGGAATCAAAATGTGAGTAACCATGGCCTCCCCCACCTTGAAGACTAAGTATGTTGTTGTTGTTGTTATTATTATTATGACAATTATGATTATATTTATCCATGCTTTCCACATCAGCATGTTTTTTTTTCTCCAAAGGGCTGTATGGAATCCTGATAGTAGGAACCTGTGAACTAAATATCTGCATGGTCTGACTTTCCATTTTATTTCTGTGTAGATTCTAGAATCCATACCCAGGAATTGTTGATTATTATTGAAATGAACAGTTAAATCAGGTGAACCAAATATCAACAACCACCCAAAACCCTCACCTCACCCTCTGTATCCACCACTCACCCATGCCCACTCCCACCCCCCAGCCCCCACTCTACCCCATCCCTCTCCTCATAGCTTTGTCAAACAAAGCAAGCTAATTTTTTATGGTCAACTTAACACAGCTGAAATCACAAGGGAAGTGGGAACCTCCATTAAGAAAATGCCTCCATCAGACTGGTCTGTGGGAAACCTTGTAGGGCATTTTCCAGACTGACAGTTGAAGTGGAAGGGCCCAACCCACTGTGGGAAACTCTGTAGTATATTTTCTTAATTAGTGATGGATGGGGGAAAGCCCAGACTCTTGTGGTGGTGCGTTCCCTGGGCTGGTGGTCCTGGGTTTTATAATAAAGCAGGCTGAGTAAACCATGAGATGCAAGCTGCACCCCTTCATGGCCTCTGTGTCAGTTCCTGCCTCTAGCTTCCTGCCCTGTTTGAGTTCCTGTCCTGACTTCCTTCAGTGATGGGCTACAATGTGGAAGTGGAAGTTAAATAAGCCCTTTCCTCCCATAGTTGCTTTTGGTTATGATGTTTTATCCCAGCAATAGAAACCATATGATAGGCACCACACTCACCAGCAACTAAAATCACATTTGTCTCCTTTCCACTGTTGTCGACATTAACATTGTGAAAGATGATGATGCCATCTGCCTTCTCTATAACTCGGAAATAATTTTTACCAGAGTCTGCAAGTAAAGCAGAAACAACTTAGAACTCAGTAGAATTGTCAGGGTTTTTTTTTTTCATTATATTTGACATACTTTTCACACGTTTTATTCCTTCAATTGCATCACAAATGTCTGTCACAATGACATAAAATTGGAAATTAGAGCTACAAAGTAGGACACACACTTTAGACTCCACCTTGCACTTACGAAAAAAAATTCTATTTTCAATAAAAAAAGTCTATGATTGCATTAAGTCTCCACAGCCTATTTAAAGTAAAACTCATTAGGCTAATATTAAAATAACACACAGTAGCCCAGAAGTTGTTGCACACATCTTTAATCCCAGCACTCAGAAAGCAGAGGCAGATGGGTTTCTGTGAGTTCAAGGCCAGGCTGGTCCACAGAGGAAGTTCCAGAACCGTGGGGGCAACACAGAGAAATCTTGCCTCAAAAAAAAAAATAGCAACAACAAAAAACACACTGTATAGTTTTCTACAAAATAAAAAGTTTAAGAAAGCAATTAGGGAGCATCATCATATTGTCTTCTGAATATCCTTTAGACTTCTCCTAAATAATAGTCACAGAAATCTGAATTTTTACTCTTGTTGGTTTTAAGCAAAATTCAAATTAAACAGAATATTTTTTTGCCAACTTGCCATATTATAAATTGCCCTTCTTAGCCTTGGGATTTGAGTCATTCACTCCTTAAGTATTTCTGTATATGTAAAATTTTCAAATTTCATATTCAACAAAATCGTTTCATCTGAACTAAAAGAAATTATATTGAGAATGAGCTCTAATATTTAAATGATCTTCCAGTCATTTTCAATGGTTGTCAACCATATGCCATTCATATCCCAGGATTTAGTTTGGCATGTCTCTAATAATTTTTTCCAGGAATGTGTGTAATTCACTTTAACTTCACATATTCCAAAATTTTTGGAAGTTTAGTTAGGATTTTGAAACTTGAATCAGAAATTATCAGATGGAATTGTTCTGGAATCCGGGCCCCTCTGTGTGAGGCCTGGGCCAACAGTGCCCATTCTCATTCTCTCTCTCTCTCTCTCTCTCTCTCTCTCTCTCTCTCTCTCTCTCTCTCTCTCTCTCTCTCTCTCTCTCACACACACACACACACACATACTCACAGTCTGTCATATACAGGCCATCTTTCTCTTTTCTTCCCACAACTGTGTGTGTCTGGCATTCGCCTTCCACCCTTAAAAAAAAAAACAGCAAAAACTCACTTCTGAATTTACTCTTTCCAGATTGCTAATATTTCATTACTGTGTTAGTAGCATTAACTGCCTTGAAGTAATTTTTGATTAGGGTAAATAAAACCTTCTTTTGAAGACTGAAACAGCAACTCTGGGGTCATGATTGGCATGGGCAGTAAATCTAGGCTTCCAAGAGAAGACTCTGTCCTCAATTGTCTACACACCTCTACTATTTGTGACTGGTTTCAACCAGAATTACCCAACATGCTAAGACCATAGGAAAATGGCACAGCCAATCTGGCTGAAGTCAAGGACACAACTCAGGCTGTGGCTGCTGTTCTCTGAATACACCCAGGAGACCAACTCAATTTTTCATGCATAGCCCACGTATTTGAGTGAAAATTTCACAATGACATTCATGTTCCTATTTCTCAGTCCTGTCCCTGTGCATTGGGTGAATGTCACTTACTTGACCTTGAATGTGATTGTGAGTGTCTGGCATTCGTCACTGCACTCCATGTGCTGAAAGTAAGCTCTCAGAGGTCCACCTTTGAGTACCTTCTCCACATTATCTGCACCTATGTAAAGAGTGCGCCAATTCCCGTCAACCTAAGGAGCACAGACCCCATTTTGAATGTCGGTTAGTCAATCTATTTCCTGTTTTTTCAGCAACATTCATCCTAATTATTACATATATTTTAGGTCAGTCAACAAGTAGACCTAGTGAAATGTAGATGTCTTATTCCTGGAGAGTAAATCATGAGATGACATCATCACTCCTTCACACTAGATAGAACCTGGGACACTGAGATACAGTTCACATTGTGTCAACCAACTACAGGGAAAGCCCAATCTGAAATTTTTGCATCTTAACCTTCCTTCACGCTGCAGGCAGATATCATTGAAAGCATGTAAGGAGTTGGAAAACACGAAGATTGAATTACAGATAGGATTTGGATATGGTATGGAGATATATTTTATGACGTATGATGAACATGCTCAAACCAACCTCAGGGTGTATATGAATACACCAGACCCTTTCATCCCCAAATGCACATACCTCTGAGGGAGTGATTTCAGGATTGTTATGATGTGCACAGGACACACCTAACGCAAGAGCGAGCAGCAGGAACTTCACCATGATAGAGCCTGGATTCCCTGCTTCTGACAGAGTTTGGAGTCCAACAGGTTTTGGAAAGACCCAGAATCTTCTCCACCTTTTATAGTATTTATCTTTGGCCTGAGATGTGGTGGGTGGATTGTCCACAGTGAAATTCTGTAATATCCTGTTTGGCGGCAACAGCCATGGACAACAATTCTGTTTTTCTGATAGCTTCCTGATGAGACTAATTTGATTTAAGCCATGAAATTGTACTTTCTGGCCACTGTGGATGTGGGAAAGCTGTCAAAACCCACAAACATTCATGTCCCTAAAGTCCAACTTTCTCATTTGGAAGAGGTGGAAAATGTGGGGTTTTTGACTCTTGTTTTTTTAACTATGATAAATTCTCCATCAGGCAGACCCTTTGACCACTGAATACAATATGGATATTAATCACTTTTCATTCAATTAAATATCACTAGACATGTATTTCTGGAACGTTTTGCAATGTTGGAACATTCGTGTAATAGCCTTTGAGAAGACGTGTGCTGTTTATCTCCTGGGCAAGAATTTACAATTTTGATTCATGATATGAAACATTTTTATAACTTGATATTCTCATCAATAATGTGGAATTTTTTGTTTGTTTGTTTTCCGAGACAGGATTTCTCTGTGTAACAGCCCTAGGTCCTGGAACTAGCTCTGTAAACCAGGCTGGCCTTGAACTCACAGAGATGCACCTGCCTCTGCCTCATGAGTGCTGGGATTTAAGGTGTGCACCACCACCACCACTACCACCACCACCATTACCACCACCACCTCCACCTGGCAATGTGAAAATTTTCAATGATGTAAATTCTCATTGTTTTATGGATCAGTTGTTGATATCATGTCGCGGTAATGGTCATAACTTATTCTAACTTTATATTTTCAATACTTGATATATATACACATTTATATCTGTTTGTTATTATCTTATTTGACAAATGTGTCTCTGATCCATTTATGCAACTTACAGTCAGTTGTTAATTTTCTCCTGATTCTGTCTGATGATTTCTCTACATTTTCTCCATTCAAACCTTTGGTTAGTAGAAGGATTTGCATATATTTACCAAAATACATCATTCAATATTTATGTTTTTAAAATTATTTTTCAACATTTCAAAGACTTTTAATAAGAAATGGTCACCCAACCCATGGCCACGAAGGCTCTTCATATATTTTCTTCTTGCTTCATTGTGTACCATATATATTTGATTCTTAATACATTTTTATGTATCTCCATCTTGATTATTGCCTACTTGCGTATTTTTGATTCTCTGTGAAATAACTCAATTCCATGGTACAAGGTTGACTACAAACATCAATGTCCTCCATTGATTTCTTGAGAAATCTCTATTTCTCTACAGAATTCCAGTGTTCTTCAGTTTGAAAATAGTGTTGGATAAATTTCAATGATAAATCAACCAAGATTAGCCTTCATTTAATACCTCCCAAAGTGGAAAATTACCTAAGACATTACAAGCATTCATTAAAGTCCTTCTGATTTTTCCTTGAGACCCAATAACAACAACACATTAATCCTATTTTCTGAGGGACCCTTCTGGAAAATTCTATATGGCCTTATACAAACTCAGGTTTATCGTTCCACATTTCCAACAGCTTTATCAAAATGTAAGTTCTTTCTTATTCATTAAGTGCAGTGAAGTTTTATCCCCTCTACATGATTAAAGAAAGAGGATACTATAGAGCCTAAACCAGAGACTTGTAAAAATGAAAACAAATTCTGTCTCGTGTCAGAATATCTGTTGGTTCTGACGGATCTTAGAAATTATCTGATTGAAGTTTAATATTGTGTTCATATATATGTATATATATTTATTTTATATTTTTCATATATGGATTTTTATATATTTATATATTGATATATTTTTACATGTTTTATGTATAAATACGGATACATTTTATATTGATGTTTATATAATCCAATTTATATATTATGACTATATATACATATGTATTTGTTTCCATTTCAAGTAATTTATCAGTTAAGTACCTTAACCACATATTTTATCCATAGCAGAGAAGTGAAGGAAGAATGGAAAATATAAGACTTCAAATCTACAGAGTAAAAATATACAAAATATTGACACAACGGATTGTGTTACTGGAGACATGGCCAAGCTTTGAGCTCTTTAATATCTGGCCATTGAGAAGAATTTGACTAAATTTTCCACAGCCCACTGACCTTCACCTCCCCAAAAAACAATAAACATGTATTGATGCTTCTCTTCCTTATTTCTGTGTCCTTCTGTATTGGATGCAATGTTTGGATTTGATTTGTTTTGTTTCCTTTCCTTTGATGTAGTAATCTCCAGATTCTTCTGTGTGTTCTGATTTTAAGTCAAAATCATGGGAAATTGCGGTACTAGACGTTCTGAGACTTTGTTAATGGAGAGAGATGGATCTTCCAAATTCTACCATTTTATTGGTGGGGAATTCCTGTCTTTCTCAGAGCCTGGCTGCCATCCACTTTCTCTTGGTTTGTGGGACTCTCCATGCTGTGTGACTTAAACTTTGGAAAGTTCACAGCCTTGGGAGAAATGTTGTAATTAAAGTATAAACTCAAAAAAATTAATTGAAAATTTAAAAAGAAAAGAAACTAATCAAATTTGTGTTGTTTCAGGTCTTAGAGAGAAAATGTTCAACTTTTCCCTGTTCAATGTTTTAAGGTTGTACTAGCATATGTTAATTATATTAATTACACATGATAATGGGTCTAATTGTGACACATAATAATGGGTTTCATTTCAAAGTACAGCTTTGAGTAGCAACACTTAAAATATTTTATTATTATTATTATCCTTTTTAATTACCTTACAAATTAGCAGATTTGTTTATCAGTTTTCAAACACATCTAGTCTTGATTAGCCCTTTCACATCTCCTTCTGTGCTCTTCCTCTCTGCTCCTTACCCCAGTTCAAACCTTCAACGTCCAATATTGACATTTTTTTTTTTTGGTTTTTTTTTTTTGAGACAGGGTTTCTCTATGTAGCTTTGCGCCTTTCCTGGAACTCACTTGGTAGCCCAGGCTGGCCTCGAACTCACAGAGATCCGCCTGCCTCTGCCTCCCAAGTGCTGGGATTAAAGGCGTGCGCCACCACCGCCCGGCCAATATTGACATTTTTACACCATGTATTACACTACCCTTACCTCCCATATACTCCGTTTTATTTTGAAGACTCTCAAGGAGCTTTTTTTAATTTCCTGACCTCTCTACACACTTCCTCTTAAATATGCACATACAAATTGCAAGCTGGAATCTGCATTTCAGTCGTTATTTATTATCATTAACTATTTTTTTTAAGTTTAATAATATGAATTTTATGTATCAATTGAAATAATTGTCTTGGATATTGCCCATAGTCTTTTTTTGTTTTTGGTTCCCCATCTGCTTTTGCCACCTAGTGGGGCAAATCTGGACTTAACCAAATCAGTTTAGAATGTCTTCATCTTTGTGTTTTTAAAAGAAATTAAGAAAAATTATGCTGGCTGGAGAGATGGCTCTGTGGTTAAGAGCACTGGCTGCTCTTCCAAAGGTTCTGAGTTCAATTCCCAGCAACCACAGGGTGGCTCCCAATCATCTGTAATGAGATCTGGTGCTCTCTTCTGGCCTACAGGCGTGCATACAGGCAGAACACTGTATACATAATAAATAAATGAATCTCAAAAAAAAAAAAGAAAAATTATGCTTACTTCTTGTTAAGATGAGTGGCAGCATTCACCATTGAAACCACTTAGTCCACAACATGTCATTGGAGGGAAATATTTTATTACCGACTCAATAAATAATTAACTGGAAAATAGTTAATGTCATCTTATATAAGATTCCTGTATCTTCATGTCTTAGTTAGGATTTCTATTGCTGTGATGAAACATCAGGACCAAAAGTAAATTGGGGAGTAAAGGGTTTATTTGACTTACACTTACACATTGTAGCACATCACTGAAGGAATCAGGACAGGAACACAAACAGGGCAGGAACCTGGAAGCAGGAACTGGCACAGAGGCCAAGGGGAAATGCTGTTTACTGGCTTGCTTCTCATGGCTTGCTCAGCCTGCTTTCTTTTTAAACCCAGGACCACTAACCCAAGGATGACCTCACCTCAGTGGACTAGGCCCTCCCCACATTGGTCACTAATTGAGAAAATGCCTTACAGTGGATCTTATGAAGACATTTTCTTAATGGAGGTTCCCTCCTCTCAAATGGTGTTAGCTTCTGCCAAGTTGAGATAAAGCTACTCCAAACACTTCATTTAATTCAGTCTTGGTGAAATGCATGTCAGTAGCAAAGTATCAATTTTCTGCATATTATCAAACCTGTAGTGCTGAAGTTTTCTTAATAAACCCAATTTGTATGTATGTTTGTGTTGTTGGATGTGTCTTTCCTTGATTTCATTTCTTTGATTTTATTAATTTGATCTGTCTCTTTCCTTCTCCTACACACTTTCTCTTCTCTCTTCTCTTTATCCCTTTAAAGAATTTGTTTCTTTGAAGATTTATTTTTCTTTTTGGTCTGTGTTTTTATTATGTCTAGGTTGACTACAGATGTGGAGTTCTAGTAACTAGTGTAAAATAACATGGATCTCAATTTAAGTGACAGACAGAAAGAAAAATACACGATTCAATAAATCCCCAATCCTCACATATTTTGTACAACAAATTTTGCAAAATGATGTTTTATTGGCAGAATTCGCACCAATGTCTCAACCGAATAACTAACTGTTCAAAATCCTATCTTTTTGAAACATCAAATTTAAATATTGAGTCATCTTTGGGGAATATTGGGAAGTGGAGAGATAAAGGTTATAAGAAAAATAAGATCGAGCCAATCTGTATTTCAATATGGTTCATGAGTTCCACCCCTAACTGAGCAGTTATTGGCTTCTTGGGGACAGAGAATAAATTTTGTATGATGTGGCCCTTAGTAGATCAACTACACATTAGCAATGGTCCCATACTCATGAGTGTGTATCCCACACTAATACAAATCTGTAGGTTATTTAAAATAAAATGAGAGTCAGGTGGTAGTGGCACACACCTTTAATCTCAGCACTCAGGAGGCAGGGGCAGGCCTATCTACAGGTTTAAGGACAGCCTGTTCTACATAGTGAGTTCCAGAACAGCCAGGACTGCTTCACAGAGAAACCTTGTTTCAATTGATAGATAGATAGATAGTTAGATAGATAGATAGATAGATAGATAGATAGATAGATAGATAGATAGATAGATGATAGACAGACAGACAAATAGATAAGGAGGTAGCAAGTAGAGGGATGAGAAAACAGCTGGGAGGAGTTAGGGGAGAAATAGGTATGGACATGAACAAAATACATTATGTCTATGTATGCAATTTTCAGAAACTTAATGAAAATATTACATTAATTAGAGCAACTTTAAACATGTTCAATGTTAATAAGTCAATATGTAAATGAGGCATTGAATAACTAACAGAAAATAAAGATACTACCTAGAAATGCTTCATATAAAGTCCCCTCTTAGGTTTACTGAAAGCTCGACTATTCAACTTTAATTATATTCTGTTTAAAACCAAAGCCATTTGTTGCGGCAACATCAAACACACTCCATCCCTGTCTGTGGGAGGTGAAAATTTTACCTGAGATTGACCTCTGACTTTCACATTATTGCTGTGGTATGTGCAAGCCTTCACTCATAGGAACACACACACACACACACACACACACACACACACACACACATACACACACACACACACACACACACACACACAAACACATACACAAAATTTTTTAAAAAACAGACACATTGAACCACCAGTACCAATTAGACTAAGAGGTGAGTCTTTGTTCTCATATCCAAACACCCCAGCCTCTAGGCTTTGGGCTCAGGGTCATAACCCTATGCCCCCACACCACCACCCATTACAGTCCCAGTTTCAGGCCAGCAGGCAGGTATCCTGCAGGCAGGTTGGACTACCACCATCCCCCACCAGACCCTCCCTGTAATCTACAAGCCCCACCCCTTCCAAACCTACCCACCCTCCTCCCTGAGACAGAGCCCATCAGTGCCAGTTGACCAAGAGCTGCTCCCTAAGACACAGAGTCCATCAGCACTGATTGGACCAAGAGCCCCAATTAGACCAAGAGCTCCCATTGAACCAAGCGTATCAATTAGACCAAGAGAGGCTCCCTCAGACACAGACACCACTTGCACTGAGTGGAGGAAGAGATGGGTAGATGCCAGCACAAAAATACAGTCAATAACATAAAGACCAATATGGCATTATGAGAACCTAGTGGTTCTATATCAGCAACACTTGAACATCCCAATGCAGAAGAAGCAGAAGAAATCAACCTTAAAATGACTTTAAGAAGATGACAGAGGCTTTTCTAGAGGAAATGAAAAATTCCCTTAATGAAATAAAAAAAAAATTGGAAGAAATCAATAAATCCCTTAAAGAAAGCCAAGAAAAAAGCAATTTAACAGGTGAAGGAAACAGTTCAAGATTTGAAAACTGAAATTGAGACAATAAAGAAGATAAACTAAGGGAATGCTGGAAATGGAAAATCTGAGTAAATGAACAGGAAACACAGATGCAAGCATAACCAACAGAATGCAAGAGATGGAAGAGAGTATCTCTGGTATTGAAGATACAGTAGAAGAAATAGATTCATCAGTAAAAGGAAATACTGAAGCCAACAAAGTCATAACACAAAATGTCCAGGAAATTTAGGACACCATGAAAAGACCAAACCTAAGAATAATAAGGATAGAAGAAGGAGAATACCAACTCAAAGGCACAGAAAATACATTCAACAAAATCATAGAAGAAAACTTTCGCAGCCTAAAGAAGGAAATGCCAATGAAGGTACATAAAGCTTACAGAACACAAAATAGACTGGATCACCTCCCCTCCAAAAAAAAAGTCCCTAGCCACATGATAATCAAACCACTAAACATACAGAAAAAAGGAAAAATATTAAGAGCAGCAAAGAAAAAAGGCCAAGTAACATATAAGGGCAGACCCATCAGAATAACAACTGACTTCACAATGGAAACTCTGAAAGCCAGAAGGTTCTGGACAGACCATTGTGCAGACACAGAGACCATGGATGCCACTCCAGACTATTATACCCAGAAATACCCTCGATTGCCATAGACGGAGTAAACAAAATATTCCATGATAATCCAGATTTAAACAATACTTATCCACAAATACAGCCCTACAGAAAGCACTAGAAGGAGCCGGGCGGTGGTGGCGCACGCCTTTAATCCAGAGCCGGGCGGTGGTGGCGCACGCCTTTAATCCAGAGCCAGGTGGATCTCTGCGAGTTCGAGGCCAGCCTGGGCTACCAAGTGAGTCCCAGGAAAGGCGCAAAGCTACACAGAGAAACCCTGTCTCGAAAAACCAAAAAAAAAAAAAAAAAAAAAAAAAAAGAAAGCACTAGAAGGAAAAATCCAACCTAAGGAAGTCATATACACCCATGAAAACACAGGCAATAGATAATCCTACAGCAACAAATACCAAAGAAGGGAAACACACAACACTACCACCAAAAAATAACAGGAATTAACAATAACTGGTCATTAATATCCATTAATATCAATGGTCTCAATTTGCCTTTAAAAAGACACAGGCTAACAGAATGGGTACGAAAACAGGATCCATCCTTCTGCTGCATACACGAACACACCTCAAATTCAAAGACAGAGAATACCTCAGAGTAAAAGACTAGGAAAAATCTTTCCAATCAAATAGACTTAAGAAGCAAGCTTGTGTAGCTATCCTAATATCAAATAAAAGAGAATTCAAATGAAAATCAACTGAAAGAGATCAGGAAGAACATTACATACTTATCACAGGGAGAATCCACCAAGATGAAGTTTCAATTCTGAACATTTATGCCCCAAATACAAGGGCACCCACATTTGTAAAAGAAACATTATTAAAGCTTAAATCATATATCAAACCTTTGTTTCTGTGCTTTGCTCAAACTCTCTTCTTTCCTTACATTGCATGGAACAGAAAACAAAGTGTCCATTAAGATACTGGGTGACTTAGAGAAGCCCCACTTTCAATGGGTCACGTGTTAGTGAGCCATGGATACATCCTACCTTCTGGACCCCCCCTCCCCCCAATTCTGCTCACCCTAATATTTCTAAAGTGAACAGAACACATTTAATGGAGTCAAAATGTGAGGAACCAGTATTTCAGATGTGATATTTTAAAACAAATCCACAAGACTCACCTGTGATTATACCTACATGACCCTTTCTGCTTTTAAATAAGCAATTCAAGTATTAATCTGTTGAAATTTGTGGCATGGGACTCAAGCTGGACTATTCATTGTCTTGCCACTCCCATAATCTCTGTGCCACCCTTATCCCAGCACATCCCATAGGCAGGACAGACCATAGTTCAAACTTTATGTGGCTGGGTTGGTGTTCTAATCCCTCCACTGGAAGTCTTGCCTATCCTTTACTTTACAGCTAATGCCCATTTATAAGGGAGTACAGAACAATTTTGCCTTTCTGGGTCTGGATTACCTCACTGTACAAGTACTCACTCCCACCAGCAATGGAGGCGTGTTCCCCATTGCTCCATAGCCTCACTAGCATGAGCTGCCACTTGTGTTTTTTATCTTAGCCATTCTGACAAGTGTTAGATGAATTTTCAAAGATGTGTTGATTTGCATTTCTCTGATGGGTAGAGATGTTGAATATTTCTTTGTTTCTCAGTCATTTGAGATTCTTCTGTAGAGAATTCTGTTTCCATTTGTACCCCATTTTTGAATTGGATTATTTGGTTTTTTTAATGTCTAGTTTCTTGAGTTATTTACATACTTTTGAAATCAGCCTTCTGTCAGATGTGAAGTTAAGATCTTTCCCATTCTGTACATGGCCCTTTTGTTATATTAATGATGCCCTTTGCCTCACAGAAGCTTTTCAGTTTCATGAGGTTCCATTTATTAACTGTTGATCTTAGTGTCTGCATTATTGGTTTTTCACTCAAGAAGTTGTCTCCTGTACCTACATTCAAGGCTATTTCCCACTTTCTCTTCTATCAGGTTCAGTGTAACTGGATTTATGTTGAGGTCTTTGATCCACTTGGACTTGAGATTTGTGCAGGGTGATAGACCTGGATCTATTTGCTTTCTTACACATGCTGTCATCCAGTTATTCTTTCTTTCTTCCATTGGAAAATTTTGGGTTCTTTATTGAAAATCAAGTGTTTGCAGGTGTGTGGATTTATGTCTGTATTTTCAATTCAATCCCATCGATCAATCTGTCTGTTTTTATGCCAATATCATTCAGTCTTTATTGTTGCAGCTGTGTAGTAGAGCTTGAAATCAGGGGTAGTGATACCTCCAGAAGTTCTTTTATTATACAACAATGTTTTAGCTATCCTCAGTCTTTTTGTTTTTCCATATGAAGTTGAGTGTTGCTCTGTCAAGGTCTGTAAACAATTGTGTTGGGCTTTTAATGGGGATTGTGACTCTTTTTGGTGAAATGGCCATTTTTACTATGTTAATTCTACTGATCCATAGGCATGGGAGTTCCTTCCATCTTCTGATATCTTCTCCAATTTCTTTCTTCAAAGACTTGGAATTCTTCTTGTACAGGTCTTTTACTTGCTTGGTTAGAATTACACCAAAACATTTTATATGACTTTTGGCTAGTTGAAAGGTGTTGTTTTCCTGATTTTTTCTCAGCCCATTTATTGTTTGTATATGGAGGGCTGTAGCAAGAATCTTAAAAGGGTTTTTTAATAAAAAAAAAAACCCAGGAGCCAGGTATTGGGGTGAATTCTGAAATATCAGAGAATCAGAACAAGGCACAGCCAACCTTACCTTGCCAACTTCTCAGTCAATCCTGTTTCTTCAAACTGGAAGCCTCTGAGTCATCAACTGAATGGATCTCAGCTGAACTGCTGCTCAAAAGCCTAAAAGCCTAAAAGCCCCAAAGCTTCTAGTTCCTGGTCCTCAAGCCTTATATATCCTTCTCCACACTACCATCACTTCCTGGGATTAAAGGCATGTGTCTTTCCCAGGCAAAGGCATAAAATCTCAATGCTGAGAATAAAGGTGTGTATCACCATGCCTAGCAGTTCCCAGTGTGTCCTTGAACTCACAGAGATCTCTGTCTTCAGAATGATAGAATTAAAAGCATGTGCTACCACTGCCTAACCTCTATGTTTAATATAGTGACGGCTCTGTTATCTGACGCCCAGATAAGTTTATTGGGGTACAAAATATATCAACCACAATGGACTACTGTTTTTTTATTTTATTTTTATTTATTTATTTTTTTTTAGTTAATCTTGTATGTAGCCGCTTCACTGAACTGTTGATCAGCTGTAGGTATAATTTTTAGGTTTACTTTTGTATACTATCATATCATCTGTGATTAATTATACTTTGACTTCTTCCTTTCCAGTTTCTATCCCCTTGATCTCCTTTAGTTGTCTTATTGTTTTAGCTAGAACTTTAAGTACTATATTGAACAAATATGGAGAAAATGCACAGCCTTTTCTTGTTCCTGATTTTAATGGAACTGCTCTATGTTTCTCTCCATTTACTTTGATGTTATCAAACATCTTGCTGCATATTGCTTTCATTATGTTAATGTGTGTCCCTTGTATTCCTGATCTCTCCAAGACTTTTTAATGAAGAGGTGTTGGGTTTTGTCAAAGGCTTTTCAACATCTAATGAGAAGATAATGTGTTTTTCCCCCTTCAGTTTATTATATGGTGGATCACATTGACAGATTGTCATGTTGAACCATCCCTGCATTTCTGGTATGAAGCCCACTGATCATGGTGGATGATCTTTTTGATGTCTTCTTGGATGCAATTATTTCAAATATTTCAAGTATTTATTGAGTATTTTAGCATCATTGTTCATGAGGGAAGTTGGTCTGTAGTTCTCTTTCTTTGATGAATCTTTGTGTGATTTGGGTATCAGGATAATTCTTGCATCATATAAAGAAGTTAGCAATATTCCTTCTGTTTTTATTTTGTGGAATAATTTGAGGAATATTGGTTTTAGCTCTTCTTTGAAAGTCTGATAGAATTCTGCACTAAAAACATCTAGCCCTACTCATTTTTTTTTTCTGATTGGGAGACTTTTAATGATTGTTTCTATTTCCTTAGGGATTATATGAATATTTGCATTATTTATCTGAACTTGATTTAATTTTGGTATGTGATATCTATCAAGAAATTTGTCCATTTCTTTTAACTTCTTCAATTTTTGTGGAGCACAGTTTTTTTTCATTTTTCAAAATTTATTTATTAATCCAGCTAGGATCTCCCACTCTCTTTCCCTCGACCGTCGCCTTTCATTGTTCCCACTCATGACCAGGCTGTTCATGTAGATCTCGTCCATTTCTCCGTGTCTTTTTTGGGGGTCCCGTTTTCCAGGTAGCCTCACTGGTGATGTGAGTAGCAGTCCAGTCATCCTTGTTCCACATCTAGCATCTTCTTATGAGTGAGTACATATCATATTTGTCTTTCTGAGTCTGGGTTACCTCACTCAGGATGATTTTTTCTAGATCCATCCATTTGCCTGCAAACCGTATGATGTCATTGTTTTTCTCTGCTGAGTAGTATTCCATTGTGTATATGTGCCACAATTTATTTATCCATTCTTCAGTTGAAGGGCATCTAGGTTGTTTCCAGGTTTTGGCTATTACAAACAATGCTGATATGAACATAGCTGAGCAAGTGCTCTTGTGGTATGATTGAGCATTTCTTGGGTATATGCCCAGGAGTGGTATAGCTGGATCTTGGGGGAGAGGGAGAACAAGGAATAGGAGACGATGGTAATTGAAGACCACATGAGAAGGTGAGAAGGGGAGGAAGCAGAGAGCTAGGGAGGCCCATGGAGTTCCACAAAGATACCCCCAAAAAAGACTGCTGGCAATGGTCGTGAGACGGCAGGAACTGACCTACTCTGGTGATGGGATGGCCAGACACCCTGATAGTTGTGCCATAAACCCCATCCAAGGACTGAGGAATCTGAATGCAGACATCCACGGCTGGGCCCCTGGTGGAGCACTGGGAGTCTAATTAGTGAGAAAGAAGAGGGTTTATATGAGCGAGAATTGTAGTGGGTAGCCATTCCAGCTTGGTTCTGGAAGTTCCAACCCCCATTGAGACTCTGGCAACTGTCACGCCTACGAGGCGGGGCGAGGGGAGGTGCCGGGGGACCTGAGAGCTGGAGGGGCCAGCGCTCTCTCTGGGCGCTCTCTCGGTGCCGGGACGCTGACCGGTGCAGATTGACTGTGCAGAGCTCCGGAGAACACTGCTGGACTGCGTTACACCTTCCCCGGACCCTGCGACCTACCCATTACTTAATTTGTGAGTTACGCCATTAAATAAATATCCTTTTAACTACGTGGAGTGGCCAAAATAATTTCTCCAATAGAGAATTGTTGAAGCCAAGGTTGGATAAAGCACCGGGACAAATAACCAAATGAATGGAAGCACAGGATCTATGAACCAAAGGCTGAGGGGCCCCCAACTGGATCAGGCCCCCTGAATGCGTGAGACAGTCATTTGGCTTGATCTGTTTGGGAGGCAGCTGTGCATTGGAGCCGGGTCCTGGGCTCGTTGCATGAGTTGGCTGTTTGAATCCTGGGACTTATGCAGGGACACTTGGCTCGGTCTGGGAGGGGGGGAATGGACCTGCCTGGACTAAGTCTACCAGGTTGACCCTGGTCCTCGGGGGAGACCTTGATCTGGAGGAGGTAGGAGTAGGGGGTGGGCTGGGGAGAGGGGGGGGCGAGAGGGGGAGAACAGGGGAATCTGTGGCTATTATGTTGAACTGAATGGTGTTGTAAAATAATAAAAAAAATATTAGGAAAAAAAAGATAAAAAAATTTATTTATTAAGTTTAATTTTACATATCAGCCACAGATTCCCTTGTTCTCCCCCCTCCCACCCACCCAGCCCGGCCTTCCCCCCAGCCCACTCCCCATTTCCATCTCCTCCAGAGCAAAGACTCCCCCGAGGATTGAGTTCAACCTGGTAGATTCAGTCCAGGCAGGTTCAGTCCTCTCCTCCCAGGCTGAGCCAAGTGTCCCTGTATAAGCCCCAGGTTCCAAACTGCCAGTTCATGCATTGAGGACAGGACAGGGTCCCACTGTCTGGATGCCTCCCAAGCAGATCAAGCTAATCAACTGTCTTATTTATCCAGAGGGCCTGATCCAGTTGGGGGCTCCTCAGCTATTGGTTCATAGTTCATGTATTTTCTTACATGTGTATATTTGTCCCTGTGCTTCATCCAACCTTGGTCTCAACAATTCTCAATCATACAAACCCTCCTTTCTCACCAATTGGACACCTGGAGCTCCACCTGGGGCCTGACTGTGGATCTCTGCATCCAGTTCCCTCACTCATTGGATGGGGTTTCTAGCATGACAATTAGGATGTTTGGCCAGGTGGCCTTCGAATACTTCAGAGATCTACTTAGAGGGCCTGATGCAGTTGGGGGCCCCTCAGCCTTTGGTTCATAGATCCTGTGCTTCCATTCATTTGGTTATTTGTCCCGGTGCTTTATCCAACCTTGGTTTCAACAATTCTCGCTCATATAAACCCTTCTCTTTCTCGCTAATTGGACTCCTGGAGCTAGACCTGGGGCCTAGCCGTGGATCTCTGCATCCAGATTCCTCAGGCATTGGATGGGGTTTCTGGCACGACTATTAGTGTATTTGGCCATCCCATCACCAGAATAGGTCAGTTCCGGCTGTCTCTCGACCATTGCCAGCCGTCTATTGTGGGGGTATTTGGGGGATTTCTGTGGGCCTCTCTAGCACTTTGTTTCTTCCTTTTCTCATGTGGTTTTAATTTACCATGGTCTCCTATTCCTTGTTCTCCCTCTCTGTTCTTGATCCAGCTGGGATCTCCTGCTCCCAAAGGCTCTCTCTTTCCCTTGACCCTCGCCCTTCATTACTCCCACTCATGTCCAGGTTGTTCATGTAGATCTCAGCCATTTTTCCGTCATTGGGCAATCCTCGTGTCTTTCTTGGGGTCCTGTTTTCCAGCTAGCCTCCCTGGTGATGTGAGTAGCAGTCCAGCCATCCTTGTTCCACCTCTAGTACCTTCCTATGAGTGAGTACATACAATATTTGTATTTCTGAGTCTGAGTTACCTCACTCAGGATGATTTTTTTTTCTAGATCCATCCATTTTCCTGTAAACCTCATGATGTCATTGTTTTTTTTTTTCTGCTGAGTATTATTCCATTGGGTATATGTGCCTCAATTTATTTATCCGTTCTTCAGTTGAAGGGCATTTAGGTTGTTTCCAGGTTTTGGCTATTACAAACAATGCTGATATGAACATAGCTGAGCAAGTGCTCTTGTGGTATGATTGAGCATTTCTTGGGTATATGCCCAAGAGTGGTATAGCTGGATCTTGGAGGAGACTTATTCCCAATTTTCTAAGAAAGTGCCATATTGATTTCCAAAGTGGTTGTACAAGCTTGCATTCCCACCAGCAGTGGAGTAGAGTTCCTCGAGTTCCACATCCTCTCCAGCATAAAGTGTCCTCAGTGTTTTTGATCTTAGCCATTCTGACAGCTGTAAGGTGGTATCTCAGAGTTGTTTTGATTTGCATTTCCCTGATGATTAGGGATGTTGAGCAATTCCTTAAATGTCTTTCAGCCATTTGAGTTTCCTCTGTTGAGAATTCTCTGTTTAGTTCTATAGCCCATTTCTTAATTGGACTGTTGGTCGTTTTGATGTCTAATTTCTTGAGTTCCTTATATATTCTGGATATCAGTCCTCTGTCAGATGTGGGGTTGGTGAAGATCTTTTCCCATTCTGTAGGCTGTCGCTTTGCCTTGTTGACCGTATCCTTTGCTCTACAAAAGCTTCTCAGTTTCAAGAGGTCCCATTGATTGATTGTTTGTCTCAGTGTCTGTGCTACTGGTGTTATATATAGGAAGTGATCTCCTATGTCAATGTGTTCAAGACTACTTCCTACTTTCTCTTCTACCAGGTTTAGAGTAGCTGGATTTATGTTGAGGTCCTTGATCCACTTGGACTTCAGTTTTGTGCACGGTGACAGATATGGATCTATTTGCAGCCTTCTACACGTTGATATCCAGTTATGCCAGCACCATTTGTTGAAGATGCTTTCTTTTTTCCATTGTACACTTTTGGCTTCCTTGTCAAAAATTATATGTTCATAGGTGTGTGGGTTAATGTCAGGGTCTTCAGGTCGATTCCATTGGTCCACATGTCGGTTTTTATGCCAATACCAAGTTGTTTTTATTACTGTAGCTCTATAGTAGAGCTTGAATTCAGGGATTGTGATGCCTCCAGAGGTTGTTTTATTGTACAGGATTCTTTCGGCTATCCTGGGTTCTTTGTTTTTCCATATGAAGTTGAGTATTATTCTTTCCAAGTCTGTGAAGAATTGTGTTGGTATTTTGATTGGAATTGCATTGAATCTGTAGATTGCTTTTGGTAAGATTGCCATTGTTACTAATTTAATCTTGCCTGTCCATGAGCACAGGAGATCTTTCCATTTTCTGACATCTTCTTCAATTTCTTTTTTCAGGGACTTAAAGTTCTTGTCATATAGGTCCTTCACTTGCTTGGTTAGTGTTACCCCAAGGTATTTCATTTGTGGCTATTGTAAAGGGTGATGTATCTCTGATTTCCTTCTCAGCTTCTTTGTCCATTGTATATAGGAGGGCTACTGATTTTTTTGGATTGATCTTGTATCCTGCTATGTTGATGAAGGTGTTTATAAGCTTTATCAGTTCCTGGGTGGAATCTTTGGGGTCACTCAAGTATACTATCATGTCATCTGCAAACAAGGAAATCTTGACTTCTTCCTTTCCAATTTGTATCCCCTTAATCTCCTTATGTTGTCTTATTGCTCTGGCTAGAACTCAAGTACTATATTGAATAAGTATGAGGAGAGTGGACAGCCTTGCCTCGTTCCTGATTTTAGTGGAATTGTTTTGAGTTTCTCTCCACTTAATTTGATGTTGGCTGTTGGCTTGCTGTAAATTGCCTTTATTATGTTTAGGTATGTTCCCTGTATTCCTGATGGCTCCAAGACTTTTATCATGAAGGGGTGTTGGATTTTGTCAAATGCCTTTTCTGCATCTAGTGAGATGATCATGTGTTTTTTTTTCTTTGAGTTTGTTTATATGGTGTATTACATTGACAGACTTTCATATGTTGAACCACCCTTGCATCCCTGGGATGAAGCCTACTTGATCATGGTGGATAATTGTTGTGATGTGTTCTTGGAGTCTATTTGCCAGTATTTTATTGAGTATTTTTGCATCAATGTTCATGAGGGAGATCGGTCTGTAGTTCTCTTTCTTTGTTGTATCCTTGTTTGGTTTGGGAATCAGGGTAATTGTAGCCTCATAGAAGGAGTTTGGTAATGTCCCTTCTGTTTCTATTATGTGGAACAATTTAGAGAGTATTGGTATTAACTCTTCTTTGAAGACCTGGTAGAATTCTGTGCTGAAACCATCTGGTCCTGGGCATTTTTTGGTTGGGAGACTTTTAATGACTATTTCTATTTCCTTAGGGGTTATTGGACTATTTAAATAGTTTATCTGGTCCTGATGTAACTTAGGTATGTTGTACCTATCCAGAAAAATGTCCATGTTTTTTAGGTTTTCCAGTTTTGTGGAGTAGAGGTTTTTGAAATATGACCTGATAATTCTCTGAATTTCCTCAATGTCTGTTGTTATGTCCCCCTTTTCATTTCTGATTTTGTTGATTTGGATTCTCTCTCTCTCTGTCTTTTGGTTAGTTTGGATAAGGGCTTGTCTATCTTGTTGATTTTCTCAAAGAACCAACTCTTTGTTTCATTAATTTTTTGTATTATTCTCTTAGTTTCTATTTTATTAATTTCACCTCTCACTTTGACAATTTCCTGGCGTCTATTCTGGGAGACTTTGCTTCTTCTTGTTTTAGGGCTTTTGGGTGTGCTGTCAAGTCACTAGTGTGGGATTTCTCCAACTTCTTTATGTGGGCATTTAGTGCTATGAATTTTCCTCTTAGCACTGCTTTCATAGTGTTCCATAAGTTTGGGTATGTGGTGTCTTCATTTTCTTTGATCTCTAGGAAGTATTTAATTTCTTTTTTTTATTTCTTCCTTAACCCACTGGTGATTCAGTTTGGAATTATTCAGTTTCCATGAGATTGTAGGTTTTCTGTAGTTTTTGTTGTTGTTGAAATCTAATTTTAAATCGTGGTGGTCTGATAGAACACAGGAGGTTATTCCAATTGTTTTGTATCTGTTGAGATTTGCTTTGTGGCCAAGTATTTGGTCGATTTTAGAGAAAATTCCATGGGGTGCTGAGAAGAAGGTATAATCTTTTTTGTTAGGATGGAATGTTCTGTACATATCTATTAGGTCCATTTGGGTCATGACATCAGTTAAGTCCTTTATTTCTCTGTTAAGTTTCGATTTGGGAGATCTGTCCAATGGTGAAAGTGTGGTGTTGAGGTCTCCCACTACTAATGTGTGGGGTTTTATATGTGGTTTAAGCTTTAGTAATGTTTCTTTTACATATGTGGGTGCCCTTGTGTTTGGGGCATTTTTTTTTGTTTTTTTAAATTTTATAATACTATTCAGTTCTACATAATAGCCACAGATTCCCTTGTTCTCTCCCTTCCTGCCCCCCTCCCCTTCCCCCCAGCCCACCCCCCATTCCCACTTCCTCCAGATCAAGGTCTCCCCTGAGGACTGGGATCGACCTGATAGACTCAGGCGATTGGCTTGATCTGTTTGGTAGGCATCTAGGCAGTGGTACCAGGTCCTGGGTTCGTTGCATGAGTTAGCTGTTTGAAACCTGGGACTTATGCAGGGACGCTTGGCTCAATCTGGGAGGAGGGGACTGGACTTGCCTGGACTGAGCAGATCATGTTTTCTTATGGGAAACATTGTTGGGAAGTCAAGGGTGCTTTTTCCATAAATGTCCACTACATAATTCCTGTTCACAGCCTAAAATGTGCAAATGATGTTGAGAATCATACAAAAGACAGAAATGTTGTAACATAGGACCACAAACTCAGGGTACGGGGACCTGATCTGGAAGACCATAATGGCCACTGAGCTGAAAAGGACTATGGGCTGTATAAAATTAGCCATTGTGATCAGGCCCCATGCATACTCAATTTCTATTGGAATGGTCCAGTTGGAGTTCACAGCACCGTGCACTGGCACCCTGGTTATTGAACCTGATTTGTTGACTTCTTGATAATAATAAGCTTCCCACAATCCAAGGTACATTAGGTTTACAACCTGCTGTTGAATTCCCACAGGCACCAGTATCTACTTGTAGCTAGGCTTATCTTGAAACTCCAGACCATAAAGCTGCAAATGAGGCTTGTCAATCTGAAGTTTCACTTCTTCTCTTCAGCAGAACTGTAGATGATGTCAGAGAAGTGTGGAATCAACCAGGAACATCAGGGAAAAGAGTAGACACATTATGAGTCACTGTTGAGAGAGAGTTCTAAATAGTCATTTTGTTTCTCCTGTTTAAAAGTTGTATTTAAAATTTATTGATATGTATTACTGCTGTATATACTATAGATAAGAATAAAAGAAAGAGATTGGAGACTGCTCAGTGGATAAGAGCACTTGCTGTTCTTGCAAATGACTAGAGTTTGTTTCTCAGCACTCTCCTTGGACAGTTCATAACCACCTCCAGGGGACACAATGTCCTTTTCTGGCCTTGAAGGGCATGGCAGCCATATGCACTCCCCCAACAAACACATATGTTTATAAAAAAATGAAACAAAACAAAACATCTTACAATTATTATTATTGGTTTGGGGGTGTTTTTCTTGCATGTACATCTACCTACCACTTGTGTGCCCAGTGCCTGTAGAGTCCTGAAGAGAGTTTCAGACACTGGGACTCGAGTTACAGCTGGTTGTGAGCCACTGTGTTGGTGTGGAGAACTGAACTCTGATCCTCTCAAAGAGGAACCAGTGAACTTATTTATATCAATGAAATATAAGTGACTTATTTATATATACAAAGATATTATTCATTTTTAGTTTGAAAGATGAAAGGAGACTGGCTTTCTATGCAATTGGCTTTGGTAGGCACTGACATTCTTATTTGAATACTTGTTACAATTTGTAAGATTTTTATTAAAGAAATCTATAGAGATTTTAATAATTAAAATCAGAATGGGTATGATCTTGAGGATCTATTTAAAAGATGGATCTGGGGAATATAGTTAAGTGGCATAGTCATTGCCTAGTATATATTGGACCCTGATTTCTATCATCAGTAACACATCTACACAACACACACACACACACACACACACACACACACACACACAATGCATAAAACAGAAATCATGGCAACCTTCATGGATTTTTTTGTCCCTATCACTTGTTCAAATTTATACCTTTGGATAACCGGATTCACTTTGTTAATGTATGCAAAGTATGTTGATGTATTTTACATGAGCAAATATTTTCTGTGAAGCAAAATTACACTTCTAATTGGTACTGTGAACCATGTTATCAGGATGTATCATCAGTCCAAATTCTTGTGTGAAAATGATCAGACAAAAATTATGTCCCAGAGATCTCAGCTGGGTTGTTCTGCAGAAAGGGAAAAAGATGGAGTCTTCCAGTCAGTAGAAATGTGGACTATATCAGTGGCTGCATATGAAGAAGGCATCAGGGAACCTACAAACTATATTTCCTTACCCAGGAACATTTTCTCTCACATATCCACTATGTTCCTAACTGAGTGAAGGCACAGATGTCCTTCTTGAAAAATTTTATCAATAAGATGGATTGGAATTGATAGCCAGCTTGGTTAATACACTGTTTACAGAATAGTTTTGAGCGAGAGTGAATCAGGATTCAGATTGCTGAAGAGTTGGTGCTTTCCATGTCTGAAACCTGTTTGGTGGATGCATGTTTATCCTTCAGAACAAATTTGATGGTCACGGTGTAGCTTTCTCCTTAGATCTTACCCATGTGTGTCATAGGTGAGTTTATACATTTGGAAGATGGATCCAGATGGTCTTAGTAACTTAGTAGTAACAAGAAATGTTGAATTGGGTGAGGAATTATGGGAGAAAATGAAGCATCTGCCAGAAAAAAAGAGATAAAAGAAAAAAGAGAGAAAAATATATTTACTGTGAGGCAGAGTATGAACCACATAACACATCCTCATCATTCTCTGGGACAGAAAACCATCCTCACAGTCCAGTTCTATGGATTTGCATATGGGGTTTTAAGCAAATATTCAACAGTAAACTTTCAGTCCCACAAGCCCCAATCCCTGATTTAGACACTATCTCCAATCTCAAAGGAAAAACTTGTTGTCTCCAAAGGAATCTCACCGGGTATACAAACCACTCTTTAGGGCAGGCCCCATGCTCAGCAGTACGTGGCAACACAAAATGAACTCAATGACATATTTGGAGGTTCTTTGTCTCATAATGCTTTGAATGAGCATTCTTTTTCTGCTTCTTTTTCTCCCCTCCCTCCTCCTTTTTTAACGTTACAGCTCTGCTTTGGTTTTCAGCATTGTGCTTTTATGGGATTTCTATGTGTCCACATGTGTGTGCTCCTGTAGCTATACATGTTTCTTGTGCTTCTTGTTTGGCTCTTTCTCCTGATAGTTTATTTACTTCATCTTTTTCCGGTTTGTTTGTTTTTATTTTATTTTGAGATGTCCCTTTGCATTCCAATGAGAGAGGGAATGGGTGTGGATTTAGGTAGATGGGGAGTCAGGGAGGTTCTGGGAGGAGCTGGGGGATGGGAATCCATAACCAGAATATATTGTATGAAAAAGTATTTTTCAATAAAAAACTCTCAAGCCTGATGAAACTTTAATAATAGGCACATAGCTATGATCTTAAATATAAAGTTAGGCTCAAAGTACAAAATAGTGAAATATTACACTTATACAGCAAGTTATAGAGATATAATGGATAATCTAGTCTCCTTATAGCTCACAGTCAAATGCAGTGCTCCCTGGCTCTGCTAATAGTAGATGAATTTTATTCACTCAGAAAGATTGCTGACAAATACATGGATTCTGTGTTATATGCAGCAATGGTCAACAGTGTTCATCTCTGTCCTGTAAAAGGAAAGTGGTGAATGGTAGAAATTTGTAAAACATGTCAAATATTTTCCTCCTTATCTCAACTTGAATAAAACCATGTATGCACAATACTTCTTTCTAAGAAGAAAAACACAGAACTTCAAATGAAAGTGTGAGACACTTAAAAACCTTTGTGCATTGCCAGTGGAGCAGGCAGTGTAGAAAACTAAATAGTCACCCTTCACAGATAAAACAGAATTACCATGAGAATTATCATTTGAGTTTTGGGGCTTCTTCCCAAAAGAATTCAAGAGTTATCTTGAACATGTGTTCATTTAACAACATTCTTGGCACTATTCACAGTAAGCAAAGGTGTCACCATGTGTATGTTCCTTGATGGCTTAAGGCATATACAAATCTGAAGGAGGAAATTCTGACACGCTACTTAATATGTGAGATCTTTGAGAACATAATGGTAAGTGAATGGAGAAAAATCACAAAGGAGCAAATATTACATCACTTCACACATATGAGACAGCCTGTAGAGTAAAATCCACAGAGATGGAAAGTACAGTGGGAGTTACCAGGGACTGGGCAGGATAAATCTTCAGATGAGGAGGACAAAAATGTTCCAGAAACTTCTATTAACAATTAAATGACCTTATGTCACTGAACTGTACACTTCCAAATCAAGACAGTCGGGTGTTTGTTGCATGTATTCCCATAGTAAATGTGCACATCACCAAAGGATAAGAAGGTGGGGAGGATCTGGGAGGAACTGAGGGGGGGGCAAAACATGATCAAAATACAATGTATGGAAGAAATTGGTAAAAGTTTTTTTTAAAATAATATAATTTATAAAGCTCTAAGATAGATTCAATTTATAAAAGGAAGGATACCTAGTGGGTTGGCAGCACCATCATTTAGAGTATTGAGTCATAATTTAACCCTTTCATTTCCTGGCACATATTCAATAGTATGACTGTTTACATATAAAGGAGGATGTGGTGGTGGTACACATCACATGATCCAATGCTGGGATTCATTCCTTTTCAAAGGGTCTCTCAGAATGACTTACCTGAAGATACATAAGCACATTGTCTGGAAGACAGTACTGAAAGGATAAGGATGACTATATATCAAGGGTAAAATGGATTGAGATGAGCAGATTTGAGGCACCATTCAATGGTGTTTAAGTTCTTCCTGGAGACTATCAGCTGTTTAAACAGACACTCAAGAAGTCTCAAGATTCTCAAAGATAACTTCCAGTATGGATAAATGTCAATAGTTGCTTAGTACAGAGAAATAAGTAATTCTAAACATTCTAATGTTTCCATGATGACTTGGCCTAGATGGTGGATTCTGAGCGATGAAAATGTTCTAGGACTAATAATTCTAAAGAGTCAACACCTATTGTCCCCTTTGAAATGTTGGCATATCTTTCTCAATCAGAAATTTCTCAATCAGAGATTTATGGTGCCATATCAAATAACCAATGTAATTTATGAAGGCCATAAGGAGGAAATTTGATACAAATTTAACAAAAACAATTGTTATTATTAATTTACTAAACTATTAATAAAACTATCACCTGTAACTAAGGTGCTTTGTCAGATAAATGCTACTGGGGTTGGCAGAGGGCATTTTTCTTAGGGGACTGGTCCTTGTTAAGATGTTTATACTCTACTGGAGGACCCTGAACCCAAACATAGAAGAACAGCAATAATTAGATTCTATGGTCTATGTACAGGGGACCTGAAGTTGGAATGAGGATGTGGAAATACAAGCAGAGAGAGAGAGGAAAAAGAACGGCAGAGGTGGAAGAGATGCAAACACCACCAGGAGGAGCAAGACTTGAAAGTACTGATAAGCCACAAAGTCATGTAGCAATGCATAGATCAATAGAAATTGGTTAATTTAAGATATAAGAGCTAGCTAGCAAGAGGCCTGGCATAGGCTATACAGTTTGTAAATAATATAAGCCTCTGAGTAATTATTTAATAAGCGGCTGCAGGATGGTGGGACTGGAGGGCTGGATGGGAGCAGAGAAAACTTTCAACTACATAATAGCCTATTTCTATTAATATTAATTCTGTTTTGGGTTTATAATAAAATTACATAATTTCTGCTTTCCTTTTCTACCCTCAAACAAAACCATAAACCCATTTTTTTACTCTTTAAAAGCCATGGTGTGTGTTTTCATTAATTGTTACTTGTATGTACATGCATTCATATATATATATATATATATATATATATATATATATAAACATTTACACACACATGCACACACAGACAGACAGACAAACAGACACACACACACACACACACACACACACACACACACACACACACCCCTAAATACAATCTGCTCAGTCTCTATAATGTTACTCATACGTATGTTCTCAGGGTTGGTCATTTGCTATAGGATAACCAGGTTCTCTTCACTGGAGAAGACTATCCTGCTCTCAGAATTCCTCAGTTGCCTATAGTTACTTGAGTAAGGTTGAGACCTGTGATATTTCTCCCTCCATGTTATCATGTCCATCACTGTCCCATCTGAGCTGAATTTTTTTTGAGAAAGGGTTTCTCTGTGTATAGCCCTGGCACTCTCTCTGTAGACCAGGATGGCCTTGAACTTACAAAGATCTACTTGCCTCTGCCTCCTGAGTGCTGAGATTAAAGGCATGTACCACCACGACCTGAGCTGAATTTTAGGCAGAATTGTTGGTGAGACTTTTGTGGTATGTCTTCTAACATTACCAGGAGACTTGATCCTACAGCCAACTCTCTGTTCCTCTGCCTCTTACAGTCTTCTCACTCTATTCTGTAATGACCCCTGAGCTGTAGGTATGGAAGCTCTATTAGAGATGTAGTAATTGGAATTGGGCTCTACAACTTTATTTTGGTTGGTTGTGGTTTTCTGTAATGGTCTTCATCTGTTGCAAAGAGAAGTTATCTTTATGATGGATGATGTCTAAACTTTATTTTTAAATCTGAAGATTAGGAGCTAGAGTTCTCATATGACAGAGAACATGTGATGTTTGTCTTTCTGGATCTGCATTACTTCATTCAATTTGGTGTTTTCTAGTTTCATGCTTTTATGTCCACCTTTCTTGATTTTATTTTTCTTTACAGCTAAATAGTGTTTCATAGTGTATGTGTACCACATTTTCATTATCCATTCATTAGTTGTAGGACAGTTAAATTGTTTTCATTTCCTAGATATTGTGAGTAGAGCAAGCAATGAACAAGGCCAAGCAAGTATCTGTAGAGTAGGATGTTGAGTCCTTTGGGGATATGCCAAGAAATGGTATAGTGTGTCATATGGTAGATATATTTCTAGCTTTTGGAGAATTCTTTACATTGACTTCCATAGTGGCTGCACCAGTTTGTAATCTAACCAAGAATGAATTTCCCCCACATCACCTCCAGTGTTTGTTTTCTATTGTTGTATTAACCTTTGAAATTCTGAACGGGGCAACATGAAGTCTCAAAATTTTTGGATTTGTGTTTTCCTAACTACTAGTGCAGAGAACTTTTAAAAATATTTTTTTCTGAGATACACTTGTTCTCTATCTTTCTATCCTTGAATGTCTTTTATATAGTTCCAAGGCCCATTTTATGAATGTGTCATGTATTTATTTGATGATTCATTTTTGACTTCTTTATAAATTTTGGGTATTAATCTTCTGACAGATGCATAGATGGCAAGCATTGCCTCCCATTATGTGGGCTTTCTTCTCACTCAATTGATTGCTTCTTTAGTTTCACAGAATATTTCAGTTTAATGAAGTTACACTTGTCAATTGTCTTAATTCACAGCCATGAGTTTCTACAAGACCATGTCTGTCTGCTGGGAGGCATAGATGAGGAGTTAGTCCATGTGATTGTACTTTTTTCATCTGAGATATGGGTCACTTATATGTTTTGCTTTAGGGAGAGCCCTTCTTTCACTTATGTATGCAATGATGAGGCCACTATGGTCCAAGGCGTGGTTTCCAAGCAATAGTCACACAGATAGGCCTGGACAAACTCATTAGGTCACAAAACAACTGAATCTAATTAAGGGGTTTATTGACTTGAGGGGTTTGAGAAGCTTAGAGTGTAGATATGAGAGGTCTAAAGTAAGAAAGAACAGAATTATTTATATATGTATGGAAATGTCAAAGAATAAACATTTTAGTAAAAATATGTTACAGGGTATATATGTGACAAATGACCTCTTTTGAAAAAAAGAAGAAAAATAATTGTAACGTATTGAATGAACTGTGCAACTCAAGATACTCTGTGCATTTAGTTTCATGGACATGGGCCCCTAACTATTACATAGTACTTCTTAGGAGCACCCCCTCCACCATGTTCCAAAAGCCAATCTTAACTTTAGTGACATTTCTGAGATATGTGTCTTTCCCAAAAATCTACAATTCTGGAATCACAGTAGAAGGGAAATCAGTTTTAAGTCTTCCTTCTGCCTTTGTTTCCTGTTTTCAGTGAGTAAGAATGAGAGGAGAATCCACATTTATAATCGAATTACAGACTAATGATATATTTCTCTGTTTGCTGACCTTTTCAAACAGATCCTTCACTTACTAAAGTTTTGCAAGAGCTGTACCATTGAATTTCTTGATTTTATACTCAGGATCAATCTGGACATAAGAAGGCACATGTATGATTTTATATTTTCCAAACACCTGTGTAAGAATATCATAGCTTCTACAATTTTGCTAGTACTCAGCCATTTGACAGAAACATTGCAATATGTTTATTATGCTATCTAACTGGAGTTTTACTTCATATTTTCAGAATGAATAATGTGACTTCTTACACGACTATTTCATTTCATTATTTTCCATAGTCATCTGTACCTACTGATAAATATTTGCTGTGTTTATTTTTATTAATGCTATTAGGGATTTCTTTATACATTCTGAGTATATTTGTTGCTATAAATGATGTTTTGATATATATTCTCCAAAGCTGTGAAATTTCTTTTAAGCATTTCTTTAATATATCTTAAAGTCCCAAATATCTAAAATTTGATAAGATTTACCTCTCCCCCTCTGTTTCTCTCTTTCATAAGACATTGTATACACTCAATGATGTTTTCGTTAACGAATCTTTCATTGCTCCAATATTCAAACTTTAAAAGCTTCTTGTGACAATTTATCCTAAATTTTCTTCAGCTTTATTTCTTTAATATATGAAATATGGTGATATTTTATTTGTGCTGAAATGTGGTGATATTGTATTTGTGCTTTAATAAATAAAGCTTGCCTGGAGATCAGAGGGAAAACCTAGCCATTGTAAGTAAACATGAAAGTCATGTAATATTAGCACATGCTTTTAATCCTATCACTTGAGACGCAAGGGATTTGTCTGAATCTATGTGAGTTCAAGGCCACACTGGGAACAGAGCCAGGCATGGTGGCACATGCCTTAAATTCCAACACTAGTTAATCATGGAGGTCTGAAGGTCTGTACAGACAGACAGAAAGTAACAGAGCTGGGCAGGAAGAGGAAGTGATGTAGCTGTACAGAGAGAACAAATCTGATGGCAGAACAGCAAGGCATAGAAGTATGTTGCTTTTTGGAAGCTGCAGAGTTGGTGAGATGAGCTTAGCATGTGGCTGTTCCTATTCCTCTGATCTCTCTGAGGTTTTAACCGCAATTTCTGGCTCCAAGTTTTTTATGCAATAAGACCATTTAGAAATTTGTCTACAGTGAAACTCTCTCTGATTTTCCTGTATGTAGCTCTGCCTTACTATGGAAATGATTCAGAAGTTTCTGATTACAGATCTTCATTTCCCCCTGAAAGAAAAATGTTGTAAGGAACAATATTCTTGACTCATATGCTTACCAAAATCCTTCCACCACATTGAATATTCACCAGCATCATACTCCTTGATTTTTCAATAAAACTATATATTTTTATTATTTCTAAATTAATACATATATTTGATCACCAGTACTTTATAAAGGTATGATTTCTGACAAAAACAAACTATGGTTTAAATAGCACCAAGATGAATCATATGATGATTCTGAAAATTAAATAATCATTAATTTTCAGATGAGTGACAAATCCTTTCTGAGTCCGCAACCTCAAGCAATAACTTTGGCTTTGGATTCCTGTATAATCTGAGGCAATTTGCATCACTCATTCAGGTTGAGTTCAAATCAGAACAGATTTATTTTATTATTTCCTTCTTCCCTCTTCTGTATGGTAGGAATATGCCCTGGATATTCGCAGTGTCCTTTCTGGAATAAAAGCATATGAAATCTCTTTTTACTACTTTACCACTGTGTCTTAGCATCCCAAATAGCTAAAGATTGTTAAGATTTTCCTTTCCTCTCCATCTTCTTTCAAAGTCCTAGGACAAAACATTAATTCTTTGGTGATTTTGCTAAAGAACTTTCCCCATGTCCAATGTCCAAATTCTTAGAGCTTAACATGATTAGTTCTTTGGCTTCTTGTATTAAAAACATAGATCTGTAGTTCATCTGGATGTGGCTCAAGCATACAGTGGATAGGGACTTTGAATTTTTTTCTACTCCCAAATACGTTTAGGACTAGTGGTCTCATGCTTATTAAAATCCTTTTGGTTAGAATATCCATTGAGAACTTTCTATTGTAAATAAAATAAATTAATTGTTGCTGGAGAGCTTCTCTCCAGGTTCCCCAAGCCCCGCAGTCCCACAATCCACGTATAAAATAATCACTCAGACACTTATATCACTTATAAACTGTATGGCCGTGGCAGGCTTCTTGTTAACTGTTCTTTTATCTTAAATTAACCCATTTCTATAAATCTATACCTTGCCACGTGGCTGGTGGCTTACCAGAGTCTTCACATGCTGCTTCTCTTGGCGGTGGCTGCAGTGTCTCTCCTCATCCTTCCGCTTCCCAGAATTCTCCTCTCTCCTTGTCCCACCTACTTCCTGCCTGGCAACCTACTTCATTCCTGGTCACTGGCCATCAGTGTTTTATTTATATATAGAGCAATATCCACAGCAATTAATGTATTTTATTATTCCCAAATTAATATATACATTTTGACCCCATTGTGTTATAAAGGAGACATGAATTCTTTTAAAAAACATACTGAGGTTTAGCAAGTACCAACTTGAATCAACCATGAAAGTCTAAAAAGTAAATACTCTTTCATTTGAGTGACAAATAACCCCAGAGTCCCCAACCTCAACAGTTCCCTGTGGCTTAGGTTTCATGTATAATTCTAGGCAATTTGCTTCGTTCATTCAGGTTGAGGTAAAATTAGGACAGATTTTAAATATTTCCTTCTTCTCTCATCTTACTCTTCTCTATGTCATTAACGTTTGTGAATTTCCCTGTCTTTGCTTCAGTATAAGCTTTTGTATAAACTCAATTAACATTTCATTTTCTGAAAAGCTTTGTGGAACACTAGATGAGTTCATTTATTCACCTATTCTCTTGTTTTTCTCTGTAATCATAAAGAAGTGATATTTGTTCACTAGCAAATTTCACAATATTGAAAGTAAAGAAGTCTGTACTGTGTCTCCAAATTTGTTTGCTTTGAACAATTAAAAATTCAATGTGTTTTCATTTCATTCACATTTTCTAATGTTTTTACTTCATTTCATGCTAATCTTAAAAGCGAGGAGCCTTAAGCACTCAATCTGATCTTCTTAACAGAATTCAACAAATCATAGTAACTAATTAATTGCAAGTTCACTGAGTAAAAATACCCAGAATATTTACACAAGAGATTCATATGAAGGACACATTGATCATCAGAGCTTTCACTAATTCTGATTGCTGACCTTATACTAAGACTTGGCTAGAACAAAAAACCCCAGACATCTTCCAAGACAAATACAACTTTATACATGTGAAGAAGCAAAGCTACTGTCCTTAATTTCTATATGTCTTGGTCTTAGTTTTGTACTTTTCCTACTTTATTCAGCATCGCATTGTTACCTATATCTGGTTCTATTTCTGCAATTAACTTTTTGCAAAATATCTATTGACAGACGCTATCCTCAAATGCCAGTGTGTTGTGGTAGTTTGGGAGAGACTCAATTAAAACTATGTGTGAAAATATCTTTAAAAACTCTGAAAGCATGTAAAGAATAATTAATACTGAGTCAACTTCAACTTCAATGAAGAGAACATTAATAATGAAAATAATAATAAAGTAAAATAATTGTCCTGAATGTAAAATGTTTTAGCACCAGTAATTGTGTTATATTTGAAAGAATATTCTGACTAAAATGGCAGATATTGAATTATGTTCTTTACATATTAAATCCTGTTATCCTGTTTTAATACACTATTTAATATTTCATTTGAAATGGAACTATATGATATTCCTCCCACCTTTCTTTCCCCCATTCTCTCCCAGCTAGAACTCCTCCATGGCCCTACTCTCAAGTAAAGTATATAGGCTCTTTTTCTTTGATTATTATTATTATATGTATGTAATTATGCACACACACACACACACACACACACACACACACACACACATATATATATATAAAATTAAAACCTACAGAGTCTGTTTTTGTTGTATGGGTGTATATTGTTACAAGACTGATCACTGAAGATCTGTGGGATCCACTAGGCAGGGATAAGATTGTAGGGGGGGGGCTGCCAAATGTGCTGCAGAGGTGGGATGAGTCTGAGGGATTGGACTTAGAATGGAGAGGCATCTCCTCAAAATTTCCCCCTTCCACATTCATATGTTCATTGTTATTGCCATTGTTCCAGTTTCTAGGAGAGATTATATGGCTTCAGATATTCTGGTATTTTGGATTTTACAATCTTTCTGTTCCCTCTCCTGAAATGTAATCTGTGTCACAGATGGAGGAGCTGAGTAACAGATGTATCCACTGGGGTTGGGTTCCCCATAATCCATTGATTTCTGCATTGAATTCATTTGTGGGTTTCTGTGATGGCCTCCATTTGATGTAAAGAGAGGTTTCTTTGCTGAGGAGTGACACCTCCACTTATCTGTGGCTGGAAAGAGAATATTTAGAATGTATTATGGAATTATGCTGGTCTAGCAAAATGATGGTAGTAGATGTTTTTCTATGAACCATGTCCTCAATAACCCTTTGTGGTTGACTAGCCTCCCTGTACTATGGTTTTTCTTCCCACTCATTGGGCATTTGGTCCAATTAGACACCTCTTGGTTGCTACCGATATGTGAGTGCCACTCATTGGGCCTTTAAGTATATCTTGTCATGCTGGCAATTGTGATGAGCCATAGGTTTTGCAGTGGGTAGACTGTTCAATTACTTCCATCTTTTGGTATAGAATTTTCTGGGAACATTGATGTTAGACTGCAGGAACGAGGCTTTCAGGTCAAATCTATCTAGAATTATCTGAGTCCTGTGATTTTACTGTACAATGTCTTCAGCAATAAGAGCCCTCACTCATTCCCATGAGAGAAAAACAAAGGGCTACAGCAATAATATATGTTCGTTTTGGAGTCACTTGTCTTAACCTGACCAACCATTTGAAAGAAGGTGTTCCATGCTGGGTATTCTAGTTTTTGTTAGTCTATGATTCTTGTGGGGATCTTTGTCAGTCCTTGTGGCCTAACTTCCTATAAGATACATGCATACATATATAATATATATGGAGGTATATATAGAAATGATAGAGAGATAGAAAAACAGATGATAGAAGGTATACATCTATAGTCATATGTATTATATGTAAATTAGGTAAATATAAAATTAATGTTATTTCTCAAGGCCTTATCAAAAAACCTTGGTATAATTTTTCCATACTTCTTTATGGGTATTGACTCAGTTGAAGGAAACTTCCCATTATTCCATTTATAGCTTCACTTCATCTTTAATCTGGTATTGCACTTCTAGGAACTGTCCACACCAGCCTACAATTCTTTTATACCTTTTGAGTTTCTGTGGTTACTCCATGTTACATACTCATATCTGAAGACGTGGAGCTAGGAACAACAGAAGAGACAGAATATACTGTGTATGTCTTTCTCGGTCTGAGTTACCTCACTCAGTATGATGTTTTCTAGTTCCATCAATTTACACACAAAGTTAATGATACAATTTTTCTTTATACCTGAATAGTATTTCATAGAGTGTATGTAATACATATGTATATTGGCTGTAGGACATTTAGTTTGTTTCCATTTCCTAAACATTGTGAACAGAGCACCAATGAACAAGACTGAGCAAGTGTCTGTGGAGTAAATGTCTATCTTTGAAGCTGAGGTGTGTTTTTTGTATGGAGCAGAAGGATGGATTCTGTTTTCATACCCATTCTGTTAGCCTGTGTCTTTTTATAGGTGAATTGAGACCATTGATATTAATGGATATTAATGACCAGTGATTGTTAATTCCTATTATTTTTTTGGTGGTAGTATTGTGTATTTCCCTTCTTTGGTATTTGTTGCTGTGGGATTATCTATTGTCTGTGTTTTCATGAGTGTATCTGACTTACTTAGGTTGAATTTTTCTTTGTAGTGCTTTCTGTAGGGCTGGGTTTGTAGATAGATATTGTTTAAATCTCATTTTATCATGGAATATTTTGTTTACTCTGTCTATGTTGATTGAGAATTTTGCTGGGTATAATATTCTGGGTTGGCATCCATGGTCTCTTATTGTCAATATAATATTTGTCCAGGACCTTCTGCCTTTTAGAGTCTCCATTGAGAAGTCAGGTGTTATTCTTTTGGGTCTGCTTTTATATGTTGCTTGGACTTTTTCTTTTGCAGCTCTTAATATTTTTCCTTTATTCTGTATGTTTAGTGGTTTGATTATTATGTGGGACTTTTTTTTGATCCAGTCTAGTTGGTGTTTTGTAAGCTTCTTATATCTTCACAGGCATTTCCTTCTTTAGATTGGTAAAGTTTTCTTCTATGATTTTGTTGAATATATTTTCTGTGCCTTTGAGTTGGTATTCTTCTCCTTCTTCTACCCAACCTTTTCTTTCAACAAAAGACCTGGCCATTAAAGAAAAATGAGGATGCAAGAGAGATGGTTCAGTTGTTAAGAGCACTGGCTGCTCTTCCAGAGGATCTGGGTTCAATTCCCAGCACTCACATGACAGCTCACAACTGTCTGTAACCCAATTCCAGGGGATCCAACATCTTCACATGGGCATACATGCAGGCAAAACAGCAATACAAAAACATAACCATAAATAAATCTTTAGAAAAACAGAAAAAAAAGGTCAATAGTGAGGGCTCTAACTTAATTTGCATGCTTTTTTTGGAAAGAAAATACATTTCACTGTGCAGTGGTGGTGAACGCTTTAACCCTAGCACTAGGGAGGCAGAGGCAGACAGATCTCTGTGAGTTTGAGGCCATCCTGGTCTACAGAATGAGTTCCAGAACAGCCAGGGCTATTACACAGAGAAACCCCCATCTGAAAATAAAACCCAAGAAAACAAACAAGCAAAACAACAACAATACATTTCATAAGGTTTATACAGAGTTAAGGGCTGAATGGCAAGTTTGTGGAAAATTGGTGACATGTATCTACAAAGCAAGAAATGTCAAAGGTTGTTGACAAAAATCCAGAATCTGAGAGCATAGGAAGGGTCTTTGCACAGTGCAACTAGAGAGTATTCATGTTAACTTTGCAATTCTGGATGTTAGAACTATGAATACATTTAAAAAAATAAATCCCCCACCTTTTGGGAACCTTCCTACTATTCAGATGGGTAGTGGATAATGGGAATATTTTCATAGGTGATTATAAAAGCATTATTGATGAACCATTGTAAGACATCTCTTTCATATATTTGACAAGGTTTAATTCTACTCCATGAATAATTATGAGCCACAGAGTCTAGCTGAAATCTTGACGTTGGTTCAATCAAGTGTCTTATAGATTATGCTTTCTATTTATGTGTGTGCATGTGTGTGTGCATGTGCGTGTGTGTGTGTGTGTGTGTGTGTGTGTGTGTGTGTGTTGTGTGTGTTTGGGTGGAATGAACCTGGTTTTCTTGTGTGCTAGGTGAAAGCATTATCACTGAGATGTATCTTCATTTAAAGTATATTTGATTTTCATTTGTGTTCTACACAACATTTGTATGGTAGAGAGTGCCATCATACTATGTCACAGGATGATTTTATTTGAAAACAGTCTTTGAAAATGTCTTCAAGTGCAATGATACCTGGTGACTGGACTGTGTCAAGTATTTCTACTCTCCTTGTAAGGAGAGTGAACATTGGTGGCAGAAGTCTGCTTATGGTCAGGAGGTTTTGAATATCATGGCAGGGTATGGGATCATACAACCTAAAAATTGTCAGCTCGCCTCCATAAACTAGGAGAGAAGACTTGATAAGATTGTCTTTCAGAACAAAGAGCAGGAATTACCTGAAATCTTTGCACGTCTGGTCTTCCCAAATGTGGGAGAATACATTTCTGCTGTTTGTGTCCCTCAGTAAATGCCTTTTGTTAAAAATAAAAGTTCTAATATAAACAATACTCACTGATTGTGGCTGCTGCGTTAGTCAGAGGTGAAGATAAATTTGACTTTTGTTTAATATCTAACCAACAAAGAAGTTTCATGTTGAATATAAGAATGTGCTCATGATTTACTCGGGTTTTTCCTATTGTTCAGGGATAGATGCTCATCAAGGGGGCTCTGCTTCGCGCTGATGATGGAGAAGGTAAGTCACTAGTACCTCTCAGAGAAGTGGGACTTTGAGTTTATAAGATGGAATATGTGAGTAGGATAGCAGTGAAGGGTCCATGCTAAGAACAAAAGAAGACATAGGCTTCTACTACTAACCTTCACTCTATGGTGTTTATTGACTTGGCCACAGTCAGGTCACAGCCTAATAGAGACTATAGCAATCAAAGATAAGGAAGAAACATGAATTGAAGACAGGACACTTATCACGACATCAAGCTCAACCCCATAGTTAGGAAATAAAATGTGATTTGATTTTCCAATGTAGCAAATAAGGCAGAGTCTTGTGGATAAAGTAAATTCTAAATAAAAATGAATTACAAGTAATGAAGGTTTCAGCTGGGAGTGATGTTGTATGCCTAAAATCCCAGTACTCAGTAGGGACTGGTGGACTGTTAAGTATTTAAGATCAATTTGGCCACCATAGTGAGGTCCATGCCAATACAGGATAGATTGTGACTTCTGTCTCAAGTACAACAACAAAAATCTCAAGAGTTCAAAGGTCAAATATCACCTGATCAAGCCTAAATCAAAAATTACCACTATGGCAAAATATCCCTAAAGGTTCAATAGAGGTACTCATATCTTGGCAGTAACCAACATCTCTATAACTGGACTTAAGGCCTACTCCACAAGAAGTAAATAATGAAAGAAGGAAACTAGCAAACTCTCCAGGGCTAGTGAGGTCATGAATCCTAGAGAATGCATTACCATGATTTTGCTAGACCAGCATAATTTAAAACTACATTTAAAAATCCTTACCGTTATACCCATAAAGAAGTGTGGTTCTAAACTTTTCTTGAAGAACATTTTCTTTGCAACAGACACTATCACAGAAAATCACAGTCTGTCAAAATGGAGACAGCAATACATCCTAGTGGGAATATTTGTAGCATAACTTTGTACCAATGGATATGCAACCATTACAGAAGAGGGGCCTGAAAGATTGTAAGAGCCAGATCAGAGAGTCTGTTGAAAGACATTTTCTCTTAAAATAATAGGGAAGCTTCACTTAAAATATATAAAAATATGGCTGCTTAAGGAGGATCTGAACAATGACAATAAAACGAATTATGCTGTCATAAAAGGGACAATCTTATCGGTTACCAATCCTAGATAAAACTATAGTCAACTGAGGACTGATCAAGGGAGGAGGAGTATTATTATTTCCCAGGGATGAATCCCCTAATTGGTTATCCAATATTAAGTGGTTAGCTGAAAACTCATATATAAACAAGATACACAAAAATGACTTATCAGATTGTATTCATATGTTCATGTTTAAATATGTGGAATAATCATATATATAGCAATAATAATTAGAGAAAAAGGTCATTAATTTGAGAGGGAGTAAGAGGGTAGACAAGAGAGCAGTTGCAAGGAGGAGAGGGAGGGAGGGGGATGATGAAATTATATTTTAATGTAAGCAAGAAATGAAATAAAGCAGGACCTGATATGCAAAGAACATAATTAAATATTTTACATTTGAGTTGGAATAATGTTTCTAATATAACACAATGCTGAACTCCACATTTTACATTTATGTCCACATGTTATTTTTCCTAGGATTTATTTTTAATCTTCTTATTAATAATTATGTGATTGTTCTATTTGTTATTTTTTATTTATTATATATTTTACTATATGATTTCAGGATTCTTTAAGCATTTTTCAAACATATTTTAATTGAGTGACTCCAAATCCCATTCTTGTTTTTTATCTCCTTGTCTTCTGTGTGTAATGTCTATCAATAGTTATATAGTAAAAAGAAGACTTTAGAGACAAGCAGAAATAGAACCAGATAAAAAGTACATCTAATAAATTGAGCAAAGTGCAAATCTAACAGCAAAAATAAGGACAGTCGCTTTGCTTCTTCATGAGTATAAAGTTATATTTGGCTTGGGAGTTGCTTCCTGGAGTTTTCTTTTCTCCTAGCCAAATTTTAGTGTAAGGTCAGCCATCAGAGTAAGAGGAAGCTCTGAGGACACAATGTGTACTTAGAAAAAAATCTGTTGTGTCAATATTTGGGGTATTTTCAATTAGTGAACTTGAAATTCATAGTTACTGTGGTCGGTTGAATCTCACAAGAAAATAAGTCCTTAAGGCTCCTCATCATTTACATTAGAATAAAATGAAATGAAAATATAAGAAAAGGTGAAAGAGATGAAAACACATGAACTCTTTATTGTTGAAAATAGAGATGTAGAGTTGTAGTGCAGAGTTTAATTTCAATGTTGTGAGCATTTGATGAAGTACTAGCACTGTTTTGTGATTGCTCAGAGACATGAGAGAGGTAGTCAGTAAATGTGTTAGCTTTGTGTTCCATAAAGCTTTCAGAAAATAACATTATGAACTTAGGTTGTGCATATGCTTATACTCAAGCAAAGACATGGAGACTTTCCAGGGAGCATTTGCACTAAATAGAAGAGTAAAGAAGAAAGAAGGAAATAATTTCAAAAGTTGTTCTCATATGACCTCAACCTGAATGGATGAGGCAAATTGCCTAGGATTGTACAGGAAGCCAAAGCCACAGGGAATTTTTTTTTTCAAAATAAACAAAAAACATTTTAATTTTTTATTATGAAATTTTTTTAATTTTATAATTTGATTTAATTTTACATACCAGCCATGGATTTCCATGTCCTCCCCCTTTCCGCCCCCACTCCCCCCAGGCTACCCCCCATTTCCATCTCCTCCAGGGCAAGGACTCCCCTGGGGATTCAGCTAAACCTGGTAGATTTAGTCCAGGCAGGTCCAGTCCCCTCCTCCCAGGCTGAGCAAAGTGTCCCTGCATAGGCCTCAGGTTCCAAACAGCCAGCTCATGCACTAAGGACAGGTCCTGGTCCTACTGCCTGGGTGCCTACCAAACAGTTCAACCTGATCAGCTGTCTCACTTATCCAGAGGGCCTGATCCAATTGGGGGCTCCTCAGCTATTGGTTCATTATTTATGTGTTTCCACTAGTTTGGCTATTTGTCCCTGTGCTTTTTCCAATCTTGGTCTCAACAATTTTCGCTCATACAATCCCTCCTCTTTCTCCCCGATTGGGTTTATAGAGCTCCACCTGGGGCCTGGCCATGGATCTCTGCAACCGCTTCCATTAGTCATTGGATGAGATTTCTAGCAGGACAGTTAGGGTGTTTGGCCATCCTATCACCAGAGTAGCTGTCAGTTTGGGCTTTCTCTCAACCATTGCCAGTAGTTATTGTGGAGGTATCTTTGTGGATTTCTGGGGACCTCTCTAGCACTTTACTTCTTCCTATTCCCATGGGGTCTTCATTCATCATGGCCTCTTTTTCCTTGTTCTCCCTCTCTGTTCTTGATCCAGCTGGGATCTCCTGCTCCCCTAAGCTCTCTTTCCCCCGATCCTTGCCCTTCATTACCACCACTCATGTCCAGTTTGCTCATGTAGATCCTATCCATTTCTCTGTCATTGGGTGATCCCCGTGTCTTTCTTAGGGTTCTGTTTTCTAGGTAGCCTCCCTGGAGTTGTGAGTAGCAGTCTAGTCATCCTTTGTTTTATATCTAGTATCCTCCTATGAGTGAGTACATACCATGTTTGTCTTTCTGAGTCTGGGTTACCTCACTGAGGATGATTTTTTCTAGATCCATCCATTTGCCTGCAAACCTCATGATATCTTTGTTTTTCTCTGCTGAGTAGTACTCCATTGTGTATATGTACCACATTTTATTTATCTAGTCTTCAGTTGAAGGGCATCTAGGTTGTTTCCAGGTTCTGGCTATTACAAACAATGGTGCTATGTACATAGCTGAGCATGTGCCCTTGCCACAGGGAATTTTTAAGGTTTGAGAATCTGGCAAATCTGTCACTCAATTGAAAATTAAATAGTTCTTACTTATCAAATTCTCATAGTCAATTCATCTTGGTAGTGAGTAAACCATAGTTTGTGACTAAGGGAATTCATATCTTTTTAATATGTAATGAGGCCAAAATGTAGATAATAATTTGGGAATAATATAATATAGAGTATTCATGGAAATGTAAGGTAGCAAATTGTCAATAGATATTCTAAGCAAAAGGATTTTGATAAACATGAGATAAAAAATTTACAATAAGATTTTTGAGAAAAATGAAAATCTGTAAACAAAAACCTCTAAATCATTTTCCATAGAAAGATAATTGTGCATCCAGGTGCACCTCACACCTATGAATTTAAGAGGAAAACCTGAAGAAAATGTATGAGTATTAACCCATGAATCTTTAAAAATTTGGACACTAGAAGTAGGAAAAACTTCTAGAGCAAACACAAATGAGTTAATGCACTGTCCTATGCAGGACAGGGAAGGAGAGAGGAAAAGTAAACTTTATAAAAATGTAGATATTTGGGACATTGAGATATTGTTTATAATGGCAGACATATTCAAAATGCATGAATAAATCCTTAAAATCATTAATAAATATAAACACATAAAATATTAATGAGTAATAAATTGGACATAGGACTATAGAAAATGGAATATTTTATGGTAGTTCTTCTGAAAATGTAAAACAAAACTCCATAGAAACCATAACAATCATATTACAATATTTCTTTGCACAATGTCTCAGTATTCACAAAATACCAGAGGCATTTAATTAGCATGCAGGTGTTTGAGAAATTTGACATCATACAGGTGCATTCCTCTGTCTATATTGATCCTGAACATCAAGCCAAGAAATATCACAACTGATTTCTTGAGAAACAGAAGCCAGTGAATCATCCATTTGGTTTGAAAAGCTCTAATATCAAAGATTTATAAGGAGATTATAAAGAACTCAAGAAACTTGATATCAAAACCCCCAAATATCCAATTAATGAGATACAGATCTAAACAGAGAATTCCCAATAGAGGAATCTCAAATGGCTGAGAAACACTTAAATAAACATCCAACATTCAAATGCATCAGGGAAATGCAAATGAAAAGTACTTTGAGATTCCATCTTGTACCTACCAGAATGGCTAAGATAAGAAACACAAGTGACAGCTCATGCTGGAGAGGATGTGTAACAAGAGGATTACTTCTCCATTTCTGGTGGGAGTGCAAACTTGCACAGCCACTTTGGAAATCAATATGGCTATTTCTCAGAATATTTGGAATATATCTACCTCAAGACTAGCTATATTGCTCTTGGGAATATAACCAAAGGCTATTCCATTTTCCCACAGCAGCTTTATTCATAATACCTAGAAAGTGGAAACAACTTAGATGTCCTTCAACCAAAGAATGGATAAAGAAACTGTGGTATATTTACACAATAGAGTATTACTCAGCTCTTAAAAATATGACATCACGAAGTTTTCAGGCAAATGGATGGAACTAGGAAAAAAAATCATTCTGAGTGAGATAACTCAGACCCATAATGACAAACATGGTATGTACTAGTTTATAAGTGGATAGTAGCTGTTAAGTAAATGATAATCAAGCTACAATCCATAGACCAAGAGAGGATAGATAAAGAAGAGGGCTCTAGAGGTGACTCAGGGATCTCTCTGGGAAGGGGAAATAGATTTTGTGAGTGGACTATGGGCAAGGTAGTAACTGGAACAGGAGGGATCAGGTGGGAGGCATGGAGGGAGATAGTATGGGGAGAACTGGGAGGGTGTATGGAAACTTGGTGCAGTGGAAACTTCCTAGAATATATGAGGGTGACCCTAATGGGAACTCTTAGCAATGTAGGATGTGGAGTCTTAACTCATCATCTTTTCTAGCCAGGGAAGGTTTCCACTGGTTGGAAAGGGTTGTGTTTGGTTGTATTGTTGGCCAAGGGGGTCCCATGGAGATCCCTAAATAAGTCAGGCTGATGCTAGGACAGTGGATCACTCTCTAAAAGCTGATAGTAGGGGCCTACCTGATGAGGACAACACCTACACAGCTCATTGAAGGTAGAGTTCAAGATGGTACCTTCACTCCTAATTTCTAGTCTCTTTGGTACATGAATGTACTCTACAGGCTATGGAAAGAGAAACCTGAACAACAACCCACCATAAAATCCTTAATCTAGATTCTGTCCTTCTTGCAAGATGTGCTGGGTCAATGGTGATATAGGACTTGTGGGAGTGGCTGATTAACTTGAGACCCACACTGTTGTATAATATTTTGATTATGTTCTGATGAATACAGATTGCTTTGAATCAGAGGGCAGAGATAGCCACTAGCTGACTATAGAGGTTTGGAGGACTGTAGACAGACAGGAGAAAGGAAGTGGCAAGGTGGGGCTGAGAGAGGATCTCTGTCCTTTTGGACTGATGAACAGAAGAGGTAGGAGGTGACTGGTGGCTGTTCCCTGCGTCTCTGATCTTTCAGGTTCTTACCCTGATATTTGACTTCAAATTTTTTTTATTGATGTAGATTGAATAGATTAATACTTCATGTACCATGATCTGGAACTCATGCCCTATACTGTCTGGATGGCCAGGAATTGGAAATTGGATAGCCCAGAGACCTAAGGTGGAATCAAACAGAACTGGCAGAAAAAAATCAATGAAATGATTCCTAATAATATTCTGCTATACTCATAGATTGGTGACTTTTGCAGTCATCATTAGAGAGGTTTCCTCTGCCAACAGATAGGAGTGGATGCAGGGACCAACAGCCAGACATATGGAGAGAGACTCTCAATTGGAAGTCTCCATCGGATCCCTCCTCTCAAAAAACTAGCAATCCCATGGAAGAGGGGGAGGGAAGATTTTAAAAGTAAGAGGAGATGGAGGACACCAGGAGAACATGACCCACTGAATCAACTAAGCAGGGCTCACAGAGACTGAAGTAGCAAGCATGGGGCTTGCATGGGTTTGCACTATGTCCTCTGTTTATATGTTGTGGCTGTTAGCTTGGGGTTTTCGTGGGACTCCTAACAGTGAAAGAGGGTGTATCTCTGACTCCTTTGCCCACTCTTGGGACTCTTCTCCTCCTATTGGGTTGCCTTGTCCAGCCTTGATATGCAGGCTTTGGCCTTGTCTTATTGAATCTTGTTTTGTCATGTTTGGTTGTTGTCTCCTGGAGGCCTGCTCTTTTCTGAAGGGAAATAGAGGGGGAGTAGGAGTCGGGGAGAGGGGAGATAGGGAGAAGCTGGAACAAATAGTTGGAGGGGAAACTGTGGTTGGGATGTGTTGTGTGAGATAAGAATATATTTTCAATAAAAAGAAAAGGCCAACATACAGAAAAACATATCATCATTTGTAACTTGTTTATAATGGATTCTCCACTCATTCTTACTGACTAGTAACAGAAAACAAAACCATATGAAGAAAGAATTAAAATAAATGTCCATTTTACTATGATTTTAGAGTTCCAGAACTTGGGAGAACATACACATTCCATGAGTATCACAAAACAGAAGACTGGAACTTGAAAAGAGCTGGAGATATTATATGGGAGAAAGACTTTATGTGACTCAGGGGCCCAGGTCTGTGATCCTGAATGCACAGAATGCCACATTATTTCATATTTAATTTCTTTCTTCACCTTTTTTTCATTTGTCAAAATAGTAGTTTGTCATTGTTATCTCCAGTAATGTGTTTTTATTTTTAGAAAGTATTCCTGGACAATTTCACACACACACACACACACACACACACACACACACACACACACACACACACACACACAAACACACACGAACACATATTATTTTTATCCAAGATTACTCACATCTCCATCTGAAGCTTCACAAAATTTCTCCACCCAACAAGTCCCTTTCACAGTATTATTTATTTTAGTTTTATTTGTGGCCCTATGAGTTTAATCAGGGCTATGTGTGTGATATTAGCTTTGGAACTATCTCTTGGACCCTAATGACATCACCAGTAAGAACAAGGGGGTGCCAGGGCTTTCCCAACTGCAAAATCCTATCAAGAGACCAGAGTTCAGGAAGAAAGGGTACAATCCTATATGCTAGGTTCTCATCCATGTCCCCTGTCAGATAAGCAATGTCTAGAATAGGCCCAGTGTAGACAAATGTGTTAGCTGTGAATGAATTCAACAATTGACTTACTGGGACTTCAGAAAACTGAAAAGTATTTGCAAAGATAAGGAAACAATTAGTTGGGTGAAGAGAAAGCCCACAGAAGAGATAGGAATATTTGCCATCTCTACAAGTGACAGATGATAAATGTCCACAAAACATAAAAATAATTCAAAAAACAGATTCAGAAAACAAATACTCCACTCAAAATTGGTCTGGGCCTCAAAGAGAATATTCTTTAAAAAATACAGAGACAATGAGAGAAAAATGGCTCAGAAACATTTTATAAAAATGTCTTTTTGCACTAGTCATTTGGGAAATGCAAATCTGAGCACTATTGAGACTTCATCTTAACCCAGTCAGAAGAGCAAAGATAAAAAAGACAACAAACAAGAAACCTGCGAGGAAATCTAGAGAAAGGGGAACACCCATTCACTCTTGGTGGGATTGCAAAATTGTACAACTCTGCAAACCAGTGTGGAAAATTCTCAAGAAGCTGATAGTGATTCTACTATATGAAACAACTATACCACTCCTTGTCATATGCCCAAAGGACTTTACCTCCTCTCCTATTAATATTTTTTTCAGTCATGTTTATTGCTGCTCTATTCACAATATCTAGGAAATGGAAACAACCTAAATACTTTTCAACTGAGGAATGGATAATCAAAATGTGTTCCAAATGCACTATGGGATAAGATTCAGTGGTAAATAAAATTGGGATCATGAACTTTGCAAGTAAATGAAAGGATGACGGAAAGATTATACTGAGTGAGATAACCCAGACCCAAACCCCTAAACATCACATTTTCTTTCTCATCTTCAGTTCTTAGCTACAGATCCACATATCTAAACACACAATATTGAGGGAACAAATACATTGGACAGTGGAAAGGGAGCATGTAGAGGGGAGGATTGAGGATTGATAGGTTAATGATAAGATAAAGGTGCTATAAAGATGAAAACAGAATCACAGAGGCAAGGTACCAAATGGGGATGAGGGAGAAATTTAATACAAGAAGGCATGGAGAGGGGAATGAAATAACATCAGAGTTGTTTGATCAAGCTTCAAGGGAACATATTTTATATTTATATTATAAATTTATCTAGTTTAATTTAATTTTATTTTGCATTTACATTTTATATTTACCTAAAATTATGCACAATACATATAAATGGAGGTATATACATATAAATGCGAATAGACATTGATATAATAAAAGAAGCTAAGCACTTGGACTGATAAACTACTCACAAGAAAAATAGACTAACAAATAGGCAGTATCAGGAATGAGAAAATTCCTTTGGAATGATTTGGCAGGTTTTCAGTCTGACTGACAAAAATATAAACTGTTTTGAGCTTGCTTACATCTCAGAGGTTGTGGTTAGGCCCCTACTGCTGAAGTCACTACACAATGACTACAGTTAGGATACAGGACTCAGATAATTTTAACTGGATCTATGATCTTAAGTTTTCTTTCCTGTGATTTCACTTTTCTGGTTCCAGAAAATACTGTTTCGGAGGTAAAGAGTGGGAAATAGACAGTCCTTACCAGATGAAACAACTATGAACAATGGCAATTAGAAGCATGGCAAGATAAGGAAAAAGGTACAAGAAGTGACCTTGTGTTGGCAGCACCCAACTGTCTGATAGGACTCAATAACAACATAACAGAAAGGAAATTATTCCTGATAACCTTGTCAGGTGCCCAGGGTTAGTGAGGTCAGAGATTTAGAAAAGAATTTACTACTTCAGCTTTACTAGACCAGCACAATTCCAACTATGCATTCTAAATTTGATATTTATAACCACAGACAAGTGTAGTTGGAACTCCTGACAAAAAACTTTACTTTATAGCAAATGAAAATCATCACAGAAATCTCCCACAGAATACAAGGTAGAAAAAAACAGATTGTGGGGGCGAGGTCCCAATGGATACATCCACAACTCAGTTCCTGCATCTAGTGACCAGGGTACATCTCTGAAGAGAAAGTGGAAAGATCCTAAAAGCCAGAATACCAAGAATTCTTTTGTGAAACTTTCATGGCTAGATATTATATGATTAACAAGACAGGGGAGACGTCTGTATCAGTGGCCATGTTAACATGGAAGGGGAAATCTACGTAGAGTCCCAGTCCTGGATGATGACCATAAAAATCTAATGAGTTTGAGGCCAGCCTGGGCTACCAAGTGAGTCCCAGGAAAGGCGCAAAGCTACACAGAGAAACCCTGTCTCGAAAAACCAAATAAATAAATAAATAAATAAATAAATAAATAAATAAATAAATAAATAAAAATAAAAATAAAAAAAATCTAATGAGTGTGGGAAGAAGGAAAATTAACCTCTCCCAGGTAAGAAGGGTACTGCAATTGGTTGTTCATTGCAGAATAGTCAGCCCAGAAATCATATATACTCAAGGAATAAAATGGCATTCATCAGGTTGTGTGCATGTGCACACCCATACATGTCTATGTATATATATATGTATGCATCAATAATAATCCAAGTAAAGGGCTATAAAGGTGAGTGGGTGGTACATAAGAGATGCTGGAAGGAAGGTATGTGGGAGGGGCTTGAGGAAGGAAAAGAAGAGGGAAATTATGTAAGTTGAAGGCTACTGAAAACAAGAAAATGCATCAACATAGCACCTGATATGTAAAGAACACAGTTAAATATTTGACATTTGAGTTTGGATTTTCTTTCTATTACAAAAGAGCATTGAACTTCATATATTTTACAGTCAGGACCATATGTCACTTAACTATGATTCATTTGTATCTTCTCTATATTTACTATGACATTTTTCTCTTTGCTGAGGACTATTTATTCTTATTTTCATTACGTGTCTTGAAGATTGTTTAAGGTAGTTCCATACATACAGAATTTCAATTGAGTCACTCCCAACTGCATCCGTTCCTCAAAGCTGTGGCTCAGGAAGTTGTGTCTGCCAAATTTATTTTGAGAAAAGAGAAAATAGAGAGACAAGAAGAAAGTATAGAGCAGTACATTGTTTTCAGTGTGGCATGTGTGTGTGAACCTACAAACAAAACATGCAAAAAAGAGGGCAATAGCTTCATGTGTATAAAGTTGTGTATTCCATGAATGCTACTGCCTGGGGTTTTCTCCTTCTAGCCAAAACCTAAGTATAACGTCTGTCATCAGAGTGAGAGAAGGCTCTGAGAATGCAACATGTCCTTAGATAAAGACCTCATGTGTAAATATCCTGGGTGCTTTTACTGTGTGACCATGGAATGCCTAGTTACTACTCTTGGCTGAATCCTGAATACAACATCAAAATAAGCCCTGAAGGCTTGTCACTCATAAGATTAATATAAAATAAAAATCAGGGAATGTGAAAGAAATAAAAATAAATTTCAGACTGTTCAAAATAAACATAGGAATATATTTATAACAGATACTAATTTAAAATTGTGAAATACTTTCATTTCTTCCATTTTAAGATATTATATTATAATCACATCATTTGATCCATACTTTTCCTCCTTCTCAACCAGCTCATATTCCCCTCTTGTCTTTGTCATTATTCAGGACTTCTTTTAAAATTGATTGTTGTCACATTAAAAATTGTGAAAACTTGATGAACTTATATGACTGTTTTATGAGTATAGACACAAACAAGGGAATTGGAATGAATGAATTTGATTCATGTTCCATAAAGCTTTTCAAAAATACAAATCCTTAACTAAGTTTGTGCATATGCTTACACTCAAGCAAAGACACCTGGAATTTCCTGGCACATTAATGCCAGAAGAAGATTAATATGACGGAAGAAGGAAATATTTAAAAACTATCCTGATTTAACCTCAACCTGAAAAGATGAGGCAAACTGCCTAGGATTCAACATGAAGCCAAAACCATAGGAAACTGTTGAGTTTGGGGACTCTGAGGAGACATGTCACTCAACTGAAAATAAAGAATATATACTTTTCAGATTCTCATGGTTAATTCAACTTTGTACTCTTCAGTGTTTTTTTAAAAGACACATTTCTTTTAATACACAATGGGGCAAAATGTAGATATTAATTTGGAAATTTAAAACTACACTTTATAATGGAAAATGCAAAGGACACAGAATTTTGATAAGCACAAGAGAAAATATTATTAATCATAAACACTTTTTTGGAAGGGAATGAATGTCTGCAATGATATATTTCAGAGTTGTTTTCCCCAATTCACTAGAGCTAAGTCCAGGTGAACCCTGGATCTATGTATTTGAGAAGGAAAGGTTAAGAAACTTTAGATCTGTTCATGTTAATGTGTAAAACTTCGATTGACATTGGACATAGGAATTCACTTAGAGAAAGCATCAATGAAAGAACATTTTATTCTAGGATTTTCAAAGAGATGGAGAACAGAGGTAAACTTCATTAACCTTTAGCTATTAGGCACTATGAGACATAGCACTGGTGTAGTAAGTAGAGAATGTATATGCTTTTACTCCAGCAAGGACAGCAAGAACGTCCAGCGCATGTTCCTGCCATACAGAAGAGAAACAGTGACTGAAGGAAAAAAATAAATCTCTTCTGATTTCACATCAACCAGAATGGATGATGATGATTGAATTTGGTGATACAGGAATCCTAAGCCAAAGACACTGCTTGAGGTTGGGCACACTGAGATAATTTGTCACTCAACTGATAGTTAAAGAGTATTGATTTTCTGAATCACCATGGTTCATCCATTTTTGGTGATGTTTATACCATTTTGTGCATTGAACAGAAAGCACATCTCTTTTATAATGTAGCAGGGTCCAAATATGGTTATTAATTTGGGACTAGTAAAAGAAACTGTTATATTAAATATGTCAAGGGGGATATGCCGGCTGGTGGATATTCTTTGTTAAGAATTTTGATAAACCTTTGAGTAAATAAAATCACTCCTTACAACATATTTATTGTTCAGGAAAAATGAAAATGTGTAACCAGAAACTCCTGAGTCATTTTCCACTGAACATAGATTTACAGATTAAAAAAAAATACAAGATCCCTATATTTAAGAGTCAAAACTGGAAAAGATTTAGGAGAACTGACCATGTGAAGCTTTAAAAGCTTGTATATAGGATAAAGTATAAGTGTTTTAGGAAAATCATCATTGAATTTCTGGATTATCTTATGAAGCAGAGAGAGAGAGACAGAGGGACAGAGGAGAACTTTATCAAAATTTAGATATTTGGGATATTGAGGTGCACTGAAGAAATAGTTGATAGAAAGTTCATATATTGAGAAGATAATTGAATACATTGTTTCTAACAGCACATGTATTCAGAATGCATAACAAAATCCCTAATATAATTAATAATAAAGAACACAGCTAATATAAATGAGTAGTGATTTGAACAGAGGACTATAGAAAATAGTGAAGGAGCAATCATGTAACAAGTCAGTTTATTCTTTCTGAAAATATAAAATAAAACTCGCATTGGAAACCATAACAAATGTATTACAGTACTTCTGTGCCCAAGGGCTGAGTATGGGCCAAATGATTGAGGCAATTAAGTCATACAGGTGCCTGCCTCTGTTCCTATTGGTCCTGAGCATCAAGCCAAGAAATACAGCAGCTGAGTTCTTGAGAAACAGAAGTCAGTGAATCATCAACTTGGTTTGAAAAGGTCAACAAACAGAGAAGCACATCATCAGTCTGTAATTGGATTATAAAGTAGATTCTCCTCTCTTTGTTAATGACTGGTAACAGAAAACAAAAGCACATGAAGAAAGAATGAGAACTAGTGTCCCTTCCACTGTTATGTTCATATTTGTAGAATATGAGGACCACACAGTCCATGAGTGTCACTAAACAGAAGATTGGGTCTTGGGACAGAGTGGAGGGATTTTATGGAAGAAAGAATATTTGCGCCTCAGGGGCCCAGGTCTATGAACCTGAATGTACAGAATGTCTCAATATTTCACATTTCATTCTGTACTCCACAAAATTTCTTTTTCATTTTTTTTTCAAAAACGTGATTTGCCGTGAATATTTCAAGTAACATACTTTTTAAAATCTTGTTTGTTGACAATTTCCCACATAAATAAAATTTTCTGATAATTCTCTCTGATGCCATTTCAATCTTGTCAAGCCCTCCCTCCCAAACAAGTCCATTTCACAGTATCATTTATTTTAATTTTATTTGTGGCTCTATGAGTTTGAGTTTAATCAGGGCTACATGTGTGCTCTTAGCTTTGGAACTAACGCTTGGGCCCTAATGTTTTCACAAGCAGAAAGAATAAGGCTGGCCAATGTTCTTCCTAGCTCCAACCCATCAGTGGCCCCTAGGTTAGAATCGAAGTGTACAATCCCATGAGTGAAGTCCTCTTCCATAATCTTCAGAAGAAAGGAAATGGCTACTTTATGTCCAGTATAAGCAAACATGCTTGGTGTGAATGTACATCCAGAAGACCCGACAAATTTAAAACACAACTTTTAAGAAAAAAGAAAGTCCAGTCAAATGAGTCCAGGACCTGAAGAGAGTCAATTGAAACAAAACACACACACACACACACACACACACACACACACACACACACACACACACTCATGTAAACACACACACACATTCATATACACACACAATCACACAGAGCAAGAGAGAGAGAGAGAGAGACAGAGAGAGAAGGACAGAGACAGAGACACACAGAGAGATATTGAATACTTGTACAATGTTGTTGCCCAGAGACATCTTTTGTTGGGATTTACATATTTGTATAGCAACTCTGGAAAGCGGTGTGGAGAATTCTTAGTTTTCTGAAGGTAAATATATACTGTGTGACTCAGATATATAGTTCCTTGAAATATGCTTAGATGACTTGATATTCTATTTCATAGATACTTTCTTATCCATGTTCATTGCCACTCTTCACACCAAAATATTCTAAGGCTGTCTAATAAATAATGAAATAGTGGTACTTATGCACTATGTGATAATATTCCAAGGTAAAGGAAAATGAATTCATGACATTTGCAGGTAAATGGCATGCACTACAAAAGATCCTACTGGGTGAGGTTAACTAGATCTAAAAAGACAAATGCGGCATGTTAGGTCTCTTCTGTTATTCCGAGCTCCAAATCTTCAGATAAAAGTTAGCACTCAAATGTGACCATTCAAACTCATATGCATGTAACAGCATTTAGTGAAGAAAGAGTCTACAAAACTGTAATAGATGAAGTAGGTACATATTGGAGAGTTTAGAGGGAAGAAAGGGGAGTGCAGAATGATGTTATTATGGAATAATCTCAAAAACTGAAAGAAATAGAGATAATAACAGGATATAATCTTAAGAAAGTGTCATAAATTACAGACTAACTCTTTGTAGTGATGTAGTCAGAAACCGTGGGTTGTCAAACAAAATTACCAAAGAGCTAACTGTAGGTGATTCGATGTGTTAGAGAGAGAGAGGCCCCAGAGGAGAAACAAGAACAGCAGAGTCCTGATATTCTTCTTGGGGGTTCCTAGAAATGGATGACAAGATCCAATGGCTAAGCACAACACAGACCTTGGTTTTGATGTTTAAAGAAGTCAACTGGGTGGGGAGGGTCATCGCTTTAGGAAATGTAAAGCATTATTTTCAGCTTGAATGAAGAGTTCCTTTGCACAATTATAAAATTTCTCTGAGGACATTATAGGCTGATTCACTTGATTGTGTTTATTTTAATCAATGTTGCTTGTTTTATGACCAGTGGACATCTAGCAGCATTTTTCCTATTATTCACACAGTTAAGCTTTGTTGATAGCTCTTGTAGCTCTGTACCATGGTAGTTAAATTTAATGTACTGAGAGGCTATAGTAGTCAATGTATGGAAAGACTTAAAAGTAGCACAAGACATATCAACATCCTCATAAGAAATCCTCCAAATGTTTTAAAATCTTGTCTTTTAAGAGTGTGGTTACTCTGGCTCATATATCCCAGGCCACAGTTTTAAATTCAGTTAACTGCACAGTATTATGCTTAGATTCAGAATGTATTTTAAAATGCATGTCATGTTGGGTAAATAAATAATATAAGACATATATATGCATTGTGACCTTTACCCGCCAGTATAGTTCTGGAGGCAAAGCCATTCCTTAATGTTCTCACAGGGATAGTCCTTTCTTTCTGACAGGATGTTCAATTAATCATCCCAACATAACCTGACCTTAAGGCTAGTCTTCTTAGTTAAGGGATATGATACTATACACCATTCAGCAGGGCCAAAGAGGAAATACCAGACGGATGTAGGTTTCTGTGGTGCAGAACCATTGGTTGATTCCATGAACCTCCCTCTAACTAGCTGTATAAAAATCTTTGTCAGTTCAGTTCCTTCACATCCACTGACCTACTTTGAGCTTCTGCAGAAGACCAAAGACAGGTGCCACCATGGTAAAGTTTCTGCTGCTGGCTTTGGCATTTGGACTGGCTCATGCTCATGCGGAGGTAAATTCATTTGGTCTGTGCCTATGTCTGAGTTTCCTCAATAGCATATTTCTGTGGATGTGATGTGTCATTCAGTTAGTCCTTGCAAGTCTGTATTCATGAAATAAGCTTTCTGACCTTCACTGAGATATGCTTTTCCAATCATATTTCTCTAGGATGAAACAAATGAAATAAGCATACAATAGGTTGAATTTGCAGAGCATAAGAGGCTAAAACATGAGCAGTTCGACAAAGTCTCAAGTCCAAAATGTTGTATTAATCAAGCCATCATACTACCCTGTGTTATTCTACAGTTATAGATACATAATCTTGAACTAATAAATAAAATATTATTGATTGGTAGTTTTAGTTAGTTTACATATTTCCAAGGACTGGGACCAGAAATGAGAATACCAAATCATACTTTAATGACCTGTTTTATTTTTCTCCTTTTTTTGTCTTTTTGTTTTTTCAGGTTGATGGAAAATGGGAAACAGTTGCCATCGCTGCTGACAATGTTGACAAGATAGAAGTGGAAAGACCTCTGAGACTCTACATTCGTGAACTTACTTGTAATGAGGAATGTAGTGAAATGGGAGTCACATTTTATGTCAAGTAAGTAAATTGTCAACCATGTAAACTGAGCAGACTATTTATGTTTCTCAGCCTTTATGTTGTTTAATTTATAGGGGAATGTTTTTCTTCTGGTCATGAAATCACATCTTTAGCAATGTGATTATATCATTCCATGATGGGGTATCTCTGGACACCACACAGAGATTAGATACTGTCTCCAATTCTATGAGTGTTTCTTTAGAAATCCTTGTGGCTGAAGTATTGTGGTTGAATTTTATTCTCTAATATTAGATGTAGGAGATTCTAAGATTCTCATTTGTAGTAAGTAAAAGGTATATGTGAGCATTTAGGTCAAAGCCATGCATGTTATCTAATCCAATCAATGATGTCATAAAAAGTCCTCCACAAACAGGACAGAAAAATCTAACTTATGAATCCCTTTCTCTGAAGCTTTAGGTTTTAAAACTCTCTCTCTGGCATTTGGATGACTATGTTTAATGAAACACTACATAACGCCATTAGGACTAAAATGCTTAGAACCATTTCTCTCTTGTAGCCACAATTTTATGTTTCAGGATACAAATAAAAGCACTTAAAAACATGCATATAAACTTGTGTTCCTAATATTGTTGGAATAGAACAAGAGAATTAGCATAATGAAAATCATACTCAGTGAATAGCATAGTTTTGATAAGGAAGTCATCAGGGACTATAGAGCACTTGGCAAAATGGGCACCAATAAAGCCAGTCATCTGTATGATTACAAACAGAATGAACTTATCTAAACAAGAATTAGGAACAGTAAGGTAAGTACTAATTCTATACACTGTTCTTAGATACTATGACTCTCTGAAGTTCATTATAACATTTGAAGATCTTTAATTGGAATTTAAAAGTTATAAAGAATAAACCATGGATTCTCTGTTTGAATTTTAGTTTGAATGGCCAATGCTCAAAGACCACAGTCACTGGTTATAAGCAAGCAGATGGCTCCTACAGAACCCAATGTAAGTACAGTATCTACGAGTTTCCTTTATGAACAAAAGCAATGTGAGTGTGCACATTCATGCTAATACTTCAGCCACACATAGGGACAGACATGAATCTAGAAAAAATTTGGCTCCTCAGAAAGTTATCAATCCTTCCAATGAACTGAGATATACTACAAAGTCAGAGTACATTGTAGGTCATCTGAAATTTACATGGAGAAGAACACTATTACCTAAAAATGTGAACAATTCTAACAAGATATCTTCAAATAGTTTTTCTGCATGAAAATTTATTTCTAGTTGATATTCAGTGTTTTTTCTTTCATACAGTGTCTCAGTTTGCTATCAGACAGACCTGCCACTCACTAATAGGCCTCAATGGCCTCAAGCATCTTCTTAAACTTCATGCCTCAGGCTCTCAAGTACTTATATTGAAGACATGATGTGTCATCTTTGATTCATAAATAATTTAAATTAACAGTGCTTTTTCAATGTTTCCTTTTCTCATATTTTGGAGAGATCACAACATTTATGTTATTGGATGATAAACTTCAATTTTTAAAGCAGTTAGAGAAAAATCTATTTAAGAATTTCAGACTGACTCCTTCAATTTTTCAAAAATTGCTAAAGTAATAGCAACACCATACCACTGAATTATACACACTTTGACTTTTGATTTTTATCTTAAGTGAACAGAGGACACATTCATCTGGCAAGTCTAATGTTTTCTTAACATGGATATTAAAATGCAGTCCTGTAATAGACCCTAACTCCTTCAATTATCTCATGAACCACTTTTACCATTTAATAAGTGTCAGTAAGTAGAAATACCATATAAACACACACACACACACACACACACACACAGAGAGAGAGAGAGAGAGAGAGAGAGAGAGAGAGAGAGAGAGAGTTAGAGAGAGATAGAAGGAAAGAGAGAGAGAGAGAGAAGACAGACAGCCACTTAAAAACATAAACCCTCAGACAGACTACAAAACATGAATGATGAATGTCTGGTATACTCAAAATGTTCATGTTTACATCTTTTGCATCAATATCCTTACAAGATGATAACTTGTGTATATTACTAATTAGTATCGTCTATTTTTGCACATGTACTCATTTGCTCACCAAGTATTATCATGATGTGACATCAATGTAATACTTTCAGGAAATTGACAAATGAGCTTTGGGATCTGGTTGAAAGGGAAAAGAATACCCAACAGACTGTTCACACAAGTCTTGACAAAAAAAATTCAGAGAAAAGGAATATGTATGTACTTACGATTCACTATAATGTTTGAAGAGCAGAAATGATTGGTCAACATATTATGATGGGATGGATATCCAAAATAAATGACTACAGAAACACCTTTGCACACATGTGATATTGAATCAGAGATGATTGCTAGAGTCAGGGTCAATATTAATGTTTAGCAAATAGGTGACATTAAATAAAGTAGAAAAATGACTGACACTGAGTTTTTAAATATTTCCATTTTACAGATGAAGGTGACAACAAATATGAACTTGTGTATTTAACACAAAAGCATGCAGTCTTTACCAGTAAGAATGTGGATAGAGCCGGCACAGAAACAAACTTGATTTTTGTTCTTGGTAAGAATGGTAGTGGATTATCTGAAAATGTAGCAAAAGTATCACTCTGCAAAAGAGGATTCAGGCAGATTCAGCCCCAAATACAGTATCATGGAATTTCTGAATTCCTGTCCACTAAATGACAATCCTATTGTTGTGTGGACCAACTCTTACATTATATTGTAATTCAAGTAGAATGGTCATTGACGACTAGTGGCAAGGGGTGAGGCTATTGGAAGATGTAGTCTTCATGTTTCCTCATTAGAAAGAGTAGAGGAAATATTGTTTTCCTAAAGTTCAGACCATTATGAATATCATTTGATCAAGTGTGTATGAGATTAAAACATGAACTCTCGAGTATAGACTCAGGAGAAATGTGAAGGTTCCATTGAGAGGCATTCATGACTCCCTAGTGTTATGTTTTTAAAAGTGGATAGGGTTGAGATGTGCGAATTCTCTAGAGTTTTTATTTTGATGCATCATAGAACACTGGAAAGTATGTCTTACCACCATTTAGACTTCATTAAATGGAACATGGGGAAATTATTATTGATTGTATTGACCCTCTCAGCATAGATGAATTTGGAGAAGTTGAGATTTTTTTGTTGCATACCATGGTGGGACACTAAGGAAGCAATGCAAGTTTTATAGAATTCTACCGAATATGTCTCTGACATTGTCATTCATGCAATGTAGGAAAGGATGTGCCTTTAAATGAAGAAGAACATGAAAAACTTATGAAATTTGCTGAGAAACAGAACATTCCAGCAGAAAACATTCAAGATGTTCAGGCTACAGGTAACGTCAATGAAATATTTTCGGCTATATCATATATATATATATATATATATATATATATATATATATATGTGTGTGTGTGTGTGTGTGTGTGTGTGTGTGTATGTGTGTGTTTATTCACATATATTAATAAATATATGTATGCATGCATATAGAGTTTAACTCATATGTATGTATGTATGTATGTATCTACCTATATATCATCTATGTACTCAGTTAACCCCCTCATTCAGATTGTATCTAGTTATATGCTATCTTTCAATTGTTATTGAAGAAATAATCATTGGCGAGCTGTTCTTATATTCTTATGATAACATTTCTGTCTCTCCTTACACCATTCACATTCTTTTACAGATACTTGTCCCAAGTAAAGACCTTCTGTAGGTGAGTACAAACAGAAGCCATGGTTATTCATGTTGATATTTGTATGTATTTGTGCTTATTACATAAAAAATTAGAAGTAAGTATGTGAAAGGAAAACAATGAACTCAAAATTAGACAAAATCAGGACAGAATATTATCTGTCATTTAAAGCTGAAAATCTTAGTGTCAAAAGTAAAGGATAGAATATTTTTATTCATATGAAGGACTTTTATCTTATTCAGAATTACTAATACATTCATATTGTATAATATTGGATCAAGAAAAGTGTCTTGTCATTTGAAAATTCTTAGTTTACTTATGATTATGGAATATTATTTGCCACAGATATGGTACAAGCATGCTGATCTTTTCTATGTATTCTTTGAATCCTCTCAATGTCAACTTTCATGTGAGGCCACAGAATACCATTATTTCCTGTTCACAGTGCTCCAATGGAATCCAAAGTATAAAGTACTTGTGGTTTCTAGGAAAGGAACTGTTTGTTTATAATCCCTTTTCTATACTCTATATTGTTATATTTAATTTTGTGTTCATGCACTCTCTAGGATGAAATCTTTCCTGCCCTTTCAACTATGTTTTCATATTTGCTTTCATGTTTGCACAGAGGACAACCCGGATGACAATTATGGTCATATCCTCTTGACCACGGAATCAGTATCACATATAAATCACCATTTCTTTCTGAATGAATTGTCCCCTCTCCTGTGAAGTCAGCATAATACATATCGAATTCCTGACTTATCTCTCCTTTCCATTCTCATGATCTATGAGCTGTTCCTACTTTTCTGAATGATTAAATAAAGCATTTCAAGAAGCAATAAAGACCGTGTGAAAATGATCTCATTCAAAAAGCACATAAATATCCACTAATCTAATTAAAATAATCATTCTGGTATAACAAATGATATCTGTATTACTAAAAACTATTGTAATAGTTGGAAATGTCACAATTACTGGAGCCACGGGCAAGAACACTGCAGAAGTGAATTTTATGTTGTGCTTCATATTTACTCTTTCAGTTGTAAATTGTGACTTGTGGTTGAGTGGTCCTAACAAACTAAAAGGTTTCATATAACAAACTCTTTGTGTTTACCTTTGAGTTCCACATTATTTAAAAGAGAGGATGAAATCAGTTTTCAAAAGTACATCTGAAGAGATTATCTTTTGTTAAATGACTTCAGTAAGCAAATGAATCTGGATATGCTTTACTAGGGTGCACATGAGTCATTTACATTTGAAGAATAGAGTAAATTCATGAGAAGTATATTCCATAGATATGAAGCCCTACAAATATGAATGTAAATATTACAATGTTCGGTTTGTATTACAATGCTTCCTTAGAATGCAGTTAGCTATCAAGATAGAAAAGGCAGATGACATTTTTTAAAAGGGCTTGGAACAAGGAAAAAGAAAGATCTTAGACTGTGTTGCTAGATCCAATCTCCTGAAGTGTAAAGATATAACAGATGCAAATTACATTCAATATTTAACAGCAAAAGATATAAATAAGGAACAATAATATATTTTTTTGTTGAAAAAAACCCATTTATTTAACCTTTCTCTGTGTGGCAAGTTAAACAATGTCACTCTAGAAAACATACTTGAGTAATATTCTTTGAAAATTGTGTATATTCAATGTACATTTACATAATTTTCATATGGTGCCCATAGTGGTAAAAATCCTTAAAAACCTACTAGAAAAATGAATACATGCCCATATCAAGGAGATCAACCACAATGATTAAAGATTCTTTATTACAGACATACAGGCTTGGTTGAACATACAGAATTCTATAAATACCAAATGTCATAAAATGTACTCAAGGCAACAAAAACAGGATTAACTCAATGGTGAAAATAAAGCCTTAGCATATCTCATGCTTTATAAATAGAACTCCCAGAGAGAAGAGTAACAGAGGGAACATATTTTAATATATTAAAAGCTATCTTTGACAAACTAACTTGCCAACACCATCCTATATGTAGAAATACTGCATAGAAACCTACTGAAATCTTGAAGAACACAGGGTGCCCACTATCCCCTTTACAATGTTGTGTTGGAGGTATTACACTGAGCAATACAGGAAGAGAAGGAAATTGAAAGCATACATCTATGAAAAGATGAACTTACATTATCCCAAACTTCAGGTGACACACTATTATACCTAAGATATAGGCAAATTGTACCAGATCACAAGTAGTAGAATAAACAATTTAAACAACATGACAAGGAGAGAATAAGTTTACAATAATCAACACCCTTTCTGTATTCCAACAACAAAGCCACCTTAGGAAGACATTATGGACAGAATCCCATTTAAAATAGCATCTTTCTTTAAAAGAAAATATCTTGGGTGCTACATAACCAAGAAGAAGAAGAAGAAGAAGAAGAAGAAGAAGAAGAAGAAGAAGAAGAAGAAGAAGAAGAAGAAGAAGAAGAAGAAGAAAGTAAACTTCCAATCTCAGGAGAAAGGGTTTGAGAAAAATCCTACACAATGAAAAGGTATTTAATAATCACAGAATGGTAGAATTTATATAGGAGAAATGATCATCCAGCAAAAAAATTACAGATACAATGAAATGCCAAATTAAAAAAGAAAACAAAAAACATAACATTCTTCACACAAATATGAAAGAATATACATCCTAATTTTCATATGGAACCAGAATGACTCTAGATTTTATGACAAATCCTGAGATAAAAGATGAAAACTGGAGGTATTATCATTGCTGTCTTTAAGATATCTTATAGAGCTAGAATGTTAAAAAAAAAAAACCTAGCTAACTACCCAGGCTAATGATGTGATGTGCAGTATAAATAACTGCCACTTTACAAAACCAGCATAGCCCCTAACAGCAGCAATGACTACAAAAATGATACACACAAAGACATCACAATTTTGTGCTTATACCCATGGAAAAGTGTATTTTTCACCTCTCCTAAAGCAAACTTCTGTTTTCAACACACTGAAGGATTACAGAAAACCACAAACCATCAGAAGGCAGAGATGTGGAGCCTAGTCCCAACTGATATATTTAAAAAAATCCCCATACCTAAGGTTCAGGCAACATTGTGTAAGAGGGGCCAGAAAGATAGAAGGAGCTAGAGGGTCAGGGAGTTTGGTATGAGATTCTTTATCCTATTAATATCATAAGCTATACCCACAAGGTGTCATCTATATGACTGGCTCAATAGCCGCAGAATAAGGATGACAACAGCAACAGGCATGCCAGAGTAGACTGGGGAAACATCATGAGGCCTCAGTCCTAGAGATAAAACTGACAAGCAACTGATGAAAGCCATGATTGGGAGATATAATCTTTCTATTGAGGAGCATATTAATTGGTTATTCAATACCAAATGGTAGGCTTGTAAACACATGAGTAACATTATACATACTGAACAGGTCGTATTTTCCTATGTGGAAAAATCATAGGAATAAACACACATACATATATTTATGTGAGAACAATTCCAGAAAAAAGAAGTTATGAATTTGGAAGTGAGCACAAAGGGCATATGAGATTGTTTATGTGGGAAAAAAAGGAAGGGGAAGTGAAGTAATTCCATGATAATCTTAAAACATTGTCAGAGAGAAAGTTTCAGTCTGATACAGGCACAAAAATAGTCTTAAAGAGCAAGATAATCAAGTACAAGAGCCAAATACAAGGACTCATTACTATGGCCATGTGGACCTTAGCAAAAGGCAAAGCACCTACACTGGAGAAAAGACAGCGTCTTCAAGGATCCTGCTGAGAAAACTGGGTATCTACTTGCAGTACAATGAAGTGGGACTCACGTTATTACTTTTCACAAATATTAGATAGAAATGGATCAAAGACCTCAATCTGAATCCTGGAATACTAGAAACCCTAGAAGACAACATAGGCAGTACCTTACAAGGAACAGGTCTAAGACAGTATTTTCCAGGCAGGATTCCATTTGCGAAGGAATAGAGGCCAAAACCTGACAACTGTGACCTCATGAAACTAAAAATCTTCCATACTGCCATGGAAATAACAAATGGTGTAAATAGATATCAATAGATTGGGAGAGATTAATGGCCATAGATATATCTATCACATTCTTTCTTCTGTCAGTATTAATCCTGACCATTGTGTCAAGAAAAAGTGTCACAAAATTCTTGAGAAAACCTTAGTTAGTAAACAGTTGTTCCATTTGTTTTGAAAAGGTCAACAAACACAAAAGTGTAGCAGGAGTCTTAAAAGTTCTTATTAATAAAATCAAACCTGAACCAGGTATTGGGGTGAACTAGAAGATCAGAGAACCAGAACAAGCCACAGCTATCTCATCTTGCCAGATCCTCAGCTGGTCCTGTTTCCTCAGACTGGAGTCCTCGGAGTCCTCATCCAGAATGAGCAGCTGAACTGCTGCTCAAAAGCCTGAAAAGCTTAACCAGCCAAATGCTTAACCAGCCAAATGCTTCTAGTTTCTGGTCCTCACGCCTTATATACCTTTCTGCTTTCTACCATCACTCCCTGGGATTAAAGGCTCACTTTCTGGGATTAAAGGTGTGAGTCACCATGCCTGGCCGTTTCCAATGTGGCCTTGAACTCACAGAGATCCAAAGGGATTTCTACCTCTGGAGTGCTAGGATTAAAGGTATGAGTGCCACCATTTTCTAGCCTTTGTATCTAGTGGTTGTTCTGTCTCTGACCCTAGATAAGTTTAATAGGGTACACAATATTTTGGGGAACACAATACCACCACACAAAAGCATATCATCAATTTGAAATAAGAGTGCGAAGGGAGCCCCTGTGGAACTGGAGCATGCCCTCTGGATAAGTGAGACAGTTGATTAGCTTGAACTGTTTGGGAGGCCCCCAGGCAGTGGAGCCTGGACCTTTCCTTGGTACATGGGCTGGCTTTTTGGAGCCTGGGGTCTATGCTGGGACACTTTGTTCAGCCTTAGTGTAGGGAGGAGGAGACCGGACGTGTTTCAGCTGAGTAGACCAGGCTGGGCTGACTCCACAGGGGAGACCTTGCCTTGGAGGACATGGGAATGGGCTGTGGATTGGGAGGGAGGGCTGAGGGGTGGGAGGAGGGAGGATGGGGGAATCCGTGGCATATATGTGAAATTAAGTTAATTACAAAAAAAGAAAGAGTGCAAAGGTAATTCTTCACTTATTTTAACTCACTGGTAACAGGAAACAGGCTACATGAAGACTAAATTACCCCTCTGCTAAGATTTTTCTAATGGTCAGCCATTTTGCTTAGAAATTTTCTTATACGAATAATGTGAGTTATGCTTTTCTAAATTTGAAGAGAAGCATGAATTTGGAAGTGAGTGATGATCCAAACTCTTAGTCACAAACCGTAACCATTTCTTCAGATTTTTCCATGTGAACAATTATAAATACATTTTAAGTTTTAGTAATGTCCTATTAAGTAGTTTAAATTAATGTAATAAATTATATATTTTTGTTTTTAATATTAACTACATTATTTCAAAATATCAAGAATCCAAACATTATAGAAATCAAAATTACATACAATACAGATTGTGTTTTATTTTAGTAGTTTTAGAAAAGTTATTTGTACTAGTCCTATTAAAATCTCTATGGTGTGGTTAACTTCTCTAATCCTAGAACATGGTAAGTGGGGGCAGGGGAATATGATTTCAAGGCCTAACAGTGTAGGAGGAACTGAGGTCTTGTGCTCATGAAAAGTACTAGGGAACCTGAGATGTTAACCACACGGGGTTGTTCCTTCAAAGATAGTAATGCATAACCTGTTATCATCCCAGAAGGCTTGGGTGACCTTTGAACTATCATTGTGACAGAGACCAGACCAAAGCCTCAGTTAGACCCTTATTATGATCTTGTTTTTCTCAATCAGATTATAGAACATATCCTGATGGAAGGTGTCGCATGTAGTCAATCTATAACACCCATCTTTTTGAAAGGTGTCACACATATTCATTTTGTAGAACCAATCTTTATGGAAGGTGTCACATATAATTTATAGAGTTTTGATGTATCCACGTTTGATCTTTAGTTTACTTTGTGCTTTATTATGTACATGGCATTGAGTTAAGAAACATCAGGCAAGTTTTCACTAAATTGTGTGGTGCTTAAATATAGCTACAATAAACTACTTGGGGCCAGACTAACAAAGTTTGTTTAGTCCTTTTGAACCAAACCGCCTTGTTTCCTCTGGTGGATCATTACCCTGCTGACCACAGTGGTTGCAGAGATGCACACAAAACCCTGCTACACATGGAGAGTCGGTCTCCAAATTTTTATCATTTGAATTTCATGGGAGATACCTCATTCAGTAATGTGTTTTCAGGGTAAACCTGTAGATCTAAGTTCACTGCCCTCTCCCATATGATGTGCCAGATGTGGACCATATACTTGGCAATCTTGTCCTGGGGAAATGGAAACAGGAGGATCCTTGGGCCCTGGTAAACAGTTAAACTCAGGTATTTGAGAAGCCTCAATGCAATGAAAGAACATGTCTGGAAAAATGGCTGGATGGCTACTGAGAATTGACACAGGAGGATGAACTTTGCTCTCCAAATGCATGCCATTTAAGGACAATATTGATGAGGATTTAAAAAATGTGTAGGTCTTGGGAAAAAGAAGAGACAACATAGTCAGTTCACTTTGCTTGTCTAAAACTCAATGTCTGTGGTAAATTTAAATTCCACTTGTTATGTTTTATTTAAACATAAAGAAAAAATGTCCTTATTGGAACATTTTATGTATGCAGTTCAACCTGAAAATAATAAGAAATTTCCATGCTATTTAAACCTCCCCAAGTAGTGTAGATTAACAGATTACCACTTAGAACACTGTGAAAATTTCCTATCTGCAATCAGGAAATATAAATCCAATAGATAGTTGTTGGTTACCCACTATTGAAAGTGCCACTAATGCATCATTGAGGGTATCTTGACAATTCTTGCCTAGCACCAATGGATACAACTACAACAAAGCTCCTGCACCAATTGCTCAAGGAACACAGAAAAAGTGGGGAGCAGAAAGTTTCTTAGAGATAGAAAATAAAGTTGATGACTGTGAATCAGTGTTTTCTAGAAATAGCTGCATAATAAACATTAGGACAATGATAGTATCGATGGACATGATAAAATGGAAAAGAAAAAAGTCTAAAGATTCCCACCCTAGCTGTAAACTAGAGGTAACTAAAGGTGGCTAGAAAAATGAGAGTCAGCCTCTTCAAGGGATGACCCAAGAAATGTTGTCTATGGTGATATTTTTTTTAATTTTTTTTAGTAACTTTATTTTACAACATCATTCAGTTCAACATAATAGCCACAGATTCCCCTGTTCTCCCACTCTCGCCCCCCTCCCCCTCCCCCCACCCCACCCCCCATTCCCACCTCCTCCAGATCAAGGTCTCCCCCGAGGACCGGGATCGACCTGGTAGACTCAGTCCCGCCAGGTCCAGTCCCCCCCTCCCAGACCGAGCCAAGCGTCCCTGCATAGGTCCCAGGATTCAAACAGCCAACTTATGCAACGAGCCCAGGACCCAGCACCAACACACAGCTGCCTCCCAAACAGATCAAGCCAAATGACTGTCTCACCCGTTCAGGGGGCCTGATCCAGTTGGGGGCCCCTCAGCCTTTGGTTCATAGATCCTGTGCTTCCATTCATTTGGTTATTTGTCCCTGTGCTTTATCCAACCTTGGCTTCAACAATTCTCGCTCATATAAATCCTCTTCTTTCTCACTAATTAGACTCCCAGTACTCCACCAGGGGCCCAGCCTTGGATGTCTGCATCCAGATTCCTCAGACATTCCTTGGATAGGGTTTATGGCACAACTAACAGGGTGTCTGGCCATCCCCTCACCAGAGTAGGTCAGTTCCTGCCGTCTCTCGACCATTGCCAGCAGTCTTTTGTGGGGGTATCTTTGTGGATCTCCATGGGCCTCCCTAGCTCTCTGCTTCCTCCCCTTCTCATGTGGTCTTCATTTACCATGGTCTCCTATTCCTTGTTCTCCCTCTCTTTTCTTGATCCAGCTAAGATCTCCCACTCTCTTTCCCTCGACCATCGCCCTTCATTGTTCCCACTCATGACCAGGCTGTTCATGTAGATCTCATCCATTTCTCCGTGTCTTTTTTGGGGTCGTTTTCCAGGTAGCCTCACTGGTGATGTGAGTAGCAGTCCAGTCATCCTTGTTCCACATCTAGCATCTTCTTATGAGTGAGCACATACCATATTTGTCTTTCTGAGTCTGGGTCACCTCACTCAGGATGATTTTTTCTAGATCGATCCATTTGTCTGCAAACCTATGTCATTGTTTTTCTCTGCTGAGTAGTATTCCATTGTGTATATGTGCCACAATTTATTTATCCATTCTTCAGTTGAAGGGCATCTAGGTTGTTTCCAGGTTTTGGCTATTACAAACAATGCTGATATGAACATAGCTGAGCAAGTGCTCTTGTGTTATGATTGAGCATTTCTTGGGTATATGCCCAGGAGTGGTATAGCTGGATCTTGGGGGAGATTGATTCCCAATTTTCTAAGAAAGCGCCATATTGATTTCCAAAGTGGTTGTACAAGCTTGCATTCCCACCAGGAGTGGAGGAGAGTTCCCCTAGTTCCACAACCTCTCCAGCATAAAGTGTCTTCAGTGTTTTTGATCTTAGCCACTCTGACAAGCGTAATGTGGTATCTCAGAGTTGTTTTGATTTGCATTTCCCTGATGATTAGGGATGTTGAGCAATTCCTTAACTATCTTTCAGCCATTTGGGTTTCCTCTGTTGAGAATTCTCTGTTTAGTTCTAAAGCCCATTTCTCAATTGGACTGTTGGTCGTTTTGATGTCTAATTTCTTGAGTTCCTTATATATTCTGGATATCAGTCCTCTGTCACCTGTGGGGTTGGTGAAGATCTTTTCCCATTCTGTAGGCTGTTGCTTTGCCTTGTTGACCGTATCCTTTGCTCTACAAAAGCTTCTCAGTTTCAAGAGGTCCCATTGATTGATTGTTTGTCTCAGTGTCTGTGCTACTGGTGTTATATTTAGGAAGTGATCTCCTATGTCAATGTGTTCAAGACTACTTCCTACTTTCTCTTCTAGCAGGTTCAGAGTAGCTGGATTTATGTTGAGGTCTTTGATCCACTTGGACTTAAGTTTTGTGCACGGTGACAGATATGGATCTATTTGCAGCCTTCTACATGTTGATATCCAGTTATGCCAGTACCATTTGTTGAAGATGCTTTCTTTTTCCCATTGTATACTTTTGGCTTCTTTGTCAAAAATTATATGTCCATAGGTGTGTGGGTTAATGTCAGGGTCTTCAATTCAATTCCATCGGTCTACATGTCAGTTTTTATGCCAATACCAAGCTGTTTTTTATTACTGTAGCTCTATAGTAGAGCTTGAAGTCAGGGATTGTGATGCCTCCAGAAGTTGTTTTATTGTACAGGTTTCTTTTAGCTATCCTGGGTTTTTCGTTTTTCCATATGAAGTTGAGTATTATTCTTTCCAGGTCTGTGAAGAATTGTGTTGGTATTTTGATGGGGATTGCATTGAATCTGTAAATTGCTTTTGGTAAGATTGCCATTTTTACTATGTTAACCCTGCCTATCCATGAGCATGGGAGATCTTTCCATTTTCTGACATCTTCTTCAATTTCTTTTTTCAGGGACTTAAAGTTCTTGTCATATAGGTCCTTCACTTGCTTGGTTAGTGTTACCCCAAGGTATTTTATGTCATTTTTTTGCTATTATAAAGGGTGTTGTATCTATAATTGTATTCTCAGCTTCTTTGTTCATTGTATATAGGAGGGCTACTGATTTTTTTGAGTTGATCTTGTATTCTGCTATGTTGCTGAAGGTGTTTATAAGCTTTATCAATTCCTGGGTGGAATCTTTGGGGTCACTCAAGTATACTATCATGTCATCTGCAAATAGGGAAAGCTTGACTTCTTCCTTTCCAATTTGTATCCCCTTAATCTCCTTATGTTGTCTTATTGCTCTGGCTAGAACTTCAAGTACTATATTGAATAAGTATGGGGAGAGTGGACAGCCTTCCCCATTCCTGATTTTAGTGGAATTGCTTTGAGTTTCTCTCCATTTAATTTGATGTTGGCTGTTGGTTTGCTATATATTGCCTTTATTATGTTTAGGTATGTTCTATGGTGATATTTTAATTGTACTGAAATGTGATTTTATTTGTATGTTAATAAATAAAGTTGCCTGGGTGTCAGAGCTAGTAGCAAGCCATAGCAGAGGTGGACGTTCGTGGCACATGCCTTTAATCCCAGTACTTGGTAGGCAGAGCTAGGTAGATCTCTGTGTGGTCAAGGATACAGTCAGCATTGGAGATACAAGCCTTTAACCTCAATACCATAGAAGACCTGGAGGGCTGTATATACAGGCAGTGATGAGGCAGTCATGTGGTTGGGTTTACAACCAATTAGGCGGCAGAACAGAAAGTCTATACAAAGACAAACAGACAGGAAGTAGGTCTCTCTTTCGGAGAGGTCTCTTGGCTGAAGATACTAGCTGCAGCAGGAGGGTAAGGCTCTTAGCTCTGATCTCTTGGCTTTCTTCTTTGAATTGATTCTGTGTTTATTATTTAGTAAGATGGTTGGTTACATCTACAGTTGTCCAATTCAGAAAGATCAGCCTTGAAACCATGTACACATCAAGAACAAAAATGGACTCAGTTTGTATGTATATATTTACACACACATATGCAAACACATGAACATGTAGATGTGTTGTGTATTTGGCAATAATGACCAAAGAAATAGAGGATATAAACCTGAGAGTGGGTGGCTATGAGAGGATTTAGAGGGTATATATCTTAGAGGTGCTGGGAGAAGGAACAGATATTGTCTTACTTCAATTAACAACATTAAAGCACATTAAAGTAGCACCTGATATATTAAGGATACAATTCAGTAATTAACATATGAGTTGAAATACTCATCCTAGTGTGACACCAAACTAGACATAATTCATTGTACTTTCAGGAAAATGTGTTACTTTTTCAATGTTTCATTTTTATAATTCTCTTTATACATTCAATTATTTTTCTCTTTGCTCACTTTATTCAGTATTATTTTGATAGCATATTTTCAGGATTCCATAAGATATTTTTGTGCATAATTTTAATTCAATATCTCCCTGCTACTTCCTCTTTTACATTCCTGCCCCTTGGGAGTAGTATCTACCACTATTTTCTGTGGAAAAGGAATATGTAGACAAGCAGAAATAAAAGTAGATATGGATAAGCATGTTGAAAAATGTACAGGAAAGTACAAATCTAATAGCAAAACATGCAAAGTTAGACAGTAGCATGGCTTCTTTATGTATATAAAGTTATATTTCCCTTGGAATGGGCTGCCTGAGTCTTTCTTCTTCTAGCTAAGGTATACTGTAAGGTCAGCTATCAGATTGAAAGAAGGCACTGATGATGTAATGTATCCTTGGGCAAGAATACTAGGTGCTACGCTATCCCACATCATCCCTGGTCTGGCTGCTCGGCCCTGCTCTTAACACCAGTGGTCTTCTGCCACTCAAGAACAGGCCACACCAGCCAGAACCAGTGAGTGACATGCTTGCCAGTACACCTGCACACCTATCTGGTTTCTGTTCCCTGGATCTCTGCCCCAGGCCCAGGCTATCCCAGCTAGTCCCTGGCCCTACTGCTGGGCCTTGCCCCCAACCCCAGCATACTTCAGCCACTCAGAAGCAGACAATACAGCCAGAATCAATTGTTGCATAGCCCAACTGTTAAATGAGAGGCTTTACCCAGCAACTATGAAAACAGATGAAGAGACACACAGGCAAATGCTGTAGGATATCTTTCTGTATGATGTGAATATATGTTTCCCTGATTGGTTGATAAATAAATTCATTTGGCCTATGGCAAGTCAGGTTATAGCTAGGTGGGACATTGAAGAGAGAGACAGGAAGAAGAAAGGCAGAAGCAGAAGAGTCACTAGCAGCTGCCTAAGGAAGTAGAAGAGTCACCAACAGCTGCCTAAGGAGCAGCAAGATGCCAGCAGACCAGTAATGCCACAGAATGTGGAAACTTATAGATAGGTAGAAATGGGTCAAGATATAAGAGCTACCTAACAAGAAGCCTGCCATAGGCCATGCAATTGGTAATTAATAGTAAGCCCTTGTGTAATTATTTTATAAGTGTCTGTGGGACCTTGGGTGGGAGAGATTTGTCCTGACCATGTGCCGGGTATGACACAGGAAAACTTATGACTACAGGCAAACATCAGGCAGAGCTTGGAGAATCTTGCAGAAGATGGGGAAGAAAGATTGTAGGACCCAGTGGTATCAAGGGCACCACATAAAAACCCACAGAAAATTCAAACCTGGTCTCTAGGGGCTGAAAGTGGTTGAACTGAAAACCAGGGAGCATGTGTATGACCAATCTAGGTCCTTTGAATATATATATATATATATATATATATATATATATATATATATATATATATTACAGTTGTATAACTTGGTCTTCCCATGGGACTCCTAGCAGTGAGAGCAGGGGATGTCTCTAACTGTTGCCTAATTTTGGGACCCATTCCTCCTGCAGAATTACCTCATCCAACCTTGCTGAAGGAGAGGGTGTCTGGTCTCAATGCAGCTTGATATATCTTGGCTGGCTGACATCTAGGGTATGCTGGCATGTGCCTGAAGAGAAAAAGTGGAGGAGTAGTGGATAGGGCTGGGGAGGGATGAGGGTAAGGAAAGGGGGCTGGAAGAGGGAAGGGAAGGGAAGATTAGCTTAGTGTGTAAGTATAAGAAAAACGAAGGATTCTCAGGATTCAATATTCTGGGAATTTTCACTCACTGAACTTGTCATTCTTAGTTATTGTTGTTAGTTGAATCCTGCAAACCAGATAAAAATAAGCCCTGAAAGATCCTGATTAGACTAAGAGAGCCTTCATCTAATAACTGATGGTAGTATACTCAGAGATCGACAGCCAATCACTAGGCCAAGCTCCAGAAGTCCAGTCTAAGAGAGGTTAGAGGGATTCCATGAGTAAAGGGCATAAAGATCATGATGAGGAAACCTACAGAGACCACCATACCAAGCTAGTGGGAACTCATGAACTACTTTAAACCAACAGCTGTGGAGCTTGCTTTAGACTAGACCAGGCCCTCTGCACAAAGCAAGACAGTTGTTTAGCTTGGTCTGCTTAACAGGCTCCTGGTATCAGGATCTATCCTTGGTGTATGAACTGCCTTTTTGGAGCTCATTGCCTATGGTAGGATACCTGGTACAGCCTTGATGCAGGGGGAGTGACCTGGACCTGCCTCAACTGAATGTACCACGCTTTGCTGACTCCACATGGGAGGCCTTAACTTTTTGGAGGAGGGAATGGGGGGTGGGTGGGTGGGCGGGGGAAGTTTGGAGGGGAGTAGGAGAAGGGAAGAGATGGGAATCTGTGGATCTATGGTTGAAATATAAAATGAATAAAATATTTCCAAATAAAGAAAAAAATCATCAATAAAATAAAATGAAAATTAAAAAAGAGTAGTATAAAATGTAACAAAATTTGAGGGAATTTGAAAGAAATGGAACAACATTGGATATTTATTTTTCAAATAAACAGAAGTAGTGATAAAACATAGTCTTTAAATTTAATTTAAATGTTGTGGCTATTTGGTTTACTACTATAAATATATTATGATATGTAGAGGGAAGAAAATCAATGAATGAAGGCCCATTTCAGTGTTCAAAAAAACTTTGCAGAAATGAAAATTTATTCTTCTATATGTTTTTTATTTGTTCATTTTTGTATCCTTACTGCTGTCTCCCCTCCTTCTTCTTTCATTGAGTTTGTGTATATGCTTTTACTCCAGCAAGGACACAGGGAATGTCCGTGGAGTATTCCTGTCCTGCAGAAGTGGAAGAATAAGGAATAAGGAAATGATAAAATAAATCTGTTCTGATTTAACTTCAATCTCAATTAAAGAGAAAATGTGCCATGGACTGTGGAAGAAGCCAAAGTCAAAGGCATTGCAGGAGGTTGGAGACTCTCAGGGGATTTGTCACTCAAGTGAAATGAAAGTATATTAACTTTCTTGACTTGTCATGGTTGATTTGTCTTGGTTGTGTTTAAACTTTATTTTTGTAAAACAGAATTCATATCTCTTTCAATATGTAACAGTGTCCAAAATATAGATATAAATTTGGGAATAGTAAAATCCTCTGATTCAATGGAAATCTAAAGAAGTGTGTTGTCAGTAGATGTTTTATGAAGAAAGATTTTCCTAAGTATGAGCTCAATAAATCTTAGTCTTTACAAGAACAGCTGTTTTGTTGTTGTAGTAGGTTGTTTTTTTTCTTTTCTGGTAAGTTGAAGATCTATAAAAAGAGATATTTTCCAGAATATAGTAGAGTTGTGTACAGGCATGCCATGGATCTAAATAGTTAATAAGAAATCTGGAGAAGCTTTAGTAGAAATGATAACATTTAACTTTAAAAATTTCAACTGTGGAGAGAAGAAAATTTTTAGGGAAAATATCAAAGACTTAATGCATTAAGTTAATGTACTAAAGCTACCCTCTTATGACACTACTAAGCTTGAGTATCAAGCCAAGAAATACATCTGCACAGTTGTTGAGGACAAGTAGTGAGTGTTTCTTCCTTTTACTTTGAAAAGGTCAACAACTATAAAAATACATCCATCAGTTGTTAATTCAATGGTAATTTGGCATTTGAATGCCTGATTATTACTCTCTGATAGTTGTAAATCAGCCTTTCAAAGATCATGGGAGACAAACCACAGAAAACTGTGCTACATGGTTAAATATTGAAATTAACCACCCTTTCACTAATAATTCTAGAATTTTTGAGACAAACATCAAGTTTTAACAAACCTTATGATGTGTTACTCAGGCAGGATGGACAGATTTCCTGGATTCCATGTGAGTCATGTGCTATTTCCATGAATTTGAAAGCATAGAATATCTCAATGATTCATACATTATTCAGGACTCTACAATTATTTTCTTATTTGTAAAAATAGGTGGTGTGCCATATATATCCTCAGTAATATGTATTGTTTAAATAAAATTGTTCTTTGACAGTTTCCTACACAGACAGGTAGGCAAAGACTCACATACAGATACACAGAAACAGAGACACAGACAAAAACACAAACTACACACACACACACACACACACACACACACACACACACACACACACACACACACACAAAGAATATTCTTTTTCTGTTTGCTATGATCTCACACTTTTCAGAATTCTATGCCAAAATAATCAAAGCTACCACAGCCAACAGGTCCCTTTCAGAGATCAGTATCATTTTTTTGAATTTTTAAAAAATTTTCTGTCTGACTCTGTAAATTTTTCCCATCATTGTGATTATGTATAGCTTTGGAAAATAGTGGGACTCCAGGGGCCTCATCATTGGGTACAATGGTGAAGGCAATATCTCCCTACAGAAAAATCTTTCAATGACCTGTAATTCAGAATAGAAGGGTAAAATCACATAACTGAGCCCCTCATCTAGAACTCCCCACTTATGGACAAAGTCTAGTACAGACTCAGGGCAGGCAAACATGTCAGAGGTGAATTAAGGTTAAAAGTTTACAAGTAGGACGTCAGAAAAGAAAAAAAAGGTATAGTTAAAGAAACAATAAACAGAGTGAAGAGGAAACCCACAGAATGGGAAAGAATCTTTGCCAACTCTACAGCTGACAGGGGCAATATCTATAACATATAAAGAACTCAAAACCAGTGTCAGGAAATAAATACTTCATTCTAAATAGTCCTTGCACCTCAATAGAGTATGTGTTTAATGAAAGAAAGAGAGACAAATTGCCCAAAAACATCTCATAAAATGTCTGTCTGTATTAGTCATTTAAGAATGCAAATCAAAGCACTGCTTACATTTCTTCTTACCCCAGTAGAAGGGCAAAGGTAAAAAAGGACAACAAGCAGGATAAGTGGGAAGTGTGAAGGGAAAAAGCAACACTCATTCAATCATGGTGAGTTTTCTGAATTTTAAAACTCTGCAAACCAGTGTGGATAATTTCCAAGAAGCAGACAGTAAATCTACCATATAAAAAAAACTATATTCCTTAATGTCACATGCCCGAAGGACTTCCTATTCTAAGGACACTTTCTAGGTCACATTTACTGCTGCTCCATTCACAATAGCTACAAAATGGAAAGCACCTTAATCCTCTTCAACTGAAGAATGGACAATGAATGTGTTTTCCACATGCATTAAAGAAACGGTTCAGCTGTAAATAAAAATGAAAATGATTTTTGCAGGCAAATGAAATGAAGCAAGAGAGGTCATATTGAGGAGGTAACCCAGACCAAGACACCAGAAACATCACATCTTCTTTCTCATCTGGAGTTCCTAGCTCCAAATCCACATATCTGATATACAATATCGAGTGAACAAAGACATCAGGAAAGTGTAAAGGGACCATATGCCGGGCGGTCCTGTGGCTTGGGAAGTTAATACAGGATAAAGGTTCTATGAAGATGAAAACAGAATCATAGGGCCAAGTTTCAAAGTAGGGATGAGGGAAATAATTTAATCCAATAAGGGAATGGGGCCCGGAGCAGTGGTGAAATGAGAACAAAGACATTTGATGAATCCTCATGGGATCATTTTTAAATTCATTTAAAAATTTTATTTTGTATTCATATTTTACATTTACTTAAACATAGGAATGTACATATATACATATACATGTGCATAAAAAATTGTATCTTCAAAGAAGCTAAGCCACTTGGGCTGATAAACTTCCCACATGAATGATTGCCTAACAAGTAGATAATATCAAGGATGATAAAACTCGTTTGAATGATTTGTCAGGTTGACAATGTACTGCCAAAACAATACAAATTTTCTATTCTTTTTTAATGGTTTTTCAAGACAGGGTTTCTCTGTATAGCTTTGTGCCTTTCCTAGAATTCACTTTGTAGACCAGGAACACGTCTTTAATTCCAAATTTTCTATTCTTAGCTTTGTTGCATCTTGGACATTGTAGGTGAACCCCTTTGGCTAACTATACTATATAGTTAGGACACAGGACTCAGACAATTCTAACTGGATCCATGATCCCAAATTTTTGTTCCAGAAAATACTTTTCAGGATGTTAAGGGAGGGAAACAAACAACCCTACCCAGATGAGGCACCTGTGAAGAATGACATTGCAAGATGAGCAAAAAGGTACAAGAAGTGACACTAACGTGTGGGTGGCAACCGAGAGTTGTCTGATAGGACTCAAGGACCACTCAGCTGGAGGGAAATCATTCCTGGTACCGGAAAGCTTGTCAAATGCTCAGGGTTAGTGAGGTCATGGATTTTAGAAAAGCATCTACTACTGCAACTTTGCTAGACCAGCACAACTCCTTTCTATAGTCTAAATTTTATCTTTATAACCAGAAAGAAGTGTAGGTAGAACTCCCTACTGAAAAAAAGACTTTTCTTTATAGCAAATGGAAACCATCACAGAAATTCACAACTGGACACAAGGTAGAGAACAATAAATTGTAGGGGCCATGTTCCAAAAGACCAGTTTACATCTCAGCTTTTGCATCTAAGAACAAGGGACCTTGTCTCAGAAGAGAAAGTGGAAAGATCCTAAAAGCCAGAATACCAAGAATTCTTTTGTGAAACTTTCTTGGCTAGAAATTATATGATTAACAAGACGGGGGAGATGTCTGTATCAGTGGCAATATTAAAATGGAAGGGGAAATCTATGTAGAAACCCAGCCCTGGATGATGACCACAAAAATATAATGAGTGTGGGAAGAAGGAGAATTAACCTCTCCCTGGTAAGAAGGGCACTGTAATTGGTTGTTCATTGCAGAATAGTCAGCCCAGAAATCATATATACTCAAGGAATAAAATGTCATTCATCAGGTTGTGTGCATGTGCACACCCATACATGTCTATGTATATATATATATATATATATATATATATATATATATATATATATATATATGTATGCATCAATAATAATCCAAGTAAAGGGCTATAAAGGTGAGTGGGTGGTGCACAAGAGATGGTGAAGGTAAGGAATATGGAAGGGGCTTGAGGAAGGAAAAGAAGAGGGAAATGATGTAAGTTGAAGGCTACTGAAAACAAGAAAATGCATCAACATAGCACCTGATATGTAAAGAACACAGTTAAATATTTGACATTTGAGTTGGGATTTTCTTTCTATTACAAAAGAGCATTGAACTTCATATATTTTACAGTCAGGACCATATGTCACTTGACTATGATTCATTTGCATCTTCTCTATATTTACTATGTCATTTTTCTCTTTGCTGAGGACCATTTACTCTTATTTTCATTACGTGTCTTGAAGATTGTTTAAGGTAGTTCCATACATACAGAATTTCAATTGAGTCACTCCCAACTGCATCCTTTCCTCAAAGCTGTGGATCAGGAAGTTGTGTCTGCCAAATTTATTTTGAGAAAAGAGAAAATAGAGAGACAAGAAGAAAGTATAGAGCAGTACATTGTTTTCAGTGTGGCATGTGTGTGTGAACCTACAAACAAAACATGCAAGAAAGAGGGCAATAGCTTCATATGTATAAAGTTGTGTATTCCATGAAAGCTACTGCCTGGGGTTTTCTCCTTCTAGCCAAAACCTTAGTATAACATCTGTCATCAGAGTGAGAGAAGGCTCTGAGAATGCAACATGTCCTTAGATAAAGACCTCATGTGTAAATATCCTGGGTGCTTTTACTGTGTGACCATGGAATGCCTAGTTACTACTCTTGGCTGAATCCTGAATACAACATCAAAATAAGCCCTGAAGGCTTGTCACTCATAAGATTAATATAAAATAAAAATCAGGGAATGTGAAAGAAATAAAAATAAATTTCAGACTGTTCAAAATAACCATAGGATTATATTTATAACAGATATTAATTTAAAATTGTGAAATACTTTCATTTCTTCCATTTTAAGATATTATATTATAATCACATCATTTGATCCATACCTTTCCCCCTTCTCAACCAGCTCATATTCCCCTCTTGTCTTTGACATTATTCAGGACTTCTTTTAAAATTGATTGTTGTCACATTAAAAATTGTGAAAACTTGATGAACTAATGTGATTGTTTTTTGAGTATAGACAGAAACAAGGGAACTGAAATGAATGAATTTGATTAATGTTCCATAAAGCTTTTCAGAAAACCAAATCCTAAACTAAGTTTGTACATATGCTTATACTCAAACAATGACACAAGGAATTTCCTGGCATATTAATGCCAGAAGAAGATTAAGATGACGGAAAAGGAAATATTTAAAAACTATCCTGATTTAACTTCAACCTGAACAGATGAGGCAAATTGCCTAGGGTTCAACATGAAGCCAAAACCACAGGGAACTGTTGACTTTGGGGACTCTGAGGAGACTTGTCACTCAACTGAAAATAAATAATATTTACTTTTCAGACTCTCATGGTTAATTCAACATTGTATGCTTCAGTACATTTTTAAAATAATTCATGTTTCTTTTAAAACACAATGGTTAGAAATGAAGTGAACAACTCCATAAGCCAGGTCTTCTTCCATAATCTTCAGAAGTCAGAAAAAGGCTAGTTTATGTCTAGCATAAGCAAACATGCCAGCTGTGAATGAATACCCTGTAAATCTGACAAATTTAAAACACAACATATAAGAACAGAGACAGTCCAGTCAAAATGGGTCTGGGACAGTGAGAGAGTCATTTGAGAAATAAACATACACACACAGACATAGACACACAGACAAACACACAGATACACACTCTTGTCCACACACACACACAGAGACAATCACAATCAACATAAGATGGAGAGAGAGCAAAGTGAGGAGGGAGAGAGAGGGGGGGAGGGAGGGAGGGAGGGGGGAGGGAGGGAGGGAGGGAGAAAGAACAACAAGGCCAGAGACATCCTTTGTTGTTGATATCACAAAATTGTATCCAATTCTGGAAAGCAGTGTGGAGAATTCTTAATTTTCTCAAAGTAAATATGTACCATGTGACTCAGTTATATAGCTCCTTGGAATATGCCTACATGACTGGATACTCTGTTTCACAGATATAATCCATGTTCATTGCTACTCTATTCACAACAGCCAGGAAATGGAAACAACATTAATGTTCTTAAACTGTCTAATGAATACTGAAAAAATGGTAGTTATACACTATGTGATAATATTCCATGGTAAAGGAAAATGAATTCATGACATTTGCAGCTAAATCGCAGGAACTATAAAAGATCCTACTGGTTGAGGTAACCCAGATCTAAAAAGACAAATGTGGCATGTTAGGTCTCTTCTATTATTCCTATCTCGAAATCTTCAGATAAAAGTTAGGACTCAAATGTGACCATTCAAACTCATATGCATGTAACAACATTTAGTGAAGAAAGAGTCCACAAATTTGAAATAGATGAAGGAGGTACATATTGGAGAGTTTAGAGGGGAGAAAGGGGAGTGCAGAATGATGTTATTATGGAATAATCTCAAAAACTGAAAGAAATAGAGACAATAACAGGATATAATCTAAACAAAGTGTCATAAATTACAGACTAACTCTTTGTAGTGGTGTAGTCAGAAACCGTGGGTTGTCAAACAAATTTACCAAAGTGCTAACTCGAGGTTATTTGATGTGCTAGAGAGAGAAGCCCTGAGGATAAACAAGAATGGCAAAGTCCTGATATTCTTCTTGGTGGTTTCTAGAAATGGATGACAAGATCCTATGGCTAAGCACAACACAGACCTTGGTTTTGATGTGTAAAGAAGTCAACTGTGTGGGCAGGGTCCTCGCTTTAGGAAATGTAAAGCATTATTTTCAGCTTGAATGAAGAGCTCCTTTGCACAATTATAAAATTTCTCTGAGGACATTATAGGCTGATTCACTTGATTGTGTTTATTTTAATCAGTGATACTTGTCTTTATTACCAGTGGACATCTAGCAGCATTTTTCCTATTATTCACACAGTTAAGCTTTGATGATAGCTCTTGTAGCTCTGTACCATAGTAGTTGACTTTATTGTACTGGGAGGCTATAGTAGTCAATGTATGGAAAGACTTAAAAGTAGCACAAGACATATCAACATCCTCATAAGAAATCCTCCAAATGTTTTAAAAACTTGTCTTCTAAGAGTGTGGTTACTTTGGCTCATATATCTCAGGCCACAGTTTTAAATTCATTTAACTGCACAGTATTATGCTTAGATTCAGAATGTATTTTAAAATGCATGTCATTTTGGTTAAATGAATCATATAAGACATATATATATATATGCATTGTGACCTTTACCCACCAGTATAGTTCTGGAGGCAAAATCATTCCTTAATGTTCTCACAGGGATAGTCCTTTCTTTCTGACAGGATGCTCAATTAATCATTCCAACATAACCTGACCTTAAGGCTAATCTTACTAGTTTAGGGATATGATATCATAAATCATTCAGCAGGGCCAAAGAGGAAATACCGGACACATGTAGGTTATTGTGGTGCAGAACCACTGGTTGATTCCATGCAACTCCCTCTAACTAGCTGTCTTAAAAGCTTTGTCAGTTCAATTCCTTCACATCCATTGACCTATTTTGAGCTTCTGCAGAAGACCAAAGACAGGTGCCACCATGGTAAAGTTTCTGCTGCTGGCTTTAGCATTTGGACTGGCTCATGCTCATGATCAGGTAAATTCATTTGGTCGGTGCATATGTCTGTGGTTCCTCAACACCATATTTCTATGGACATGCTGCATCATTCAGCTAGTCCATGCAAGTCCATATTCATGAAATACTCTTTCTGACTTTTACTCAGGTACACTTTTCCAATCTTATTTCTCTAGGATAAAACAATCAAAATAAGGTAAATATGGGTTGATTTTGCAGAGTGTAAGAGGCCAAAGTATGAACAGTTCTGCAAAGTCTCAGGTCCAAAATGCTGTGTTAATCGAGTCATCATACTACTCTGTGTTATTATACAGCCATAAATACAAAATCTTGAACTAATAAATAAAATATTATTGATTGATAGATAGTTCTAGTTACTTTACTTATTTCCAAAGACTGGGATCAGAGATGAGAATACGAACTCATTTTTTAATGACCTGTTTCATTTTTCTCCTTTATTTATCTTTTTGTTTTTTTAGATGGAAGGAGAATGGGTAACAATTGCCATTGCTGCTGACAATGTTGACAAGATAGAACTGGAAAGACCTCTGAGACTCTATGTTCGTAAACTTACTTGCAATGAGGAATGTAGTGAATTGGCAGTCACATTTTATGTCAAGTAAGCAAATGGTCAGCCATGTAAACTGAGCAGACTATTTATGTTTCTCAGCCTTTATGTTAAATTTATAGGAGAATGCTCTGTTTTTGGTCATGAAATCACATCTTTAGCAATGTGATTATATTATTCCATGATGGGGTATCTCTGGACACCACACAGAGATTACACACTGTCTCCAATTCCGTGAGTTTTTCCTTAGAAATTCTTGTGGTTGGAGGCTTGTGGTTGAATTTTATTCTCTAATATTAGATGCATGAAACTCTAAGTTTCTCATTTCTAGTAAGTCAAAATGTATGTGTGAGCATTTGTGTCAAAGCCATATATATTATCTTATCCAAACAATGATGTCAGAGAAAAGTCCTCCACAAACAGGTCAGATAAATCTAACTCATGAATCCCTTTCTCTGAAGCTTTAGGTTCAAAGACTCTATCTCTGGCATTTGGATGTCTGTGTTCAATGAAAAACTGCATAACACCATAAGGACTAAAATGCTTAGACCATTTCTCTCTTATAGCCACAACTGTAAGTTTTAGGTTGCAAATAAAAGCACTTAAAACACATGCATATAAACTTGTGTCCATATTATCTCTGGACAAGAACAAGAGGATTAGCATAATTAAAATCATATGCTGTGAATAGTGTAGTTTGGATAAGGAAGGCATAAGAGTCTACAGAGCCCTTGCCAAAACTGGCACAAATAAGGAAGTCATCTGTATGATTGCAAACAGAATGATATTTTCTAAAGAAGAATTAGGAATAATAAGGTAAGCATAGACACTTCATTCCAAGCTCTGTACACTGTTCATAGATACTATTACTCCCTCAAGTTCATTATAACATGTGAAAGTCTGTAATATGAATTCCAAGTTTATAAAGAATAAACCATATATTATCTGTTTGATTTTTAGTTCAAATGGTCAATGCTCAAAGACTGAAGTCATTGGTTATAAGCAAGCAGATGGTTCCTACAGAACCCAATGTAAGTAGAGGATCTGGGAGTTTCCTCTATGAACAAAAGCAATGTGAGTGTGCACATTCATAGTAATACTTCAGCCACCCATAGGTGTACATAGGCTGTACATGGATCTACAACAATTATGGCTACTTGGAAAGTTATCAATTCTCCAATGAACTGATATATGCTACAAAGTCAGATTACATTGTAGGCCATCTGAATGTTACTCGGAGAACACTATTACCTAAAAATGTGAATAATTCTAACAAAATGTCCTCAAATAGTTTTTCTCCATGAAAATTTATTTCTAGTTAATATTCAGTGTTTACTCTTTCATACAGTGTCTCAGTTTGTTATCTGACAGGCCTGCCACTCACCAATAGGTCTCAGTGGCCTCAAACACCTTTGCAAACTTCATGCCTCAGGTTCTCAAGTTCGTAAATTGCAGACATGATGTGTCATACTTGATTCATGGAAAATTTAAATTAACAGTGCTATTTCAAAGTTTCCTTTCTCATATTTTAGAGAGATCACTACATTTAGATTATTGGAGGATAAACTTCAAGTTTTAAAAGCTGTTATGGGAAAAAGCTGTCTTAAGAATTTCAGACTGACTACTCCAATTTTGTAAGAATTGTCTAAGTAGTAACAACACTATTCCACTGAATTATACATAGTTTACCCTTAAGTGAACAGAGGACACATTTTTCGGGCAAGTCTAATGCTTTCCTAACTTAACATGGATATTAAAAATCAGTCCTGCCTGTAATCAAATATGACTAGATACTAAAATCCTTTTATTTTCCAGTGAACCAATTTTTATTATTTAATAAGTGTCAGTAAGTGGAAATCTCTCTCTCTCTCTCTCTCTCTCTCTCTCTCTCTCTCTCTCTCTCTCCCTCTCTCATTAGATTCCCACCTTGGACACTAGGTACCTATTTTGAAATTCCTCCAAATTTCTACTGTTCTACACAGACTTGGTAAGTGAATAAATATAACAGATATTTTAAAGAAAAAAAACTATGTAAAAGAGAAAAAATTTTCCACATTAAAAAAACGGGTATCATGTATAATTGGAAGAAAATTGGGCTTTGATAAAATTTTAGGCAATCTGAAAATGTAACAACTATATGAGAACATTAATGTTGATGGGATTATGCACATTATTACTTTCCTTATCCTTATTTTGCTATTTAAAAAGATAGTCAATTTAAGGGCCAGGATAAAAACTTTAGAAAAACCTATTAAACCTGTTAAAATGAATTATAGAGAAATTCAGATTCAGACAGAAGAAATTAAAAGTTAATTTTTTTCAGGATTGGATTATAAGGTTACAGAAAGAAGGCCTGTTTTCACACAATCAACTTTAATTCATCTGTAACTGTTCAGGAATACCTGGTCAAGTGAAAGCACAAAATATTTGGACTCCAATTGAAATGTTAGATTTACAAAGGTTTAAGGAGGCAATAGTATCTTATGTCATGCATTCCCCATTTGTAAAGCAAATGTTAAACTCCTGGTCAACATACAATAAGAATATACCCCAGGACTGGCAACAGCTGGTAAATGCTGTTCTGGAACCCAGGGCACAGCAGCAGTGGTAAATGTGGTTCAAAGAGGAAGCTAATAACATAGAAAACCAATGGAGAGCTAACGGTATACAAATCTCCCAGGATCAGCTTGTTGGAAAAGGCCAATATGCTGCAATACAAACACAATGTTTATATGATATCCAACCCCTAATTCTATGTCAAGTGGCAGCCTTGAATGCATGGGACAGAGTTGAGGAACCAGGAAAGAAAACTGAGTCATTTACAAAGGTTATACAGGGCCCAAAAGAATCCTTTATAGTTTTCTTACAAAGACTGACTTTAGCAGTAAAGAGAATGGTCCAGAATTCAGAAACTAGCAAGATAATAATAGAATCTTTGGCTTTTGAGAATGTGAATGCAGCATGCAAGAGAATAATCAGGCCATTAAAGGCAAGATCTGCACCCTTGGAAGATTGGATTAGAGACACTGTTAATGTTGAGGCTCATGACCATGATGATATGTGGATAGGAGAAGCAATTTCAAGAGGTTTGGGGAATGTCAGATGTTTTGGATGTGGAAAGCAAGGACATTTGAAAAGGGACTGTAAACAGAGCATTCCTAGAAACAATGTTTCTTCAAGGAACAATGGCAAGAGAATGCCCCTTCCTTATGGAATATGCAGAAGGTATGGTAAGGGAAAACACTGGACCATTGAATGTAGATCAACAAGGGACAGGCAAGAAAATCCTTTGCCTTGGTCTTCAGGAAACTCCCAGAGGGGCCTAAGGCAGGCCCCCACAGCAAATTCAGTGCAGACCTTTGCTTCAGTCATGGAGGAAACCCCTACTCAGAGCAATTAAATAAACAAATGCCTATTGGAATAAGCCAGGCTGATTGGGGTGATGAAACAGCTGAGAAAGAGTGAACAGAAAATTCAGGAGAAAACATAAAGAAAAAATTTTGGCAAATTCTATAAATGAACAAAGACCAAAATTAACAATAAGAATAAATGTTTTTTTTGGGGGGGGGTCTGGTCTGGTAGACACTTGTGCTGACGTGTCCATAATTGCACCAGAATTTTGACATCCAACTTGGCCTCTTCAGGAAGTATACATTCAACTGTCAGGAATTGGAACATTATCTCAAGTGAAACAGAGTGGGAGATAGCTTGAATGTATAGGTCCAGAAGGACAGAGAGGAAAATTAAAACTGTATGTTGCTAACAGAGCTATGAACCTGTGGGTTTGAGACCTGTTGCAACAATGGAATACTTAGATTAACATCCCTCCAACCTCAGAAACAAATCATAAACTAGCACATGTTTCTGAGAGAAATATTAGAAGGTATTATTCTAATGAGTAGTCACTAGCCATCCATATTATACAAGAACAGGGCACAACAATTGATGATCTTCCAAAGACACCAACAGCTCTACCTTTAAAATGGTTAACAGACAAGCCGGTATGGGTTCATTAATGGCCTTTAACAACAGAGAAACTCCAGGCTTTAGAAGAGCTGGTAGAAGAACAGTTAAATGCTCAGCATATTGAAGAATCAACCAGCCCTTGGAATTTTCCTTTATTTGTTATTAAAAAGAAATCTGGTAAATGGAGAATGGTAACAGACGTTAGAGCAATTAACAAAGTAATTCAGCCAATGGGCTCTCTACAATCTGGAATTCCTTTGCCTACTCTGTTACCAAAAGGATGGCCTCTTGTAGTTATTGATTTAAAAGACTGTTTCTTCTATGATTTTGTTGAACATATTTTCTGTGCCCTTGAGTTGGTATTCTTCTCCTTCTTCTACCCCTACTATTCTTAGGTTTGGTCTTTTCATGGTGTCCCAAATTTCCTGGACATTTTGGGTCATGACTTTGTTGGCTTTAGTGTTTTATTTGACTGATGAATCTATTTCCTCTACCGTGTCTTCAATGCCAGAGATCTGCCCTTCCATCTCTTGCATTCTGTTGGTTATACTTGCATCTGTAGTTCCTGTTTGTTTACTCAGATTTTCCACTTCCAGCATTACCTCAGTTTGTGTCTTCTTTATTGACTCCATTTCAGTTTTGAAATCTTGAACTGTTTACCTCACTTGTTTAATTGCTTTCTCTTGGCTTTCAAGGGATTTACTGCTTTCTTCCCATTTTTTGTTTGACTTTTCCTTGATTTCTTTAAGGGACTTTTTCATTTCCTCTTTTAAGATCTCTAATATCTTCTTAAAGTCATTTTCATGGTAGATATCTTCTGTTTCTTCTGTGTTGGGATGTTCAGGTCTTGCTGATGTAGGTTCTGATGGAGCCATATTGTTTTTTATGTTGTTGACTTTATTTTTTGCACTGGCGTCTACCCATCTCTTTCTCCACTAGATGCAAGTGGTGTCTGTGTCTGAGGGAGCCTCTCTTGGTTTGATTGATACTCTTGATCTAGTGGAAGTTCTTGGTCAAGTCGATGGTGATAGATTTTTGTCTTAGGGAGCAGCTCTTAGTCCAACTGGCGAAAGTGGGCTCCGTCTCAGGGAGTAGCTGCAGTCTTAGCATGTGGTAGATGGTGGTAATCTGACCTGTCTGCAGGAAGTCTTCCTACCAGCTGGCCTCTTAGTCCAGTTGGGTGCTGGCAGGCTCTTTCTCAGGGAACAGTTACAGTCTTGAAGGGTGGTTGGGATTTGGGGGAGGTGTGGCTTCAGATACATGGACTGATGTGGGATGGTGGTGGTCTGTCCTTTGTGCAGGAGGTCTGCCCTCCAAAAGGCCTGAAACTGGAACTAAAATGGGTTGTGGTGTAGAGGCACAGGGTTGTGCTCCTTGGCCCAAAGCCTAAGGGCTGGAGTGTTCAATTATGAGGATAAAGATTCACTTCTTAGTCCAGTTGGATGCTGGTAGGCTCTGTCTCAGGGAACAGTTGCAGTCTCAGAGGGTGGGTGGGATTTGGGGGAGGTGTGGCTTGGGTTACAGAGTCTGGTAGCTAAAAGAATTCTGTATAATAAAGAAACCTCTGGAGGCATCATGATCCCCGACTTCAAGCTCTACTATAGAGCCATAGTAATAAAAACAGCTTGGTACTGACATAAAACCAACATGTGCACCAATGGAATCGAATTGAAGACCCTGACATTAATCCACACACCTATGAACATATGATTTTCAACTAAGAAGCCAAAACTGTACCATGGAAAAAAGAAAGCATCTTCCACAAATGGTGCTGGCATAACTCAATGTCAACATACAGAAGATTGCAAATAGATACACGTCTGTCACCATGAAAAAAACTCAAGTCCAAGTGGATTAAAGAACTCAACATAAATCCAGTACACTGAACTTGATAGAAGAGAATGTAGGAAGTAGTCTAGAACACATTGGCACAGGAGACCACTTCCTAAATATAATACCAGTAGCACATACACTAAGAGCTACAATTAACAAATGCGACCTCCTGAAACTGAGAAGCTTTTGTAGAGTAAAGGACACAGTCAATAAGACAAAATGAGAGCCTACAGAATGGGAAAAGATCTTCACCAACCCCACATCAAAAACTGAACAATCCTATTAAAAAATGGGTTACAGAGCTTAACAGAATTCTCAACAGAAGAATCTCAAATGGTTGAAAGGCATTTAAGAAATTGCTCAACATCCTTAGTCATCATGGAAATGCAAATCAAAATAACTCTGAGATACCATCTTACACCTGTCAAAATGACTAAGATCAAAAACCCTGAAGACATTTTATGTTGGAGAGGATGTGGAGCAAGAGGAATACTCTTCCACTGTTGGTGGGAATGTAAACTTGTACAGCCACTCTGGAAATCAGTATGGCAGTTTCTCAGAAAATTGAGAAGGAGTCTTCCTCAAGACCCAGTTATACCACTCTTACGCATATACCCAAGGATTGCTCAATCTTACCACAAGGACACATGCTCACATATGTTATAGCAGCACTATTCATAATAGCAAGAGCCTGGAAACAACCTAGATCCCCCTCACTGAAGAATGGATAAAGAAAATATGGCACATATACACAATGGAGTACTACTCAGCAGTAAAAAACAATGATACCATGAAATTTGCAGGCAAATGGATGGAACTAGAAAATATGATCTTGAGTGAGGTAACCCAGACTCAGAAGGACAAACATAGTATGTACTCACTCATAAGTGTGTAGGAACACTAAATGTGAAGGAATGAATGACCAGCCTGCAACCCACAACTCCAGAGAGGTTAGCTAACAGGGAAAAACCCTAGGAGGGACACATGGATGACCCTGCAAAGGAGAAGTGGATGAGATCTGCATGAGTGGACTGTGTGTGTGGGGGCTGGCAGTGGGTGAGGAGTGGGGGATGAGAACATAGGGAAATGGAAGTGACAAGCTGGAACAGGGACAGAGTTGGAGGGCAGGGAGGAAGATATCATGATAGATGAGGATATCATGGGAATAGGAGGAGGCAGGGTGCTGAGGAGGCTCTCAGGAATCCACAAGGTTGACCCTACATTGGTCTGCTGGCAGTGGTCTAGAGGGTGCCTGGACCGGTCTACTCTAGTGACCAGTCTAGCAAATAACCTAGTTGTCATCATAGAGCCTTTGTCCAGTGACTGATGGAGGCAGATACAGAGATCCACACCCAGGCACCAGGCTGACATCCGGAAATCCAATTGATGAGAGAGAGGAGAGATACTGCAGGCGAGGGACGTCGAGATCATGATGGGAGGATGTGCAGATATGACCGGCCACACTAGTTGAGGCCCATGAACTGTGTGACTGGTGGCTGTGGAGTGTAGATGTAACCAACCGTCTTATTAAATAAGAAACACAGAAACAATGTAAAAGAGAAAGCCGAGAAGTCAGAGCTCAGAGTTAAAATCTCACCCTTCCTCCTGCTGTCCCAGCTTCGCGAAAAGAGCCCTACTTCCTGTCGGTTCGTATTTTTAAAGTATGTTGTTCTGCCTTCTCATTGGTTGTAAACCCAAACACATGACTGCCTCGTCACTGTCTGAATGTACAGCCCCCTAGGTCTTAAAGGCATATGTCTCCAATGCTGGCTGTATCCCTGAACACACAGAGATCTTATGGGATTAAAGGCGTGTGCCGCCACCGCCACACTCTTGCTATGGCTCTAATAGCTCTGACCCTGAACACACAGATATCTATGGGATTAAAGGCGTGTGCCACCACCGCCACACTCTTGCTATGGCTCTAATAGCTCTGACTCCCAGACAACTTTATTTATTAACATACAATCAAAATAATAATTCAGTACAATTAGATTATCACCACATTTCCCCTTTTCTATTTTAATAAAAAGAAAAAGAAAGCGAAAGGTTATAACTAACAAAAGAAAAACTATATACAAAAGTACAATAACTATATACAATATATACAAGTAATAAATACCTAAACAGGTATTTGACAAATCAGAGAAAATAATTCCATTATCTATCTTATTTTGGTAAATCCAAGATGTATCTAATGCACTTTCTATCCTAATTAATTTTCAACTATAACTAACTAATCTTCAACCATAACTAACTAATCTTCAACTCCCTCAGAGACCCAAGAAGGGAATAATAGTAGCTAACAAAAATAAAAACAGGAAGTGCATGCAAGCAACTTCCAAAAAATTTTGTGAGTTGACAGAAACAGCCAGCTGCCTGGGCAGTCACCTGAGGTTTCTCCGCAGTGTTGGGGCATCATCTTCAGCCTATAGGCTTAGTGTATCTGACAGACTCATTTGTGAAGTAGGATGTACACAAGGTCAACAGTTCAACCTCACATTGGGTGAGAGCAGTCCACGTACCAGAAACACCTGAATTCCACTAGTGTCCTGTCATGATTCAGGATTTTAAATTCTGGAAATTGTTGACAGTTTTTTAATTCAGCTGTCCATTCTTCTTGGCTGTGTATATATGGCTTCATTTCAGCATCCCCTTCTTCTCCACATCCCTCTATTAAATGCCAGTCTACTTTTGAGAGGCATGAGCTTTCAGCTGCTGTTCCATTGTACAACAGAATCCATCGGCCCTCTGCCTGTTAAGCTGCCTTCGAAGAAAAGGGCACCGTACCTTTTCCGGATGCGAAGGCCACTTCAGGGATGGGGCCATATTGTCCTGGCCTCAGAAGATGCCTTTTGATAAAGCCATAACCACACTTGTTTTGGTAAGAATCAGTAGTCCCTTGTTTCGTGATCTGTCTGTCCATTTTGTCCTGTTGATTCGAGGATACTTTGTTGTCCAGTGGCTAACTTTTGCCAGAATGAAAGTTGACTCCATATGCAGTTTCTTCAATGCCCATATTTTCTCTAAAGTAGATTGGTACTGCCAGGAGCCGACATGTCTCAAAAAAGAAAAATTTTCTAAGTTATTAAAACATTTTAAATGCCATATTCTGTAGATCTCTGAAGGGTTTGAAGATGACCTGTCTAAAACATCTCTGCTCAATTTTTAAAACATATCTAATATGACTACAAGTTCTATGATAATGTCTAACTACTAGCTTTCATTTCTTTATATCCTAATAGTTGATAATAATAACATTCAAGGATCAGAAATTTGCATTACATTGTTAAATGGATGGAATAAATACAATTAGAAATATACATATAGCATTTTCTAACAATATCAGTTTCAAATTTGTGTACAATATAAAACAATTCAATCCAATGTAAAGTATTTAAAACTAGTAATTGTCTTTTTCTTTTCTTTCTTTCTCTTTTTTTTTAAACAAGAACCTTAAATCTAATCTCCTTTGCTTAGCCTTTTTCCTAACCCTTGACAATAACTTGTAACCAACCCCCCTAAATACTGAAAATTATCCCAGACCCAAAACCCATTAAAAAGACCAAAAAACCACCCGCCCCACACCACCTCTTTGGGAATGTGGGCGTCGTATTCTTAAAATTGCTTCCTGCTGGGTATGGGTGAAGTTTTCTTTATCCTGAAAGAAAAATTTTAGGTTAATTGTCAAATTCTAGGAGAGGTAACTATATCCTTCATTATCCAGTCTGTGTATAATGCCAAAGTTGAGGGTTTATCTCAAGTCCTTATTCAAGTAGTCTTTGAGACTGGATCATCTCAACTAGTCATCTCAAATTTGCTCTGAGCACCTTGTAGTTCAAAGCTGATCTATGGATGATGTTTGTCATCTTAATGATATTATTATTGTCCACGTGGAATTGTTGTTGTTGTGGGGCCCCATCTTCTTTCTGGAGACTTCAGTTGATGTTAGGCCTGGCCATGATTTCCTGCAGAAAACTGATAAGAGACTCGAACACAAAAACATATATATGCAGCTAGCCTTTTTTCTAGAATTAGTTAGTACTCTATGTGACCATTCATATCTTAACAAAGTTTAAAATGTATCTATATATATTAATCTTGTAAATTTTGATATAAAATTTATACTTTGAGAAAAGTTTAAAGAATCAGAATAGAATCAAAGAGTTGAGATTAGTAATAGAATAGTCCCTTAATTAATTTTGCTTTTGTCCTGTACCATAGCAGAAGATGGCTCTTATTCTGGCATGATACAGGGAGTTTGCATTTTCCTTTTAACAACATGCTTGATTTTAAAGAAGGAGAGAGCCATTCTCCAACTCCAAAGTCAGCTTTAAATTTTAATTGAACTGGGACTATTAGAAAACCAAGAGTGTTAAATCTTTAGAGAAAAGCAGAAACAAACATTTAGGAAGACATAAAATTTTTTTAGATAATATATACCCATACACCGTTTCACTCTGTTTCTTGGGATAGATGATTTGTCCCTTTTCTTCAGTTGTCTCATTTGTCCAGTGTTCTTCAGATTCCTTAACCTTCATTCTCCTAAAAGACAAAAACAAAAACCTTTCCCCAAGACTAATTTTGGGGATGTTCCTTTTTGGCAAGTTATTATCTGATGAAATGAAAAGGCATGTTTTATTGATACAAGTTAGTTTAAATTGGATGTTCATGCTGGTTGATGAACTATCACCTCCTCTAATTAAGAGGTCTCTCTTGTTCAAATCGAACCTTTATCAATTTTGATGGTACCCACAGCTTATCTTCTCCTGTAGAAACAAAAGCAAAACCACGTCCCCAATGTAATACATACCCTGGTTTCCATTCTGAGGTCAGCACATCCTTAAAGTATATAGGCTGATTTAATTCTGTAGTTTTTTCTATTATCCAATGTCTCTCTGCAGCTGTTGTTCCTTTCTCATTGGCATTCAGAAAATTCAAAGTTAGAAGAGCATTATGCAGTCTATTTCTGGGGGTTTTTGTTACCCATTTCTGTTTATTTAGCATATCCTTTAGAGTTCTGTTTGATCTTTCTATAACTGCTTGACCTGTAGGATTATGTGGTATGCCTGTAATATGCTTTATATTGTAATAAGCAAAAAACTGTTTCATTTTAACAGAGACATATGATGGAGCATTGTCAGTTTTGATTTGTGCAGGTATACCCATGATGGCCATAACTTCTAGCAAATGAGTGATTACAGAATCAGCTTTTTCAGAACTCAAAGCAGTTGCCCATTGAAATCCTGAATAAGTATCGATAGTGTGGTGTACATATTTCAATTTTCCAAATTCTGCAAAGTGAAACACATCCATCTGCCAGATTTCATTTCTCTGAGTACCCTTTGGGTTACATCCTGCTGGTAATGGCGTCTGATTGTAGAAGGAACAAGTAGGACATTTCTTTACTATTTCTTTGGCTTGTTGCCAGGTTATGGAAAAATCCTTTTTTAAACCTTTACTATTAACGTGATGTTTTTTATGAAATTCTGAGGCCTCCAGCACATTTCCTATCAATAATTTATCAATTTCATCATTGCCTTGAGCTAGAGGGCCGGGCAGACCAGTATGGGATCGAATGTGAGTTATATATAAAGGATGATTCCTTTTCCTGATTGTATCTTGTAATTGAATAAATAGTGAAGTTAATTCTGAAGCATCAGGGATAAATTCTGCAGTCTCAATATGTAACACCACTCTTTCAGCATACTGAGAGTCAGTTACTATGTTGAGAGGTTCTGAAAAATCCATTAATACCAACAGAATAGCATACAATTCTGATTTTTGAACTGAATTATACGGACTTTGAACCACTTTACTTAAATTTTCTGATTTGTAACCTGCCTTTCCTTCTTTGTTGGCATCTGTATAAAATGTACGAACTCCAGATATGGGTTTTTGCCGTACAATTCGAGGCAAGATCCAATCAGCTCTCTTTATAAGATCAATTCTATTGCTTTTGGGATATTTGCTGTTAATTTCTCCCAAAAAATTACTGCAAGCTCTTTGCCAAGGTTCACTTTCTGTCCATAATTTTTCAATGTCCTCCTTAGTTAATGGTACGACAATTTCTGCTGGGTCTATGCCTGCTAATTGACGAAGTCTCATTTTTCCTTTGTAAATCAAGTCAGAGATTTTTTCCACATAAGTTTTTAATTTTTTATTTGGTTTATTTGGTAAAAATATCCATTCCAATATAATATCTTCCCTCTGCATTAATATTCCAGTAGGAGAACGCCTAGAAGGTAAGATAACCAAAATGCAATCCAGCTTTGGATCAATACGATTCACGTGTCCTTCATGCACTTTCTTTTCTACCAAGGCTAATTCTTTCTCAGCTTCAGGTGATAATTCTCTTGGACTATTTAAGTCCTTGTCACCTTCTAAGGTTTTGAACAAATTAGTCAGTTCATCATTTTTTACCCCAGCAATAGTTCGTAGATGAGAAATATCTCCAAATAATCTTTGAAAGTCATTAAGAGTCTGTAGTCTATCTCTCCGAATTTGCACCTTTTGGGGTCTAATTTTTTGTAGCTCTATTTTATATCCTAAATAATTAATAGAATCTCCTCTTTGTATCTTTTCAGGAGCAATTTGTAATCCCCAGCGAGGCAAAATTTTCTTTACTTCTTCAAACATTATTTCTAAAGTATCTGCATTTGAGTCAGCTAGTAAAATATCGTCCATATAATGATAAATTATAGATTTAGGAAATTTTTTACGTATCACTTCCAATGGCTGTTGTACAAAATATTGGCACAGAGTTGAGCTATTCAACATTCCCTGTGGGAGGACCCTCCATTGAAATCTTTTAACCGGTTGAGAATTATTATAAGTAGGCACTGTAAAAGCAAATCTTTCTCTGTCTTTTTCTTGTAAGGGTATTGAAAAGAAACAGTCTTTTAAATCAATAACTATGAGAGGCCATCCTTTTGGTAACAGAGTAGGCAAAGGCATCCCAGATTGTAGAGAACCCATTGGCTGAATTACTTTGTTAATTGCCCTAAGGTCTGTTACCATTCTCCATTTACCAGATTTCTTTTTAATAACAAATACAGGAGAATTCCAAGGGCTGGTTGATTCTTCAATATGCTGAGCATTTAACTGTTCTTCTACCAGCTCTTCTAAAGCCTGGAGTTTCTCTGTTGTTAAAGGCCATTGCTGGACCCATACAGGCTTGTCTGTTAACCATTTTAAAGGTAGAGCTGTTGGTGTCTTTGGAAGATCATCAATTATTGTGCCCTGTTCTTGTATAATATGGATGGCTGGTGACCACTCATTAGAACAATATCTTCTAATATTTCTCTCAGTAACATGTGCTAGTTTATGATTTGTTTCTGAGATTGGAGGGATGTTAATCTGAGTATTCCATTGTTGCAACAAGTCTCGACCCCACAGGTTCATAGTTATGTTAGCCACATATGGTTTTAATTTTCCTCTCTGTCCTTCTGGACCTATACATTCGAGCCATCTTGCACTCTGTTTCACCTGAGATAATGTCCCAATTCCTAACAGTTGAACGTTTACCTCCTGAAGAGGCCAAGTTGGATGCCAAAATTCTGGTGCAATTATGGTAACGTCCGCACCTGTGTCTACCAGACCAGACAACAAAACACCATTTATTTTTATCGTTAATTTTGGTCTTTGTTCATTAATAGAAGTTTGCCAAAAAATTTTCTTTATGTTTTCTCCTGAATTTTCTATTCTCTCTGTTTCATCATTCTGACCAGCATGATTTATTCCAATAGGCATTTGGTTATTTAATCGCTCTCCAGAGCAGGCATTTCCTCTATGGCTGCCGGAAAGGTTTGAACTGGATTTGCACTGGGGGCCTGCCTGAGGCCCCTCTGGGAGTTTCCTGAAGACTGAGGCAAAGGATTACCCTGTCTGTCCTTTGTTGATCTACATTCGTTGGTCCAGTGTTTTCCCTTACCACACCTTCTGCATACTCCAGAAGGAAGGGGCATTCTGTTGCCATTGTTCCTTGAAGAAACATTGTTTCTGGAAATGACCTGTCTACAGTCCCTTTTCAAATGTCCTTGCTTTCCACATCCAAAACATCTAACACTCCTCAAACCTTTTGAAATTACTTCTCCTACCCATGTATCATCATGCTCATCAGCTTCAACATTAATTGTTTCTCTAATCCAATCTTCCATAGGTGCAGATCTTGCCCTTAATGGCCTGATTATTCTTTTGCATGCTGCATTCGCATTCTCAAAGGCCAAAGATTCAATTATTGCCTTACCAGCTTCTGAATCCGAGACCGTTCTCTTTACTGCTGAAGCCAGTCTTTGTAAAAAATCTGTAAAAGACTCTTTTGGGCCTTGCTTCACCTTTGTAAATGACTCAGATTTTTTTCCTGGTTCCTCAACTTTGTCCCATGCATTCAAGGCTGCCGTTCGACATAAAATTAGGGTTTGGACATCATATAAACATTGTGCTTGTGCTGAAGCATATTGGCCTTCGCCCATAAGCTGATCCTGGCAAACTTGTACTCCTTTATCCCTCCATTGTTTTTCTATGTTTTTAGCCTCCTCCTTAAACCAAGTCAGAAATTGAAGTCTCTGGCTGGGTTCCAGAACACCTTGTGCGAGGTCCCGCCAGTCCTGTGGTACTATCCTATTATATGTTGACCAAGTGTTTAACATTTGCTTTACATATGGGGAATGCATGCCATAAGATACTATTGCCTCCTTAAACCTTTTTAAATCCAACATTTCAATTGGAGCCCAAGTATTTTGTGTAGCCATTTGATCAGGCATCTGCTGTACTGTTACAGGATAAATTAAGGGTGACTGTGTGAAAACAGGCTTTCTTTCTGCAACCTTATGATCCCGACTTGAAACAACTTCACTGTTAATTTCTTCTGTCTGAATTTTTACAGGTTTAACAAGTTCTTCTAACGCTGTTATCCTGGCACTTAAATTGACTATCTTTTTAAATATTAAAATGTGGATTATTATAGTGATGAGGTGCATAATTCCACCAATACTAATATTATATAGTTGTTCCATTGCCAGACTGCCTAAAATTTCGAACAAAAACCAATTTTCTTCCAATGTACACATAAAACCCATTTGTTTTTTAATGTGGAAAAAAATTGTCTTTTAGATAGTTTCCTTTAAAATATCTGATATATTATGACTTACCAAATCTGCGTAGAACAGTAGAAATCCGAGGGGATTTTCAAAGCAGCCACCTAGTGTCCCAGGTGTAAATCCAGAGAGAGGGAGAGAGAGAGAGAGAGAGAGAGAGAGAGAGAGAGAGAGAGGAAAGAGAGAACGCACAAGAAAGCGTAGCCGGCTAAAGCTTAAATGCAGCCACGTGTTCCTTCTTGTGCCGAGTCAAGGCTTGGGTCTGGCTTCCTTAAGCTCCGACCACGTGCGTTGGCTTTACAGGCAGGGCCCTGTTCGGCAGGGCAGGTCTGAGTTGTTTGTAGCACCGGCTTTAGGCAAGCTGCTCACAGACCTAGGCCCGGGCTAGAAGTTGCTACCCGGATTAGGACGCCAGCAGCTCGGACTAAGAAGCCGATCGCCGCCGGCCGCCGTGTGCCGCCGCTGCCGCCGCCGCCGCCGCGGGCCGCCTGCCGCCCTTGCGGGAAAGCGGACCTGCCGCCAAGCCAAGCAGTTTTTAATGGATTCTTGTCACGTTGGGCGCCAGATGTAGATGTAACCAACCATCTTATTAAATAAGAAACACAGAAACAATGTAAAAGAGAAAGCCGAGAAGTCAGAGCTCAGAGCTAAAATCTCACCCTTCCTCCTGCTGTCCCAGCTTCGCGAAAAGAGCCCTACTTCCTGTCGGTTCGTATTTTTAAAGTATGTTGTTCTGCCTTCTCATTGGTTGTAAACCCAAACACATGACTGCCTCGTCACTGTCTGAATGTACAGCCCCCTAGGTCTTAAAGGCATATGTCTCCAATGCTGGCTGTATCCCTGAACACACAGAGATCTTATGGGATTAAAGGCGTGTGCCGCCACCGCCACACTCTTGCTATGGCTCTAATAGCTCTGACCCTGAACACACAGATATCTATGGGATTAAAGGCGTGTGCCACCACCGCCACACTCTTGCTATGGCTCTAATAGCTCTGACTCCCAGACAACTTTATTTATTAACATACAATCAAAATAATAATTCAGTACAATTAGATTATCACCACAGTGGAGCCCCCATGTGACTGGACTAGGCCCTCTGGATATGAAAGAGGGTTGTTTGGCTTGAACTGTTTGGGGGGCACAAAGGCAGAGGCATCAGGATCTGTCCCTGGTCTATTTGCAGGCTTCTGGGACCCGGTGCCTGTGGTGTGATACTTTGCACAGCTTTTGTGTAGTGGGAAGGGGCTTGGACCTGGCTAGGCTCAGTGTGCTGTGCTCTGCTGACTATCCATGGGAGACCTTGATTTGGGGGATGTGGGGATGCAGGGTGGCTTGGGAAAGAGGGCTGGAGTTGAAAGGAGGGAGGGCCTTTGGATAGTATGTGGAGTGAGTAGAAAATTTCTTAATAGCGAAAAAATAAAAAAATAATAAAAGACTGTTTCTTGTCAATACCCTTACAAATAAAAGACAGAGAAAGATTCGCCTTCACGGTGCCTAACTTACAATAATTCTCAACCGGTTAAAAGATATCAATGGAGGGTCCTCCCACAGGGAATGTTGAATAGCCCAGCCCTGTGTCAATATTTTATACAACAGCCATTCAAAGTGATACATAAAAAGTTTACTAAATCTATAATTTATTATTATATGGATGATATTTTACTAGCTGACTCAAATGCAGGTACTTTAGAAAGAATGTTTGAAGAAGTAAAAAAAAATATGCCTTGCTGAGGATTACAAATTGCTCCTGAAAAGATACAAAGAGGAGATCCTATTAATTATTTAGGATATAAAATAGAACTACAAAAATTAGACCCCAAAAGGTACAAATTAGGAGAGATAGACTACAGACTCTTAATGACTTTCAAAGATTATTTGGAGACATTTCTCATCTACAAACTATTGTTGGTGTAAAAAATGATGACCTGAATAATTTGTTCAAAACCTTAGAAGGTGACAAGGACTTAAATAGTCCAAGAGAATTATCACCTGAAGCTGAGAAAGAATTGGCCTTGGTAGAAAAGAAAGTACATGAAGGAAAGGTGGTACGTATTGATCCAAAGCTGGATTGCATTTTGGTTATTTTACCCTCTAGGCATTCTCCTACAGTAATATTAATAGAGAGGGAAGATATTATATTGGAATGGATATTTTTACCAAATAAACCAAATAAAAATTAAAAACTTATATGGAAAAAATCTCTGACTTGATTTGGAAAGGAAAATTGAGACTTCGTCAATTAGCAGGAATAGACCCAGCAGAAATTGTCGTACCTTTAACTAAGGAGGACATTGAAAAATTATGGACAGAAAGTGAACCTTGGCAAAGAGCTTGCAGTAATTTTTTGGGAGAAATTAACAGCAAATATCCCAAACGCAATAGAATTGATCTTATAAAGAGAGTTGATTGGATCTTGCCTCAAATTTTATGGGAAAAACCCATATCTGGAGTTTGTACATTTTATATAGATGCAAACAAACAAGGAAAAGCAGCTTAAAAATCAGAAAATTTAAGTAAAGTGGTTCAAAGTCCTTATAATTCAGTTCAAAAATCGGAATTGTATGCTATTCTGTTGGTATTAATGGATTTTTCAGGATCTCTCAACATAGTTACTGACTCTCAGTATGCTGAAAGAGTGGTATTACATATTGAGACTGCAGAATTTATCCCTGATGCTTCGGAATTAACCTCACTATTTATTCAGTTACAAGATACAATCAGGAAAAGGAATCATCCTTTATATATAACTCACATCCGATCCCATAGTGGTCTGCCAGGCCCTCTAGCACAAGGCAATGATGAGATTGATAAATTATTCATAGGAAATGTGCTGGAGGCCTCAGAATTTCATAAAAAACATCATGTCAATAGTAAAGGTTTAAAAAAGGATTTTTCCATAACCTGGCATCAAGCCAAGGAAATTATAAAGAAATTGTTTCTTTTACAATCAGACACCATTACCAGCAGGATGTAACCCAAAGGGTACTCAGAGGAATTAAATCTGGCAGATGGACGTGTTTCACTTTGCAGAATTTGGAAAATTGAAATATGTACATCAAACCATTGATACTTATTCAGGATTTCAATGGGCAACTGCTTTGAGTTCTGAAAAAAGCTGATTCTGTCACCACTCATTTGCTAGACGTTATGGCCATCATGGTTATACCTGCACAAATTAAAACTGACAATGCTCCACCATATGTCTCTGTTAAAATGAAATAGTTTTTTGCTTATTAAAATATAAAGCATATTACAGGTATACCACATAATCCTTCAGGTCAAGCAGTTATAGAAAGATCAAACAGAACTCTAAAGGATATGCTAAATAAATAGAAAGGGGTAACAACCCCCCCCCCAGAAATAGACTGCATAATGCTCTATTAACTTTGAATTTTCTCAATGCTAATGAGAAAGGAACAACAACTGCAGAGAGATATTGGATAATAGAAAAAAACTACAGAATTAAATCAGCCTATATACTTTAAGGATGTACTGACCTCAGAATGGAAACCAGGTTATGTGTTACGTTGGGGACAAGGTTTTGCTTTTATTTCTACAGGAGAGGATAAGCTGTGGATACCATCAAAATTGATAAAGGTTTGATTTGAATGAGAGAGACCTCTTAATTAGAAGAGGTGATAGTTCATCAACCAGCATGAACATCCAATTTAAACTAACTTAGACCATTAACACATACCTTTTCATTTAATCAGATATAACTTGCCAAAAGGGAACCTCCCCAAAATTAGTCTTGGGGAAAAGTTTTTGTTTTTGTCTTTTAGGAGAATGAAGGTTAAGGAATCTGAAGAACCCTGGACAAATGAGACATCTGAAGAAAAAGGACAAATCATATAGACAATATGTTCCAAAAAGAAGAGTAAATTGGCCTATTGGTATATCACATATAAAATTTCATATCTTCTTAAATGTTTGTTTCTGCTCTTCTCTAATGAAATTTAACACTATTGGTCTTCTTGTAGTCCCAGTTCAATTAAAATTTAAAGCTGGCTTTGGAGTTGGAGAATGGCTCTCTCTTTCTTTAAACTCAAGCATGTTGTTAAAAGGAAAATGCAAACTCCCTGTATCATGCCAGAAGAAAGAGCCATCTTCTGATATGGGACAGGAGAAAAACCAAATTAATTAAGGGACTATTCTATTACTACTAATCTCAATTCTTTGATTCTATTCTGATTTTTAAACTTTTCTTAAAGTATGAATTTTATATCAAAATTTACAAGATTAATATATATATATATATATTAAACTTTGTTAAGGTATTAATGGTCATATAGAGTATTAATTCTAGAAAAAAAGGCTGCAATTAGCTGCCCACAAATGTCTTTGTTTTCGAGTCTCTTATCAGTTTTCTGCAGGAAATGACAACCACGCCTAACATCAACTGAAGTCTCCAGGAAGAAGATGGGGCCCCACAACAAGAATAATTCCACATGCACAAGAATAATACCATTAAGCTGACAAACATCATCTACAGATCACCTTGGGACTACAAAGTGCTCAGGGCAATTTTGAGGGGGCTAGCTGAGATGATCCCGTTTCAAAGACTGCTTGAATAAGGACGAGATAAACTCTGAACTTTGGCATTATAAACTGACTGAAAAACAAAGGATATAGCTACCTTTCCTAGAATTTGACAGTTATCCCAAAATTTTTCTTTTCACAATAAAGATACCTTCACCCATATCCAGCAAGAAGCAATTTTAAGAATACAATGCCCACATTCCCAAAGGGGTGGTGTGGGGTGGGTGGTTTTTTGGTCTTTTAATGGGTTTTGGGTCTGGGATAATTTTCAATGTTTAGGAGGATTGATTAAAGGTTAGGAAAGTGGCTAAGCAAAGGAGATTAGATTTAAGGTTCTTGTTAAAAAAAAGATACATAGAAATGTTAGAATAGAAGTTAGATTATTGATTATACTGGGAAAAATAAAGAGAAGATATAGATATGATATAGATAAAAAGATAGATTATTGAATCTACTTTTAAAAGACAATTATTAGTTTTAAATACTTTACATTGGATTGGATTTTTTATATTGTATACAAATTATATATATTGAGATTGATATTGTTAGAAAATACTATACGTATATATCTAATCTTCTTCAAAATATTGTACTTATACCATTTATTTAACAATGTAATGCAATTTGCTGATCCTTGAATGTTATTATGACCAATTATTAGAATAAAAAGAAGTGAAAGTTAGTAGTTAGACATAACAGCCAAACTTGTATTCATATTAGGTATGTTTTCAAGATTGAGTAGATATATTTTAGATAGACAGGTCATCTTCAAACCCTTCATAGATCTACAGAATATGGCATTTAAAATGTTTTAATAACTTAGAAAATTTTTTCTTTTTTGTTATGTCTATGAAACATGTCGGCTCCTCGCAGTACCAATCTACTTCAGAGAAAATATGGGCATTGAAAAACTGCATATGGAGTTAACTTTCATTGTGGCAAAAGTTAGCCACTGAACAACAAAGTATCCTCAAATCAACTGCTGACAAACAGGACAGACAAGACATGAAAGAAAGGACTACCCATTTTTGCCAAAACAAGTGTGGTTGTGGCATCTTCTGAGTCCAGGACAATATGGCACCATCCCTGAAGTGGCCTTTGCAATCTGGAAAAGGTATAGTGCCCTTTTCCTTGAAGGCAATTTAACAGGCAGTGGGCTGATGGCTTCTTATGTGCAGTGGAACAGCAGCTGAAACAGTTATTCTTGAAGAATAACTAAGCTCATACCTCTCAATAGTAGACTGGCATTTAATAGAGGGATGTGGAGAAGAATGGGATGCTGAGATGAAGCCACACACACACAGCCAAGAAGAATCAACAGCTGAATTCAGAAAACATCAACAATTTCCAGAATTTAAAAATCCTTAATCATGACATGACACTACTAGAATTCAAGTGTTTCTGGTACATGGACTGCTCTCACCAAATGTGAGCTAGAACTGTTAACCTTGTGTACATCCTACTTCACAAATGAGTCTGTCCGATATGCTAAGCCTATAGGCTGAAGATGATGCCCCAACACTGCGTAGAAACCTCAGATGACTGTCCAGCCAGCTGGCTGTTTCTGTCAACTCACATTTTTTTTTGGAAGCTGCTTGCGTACACTTCCTGTTTTATTTTTATAAGGTAATATTTCCTTCTTGGGTCTCTGAGAGAGTTGAAGATTAGATAGTTATAGTTAAAGTTTAGATAGTTTTCCTTGTTAAGTATTTTAGAAAAAAAACTCACTAAAGTGTGAGTGTATAAATTTGAAAGACGTTATATGATAGTTCTGTTAGTAATATAAGTTAGGATAGAAAGTGAATCAGGTACATTTTGGACTTACCAAAATAGGATAGATAATGGAATTATTTTTTCTGAATTTGTCAAATGCAAATGGACTATACAATGTTTAGGTTTTTATTGCTTGTATATAGTATATAGTCATTGTACTTTTGTATATAGTTTTTCTTATAACTTTTTTCCTTTTTCTTTTTATTAAAATAGAAAGGGGGAAATATGGTGATATTTTATTTGTACTGAAATGTGATATTAACAAAGTATGTTAATAAATAAAGTTGCCTGGGGTTCAGAGCTAATAGCAAGCCATAGCAGATGCTGGGTGGTGGCAGCGCACACCTTTAATCCCAATCACATGACAGGCAGATCTCTGTGTGTTCAAGGATACAGCCAGCATGGAGACACATGCCTTTAATCTTAATACCAACCATAGAGACCTAGAGGTCTGTATAGACAGGCAGTTATGAGGAGATCATGTGGTTGGGCTTACAACCAATAAGAAGTCAGAACAGAAAGTCAATAAAAAGACAGACACACAGGAAGTAGGCCTCTTTCAGAGGGGAAGGACAGCAGCTGCAGGAAGAGTAAGAAGGCGGTTTTAAGTCTCAGCTCTCAGTTTCTGCTCTGACCTCTTGGTCTTTTAACTCTGTATTTGTCTCTCTGTTTCTTATTTAATAAGACTATTACATCTACAGATCACAAAAAGGCACTTGGAAAAGGAGTCAGTGGAGAACAAGAGACAAATTCCTGCAAAGTGCTAGTAGTTAGAAAGCATTAGTTTGAACAAGTCTTGATTTTTTTTCTCCCTCAAGGGACACAGAGGTGCCATTGAAAGTTTCTTTATTGCACAAAGGAATGAATCTGCTTGCAGTACATTATAAAGTCTTCGTAATCCATGGGATTCATAGCACAATATGTTTTAATCACCAAGGCTGACATTAAATTTTATATTACTGAAACTTCAATGTAAGATGATATGAGAAACCAGATAAATGAATTTTTGGAATCTTGAGTATGTACTTAAGGAGAGAAAGCACAAAGTTCACTTTATGAAATGTTTCATTTGTCTATAAGGAAACTGATGAATATACAGTACCATTGAGATGTACCCCATTCTGGGTGCAAATGCCTCTTGCAAATTGCAACTTTGAAAATGGACTTCATGTCATTATACTGAGGCCTGAAAATCCCTTTTTCTCCTTTCATAGCTCCTTTGACATTCTTTTTTTTGAATTTTTATTATTATCATTATTTATTTTACAATACTATTCAGTTCCACATAATAGCCACAGATTCCCTTGCTCTCTCCCCCTCCGCTCCCTCTCCTTCCCCCCAGCGTACCCCCCATTCCCACCTCCTCCAGATCAAGGCCACCCCCAAGGACTGGGATCGACCCGACAGACTCAGTCCAGGCAGGTCCAGTCCCCTCCTCCCAGATTGAGCCAAGCGTCCCTGCATAAGTCCCAGGTTTCAAACAGCTAACTCATGCAACGAGCCCAGGACCTGGCACCACTGCCTAGATGCCTCCCAAACAGATCAAGTCAATCAACTGTCTCACCTATTCAGAGGGCCCGATCCAGTTGGGGGCCCCTCAGCCTTTGTTTCATAGTTCATGTGTTTCCATTCATTTGGTTATCTGTCCCTGTGCTTTATCCAACCCTGGTTTCAACAATTCTCGCTCATATAAACCCTCCTCTTTTTCACTAATTAGACTCCCAGCGCTCCACCAGGGGCCTAGCTGTGGATGTCTGCATCCAGATTCCTCAGTCCTTGGATGGGGTTTATGGCACAACCATAAGGAGATTAAGGGGATACAAATTGGAAAGGAAGAAGTCAAGCTTTCCCTATTTGCAGATGACATGATAGTATACTTGAGTGACCCCAAAGATTCCACCCAGGAATTGATAAAGCTTATAAACACCTTCAGCAACATAGCAGGATACAAGATCAACTCAAAAAGAATCAGTAGCCCTCCTATATACAATGGACAAAAAAGCTGAGAAGGCAATTAGAGATACATCACCCTTTACAATAGCCACAAATGACATAAAATACCTTGGGGTAACACTAACCAAGCAAGTGAAGGACCTATATGACAAGAACTTTAAGTCCCTGAAAAAAGAAATCGAAGAAGATGTCAGAAAATGGAAAGATCTCCCATGCTCATGGATAGGCAGGGTTAACATAGTAAAAATGGGAATTTTACCAAAAGCAATCTACAGATAAAATGCAATCCCCATCAAAATACCAACACAATTCTTCACAGACCTGGAAAGAATAATACTCAACTTCATATGGAAAAACAAAAAACCCAGGATAGCCAAAAGAATCCTGTACAATAAAACAACCTCTGGAGGCATTATGATCCCTGACTTCAAGCTCTACTATAGAGCTACAGTAATAAAAACAGCTTGGTATTGGCATAAAAACCGACATGTGGACCAATGGAATCGAATTGAAGACCCTGACATTAACCCACACATCTATGAACATATAATTTTTGAGAAAGAAGCCAAAAGTGTACGATGGAAAAAAGAAAGCATCTTCAACAAATGGTGCTTGCATAACTGGATTTCAACATGTAGAAGGCTGCAAATAGATCCATATCTGTCACCGTGCACAAAACTGAAGTCCAAGTGGATCAAGGAACTCAACATAAATCCAGCTACTCTGAACCTGCTAGAAGAGAAAGTAGGGAGTAGTCTTGAACGCATTGGCATAGGAGATCACTTCCTAAATATAACACCAGTAGCACAGACACTGAGACAATCAATCAATGGGACCTCTTGAAACTGAGAAGCTTTTGTAGAGCAAAGGATACGGTCAACAAGGTAAAGCAACAGCCTACAGAATGGGAAAAGATCTTCACCAACCCCACATGTGACAGAGGACTGATATCCAGAATATATAAGGAACTCAAGAAATTAGACATCCTTTGACATTCTTTATAAATCATGCAATCCTGGTTTTCAAGTAAAAATAGGAATATAAATATGTGAGACTCTCATCAGATAACATACAGGCAAAGTGACAAGAGTCCTATAATGTTAGCACTGGGGTAGTAGAGAAATGAATTGGGATCAGGAATTATAGGCCTGCATGGATCACATGACACCATCTCTCAGTGAAATCCAAAAGTAAATAAATTAATAAATAAAGATGTTTTGATTATTGTATTTAACTTTATAATATTATTGTTACATATTTTGAATCAGGGTCTCAGATATTCCATGCTGAACTAGATAAGTTTATACCTAAGAATGTCCTTCAAATCCTCTGCCTCCTACTCTTTGTGTTGGGATACATGGCCATCAAGTCCAGCTAAGGCAGTGCTGAGGATTGAGCCCAGGACTTCTTGCATTCTAGGCAAGCACTTGACTAACTGAGCTACATTCTCTGTGTTATAAGCTATGCTTCAGAGATTGTCGTGCTTTACATGGGTATAATTCCACAATACCAATTGCAAAATACAACCTAAAATTTCAAAAATCAGAGTTATCATCAGGATGGTGGTCTGTGTCCTATCCTTGCCTTTACCAAGATTAGTATTTTATTAACTTTAAAACTCCAAATACACACTAGAAAGCCTTTGGAAATGTTTTGTTAATAAATTGCAAGTGAAAGTGAGAACTTTTAGGAAAACTTTCCTAGATTCTTATGTTATTATCCTTTACTTGACACACATCATTTTTTAATAAGTGTGTGTTGGGGAGTATGTATGTGTGGCCATGGTCAAACTCTTTGTAGTCAGAGAATATCATATATGTGCAACATAGTTTACAAATTCTTGTCGGGGTCCCTTCCCTTATCCCAAGTGAGACTACATCTGACTCAATTTTCTTCTCAGTACTCAAGAATAGGAACTTTTTATAGGCTAAGTCATAAACCAATGCTGGACCCAGTTCAGGAGACATGAGAAAACACACAAGGTTGATCTGCCATTTCATAATATAGTCTGAAGGTCCTTAGAACCTAGACATCTTGGATCTTGCCCAGAGGTAGGAGACAGAGAGGCTGGGGGGCAGAGTGGTGAGAAGGAGCTGGAGAAGCCAGTGAGGATCCTGGGAGTTTCGGTGGTCTGAGCCCTGGGAGCCTTGCCTTTGCTGTGTTTGAGGAAGCTCTCTGCTCTCCTGTCCTACTGGCCACTTCCTTGGTTCATCAAGGATAAATCACAGAAGTCCTGTTGATGGTGGCTAACAGCCAGGGAAGGAGAGTCTGGTGTAAAGAAACTGCTGGAGTACAGAGTAGAAAGTTATGAACATTGGAAGCTAGAGCTCTACCACAGCTTTCAGCCTTCAGTCTTCCAACCTGGGTTTAGCAGCATCTTAAAGAACAAGGTGGGAGGGTGCAAAGTCCCAAACGAGGAGGGCAAATCTAGTCCTGGTTCCTTACAAAGCTCTGTAGGGATGGGCAAAGAACTCCCTCACAGGTGAGTTTATGGATTATTCTGAACAAATTTTGAAAAGTGAGCAGTAGGCATTTGTTTTGTTAGACACCATCTAACTGCACCAGTATAACCCCCCAGGCACCAAAATAGATATTTGCTGATGAAACGGCCTCCTAAGGTTTAGTGCACCCTTCTAGGAATTTTCTGAATCAGAAGGTAACATTTTAAAATGAAAGAAGACTTATTTTTATTTTATTCCTTTTAATTGTGCGCATGACACGCAGATGTGGGTTCCTCAGACATTTCTTATCCTCTGGAGTTGGGTTACAGGTGACAGTGAGGCAACCCATGTGGGTTCTGGGAACTAACCTCAAGTCCTCTGCAAGAGGAGGATGCACATGTAATGAGTGAGCCATCTCCCCATTTCAAGAACATTGATTTATGTTTCGAAAATTATTGTTTTAGCCTCAAAAGCAGTATTTCTAAGTAGCGTATTTGAGATATGATTTTTGATAGTCAGGCTGAGTCTGGCCTTTGAAACTCAGGATCTTTCTGCCTCAGCTTCCCATGTGCTGCGATCACAGGCACAGTCCACTATTTTCTGCTTCAAAATCAAAACTCCTTGAACTGAAAGTGAAATGGAACACAGAGATCTGTGGTGATATTTTATTTGTACTGAAATGTTATTTTAATTTTATGTTAATAAATAAAGTTGCCCTGGGGTCAGAGCTATTAGAGTCATAGTAAGAGCGTGGTGGTTAGAAGAGCTAGGTAGATTTCTGTGTGTTCAGGGATACAGCCAGTATTGGAGACATACGCCTTTAAGACCTGGAGGGCGGTACTTACAGGCAGTGATGAGGCAGTCATGTGGTTGGGTTTACAACCAATGAGAAGGCAGAACAGAAAGATTATTTAAACAGGGACACAGGAAGTACCTCCCTCTCTCGGGGAAGCTAGGAGCACTGCAGGAGGTAAGATTTTATCTCTGAGCTCTGACCTCTCGGCTTTCTTTTTTACATTGGCTCTGTGTTTCTTATTTTAAAAAGAGGATTGGTTACATCTACAGAGATCAGAGCCACAGGTGTAACTCTGGTGTTGTGTTATCTTACACTGGGTTCAATCCCAGTGCCACAAAAGGCACAAATGGAAACTACAGAGCCTCAAAATCCCGGATGTTGTATAAATGAGAAACCCATTCACTGTGTTCATTGTCTCTTCCCCCACCAGAAACCCTTTCTCTGTTGTCCAGATGTGGGAGCCCTGTTTTCGGGTTCATCATGGCTTTACCCAGCAGGTCTGAATGGAGAGGATGATTAGGACCACGGGCCTGAGTGCAGGTGTCTGAGATGGTCTGCACTTGGCTGTGCTGGGGGAAGAGGTCATTTGCTCCACCCCTTGGCGTCTCCATAAATACCCTGGGGCAGAGACAGTCAGGGCCCCTTGGAAAAGGTTCCAGGCCCTCTCGAGGCTATCTTTTATTTCCTATCTGTTTATCCCCGCAACATTCTCTGCAATAAATCCTTCTATCTAATATTTCCTGCTGCTCACACTCAAGAAAACTCTGGGGAGCTGTGGGGTTGGTGGGTAAACACCCCACATCCAGAACAGGACCTAGCCCATAGAAAGTGCTCAGATTGTCCTTGTCTTGCAGAGTGGAAGGAGAACATTAACATGTTTATTTCCTTTTCTTTTTTTTTTTTGAGAGAGAGGGGTCATCTGGTACCTTCTCCCTTTTATTTGTTTATTTTATTTTTGATCCTGGCATCTTTGGACTCTGGATGTCCTGACAATTGAACCCGGTTCCTCTGGAACATCAGTCAGTGCACTTAACCTCTGAGCCACCTCTCTCTTTAGTATTTATTTTCTTATATTTTATCTTCATAGTGAAGCTATCTCAGCCTTTGCTGGGATAAGCTTAAACCTTACAAATCTAATTTTTTGCATTCCTTCCCTCTCCTAAACTTGCCTACTGTCTTTTAAAGTGACTTTTAGTCCAACCTGATGGAAGAGAGACATCTGGGTCCTCAAGATTGTCCAGTGACCTTAAATCCAGCCTTTGCTTATGAGCTTCACAGTGTGCCTTGTTCCTGCTGTGGTTTCTTGCACATGTCCTGGCAGCCAACATCCTCTACTTTAGATCTGGGTAAAGCAGTTATAGAGAATGTTTCCTTTCCCTTATACCTTCTTCCAGCCAGTTGACACCCAAAACTACTTAGCTCTTCTTTTAGACTACAGTTAGTGGATAAGTTTTTTAATAGTTAACCTAGTTTAATCTCAATTATGATTTTTTTTTATTTTGCTGTGCAAAACTCTGGCTTAGGCAGGTGTGGTGGCATTCACCTTTAATCCCAACACATCATAGTGGTCTGATCTTTGTAACTGGGAAATAATATGTGATATATATTCAATAAAAATTGGCTGAATTGCAGCTGGAAAGATGACCCAGTGGTTAAGAACACTGGCTGTTCTTGCAGAAAACCTAGGTTCAATTCCTAGCACTCACAAGGCCTGTAATCTTAGTTCCAGGCCCTCTTCTGGCCTCCATGGATTCTGCAAACATGTGGTGTACTAACTTACATGTAGCCAAAATATCCATACACATAATCAAAAAGTTTATTATAGATGACTGAATAAAAAAGAGGTGAGATATCCAGGCAGTGGGACCGGGTCCTGTGCTCATTGCATGAGTTGGCTGTTTGAAACCTGGGGCTTATGCAGGGACGCTTGGCTTAGTCTGGGAGGAGGGGACTGAACCTGCCTGGACTGAGTCTACCAGGTTGATCTCAGTCCTCAGGGGAGGTTTTGCCCTGCAGGAGGTGGGAATGGGGAGTGCACTGGGGGAAAGGGGAGGGTGGCGGGAGGGGGGAGAACAAGGGAATCCGTGGCTGATATGTAGAACTGAATTGTATTGTAAAATAAAAAAAAAGAGGTGAATGGACAACTTGCATCATTCAGTTCTACCTGAGAAAACTGAGAAGTCAAGAAGCCTAGTTATCTAAGGAACTGTCATTTAGTGAAAGAATAATAACTGAGGCCAAGATCTCATCATTTGAGACCCCAGCTCTTGAGTGTTTTTCACTAGCATACACTATGAACAATGTAGGAAACCTTGTCTTAACAGGGATTGGCCATTCTTGAGTCACTGATCTTGTATTTATGGGAGTCTTTTTTGTGTATGTTTCTTTGGTTTCATTTTGTTTTGTTTTTCTGTACGTTTGTCTGTGTACCACATAGATGCAGTGTACCAAGAAGCCAGAAAAGGGCATCAGATCCCCTGCAATTGGAGTTACAGATGGTTGCAAGCTGCCTTGTGGGTGTTGGAAACTGAACCTAGGGTCCCTGAAGAACAGTCAGTGATCTAACAGCTGAGCCACTGCTCCAGCCCCTTATGTGTATCTGGTAAACTAACAATGTGTTTAGGTACTTATGATCCCCAGAAATTTACACAGTGCTACTGGGGATTATATTTGTTATTAAAACCCCCTCGCCCTGAATCTACCAACCACATTTCAGGACAGTCTCCATGCTCAGATGTAGTTGTGCAGCAGAAAGCAAACTCAATAGTATATTCTTTAAAAAAACCCTCTCTCAAATTTTCACTAAAAGTATTATTGTACTCATTCAGTAGTCTTTCTCAAAAGAGAAATCTCTACACAGTATTGACTAAAATATTGATTCTCTGTTGTTGTTTCTGGGTTTTTTCTTCAGTCAATATCTTATTATAGTATACAAACTGCATAGAACCTACCATCCCACCCTCCTGTTTCCACTTCCCATATCCTAGAATTACAGGTATGTGCTACCACAAATAGCTCCGAAACACTGATTATTTAGAAAAAACTTTCAGTGGTATTTGTGTGTGTTTTTCTGTTTTGTTTTTCAAGACAGAATCTCAATATGTAGGCTAGGTTGACGCTAAACTCACAGAGATCCTCCTGTCTCTGTCTCCAAGTGTTAGGATTACAGGCTTGTATCACCACACCTGGCTCAGTGTTATAGTTAGAGCTGGTGTATTGTTTTCTGGTTAATATGTCTTAGGACAGTGAAAGTGATCTCTAGCTTCTATGGCTAAGGTCTGAGGGTGCTGGAATCTTTAAGGGACCCTGAAAAAATTAAGATAATGGTTAAGTCCTGGGGGAGCTAGCTGTTGTCCAGTTTTGGTGTGAGGAAATAATACAAGCCTTATCTAAAGTTCTGATTGCAGTAGTCTGTGAGGCTAGATCATCTCAACCAGTAGTTCTGAAGCTGTTCTGGATTGAGGACTTTGAGGTAACTGCAACAGAAACACTCTGAGAGGCTGGATCACCTGAGCCATCCATTTTCATTGGTGTCTGGTCCCCTTGTTCAGAAAGTACGCAAGCTTTCAAAGGTAACATATATATCTGTATTAACACAAGTATGAAATGTGCAATGTGTACAAGTCAATTAAAGATTTTTTGTTTTATGTTTGAACAGGTAAAATATATCTTACCTGTCTTATAGTTTTTTTTTTTTAGGTTCATTTGTTTATGTCTGTAGCCACGATTTTTAAGGGGTCTTCCCCAATCAAATCTGATCTCTATCAACCTTGAATAAATCCACAGCCTTTCATTTTCTGTGAAAACAAAAGCATTGTAGTGTGGTCATCATATAAAGATTGTCTTTGTATATCAGCATAATTACCTTCTCCAAGAAGTTGACATTGGGAAATTTCCATACCTCTAGCCCTACATCATTGTTCAATTGTCTTAGCCTCATCTTTCCACCAGGTCCTCCATTGTAACTGTAGACAGCCTCCAAAACAGCTGTGACCAAATCTTTCTAGTCTTGAGAGATAATTCTATTACAAGTTGACCACGAGTTTAACATTTGCTTCGCATACAGAGAATGCATACCATATGAGACTATAGCTTCCTTGAATCTCCTCATATCTAACTTTTGCACAGAAGTCTAAACAGCTCATACACAGCCTTGATCATTGGGCAGTTTTTGTAAGGTTACCAGATAGATTAAGGTTGGCTGTTTTAAAGCCTTAAGCTGTTTCTCTGTAACCGTGTCATGCAATGCTGAGATTGGTTCACCTTTACATTCTTCTGTCTGGGTCTGAATTTCTCTATGATTTGCTTTAACAAGTTTTTCTAAACTTTTTATCTTGGCACTCACATTAACCAACTTTTTACATGACAAAACAGAAATATCAAACAAATATTTATAATTGGCATTACATCTAACCCATCAACATTAATTATCCTCTCATTTAGTTGTTCCATTTTCAGACTGCCTAATGTGTTATCAAGCAGAGACCAAACACCCTCTATTGTAAAAATGTTTCCCATTTTTTAATGTGGAGAAAAATCTCTTTTAACTAATTTTTCTCTTTAAAAAAATCTTAATTGACTCACCAACTCTGCCGACTGCATAGAACAGTAGAAGCCCAAGAGGCTTTCAAGGCAGCTACTTAGCTTGAGAGATGAGGATCCAGAGAGAGCCCACAACCCACCAGGAGAGAAGAAGCCAAAGAGACTCTGACCCATGTGGGATGGAGATTCTGGCTGCATGCAGCTTGGGTCTGAGCTGGGGGTCTGCAAGGCAACAGGCATTTGGCTTTTTTCATGAATTCATGCCACAAATGTTGGGTCGCTAGATGTAACATGAATCTTAAAAGGTCTTATTAAAAAAAAACCTGGAACCAGATACAGGGGTGAAAGCTGAAAGATCAGAGAAATAGAACAAGCTAGACACGTTCTTACCACTATGAAATTCTCAGCCTCAAGAGAGTGAGTTCCTGTTTCCTCATGCCTTGTACACCTTTCTCTGCCCAGACATCACTTCCTGGGATTAAAGGCATGTGTGTTTCCGAAGCAACAGCATGAGATCTCAAGTGCTGGGATTAAAGGTGTGTGTCACCATGCCTGGCTCTGTTCCCAGTGTGGCCTTGAACTCACAGAGATTCATACAAATCTTTGCCTGCTGAGTTTTAGGATTAAGGGTATATACCATCACTGTCTGGCCTCTATGTCTAATCTAGTGGCTGGCTCTGTCCTCTGATCCTCAGATAAGTTTTGTTGGGGTACATAATATATCACCACAGTATTTTAAGAAAGTAAAACAGATGGAATTTTTATCCATATATAAGAGGTGTAATAATTTAGATACTGAAGACCAATGTTTCCTATAATTACAGTAGCTCTTAATGGCATTATATGTTAAAAAATCAAGATACTTTCCCTTAAACCCTTAAACTTAAAATTATTTTAAATTCTGCAAATATCAAATAAAATATTTATTGTGTATATAACTGTATATAACACAGTGGCAAAGTGTAGTCAATCTTATTGTTTTGCAATGTTAGATTTGGTACTTTCTAATTTTATCATTGTGTGGGTTTCTATCCAGATGTCATAAGGTGTTCATGATTAGTTTAATGTAGTATATGATACTCCCACTATATATCACATGACCATTTCATATCCAACACAGATAATTTCAAAAGGAAATCAAACTCATATGTTCAGTAGAAGATTTAATATGACCAAGATATTTCTTCCCAAGTAAAATTTTCAGGTATTTCTTTTCCTTTAGACTGATTCCTATGTGCTTAGCCTTACCTGAATCATCCTCGAAATGAAGTCTTCCAAGAGCCAGGATACAACATATTTCCTTTAAATGCGCAAAATATGATGTTTGGCCAGTATGGGGAACTGTTAACAGAAATTGCCAGAGAAATATAATGCTACAATAACATAACCAATTAACTGATAAGAACTTCAATAATGGTGAAGAGATGGGATGTTGCAGTTTCACATCCAAATTACCACACACAGTTTTAGATCCTAAAAGGTCATTTATTGGCCTCATCCTTTTGTGACCTGACATATTCCATTTGGTGGCTATGAGGTTAATCCTTTTGTAATGTAGAAAAGATTCCCAGCATCCCTCAACACAAGAATCTCATCATACAGCATCTCAGGCCTATTATAAAGAGGTCTCTGCTTTGCTTTAACCAGCCTACCAGGTGTTCCCATCAACGTATTTGAAAACTGTCTTAATTCATGATTTTCTTTGTGTTAGTAGAATTCTTAATGAAAGTATTACCACATTGGAACATGGCGTTTGGGATAAGGCCATGGTCACTAAGATGAGACTCCATTAAAAAACAAAAACAAGCTAGATCTTTCATTTCGTGGTGAGAGCTATGTTTGTTTCTCACTTTGACATCATTTAAAACTCTGCCCACAATATGTTACTTCTATGCTTTCATTTTTTTATGTTCTACAGTGCTCCTCCTTTACCATTCTCTTACAGCTTTCCCATCCAAGTCTGAAAACTTTTATAAAATTTATAGTAGTAGTCATGGATTGGCTCTTGTAGAGGGTGCCTCCAATCCAATGAGAGAGCTGTTATTTACCCTACTGACAACCAGACCTTGACTGTCACCTGAGAGTGACATGTGTGTCAAATAACTTTCACAATTGGATTCTTCCTTGCTCGGCATGCTAATGTTGATGTTTTTAAGGTTCACTGATAACTGAGACTGTTGACAACTTTTCTCCCCATCAGCTTGTGTAGTTCCTTCTAAGATTGTGAACACTACATTATAGTGAAGAAGCTCCACATCAATTCCAACTTCATTTTTCTGTGTCTTGCAACGTAGAGGTGTGATGTAAGCAGAGGGATCTTAACATCTAGATTTGGTGATCAACAAAGATGCATGGCTAAAGGCTGTATAGTTTTGGAGGCTCTAGGCCCTCCCCCTGTAACCAATAACCATGGAGTTATTCCACATCTCACACAGGTAATCACATACTGTGTGACACATTGTGTCTAGGACTGTCATTTTCAACTCTTGCAGGGTATTTCCAAATTTAAAATTCTGTAGTAAATATTGATCTGTGCATGTCAAGGACTTCCACAAATTCTTAATAATTACATGTCAGGGAGGTTCCCACCTCCTTTGTGAGATGTATTTCCAATATTTCACTTAAACAGTCCCTTTTAATCAAGTTTATAATCTTGCAACTCTTATTAGGATCCTTGTTATATATAGGAGGCGGACACAAAAGCATTTAGGGTTAATTCTCAATTTAAAGAGGGCTATAGGTTTTCCTGGAATAGGAAAATCACATTCAAACTTGCCATATGTAATTTGGATTAAATTTATAATCTAGACAATATGTAACACATACACAAAAAAATTTCTATGCAACTTAGAAAGAAATGGTACCACAATGCTTGAAGCAACATCACCAAGTACATGATGTGGTAGGTGAGAAGAAAACAAAGCAGACAAAATCAGTGTAGCAAATAGTTTCTATGACAGAAAGAATATTTTGTCTAAGTCATAGAAAGAAGGCAACCTGGGTACACCAGGCACTGTGTAGGCATTAAGACTGAGAGGAACCAGCATCTTCAGCCTCCTTACTCAGGATACTCATCCCACTGTGGTTATAGCAGCTACTTTCCTGATGTTTTGATTACCACCTGGAATTCAACTGCTCATTTGCCACTACTGTATTCATTCATTTCCCATAAACTTGGCCCTGAGCTATTGTGTATTTATGTCAGTTTCCAACGTCCAGCCATCTTAGAGTACCTCCTTTGGGCAGCTGGCCAATGTGCTGTAAATCATTGTTCTAGAGAGAAGGAAAGTGTTCAGATGCACTCTTTGTCCATGACTGCTCAACAGGCAGAAAGGAAAACAGGAGGTTTTTTTTATTGGTTGGTTGGTTTTGTTTTCTTTTTTTAAATGTGTAATATTTATTTTTTAGGATTCATGTTTTTTTGTTTGTTTGTTTTGGTTTTTTGATACAAGCTTTCTCTGTGTAGTTTTGGTGCCTGTCCTGGATCTCGCTCTGTAGACCAGGCTAGTCTCGAACTCACAGGCCTGCTTCTGCCTCCAGAGTGCTGGGATTAAAGGTATGCACCACCACTGCCCAGCAGGATTCATGTTTTATGGCTTCCATTTTATTAGATTTTATTTTACTGTTTAAGCAGCATAAAAATAGTATGTTTCCTTATGTCACTTTCATAAGTACTTAGTTTTGATTGACCTTGCTCCTCTCCATTGGCAGGAGCTCTGGATCAATGCAGTCATGTAGATCAAATGGCTCACTGTATGGCAGAACCTCATTGAGCTCCTTGCTGTGTGACAAAGATCCTGCAAGAAGATCCTGCTCTATCTCCTATGATTCCCTAAAACTATATCTTGTTCTGGGTCTCTCCTTTCTTGTCTTGTTGCTGTTGCTACTGAGTTTTTCATGGTGATTGGGCATAAGAGAATAATGAGAGGATATTATGGGGAAATGGAGAACCATTCCTCTGGAGAAGATGAATTTAATGGCAAACATTATGTAAATAGATAGTTCCTATGCTTCCTTCACTCCTGCACAGCATAATTGTATGACTACTCCAACTGCTGTAAAAGAAATTACTTTATCTGAAACTATTAAAGAATAGTTAATGTGGGTCCTGATGATTGTGCTTTGAGTGGTACTGATCCCAGAAAGTATTTGATGCATAGGTGATATTAGAAACACTCATTAGTACATTGTCTATAGGAAACTTGAGAAGGTCGATAAGAGCAAAGCTTAAAGTGTACATTTGTGCCTAAAATTGCTGATGTAAGATCAAAGGGACCTGGGGAATGTGTACTTATAATTGAACCTAGAAAACTTGATGCTTATTGTGTTACATGGTGCAAACACTGCATCAGGCTTCTTGAAGAATGAAAATAACTCTTTTAGATTTGTTTCTAAGACTCAATGTCTGGTTCCTTGTGACCACAAAGGATGGCCAGCCAGAATATTTTAGCTAGCATAAAAAGACTTAGTTGCCTGTTAGCCTCAGGGGCCAGCTGTTTCCTTCCCAACCTGCCAGGAGGGATGGTGATCTGAGTGTAAAACTGATGACCTGTGACTAACCTTTGTTCCCTGGACATGGAAGGAGAAGGTGAGTAGACAGTTTGGGAAACACTGCAATATAATCTTGAAAGTTCTTGGGAATTGATTACATCAAACCCATGTTTTACATGCCTTGCTGTACATAACGGTTTTGTTATTAGAAAGATAAATAAAAGAAGTCCTCTCTTAGGAAGACAGAGAGTGTGTGTAATCAATACATCCCTGTGTGTGTCTCCATTCTTCCTGTGCCAACTCCATGTCTCCTCCTTGGGACCTCAACTCCACTGGAGCTGGACTCCAACACTCCATTTCACTGCCTCATCTCCCTGCTGGTATCTTTCTGCCTCTCATATCCTTTCTCTACATTCATATTACATCTGTTCCATTACTTTCTCCACACCCTTCACATAAAGCTCTATCCTCTCTCATGAACCTCTTTTCAATTTCCTGTACTTTTTCACTTCCAGTTCCACATAATTATGATCATATTAAAATTACAAACAAGGATCTGCATATGAGAGAGAAAATGTGATGTTCATCTATCTGAGCCTGGTTTACTTCATTTAATATAATATTTTCTAGTTTCATCCATTTTCTGCATGTGTCATAATTTCATTTTTCGTTATGGCAGAATAAAATTTCATTGTGTATATGAGCCATGTTTTTTATTACAGAAAGGGGTTGTCATCAAGACTTCATACAAGAATCTATCTAGTTTGCAACAGGTTCAAATTTTGAGTGAAATCAAGGTAAAATAAAAAGGAAAAAATAAGAATTGTAATAGGTATTACTACTGGGATACTATAAAAGTCTGTGGTAGCAATAGAAAATAATTACATAGACCTTATTTGACGAATCTAGAATAAATATCATGGATCAAAACCTCAATAATTACCCACTAACAGAATCTCTAAAATTTGATTTGATTGAGACTACACTACAACTAATTGCTGAATATTGGTATTGTCAGAGAGAGAGAGAGAGAGAGAGAGAGAGAGAGAGAGAGAGAGAGAGAGAGAGAGAAGAGAGAGAGAGAAAGAGAGTGGGAGAGACCCCCCAAAACTAACTAAAAAATCCAGTGGTGATATATTTATAAGTACTTCTATAAAAGATAACTGTATTAGAATTCATTCCCGCAAAACAACTAAATTTCATTATCAAGTGCAATGTATTCTCTTAGGTGTGATGATAAATAGCATACATGCATTGGATAGCTAATGTTAACTTTGTGAGTGTGGAGAGTAATGTTTTCAGTTTTATAAACATCCTTCCAACAAAATTCATTGAAGGTAATACAATGTTAGAAACATTAAAGACAAGTTTTATATTTAATCCTCCATTCTGAAAGCAAGGCAGAAGACAAAGTCTGAATTCACTGAAGTGTTACAGGTGGGTTGTATGCTTTTATCTATCAGGAAATCAAAGATCTACAAATTATTATTTTTTTATATCAGGATTGAGTTTTATTTTATTTTTTCCCTTTTATTTTATTTTACAATACCATTCAGTTCTACATATCAGCCACGGATTCCCTTGTTCTCCCCCCTCCTGCCCCCTCCCCTTCCCCCCAGCCCACCCCCCATTCCCACCTCCTCCAGGGCAAAGCCTCCCCCAAGGACTAGAAAGATCTACAAATTAAACTTCACCTAATTCTGTGTGGTTGGGGACAATGCTAGTTACAATGTAGCTCATTACTGCCATCTAGTATCAAGGAAGACAACTGCAACATCTTGATTGCTCCTTCAGTGCCATGCCAAGAGAACATTCTTGTGAGAATATGTCATGAATTAAGAATCTCGAGGGAATCTGTGGCTATTATGTGGAACTGAATAGTATTGTAAAATAAAAAAAATAAAATGTAAAAAGAAAACCGAAAAAAATAAATAAATTATAAACTTCTTAAAAAAAAAGAAAAGAAAAGAAAGAGAGATCTTGATAGGAGACATCATGGGAGTAGGGAGAAACATGGTGCTAGGAAAGTTCCCAGGAATCCACAAGGATGACCCCAGCTTAGACTACTGACAATAGTGGAGAGGGTGCCTGCCCTGGTAATGAGATTGGTGAACACCCTAACTGTCATCATAGAGCCTTCATCCAGGAACTGATGGAAGCAGATGCAGAGATCTACAGCAAAGCACCAGGCTGAGGCCAGGAATCCAGTTGAAGAGGGGGAAGAGAGATTTTATGAGCAAGGGGGATCAAGATCATGATGGGGAAACCTACAGAGACAACCGAACCCAGCTAGTGGGAACTCATGAACTTTAGAGCAACATCTGTGGAGCCTGCATGGGACTGGACTAGGCCATCTGAATAAGCAAGACAGTTGCGTAGCTTGGTCTGTTTAAGGGGTCCCCTGGCAGTAGGATCAGGATCCATCCCTGGTGTATGAACTGGCTCTTGGAGCCCATTACCCATGGTGGGACACCTTGCACAGCCTTGATGCAGGGGGAGGGGCTTGGACCTGCCTCAACTGAATGTACCAAGCTTTGCTGACTCTCCAGAAGAGGCCTTACCTTTTCAGAGGAGGCGATGGGAGTGGGTTGGAGGAGAAGGCAGGAGGGGGGGAGCAAGAGGAGGGATGAGAGGGGGATCTATGATTGGTATGTAAAATGAATTTAAAAAATTTCTTAATAAAGGAGGAAAAAAGAAAAAAAGAATCTCTACAACTGATATACTCTGCGCTTCTGGAGAAGTTGGAAACAAGGGGTTAATCAAGATGGAGACAGTGATATTAGACCTTGTATTTGGTCATTCTTGTGTTAATCATGACAGAAAAGGAGTTAGAACATCTTTTCAAAGGAACAATGGACAATGTGGCCTAGGGAGCAGATCTCTGCTGTATCCTTATAGAGTACAGATGCTATGTTTTGTAAAGATAACAACCTACATACCTTGAGCTGAATTGAACCACACCTCTAACAACTCTGTATTTTCCATCTGCTTCTACTCTGTAAATAAGAAACTAATAAGATAAAATACTAACTTAGTTTTTCCATGGATGTTGAAAACATTGCCCTACCAATTTCAAAAGGCTGTGTATGCTGTGTTTGATGTGAGATTTATGAACAAATGATTGTGTGTTACATTCATATGTACATTGGGCGCTAGACTTGTTTTACATGAGATTTGATTCTCATTCCATTCAGAGGACCAACAGGTGCAATGAAAACTTAAATTATATTTATGACAAACAGAAAAGTTTTTCAATTCCTTGCTCATAAGAAGTGGGGAAGAATTAATACATAGAAGCTGATGAGGTTTAAAATGAAAATAGGTCATAGGAATGAAGGGTTGAACAAATGAGTCAATCTTATTTACCATGACAATTTGTTTTCACTTTGTTCATTGACAGGTGGTTGGATGCTATTTATCTTGTACTTATATCCTGGACTATATTGTTGGTGGAAGTTTCTGTCCCACCACTTGCTCCCAAATAACTGACTTGGAGATTGAATATGAATTATAAATTGTCAGTCAATAGCTCAAGCTTGTTACTACCTAACATTTCCACTTAAATTAACCCATATTTCTTATCTATGCTTTGCCATGTGGCTCATGGTTTCAGACCTCATTTTTTACACATTCTGCTTCCTCAGTGGCTGGCTGGAGTCTCTGATTCAGCCCTTCCTCCTCCCTGCATTCTCCTGGTCTGCCTCTCCTGCCTAAACTTTTTCTGTTTAGCTATTGGCCAGTTAGCTTCTTTATTAAACCAGTCACAGAGACATACATTCACACAGTGTAAAGGAATATTCCACAGCACTATGTACTTTATTCTTCAGCATAAAACTTGTTTTATGTACATAGTGAGCATCTTCAATTTGTCTGAAATGTGTGTGAGGCTATTGATTGTGAAGAAAACCATGCATCATGTCTTGAATCAGGTGAGACAAATCACAAGTGAGGAACAAAACTGGTGGTCACAAGTAGAATATAATTGTGTGCATTCCATAGGAAGATAAGGCCTATGAGGCCAAGAGATGAGACAACCTGGAGTCTGCCTGAGGGCCTAGGAACAGGTACTGTGAGAGGCCTGATCATGCCTAGTCATTGAGGGGTGGCTATGCAATATCACTGGATCAGGACACAGCCTGGGTGCTGGGAGGAGGGTATATAAGGCTCTCCCCATTGCTGAATAAATGAGTCTGCTGTTGACCTTTTACCTGACTCCAAGTGTCTGTGCTGTCGATGCTGCACCATCTTACCCCGTCTCCCGACTCTTGGGAGACCCTGGGACCATTAGGACCCAACAATAGCATTCCTTCACACAATGACCCAATACTGTTTCTCTTATCAAACTAGCACATATTTTATTTTATTTTATTTTATTTTATTTTTTTTGGTTTTTCGAGACAGGGTTTCTCTGCGTAGCTTTGCGCCTTTCCTGGAGCTCACTTGGTAGCCCAGGCTGGCCTTGAACTCACAGAGATCCGCCTGGCTCTGCCTCCCGAGTGCTGGGATTAAAGGCGTGCGCCACCACCGCCCGGCCACATATTTTATTGAATAGACATTCCTAACAATTGTGTATGCAGTCAGGTATTCCACAAATGACAAAATAGTTGTCTATGAAAACTTCATTTTTTTCTCATATTTCAGTGTTCTGTATCTAATTGAGCATTCTGTCAAGAAAATTTCCTTATATCTTCCTGTCACAATCATTGTTTGAAAAATGGTTTTATTATTATTATTATTATTATTATTATTATTATTATTATTATTATTATTATTTTACAACACCATTCAGTTCAACATAATAGCCACAGAATCCCCTGTTCTCCCCCTCTCGCCCACCCCTCCCCCCAGCCCACCCCCCATTCCCACCTCCTCCAGATCAAGGTCTCCCCCGAGGACCGGGGTTGACCTGGTAGACTCAGTCCAGGCAGGTCCATTCCCCCCTCCCAGACCGAGCCAAGTGTCCCTGCATAAGTCCCAGGATTCAAAGAGCCAACTCATGCAACGAGCCCAGGACCTGGCACCAATGCACAGCTGCCTCCCAAACAGATCAAGCCAAATGACTGTCTCACCCGTTCAGGTGGCCTGATCCAGTTGGGGGCCCCTCAGCCTTTGGTTCATAGATCCTGTGCTTCCATTCATTTGGTTATTTGTCCCGGTGCTTTATCCAACCTTGGCTTCAACAATTCTCGCTCATATAAACCCTCTTCTTACTCACTAATTAGACTCCCAGTGCTCCACCAGGGGCCCAGCCGTGGATGTCTGCCTTCAGATTCCTCAGTCCTTGGATGGGGTTTATGGCACCACTATCTGGGTGTCTGGCCATCCCATCACCAGAGTAGGTCAGTTCCTGCCGTCTCGCGACCATTGCCAGCAGTCTTTTGAGGGGGTATCTTTGTGGATCTCCGTGGGCCTCCCTAGCTCTCTGCTTCCTCCCCTTCTCACCTTCTCATGTGGTCTTCATTTACCATGGTCTCCTATTCCTTGTTCTCCCTCTCTTTTCTTGATCCAGCTAGGATCTCCCACTCTTTCCCTCGACTGTCGCCCTTCATTGTTCCCACTCATGACCAGGCTATTCATGTAGATCTCGTCCATTTCTCCGTGTCATTTTTTGGGGTCCCGTTTTCCAGGTAGCCTCACTGGTGATGTGAGTAGCAGTCTAGTCATCCTTGTTCCACATCTAGCATCTTCCTATGAGTGAGTACATACCATATTTGTCTTTCTGAGTCTGGGTTACCTCACTCAGGATGATTTTTTCTAGATCCATCCATTTGCCTGCAAACCGTGTGATGTCGTTGTTTTTCTCTGCTGAGTAGTATTCCATTGTGTATATGTGCCACAATTTATTTATCCATTCTTCAGTTGAAGGGCATCTAGGTTGTTTCCAGGTTTTGGCTATTACAAACAATGCTGATATGAACATAGCTGAGCAAGTGCTCTTGTGGTATGATTGAGCATTTCTTGGGTATATGCCCAGGAGTGGTATAGCTGGATCTTGGGGGAGATTGATTCCCAATTTTCTAAGAAAGCGCCATATTGATTTCCAAAGTGGTTGTACAAGCTTGCATTCCCACCAGCAGTGGAGGAGAGTTCCCCTAGTTCCACATCCTCTCCAGTATAAAGTGTCTTCAGTGTTTTTGATCTTAGCCACTCTGACAGGCGTAAGGTGGTATCTCAGAGTTGTCTTGATTTGCATTTCCCTGATGATTAGGGAAGTTGAGCAATTCCTTAAATGTCTTTCAGCCATTTGGGATTCCTCTGTTGAGAATTCTCTGTTTAGTTCTAAAGCCCATTTCTCAATTGGACTGTTGGTCCTTTTGATGTCTAATTTCTTGAGTTCCTTATATATTCTGGATATCAGTCCTCTGTCAGATGTGGGGTTGGTGAAGATCTTTTCCCATTCTGTAGGCTGTCGCTTTGCCTTGTTGACCGTATCCTTTGCTCTACAAAAGCTTCTCAGTTTCAAGAGGTCCCATTGATTGATTGTTTGTCTCAGTGTCTGCGCTACTGGTGTTATATTTAGGAAGTGATCTCCTATGCCAAGGCGTTCAAGACTGTTTCCTACTTTTTCTTCTAGCAGGTTCAGAGTAGCTGGATTTATGTTGAGGTCTTTGATCCACTTGGACTTAAGTTTTGTGCACGGTGACAGATATGGATCTATTTGCAGCCTTCTACACGCTGATATCCAGTTATGCCAGCACCATTTGTTGAAGATGCTTTCTTTTTTCCATTGTATACTTTTGGCTTCTTTGTCAAAAATTGTATGTCCATAGGTGTGTGGGTTAATGTCAGGGTCTTCAATTCGATTCCATTGGTCCACATGTCGGTTTTTATGCCAATACCAGGCTGTTTTTATTACTGTAGCTCTATAGTAGAGCTTGAAGTCGAGGATTGTGATGCCTCCAGAAGTTGTTTTATTGTACAGGATTCTTTTAGCTATCCTGGGTTTTTTGTTTTTCCATATGAAGTTGAGTATTGTTCTTTCCAGATCTGTGAAGAATTGTGTTGGTATCTTGATGGGGATTGCATTGAATCTGTAAATTGCTTTTGGTAAGATTGCCATTTTTACTATGTTAACCCTGCCTATCCATGAGCATGGGAGATCTTTCCATTTTCTGACATCTTCTTCGATTTCTTTTTTCAGGGACTTAAAGTTCTTGTCATATAGGTCCTTCACTTGCTTGGTTAGTGTTACCCCAAGGTATTTTATGTCATTTTTGGCTATTGTAAAGGGTGATGTATCTCTAATTGCCTTCTCAGCTTCTTTGTCCATTGTATATAGGAGGGCTACTGATTTTTTTGAGTTGATCTTGTATCCTGCTATGTTGCTGAAGGTGTTTATAAGCTTTATCAATTCCTGGGTGGAATCTTTGGGGTCACTCAAGTATACTATCATGTCGTCTGCAAATAGGGAAAGCTTGACTTCTTCCTTTCCAATTTGAATCCCCTTAATCTCCTTATGTTGTCTTATTGCTCTGGCTAGAACTTCAAGTACTATATTGAATAAGTATGGGGAGAGTGGACAGCCTTGTCTCGTTCCTGATTTTAGTGGAATTGCTTTGAGTTTCTCTCCATTTAATTTGATGTTGGCTGTTGGTTTGCTATATATTGCCTTTATTATGTTTAGGTATGTTCCCTGTATTCCTGATCGCTCCAAGACTTTTATCATGAAGGGGTGTTGGATTTTGTCAAATGCCTTTTCTGCATCTAGTGAGATGATCATGTGGTTTTTTTCTTTGAGTTTGTTTATATGGTGTATTACATTGATGGACTTTAGTATGTTGAACCACCCTTGCATCCCTGGGATGAAGCCTACTTGATCATGGTGGATAATTGTTCTGATGTGTTCTTGGAGTCTGTTTGCCAGTATTTTATTGAGTATTTTTGCATCAATGTTCATGAGGGAGATCGGTCTGTAGTTCTCTTTCTTTGTTGCATCCTTGTTTGGTTTAGGAATCAGGGTAATTGTAGCCTCATAGAAGGAGTTTGGTAATGTTCCTTCTGTTTCTATTATGTGGAACAATTTAGAGAGTATTGGTATTAACTCTTCTTTGAAGATCTGGTAGAATTCTGCGCTGAAACCATCTGGTCCTGGGCTTTTTTTGGTTGGGAGACCTTTAATGACTGTTTCTATTTCCTTAGGGGTTATTGGACTATTTAAATAGTTTATCTGGTCTTGATTAAACTTAGGTATGTGGTATCTATCCAGAAAAATGTCCATTTCTTTTAGGTTTTCCAGTTTTGTGGAGTAGAGGTTTTTGAAATATGACCTTATAATTCTCTGGATTTCCTCAATGTCTGTTGTTATGACCCCCTTTTCATTTCTGATTTTGTTGATTTGGATTCTCTCTCTCTGTCTTTTGGTTAGTTTGGATAAGGGCTTGTCTATCTTGTTGATTTTCTCAAAGAACCAACTCTTTGTTTCATTAATTTTTTGTATTATTCTCTTAGTTTCTAATTTATTAATTTCACCTCTCACTTTGATAATTTCCTGGCGTCTATTCTTCCTGGGAGACTTTGCTTCTTCTTGTTCTAGAGCTTTCAGATGTGCTGTTAATTCACTAGTGTGCGATTTCTCCAACTTCTTTATGTGGGCATTTAGTGCTATGAATTTCCCTCTTAACACTGCTTTCATAGTGTCCCATAATTTTGGGTATGTGGTGTCTTCATTTTCATTGATCTCTAGGAAGTCTTTAATTTCTTTCTTTATTTCTTCCTTAACCCATTGGTGATTCAGTTGAGCATTATTCAGTTTCCATGAGGTTGTAGGTTTTCTGTAGTTTTTGTTGTTGTTGAAATCTAGCTTTAAACCATGGTGATCTGATAGAACACAGGAGGTTATTCTGATTGTTTTGTATCTGTTGAGATTTGCTTTGTGGCCAAGTATGTGGTCGATTTTAGAGAAAGTTCCATGGGGTGCTGAGAAGAAAGTATATTCTTTCTTGTTAGGATGGAATGTTCTGTAGATATCTATTAGGTCCAATTGGGTCATGACATCGGTTAAGTCCTTTATTTCTCTGTTAAGTTTCCATTTGGGAGATCTGTCCAGTGGTGAAAGTGGGGTGTTGAGATCTCCCACTATTAATGTGTGGGGTTTTATATGTGGTTTAAGCTTTAGTAATGTTTCTTTTACATATGTGGGTGCCCTTGTGTTTGGGGCATATATGTTCAGAATTAAAACTTCATCTTGGTCGATCTTTCCTGTGACGAGGATGTAATGTCCTTCTTGATCTCTTTTGATTGATTTTAGTTTGAAGTCTATTTTGTTGGATATCAGGATGGCTACCCCTGCTTGTTTCTTAAGACCATTTGATTGAAAAGTCTTTTCCCAGCCTTTTATTCTTAGGTAGTGTCTATCTTTGAATTTGAGATGTGTTTCTTGTATGCAGCAGAAAGATGGGTCTTGCTTTTGTATCCATTCTGTAAGTCTATGTCTTTTTATAGGTGAATTAAGTCCGTTGATATTAAGGGATATTAATGACCAGTGATTCTTCATCTCTGTTATTTTTGGTGGTAGTGTGTGTGTACTTCTCTTCTTTGGGGTTTACTGTTGTGGTTTTATCTATTGCCTGTGTTTTCAAGTGTGTATCTGACTTCCCTCGGTTGGAATTTTCCTTCTAGTGCTTTCTGTAGGGCTGGGTTTGTGGATAGGTATTGCTTAAATCTGGCTTTGTCTTTGAATGTCTTGTTCCTTCCGTCTATGATGATTGAAAGTTTTGCTGGGTATATTAGTCTGGGCTGACATCCATGGTCTCTTAGTGTCTGCATTACATCTGTCCAGGTCCTTCTGGCTTTCAAAGTCTCCATTGAGAAATCGGGTGTTATTCTGATGGGTTTACCTTTATAGGTCACTTGGCCTTTTTCCTTGGCTGCTCTTAATATTCTTTCTTTATTCTGTACATTTAGTTGTTTAATTATTATGTGTCGAGGGGACTTTTTTGGGGGGTCTAGTCTGTTTGGTGTTCTATAGGCTTCTTGTATCTTCATAGGCATTTCCTTCTTTAAGTTGGGAAAGTTTTCTTCTATAATTTTGTTGAATATATTTTCTGTGCCTTTGAGTTGGTATTCTTCACCTTCTTCTATCCCTATAATTCGTAGGTTTGGTCTTTTTATGGTGTCCCAGATTTCTTGGACATTTTGGTTCATGACTTTGTTGGCTTTAGTGTTTCCTTCGACTGATGGAACTATTTCTTCTACTGTATCTTCAATGCCAGAAATCCTCTCTTCCATCTCTTGCATTCTGTTGGTTATACTTGCATCCGAAGTTCCTGATCTTTTACTCAGGTTTTCTATTTCCAGCATTCCCTCTGTTTGTGTCTTTTTTATTTTTTCAAATTCCCTTTTCAGTTCTTGGACTGTTTCCTTTGTTTGTTTCATTGCTTTTTCATGATTTTCTTTCAGTGCTTTATTGTTTTCTTCCAGGATTTTAATGTTTTCTTCCAGGACTTTATTGTTTTCTTGGAGGGCTTTATTGTTTTCTTCTAATTTGTTTGCCCTTTCCTCTAGTTGTTTACAGCGTTCTTCCAATTTTCTTGTCTTTTCCTCTACACAAGCCTCTACCTTCTTCATGAAGTTACTCATAAGGCTACTTTCTTCTGCTTCTTCCAATTTTTGGTGTTCAGGTCTAGATGTTGGAGGCGAGCTAGGTTCTGGTGATGCTGTATTGCTCTTCATTTTGCTGTATGTACTTCTGCTTTGACGTCTGCCCATCTCCTTGTGGTTCCTTCTTGGTCTTATCAGTGGACTTGTTTCACAAAGAGCTGACAGACTCAGGAAGACTCTCTCTCTTGTCCAAAAGGGAGTTCTCTTGTCCAACTCTTTGGTCCAGAAGGGAAGTCAGGGGCAAGCTCTGGTCCAGAATGGCAGTTGGGGACAGGCTGGGAGCTGGGGGCCGGTCTCTAAGTCTCAGGAAGTGGCTGGGGTCTTGGGCAGATGGGCGTGGGGGCAGGGCGCGGAGACTGCAGGGGCTGCCGGGGGCTTGGAAATGGGGATCCCTCCCGGTGGGGCTAGAAGGGGAGCTGCCCGGTGGCCAGAACCTGGTGCCAAGTTGGGCAGGTCCTCCCGGGGTGGCTGGTGGCCAGGGATGGGGTCCGGGTTGGACCCAGGTACTCACCTCTGGTCCAGAAGGGCGAAAAATGGTTTTAAAAAGACATACGTGACCTTCCCCTTGGCTATCAGAGTGTGGAAATAATATTCTCCTACAAATTTAACTTTCCTAGAAGCTTTATGCAGAGAGAAATGAAAATGATGGCACACTGGGAAAACTGTTTCTGCATTTGCTGTCACCCTTGCTCTAAACAGAATCAAGGGTGGGGAGAGAATTTAGCTATTCCTAATGATTCTTGGTTTGTTTCTTCTGAGAGCATTTAGAGTAATGGCATTTTTGGTGGATTTTGAAGGAAAGAAAACTTTTTTTTTCTTTTTTCTTTTTTTTCTTTTTTTCTTTTTTTTCCCATCACAGGCAATTTATTTTGTTCTATTCATTCACAGTTAATACAGAAAATACTTGGAAACATTTCCATATAATGTTTGACACAGAAATCATCAAATTGAAGTATACAATGTTGACAGGAGGCAGTACATTTATAATTTATAACCCCAAATGCATTTATAAATTAGAAATGGAAAGATCTACAAATGAAATTATGAAGGTTCACCAAAGTCATTTAATCTGTCAGTTTCTCATTCATTTTTATGTCTTAATAATATTCTATTGTATGAATAAGCCACATTTTATTTCTCTCCAGTATTTGATAGCTATTTGAGTTGTTTTAACTTTTTTACTATTAGCAACACACTGCTGTAAACCTTCATGTACATGTTTCATAGGTGCACATTTTCAGTAGTTTGAGGTTATATTCCTAAGGGTAGAATTGTTGAGTAACAGAGTAACAATGTTTTGCATTTTGACCAACCACCAGGCTGTTTTGCCAAAGTGGCACACCATTTTACAATCTCACCAAATCCTTGTTTTTAAGGCTCTGATTTTTGTACAAAAGCATTCAATCATTCTGTCAGACCAAACCAGGAAAAGTAAGCTATAGTTCAGAGCTGTTCTATTCCATTTACTATGCAAAGCCAATCTTGGCATTTGCAACTCTCAGCCCTTTTGAGTATTCTTGCAGTGTTCACCTTTTCCTCCACCACTTTTTCTTCTTCTTTTTTTCTGGTTTATTTCTATCTATTACAAATGTATAAAAAAATCCTCCATCAATGCTGCTGATAGCAGCAGAACCTTGAGAAATATACCTTTGGTTTGCCTCAGAAAAGGAACACATATTGTACTGTAAAGTTTATAAAATTGGTGCAAAACATTGTAATAATGTTACAATACCAGTTTTAAGAGTTCAGTGACTAATGGGGAGCCGATGGGATACATGCAGAACTGTGAAAGCGATCTCACTTAGCCAGCTGTACACATAGACTGTAAATCTACATTCAGATCATTTCTGAACTAAGACTATCATCTTAGTTTATCTGTTGAGGTCAACCAGGAAACCCTAGAATATACCTTGATTTTTGCAAAAAAACAAAATAGGGGGAGGGGTTTCTTCAGCATTTCAGTCCACGAGTAACAGTATCCTAACAGGCAAAGTGTTCTCTCACTGTCAACATAGAATGAACTGCTGCTGGAGCTCAACTTGGGCTTTAATTTGCATTAGCACTTACATGCATAGTAGTCCAAGTTGTTGACCTCATGACTTTAAAAAGTAACTCTAAAAAAGTAAAATGGCCCTTCTTGGAAGACTAAAGAAAGACATTCAGCCACAGTTGTAAAAAGTCTCATCAAAACAATATACCCTTTTATGAATTACGCCTCAATTAAAAAAAAAAGTAGCCCCAAATAAGAAGCAGCTCTGAAAAAGAAAATATAACTTAAGATATTTGAAAAAACCAAGGTGAATACAGGTTCAAAAGTAATTAAGATATATTTTCTTAAGGCTATCTAGAATTAGGCTTTAAAGAATTCTACCATTTCAAGTTTACCACTAGTTACTAGATACCTATTTATAAACAAGATGTTCACCTTTTTTGTTCCTTTATCAAGAGAAAAATCTACCTTCAGACTATGAGGGTGGTGATGGGGAGGGACTAGAAAACAAGATTCAAACAATCCCATGCAAATATCACATTTTTCAAATGGAAGAACTCCAAACTGCACTAGAAGTTCCAATCACTAAGACACTTTCCATTGAAATGATTTAAGTACAACTACATGGCACTAAGGTTTAGGCCTAATATAGGCCTGACAACCAAGTTCTTGTTTTCTGGAAGAAAGGCCTCAAAAGTCCCACTCAATTCCATATAACAATACTTCAAAGATCAATTAAGTTTTCCTTTCCTTAATATTTTTGTTTTTGACTTCTAATCCTAAAGACTAGATTAAAACTTAGCTCATTTCCCAGAAGACATTGCTTCCCTTTGCTCTATGAAAGAGTCCACCAAGACCTCTTCCTCAAAACCATCTAGCCCCCAGCCTCCAGCCTTTGCTTGTGATGCATCTTTCTCAACATCCTGAAAAGGTAATGTAGGTAAAATATGCTCATAAACATTAAAACTAGTTGTTAGAAAGACGTAACTAGCTTTATAATTTAAGTTTTAAAGCATAAATACTTGCAGCTTAATCTGCACTGACAATGATTTTCGAAGCCTAGAATTCAACATTTACAAATTCTCATTCACACACACAAAACACACTATTATCACACAACTTGTGTCTTGAGAGAATCTTCTGCTTTTTAAATCTTTGGCCTCCCAGTCAATCCCAAATTCAACCAACTTTTCCGAGTTCTGGTAGTTACCTGGACCACTGAGGCATTGCCACAAGACTTCTTCTCTTTTGAAACATCCTTTTTCTCTAGATATTAGGATAGCTACACCAGCTTGTTTCTTCTGTAGTGTATGTTGGTGTGGGGTTATCTATTGCTTGATGTTTCATGGATGTGTTTAGCTTCTTTGGGTTGAATTTTCCCTTCTAGTGCTTTCTGTAGGGCTGGGTTTGTAGACAGGTATTGATTAAATCTGGTTTTATCCTGGAATATTTTGTTTACTCTGCCTATGGTGATTAAGAGTTTTGCTGGGTATAATAGTCTAGATTGGCATCCGTTGTCTCTTAGGAAAGAAAACTTATCATTTATATTAGGGAGGGAATTTTAAATGTTTCCGAAGAATCCCTTTTATGGTTTATGACCATTTTTCTTGAAGCCTTCTGTTCATTCATCATCAATTACTAATAGACTTCTCAGAAATTTTATTATTACATCATCAGAGTCACATTCATCGTGATATTTGTAGTATATTTTTCATATCTACCTCAGTTTTGGCTATGGAAATATTATTCTTAATGAAATTGATTTTCCTTTTTTATCCACTCAAATTTTTTCCATTCCTTAAATTGAAGTAGATATTACTGTTCATCATACATAGTGTTCTACTGACTTAAATTTATTTAGTCAATCACAGAATCCCTGCCAAAGGAAACAGAAAGAAAGGGAATCTATAATGTAGGGTTTTGGGATTCATGGGAAAGATGAACAGAAAATGTGAAATGATTGATTATCTTCTTTATTCATGACTATAACACCTTGGAGAAGATGGATTGGAAAATATTCCTGATCTATAAACACACACACACACACACACACACACACACACACACACACACACACACTCACTCCCACACACGCATGAATCCTCACACATGAGAGAGAATAAAACAAACAGAAATATGCTCACATATTACATGAAATTTCAATAATTGTAACTAAAACAATTTAAATTGACTGATGAAGAGTAGAGGGGAGGGTTTGTCAAAACTGAGGGGTCACAGCAATCAATCTATGTATTTCCATACATTGCTTCTAATGGCACCTTTTTTGACTCAGGAAACTAATACAGTTCCATGATTGTTTATTGGAATCAAGCTTCCAATATAAATGTGTAGCTAAAGTTTTCTCCAGTTCTGCCTGGCCCATGGTCAGGACAAATATCTCTCACCCTCCAGTCCCGCATCCTCTCAGACCCAACCAAGTAAACACACAGAGACTTATATTGGTTACAAACTGTATGGCCATGGAAGGCTTCTTGTTATCTAGTTCTTCAATCTTAAATTAACCCATTTCTGTTAATCTATATGTCGTCACGTGTTCCATGGTTTACCTGCTGCCTTACATGTTGCTCCCTGGATGGTAGCCTCTCTTCTCTGTTTTTCATGCTTATCCCATACTTCCTGCCTGGCTACTGGCCAATCAGCATTTTATTTATTCACAACATACAGGAAATCCCACAGCATAAATGTGTACACCATCAAAAGGACATTGCATCTGAGCTATTGTGGTTTGAAAGAAAATGCCCCTTACAGGGTGTGGCACAATTAGGAGGTATGGCCTTGTTGGAGTAGGAATGGTCTTGTTGGAAGAAGTGTGTCACTGTGGGGGCGGGCTTTGAGGTCCTTTTCTCAAGCTTTACTCAGTGTGACAGTCAGTTGACTTCCTATTATCTGCAAATCATGGGACACTTTGCTAGCATCATTCCCATTCCTGCCTGCATGCCACCATGCTCCCTGCCATGATGGACTGAATCTCTGAACAGAAAGCAAGCCACCACAATGAAATATTTCCTTTGTAAGAGTTACCACAGTCATGGTGTCTCTTCAGAGAAATAGTAACCCTAAGACAGAAGTTGGTACCAGAGACTGGAATTGCTGTGACAGGTCTGACCATATTTTTATTTGAAGGAATTTGGACTTTGGTATTTTGAGTTATGGAAGCAGTAGAATGCTTTAAGCACTATTCAATGGGCCATACTAGTAGGAGCATGGAAGACAGTGCTGCTGAGTTATTTGAACTATGGGGGGCTCACTCAAGAGGTTTCAGAGGACAATTTTAGTATGTTGCCTAGATGTTGTTCTTGTGATATCTTGGTGAAGGAAGTAGCTGCTTTTTGCCCTTGTCTGAAGAGTCTATCTGAGGCTAAAGTGAATTTTAGATAATTCAGTTGGCAGAGGAAATCTCAAAAGAGCCTAGTATAGACTCTGTCATGTGGATATTAGTGGTAACTCTAATGAAGATATATAATGAAAAGGAACAAGCTGAGCAAGGAAAAATATTTGAGGTGAAAAAGAGCATCAGAAAATGGAATTGAGCTAAGTTATTTGTTCAAGGAGATAAACAAATTAAGAAATGGAATATAGGGATTGATGACCTCATGGCAAGATACCATCCAGACAAGTTTCCAAACTGTGTAAAGGAATTAAAGAAAAGTTTAGAGCCGGGTGTGGTGGTGTACATCTTTCATCCCAGCACTGGAAAGACAGAGGCTCGTGAATCTCTGAGAGTTTGAGGCCAGTATGATCTAAAGGGCAAGTTCAAGGGTAGCCCAGTTTAGGCACTGAAGGAAAACAGAAATCTGGTGAAGATGTAATTAAACAAGGGGGCCATGTTCCATGCCCAGTAAGCAGCAGAACTTGACAGATTCAGCCATGTGGTGTAGATGTAACCAACCGTCTTATTAAATAAGAAGCACAGAACCAATGTAAAAGAGAAAGCCAAGAGATCAGAGCTCAGAGCTAAAATCTCACCCTTCCTCCTGTGGTGGTCCTAGCTTCCTGAAAGAGAGCTATTTCCCTGTGTGTAAGTCTTTTCATAGTATTTTGTTCTGCCTTCTCATTGGTTGTAAACCCAAACACATGACTGCCTCATCACTGTCTGTATGTACAGCCCTCTAGGCCTTAAAGGCATATGTCTCCAATGCTGGCTGTATCCCTGAACATACAGAGATCTATGGGATTAAAGGTGTGCGCCACCACCACCATGCTCTGTTTATGGCTCTAATAGCTCTGACCCCTGGGCAACTTTATTTATTAACATACAATTAAAATCACATTTCAGTACAATTAAAATACCACCACAATGTGGTTCTGGTTTAGAGCTAAGGATAGAAAAAATGGGTTATGGAATTTGCCTCTGTACCTGAGGAAAGCAACTGGGGCCAGGCATGTGCCAGGGGTGTCCCTTAATGGAGGCCCAATAGAGAGGCCATTGTGTGAATCTATGAAGTTGACTCCTGGATTGCTTTGGAGAACCAAAGCTATTAGAGATGCCAGAGTTAGGGGATACCTGCTGAGGAGAGCTGGAGCCAGCCCAAGAGAAAGAAGTGTGTTGCAGTAAACAAATCTGAATGGAATTGGAGATCTGAAGAATGTTTTGACATCAGACATGGAGATGCAGAGTTTGGAGTTTGCCCAGCTGGTTTTTGATCTTGCTTTGGTCCAGTATTTCCTTGCTATGCTCCCTTCCCTTGCCATGGTGACTCTTCACATCAATAGTAACAGTAAGTCATAAGCCTGTACAGCAAAGAAGTTCTATAAGCATCTTCTCTTGCTAAAACATTTTCAAGACAGAAACATCTTCTGTACATCACCATCTATCATATTTTTTCATATTTCATAGTCAAATGACTCACAAATGTCCTTATCATCATTCCTAGTATAAACACACTTGAACACAAACATTAATCTTTTTTAAAAATTCTTCTCTCATATATTATATCTGGACCACAGTTTCCCCTCTTCCCCTACCAGGCTCTCCTCCATTCCCTCCTCCTCCTTTCTATTCAGAACAGTGCAGGCCTCCCAGGTATACGAACCCAACATGGTATATCAAATTGCAATAATACTAGGCACATCCCCTTGTATTAAGGCTGGATGAGGCAACCAGTATGAGGAAAAGTGTCTCAAAAGCAAGCAAAATAGTCAGAGATAGCCCCTGATGCCACTGTTAGGAGTTCCACAAGAAGACCATTCCACTGTACAACCATTACAAATATTCAGAGGGCTTAGGTCAGATGCCATGCAGGATCCCTGATTGTCAGTTCAGTCTCTGAGAGCCCCTATGAGTCCTGGTTAGTTGATTCTATGGGTTTTCTTATTGTTTCCTTGATCCATCTGGATCCTCCTCCTCTTCCAAAAAATTCACTGAGCTCTGCCTAATATGTGGTTATGGGTCTCTGCATCTGCTTCCATCAGTTGGTGAATAAAACCTCTCTGATGATGATTATGCTAGATTCCTATCTGCAAGTATAGCAGAGTATCATTAGGAATTATTTCATTGACATTTGTTTGTTTGACAAACACTAATCTTAATCACATCCTTGCTTCCTTTCAAGATGCTCTATTTTTCTATAAAGTTGGTAACTCTATTACCTGTGGTAATAAATATTGATTGGAAGTTTGACAGAATATTGAATCATCTAGGAGATATGCTTCTGTACATCCCTGTTAGGGATTGTTCAGATGAGGTTAGCATCCTATCAACCCGGTGAATGATCAAAACCAGAAAAAAATGAGGGAGGAAGATCTCCTAGAGCAGTGGTTAGTATCATGCTATCTCCTATCTCTTCCTCTGAATTAAAAGTATACAAGCAGTTTATGAAATTTAAAAGAATTTGAAAGCCACCTTCGTACTGAGTGTCAGAATTTATCTTTCTCTGTTTACAGACTGTGGATGCCATGTGACCAACATGTAAGTTTTCTGTTACTGGATGAAGGCTCTATGATGATAGTTAGGCTATTCACCAATCTGATTACCAGGATATGCCAATTCAGGCACCCTCACCACTATTGCTAGTAGACACATATCTATCAATCTATACAAAGCAACTCAAAACGACTTAAAAACTTCAATGTAAATATTAATTATGCAGAACAATTGTTTATAAATAGGGACAAACATAGCATTTATTTTATGTTTATTTTTGCAGTAGGATGTCATGTTTCCCAAGCTTGCTTCAAACTCACTATGTAGGGAAGGACAGCTTGAATTTCTGATCATCCTGCCTTCATCACTGGAATGCTGAGATTATAGATGTACCCCTTTATATTTTGTTATGTTTTTCTGGTAATGGAAACAGGAATTAATGTATTCCACATATTTATTGCACTAAGTGAGCTATATTCTAAATTCTGATGTATATTATTATAATATACTCATACAAGCACAGGTTTAAAATACAAACAAATTCTGTCTGTCTGTCTGTCTGTCTGTCTGTCTGTCTGTCTCTCTCTCTCTCTCTCTCTCTCTCTCTCTCTCTCTTTACATGGATGAACTTATTCCCATAGCTGTTTTAATTGTAGGCATTGATGTTCATCACCACAAACTAGAGCAAAGAAAAGAACAATCAGAACAAATATATACATGTTGGAACCTGTCTTCCTACTTCTGGATAATCTTTGAGTAGGAAATTTGATGGAGAAAACTTGAATGTTTTCCATCCTTTATAGTACTTATCCTTGGTATGACATGAAATTGACCAATCATTCACCAAGAGATTCTGTTTAAAGTTTCCCAATATATCCTGATTAGCAGTGATACTGTGGATAATGATTTATTACCTTGATAATAAGATTAAGTCCACCTTCATAGTTGACATTTAAGATCAATGTGGACATAACAAATTATGGTTATAACTTTTGGTTTCACCCAAGTATATCATGTGACCTCTGTGTTCTGAATCAAGGTATCAACAACAACAAAAAATCTCAAGAGAGCCTAGATTTACATATAAAAATGCTAGCATAGCAAAGTATGATAATACTAATATTTGATATATGGATGTACTATTAACCCACCTTTAAGTACATATCTCTATAACCATAGATTACTCTGGTTTTCAAACCTCAGGGAGTTTCATTTTGTTGTGGATAGTGGTTAATATAGAAATTCATGATAAATTGAAGGGCACAGAATGTTTTCAGAAAGATCAGGTATAAATAAGACATGGATATCACATACACATCACCTAAGCTTCAGAGAATATTATGGAAGAACGGAGTATGAAATTTTAAGAAGCAGAAGTCAGTGAGGAATGGAGTGAACACATGTCTTCTGGACATATTAGGACTGTTGCACTCGGGATCTCACATTCTCCATGGTTACCTGCACAATCTTATACAAGATCTGAACTTGATGCATCAAGACAACATTTTATTTGTGCTGAAATGTAGTGATATTTTATTTGTATATTAATAAATAAAGTTTGCCTGGAAATCAGACTACATAGCCAGCCATAAACAAAAGTCAGGTAGTGGTAGCATATGCCCTTAATCTGATCACATGGCAAGCAGAGTCTCTCTGTGTTCAAGGACACACTAGGGAACAGCCAAGGGTGGTAACACATGACTTTTTTTCATATTCCTCTTTCCTTTATTTTTTCACTTACTTTTGGATTGTTATTCCTTTTTTTCCCTCCCCACTCACCTACTTATTCCATGAGGTATGTTCTCCATCCTTCTTGACCCTACCACTAAACCCCAAGAAGATCTACTTTATTTATTTTGTTAATTTTATAATTACTTTAATTTTACATATCAGCCACAGATTCCCCTGTCCTCCCTCCTCCCACCCTCCCGCCCCCATCCTCCCCCCAACCCACCCACCATTCCCATTTCCTCCAAGGCAAGGTCTCCCCTGGGGATTCAGCTCAGCCTGGTAGATTCAGTCCAGGCAGGTCCAGTCCCCTCCTCCCTTCACCTAGGCTGAGCAAAGTGTCCCAGCATAGTCCTCAGGCTCCAAAAAGCCAGCTCATGCAGTAAGGACAGGTCCCAGTCCCACTGCCTGGGGGCCTCCCAAACCATTAAAGCTGATCAGCTGTCTCACTTATCCAGAGGGCCTGATCCAATTGGAGGCTCCTCAGCTATTGGTTCATAGTTCATGTGTTTCCACTAATTTGGCTGTTTGTCCCTGTGCATTTTCCAATCTTGGTCTCAACAATACTCGCTCGTACAATCCCTCCTCTTTCTCCCCGATTGGATTCCTGGAGCTCCACCTGGGGTCTGGCCGTGGATCTCTGCATCTGCTTCCCTCAATCATTGGATGAGATTTCTAGCTTGACAGGGTGTTTGGCCATCCTATCACCAGAGTAGGTCAGTTTGGGCTTTCTCTCAACCATTGCCAGTAGTTATTGTGGAGGTATCTTTGTGGATTTCTGGGGACCTCTCTAGCACTTTACTTCTTCCTATTCCCATGGGGTCTTCATTTATCATGGTATCTCTTTCCTTGTTCTCCCTCTCTGTTTGTGATCCAGCTAGGATTTCCTGCTCCCCTAAGCTCTGTTTCTCTAGACACTTGCTCTTCATTACCCCCACTCATGTAGTACTCCATTGTGTATATGTACCACATTTTATTTATCCATTCTTCAGTTGAAGGGCATCTAGGTTGTTTCCAGGTTCTGGCTATTACAAACAATTTTGCTCATATAGATCTCATTCATTTCTCTGTCATTGGGTGATCCCTGAGTCTTTCTTAGGGTCCTCTTTACTAGGTAGCCTCCCTGTAGTTGTGAGTAGCAGTCTAGTCATCCTTTGTTTTACATCTAATATCCACCTATGAGTGAGTACATGCCATGTTTGTCTTTCTGAGTCTGGGTTATCTCACTCAGGATGATTTCTTTCTAGTTCCATCTGTTTTCCTGCAAACCTCATGATGTCATTGTTTTTCTCTGCTGAGTAGTACTCCATTGTGTATATGTACCACATTTTATTTATCCATTCTTCAGTTGAAGGGCATCTAGGTTGTTTCCAGGTTCTGGCTATTACAAACAATGCTGATATGAACATAGCTGAGCAAGTGCTCTTGTGGTATGATTGAGCATTTCTTGGGTATATGCCCAAGTGTGGTATAGCTGGATCTTGGGGGAGATTGATTCCCAATTTTCTAAGAAAGCACCATATTGATTTCCAAAGTGGTTGTACAAACTTGCATTCCTACCAGCAGTGGAGGAAAGTTCCCCTAGCTCCACATCCTCTCCAGCATAAGCTGTCTTCAGTGTTTTTGATCTTAGCCATTCTGACGGGTGTAAGGTGGTATCTCAGAGTCATTTTGATTTGCATTTCCCTGATAATTAGGGATGTTGAGCAACTCCTTAATTGTCTTTCAGCCATTTGAGTTTCCTCTGTTGAGAATTCTCTATTTAGCTCTATAGCCCATTACTTAATTGGACTGTTGGGCATTTTGATGTTTAATTTCTTGAGTTCTTTATATATTCTGGATATCAGCCCTCAGTCAGATGGGGGTTGGTGAAGATCTTTTCCCATTCTGTAGGCTGTTGCTTTGTCTTGTTGACTGTGTCCTTTGCCCTACAAAAGCTTCTCAGTTTCGAGAGGTTCCAATGATTGATTGTTTCTCTCAGTGTCTGTGCTACTGGTGTTATATTTAGGAAATGGTCTCCTATGCCAGTGTGTTCAAGACTACTTCCTACTTTCTCTTCTATCAGGTTCAGAGTAACTGGATTTATGTTGAGGTCTTTGATCCACTTGGACTTAAGATTTGTGCATGGTGACAGATATGGATCTAACATGCCTTTAATCCCAGTACCAGGCATAGAGACCTGGAGGTTTGTACAGACAGACAGTGACAAGGAAATGAGGTAGCTGGGCTAAGAGCCAATGAGAAGGCAGGACAGCAAGGCAATAAAGATGCAGGTTATACAGGAAGAAGCTCTTTCTTGGGAAGCTACAGTGACGTGTTGAGCTAAGGTTAGCTGGTGGCTCTCACTATTTCTCTGATCTCTATGGATTTCACCCCTATATTTGGCTCTGTGTTTTTTATTTAGTAAGACTGTTTAGAAATTCATCTACACATTCCATCAAGGGTAGCAGAAGGAGTAGAGAGGACCTTACTCTCAGTTGTAGAGTTGTAGACATCTTATAATTCCTAGGAAAGGGAGTTGCTAATGGTATCATTTATAAAAGGTAACCATGGAACAGGGGGTGGCTCATCACCAACTCACACTTGGACAATATTAGTTAGACTCAGTGTGTTATTTTTAAAAACAGTGAAAATAAATAGGTAAGCCAAGGGAAGTTAAAAAACATATATACAAAAGTTATAATTTTGTGAAATTACAGATAACACCAGCATTTCAGTTATGTAACTAAATACTGAGGGCAAGGTGACATGAAGACAATACACTAATGTCTTCCTGTTTTTTTCTTAAATTTTGTTTACCAACTGAAATTATATGACTGACATTACTGACTGAAATAATGTATATGTGAGTCAAAATCTACTATGGAAGTCATGCCATCTTATATTACAATTTTCCCTTTATAGAGCTCAATGCACAATTAAGATGAACACTTCTCTCCAGCCAATTACATTTTATATCAATAGAAAAGGTATGTTTACAGTTCTCAAATATATCCAAGTCTTCATAGACATAAAGAATATCAATGCAGTTTGCAAGTTTGATTTCTTCCTTCTGATAGTCATTTTGTTGATTACTTGAACTTTATTAATTTTATTATTAAACTGACATTGATTTATTTGAACTGTTGAAATAGTAAAAAAGCCTGTGATTTTTATGGTTGAGGGTCACCATAGCATGAAGAACTCTATTAAAGGGTCACAGCACTAGAAAGGATAAGAACCACTGGCTTACTTGAAACTATGATGATTAAATTTGATTCTGTTGGTTAAATTAAGGATTGTGTTTGTTGATTAGTTTTAGTAGTATGTTTTTTTGAGAATTTCATGAATGAGTACCAGGAGTGGGATATATCTGTGATAGGCTGGACCATGATTTTTTGGAGAATATGAACATTGAGACTTTGTATTAGAAAAGGAATTGAGTGCTTTAAACATGGTTTAATGGGTCATACTAGTAGCAGCATGGAAGACAGTGAAGCTGAGTGTGATTTAAATTGTGGGGGCCTGGCTCAAGAAGTTTCAGAGGAGAATGTTGTCATGTGGTCTAGAGACTGTTCTTGTGATATTTTGATGAAGAAAATGGCTGCTATTGGCCCTTGTCCAAAAAATTTTTCTGAAGCTAAATTGAAGAGTTTTTGGAATAATTGTCTTGGCAGAGGAAATCTCAAAACAGCCTGATATTATAGATGTAACTAACTGTCTTATTAAATAAGAAACACAGAAACAATGTAAAAGAGAAAGCCGAGAGGTCAGAGCTCAGAGCTAAAATCTCACCCTTCCTCCTGCTGTCCCAGCTTTGCGAAAAGAGAGCTACTTCCTGTCTGTACGCCTTTTTTATAGTATTATTGTTCTGCCTTCTCATTGGTTGTAAACCCAAACATGTGACGGCCTCGTCACTGTCTGAATGTACAGCCCCCTAGGTCTTAAAGGCATATGTCTCCAATGCTGGCTATATCCCTGAACACACAGAGATCTATGGGATTAAAGGTGTGTGCCACCACCGCCACACTCTTGCTATGGCTCTAATAGCTCTGACCCCCAGGCAACTTTATTTATTAACATACAATCAAAATCACATTTCAGTACAATTAGATTACCACCACATGGTATTGACTCTGTTGTTATCTTAGTTAGGGTTTCTATTCCTTGAAGAAATACCATGACTATGCCAACTCTGATAAGTGAAAATATTTAATTGAGTGGCTTATAATTTAGAGGTTCAGTCCATTATCATCAGAGTGAGAGGTATGGTCGCATGCAGGCAGACATAGTGCTGGAGAGGTAGCTAAATTTTTATATCATGCACAAGCAAAAAAAAAGTAGGCTGAAATACTTGGAGTGGTTTGAGCATATATAAGATGCTGTGGGATGGTCTGTATGTCAAATTACTCTGACTGGTCAATAAATAAAACACTGGTTGGCCAGTGGCTAGGCAGGAAGTATAGCCAGGACTAACAGAGAGGAGAAAAGAAAGAACAGGAAGGCGGAAGGAGTCACTGCCAGCTGCCGCCATGACAAACAGCATGTGAAGATGCTGGTAAGCCACCAGCCATGTGGCAAGGTATAGATTTATGGAAATGGATTAATTTAAGTTATAAGAACAGTTAGCAAGAAGCGTGCCATGGCCATACAGTTTGTAAGCAATATGAGTCTCTGTGTTTACTTGGTTGGGTCTCAGCAGCTGTGGGACTGGCAGGTGACAAAGAATTGTCCTGACTGTGGGCAAGGCAGGAAAACTGTAGTTACAATAAGACCTCAGCTTCCGCCTACATGGTGATATACTTCCTCCTACTTCAACAAGGCCACATGCCCCAATACTGCTACTCCCTATAAATTTATGTGGAGCTAATTACATTTAAACCACACCATTCAAGTCCCTGGCCCCATAAGCTTATAACCATATCATAATGCAATTTAATGGAACATCAAAAGTCCACATGGTCCATTATAATCTCAACAATGTCTAGAAGTCCAAAGTTCAATGTCTCTTTTGAGATTCATGCAATCTCTTAATTGTAATCCCTTATAAAATGAAAATCAGAAAACAGATCACATACTTCCAACATACAATGACAGAAGATATATATTACCATTCCTAAATGTAGCAAAGGGAGCACAGTGAGGAAATACAAAACCAAAACCAAGATGGGCAAACTCCAAACTCTGCATCTCCATGTCTGATGTCAAGATGCTCTTCAGATCTCCAATTTCTTTCAGCTTTGCTGATTGAAACATACTTCTTTCTCTTGAGCTGGTTCTACCCCTCTGTCAGTAGCTTTCCTCAGCAGTTATTCTATGACTCTGGTATCTTCATCATCTTGGGGTCTGTGAATAGCTATTCTTGGTTGTCATCTTGACAATATCTAGAAGGAACTATAATCCACAAATAGAGGGCACACTTGTGATCCAGACCTTGAGACAAGAAAACAACTTGCTTTTGATCCAAATCTTGAGTCTGGATAACACATGCCTTTAATCCTGACCTTCAGGCTAGAAGGCACACCTTTAATCTGGGCCACACCTTCTGCTGGAAGGACAATGGAGGAAGGAAGGGGGTGAGTTCCTTCTTTGCCTGCTTGCCCTTGCCTTGTCAGTGGATCCATTCCTACTTCTTCAGGATTCCAGCATATACAGAAGACCAGCTGAGACAACCAGCCTCATGGTGTTGCTGGGTCCTAACAGCTCCTTCAGGGAAGGGGATGAGAAGGTGCAGTATCAATGACATAGACATCAGGAGTCACATGAAAGGTAAACAGCAGACTGATTTACTCAATTATGAGGAAAGCCTTATGTATCCTCCTCCCAGCACACAGGCTGCAATCTAGTCTGGAGACATTGCATGGTCACCCCTCATTGGCTGGGCATAATCAGGACTTCTGACAGTGCCTGTTGCTAGGCGCTCAGGCAGATTCCAAGTTGGCTCATAAGGAAGTACATTATATGCATGCTTTGGCAACTGGTTTGAACCTTATCTTCCTGCATTGTGGGACTGAGCAACTATTGGATTCATGAACTTTCTATTCACAGATAGCCATTGTTGGGTTACAATCTGTAAGTTATTCCAATAAATTCATATATATTAGGTATTATATAGAGAGAACCCTGACTAATACAATGTCTCTGAGATAATCCAGGCTTCACCTTCACAGCTTAACACAATGGCCTCTGTAGTCCTACATTCAGGAATATCCCTGACACATACCTGGCTTCAGCAACTTTCTTCAGTCATGGAGACAAATTCCATAATTCCTTTTTTCTACCATTAACTCTAAAGCCAGAACCATGTAGCTGAAGTCACCAAGTTCTGTTGCTTGATGGGGCTGGAACATAGGCCCCTGGTTCAAATAAATCTTCACCCACTTTCTGCTTTTGATGGTTACCTTCACTACCTAAGTTTGGCTGTCTTGGAATTTTCTCTGTAGACCAGACTGGCCTCAAACTCAGAGACCCACCAGCTTTTGTCTCCACAGTGCTGGGATTAAAGGCATGCACCACCACACCTGGCTCTAAGCTTCTCTTTAATTCCTTTTCACAAGTTGGAAACTTAGCAGGGTAGAATCTTGCCCTGAGATCACCACTCCCTTTATTCCATTTCTTAATCAGTTTATCTCCTTGAAAAGAGGACTTAGCTCCATTTCACTTCCTGTTGCTCCCTTTCTCCTCACCATTCTCCTTTTTATTACATATCGTCATTGGAGTTAATACTAATAACCAGATGTCAGAGTCTATATTAGGCTGTTCTTTGATTTCCTCTGCCAGTGGGATTAATCCAAATCTCTTCACTTTAGCATCAGGCAGACTCTTCTGACAAAGACAAAAAGCAGCCACTTTCTTCACCAAAACATCACAAGAATGATTTCTAGGCAACATACTAAAACCTCTTCTCTGAAACCTCTTGAGCCAGCAGTTCAAATCATTCTCAGCACCATTGTCTACCATGCTTCTATTAGTACAGCCCATTAAGCAATGTTTAACGCATTCTACTGTTTTCCTAAAACACAGTAGCAAAGTCCAAATTCCTCAACAACAAACACATGGTCAAACCTATGACAACAATTCCCTAGTCCCTTGTACCAACTTCTGTCTTAGGGTTTCTATTTCTGTGAAGAACACCATGACTACAGCAACTCTTATAAAGGGAGATATTTAGTTGGCTGGCTTACAGTGCAGAAGTTCAGTCTACTATCATCATGGTAGGACATGGTGGCATGCATGTATACATGGTACTAGAGAGGTAGCTGAGAGTTGTACATCTTGCACAGACAATAGGAAGTGGTCTGAAATACTGGGCATGGCTTGCACACATAGGAGACCTCAAAGCTCACCTCCATCATGATACACTTTCTCCAACAGGCCATATCCACTCCAACAAGGCCATACCCCATACTTCCAATAGTACCACTCCCTATGAGCTTACAGGGACCTCATTACATTCAAACTACCACAGTCATATGGTTATTACTGTTCACTCTTATGCAGATCTGAAATGAAAAGGAGTGTGCTGAACAAGAAAAAATAGAAAATGTACACTTGAGCAGAAAAGGTGCACTGGAAAGCAAAATGGAGTTAAATCCTGTGTTGGAGGAGATAAACAGATTAAAGAAAAGCCTGATATTAAATGTAATAAAGGAAGTGGTTCTAGAAGTATAAAAAGGAGTGGGTAGGCAGTACAGAATTTCAGGTTTGCCTGTCATTCCAGTAATGGCTGAAGGATGTTTATGTAAAGGATTTATGATAGGCAATTACAATCAATATGCTTACCCAGTAACAGGCTTCCTGGACACTCTCCTAAGCACACCTTAGTTCTGTGAACTCAAGAGTTTCGAAGACAAGGGTCCCAGGCACCTTTATTCTTTGGAAGGTGATTAGGAGGTAGCCATAGGGGAGCTGGAGGGATGGCTCAGCAGTTAAGAGCATTTGTTTATCTTGTAAAGGGCCTGAATTCAGGTCACAAAACCCACCTCCATCTATAACTCAAGTTCTAAAGAACTCGATGCTCTCTTCTGAACTCCATTGGCACCTGGCACATACATGGTACAAATATATATATATATACAGGCAAAACACTCATGCACATAAAATTAAATAAATTTAATAAAAATCATTTAAAAGAAGCTAGTGAGTGGACAGTATTATTAGTAGCCCACAAGCCAACGGGTGACACCAGGTTGGTGCAGACCATACTCCAGTGTTCCCATTGTTACAGCTGGACAAGGTGTAGTAGGTGTCCCCAGGTTCAAACAAGTCAATACTCAATTTCCAGAAAGGTTTAAACAGAATAGGTCCTAAATAGGCTAGAGATAATATTTTCACAAGTAGTGGCATAGAGGCAAGCCATGGTGGTCATTAGCTGCCTGAGACAGGCATTAGATATTTAACATGGAATTGTTAAGACACAAAAGACACAAATTATTAAGACACAATGAATTATTTCCCCAGTAGGATCTGTGAGCTATCCTCAAAGCCATGTAGCTTCTTCCTCATATCTGTGGTTTGGGGTTTGCTGATTAAATATAGGTAGGTCTGACCCTCAGTAGACTCGGGGTGGAGGTTTAAATACTTAGACATAACATTGGTTAATTGAATTATAAAAAGTACTAGATACTCATCTGAGTCTTTTGTGATGCCCTTAACTTTTCAGAGTTAATAGCTTTATGCACCTGTCTGACAATGCCAGCAGTAGTCAGGAGACCAAATAGTACACATTTTAGCAATCATTGTCTCTTTTTTGATAAGTACATTCAGAATTTTGTGTATATATAGACACAGCTGCTTCTAGATGGTCAGTTGATCTGCCAGCTGTTTTTTTTTATGTCAACTTGACATAGGCTAGAGTCATCAGAGAGGAGCGAACCTCAATTAAGAAATGCTTCCATAAGACGATATTGTAGGGAAGTCTGTAGGGAAACTTATTTTTCTTTTCTTTTCTTTTTTTTGAGACAGGGTTTCTCTGTGTAGTTTTGTTGCCTGTTCTGGATCTTGCTCTGTAGACCAGGCTGGCCTTGAACTCACAGAGATCCTCCTGGCCCTGCCTCCTGAGTACTGGGATTAAAGGCATGTGCCACCACGGCACAGCTGAGAATTTTCTTAATTAGTGATTGATGGGGGAGGTACCAGCCCACTGTGGGTGGTTCCATCCCTAGGCTGGTGGTCCTGGGTTCTATAAGAAAGTAGGATGAGCAAGCCAGTAAGAAGTACCCCCCATGATCTCTGCATCAGCCCCTTCCTCCAGGCTTCTGCCCTGTTTGAGTTCCTGTTCTGATTTCCCTCAACAATGGACTGTTACCTGGAAGTGTAAGTAAAATAAACCCTTTTCTCCATAAGTTTCTTTGGGACATGTTGTTTAACCACAGCAATAGAAATTCTAACAAAGATAGTAGGGTCTGTGACTATGGGGATAGTCAACATGGGGCTCAGCTACCCTGAAGATAATTCACAAACAGAGTTTGAGTATAGAAGATAGTGACATAAACATCCTGTGCCATCAAGATTGCAGGGCATGGGTGAGTGAAGGAATTGTCTGAGATGATGAGCTATATTCCCTGAAAATGAGCCTAGTTTGGCCTCTATTGGAACCATACAAACATGGAAAAGCAGCAGTGCAAGTGAATACCTTACATTAAGCTACTTCCTTTAGTGAGAGAGTAGCTCTGACCACATAGAAGGAGAAGAGATCTTAGAATAAGAGCTGAGGGGAGGGCTAAAGGATGGCAGGCTGAAGAAAAGAGGGATGGTCTTGGGACATGAGTAGAGCTGATGGGCTCTGAGGAGGGAAATGAAGGGTTGGTGGGCTGAAGGGACAGTTCAGAGGATGAGAACAGCACAGGAGTATTCCCCACTCCATCACTTGTGGCAGCTGCAGGCCTTAGTGGGGGAGGAGTAGGGAGTAAGACCAAGAGTTAAAATGAAAGGTGGATCTTCAAAAGGAAAGAGATGGCATGGAAGAGGGTATTATTCCAAAGGGGGAGCAGTATAGACTGAGAGGGATAGGTAAGAAGACAGAAGCTTATACATAGAAAACTCTCTAAACCTTGTCATTTGGGGTTATGAAGTTATGCTATCTGAGAAATTGGAAGCCAAACATGCCATTTTCAAACAGCAACAGTCATTCATTACCCAATTAATATGTGAGCCAGGCCAAGTTACAATTGAAAATCAGTTTACCTAGCCAGATTTCACACCATGAGACACAGTTTATGGAGTTTGAGCACCCTCAAGGTGGAGTATACAGGCATTTTTGGAAATTTGGGAAGCCATTGTTTTGAGGAGATCCTGAACTGTCGAGAGTGACTTCATTTTGTCTGGATTTACCTCACTCCATATTATGTAGCTCACTCTTCTGCTAGACAGTAGGGCTGAGCACTTCCTGCTGAGCAGAGCATCACTCCTGCAGCCTCAACTGCAGTTGCTGGAGGTCCATTGTTTTACAATATAAAACAAATTGTTTCAATCACATTGACTGTAAAACTACATTATATTTACTTATTTCCACCCAATCCAGACAACCAAATGAGTTTGAGAGAAGTAGAAAGAGAAGAGCATTATAGGCAAATAGGAAACAATGTAAATATGTATTTAGTATTCTTAGGCATGCAACAAAGAAAGTCAAATTACTACTCTGTCATGGGATAGTCTGATAGAAGCCACTGGTTGTGAAGTGTAGTGTTATGTCTTGTTTCTATCCTTTAAATAGATTAAACTATTTATGTGTGGATGGGGTCTACAAATGTTGCAGCTCACATGTGGTTTCAGAGAACTTGAGGGAGGGTTCTCTGCTTCAGCCATGTAAGTTCAAGAGATTGAATCCAAGTGTTGAAGCTTGACAGTGAACGCCTTTCCCTACTGTACTATCTCCCCAGCCTTGGTTTCTATATTTTTAACAGATTTCAGCACCCAATTTTCAATCAAGTTGAAGCTTGAAATGTGTTTAAATACATTTATTCAATAGTGTAGTGTATAAAATAACATACACATATTTGTCTTTACAGAGTTAAGTCACATGTTCTGTTGTTCTGTTCTACATAGACATTTCTACAATACATTCTAACAACTAAACTGATATCCACATCCACACTGTTTATAAAAACATTATTAATTTGCTAAAATGTCTGTAATTTAGGAGTTATTTTCCATTGAGTCTAGCTTTGAAAGGAAAATATTTCAAAATTCAGTACATATTTGCATACATGTAAATAAGTATGTCGCATTAAAGTCCAGAAATTTAGAGAGGAGAGCAGGAGTGAAATATTGAGCTGTATAGAGGGATGGATAATGGGGATAAAGGACATGTGGACATGAAAGAGGAAGAGTCTGAGGTATGTTGAGGCTAACAAGTGAGAGTAGAGGTATTAGGAAAATGAGAGAAATGGAAGAAAGAACTACAAAAAAATACACTTTATTCAGAACTATCATTGATTAGAACATGGGACTGAAACTGGTCAGGCAGGGATGAAAAGCCAAAGCAGGTGTTCTTGGAATCTCTATGTTGTTGTCCAGTAATGTCAGAAGGCGAGTTAGGGCTCTTGTTTTCTTTGTTACTGCCTGAATGAACATCACTGCCTAAATGTTATTCCTGGCAGTGTTGGTAGAAACTGAGAGGAGACATCTGTTAGAGGCAGCTCTCTGCTCCTAGTTCCCTCCTCTACTAGTACCTCACCAAGTTTCTGCTCTATGTCCTTTAAAATGGTTCTAGGCCAGAAGCTCATGGGAACTATATTACCCTGGACAACTTCCTACTATATGGGAGCTGTGCTCTCTTTCTCTGTCTTCCTAGCTTAAGTTCCCACCTGTCAATGCAAAAACTACAACTCTCACCTTAAAGGGAAAAAGAAGTAGATTATTCTAGAGCCCTTTTGAGTGACCATAGCCCCTGGAATAACAAATTTAAGTTACCCTAGAGTCCATGTTCCAACATGGAAGCAGTGTTATGTCATTTTTATAATTTTAAAGAACAGAGAAAGCCACAAAGCAAGGCAAATTTATAATACATTTGGGTACATCTGAGAGGTAAGTAAAGTGAGATGGAGTAAATGTTTCTATCAGTCCATGATCCTCTATGAGCTTCTAGATGGGCAGAAGCAAGTGATCTGCTAAGTTAATAGATTCCAAAAATTGGTGGCTCTTAATAAGTCACAGGATGTTGGTTCTGACATAAAGGTGGGCAATGGGTGGCTCTTTCCAAGGCCTAAGAAGTAGTCCAAAATAAGGCAATGAGCCTTTGGATCTGCAACATTCAAATCTCTCCATAGACCGAAACTCTAATAGTCCATCAATCTCTGCAAACATATTCTTTTAAGGATTTTCATTCACACACCTATTGACCTATATGTGGAGACCCACAGAGGTTCCCTAATGAGAACTTATTCAGGGTCTGAGAATCTGAGCTTGCTTTACCCAGTAGGGCTGCATAAAGGGATGATTTAATGACAGGGGTAGTTATCAAGTATTTGGAAGGGTCTACACTTGGCTGTGCAGTGTGCTTTGATCTAGCAAGGGGGAGGTCTTTTGCCCTGCCTCTTGGCATTGCTATAAAAAGTCCATTTGAATAAATGGAAAAGGCAATTGGGTATTGACCCAGGTTCTCCCAAAACTGTCCTGTGTTTCTATCTTTCTCCTCTTTGCTATCTTTCTATCTAATATTTTCTTATCCCTTTCTCCTCTTCATAAGAACCCTTGAAAAAGTGGGAGCTGGCCTCCCACAACTATAGTAAATTTCTCTCTAATTTTCACTATCTGTGGTTTGTGAATTTTATTCTTTGAATTTATGAATCAAGAACTTTAAAGTCATGCACTTGGTAAAAGTTTTGTGTGGCTATAAGCAACTTGAACCCTAATCTCTGAGTCATACTCACCCAAGAGCCAAGAAAGGCTTCATTGCTTTCAAAGATGCCCAAATATTCCTATGTTACCATGGGGGAATTTTTCTTTCTTTTGAAGGTAGCTAGCCCACCAAGGGCCAATATTCCATCAGTGTAAATAATTAAAAAAATTTAATCTTTTCCATTTTGTACAACTTTTATGCAAATATTTTACTGTTTGAGACTGTAACTATGTTTCTTCCTTCACCTTCTTCCTTACAAACCCTCTCATATACTCTTTCTTTAATAAACTTCCCTACTTTGTAAAATATTTTGTCCACACAAGTCATTCTGACCTCATTCCTAGAACATAAATATCTCACCCATGCAAAGAAGGACCTAGAGAAGTAGCATGGGGACAAGAAAATTTTGTACACAGACCTAGTTATGAAATGCTGTGGAGCATGGCAAAGTACTCCTTGCTGGTCAGAATGTTCTAGAGGTTGTTAGAGAGTGGATGAGTAACAGTGTACAGGAAACTTCATCCTTGTGAGTGGAGAGCTGTACTTTTGAAAGTCTTGCATCTCAATTTAGATGCAAGAAATCTCCTCCCTGGACTGGACCTGCCTCAAGTGAATTTACCAGGCTGGGATGACTCCCCAGGGGAGACCTTGCCTTGGAGGAGGTGGAAATGGGGGGTGGGTTGGGGAGGAAGACTTGGGGGTGGGAGGAGGAAGGACAGAGGAATCTGTGGCTGATATGTAAAATTAAATTAATTATAAAATAAAAATATTTAAAGAAAAAAAAGGAATCTCTTCCTTAAGGGTAGGGTACTGAACGCCACAGAGGCAAGTGGAGAATAATCAGGCACAATTGACTGCTAAGAAAAAGGAAAGAAACAACTTCCCCCAGAACTGAGACAGAATCAAGTCCTTTGCCCACCCCAGGATTTCCCCCACTCCCTTCAACATACCTTCCCTGACCAGACTAAGGAGAGATTGAATAATGCAAATGCACTTCCAAAACCAAAGTTTGACTCCCTATTTTCTGTTTCTGAACATGAGACTCTTCTTCCTTTTCCTGTCTACTGGGGTCCCTCATCAGAGGAGAGTTTGAGTCAGGGTTTGGGAAAGAGAGACAAAAACCAACATCAATACGATCTGCTGAGGACCAATACTGTCTTAGACCATAGGGTCCCCAGGCAGTTGCTCTTCTAACTGCATAGAAGTAACATATTAGGCTAGTAAGCTTTGAAATAAGGATTAACTTTAACTATTTTAACAAGTGGTTTCTCAAGGGCTCCAACTCCAGCTGACAGGGAAGGACAGAGGTCTACCTGAGCTCAGCCCACACCTCAAGTTCCCAGGCGCTGATGGGACAGGGAAGCAAAGGTCAGTTGTCACTTGCCAGTTTCTGTGTTCCCAGGGCACAAGTGACACCTATGGTCTTGAGTCTCTCCTCTCCATTTCTCCCACTTCCTTCATGAGTCCCCTTTCCCACAACAGTTTGAGCTGAAGGGATGTAAAAATGGTTCAAATAGCATTGCTTGGCATTCACAGTTACAATTAGTGTGGAAAGACACATGGCCTCATCTTTCTTGGGTTGATACCACTGAATTCCTTCTTCCTTTCTCCAGTTCCTTTCCTTTGCAAATGGGTGCCTACATCTCTGGGCCACATGTACTGACTCTTCCTATATCCATGCCAACTAAGGTGACTTTAAAAAAATTGTGGGGTGCAGAGAACTGTCTATATTTAATCTTTGAGATGTGTAAATGGCACAGAGATTTGTACCCTCATGGGAAATGGACTCATTTTACTTGGGGTTGAGCTCACCTCAAGTAGAAACTAAACATTTTGTCCTCTTGCCACCTTGCTAGTGATGTCATCAAGATGGCAGTAGTGATGTGACTTCATCACCATTTTGGTGACTGGAACCCCATAGCATAAACTTCAATGGCAGAACACATAAAATATCCTGGTATCTTCGATCCTTAAAAGGATCCATGGACCCTTAGAATTTCCTGCACCATAGGCATTCAGCCACAGTTCTCAATTCTCCCCAATTTTTGGTGTTTTGTTTTCACCCAATGCCTAATGGATCATGGAAACTGGGGACCCAGAAGAGACACCAACAAACTATTGCCATGTAATAAGATTCATACATTATTATAATAGACTAAATAGATAATGCCAGACCTCTATGGTGTGGAATTTTCTTTTCTTTAAATTCTAACACATTGGTTTACACACATGATATATTTACTGATTACTACAGGGACTGAAGAGTTGTCCTAACTGTGTGCTTCAAGCACTAGCCTGCTAGCAACAGGGGCTGACACTTTGAGATGGCCAGACCTAGGAAGCTCATTGAAATTACAACAGCCCAGAGCTGGGTCTTTGGAAAGCATGAATCCCCACCTAAATCCAGAGGACAGATTGCCATGTCCTTGACAAACTTCTGCAAGGAGTCAGTTACCACAGGTGACTTCAAAGAGGAATGAGCATGCTTCAGTGGGAGGCTGGAGATGCTGACTTTTCTCAATACTCACAAGTTTGTCTTCATTTTCAGTTGCTGTGACATAAAGAGGCTAAGGAAAAAAACATTTAGATGTCATTTATTTCCAAGGTCTTGTAGATGCTATCATTTTCTACAGGGCTTGCCTGAGAACCTTATAAAAGCCTCATAATTTCAAGATATGTACACAGCTAATAGTAATTTATTACATTATTCTATCATATTAGCTAGGGTTTTCTAAGGGAATAGAATGGATACAATCAATATATATCTATAAAAAGAGATTTATTACAGTGGCTTATAAGTTGTGGTCCAGCTAGTTTACCAATGGCTGTCTCCAAATAAGAAGGTCCAAGAATCCAGTAGTTGTTCAGTCCATGATGTTGGATATCCCAGAAGCACCAATTGGTGCTGGGGTCCTAGAAGATTTCTAGAGAGCTGCTACTCGTGAGTCAATGCTGTATTATAGTAGGTTCTAAAACCAGTGATTGTACTGGTTGGTTTTGTGTGTCAACTTGACACAAGCTAGAGTCATCAGAAGAAGGCGCCTCCATTGAGGAAATGCCTCAATGAGATCCCGCTGTAAGGCATTTCTCATTTAGTGATTAATAAGTGAGGGCCCAGCCAATGGTGGGTGGTGCCATCCCTGGACTGTTGGTCCTGGGTTCTGTAGGAAGGTGTGCTGAGCAAACAATGGGAAGCAAGCCAGTAAACAGCTCCCCTCTATATCCTCTGTATCAGTTCTTGCCTCTGAGATCCTGCCCTGTTTGAATTTCTGTTCTGACTTCCTTCAGTGATGAACAGCAATGCTGAAGTGTAAGCTTGATAAACTCTTCCATCTCCAACTTGCTTTTTGGTTATGGTGTTTTGTTGCAGCAATAGAAATCCTAACTAAGACAGTGATGGGATGTTATGTAACAGGGTTGCTAAAGTTGCCAGTGAGAATGAGAACAAGAAAGCAAAAAGAAAAAGCTTCCTTTTTCTGTGTCCTTTTATGTGGTGTGGCCCAAGTTTAGGGTGGGTTTTTTCCCCTTCCAATGATCCAATCAAGATTAGCTATCACACCTCTGTATGCTGTTTAGATTTAACTTTCTTGTTTTAAGGTGACAACTTCCATCTACATGACAACAGCTTTTCATGCTTACAGAAATTCTTCACAACTAGGTTTGTTGACTACTGATGTGTCTTCATAGATGGAGGGTGTGGGCATGGACATTGGGACCCTCATCATAGTATCCACCCTCTTCTCCAAGCTACCCATTGTTTATAGTTATGCCCTATTTCCATGTGGTTTTGATGAGCTAGAATATATAGGCTAAGGGAAGCTGAAAGGATGCACCATCCATACAGCAATGGAAAAGTGGCCATTCTTGCTGGGTGAAAACTTTGAAGTGTGACTGCCTTTGACTCACTAACATATTTCTGTCAATTCCTTCTCACCTGGGTTCTACAATTATGCTCAATAGTCTCATTTCTTCTGTGGGTGTACTTCAGTAAAAGAAATTTTGTTTTGTCATTAGGAGTCTATCAAGAGGGCATAAATACTGTTTAGTCCATCCTTAGGGAATATTTTTTCACAATGGTTGTTAAAAAATTTAGTGTTCCTACATCTTATCATATTTAGAGAGAAAACCAGTATTTATGTAAATAAGAAATTGTGTATGTTTAAGACAGATGAATGTTGTTCCACAATAGAAAAGAAAGCTGACAAACTTCAACAAATTCCAAATTTCTGAGGGAATTAGGTGAAGTATATAGAAGATGAAACTTTATCTATATGATTTTAAAATGTTTGAGTGTAAAGCTCATTATACAGATGTCAAACCTCTGCTTAAGTTCATGGAGTTATTAGTCTGCTCTTCAAAACATAACTATTGGCTTAAATAACAAAACTGTATGTCCAACTGATGTTTATTTCAATGTTTTCTTTTCTCTCAAGCTTAAGCTAAATTCTATGAAGTAGTTAAAAACATTAGAGTGGTACAACTGATTTTCTGGGTGTTCAATTACCATACTTTGTGGCCTACTATGAGTTATTCAAATGTATTAAAAGGGAGTAAATTTTCTTCACAATCTTCATGTCAACAAGGTCAACAAGGTCTCAGTAGACAGTAGAGCATGTCTGAAAATGTACCTGCAGGGAATCATTTGCTTCCTCATTTAGGAGTGTTATAGAGATTCCATCTGGGGAATTCTAACCAGTGTCCTGTCTAAAAGCAACAGTGAACACTGGGAAAAATTTATTTTGATGCTTCCAAGTAAAGCCACAGTCAAGCAAGACCTTTGATTTAACATCATGAAGATGAAACAACTATTAAAGGGTGCCTAGAGGAGTCAGAGATTCCTCTCAAACCAAAGTGAACCATGATGACCTAATCATCAACTGCCCTTGGCAGTACCAAAAACAAAGCAAAAAAAGATTAAATTTGACCATCTGAATTATCATTAACACTCAACAGGAAAGCATAACCAAAGTATAAAATGATTAACATGTTTCTTTAATAGTTCAAGGGATCAAAAACCTCCTTAGACATTGGACTGAAATGCATATGAGATATTATTTAGACAACCATTTCTCACTAGTGATTTTTTTATAAGTGACACCTAGATATAATGCTACAGTCCTTGAGTCTATTCAAGACAGACAAATCTAAAGCAGAAAGAGGCCCACTATTGTTTTTGCCTAAAATTTAAATGATGTATGAATTTAATTTCTCTCCATAGTAAGAAGCCACCTGCGAGTAACATCACATTGTGATTTTATCAACTCCAAAATCTATTAAAGTGCCAGAAAGAAAATCCTGGGTTCAACTCTCTAGAGACTTAAAGTGGAGTCCCAACGTGGTGGTGGTAAGTGACCAAGGCAATGCGACCTCGTTCTGACTTCATTTTGCATCTTCTTGAACTGTTCTCATTCCTCTACCACCACCACCCAAAAGTCACATCTGCCTTAACAACACGTTTGAGATTTTCATCACCCTAATCATGCTTCAAATATATTAACTAAAATAATATTTATAAAAACTTAAAATAAACTAACTGAAGAAGGAATAATAAAAAAATTGTCATGTTATGTCCAAAATAATTATTACACTCTGTCAAAAATGAATGTTTCAAGGTTACCCTGATTGTCATCTAACATGTGAATAGACTTATAAATGTTTAATTGTCTATGTCCTTCTCTAATGAACTATTACAGTTGGGAGGAGGAGCCACTAGGTGAATGTACTTCTGAGTATATTGAGAGATGTTAATGAGCTTTGATTTGGACATTTAAAGATATTCTGCATTCTGGCTTTTCCTGGTTCCCTGTCTAAGGCCTGAAATGCTAATAATTCCTGCCTTTCCTCCTTCTTCCCACCTCTTTCCAGGCACTGGTCAAGGACTTCTTTTCCTTCTACTTATGGTCATTATACAAATAGAACTTACTGATGCGTGTCTGGGGGCTTTTAGACTGACTGGAAGGGTATCACAGACTGCCCCCATATGACGCTTTTGTTCAAGCCAAATTGATCAGCACCCAAATTCTATAATGGCACCTAGAGTCATATTTCCAGGGGAGATGGGTGATAAAAACAGGAGGTAAAATTTGATTAGGTGGTTTCAGTTAAAAAGATCCCTAAATAAAAGTAACCAGTTTCTTTCTTAGCTATAATTCAGACAAGTCCTTGAGACTGTTTGCAGTCTCATTCTTGCCAGAGGCCAGGGATGTCAGAAGTATTTTGGAGTTTCTAGTCTCTGGTCTTATTCATAAATAATTAAAGCATATGTCTTTAAAGCAGGATAATTAAAGTAGCATTGAAAACCCCTTTAAGTTAAGAGAGTAGATAAGATATTCTCTCTGGCTTTGTTTATGATATAACATCTCAGTTGGTCTAAGTCAGTCACCTGGCATAGAGACCACCCATAGGAAGGCAGGTTCACTTGAACCAATACTAAAGAAATAGAATAATTAGCCCCCAGCTCCCATCCTGCCCCCCACCCCGACTTCCCTTCTGGACAAGAGGTGAGTATATGGGCTCAGCCTAGATCCCATCCCTGGGCACCAGTTCGTCCGGGGAAGACCTGACCAACTTGGCCCCAGGTTCTAGCCACTGGGCAGGGTCCCTTGTAGCCCTACCAGGAAGGCTCCACTTCTCCAAGATCCCTTGCAGACCCTGCAATCTCCATGCCCTTCCCTCATGCCCATCTGCCCGAGACCCCAGCCACTTCCTGAGACTTAGAGACTGCCCCCCAGCTACCATCCTGCCCCAGAATTACCTTCTGGACAAGAGCGAGAGAGCTGCCATCCTGCCCTGGACTTCCTGTCTGGACAAGAGCTCCCATTCTGCCCTGGAGATCCCATTTGGACAAGAGAGCTCCCATCTGGACAAGAGAGAGAGACTTCCTGAATCTGTCAGCTCTGTCTGAACCAAGTGCGCTGATAAGACCAAGAACGAACCACAAGGAGATGGGCAGACGTCAAGGCAGAAGTACATACAACAAAATGAAGAGCAATACAGCATCACCAGAACCTAGTCCTCCTCCAACATCTAGACCTGAACATCAAAGATTGGAAGAAGCAGAAGAAAAGAGCCTTATGAATAACATCATGAAGAAGGTAGAGGCTTATATAAGAGGAAAAGACAAAAAATGGGAAGAATGCTATAAAAAACTAGAGGAAAGGACAAATAAAGTAGAAGAAAACAATAAAGTCCTGGAAGAAAACAATAAAGTACTGAAAGAAAATCAGGAAAAAGCAATGAAATAAATGAAGGAAACAGTCCAACTCCTGAAAAAGGAAATAGAAAAAATGAAGAAGACACAAACAGAGGGAATGCTAGAAATAGAAAATCTGAGTAAACGATCAGGAACTTCAGATGCAAGTATAACCAACAGAATGCAAGAGATGGAAGAGAGGATCTCTGGCATTGAAGATACAGTAGAAGAAATAGATTCATCATTCAAAGAAAACACTAAAGCCAACAAAGCCATGACCCAAAATGTCCAAGAAATTTGGGACACCATGAAAAGACTAAACCTAAGAATAGGGGTAGAAGAAGAAGAAGAAGAAGAAGAAGAAGAAGAAGAAGAAGAAGAAGAAGAAGAAGAAGAAGAAGACGACCAACTCAAAGGCATATATATATATATATATTCAACAAGATCAAAGAAGAAAACTTTCTCAACTTAAAGAAGGAAATGCCTATGAAGATACAAGAAGCCTATAGAACACCAAACAGACTAGACACCCCAAAAAGTCCCCTCGCCACATAATAATTAAACAACTAAATGTACAGAACAAAGAAAGAATATTAAGAGCAGCAAAGGAAAAAGACCAAGTGACTTATAAAGGCAAACCCATCAGAATAAAACAAGATTTCTCAATGGAGATTTTGAAAGCCAGAAGGACCTGAACAGATGTAATGCAGATACTAAGAGACCATGGATGCCAGGCTAGACTAATATACCCAGCAAAACTTTCAATCATCATAGACGGAGTGAACAAGTCAATCCAAGACAAAGCCAGAATTAACCAAGACTTATTCACAAACTCAGCCCCACAGAAAGCACTAGAAGGAAAAATTCAAACTAAAGAAGTCAGATACACCCTCAAAAACACAGACAATAGATAAAGTCATGACAGTAAACCCCAAAGAAGAGAAGTACACACACCCTACCACCAAATAAGAACAGGAACTAACAATCACTGGTAATTAATATCCCTTAATATCATGGACTTATTTCACCTATAAAAAGACACAGGCTAACAGAAGGGATATGAAAGCAGGATCCATCTTTCTGCTGCATACAAGAAACACATCTCATATTCAAAGATAGACACTACCTAAGAATAAAAGAATGGGAAAAGACTTTCCAATCAAACAGTCTTAAGAAACAAGCGAGTGTAGCCATCCTGATATCCAGCAAAATAGACTTCAAACTAAAATCAATTGAAAGAGATCAAGAAGGGCATTATGTCCTCATCACAGGAAAGAGCCACCAAGATGAAGTTTCAATTCTGAACATTTATGCCCCAAACACAAGGGCACCCACATATGTAAAAGAAACATTACTAAAGCTTAAACCACATATAAAACCCCACACATTAATAGTGGGAGACCTCAACAACCCACTTTCACCAATGGACAGATCTCCCAAATCGAAACTTAACAGAGAAATAAAGGACTTAACTGATGTCATGACTCAAATGCACTTAATCGATATCTACAGAACATTCCATCCTAACAAAAAAGATTATACCTTCTTCTCAGCACCGCACGGACCCTTTTCTAAAATCGACCACATACTTGGCCACAAAGCAAATCTCAACAGATACAAAACAATTGTAATAACCTCCTGTGTTCTATCAGACTACCATGGTTTAAGGTTAGATTTCAACAACAAAAACTACAGAAAACCTATAATCCCATGGAAACTGAATAATGCTCAACTGAATCACCAATGGGTTAAGGAAGAAATAAAGAAAGAAATTAAAGACTTCCTAGAGATCAAAGAAAATGAAGACACCACATACCCAAACTTATGGGACACTATGAAAGCAGTGCTAAGAGGGAATTTCATAACACTAAAGGCCCACATAAAGAAGTTGAAGAAATCTCACACTAGTGACTTAACAGGACACCTGAAAACTCTAGAACAAGAAGAAGCAAAGTCTCCCAGGAAGAATAGAAGCCAGGAAATTATCAAAGTGAGAGGGGAAATCAATAAAATAGAAACAAAGAGAGCAATACAAAAAAATTAATGAAACAAAGAGTTGGTTCTTTGAGAAAATCAACAAGATAGACAAGCCCTTATCCAAACTAACCAAAAGACAGAGAGAGCATCGAAATCAACAAAATAAGAAATGAAAAGGGGGATATAACAACAGACATTGAGGAAATCCAGAGAGTCATCAGTCATACTTCAAAAACATGTACTCCACAAAACTGGAAAATCTAAAAGAAATGGATAATTTTCTGGATAGTTACCACATACCTAAGTTAAATCAAGACCAGATAAATTATTTAAATAATCCAATAACCCCTAAGGAAATAGAAACAGTCATTAAAAGTCTCCCAACCAAAAAAAAAGCCCAGGACCAGATGGTTTCAGTGCAGAATTCTATCAGATCTTCAAAGAAGAGTTAATACCAATACTCTCTAAATTGTTCCACATAATAGAAACAGAAGGAACATTACCAAACTCCTTCTATGAGGCTACAATTACCTTGATTCCTAAACCAAACAAGGAGACAACAAAGAAAGAGAACTACAGACCAATCTTCCTCATGAACATTGAAGCAAAAATACTCAATAAAATACTGGCAAACAGACTCCAAGAACACATCAGAACAATTATCCACCATGATTAAGTAGGCTTCACTGGGGATGCAAGGATGGTTCAACATATGAAAGTCCGTCAATGTAATACACCATATAAACAAACCCAAAAGAAAAAAACCACATGATCATCTCATTAGATGCAGAAAAGGCATTTAACAAAATCCAACAACCCTTCATGATAAAGGTCTTGGAGCGATCAGGAATACAGGGAGCATACCTAAACATAATAAAGACAATTTACAGCAAGCCAACAGCCAACATTAAATTAAATGGAGAGAAACTCAAAGCAATTCCACTAAAATCAGGAACGAGGCAAGGCTGTCCACTCTCCCCATACTTATTCAATATAGTACTTGAAGTTCTAGCCAGAGCAATAAGACAACATAAGGAGATCAAGGGGATACAAATTGGAAAGGAAGAAGTCAAGCTTTCCCTATTTGCAGATGACATGATAGTATACTTGAGTGACCCCAAATATTCAACCAAGGAACTGATACAGCTTATAAACACCTTCAGCAACATAGCAGGATACAACATCAACTCAAAAAAATCAGTAGCCCTCCTATATACAATGGACAAAGAGGCTGAGAAGGAAATAAGAGATACATCACCCTGTGTAATAGCCACAAATGACATAAAATACCTTGGGGTAACACTAACCAAGCAAGTGAAGGACCTATATGACAAGAACTTTAAGTCCCTGAAAAAAGAAATTGAAGAAGATGTCAGAAAATGGAAAGATCTCCCATGCTCATGGATAGGCAGGACTAACATAGTAAAAATGGCAATCTTACCAAAAGCAATCTACAGATTCAATGCAATCCCCATCAAAATACCAACAGAATTCTTCAAGGACCTGTAAGAATAATACTCAACTTCATATGAAAAACAAAAAAACCCAGGATAGCCAAAAGAATCCTGTACAATAAAACAATTTCTGGAGGCATCACAATCCCTGACCTCAAGCTCTACAATAGAGCTACAGTAATAAAAACAGCTTGGTACTGGCATACAAACTGACATGTGTACCAATGGAATCCAATTGAAGACTCTGACATTAACCTGCACACCTATGAACATATAATTTTTGACAAAGAAGCCAAAACTGTACAATGGAAAAAAGAAAGCATCTTCAACAAATGGTGCTGGCATAACTGGATATCAACGTGTAGAAGGCTGCAAATAGATCCATATCTGTCACAGTGCACAAAACTTAAGTCCAAGTGGATGAAGGACCTCAACATAAACCCAGCTACTCTGAACCTGTTAGAAGAGAAAGGAGGAATAGTCCTGAATGCATTGGCATAGGAGATCACTTCCTAAATATATCACCAGTAGCACAGACACTGAGACAAACAATCAATCAATGGGACCTCTTGAAACTGAGAAGCTTTTGTTGAGCAAAGGATAAGTTCAAAAAGGCAAAGTGACAGCCTACAGAATGGGAAATATATACACCACCCCAACATCTGACAGAGGACTGATATCCAGAATATATAAGGAACTCAAGAAATTAGACATGAAAAATGCCCAATATTCCAATTAAGAAATGAGCTATAGAACTAAACAGAGAATTCTCAGCAGAGGAAATTCAAATGGCTGAAAGACATTTAAGGAATTGCTCAACATCCCTAATTATCAGGGAAATGCAATTCAAAACAACTCTGAGATACCACCTTAAGCCTGTCAGAATGGCTAAGATCAAAAAGACTGAAGACACCTTTTGCTGGACAGGATGTGGAACTAGGGGAACTCTCCTCCACTGCTGGTGGGAATGCAATCTTGTACAACCACTTTGTAAATCAATATGGCACTTTCTTAGAAAATTGGGAATCAATCTCCCTCAAGATCCAGCTATACCACTCTTGGGCATATACCCAAGAAATGCTCAATCATACCACAAGAGCACTTGCTCAGCTATGTTCATATCAGCATTATTTGTAATAGCCAGAACCTGGAAACAACCTAGATGTCCTTCAACTGAAGAATGTACAAATAAAATATGGTACATATACACAATGGAGTACTACTCATCAGAGAAAAAGTATGACATCATGAGGTTTGCAGAGAAATGGATGGATCTAGAAATAATCAACCTGAGTGAGGTAACCCAGACTCAGAAAGACAATTATGGTATATACTCACTCATAGGAGGATACTAGAGGTGGAACAAGGATGACTGGACTGCTACTCACATCACCAGGGAGGCTACCTGGAAAACAGGACCCCAAGAAAGACATAGGGATCGCCCAATGATGGAGAAATGGATGAGATCTACATGATCAACCTGGACATGAGTCGGGGTAATGAAGGGTGAGGGTCGAAGGAAAGAGAGCTTGGGGGAGCAGGAGATCCCAGCTGGATCAAGAACAGAGAGGTAGAACAAGGAATAGGAGACCATAGTAAATGAAGACCACATGAGAATAGGAAGAAGCAAAGTGCTAGAGAGGCCCACAGAAATCCACAAAGATACCCCCACAATAGACTACTGGCAATGGTCGAGAGACAGCCCGAATTGACCTACTCTGGTGATGGGATGGCCAAACACTCTAATATTCGTGCCACAAACCCCATCCAACGACTGATGCATCTGGATGCAGAGATCCACGGCTAGGCCCCAGGTGGAGATCAGGGAGTCCAATTAGCAAGAAAGAGGAGGGTTTATATGAGCGAGAATTGCTGAGACCAAGGTTGGATAAAGTACAGGGACAAATAGCCAAACGAATGGAAACACATGAACTATGAACCAGTGGATGAGGGGCCCCCAACTGCGTCAGGCCCTCTGAACAGGTGAGACAGTTGATTGGCTTGATCTGTTTGGGAGGAATCCATGCAGTGGTACCGGGTCCTGTGTTCATTGCATGAGTTGGCTGTTTGAAACCTGGGGGTTATGCAGCGTCACTAGGCTCCGCCTGGGAGGAGGGGACTGGACCTGCCTGGACTGAGTCTACCAGGTTGATCTCGGTCCTCGGGGGGAGGCTTTGCCCTGGAAGAGGTGGGAATGGGAGGTGTGCTGGGGGAAAAGCGAGGGTGGTCGGAGGGGGTAGAACAAGGGAATCCATGGCTGATATGTAGAACTGAATTGTATTGTAAAATAAAATAAAAACAATCATAATAAAAAAGAAACAGAATAATTAATTCCTTGTACTAGGGATTCAGAGGCTCATCAAGTCTACATAATTTCAAATCACTTATCATAACAATAATTTATTGTTAATAGAGACTTCAGAAGTCTGCATATAGTGGCAGAGTTTGAAGGGAAAAAACAAAAATGTACAATAAAGTTGGGAATTTATGAGAACTGTTTTTCTATCAAGGTAGGGAGCTTACCAGGTGCCAATATTCTATAAATATCCCCTATTTATATAAATGAATTTAAATCTCTTTTACTGAAAAAAATTCAGACAATATATTCTTATCACAGTTTCTCCTCTTGCAACTCTCTCAGATCCACCACACTAACCAACCACCACAATTCCATAACCTTTCTTTCCCTCTTTGTAGAAAACAAACAGGCAAACAAGACACAATTTAAAAGAGAAAAAAACAAACATAAGAAATACACAAACAAAACCCATAAAAACAAAAAAAATTGAGATCAAAATATATAAGCAAAAAATCTGTAAGACAAAATTCTCAAAGTAAGAAAATAAACAAAAAGTCTACAAAAATACTATTGAGTTCAATTTGCATTGCCCATCTACTTCTGGGCATGGGGCTTTTCCTTAAGTGTGGTGATACTCCATTGCAGGGTGTGTGGGGGGGACTTTTTTCCTTTGCAAAAGGTTATTAACCTGAGACAGCTACTTGGGTATGAGTAGAAGCTTCTGCTTACTCCCCCATCACAATGATCCTGGCTGCCTTGAAGTTGTATAGGCCCTGGAACTGATGCACATATGTATTCAAATCCTTTATTTTCTCCCAACTTGTAAAACTTTTATGTAAATCTTTTCAACTCCCTTACTTGGTAAAATTGTGTTTGTGCAGAGCCTCAAACACCACTTCTCATTCCTGGAACATGAGCGTCTGGAACAGTACACTCCTCCCTTAATTTCTTTGGAATGGGTTCTTTTCTAACCAACCATCAAATACTCTGAAACTAGACCCTAGGAAATGGGGAAAAGGCAGTCACCACTTTTGCTAGAAAAACAGAAACAGAGACCTCACTACTCCCAATGTTAGGAGTGCTATAAAAACCCCAAGCCAAACAACCACAACATATATGCAGAGCACCTGGTGCAAAACCATCTTGGGATCTTTTTCCTCCTACTGGGTTGCCTCATCCAGCCTTTATGTGAGAGCTTGTGCCTCATTTTATTGTAAATTGTCATGCTATGTTTGGTTGATATCCATGGGAGGCCTGCTCTTTTCTGAAGGGAAAGGGAGAAGTGAATCTGAGGTAGAGGGAAGAAAAAGAGGTAATTGACAGGAGTGGAAGGAGGAAAGGCTGTAGTCAGGATGTATTGTATGAGAGAAGAATAAATAAATAAGCAAATAAAAAATGAGCTTCCTGTCCCAGTGTGCTTGCTAACTAGGTCATGGTTTTTGGGAGCACCTTTTGCAAAAAGAAATTGCAATGTTGAGTTACTTTTGGATTGTTTGTGTGTTCCTTTGTGCAACACAGATTATTTGCCAAATGATAATGATAAATCTATCACATTGTGATGAATCTATCATTTGACACAATTTATTTATAACATGTGTAATTATTGGTCATTTCTGATCAGCAACCTTTAGTTTACTCAACATTCTTCTTGATGTCATGATGAGTTAATATGATGTCATAGAGAACCAGTATGAAAGTTCCTGACATAAAGATTTGTGTCCATGTGCATGCAAACCTCATAATTCTGAATATTTGTAGTCTTAGAATTACCCAAAAATGATAAAAATGTTTGTTATTTCATGAAAGCCAAGTTTCTTGTAGAAGGATCTGTTGATAGGTGACAGGTGTATATCTCTCAAGCTCTCACACATGTACTTAGAAGCCAGTGAATATCAGTTTCAGGAATGTTTTGTTTGTTTGTTTGTTTTATTTTTGTTGTTTATAGATCCCCACCAACATTTCCCCTTCCTCCTCTCCTCCCAGTCCCCTTGCACTGCCTCTTCTCCATCCCCCATCCACTCCTCCTCCTCTGTTTCTCTTCAGAAAAGGGCAGGCCTCACATGGATATCAGCCACACATATTATATCAAGTAGCAGTGAGACTAGGCATCTCCTCTCCTATTAAGGTTGGACAAGGCAACCTTATAGGAGGAAACGGTCCCAAAAGCAGGCAACGGAGTCAGAGAAAGCCCCAGCTCCCACTATTAGGAGTTCCATAAGAAGACCAAGTTACACAACTGTAGCATATGTGGAAAGGATCTAATTCAATCCCATGTGGGCTCCCTGGTTGTCCTTTCAGTCTCTGTGAGCCCCATGAGCCCAGGTTAGTTGGTTCTGTGGGTTTTCTTTTGGTGCCCTTGACCCAACTGTCTCCTACAACCATTCTTGCCCCTCTTACACAGTATTCCCTGAACTACTGTTTGGCTGTGGTTCTCTGCATCTGCTTCCATCAGTTGCTGGATGAAGTATCTCTGATGACAGTTGGACTAGGCACCAATTTATGAGTATAGCAGAATATCATTAAGAATCATTACATTGACTGATTTTTTTTGCCAGCAATGTTTAGTTCTATCCTAGGTCTAGGCTATCCTGGCTCTGGGTCCTAGCCATCAGTGGTGATCTCCCTCTCATGGTATGGGTCTCAAGCTGGGATAGTCACGGGTTAGTCACTCCCACAATTTCATTGCCACTTTTACCCTGACATATCTTATAGGCAGGATAAATTGTAAGTCAAAGCCTTTGTGGCTGGCTTGGTATCCCAATCCCTCCACTGGAAATCTTCCTGGATACAAGAGATGGCAGATTCAGGCTCTATATCCCCCTTTGCTGGATGTCCTACCTAGGATCACCCTCATAGATTGCCGGAACTTTACATTGCACTAGATTTCTAACTTGTCCCAAATATGTCTCCAGATTCCAGTTGTCTCCCCCAGTACTCTCTCCCTTCATTATCCTCCCACCTGGTCCCTCCTATTTATGTTCCCATCTCTCCAAAGAGATCCCTCCCCACATCCAAAGGTAATATCTATTCTATTTCCCCTTCACAATAAGATTCATGTGTCCCCTTATTACTTAGCTTCTCTAGGTCTGTAGATTGTAGCATGATTATCCTTTTTAGATAATAAATCCACATATGAGTGAGTACATGCCATGTCCATCATTTTGGGTCTGGATTACCTCAGTCAGGATGACTTATTCTAGCTCCATCCATTGACCAGCAAATTTCATGATGTTAGTGTTTTTTAACAGCTGAGTAATACACCATTGTGTAAATGTACCACATTTTCTTTATCCATTGTTTGGTTGAGGGACACCTAGGTTGTTTACAGTTTCAGCCTATTACATATAAAGCTGGTATGAACATAGTTGAGCAATTGTCCTGTGGTATGGTAGAGAATCCCTTGTGTATATGCCCAGGAATGTTATGGCTGGATATTGAGGTAAATCAATTCCCAATTTTCTGAAAAACTGCCATATTGATTTCCATAGTGACTGTACAAGTTTGCATTCCCACCAGCAGTGGAGGAGTGTTCCCCTTTCTCCACATCCTTTCCAACATAAGCTGTCATTTATGTTTTTGATCTTAGCAATTCTGACAGATATAAGAAGGAATCTCAGAGTTTAAGTTATATTTACTTGATGGCTAAGGATGACAAATATTTCTTTGTTTCTCAGCCATTTGAGATTCTTCTGTTGGGAATTCTCTGTTTAAGTATGTAACACATTTTTAATTGGATTATTTGTTTTTTTGATAGTTTCTTGAGTTCTATACATATTTTGGATATCAGCTTTCAGTCAGATGTGGGGTTGGTGAAGATCTTTTTCCATTCTTTTGGCTACTGTTTTGTCCTTTTGACAGTGTCTTTTGCCTTATAGAAGGTTGTCTGTTTCATGTGGTCTCATTTGTCAGTTGTTATCTTCCTGCCTGAAAAACTGGTGTTCTGTCCAGGAAGCTGTCTCCTGTGCCAATGTGTACAAGGCTATCCCCCAGTTTCTCTTCTATCAGCTTCAGTATATCTGGTTTTATGTTGAGGTCTTTGATCCACTTGGAGCCGAGTTTTGTGCAATGTGATAGACATGGATCTATTTGCATTCTTCTACATGCCAACATCCAGTTAGACCAGCAACATTTATTGAAGATGCTTTCTTTTTTCCATTATATAATTTTGGCTTTTTGCTGAAAAATCAGTTGTCCATAGGTGCATAAATTTACATCTGGATTTATTATTCAATTGCATTGATCAAACAGTCTGTTTTTATGCCAATACCATGTGATTTTTATTACTATAGCTCTATTGTAGAGCTTGAAATCAGGGATAGTAATATCTCTGGAAGTTCTTTTATTGTATAGGATTGTTTTAGCTCTCCTGTTTTTGTTGTTGTTGTTGTTTTTCCATATAAAGTTGAGTATTGTTCTTTGAAGGTCTATAAAGAATTATGTCAGGATTTTCATGAGGATTGTGTTGAATATATGGATGGCTTTTGCTAAGAAGGCCATTTTTACTGTACTAGTCCACTGATCCATGAACATGGGTGATCTTTCCATCTTCTAATGTCTTCTCCAATTTCTTTCTTCAAAGACTTGAAATTCTTGTCATATAGGTCATTCACTTGCTTGCTGAGATTTCCTCCAAGGTATTTTTATTATTTGTGGCTATTGTGAAGACTGTTGTTTCCCTGATTTCTTTCTCAACCCATTCATCTTTTGTATATGGGAAGGCTACTGATTTTTTCAGTTACTTTTGTATCCAACCATTTTGCTAAAGGTGTTTATGAGCTGTAAGAGTTTGCTGGTAGAATTTTTGGGGTCACTTATTTATACTATCATATCATTTTCAAATAGCAATACTTTCAAATTTGTGTTCCTTTGATCTCCTTAAGTTGTCCTATTGCTCTAGCTAGAACTTCAAGTACTATATTGAATAGACATGGAGAGAGTGGAAAGCCTTGTCTTGTCCCTGATTTTAGTGGAATTTCTTTAAGTTTCTCTCGATTTAATTTGACGTTGGCTATTGGTTAGCTGTATATTGCTTTTACTATATTTAGATATGTCCCTTATATCCCTGATCTCTCTAAGACTTCCATCATGAAGGAGTGTTGGATTTTGTCAAAGACTTTTTCAGCATTTAGTGAGATGATCATTTTTCCCTCTCAGTTTGTTTATATGGTGGATTCCATTTACAGATTTTTATATGTTGAACCATCCCTACATCTCTGGGATGAAGTCTACTTGATTATGATAGATGATCTTTTTGATGTGTGTTCAGATTCATGTTGTGAGTATTTTATTGAATATTTTGGTGTGTAGATTTGTAAGAGAAACTGGTCTATAATTCTCTTACTTTGTTGAAACTTTGTGTGGTTTGGTTATCAGTGGGATGGTGACCTCATAAAATGAATTTGGCCATTTTCCTTCTGTTTCCATTTTGTACAATAATTTGAGGAGTATTGGTATTAGCTCTTCATTGAATGTCTGATAGAATTCTGTACTATAAGCATCTGGGCCTGGGCTTTCTATGGTTGGGAGACTTTTAATGACCACTTCTATTTACTTAGGGGTTATAGGTATATTTAAATTGCTTATCTGATGTTGATTTAATTTTGGTAAGTGATGTATATATAGAACTTTGTTCATTTCTTTTAGATTTTTCCAATTTTGTGGAGTACAAGTTTTTTAAGTATGACCAATTAGTCTTTGTATTTCCTTGGTGTCTGTTGTTATGTCACCCATATTGTTTCTGATTTTGTTAAGTTGGATATTCTCTCTGTGTCTTTTAGTTAGTTTGGATAAGGGTTTGTGTATCTTGTTGATTTTCTCAAAAAACCAACTCTTTGTTTTATTGATTCTTTATATTGTTCTCTTTGTTTATATTTTATTGGTTTCAGACCTGAGTTTGATTATTTCTTGCAGTCTACTCCTCTAGGTGTATTTACTTCTTTTTCTTCTAGAGCTTTCAGGTATGCTGTTAAGTCATTGGTATGAGATCTAATTTCTTCATGCTCTTAGCACCAATTCCATTGTGTCTCATAAGTTTGGATACAGTGTGCATTCATTTCTATTAAATTCTAGGAAGTTGCCTCCAAGGCTGCAACTGTTTCCTGAGATAGAGCCCTCCAGCACCTGATTTGACTAAGAGGTGAGTCTTTATCCTCATACCCAAACACCCAAGCCCTAGGTTTGGGCCCAGGAGCACAAACCTGTGCCCTCATACCACCACACATTGCAGTCCCAGTTGCAGGCCAGTTTGCAGACAGACCTTCTGCAGACAGGTCATACCACCACCATCCCACATCAGACCCAAGTCCCACCTCCCCCAAATCCCACCCACCCTCAGAGACTACAACCGTTCCCTGAGATAGAGCCTGTCTAACCCCAATTAGATTAGGAGTTGAGTCTGTATCCTCACACATGAACAACCCAGCTCCTAGGCTTTGGGTCCAGGGACACAATCCTGTGCCCCTTACCAACAGCCATTGCAGTCCCAGTTTCAGGCCAGTTGGCAGGCAGACCTCCTACAGAAAGGTCAGACTACCACTATCTACCACTTGCGAAGACTGCAGCTACTCCCTGAGACAGAGTCTATCAGCACCAACTAGACCAAGAGCTCCCACTGGAACAAGAGTATTGATCAGACCAAGAGAGCCTCCCTCAGACAAAGACATTGCTTGCACCAAGTGGAGAAAGAGATGGACAGACGCCAGTGCAAAAATATAGTCAACAACATAAAAACCAATATGCCTCCATCAGAATCTACATCAGCAAGACCTGAACACCCCAACACAGAAGAAACAGAAGAAATTGACCTTAAAAATGACGTTAAGAAGATATTAGAGATCTTAAAAGAGGAAATGAAAAATTCTCTTAAAGAAACCGAGGAAATTTCAAACAAAAATGGGAAGAAATCAGTGAATCCCTTAAAGAAAGCCAAGAGAAAGCAATTAAACGAGTGAGGAAAACAGTTCAAGATTTGAAAACTGAAATCAAGACAATAAAGAAGACACAAACTGAGGGAATGCTGGAAGTGGAAAATCTGAGTAAACGAACGGGAACTACAGATGCAAGTATAACTAACAGAATGCAAGGGATGGAACAGCAGATCTCTGGCATTGAAGATATGGTAGAGGAAATAGATTCATCAGTCAAAGAAAACACTAAAGCCACCAAAGTCATGACTCAAAATATCCAGAAAAATTGGGACACCATGAAAAGACCAAACCTAGGAATAATGGGGATAGAAGAAGAAGAAGAAGACCAACTCAAAGGCACAGAAAATATATTCAACAAAATCATAGAAGAAAACTTTCCTAACTTAAAGCAGGAAATTCTATAAAGAGACAAGAAGGTTACAGAACACCAAATAGACTGGATTCAAAATAAAAGTCCCCTCTCCACATAATAATCAAACCACTAAACATACAGAATAAAGAAAAAAATATTAAGAGCTGCAAAGGAAAAAGGCCAAATAACATATAAAGGCAGACCCATAAGAATAACACCTGACTTCTCAATGGAGTCTCTAAAAGCTGGAAGGTCTTGGACAGATGTTATGCAGACACAAAGAGACCATGGATGCCAACTCAGACTATTACACCCAGAAAAACTCTCAACCAGCATAGATGGAGTAAATAAGTACTCCATGATAAAACCATATTTAAACAATATCTCTCCACAAATCCAGCCCTACAGAAAGCACTAGAAGGAAAAATCCAACCGAAGGAAGTTGGATACACCCATGAAAACACAGGCCAACACCAACAAATACCAAAGAAGGGAAACATACAACACTGCCACCAAAACAACAAAAACAAAAACAAAACAAAACAAAACCACAAGACAAACAAAAAAAACCAACCAGGAATTAACAATCATTGGTCATTAATATCCATTAATATCAATGGTCTCAATTCATCTATAAAAAGACATAGGCTAACAGAATGGATAAGAAAACAAGATCCATCCTTCCGCTGCAAAAAGAAACACATCTCAACTTCAAAGACAGACATTATCTCAGAATAAAAGTCTGGGAAAAGACTTTCCAATCAAATGGATTTAAGAAGCAAGCTGGTGTAACTATACTAATATCTAATAAAATAGACTTCAAACTAAAATCAATGAAAAGGGATCAGGAAGGACATTACATATTTATCAAAGGGAAAATCTGACAAGATGAAGTCTCAATTCTGAATATTTATGCCCCAAATACAAAGACACCTATATTTGTAAAAGAAACATTACTAAATATTAAATATCACATCAAACCCCATACACTAGTTATATAGAACGATATCCACAGCACACTAGTAGTGGGAGACTTCAACACCCCACTCTTACCAATGGACAGGTCTGCCAGACAGAAACTTAACAGAGAAATAAGAGCACTAACAGACATTATGACTCAAATAGACTTAATAGATATCTACAGAATATTCCACCTTAACACAAAAGAATATACCTTCTTTGCAGCACCCTATGGTACCTTCTCCAAATTTGACCACATGCTTGGTCACAAAGCAAATCTCAACAGATACAAAAATTGAAATAACCTCCAGTATCTTACCAGACCACCATGGCATAAAGTTAGATTTCAACAGCAATAAAAATTACAGAAAGCCTGCAACCTCATGGAAACCAATTAATGCCCAATTGAATCAACAATAGGTAAAGGAAGAAATAAAGAAAGAAATTAAAGATTTCCTAGAATTCAATGAAATTGAATGTACAACATACCCAAACTTATTGGACACCATGAAAGCAGTGCTAAGAAGAAAATTCATAGCTCTAAATGCTCACATAAAGAAGTTGCAGAAATCTCATACTAGTGGCTTGACAGCACAACTGAAAGAAAGCTCTAGAACAAGAAGAAGCAAACTCACCTAGGAGAAACAGACACCAGTAAATAGTCAAAGAGAGGGCTGAAATCAATAAAATAGAAACAAAGAGAACAATACAAAAAAATCAATGAAACAAAGAGTTGGTTCTTTGAAAAAAATCAACAAGATAGACAAGTCCTTATCAAAATTAACCAAAAAGCACAGAGAGAGAGCATCCAAATTAACAAAATCAGAAATGAAAAGGGAGACATAACAACAGACAATGGGGAAATCCAAAGAATCATCAGGTCATACTTCAAAAACCTCTACTCTACAAAATTGGAAAATCTTAAAGAAATGGACGGTTTTCTGGATAGGTACCCCATACCAAAGTTAAATCAAGACAAGATAAACTATTTAAATAGACCAATAACCCATAAGTAAATAGAATCAGTCATTAAAAGTCCCCCAACCAAAACAAAGCCCAGGACCAGATGGTTTCAGCAAAGAATTCTACCAGATTTTCAAAGAAGAGCTAATACCAATACTCTTCAAATTGTTCCACACAATATAAACAGAAGGAACATTACCAAATTCTTTTTATGAGGCTACAGTTACCCTGATAACCAAACCACACAAAGATGCAACAAAGAAAGAGAATTACACACCAATCTCCCTCATGAACATTGATGCAAAAATACTCAATAAAATACAGGCTAACCAAATCCAGGAACACATCAAAAAATTATCCACCATGACCAAGTAGGCTTCATTGCAGATATGCCTTGGTTCAACATATGAAAATCTGTCAATGTTATACACCATATAAACAAACTGAAAGAAAAAAAACCACATGATCATCTCATTGGATGCTGAAAAAGCCTTTGACAAAATCTAACACCCCTTCATGATAAAGGTTCAAGAGAGATCAGGAATACAAGGACCACACCTAAACATAATAAAGGCAATTTACAGCAAGCCAACAGCCAACATCAAATTAAATGGAGAGAAACTCAAAGTGATTCCACTAAAATCAGGAACAAGAAAAGGCTGTCCACTCTCCCCATATTATTCGATATAGTACTTGAAGTTCTAGGTAGAGCATTAAGACAACAAAAGGAGATCAAGGGGATACAAATAGGAAAGGAAGAAGTCAAATTTTCACCATTTGCAGACAAAATGATAGTATACATAATTGACCCCAAAAATTCTACCAGGGACCTCCTACAGCTGATAAACTTCTTCAGTAAGGTGACATGATACAAGATTAACTCAAAAAATCAGTAGCCCTCCTATGTACAGATGATAAATAGCTGAGAAAGAAACCAGAGATACATCACCCTTTACAATAGACACAAATAATATAAAATACCTTGGCCTAACTCTAACTAAGCAAGTGAAAGACCTGTATGATAAGAACTTTAAGTCTCTGAAGAAAGAAATTGAAGAAGATATCAGAAAATGAAAATAAATCCCATGCTCATGGATAGGTAGAATTAACATAGTAAAAATGGGAATCTTACCAAAAGCAACCTACAGATTCAATGCAATCCCATCAAAATCCCAACACAATTCTTCACAGACTTGGAAAGAACAATACTTAACTTTATATGAAAAAAACCTAGATAGCTAAAAGAATCCAGCATAATAAAGAAAACTCTGGAGGCATCATGAACCTTGACCTTAAGTTCTACTATAGAGCTATAGTAATAAAAACAGCTTGGTACTGGAATTGAAGTGAAGACCCTGAAATTAATCCGCACATGTATGAATACCACATTTTTGAGAAAGAAGCCAAAACTGTACCATGGAAAAAGAAAGCATCTTTAACAAATGGTGCTGGCATAACTGGATGTCAACATGCAGAAGATTGCAAATAGATCCATATCGTCGCCATGAGCAAAACTCAAATCCGAGTGGATCAAAGACCTCAACATAAATCCAGTTACACTGAACCTGATAGAAGAGAAAGTAGGAAGTAGTCTTGAATGCATTGGCATAGGAGACCACTTCCTAAATATAACAGCAGTAGCACAGACACTGAGAGCGACAATTAATAAATGGGGCCACCTGAAACTGAGAAACTTTTGTAGTGCAAAGGACACAGTAAATAATACAAAACAACAGCCTACAGAATGGTAAAGATCTTTACCAACCCCACATCTGACAGAGGACTGATCTCCAAAATATATAAACAATTCAAAAAGGTAGACTTACAAATACTGAATAATCCAAATTAAAAATGGGTTCGAGAGCTTAACAGAGAATTCCCAACAGAAGACTCTCAAATGGGAGAAAGACATTTAAGGAACTGCTCAAGATCCTTAGTCATCAGGGAAATGCAAATCAAAAAACTCTGAGATACAATCTTACTCCTGTCAGAATGGCTAAGATCAAAAACACTGAAGATATTTTATGTTGGAGAGGATGTGGAGCTAGAGGAATACTCTTCCACTGTTGGTGGGAATGCAAACTTGTACAGTACTCTGGAAATTAGTATGGTGGTTTCTCAGAAAATTGAGAATGTTTTCCTCAAGACCCAGCTATACCACTCTTGGGCATATACCCAAGGAATGCTCAATCTTACCACAAGGACACATGCTCAACTATGTTCATAGCAGCTTTCTTTGTAATAGCAAGAACCTGGAAACAACCTACATGCCCCTCAACTGAAGAATGGATTAAGAAATGTGGCACTCAATGGAGTACTACTCAGCAGTAAAAAAAAAATGATATCATGAAATTTGCAGGCAAATGGATGGAGCTAGAAAATATCATCTTGAGTGAGGTAACCCAGATTCAGAAGGACAAACATAGTATGTACTCACTCAAAAGTGGATACTAGATATGAGGGAGGTGATGGCCAGACTGCACCCCACAGCTCCAGAGAGGCTAGCTAACAGGAAAAGACCCTAGGAGGGACACATGGATGACCCTGAGAAGGAGAAGTGGATGAGGTCTACATGAGTGGACTGGGTGTGTGGGGGTGGCAGAGGAAGAGTAGGGGATGAGAACATAGGGAAATGGGAGGGTCAAGCTGGAACAGGGACAGAGTGGGAAGGCAGGGAGGAAGATGCCATGATATATGAGGAGACCATGGGAATAGGAAGAGGCAGGGTGCTGGGGAGGCTCTCAGGAATCCACAAGGATGACCCCACTTTGGTCTGCTGTCAGTGGTCCAGAGGGTGCCTGGACTGGTCTTCTCTGGTGATTGGTCTAACAAATACCGTAACTGTCATCATAGAGTCTTTGTCCAGTGACTGATGGGGGCAGATGCAGAGATCCACAACCAGGGTCCAGGATGCGCTCCTGGAATCCAATCGATGAGAGAGAGGAGGGATTCTGCAGGCAGGGCACTGCGGGGATCATGATGGGAAGACATGCAGGAATGACCGGCCACAATAGTGGAAGCCCATGAACTGTGGACTGGTGGCTGTGGAGACCCCATGGGACTAGACTAGGCCCTCTGGATACGGAAGATGGTAGTTTAGCTTGTACTGTTTGGGGGGCACCCAAGCAGGGGGATCGGAGTCCAACCTTGGTGCATGAACAGGCTTCTGGGAATCAGGTGCCTGTAGTTTAAAGCCTTGTGCAGCCTTGGTACGGTGGGAAGGGGCTTGGACCTGCTTAGGCTCAGTGTGCCTGGCTCTGCTGCCTCCACATGGGAGACCTTGACTTGGGGGATGTGGGGATGTGGAGTGGCTTGGGAGGGAGTGCTGTGGGGTAGGAGGAGGGAAAAGTGAGGACCTGAGGATGGTATGTAGAGTGAGTGGAAAATTTCATAATAAAGAAAAATGAAAAAAAAAACCCACAGATATCAGTTGTTATACTGATTATTTTAATTAGCTTAGTGGATATTTATGGGTTTTTGAATGAGATCATTTTCACACGGTCTTATTGCTTCTTGAATCACTTTATTTAATCATTCAGAAAAGTAAGAACAGCTCATAGATCACGAAAACGGAAAGGAGAGGTAAGTCAGAAATTTGGAATGTGGTATGCTGACTTCACAGGAGTGGGGACAATTCCTTCAGAAAGAAATGGTGATTTATATGTGATACTGATTCCATGGTCAAGAGGATATGATGCATAATTGTCATCCGGTTGTCCTCTGTGCAAACATGAAAGTAAAAATGAAAACATAGTTGAAAGGACAGGAAAGATTTCATCCTTGAGAGTGCATGAACACAAAATTAAATATAACAATATAGAGTATAGAGAAGGGATTATACACAAACAGTTCCTTTCCTAGAAACCACAAGTATCTTATACTTTGGATTCCATAGGAGTATTTTCTACAGGAAATAATGACATTCTGTGGCCTCACATGAAATTTGAGATTGAGAGGATTCAAAAATACATAGAAAAGTTCAGCATGCTTGCACCATATCTGTGGCAAATAATATTCCACAATCATAAATCAACTGAGATTTTTCAAATGACAAGATACATTTTTGATGTAATATTACACAATATGAATGTATTAGTACTTCTGAATAAGATAAAATTCCTTCATATTACTAAAATATTCTATCCTTTACTTTTGTCACTAAGATGTTTAGCTTAAAAAGACAGATATTATGCTGTCCTGATTTTGTCTAATTTTGTGTTCATTATTTTCCTTTGTTACAGACTTATTTCTAATTGTTTATGTAATAAGCACAAATACATTTAAATATCAAGATGATTAAGCATAACTTCTGTTTCTACTCACCTACAGAAGGTCTTTACATGGGGCAAGTATCTGTAAAAGAAAGGGAATGGGGTAAGGAGAGACAGAAATGTTATCATAAGAATATAAGAACAGCTCCCCAATGATTATTGCTTGAAATAACAACTGAAAGATAGCATGTGACTAAATATAATCTGAATTAGGGGTCTAACTCAGTATATATATATATATATATATATATATATATATATATATATATATATGTATATGTATATATATGTATATATGCTATAGCCAAAAAAAAAAATTCATCGAGGTTACCTGTAGCCAGAACATCTTGAATGTTTTCTGATGGAATGTTGTGTTTCTCAACATAAGCCTCAACTTTTCTATGTGCTTCTTCAGTCAAAGGCTGACCTTTTCCTACATTGCATGAATGACAATGTCAGAGACAAGTTGAGTAGAATTCTGCAGAATTTACATTGCTTCCTTAGTGTCCCAACATGGTATGAAACAGAAAATCTCAACTACTCCAAATTCATTTTTACTCGGTGGATCCAGACAATAATAATTTTCCCCATGTTCCATTTAATGAAGTCTAAATGGTGGTATGATATCACTTTCCAGTGTTTCATGATACATCAAAAGTAAAAACTCTTCTCTAGAGTATCCATGCATCTCAATCCTGTCCACTTTTAAAAACATAAAACTAGAGAATCATGAATGCCTCTCAATGGAACTTTCCCATTTCTCCCAAGTCTGTACTTCATATTTTAATTTCATACACTCTTGATCAAATGACACTCAAATGGCCTGAACTTTGGGAAAACAGTATTTGTTCCATTCTTTCCAGTGAGGAAACATGAAGATAAACTCTTCCAATAGCCTCCCCATTGTCCCTACTTGTCAACGGCCATGCTACTTGAATTACAATATAGTGTTAGAGTGGGTCCACACAACAATACGATTGTCATTTAGTGGACAGGAAGTTAGAAATTCCATGATACTGTATTTGGGAGTGAATCTGACTTAATCCTCTTTTGCAGAGTGATACTTTTGCTACAATTTCGGAGAATCTACTACCATTCTTACCAAGAAGAAAAATCAAGTTTGTTTCTGTGCCGGCTCGATCCATATTCTTACTCTTAAAGACTGCATGCGTTGCTGTTAAATACTTAAGTTCAAATTTGTTGTCACCTTCATCTGTAAAATGGAAATATTTAAAACTAAGTGTCAGTCATTTTTCTACTTTATTTGATGCCACCTATTTGCTAAATATTAATATTGACCCTGACTGTAGCAATCATCTCTGATTCACTACTATATGACACGTTTTCCAAAGCAATTCTTGTAGTCATTCATTTTGCATATCCCATCATAATACAGTGACCAATCATGTCTTATCTTCAAACCTGATAGGGATTCGTAAGTACAGACACTTTCCCTTTTCTCTGAATGCCTAGTGTCAAGACTTCTATGACCAGTCACTTGGTTATTCCTTTCCCTTTCAACCAGATCCCAAAGCCCATTTTTCAATTCACTGAAAGTATGAAACTATGGTGTTATACCATGATACTTGGTGGGCAAATATGTACATGTGCAAAAATAGATGGTACTAATTAGTAATATGCACGTTATCATCTTGTAAGATTAGTAATGGAAAAGATGTAAAGATGAACATTTTGCGTATACCAGACATTCATGTTTTGTAGTCTGTCTGTCTGTGTGTTTATGGGTTTAAGTGTCTGTCTGTCTGTCTGTCTGTCTGTCTCTCTCTCTCTCTCTCTCTCTCTCTCTCTCTCTCTCTCTCTCTGTGTGTGTGTGTGTGTGTGTGTGTGGTATTTCCCCTTGTTGACACTTATTAAATGATAAAAGTAGTTCATGGGAAAAATAAAAGGAGTTAGGATCTGAACATTTTCTATTACAGCAATACCTTTTAATATCCATTTTAAGTTAGGAAAACATTAGACTTGCCAGAAGAATGTGTCTTCTGTTCACTTAAGATGAAATCAAAAGTCAAATTGTATATAATTCAGTGGAATGGTATTGATATTACGTTAGCAATTCTTACAAAATTGAAGTGGTCAGTCTGAAATACTTAAACAGATTTCCTTCTAATTGCTATTAAATATTGAAGTTTATCATCCAATAATATAAATGTTGTAATCTCTGCAAATTATGAGAAAAGGAAACATTGAAATAGCACTGCTAATTTAAATTTTCCATAAATCAAGGATGACACATAATTTCTGCAATGTAAGTACTTGAGAGGCTAAGGCATGAAGTTTGAGAAGATGTTTGAGGCCATTGAGGCCTATTAGTGAGTGGCAGGTCTGTCTGATAACAAACTGAGACATTGTGTGAAAGACAGTGAAAAAACACTGAATATCAACTAGAAATAAATTTTCGTGCAGGAAAATGATTTGAAGACGTCTTGTTAGAATTGTTCACATTTTTAGGTAATAGTGTTCTTCTCCATGTAAATTTCAGATGACCTACAATATACTCTGTCTATGTAGCATATCTCAGTTCTTTGGAAGGATTGATAACTTTCTGAGTAGCCAAAAGTTTTCTAGATTCATGTCCCTATGTGTGGCTGAAGTATTAGCATGAATGTGCACACTGACATTGCTTTTGTTCATAAAGGAAACTCGTAGATCCTGTACTTACATTGGGTTCTGTAGGAGCCATCTGCTTGCTTATAACCAGTGACTGTGGTCTTTGAGCATTGGCCATTCAAACTAAAAATCAAACAGAGAATCCATGGTTTATTCTTTATAACTTTTAAATTCCTATTAAAGGTCTTCAAATGTTATAAAGAACTTGAGCCAGTCTATGAACAGTGTATAGAGCTAGGACTTGCCTCACTATTCCTATTTCTTGTTTAGAAAAGATCATTCTGTTTGTAATCATACAGATGACTTCCTTTATTTGTGCACATTTTGCCAAGTGCTCTATAGGTTCTCATGGCTTCCTTATCAAAACTTTGCTCTTCACTGAGTAAGACTTTCATTATGCTAATTCTCTTATTCTAGTCCAGAGATAATATCGACACAAGTTTATATGCATGTGTTTAAGTGCTTTTATTTGTAACCTGAAACATAATTGTGGCTACAGGAGAGAAATAGTTCTAAGCATTTTAGTCCTAATGGTGTTATGTAGTCTTTCACTAAACACAGTTATCCAAATGCGAGAGAGAGAGAGAGAGAGAGAGAGAGAGAGAGAGAGAGAACAGAGAGTCTTTGAACCTAAAGCTTCAGAGAAAGGGATTCATAAGTTAGACTTATCTGACCTGTTTGTGGAGGACTTTTCTCTGACATCATTGTTTGGATAACATAATATATATGGCTTTGACACAAATGCTCACACATACCTTTTGACTTACTAGAAATGAGAAACTTAGAGTCTCATACATCTAATATTAGAGAATAAAATTCAACCACAAGCCTCCAAACACAAGAATTTCTAAGGAAACACTCATGGAATTGGAGACAGTAACTAATCTCTGTGTGGTGTTCAGAGATACCCCATCATGGATTAATAAAATCACATTGCTAAAAATGTGATTTCATGACCAAAAACAGAACATTCCCTTATAAATTTAACAACATAAAGGCTGGGAAACATAAATAGTCTGCTCAGTTTACATGGCTGATCATTTGCTTACTTGACATAAAATGTGATTTCCATTTCACTGCATTCCTCATTACAAGTAATTTCACGAACGTAGATTCTCAGAGGTCCTTCTACTTGTACCTTGCCAACATTGTCAGCAGCGATGAGAAGTGTTACCCAATTTCCTTCAATCTGAAAAAAGTAAAAGGCAAATAAAGGAAAGAAATAAAACGGGTCATTGAAATATGATTTGGTATTCGCATCTCTGATCCCGGTCCTTGGAAATATGTAAACAATCTAAAACTATAAATCAATAATGTTTTGTTAGTCCAAGATTATGTATCTACAGCTCAAGAATTACACAGGGTAGTATGATGACTTGATTAACACAGCATTTTGGACTTGAGAATTTGGGGAATTGCTCATGTTTTGGCCTCTCATGCTCTGCAAATTCAAAACACTGTTTGCTTATTTCATTTGTTCCATCCTAGAGAAATATGATTATGAAACATATCTGAGTGAAGTTCAGAAAGCTTATTACATTAATACAGACTTGCAAGGACTAACTGAACGACACATCACATCTACAGAAATACACTATTGAGGAACCTCAGACATTTGCACAGACCATGTGATTTTACCTTAGCTTGAGCATGGGCCAGTCCAAATGCCAAAGCCAGCAGCAGAAACTTTATCATGGTGGCACCTATCTTTGGTCTTCTGCAGAAGCTCAAAGAAGTTCAGTGGATGTGAAGGAACTGAACTGACAAAGATTTTTATACAATTAGTTAGAGGGAGTTTCATGGAATCAACCAATGGTTCTGCACCACAACAACCTACATCTGTCTGGTATTTCCTCTTTGACCCTGCTGAATGGTGTATGATCTCATATCCCTTAACTAGTAAGATTAGCCTTAAGGTCAGGTTATGTTGGGATGATTAATTGAGCATTCTATCAGAAAGAACAAACTATCCCTGTGAGAGCATTAAGGAATGGCTTTGCCTCCAGAACAATACTGGCGGGTGAAGATCATAATGCATATGTCCTACATGATTCATTTAACCAACATGACATGCGATTAAAATACATTCTGAATCTAAGCATAATACTGTGCAGTTAACTGAATTTAAACGGTGGCCTTGGACATATGAGCCAGAGTAACCACACTCTTAGAAGAAAAGATTTTAAAACATTTGGAGGATTTCTTATGAGGATGTTGATATGTCTTGTGCTACTTTTAAGTCTTTCCATACATTGACTACAATAGCCTTCCAGTATATTAATTTCAGCTACCATGGTACAGAGCTACAAGAGCTATCATCAAAGCTTAACCGTGTGAATAATAGGAAAAATGCTGCTAGATATCCACTGGTAATAAAGACAAGTATCACTGATTAAAATGAACACAATCAAGTGAATCAGCCTATAATGTCCTCAGAGAAATTTTATAATTGTGCAAAGGGACTCTACATTAAAGCTGAAAATAATGCTTTACATTTCCTAAAGCGAGGACCCTGCCCACACAGTTGACTTCTTTACACATCAAAACCAAGGTCTGTGTTGTGCTTAGCCATTGGATCTTGTCATCCATTTCTAGGAACCCCCAAGAAGAATATCAGGACTCTGCAGTTATTGTTTCTCCTCTGGGGCCTCTCTCTCTCTAACACATCGAATAACCTACAGTTAGCTCTTTGGTAATTTTGTTTGACAACCCACGGTTTCTGACTACATCACTACAAAGAGTTAGTCTGTAATTTATGACACTTTCTTTAGATTATATCCTGTTATTGTCTCTATTATTTCAGTTTTTGAGATTATTCCACAATAACATCATTCTGCAGTCCCTTTCTCCCCTCTAAACTCTCCAATATGTACCTACTTCATCTATTTCAATTTTGTGGACTCTTTCTTCACTAAATGTTGTTACATGCATATGAGTTTGAGTGTTCACAAGTGAGTGCTAACTTTTATCTGAAGATTTGGAGCTCAGAATAACAGAAGAGACCTAACATGCCACGGTTGTCTTTTTAGATCTTGGTCACCTCACCCAGTAGGATCTTTTGTAGTGCATGCCATTTACCTGCAAATGTCATGAATTCATTTTCCTTTACCTTGGAATATTATCACAGAGTGTATAAGTACCACTATTTCATTATCCATTAGACAGCTGTAGAACATTTATGTTGTGAATAGAGTACCAATTAACATGGATAAGAAAGTATCTATGAAATAGAATATCAAGTCATCTAGGAATATTTCAAGGAGCTATATAACTGAGTCACACAGTATATATTTACCTTCAGAAAACTAAGAATTCTCCACACTGCTTTCCAGAGTTGCTATACAAATGTGTAAATCCCAACAAAAGGTGTCTCTGGGTAACACAATTGTACAATCTCTCTCTCTCTCTCTCTCTCTCTCTCTCTCTCTCTCTCTCTCTCTCTCTCTCTCTCTCTCTCTCTTGCTATTGCTTTCTCACTTTTTTTGCTCTGTGTGATTGTCTGTGTGTGTGTGTATACATGAGTGTGTGTGTGTGTGTGTGTGTGTGTGTGTGTGTGTGTGTGTGTGTGTGTTTTCAATTGTCTCTCTTCAGGTCCTGGAACCATTTGACTGGACTTTCTCTTTTCTTATACGATGTGTTTTAAATTTGTCAGGTTTTCTAGATATTCATTCACACCAAGCATGTTTGCTTATATTGGACATAAAGTAGCCATTTCCTGTCTTCTGAAGATTATGGAAGAGGACTTCGCTCATGGGCTTGTACACTTCAATTCTAACCTAGGGGCCACTGATGGGTTGGAACTAGGAAGAACCTTTTTCCAGCCCTTTTCTTTCTGCTTGTGAAAACATTAGGGACCAAGCGTTAATTCCAAAATGAAGGGCACATATATAGCCCTGATTAAACTCAAACTCATAGAGCCACAAATAAAGTTAAAATAAATGATACTGTGAAAGGGACTTGTTTGGGAGGGAGGACTTGACAAGATTGAAATGGCATCAGAGAGAATTATCAGAAAATGTTATTTATGTGGGAAATTGTCAACAAACAAGTTTTTAAAAAGCATGTTACTTGAGATATTCATGGAAAATCACCTTTTTGGAAAAAATGAAAAGGAAATATTGTGGAGTACAGAATGAAATGTGAAATATTGAGACATTCTGTACATTCAGGTTCACAGACCTGGCCCCTGAGCCGCAAATATTCTTTCTTCCATAAAAATCCCTCCACTCTGTCCAAAGACCCAATCTTCTGTTTAGTGACACTCATGGACTGTGTGTTGTCCCCATATTCTACAAATATGAACATAACAGTGGAAGGGACACTAGTTCTCATTCTTTCTTCATGTGCTTTTGTTTTCTGTTACCAGTCAGTAACAATGAGAGGAGAATCCACTTTATAATCCAATTACAGACTGATGATGTGCTTCTCTGTTTGTTGACCTTTTCAAACCAAGTTGATGATTCACTGACTTCTGTTTCTCAAGAACTCAGCTGCTGTATTTTTTGGCTTGATGCTCAGGACCAATAGGAACAGTGGCAGGCACCTGTATGACTTAATTGCCTCCATCATTTGGCCAATACTTAGCCCTTGTGCACAGATGCACTGTAATACATTTGTTTTGGTTTCCAATGTGAGTTTTATTTTATATTTTCAGAAAGAATAAACTGATTGTTACATGATTGCTCCTTCACTATTTTCTATAGTCCTCTGTTCAAATCCCTACTCATTTATATTAGCTGTGTTCTTTTTATTAATGATATTAGGGATTTTGTTATGCATTCTGAATACATGTGCTGTTAGAAACAATGTATTCAATTATCTTCTCAATATATGAACTTTCTATCAACTATTTCTTCAGTGCACCTCAATGTCCCAAATATCTAAATTTTGATAAAATTCACCTCTCTCTCTCTCTCTCTCTCATAGGGCAATCCAGAGATTCAATGATGATTTTCCCAAAACAATTTTCCTCTAGCCTATATCCAATATATTATTTTTTTCCTTTTTTTTTTTTTTTTGGTTTTATTATTATTATTATTATTATTATTATTATTATTATTATTTTACAACACCATTCAGTTCAACATAATAGCCACAGAATCCCCTGTTCTCCCCCTCTCGCCCACCCCTCCCCCCAGCCCACCCCCCATTCCCACCTCCTCCAGATCAAGGTCTCCCCCGAGGACCGGGGTTGACCTGGTAGACTCAGTCCAGGCAGGTCCATTCCCCCCTCCCAGACCGAGCCAAGTGTCCCTGCATAAGTCCCAGGATTCAAACAGCCAACTCATGCAACGAGCCCAGGACCTGGCACCAATGCACAGCTGCCTCCCAAACAGTATTTTTTTTTTCCTTTTATTTTATTTTACAATACCCTTCACTTCTACATATCAGCCACGGATTCCCTTGTTCTCCCCCCTCCTGCCCCACTCCCCTTCCCTCCAGCCCACCCCCCAATCCCACCTCCTCTAGGACAAAGCCTCTCCCGAGGCCTGAGATCGACCTGGTAGACTTAGTCCAGGTAGGTCCAGTCTCCTCCCAGACTGAGCCAAGCGTCCCTGAATAAGTCCCAGGTTTCAAACAGCTATCTCATGCAGAGAGCCCAGGACGTGGTACCACTGCCCAGATGCCTCCCAAACAGATCAGCCAATCAATTGTCCAACGACTGAGGAATCTGGATGCAGAGATCCACAGCTAGGCCCCAGGTGGAGCTCCGGGAGTCTAATTAGCGAGAAAGAGGAGGGTTTATATGAGCGAGAATTGCTGAGACCAAGGTTGGATAAAGCACAGGGACAATTAGCCAAATGAATGGAAACACATGAACTATGAACCAAAGCCTGAGGGGCCACCAACTGGATCAGGCCCTCTGAATAGTTGCGACAGTTGAATAATCTCAAAAACTGAAAGAAATAGAGACAATAACAGGATATAATCTAAAGAAAGTGTCATAAATTACAGACTAACTCTTTGTAGTGATGTAGTCAGAAACCGTGGGTTGTCAAACAAAATTACCAAAGAGCTAACTGTAGGTTATTCGATGTGTTAGAGAGAGAGAGGCCCCAGAGGAGAAACAATAACTGCAGAGTCCTGATATTCTTCTTGGGGGTTCCTAGAAATGGATGACAAGATCCAATGGCTAAGCACAACACAGACCTTGGTTTTGATGTGTAAAGAAGTCAACTGTGTGGGCAGGGTCCTCGCTTTAGGAAATGTAAAGCATTATTTTCAGCTTTAATGTAGAGTCCCTTTGCACAATTATAAAATTTCTCTGAGGACATTATAGGCTGATTCACTTGATTGTGTTCATTTTAATCAGTGATACTTGTCTTTATTACCAGTGGATATCTAGCAGCATTTTTCCTATTATTCACACGGTTAAGCTTTGATGATAGCTCTTGTAGCTCTGTACCATGGTAGCTGAAATTAATATACTGGAAGGCTATTGTAGTCAATGTATGGAAAGACTTAAAAGTAGCACAAGACATATCAACATCCTCATAAGAAATCCTCCAAATGTTTTAAAATCTTTTCTTCTAAGAGTGTGGTTACTCTGGCTCATATGTCCAAGGCCACCGTTTAAATTCAGTTAACTGCACAGTATTATGCTTAGATTCAGAATGTATTTTAATCGCATGTCATGTTGGTTAAATGAATCATGTAGGACATATGCATTATGATCTTCACCCGCCAGTATTGTTCTGGAGGCAAAGCCATTCCTTAATGCTCTCACAGGGATAGTTTGTTCTTTCTGATAGAATGCTCAATTAATCATCCCAACATAACCTGACCTTAAGGCTAATCTTACTAGTTAAGGGATATGAGATCATACACCATTCAGCAGGGTCAAAGAGGAAATACCAGACAGATGTAGGTTGTTGTGGTGCAGAACCATTGGTTGATTCCATGAAACTCCCTCTAACTAATTGTATAAAAATCTTTGTCAGTTCAGTTCCTTCACATCCACTGAACTTCTTTGAGCTTCTGCAGAAGACCAAAGATAGGTGCCACCATGATAAAGTTTCTGCTGCTGGCTTTGGCATTTGGACTGGCCCATGCTCAAGCTAAGGTAAAATCACATGGTCTGTGCAAATGTCTGAGGTTCCTCAATAGTGTATTTCTGTAGATGTGATGTGTCGTTCAGTTAGTCCTTGCAAGTCTGTATTAATGTAATAAGCTTTCTGAACTTCACTCAGATATGTTTCATAATCATATTTCTCTAGGATGGAACAAATGAAATAAGCAAACAGTGTTTTGAATTTGCAGAGCATGAGAGGCCAAAACATGAGCAATTCCCCAAATTCTCAAGTCCAAAATGCTGTGTTAATCAAGTCATCATACTACCCTGTGTAATTCTTGAGCTGTAGATACATAATCTTGGACTAACAAAACATTATTGATTTATAGTTTTAGATTGTTTACATATTTCCAAGGACCGGGATCAGAGATGCGAATACCAAATCATATTTCAATGACCCGTTTTATTTCTTTCCTTTATTTGCCTTTTACTTTTTTCAGATTGAAGGAAATTGGGTAACACTTCTCATCGCTGCTGACAATGTTGGCAAGGTACAAGTAGAAGGACCTCTGAGAATCTACGTTCGTGAAATTACTTGTAATGAGGAATGCAGTGAAATGGAAATCACATTTTATGTCAAGTAAGCAAATGATCAGCCATGTAAACTGAGCAGACTATTTATGTTTCCCAGCCTTTATGTTGTTAAATTTATAAGGGAATGTTCTGTTTTTGGTCATGAAATCACATTTTTAGCAATGTGATTATATTAATCCATGATGGGGTATCTCTGAACACCACACAGAGATTAGTTACTGTCTCCAATTCCATGAGTGTTTCCTTAGAAATTCTTGTGTTTGGAGGCTTGTGGTTGAATTTTATTCTCTAATATTAGATGTATGAGACTCTAAGTTTCTCATTTCTAGTAAGTCAAAAGGTATGTGTGAGCATTTGTGTCAAAGCCATATATATTATCTTATCCAAACAATGATGTCAGAGAAAAGTCCTCCACAAACAGGTCAGATAAGTCTAACTTATGAATCCCTTTCTCTGAAGCTTTAGGTTCAAAGTCTCTCTCTCCTTATGAATCCCTTTCTCTGAAGCTTTAGGTTCAAAGACTCTCTGTTCTCTCTCTCTCTCTCTCTCTCTCTCTCTCTCTCTCTCTCTCTCTCTCTCTCTCTCTCTCTCTCTCGCATTTGGATAACTGTGTTTAGTGAAAGACTACATAACACCATTAGGACTAAAATGCTTAGAACTATTTCTCTCCTGTAGCCACAATTATGTTTCAGGTTACAAATAAAAGCACTTAAACACATGCATATAAACTTGTGTCGATATTATCTCTGGACTAGAATAAGAGAATTAGCATAATGAAAGTCTTACTCAGTGAAGAGCAAAGTTTTGATAAGGAAGCCATGAGAACCTATAGAGCACTTGGCAAAATGTGCACAAATAAAGGAAGTCATCTGTATGATTACAAACAGAATGATCTTTTCTAAACAAGAAATAGGAATAGTGAGGCAAGTCCTAGCTCTATACACTGTTCATAGACTGGCTCAAGTTCTTTATAACATTTGAAGACCTTTAATAGGAATTTAAAAGTTATAAAGAATAAACCATGGATTCTCTGTTTGATTTTTAGTTTGAATGGCCAATGCTCAAAGACCACAGTCACTGGTTATAAGCAAGCAGATGGCTCCTACAGAACCCAATGTAAGTACAGGATCTACGAGTTTCCTTTATGAACAAAAGCAATGTCAGTGTGCACATTCATGCTAATACTTCAGCCACACATAGGGACATGAATCTAGAAAACTTTTGGCTACTCAGAAAGTTATCAATCCTTCCAAAGAACTGAGATATGCTACATAGACAGAGTATATTGTAGGTCATCTGAAATTTACATGGAGAAGAACACTATTACCTAAAAATGTGAACAATTCTAACAAGACGTCTTCAAATCATTTTCCTGCACGAAAATTTATTTCTAGTTGATATTCAGTGTTTTTTCACTGTCTTTCACACAATGTCTCAGTTTGTTATCAGACAGACCTGCCACTCACTAATAGGCCTCAATGGCCTCAAACATCTTCTCAAACTTCATGCCTTAGCCTCTCAAGTACTTACACTGCAGAAATTATGTGTCATCCTTGATTTATGGAAAATTTAAATTAGCAGTGCTATTTCAATGTTTCCTTTTCTCATAATTTGCAGAGATTACAACATTTATATTATTGGATGATAAACTTCAATATTTAATAGCAATTAGAAGGAAATCTGTTTAAGTATTTCAGACTGACCACTTCAATTTTGTAAGAATTGCTAACGTAATATCAATACCATTCCACTGAATTATATACAATTTGACTTTTGATTTCATCTTAAGTGAACAGAAGACACATTCTTCTGGCAAGTCTAATGTTTTCCTAACTTAAAATGGATATTAAAAGGTATTGCTGTAATAGAAAATGTTCAGATCCTAACTCCTTTTATTTTTCCCATGAACTACTTTTATCATTTAATAAGTGTCAACAAGGGGAAATACCACACACACACACACACACACACACACACACACAGAGAGAGAGAGAGAGAGAGAGAGAGAGAGAGAGAGACAGACAGACAGACAGACAGACAGACACTTAAACCCATAAACACACAGACAGACAGACTACAAAACATGAATGTCTGGTATACGCAAAATGTTCATCTTTACATCTTTTCCATTACTAATCTTACAAGATGATAACGTGCATATTACTAATTAGTACCATCTATTTTTGCACATGTACATATTTGCCCACCAAGTATCATGGTATAACACCATAGTTTCATACTTTCAGTGAATTGAAAAATGGGCTTTGGGATCTGGTTGAAAGGGAAAGGAATAACCAAGTGACTGGTCATAGAAGTCTTGACACTAGGCATTCAGAGAAAAGAGAAAGTGTCTGTACTTACGAATCCCTATCAGGTTTGAAGATAAGACATGATTGGTCACTGTATTATGATGGGATATGCAAAATGAATGACTACAAGAATTGCTTTGGAAAACGTGTCATATAGTAGTGAATCAGAGATGATTGCTACAGTCAGGGTCAATATTAATATTTAGCAAATAGGTGGCATCAAATAAAGTAGAAAAATGACTGACACTTAGTTTTAAATATTTCCATTTTACAGATGAAGGTGACAACAAATTTGAACTTAAGTATTTAACAGCAACACATGCAGTCTTTAAGAGTAAGAATATGGATCGAGCCGGCACAGAAACAAACTTGATTTTTCTTCTTGGTAAGAATGGTAGTAGATTCTCCGAAATTGTAGCAAAAGTATCACTCTGCAAAAGAGGATTAAGTCAGATTCACTCCCAAATACAGTATCATGGAATTTCTAACTTCCTGTCCACTAAATGACAATCGTATTGTTGTGTGGACCCACTCTAACACTATATTGTAATTCAAGTAGCATGGCCGTTGACAAGTAGGGACAATGGGGAGGCTATTGGAAGAGTTTATCTTCATGTTTCCTCACTGGAAAGAATGGAACAAATACTGTTTTCCCAAAGTTCAGGCCATTTGAGTGTCATTTGATCAAGAGTGTATGAAATTAAAATATGAAGTACAGACTTGGGAGAAATGGGAAAGTTCCATTGAGAGGCATTCATGATTCTCTAGTTTTATGTTTTTAAAAGTGGACAGGATTGAGATGCATGGATACTCTAGAGAAGAGTTTTTACTTTTGATGTATCATGAAACACTGGAAAGTGATATCATACCACCATTTAGACTTCATTAAATGGAACATGGGGAAAATTATTATTGTCTGGATCCACCGAGTAAAAATGAATTTGGAGTAGTTGAGATTTTCTGTTTCATACCATGTTGGGACACTAAGGAAGCAATGTAAATTCTGCAGAATTCTACTCAACTTGTCTCTGACATTGTCATTCATGCAATGTAGGAAAAGGTCAGCCTTTGACTGAAGAAGCACATAGAAAAGTTGAGGCTTATGTTGAGAAACACAACATTCCATCAGAAAACATTCAAGATGTTCTGGCTACAGGTAACCTCGATGAATTTTTTTTTGGCTATAGCATATATACATATATATACATATATATATATATATATATGTATATATATACTGAGTTAGACCCCTAATTCAGATTATATTTAGTCACATGCTATCTTTCAGTTGTTATTTCAAGCAATAATCATTGGGGAGCTGTTCTTATATTCTTATGATAACATTTCTGTCTCTCCTTACCCCATTCCCTTTCTTTTACAGATACTTGCCCCATGTAAAGACCTTCTGTAGGTGAGTAGAAACAGAAGTCATGCTTAATCATCTTGATATTTAAATGTATTTGTGCTTATTACATAAACAATTAGAAATAAGTCTGTAACAAAGGAAAATAATGAACACAAAATTAGACAAAATCAGGACAGCATAATATCTGTCTTTTTAAGCTAAACATCTTAGTGACAAAAGTAAAGGATAGAATATTTTAGTAATATGAAGGAATTTTATCTTATTCAGAAGTACTAATACATTCATATTGTGTAATATTACATCAAAAAATGTATCTTGTCATTTGAAAAATCTCAGTTGATTTATGATTGTGGAATATTATTTGCCACAGATATGGTGCAAGCATGCTGAACTTTTCTATGTATTTTTGAATCCTCTCAATCTCAAATTTCATGTGAGGCCACAGAATGTCATTATTTCCTGTAGAAAATACTCCTATGGAATCCAAAGTATAAGATACTTGTGGTTTCTAGGAAAGGAACTGTTTGTGTATAATCCCTTCTCTATACTCTATATTGTTATATTTAATTTTGTGTTCATGCACTCTCAAGGATGAAATCTTTCCTGTCCTTTCAACTATGTTTTCATTTTTGCTTTCATGTTTGCACAGAGGACAACCGGATGACAATTATGCATCATATCCTCTTGACCATGGAATCAGTATCACATATAAATCACCATTTCTTTCTGAATGAATTGTCCCCACTCCTGTGAAGTCAGCATACCACATTCCAAATTTCTGACTTACCTCTCCTTTCCGTTTTCGTGATCTATGAGCTGTTCTTACTTTTCTGAATGATTAAATAAAGTGATTCAAGAAGCAATAAGACCGTGTGAAAATGATCTCATTCAAAAACCCATAAATATCCACTAAGCTAATTAAAATAATCAGTATAACAACTGATATCTGTGGGTTTTTTTTTCATTTTTCTTTATTATGAAATTTTCCACTCACTCTACATATCACCCACAGATCCCCACTCTTCCCTCCTCCCACCTCACAGCCCTCCCTCCCAAGCCACTCCACATCCCCACATCCCCACATCCCCCAAGTCAAGGTCTCCCATGGGGAGTCAGCAGAGCCAGGCACACTGAGCCTAGGCAGGTCCAAGCCCCTTCCCACCGCACCAAGGGTGCACAAGGCTTTAAACCACAGGCACCTGATTCCCAGAAGCCTGTGCATGCACCAAGGTTGGACTCCGATCCCCCTGCTTGGGTGCCCCCCAAACAGTACAAGCCAAACTACCATCTTCTGTATCCAGAGGGCCTAGTCTAGTCCCATGGGGTCTCCACAGCCACCAGTCCACAGTTCATGGGCTTCCACTAGTGTGGCCGATCATCCCTGCATGTCTTCCCATCATGATCTCTGAAGTGCCCTGCCTTCAGAATATCTCCTCTCTCTTATTGATTGGATTCCAAGAGCTCAGCCTGGCCCCTGGTCGTAGATTTCTGCAATATAATATCTGCATTACTGAAAACTATTGTGATATTTGGAAATGTCACAATTACTGGAACCATGGACATGAACACTGCAGAAGTGCATTTTATGTTGTGCTTCATATTTACTCTTTCAGCTGTAAATTGTGATTTGTGTTTGAATGGTCCTAACACACTAAAAGGTTTCACATAACAAACTCTTTGGGTCTGCCTCCATGTTCCACATTATTTAAGAGAGAGGATGAAATCTGTTTTCAAAAGTACATGTGAGGAGATTATCTTTTGTTAAATGACTTCATTGAGCAAATGAATCTGGATATGCTTTACTAGGGTACATATGAGTCATTCACATTTAAAGAATAGAGTAAATTCATGAGAAGTATATTCCATAGATACCAAGCTCTACAAATATTTGTGTATATATTATAATTTTCTGTTTGTATTACAATGATTCCTTAGAATGTAGTTAGCTATCAAAATAGAAAAGACAGATGCGATCTTTTTAAAAGGGCTTGGAACAAAAAAAAAAAGAAAAGATTTTAGACAGTGTTGCTACATCCAGTTTCCTGAAGTATAAAGATATAACAGATGCAAATTACATTCAATATTTATCAGCAAAAGATTAAATAAGGAACAATGACCTGGTTTTTGTTGTACAAAAAAACCGAACACTCCTGTTATTTAATCTTTTTTTGTTTGCCTTGTAAAACCATGTTACTTGAGAAAAAATACTGACTGTTTCTTTGAAAATTTTGTATATTCAGTGTCTATTTGCATCAATTTTACCATTATCCTCCAACTAATAACTACTATTTCTGTACCCTCAAAATCTTCCATTTTTCCATCTTCATCATGAAATTTCATATTTACTTGAATGTGTGTGTGTATGTGTGTGTGTTGAGAGTGAGAGGTTTACTCAGAAATTTGTAGCCCAACTGTGTCCTCTTGATGTTTCTAATATGTATTCATGTTCTGTCCTGGCCCCTTGGTCTTCAATTACTTATAAGTGGTCATTTTAGAGGGAAATGGAATATGACTACTTCTTTTACTATCAAAAGTTGCTATCTAAGCTGCTAAGTCTTCAAATGGCATGGAAGTTCTAATACACAGCATTCACATAGTAACCACATGGGTAAAGTATGCCCATTCGTAGAAGTAACTCAAAGGTGATTAGTTGAACTTATGTATTGAGTTATAGAAGGTAAATCATGCTTGGTTTCATGAACATATCCAACTACCAATGTTCTGTTCATCAAGCAGTATAATTTCTAAGTGTATCCTGAATTGTAATTTCTAAATCAAGAATACTAGAGAGATGATTTTAATACCAGTCTTAGTTGGTAGTACTTTCATGGTGGTCAGGGATAATCTTCATGCATCACATTGCAGATTTTTTTTTTTTGCAGATTAGTTCTCATACCAGCCTGAAGCCTCCCAAAGGTGACAGTTTTGCAAGTTAACAATGCCCACTGAACCTCCTTTCTCTGCCCCGCCAGCAAAATGAACTTCAGAAAACAAATGACTATTTCAAAGTATGGATTATAGAGCAAAAAGGGATGTTTTCAGAAAGTGAAATACAAATGGCTGAGAAAAACATAAAAGTCTTAGCCATCAGGGAAAAAAGTAAAACTCCTTAGAGATTTTGTCTTACTGCAGTCAGAATAACCAAGATCACTAAAAGAAATGATATCCTAAGCTGGTGAGGTTACAGAGTAAGGGCTGCACTTATTCCTTATGGGTGGAATTGAAAACTAGTTCAGTTGCTCTCAAAAATCAATGGGGAGGATCATAAATACTATACCATTCTGACCACAAGTCCTTCAAAGAAGAATTACAAGCAAACTCTGTTAACATTTTATTTGAAACAGAATATGAAGGATCACTCCCAAATATGGTATATAGAGCCAGTTAATTTAATACCCATTAAAGAACACAAAACACACACACACACACACAGCAAGAGAGAGTGAGAGTGAGTCAGAGAGGGAGGGGCACGAGCATAGAGTAACATCTGGTGATCATAAGAACCTAAATCCTTAATAAAATACTAAAAAATGAATACATGCTTATTTCAAGAAGATCTTCTAAATGATTAAAATATCTTTATTCTAGAGGTTTAGGCTTGGTTCAACATACAGAATTCTATAAATATAATTAATCATCAAACGTAATCAAGGCAACAAAGTACAGGATTAACTCAATAGATGAAGAAAAAGCCTCAGACAGCATATCTCATGCTTTATAAATAGAAATTTCAGAGAGAGTAGTAATGGAGGGAACATATTTCAAAATATAAAAAGCTATCTCTGACAAACATACTACCAATACCATCCACTATGTAGAAATACTGCAAGGAAATCTACTAAAATCTTGAAGAAGACAGGGTGCCGACTATCCTCACTCCTTTACAATGTTGTGTTAGAGATATTACACTGAGAAATACAAGAAGTGAAGGAAATTAAAAGCACACATCTATGAAAAGATGAACTAACATTATCCCCAATTTCAGATGACATGTTATTATACTTAAGACATAGCCAAATTGTACCAGAAAACATGTAGTAGAATCAATAATTTAACAATATGACAAGAACACACATAGTAAATTCAACAATTTAACAATATGACATGGAAAGAATCAGTTTACAATAATCAACAGCCTTTCTGTATACCAAAAATAAGGCCCCCTTAGGAAGATATCATGGACAGAATCCCATTTAAAAGAACATCTTTCTTTAAAAGAAAATATTTTGGGTGCTACATAACCAAGAAGAAGTAGAAAGCAAACTTCCAATGTCAGGAGAAAGTTTTTGAGAAAAATCCTACTAAATGAAAAGGCATTTAATATTCATAGAATGGTAGAATTTGTACTGGAGAAATGATAATCCAGTAAAAAGCAATTCACAGATACAATGCAATGCCAAATTTAAAAAAGGAAAACAAAAAACATAACACTTTTCACACAAATAGGAAAGAATATACATCCTAATTTTCATATGGAACCAGAAATGACTCTAGATTTTATGACGAATCCTGTGATAAATGATGAATACAGGAGGTATTATCATTGCTGTGTTTAAGATATCTTATAGAGCTAGAAGGTTAAAAAACCTAGCTAACTACCCACGCTAATGATGTGATGTACAGTATAAATTACTGCCACTTTACTAAACCTGCATAACCCTTAACAGCACCAATGACAACAACAATGATACACACAAAAACAACCACAATTTTGTGCTTATACCCATAGAAAAGTGTATTATTCACCTCTCTTAAATCAAACTTCTGTTTTCAACACACTGAATGATTACAGAAAACCACAACCAATCAGAAGGCAGAGATGTGGAGCCTGGTTCCCATGGAGTATATTAAAAACATCCCCATAACTGAGGTTCAGGGAACATTGTGTAAGAGGGGCCAGAAAGGTAGAAGGAGCCAGAGGGTCAGGGAGTTTTGTATGAGATTGTTTATCCTAGTAATATCAGAAGCTATACCCACAAGGTGTCATCTATATGACTGGCTCAATTGCAGCAGAATAAGGAATAAGGATGACAACAACAATAGGCATGCCAGAGTAGACTGGGGAAACATCATGAGGCCTCAGTCCTAGAGATAAAACTGACAAGCAACTGATGAGAGCCATGATTGGGAGATATAATCTTTCTATTGAGGAGCATAGTAATTGGTTATTCAATACCAAATGGTAGGCTTGTAAACACATAAATAACATTATACATACTGAACAGGTTGTATTTTCCTATGTGGAAAAATCATAGGAATAACACACACATATATTTATGTCAGATAATTCCAGAAAAAGAAGTTATGAATTTGGAAGTGAGTACAAAGGGCATATGGGATGGTTTAGGTGGGAAAAAAGGAAGGGAAAGTGAAGTAAGTCCATGATAATCTCAAAACATTGTCAGAAAGAACTTGCATTCTGATACAGGCACAAAAATTTTCTTAAAGAGCAATATAATCAAGTAGAAGAGCTCATTACTATGGCCATGTGGACCTTAGCAAAAGTCAAAACACCTACACTGGAGAAAAGACAGCATCTTCAAGGATCCTGCTGAGAAAACTGGGTATCTACTTTCAGTATAATGAAATTGGACTCATGTTATTACTTTTCACAAATATTAGATAGAAATGGATCAAAGACCTCAGTCTGAATCCTGAAATACTAGATAGAAACCCCAGTAGACAACATAGGCAGTATCTTACAAGGAACAGGTATAAGACAGTATTTTCCAGGCAGGATTCCTTTTGCTAAGGAATAGAGGCCAAAAACTTTCAACTGTGACCTCATGAAACTAAAAATCATCCACGCTGCCATGGAAATAATAAATGGTGTAAATAGATATCTGCGGCGCGCTCCTCGGCCAGCGAGGAAGAACGACCACCATGCGAGGATCCTTCTCAGAACACACTTTATTGGAGCGCCTCTTGATTAAGGGAGAGCGGGAGGTGAGGGGCCCCGAGGACTAAACTGCAGCTGCTTATATAGGGAATCAGGCAAACGTGTCGTACTGTGATTGGGTCCCGCCAGAATGCTAGCACGGGGAGCCACGGGATAGGCTGAGGACATAAGGCCAATTACCATACTCGTGCATCATAGCCAAATATGGAGTTGTTTACAGCTAGGCTACCAGGAAGCCAGCGCCATCTTTGAATAGCGGCTCCCTACATCTCCCCCCTCTTTATTAATTAAGCCGCAGGAGAGAGTATAGGTCTGATTTCTGCAGCACAAGTATTTCATCCGATCAGGTCCCCACCTCATGATGTGTTGACCGATCGAGGATGAGTTAACTGTGTATAATTGCCTGCATACCTTCCCAAGTGCAATGGACTAACCAGTCCTAAGGGGTGCAAAGGCTATGCGTGTAACAATGGTCCACATACCTTCCCAAGTGCAATGGACTAACCAGTCCTAAGGGTGCAAAGGCTATGTGACTCATATGCAGTCAGACTTGCTCTCCTTGAAGGAAGGAAAATGTCCTACACTTCAAGTGCAGTGCCGAGCCTGGCATCCTGTGCTCAATACAAGTATGTGAAAGCTGTCCACATACTTTCCCGAGTGCAATGGACTAACCAGTCCTGGGGGTGCAAAGGCTGTGTGGATATTAGTTGTTCTTTAAGGCAGAAAGCCAGATCTGAGGGGAGGAGCCACACTCCAAAGCATCCTCCAAGGCAGCATGCCAAAAATATACCCTACCCCCACCCATTCTAAACAGGGAAAAGGTAGAAGCAATCCAGGAGGACAGTCCCTCTGCCATGCTGAGGTCCACTCGTGTGGAGTTGATGGTCATCACTGCCACTCTGCTTCTCCAAGGTCTCTTCAAATTCTCCGGACCAATTTCCTATAAGATAACTGGACAATCGTTTAGACAAATTCGCTGCTCGGGAACCATTTTGAAACTGCACGCTAGTGACACAAACCAGGCATTCTCCACTCACAGCCCAATTGGGCCAGCTGCCAAAGGATGTCAACTTGTTCTTGTACCAAGTCAATGCACTGGTTAAGCACCATAAGGCCACCTTTCAACTGTGCATTTAGAGAAGTAGAGGTATGAAGGATGGTTTGGAGCCATCAACTCCTTCCACCTGAAGAGGCCAAAATGGCCAAGCTTGCATCTCTGGAGACAGGGACCAGCTGCAGCAGTTTGAACCTCCACTGCAAAGGTAATGCCTAGCACCTGGCCCCCAGCCAGCACAAGGATTCCCCATAACCTCTCTGAGAATGATTAGAATAACAAGTAATGTGTGAACACCATAATTCCCTCCTTGGAGCATAATTAAAGGAGCTACATCAGAGCAGCTAGCATCCATTCGTGCAGCTCGTGTGGCCTCGAGAACTGCCGCTGCTAGACCAGCATTACTTAGCGGTCCCCCAATTTCCCGACAGGCTTTTAGCCAAGCTTCTAATCCCTTTCCTTTCCACAGGGTAATAGCTCTACGACATTCTTTTGTGCTTTGCTCATATACTAATTGTTGAACCAGAGGCATAGCTGTTTCTACATCACCAAATTTCTTTCCTGCTGCCTCCATCATTCTAGCTACAAAATCTGAAAAAGGTTCATTAGGTCCCTGAATGATCTTAGTCAAATTCCCTGATACTTCTCCTTTATTTGGTAATGATTTCCAAGCTTTAGAATAAATCTCATTTATCTGCTGATACACTTCAATAGGATATGCTGTCTGATTTACCGTCCATTGTCCTTGACCCAGTAGCATGTCAGCCGTCCACTGTGGTTGATTATTCTGAAGATTAATTCTAGCTTGTACCTGGGCTCTATCTGTAACTATAGATTTGAAGTCCAGATACTGTCCTGTAGTTAAACATGCTCTAGCTATTTCGAACCAATCTGTTGGAGTCATAGCCTGAGTAGTGAGCCTAGTCAATAATGTTAAGGTATAACTGGCCGTTATTCCGTAGGCTCGAGCAGCCTCTACCAGGTCTTTTAATTGTTTATAAGGCACAGGTTCATGATATCTGTTGTTTGTTTGCGGATCTTCAAAGACTGGAAACGCGGACGCTAGCCGCGCCCAGGTGTCTCTCCTGATAAAACGACAACCTCCACCTGTTTGCAGACACGAAGGTGTTGCCGAGGGTGGATGTGGTCCCGAAGGCGCCGTTGGTTCCACATTCACCCCAGCAGAAACATTATAAGGAGGAGGTCGCTGCCGCCCATGTCTCTCTTCCTCATATTCAGCGGCAGCTTCCTCTAAATCCTCCTCCTCATCAGGATCTAACTCATCGTCTAATACTGGATATCCTTCCTTTTTAGGCCTACTTAAGTTCTCCCCTTTAACGTCTGATTCTGATAGACTATCCTGGTGCTTAATTAATGCCTTGCGTCCCTTTCTAATGATTTCCACATTGCGTTCTTCCTTGAGACATGCATATACAAAACAGCAAAGAAGAACAACAATTGTCATAGGAATGAACACAAGAGCAAGCACAAACGGATTTATCCCAACAATCAGCATACCTGGAGAACTTACCGACGTCACCGCCGTTCCTGGCGAACCCACCGACGTCACCGTTCCTGGAGAACTTACCGACGTCACCGCTCCGTGTGCTGAGTTCTGAATCCTCCTCGACCCCTCACCTGGTGTCCAAAGTTTCCTTCCCGTCCCAAGTTTCCTTCCCGGGTTTCGGCACCAGTTGCGGCGCGCTCCTCGGCCAGCGAGGAAGAACGACCACCATGCGAGGATCCTTCTCAGAACACACTTTATTGGAGCGCCTCTTGATCAAGGGAGAGCGGGAGGTGAGGGGCCCCGAGGACTAAACTGCAGCTGCTTATATAGGGAATCAGGCAAACATGTCGTACTGTGATTGGGTCCCGCCAGAATGCTAGCACGGGGAGCCACGGGATAGGCTGAGGACATAAGGCCAATTACCATACTCGTGCATCATAGCCAAATATGGAGTTGTTTACAGCTAGGCTACCAGGAAGCCAGCGCCATCTTTGAATAGCGGCTCCCTACAGATATCAATAGATTGGGAGAGATTAATGGCCATAGATATATCTATCACATTCTTTCTTCTGTCAGCATTGATCCTGACCATCATGTCAAGAAAGAGTGTCACAGAGTGCTTGAGAAAACAGTATTTAGTAAACAGTTGTATGGTGATATTTTATTTGTACTGAAATGTGATTTTATCTGTATGTTAATAAATAAAGTTGCCTGGGGGTCAGAGCTAATAGCAAGCAATAGCAGAAGCTGGGTGGTAGTGGCACACAACTTTAATACTGATCACATGATAGGCTGATCTCTGTGTGTTAAAGGATACAGCCAGCATGGAGACACATGCCTTTAATCTCAATACCAACCATAGAGACCTAGAGGTCTGTTATTGGCAGGCAGTGACGAGGAGATCATGTGGTTGGGTTTACAACCAATAAGAAGTCAGAACACAAAGTCAATAAAAAGACAGACACACTGGAATTAGGTCTCTTTCTGAGGGGAAGGATGGCAGTGGCAGGAAGGCGTTTTTAAGTCTCAGTTGAGCTACTGCTCTGACCTCTTGGGCTTTTAACTCTTCATTTGGCTCTTTGTTTCTTATTTAATAAGATTGTTACATCTACATTTGGCAGCCAATGTGGCAAGAATTCATTAAAAAACCGCTCAGCTGGGCTTGGCTCAGCGGCCTGGCCCAGCTCCCTGCCTCAGCGGGCCTGGCTCCCTGCTTGAACTTAGCTCAGCCTAGGCCCCAGGCCCAACCAACCATAGCTACAAGTGGTTACCTGCAGCTGGTGCTATGAACAACTCAGGCCTGCCAGAGTTACCAGTAGGCTGCACTCGACTGTAATTGAAACAGCTACACGCAACTGCAGATAGAGCTGCTTTTGACCAAATGCCAACACCTGTGGTTGGAGCTTGAAGAGGCTGGAAACCAGGCTCGACTCGGCTCAAGTGGGAATACGTAGCTGGATTTCAGCTTTTAGCCAGAACTCGTGGCTATGCTTTCTCTCTCTCTCTCTCTCTCTCTCTCTCTCTCTCTCTCTCTCTCTCTCTCTCATTCCCACCTCAGACGCTAGGTAGCTGTTTTGAAATTTTTACTGTTCTATGCAGACTTGTAACTCAGTTAAGATATCAGATATTTTAAAGAAAAAAACTATTTAAAAGAGAAAATTTTTTTCCACATTAAAAAAATGGGTATTATGTATAAATTATAAGAAAATTGGGCTTTGTTTGATAAAATTTTAGGCAGTCTGGAAATGGGACAACTATATAAGAAGATTAATGTTGATGGGATTATGCACATTATTACTTTCCTTCTCCTTATTTTATTATTTAAAAAGATAGTCAATTTAAGTGCCATGATAAAAGCTTTAGAAAAACCTGTTAAAATGAATTATAGAGAAATTCAGATTCAGACAGAAGAAATTAACAGTGAAATTGTTTCAGGATTGGATTATAAGTTTATAGAAAGAAAGCCTGTTTTCACAAAATCATTCTTAACTTCTCTGGTAACCGTACAGCAGCTACCTTGTCAAGTGAATGCACAAAATATTTGGACTCCAGTTGAAATGTTAGATTTACAAAGGTTTAAGGAGGCAATAGTATCTTATGGCATGCATTCCCCATTTGTAAAGCAAATGTTAAACTCCTGGTCAACATACAATAAGATTATACCACAGGACTAGCAACAGCTGGTAAATGCTGTTCTGGAACCCAGGGCACAGCAGCAGTGGCAAATGTGGTTCAAAGAGGAAGCTAATAATATAGAATTTCAATGGAGGCCTAAAGGTATACAAATCTCCCAGGATCAGCTTGTTGGAGAAGGCCAATATGCTGCAATACAAACACAATATTTATATGATATCCAAACTCTATCTAATTCTATGTCAAGTTGCACCCTTGAATGCATGGGACAGAGTTGAGGAACCAGGAAATAAAACTGAGTCATTTACAAAGGTTATACAGGGCCCAAAAGAACCCTTCATGGATTTCTTACAAAGACTGACTTCAGCAGTAAAGAGAATGGTCCAGAATTCAGAAACTAGCAAGATAATAATTGAATATTTGGCTTTTGAGAATGTGAATACAGCATTTAAGAGAATAATCAGGCCATTAAAGGCAAGATCTGCACCCTTGGAAGACTGGATTAGAGACATGTTTAATGTTGAGGTCCATGACCATGATGATATGTGGATTGGAGAAGCAATTTCAAGAGGTTTGGGGAATGTCAGATGTTTTGCATGTGGAAAGCAAAGACATTTGAAAAAGGACTGTAAACAGGGCACTCCTAGAAACAATGTTTCTTCAAGGAACAATGGCAACAGAATGTCCCTTCCTTCTGGAGTATGCAGAAGGTGTGGTAAGGGAAAACACTGGACCAATGAATGTAGATCAACAAGGGACAGGCAAGGTAATCCTTTGCTTCAGTCTTTGGGAAACTCCCAGAGTCATCTCAGGCAGGCCCCCACAGCAAATGCAGTTCAGACAATTCCTGCAGTCGTAGAGGAAACCCCTACTCAAAGCAATTAAATAAACAAATGCCTATTAGAATAAGCCAGGCTTCTCAGGATGATGTAACAGTTGAGACAGAGAGAACAGAAAATTCAGGAGAAAACATAAAGAAAAATTTTTGGCAAATTCTATAAATGAACAAAGACCAAAATTAACAATAAGAATAAATGTTTTTTTTATTGTCTAGTCTGGTAGACACTTGTACTGACGTGACCATAATTGCACCAAAATTTTGGCATCCAACTTGGTCTCTTCAGGAAGTAAATGTTCAGCTGTCAGGAATTGGAACATTATCTCAATTGAAACAGAGTGGGAGATGGCTTGAATGTATAGGTCCAGAAGGACAGAGAGGAAAATTAAAACCATATGTTGCTAACAGAGCTATGAACCTGTGGGGTTAAGACCTGTTGTAACAATGGAATACTTAGATTAACATCCCTCCAATCTCAGAAACAAATCGGAAACTAGCACATGTTTCTGAGAGAAATATTAGAAGATATTCTTCTAATGAGTGGTCACCAGCCATCCATATTATACAAGAACAGGGCACAACAATTGATGATCTTCCAAAGACACCAACAGTTCTACCTTTAAAATGGTTAATAGACAAGCTGGTATGGGTTCAGCAATGGCTTTTAACAACAGAGAAACTCCAGGCTTTAGAAGAGCTGGTAGAAGAACAGTTAAATGCTCAGCATATTGAAGAATCAACCAGCCCTTGGAATTTTCCTTTATTTGTTATTAAAAAGAAATCTGGTAAATGGAGAATGGTAACAGACGTTAGAGCAATTAACAAAGTAATTCAGCCAATGGGTTCTCTACAATCTGGAATTCCTTTGCCTACTCTGTTACGAAAAGGATGGCCTCTTGTAGTTATTGATTTAAAAGACTGTTTCTTCTATGATTTTGTTGAACATATTTTCTGTACCCTTTAGTTGGTATTCTTCTCCTTCCTCTATCCCTATTATTCTTAGGTTTGGTCTTTTCATGGTGTCCCAAATTTCCTGGACATTTTGGGTCATGACTTTGTTGGCTTTAGTGTTTTCTTTGACTGATGAATCTATTCCCTCTACCAAGTCTTCAACGCCAGAGATCTGCTCTTCCATCTCTTGCATTCTGTTGGTTATACTTGCATCTGTAGTTCCTGTTCGTTTACTCAGATTTTCCACTTCCAGCATTACCTCAGTTTGTGTCTTCTTTATTGACTCCATTTCAGTTTTGAAATCTTGAACTGTTTCCCTCACTTGTTTAATTGCTTTCTCTTGGCTTTCAAGGGATTTACTGCTTTCTTACCATTTTTTGTTTGACTTTACCTCGATTTCTTTAAGGGAATTTTTCATTTCCTCCTTTAAGATCTCTAATATCCTCTTAAAGTCATTTTTATGGTAGATATCTTCTGTTTCTTCTGTGTTGGGATGTTCAGGTCTTGCTGATGTAGGTTTTGATGGAGTCATATTGTTTTTTATGTTGTTGACTGTATTTTTGCACTGATGTCTACCCATCTCCTTCTCCACTTGGTGCAAGTGGTGTCTGTGTCTGAGGGAGCCTCTCTTTGTCTAATTGATACTCTTGATCCAGTGGGAGCTCTTGGTCTAGTCAATGCTGATGGATTTTTGTCTTAGGTAGCAGTTTTTAGTCCAACTGGCACTTTTGACTCTGACTCAGGAAGTAGCTACAGTCTTAGCATATGGCAGATGGTCGGAGTCTGACCTGTCTGCAGGAGGTCTGCCCACTAACTGGCCTCTTAGTCCAGTTGGGTGCCAGTAGGCTCTGTCTCGGGGAACAGTTACAGCTCAGAGGGTGGGTAAGATTTGGGGGAGGTGGGGCTTGGGTTACAAGGTCTGATGGGGGATGGTGGTGGTCTGTCCTGTGTGTAGGAGGTCTGCCTGCCAACTGGCCTGAAACTGGAACTACAATGGGTGGTGGTGTAGGGGCACAAGGTTGTGCCCCTGGGCCCAAACTTGGAGGCAGGGGTGTTCAAGTATGAAGATAAAGATTCACTTCTTAGTCCAGTTGGATGCTGGTAGGCTCTGTCTCAGGGAACAGTTGCAGTCTCAGAAGGTGGGTGGGATTTGGGGGAGGTGTGGTTTGGGTTACAGAGTCTGATAGCTAAAAGAATCCTGTATAATAAAGAAACCTCTGGAGGCATCATGATCCCTGACCTCAAGCTCTACTATAGAGCTATAGTAATAAAAATAGCTTGGTACTGGCATAAAAACCAACATGTGGACCAATGCAGTCGATTGAAGATCCTGATATTAATCCACACACCTATGAACATATGATTTTTGACAATGAAGCCAAAACTGTACCATGGAAAAAAGAAAGCATCTTCAACAAATGGTGCTGGAATAACTGGATGTCAACATGCAGAAGATTACAAATTGATCCATATCTGTCGCCATGCACAAACCTCAAGGTCAAGTGGATCAAAGACCCCAACATAAGTCCAGCTACACTGAACTTGATAGAAGAAAAAGTAGGAAGTAGTCTGGAACACATTGGCACAGGAGTCCACTTCCTAAATATAACACCAGTAGCACAAACACTGAGAGCAACAATTAATAAATGGGACCTCCTGAAACTGAGATGCTTTTGTAGAGGAAAGGACATGGTCAATAAGACAAAAAGACAGCCTACAGGATGGGAAAAGATCTTCAAAAACCCAACATCTGACAGAGGGCTGATCTCCAAAATATATAAACAACTCAAAAAGGTAGACTTCAAAATACTGAACAACCCAATTAAAAAATGCGCTACAGAGCTTAACAGAATTCTCAAGAGAAGAATGTCAAATGGCTGAAAGGCATTTAAGGAAATGTTCAACATCCTTAGTCATCAGGGAAATGCAAATCAAAACAACTCTGAGATACCATCTTACACCTGTCAGAATGGCTAAGAACTAAAACACTGAAGAAAGCTTATGTTGCAGAGTATGTGGAACAAGGGGAACACTCCAACACTTTTGTTAGGAATTCAAACTTGTACAGCCACCCTGGAAATCAGTATGGCGGTTTCTCAGAAAATTGGGGATAAGTCTTCCTCAAGACCCAGTTATACTACTCTTGGACATATACCCAAGGAATGTTCAATCTTATCACAAGGACACATGCTCAACTATGTTCATAGCAGCATTATTTGTAATAGTAAGAACCTGGAAACAACCTTGGTGCCCCTCAACTGAAGAATGGATAAAGAAAATGTGGCACATATATACAATAGAGTACTACTCAGCAGAGAAAAACAATGATATCAAGAAATTTGCAGGCAAATGGATGGAACTAGAAAATATCATCTCGAGTGAGGTAACCTAGGCTCAGAAGGACAAACATAGTATGTACTAACTCATAAGTGGATACTAAATGTGAGGGAAGGGATGGCCAGACTGCAACCTACAACTCCAGAGAGGCTGGCTAACAGGGAAAGACCCTAGGAGGGACACATGGATGACCCTATGAAGGAGAAGTAGATGAGATCTACATGAGTGGACTGGGTGTGGGGGGGCATGGCAGAGGGCGAGGAGTGGAAGATGAGAACATAGGGAAATGGAAGGGTCAAGCTGGAACACAGACAGAGTGGGAGGGCAAGGAGGAAGATACCATGATAGATGAGGACATCATGGGAATAGGAAGAGGTAGGGTTCTGGGGAGGCTCTCAGGAATCCATAAGGATGACCCCACCTTGGTCTGCTGGCAGTGGTCCAGAAGGTACCTGGACCAGTCTACTCTAGTGACCAGCTTAGCAAGTAACCTAGCTGTCATTATAGAGCCCTTGTTCAGTGACTGATGGAGGTAGATACAGAAATCCATGGCCAGGGACCAGGCTGAACTTAGGGAATCCAACTAGTGAGAGAGAAGAGAGATACTGCAAGCAAGGGACGTTGAGATCATGATGGGAGGATGTGCAGAGATGACAGGTCACACTAGTGGAAACCCATGAACTGTGGACTGGTGGCTGTGGAGCCCTCATGGAAATGGACTAGGCCCGCTGGATATGGAAGATGGTTGTTTAGCTCGAACTGTTTGCGGGGGCACCCAGGCAGGTGGATTGGGATCTGTCCCTGGTCTATGGGCAGGCTCCTGGAACACGGTGCCTGTGGTATGACACCTTGCACAACCTTGGTGCAGTGGGAAGGGGTTTGACCTGCCTAGGCTCAGTGTGCTGGGCTCTGCTGACTTCCTATGGGAGACCTCAATTTAGGTGATGTAGGGATGCAGGGTGACTTGGGAAAGAGTGTTTGGGTTTTGGAGGAGGAAGGAGGGGGGAATCTGTGGATAGTATGTGGAGTGAGTAGAAAATTTCTTAATAAAGAAAATGAAAAAAATTTAACATTATTGGGCTTCTTCTAGTCCCAGTTCAATTAAAATTTAAAGGTAGCTTTGGAGTTGGAGAATGGCTCTCTCCTTCTTTAAACTCAAGCATGTTGTTAAAAGGAAAATGCAAACTCCCTGTATCATGTCAGAAGAAAGAGCCATCTTCTGACATGGGACAGGAGAAAAAACAAATTAATTAAGGTCTATTCTATTACTACTAATCTCAATTATTTGATTCTATTCAGATTCTTTAAACTTTTCTTAAAGTATGAATTTTATATCAAAATTTGCATGATTAAAATATATATATACATTTTAAACTTTGTTGAGATATTAATGGTCATATAGGGTACTAACTAATTCTAGAAAAAAGGCTACAATTAGCTGCCTATACATGGCTTTGTGTTCGAGTCTCTTATCAGTTTTCTGCAGGAAATCACAACCAGGCCTAATACCAACTGAAGTCTCCAGGAAGAAGATAGGTCCCCACAACAACAATAATTCCACATGGACAATAATAATACCACTAAGCGACAACCATCATCTACAGATCACCTTTGGACTACAAAGTGCTCAGAGCAATTTTGAGAGGGCTAGCTGAGATGATCCAGTTTCAAAGACTACTTGAATAAGGACTTGAGATAAACCCTGAACTTAGGCATTAGAAACAGACTGAAAAACAAAGGATATAGCTACCTTTCCTAGAATTTGACAATGAACCCAAAATTTTTCTTTTCAGAATAAAGATACCTTCGCCCATATCCAGCAAGAAGCAATTTAAGAATACAAGACCCACATTCCCAAAGAGGTGGTGTGGGGTGGGTGTTTTTTTTGGTCTTTTAATGGGCTTTGGGTCTGGGAAAATTTTCATTGTTTAGGATGATTGGTTACAAGTTGTTGTTAAGGGTTAGGAAAAGGGCTAAGCAAAGGAGATTAGATTTAAGGTTCTTGGTTAAGAAAAAATGATACATAGAAATGATAGAGTAGAGGGTAGATTATTGAATCTACTCAGAAAAATAAAGAGAAGATATAGATATGATATAGATAAAAAGATAGATTATTGAATCTACTTTTAAAAGACAATTACTAGTTTTAAATACTTTACATTGGATTGGATTTTTTATATTATATACAAATTACATATATTGAGATTGATATTGTTAGAAAATGCTATACGTATATATCTAATCTTGTTCAAGATATTGTACTTATACCATTTATTTAACAATGTAATGCAATTTGCTGATCCTTGTAGGTTATTATTACCAACTATTAGGATATAAAGAAATGAAAGTTAGTAGTTAGACATTACAGTCGAACTTGTAGCCATATTAGCATTGTTTTCAAGATTGAACAGATATATTATAGATAAACAGGTCATCTTCAAACCCTTCATAGATCTACAGAATATGGCATTTAAAATGTTTTAATAACCTAGAAAATTTTCCTTTTTTGTTATGTCTATGAGACATGTCGGCTCCTGTCAGTACCAATCTACTTCACAGAAAACATGGGCATTGAAGAAACAGCATATGGAGTTAACTTTCATTATGGCAAAAGTTAGCCACTGAACAACAGAGTATCCTTGAATTGACCGCTGACAAACAGGACAGACAAGACATGAAACAAAGGACTACCCATTCTTGCCAAAACAAGTGTGGTTGTGGCTTTAACAAAAGGCATCTTCTGAGGCCAGGACAATATGGCACCATCCCTGTCGTGGCCTTTGCAATCTGGAAAAGGTACAGTGCCCTTTTCTTCGAAGGCAATTGAACAGACATTGGGCCAATGGCTTCTGATGTGCAGTGAAACAGCAGCTAAAACAGTTAATCTTGAAGAGTAACTAAGCTAACACCTCTCAATAGTAGACTGGCATTTAATAGAGGGATGTGGAGAAGAATGGGATGCCAAGATGAAGCCCCACACACACAGCCAAGAAGAATGGACAGCTGAATTCAGGAAACATCAACAATTTCCAGAATTTAAAAATCCTGACATGACACTAGTGGAATTCAGGTGTTTCTGGTACATGGACTGCTCCCATCAAATGTGAGATCGAACTGTTAACCTTGTGTACATCCTACTTCACAAATGAATCTGTCAGATATGCTAAGCCTATAGGCTGAAGATGATGCCCCAACAGTGCTTACAAACCTCAAGTGATGGTCCAGGCAGCTAGCTTTTTCTGCCAACTCACATTTTTTTTGGAAGCTGCTTGCGTGCACATCCTGATTTTTATTTTTGTTAGATAATATTTCCTTCTTGGGTCTCTAAGGGAGTTGAAGATTAGATAGTTATAGTTAAAGTTTAGATAGTTATAGTTTTCCTTGTGAAGAATTTTAGAAAAGAAACTCACTAAAGAGTAAGTGTACAAATTTGAAAGATGTTATAAAATAGTTCTGTTAGTAATATAAGTTAGGATAGAAAGTGAATCAGGTACATTTTGGACTTACCAAAATAGGATAGATAATGGAATTATTTTCTCTGAATTTGTCAAATGCAAATGGACTATACATTGTTTAGATATTTATTGCTTGTATATATGGCATATAGTTATTGTACTTTGTATATAGTTTTTATTATAGTAGTTATAACTTTCTAAATTTTTTCTTTTTATTAAAATAGAAAAGGGGAAGTATGGTGATATTTGTACTGAAATGTGATTTTATTTGTATGTTAATAAAGTAAGTTGCCTGGGGGTCAGAGCTAATAGAGCCATAGCAAAAGCTGGGTGGTGGCAGTGCACACCTTTAATCCTGATCACATGACAGGCAGATCTCTGTGTGTTCAAGGATACAGCCAGCGTGGAGACACATGCGTTTAATCTCAATACCAACCATAGAGACCTAGAGGTCTGTATAGACAGGCAGTGACAAGGAGGTCATGTGGTTGGGTTTATACAGAAGTCAGAACAGAAAGTCAATAAAAAGACAGACACACAGGAAGTAGGCTTCGCTCAGAGGGGAAGGATGGCAGTGGCAGGAAGGTTAAGAAGGCAATTTTTAGTCTCAGCTCTCAGCTACTGCTCTGACCTCTTGGGCTTTTAACTCTGCATTTGGCTCTGTGTTTCTTATTTAATAAGACTATTACATCTGCACAATTGTTCCATTTGTTTTGAAAAAGTCAACAAACACAAAAGCATATCACCAATTTGAAATAAGAGTGCTATGGGAATTCTTCACTTACTTTAACTCACTGGTAACAGGAAACAGAACTCCATGAAGACTAAAAGTGAATTACCCCTCTGCTAAGATTTTTTTCAATGGTCAGCCGTTTTGCTTAGACATTTTCTTATATGAATCATGTGAGTTATGCTTTTCTAAATTTGAAGAGAAGCATGAATTTGGAAGTAAGTGATGATCCAAACTATTAGTCACAAACTGTAACCTTTCTTCAGATTTTTCCATGTGAACAATTATAAATATATTTTATGTTTTATTAATATCCTATTAATTTGGTTAAAATAATGTAATAGGTTATACAGCTTGTTTTTAATATTAACTACATAATTTCAAAATATCAAGAATCCAAACATTATAGGAATCATAATTACATACAATACAAATTGTGTTATATTTTAGTAGTTTTAGAAAAGTTATTTGTACTAGCCCTATTAAAATCTCTATGGTGTGATTAACTACTCTAATTCTAGAGCATGGTAAGTGGGGACATGGGAATATGATTTCAAGGTCTAACAGTGTAGGAGGAACTGAGTTCCTTGTGCTCATGAAAAGTAATAGGGAACCTGAGATGTTAACCACACGTGGTTGTTCCTTCCAAGATAATACTGCATAACCTGTTATTATCCCAGAAGGCTTAGGTGACTTTTGAACTATCATTGTGACAGAGACCAGACCAAAGCCTCAGTTAGACCCTTATTATGATCTTGTTTTTCTCAATCAGATTACAGAACATATCCTGATGGAAGGTGTCGCATGTAGTCAATCTATAACACCCATCTTTATGAAATGTGTCACATGTAATCAATTTGTAGAACCAATCTTTATAGAAGGTGTCACATACAATTTATAGAATTTTGATGTATCCATGTTTGATCTTTAGTTTACTTTGTGCTTTATTTTGTACATGTCATTGAGTTAATAAACATCAGGCAGGCAAGTTTTCACCAAATTGTGTGGTGCTTAAATATAGCTACAATAAACTACTTGGGGCCAGACTAACAAAGTGTGTTTAGTCCTTTTGAACCAAACTGCTTTGTTTCCTCTGGTGGATCATTACCCAACTGACCACAGTGGTTGCAGAGATGCACACAAAACCCTGCTACACATGGAGGGTCTGTCTCCAAATTTTTATCATTTGCATTTCATGGGAGATACCTCATTCAGTAATGTGTTTTCAGGGTAAACCTGTAGATCTAAGTTCACTGCCCTCTCCCATAGGATGTGCCAGATGTGGACCATATACTTGGCAATCTTGTCCTGGGGAAATGGAAACAGGAGGATCCCTGGGCCCTGGTAAACAGTTAAACTCAGGTATTTGAGAAGCCTCAGTGCAATGAAAGAACATGTCTGGAAAGGTGGCTGGATGGCTCTTGAGAATTGACACAGGAGGATAAACTTTGCTCTCCAAATGCATGCCATTTAAGCACAATATTGATGAGGATTTAAAAAATGTGTAAGTCTTGGGAAAATGAAGAGGCAATGTATTCAGTTCACTTTGCTTGTCTAAAACTCAATGTCTGTGGTAAATTTAAATTTCACTTGTTACATTTTGTTTCAACGTTAATTAAATTGATAAAACGTCCTTATTGGAACATTTTATGTATGCAGTTCAATCTGAAAATACTAACAAATTTCCATGCTACTTAAGTCTCCCCAGGAAGTGTGGATTAACAGATTACCATTTAGAACACTGAAAATTTCCAGTCTGCAATCAGGAAATATAAATCCAATAGATAGTTGTTGGTTACCCACTATTGAAAGTGCCACTAATGCATCATCAAGGGTATCTTGGCAATCCTTGCATAACACCAATGGATACAACTACAACAAAGCTCCTGCATCAATGGCTCAAGGAACACAGAAAAAGTGGGGAGCAGAAAGTTTCTTAGAGCTAGAAAATAAGGTTGATGGCTGTGAATCAGTGTATCCTAGAAATACCTGCATAATAAACACTAGGACAATGATAATATCAATAGACATGATAACATGGAAAAGAGAAAAGTTTGCAGCTTCCCACCCTAGCTATAAACTACAGGTAACTAAAGGTGGCTAGGAGAATGAGAATCAGCCTCTCCCAGGGATGACCCTAGAAAAGTTGTCCAATGCAGAAAGATCAGCCTTGAAACCATATACACATCAAGAACATGTGTATATGATTAGCTGACATCTAGGGTATGCTGGCCTGCATCTGAAGAGAAAAATTGGAGGAGCAGTGGTTAGGGCTAGGGGAGAGATGGGAGTTGGTGAAGGGGGTTGGAAGAGGGAAGTAAAAGGAAGATTAGCTTTTGTGTAAGTATGAGAAAAAGGATCTCAGTTTCAAGAGGTCCCATTGATTGATTGTTTCGCTCAGTGTCTGTGCTACTGGTGTTATATTTAGGAAGTGATCTCCTATGCCAATGTATTCAAGACTACTTCCTACTTTCTCTTCTAGCAGGTTCAGAGTAGCTGGATTTATGTTGAGGTCTTTGATCCACTTGGACTTAAGTTTTGTGCATGGTGATAGATATGGATCTATTTGTAGCTTTCTACATGTTGACATCCAGTTATGCCAGCACCATTTGTTGAAGATGCTTTCTTGTTTCCATTGTACAGTTTTGGCTTCTTTGTCAAAAGATTATTTGTTCATAGGTGTGTGGATTAATGTCATTGCATATACTCACTCATAGGAGGATACTAGATGTAAAACAAAGGATGACTAAACTCCTACTCACAACTCCAGGGTGGCTATCTAGAAAACAGAACCCTGAGAAAGACACAGGGATCGCCCAATGACAGAGAAATGGATGAGATCTACATGATCAACCTGGACATGGGGGGGTGGGGGTAATGAAGGGCAAGAGTCGAGGGAAAGAGAGCTTAGGGGAGCAAGAGACCCCAGCTGATCAAGAACAGAGAGGAAGAAATAGGAAAAAGAGACCATGATAAATGAAGATCTTAAAGGAATAGGAAGAAGCAAAGTTCTATAGAGGTCCTCAGAAATCCATAAAGATACCTCCACAATAGACTGCTGGCAATGGTTGAGAGAAAGCCTGAACTAACCTACTCTGGAGATAGAATGGCCAAACACCCTAAATGTCATGCTAGAAATCTCAAAAAATGACTGATGGAAGCAGATGCAGAGATCCCTGGCCAGGCCCCAGGTAGAAGTCCAGAAGTCCAATCAGCGAGAAAGAGGAGGGATTGTATGAGCAAGAATTGTTGAGACCAAAATTGGAAAAAGCACAGGGATGAATAGCCAAACTAGTGAAAACACAGGAACTAAGAACCAATAGCTGAGGAGCCCCCAACTGGATCAGGCCCTCTGGATAAGTGAGACAGCTGATCAGCTTGAACAGTTTGGGAGGCACCCAGGCAGTGGGACCAGGCCCTGGCTTAGTGCATGAGCTGGCTGTTTGGAACCTGGGGCCTATGCAGGGACACTTTGCTCAGCCTGGGAGAAGGGGACTGGACCTTCCTGGACTGAATCTACCAGGTTGAGCTGAATCCCTGGGGGAGTCCTTGCCCTGGAGGAGATCAGAATGAGGGGTGGTCTGTGGGGGAGGGCGAGGGGGCAGGAGGAGGGAGGACAGAGGAATCTGTGGCTGATATGTAATATTAAATCAAATTATAAAATAAAATAAAAAAAAAACAAAGGATTCTCAGGTTTCAATATTCTGTGTATTTTCACTCACTGAACTTGTCATTCACAGTTATTTTTGTTAGTTGAATCTTGCAAACCACATAAAAATAAGCTCTGAAAGTTCCTGATTAGACTAAGAGAGCCTTCATCTAATAACTGATGGTAGCATACTAAGAGATCTACGGCCAATCACTAGGCCAAGCTCTAGAAGTCCAGTCTAAGAGAGGTAATAGGGATTCCATTAGTAAAGGGCATGAAGATCATGATGAGGAAACCTACAGACTACCATACCAAGTTAGTGGGAACTCATGAACTACTTTAATCCAACAGCTGTGGAGCTTGCTTTAGATTGGACCAGGCCCTCTGTAAAAGCAAGACAGTTGTGTAGCTTGGTCTGCTTAAGGGTTCCCTGGCAGTAGGATCAGGATCTATCCCTGGTGTATGAATGGCCTTTCTGGAGCCGATTGCCTATGGTATGATACCTTGTACAGCCTTGATGCAGGGGTGTGTGGCTTGACCTGCCTCAAGTGAATGTACTAGGCTTTGCTGACTCCCCATGGGAGGCCTTACATTTTTGGATGAGGGAATAGGTGATGGGTGGATTGGGTGGGACTTTGGAAGGGAGCAGGAAGAGGGAAGGTATGGGAATCTATGGATCTGTGATTAGTATATAAAATGAATAAAATTTTCTCAATAAAGAAAAATGTCATCAATAAAATAAAACAAAAAATAAAAAACAATTAGTATAAAATGTAACAAAAATTGAGGGAATTTGAAAGAAATGGAACCCCAATGGATTTTTATTTTTCAAATAAACAGAAGTAGTGATATAATAAAGTCTTTTTTTAATTTAAAAGCTGTGGCTATTTGGTGAACTTCTATCAATAAGCTGTGATACATGGAGGAAAGAGAAAAACAATGAATGAAGGCCCATTTCAGTGTTCAAAAAACTTTGCAGAAATGAAAATTTATTCTTTTATATATTTTTTATTCTTTATTTCTTTTTACAACCTGACTGTTGTCTACCCTGCTTTTCCTAGCATTGAGTTTGTGTATATGCTTTTACTCATGCAAGGACAAAGAAAATGCCCATGGAGTATTCCTGTCCTGCAGAAGTGTAAGAATAAGGATGAAGAAAATGATAAACTAAATCTGTTCTGATTTAAATTCAATCTTAATAAAAGAGACAATGTGCCTTGGACTGTGGGAGAAGACAAAGCCAAAGGAGGTGCTTAATGTTGGAGACTCTCAGGGGATTTGTCACTCAAAGGAAATGAAAGTATATTTAGTTTCTAGACTTGTCATGATTGATTTGTCTAGTTATTGTTTAAACCTTATTTTTTGTCAAACATAATTCATATCTCTTTCATAATTTAACAGTGCCCAAAATGTAGATATAAATTTGGGAATAGTAAAATTCTCTGCTTCAATGGAAATCTAAAGAAGTGTGTTGTCCATGGATACTCTATGAAGGATTTTCCTAAGTATGAGATCAATAAATCTTAGTCTTTACAAGAAGAGCTGTTTTTTTGTTGTTGTAGGCTATTTTTTTTTCTTTTCTAGTAAATTGAAGATCTATAAGAAGAGGCTTTTTCCAGATTAGGGTAGAGTTGTGTACAGGCATGTCATAGACCTGAATAGTTAAGAAGAAATCGGAAGAAGCTTTAGTGGAAATGATAACATTAGAGTTTAAGAATTTCAGTTGTAGGGAGAAGAATAATTTAGGGAAAATATCAAAGAGTTAATGCATTAAGTTAATGCACTAAATCTGCCCTCTTATGACACTACTAAGCCTGAGTATCAAGCACAGTTGTTGAGGACAAGTAGTGAGTGTTTCTTCCTTAAACTTTGAAAATTTCAACAACTATAAAAATACATCCATCAGTTATTAATCCAATGGTAACTTGGCATTTGAATCCCTGATTATTGCTCCCTGATAGATGGAAATCAGCCTTTCAAAGACCATGGGAGACAAACCACAGAAAACTGTGCTACATGGTTAAATATTGAAATCAACCACCCTTGCATATTTCTACAATTTTTGAGACTAACAAACATCAACTGTAAGATGGGTTCTTCAGGGAGGATGGAGGGATTTCCTGGATTCCATGTGAGTCATGTGCCATTTCCATGAATTTGAAAGCATAGAATATCTCAATGTTTCATACATTATTCAGGACTCTACAATTATTTTCTTATTTGTAAAAAATAGGTGGTTTGTCATATATATCCCCAGTAATATGTATTGATTAAAAAAATGTTCATTGATAGTTTCACACCTGAACACACAGGCACAGACACACAAAGATATGCAAACAAACATCAACACAGACACAGACACAGACACAGACACAGTCACAGACACAGTCACAGACGCAGACACAGACACAGACACAGTCACAGACAGACACAGACATAGACACAGACACAGACAAAAACAGGTATACACACACACACACACACACACGCACGCACACACACACACACACACACACACACACACACACAAGAATATTTCTTTTCTGTTTATTCTGATCTCACACTTTTCAGATCTCTATGCCAAGATAATAAAAGCTTCCCCAACCAACAGGTCCCTTTTACAGATCTGCATTTAATTTTATTATTTTAATTTTTTTCTTGTCTGACTCTGTAAATTTATCCTACCATTGTGAATATGTATAGCTTTGGAAAACAGTAGGACAGCAGGGGCCTCACCATTGGGTGAATGCAATATCTCCCTACAGAAAAATCTTTCAATGTCCCATGGTTCAGAATGGAAGGGTAAAAATCACATAACTGAGCTCCTCATCTAGAACGCCCCAATTTTGGACAAAGTCTAGTACAGGTTCAGTGTAGGCAGAGACAAGAAAAAAGTATAGAGCAGTACATTGTTTTCAGTGTAGGATGTGTGAACTTACAAACAAAACATGCAAAATAGAGGGAAAAACTTCATGTGCATAAACTTGCATTTTCCATGAAAGCTAGTGCCTTGTGTTTTCTCCTTCTAGCCAAAACCTTAGTATAAGGTGTGTCATCAGAGTGAGAGAAGGCTCTGCGAATGCATCATGTACTTAGACGAAGGCCACATGTGTAATATCCTGGGTACTTTTACTCTGTGACAATGGAATTCATAGTTACTACTCCTGGCTGAATCCTGAATACAACTTCAAAATATGCCCTGAAGGCTTGTCACTCATAAGATTAATATAAAATAAAAATCAGGGAATGTAAAAGAAATGAAAAAATGGATTTCAGACTGTTCAAAAAACAGAGGATTATATTTATAACAGATATCAATTTAAATTTGGGAAATCTTTTCATTTCTTTAATTTTAAGATATTATATTATAATCACATCATTTGCTCCTTACCTTTCCCATTTCTGAATCACCCCATATTCCCTTCTTGTCTTTGTCATTATTGAGAATGTCTTTTAAAATTGATTGTCACATTAAAAATTGTGAAAATTTGATGAACTAATATGACTGTTTTATGAGTATAGATAGAAACAAGGGAATTGGAATGAATGAATTTGATTGGTGTTCCATAAAGCTTTTCAGAAAACCAAATCCTTAACTAAGTTTGTGCATATGCTTATACTCAGGCAAAGACAGGGAATTTCCTGCCACATTAATGCCAGAAGAACATTAAGATGATGGAAGAAGGAAATATTTAAAAACTATCCTGATATAACCTCAACCTGAACAGATGAGGCAAATTGCCTAGGATTCAACATGAAGCCAAAAACCACAGGGAACTGTTGAGGTTGGGAACTCTGAGGAGACTTGTCACTCAACTGAAAATAAAGAATATATACTTTTCAGATTCTCATGGTTAATTCAACTTTGCACACTTCAGTGTTTTTTAAAAGACAATAGGTCAAAAATGTAGATATTAATTTGGAAACTTAAAACTACACTTTATAATGGAAAATGCAAAGGAGACAAAATTTTGATAAGCAGAAGAGAAAATATTAATCATAAACACATTTTTGGAGGGGAATGAATGTCTGCAATCAAATATTTCAGAGTTGTTATCCTCAATACATTAAAGATAAGTCCAGGTGAACCTTGGAAACATGTATTTGAGAAGGAAAGCTTGAGAAACTTTTGAAGAATTGATCATGTTAAAGTCTAAGAATTGGATGGAGTTTGAACATAGGAATTTAATGAATAAACATTTTAATTCTAGGATTTTTTAAAGAGATGGAGAGCAGAGGTAAACTTTATTAACCTTTAGATATTAGGCACTATGAGACATAGCACTGGAGTAGTAAGTAGAGAATGTATATGCCTTTACTTCAGCAAGGACATTGAGAACGTCCAGGGCATGTTCCTGCCATACAGAAGAGAAACAGTGACTGAAGGAAAAAAAATAAATCTCTTCTGATTTCACATCAACCAGAATGGATGATGATGATTGAATTTGATGATACAGGAATCTAAAGCCAAAGGCACTGCTTAAGGTTGGACACTTTGAGATCATTTTCACTCAACTGTTAATTAAAAGTATTGATTTTCTGAATCATCATGGTTGATTTATTTTTGGTGATGTTTATGCCATTGTGTGCATTGAACAAAAAGCACATCTCTTTTGCAATGTAGCAGGGTCCAAATATAGTTATTAATTTGGGAATAGTAAAAAAAATTATTAAATATGTCATGGAGTATATGCTGGTGAATATTCTATGCTGAAGGATTTTGATAAACCTTTGAGTAAATAAAATCACTCCTTACAACATATTTATTGTTCAGGGAAAAATGAACATATGTAATCAGAAACTCCTAAGTTAATTTCCATGGCAAATAGATCTACAGCCAAGAAAATGCAAGATCCCTACATTTAAGAGACAAAGCTGGAAAAGATTAGGAGAACTAATCATATGAAGCTTTAAAATATAGGTTGGGAGACTTTTAATGACTGTTTCTATTTCCTTAAGTGTTATTGGACTATTTAAATAGTTTATCTGGTCTTGATTTAACTTAGGTATGTGATACCTGTCCAGAAAATTGTCCATTTCTTTTAGGTTTTCCAGTTTTGTGGAGTAGAGGTTTTTGAAATATGACCTGATAATTCTCTAAATTTCCTCAATGTCTGTTGTTATGTCCCCCTTTTCATTTCTGATTTTGTTGATTTGGATTCTCTCTCTGTCTTTTGGTTAGTTTGGATAAGGGCTTGTCTATCTTGTTGATTTTCTCAAAGAACCAGTGCTTGGTTTCATTAATTTTTTGTAGTGTTCTCTTAGTTTCTATTTTATTGATTTCACCTCTCACTTTGATAATTTCCTGGTGTCTATTCTCCCTGGGAGACTTTGCTTCTTCTTGTTCTAGAGCTTTCAGGTGTGCTGTTAAATCACTAGTGTGAGATTTCTCCAACTTCTTTATGTGGGCATTTAGTGTTAGGAATTTCCCTCTTAGCATTGCTTTCATAATGTCCCATAAGTTTGGGAATGTGGTGTCTTCATTTTTGTTGATCTCTAGGAAGTCTTTAATTTCTTTCTTTATTTCTTCCTTAACCCATTGGTGATACAGTTGAGCATTATTCAGTTTCCATGAGATTGTAGGCTTTCTGTAATTTTTGTTGTTGTTGAAATCTACAATAGACAAAAAAGCTGAGAAGGAAATCAGAGATACAACACTCTTTATAATAGCCACAAATGATATAAATTCCTTGCGGTAACACTAACCAAGCAAATGAAGGACCTATATGACAAGAACTGTAGGTTCCTGAAAAAAGAAATTGAAAAAGATGTCAGAAAATGGAAAGATCTCCCATGCTCATGGATAGGTAGGATTAACATAGTGAAAATGGCAATTTTACCAAAAGCAATCTACAGATTCAATGCAATCCCTATCAAAATACCAACACAATTCTTCACAGGCCTGGAAAGAATAATACTCAACTTCATACAGAAAAACAAAAAAACCAGGATAGGCAAAAGAATCCTGTACAATAAAACAACCTCTGAAGGCATCACAATCCCTGAATTCAAGCTCTACTATAGAGCTACAGTAAGAAAAAACAGCTTGGTATTGGCATAAAAACCAACATGTGGACCATTGGAATCAAATTGAAGACCCTGACATTAACCCACATGCCTATGAACATACAATTTTTGACAAAGAAGCCAAAAGTGTACAATGGAAAAAAGAAAGCATTTTCAACAAATGGTGCTTGCAAAACTGGATATCAACATGTAGAAGACTGCAAATAGATCCATATCTGTCACAGTGCACAAAAATTAAGTCCAAGTGGATCAAGGACCTCAACATAAATCCAGCTACTCTGAACCTGTTAGAAGAGAAAGTAGGAAGTAGTCTTGAATGCATTGGCATAGGAGATGACTTCCTCAATATAACACCAGTAGCACAGACACTGAGACAATCAATCAATCAATGGGACTTCTTGAAACTGAGAAGCTTTTGTAGAGCAAAGGATATGGTCAACAAGGCAAAGCGACAGCCTACAGAATGGGAAAAGGTCTTCACCAACCCCACATCTGACAGAGGACTGATATCCAGAATATATAAAGGGAACTCAAGAAATTAGATATCAAAATGTCCAACAGTCCAATTAAGAAATGGGGCCGGGCGGTGGTGGCGCACGCCTTTAATCCCAGCACTCGGGAGGCAGAGCCAGGTGGATCTCTGTGAGTTCGAGGCCAGCCTGGGCTACCAAGTGAGCTCCAGGAAAGGCGCAAAGCTACGCAGAGAAACCCTGTCTCGAAAAACCAAAAAAAAAAAAAAAAAAAAAAAAAAAAGAAAAGAAATGGGCTATAGAGCTAAACAGAGAATTCTCAACAGAGGAAACTCAAATGGCTGAAAGACATTTAAGGAATTGCTCAACATCCCTAACCATCAGGAAAATGCAAATCAAAAGAACTCTGAGATACCACCTTATGCTTGTCAGAATGGCTAAGATCAAAAACACTGAAGACACCTTATGCTGCAGAGGATGTGGAACAAGGGGAACTCTACTCCACTGCTGGTGGGAATATAAGCTTGTACAACCACTTTGGAAATCAATATGGTGCTTTCTTTGAAAATTGGGAATCAATCTCCCTCAAGATCCAGCTATACCACACTTGGGCATATACCCAAGAAATGCATACCACAAGAGCCCTTGCTCAGCTATGTTCATATCAGCATTGTTTGTAATAGCCAAAACCTGGAAACAACCTACATGCCCTTCAACTGAAAAATGGATAAAGAAATAGTGGTACATATACACAATGGAGTACTACTCAGCAGAGAAAAAGAATGACATCATTAGGTTTGCAGGCAAATGGATGGATCTAGAAAAAATCATCCTGAGTTAGGTAACCCAGACTCAGAAAGACAAATATGGTATTTGCTCATTCATAGGAGGATACTAGAGGTGGAACAAGGATGACTGGACTGCTACTCACATCACCAGGGAGGCTACCTAGAAAACAGGACCCCAAGAAAGACACGAGGATTGCCCAATGACGGAGAAATGGCTGAGATCTACATGAACAACCTGAACATGAGTGGGAGTAATGAAGGGCAGGGGCGAGGGAAAGAGACACTCTGGGTGTGGGAGATCCCAGCAGAATCAATAACAGAGAGGGAGAACAAGGAATAGGAGACGATGGTAAATGAAGACAACATGAGAAAAGGAAGAAACAAAATGCTAGAGAGGCCCACAGAAATCCACAAAGATATCCCCACAAAAAAACTGCTGGCAATGGTCGAGAGACATCCAGAACTGACGTACTCTGGTGATGTGACGGCCAAACACCCTAATAGTCGTGATAGAAACCCCATCCAATGACTGGGGAATCTGGATGTAGAGATCCACGGCTAGGCCCCAGGTGGAGCTCCGGGAGTCTAATTAGCGAGAAAGAGGAGGGTTTATATGAGTGAGAATTGCTGAGACCAAGGTTGGATAAAGCACAGGGACAAATAGCCAAACGAATGGAAATACATGAACTATAAACCAAAGGCTGAGGGGCCCCCAACTGGTTCAGGCCCTCTGAATAGGTGAGACAGTTGATTGGCTTGATCTGTTTGGGAGGCAGCTAGGCATTGGTACTGGGTCCTGTGCTCATTGCATGAGTTGGCTGTTTAAAACTTGGGGCTTATGCAGGGTCGCTTGGCTCAGTCTGGGAGGAGGGGACTGGACCTGCCTGGACTAAGTCTACCAGGTCGATCTCAGTCCTCTGGGGAGGCTTTGTCCTGGTGGAGGTGGGGTTGGGGGGTGGGCTGGAGGGAAGGGAAGTGGGGCAGGAGGAGGGAGAACAAGGGAATCCGTGGCTGATATGTAGAAGTGAAGGGTATTGTAAAATAAAATAAAAGGAAAAAAATAAAATATTGGATATAGGCTAGAGGAAAATTGTTTTAGGAAAATCATCATTGAATCTCTGGATTGCCCTATGAAAGAGAGAGAGAGAGAGAGAGAGAGAGAGAGAGAGAGAGAGAGAGAGAGAGAGAGAGAGAGAGAGAGGTGAATTTTATCAAAATTTAGATATTTGGGACATTGAGGTGCACTGAAGAAATAGTTGATAGAAAGTAGAAAGTTCATATATTGAGAAGATAATTGAATACATTGTTTCTAACAGCACATGTATTCAGAATGCATAACAAAATCCCTAATATCATTAATAAAAAAGAACACAGCTAATATAAATGAGTAGGGATTTGAACAGAGGACTATAGAAAAGAGTGAAGGAGCAATCATGTAACAATCAGTTTATTCTTTCTGAAAATATAAAATAAAACTCGCATTGGAAACCATAACAAATGTATTACAGTGCATCTGTGCCCAAGGGCTGAGTATTGGCCAAATGATGGAGGCAATTAAGTCACACAGGTAACTGCCACTGTTCCTATTGGTCCTGAGCATCAAGCCAAAAAATACAGCAGCTGAGTTCTTGAGAAACAGAAGTCAGTGAATCATCAACTTGGTTTGAAAAGGTCGACAAACAGAGAAGCACATCATCAGTCTGTAATTGGATTATAAAGTGGATTCTCCTCTCATTGTTACTGACTGGTAACAGAAAACAAAAGCACATGAAGAAAGAATGAGAACTAGTGTCCCTTCCACTGTTATGTTCATATTTGTAGAATATGGGGACCACACACAGTCCATGAGTGTCACTAAACAGAAGATTGGGTCTTTGGACAGATTGGAGGTATTTTATGGAAGAAAGAATATTTGCGGCTCAGGGGCCCAGGTCTGTGAACCTGAATGTACAGAATGTCTCAATATTTCACATTTCATTCTGTACTCCACAATATTTCCTTTTCATTTTTTTCCAAAAAGGTGATTTTCCATGAATATCTCAAGTAACATGCTTTTTTAAAAACTTGTTTGTTGACAATTTCCCACATAAATAAAATTTTCTGATAATTCTCTCTGAGGCCATTTCAATCTTGTCAAGTCCTCCCTCCCAAACAAGTCCCTTTCGCAGTATCATTTATTTTAATTTTATTTGTGGCTCTATGAGTTTGAGTTTAATCAGTGCTACATGTGTGCTCTTAGCTTTGGAACTAACGCTAGGGCCCAAATGTTTTCACAAGCAGAAAGAATAAGGCTGGCCAATGTTCTTCCTAGCTCCAACCCATCAGTGGCCCCTAGGTTAGAATCGAAGTGTACAAGCCCATGAGCGAAGTCCTCTTCCATAATCTTCAGAAGACAGGAAATGGCTACTTTATATCCAATATAAGCAAACATGCTTGGTGTGAATGAATATCTAGAAAACCTGACAAATTTAAAACACATCGTATAAGAAAAGAGAAAATCTAGTCAAATGGTTCCAGGACCTAAAGAGAGACAATTGAAAACACACACACACACACACACACACACACACACACACACACACACACACACTCATGTATACACACACACACAGACAACCACACAGAGCAAAAAAAGTGAGAAAGCAATAGCAAGAGAGAGAGAGAGAGAGAGAGAGAGAGAGAGAGAGAGAGAGAGAGAGAGAGAGAGAGAGAGAGAGAGAGATTGTACAATTGTGTTGCCCAGAGACACCTTTTGTTGGGATTTACACATTTGTATAGCAACTCTGGAAAGCAGTGTGGAGAATTCTTAGTTTTCTGAAGGTAAATATATACTGTGTGACTCAGTTATATAGCTCCTTGAAATATTCCTAGATGACTTGATATTCTATTTCATAGATACTTTCTTATCCATGTTAATTGGTACTCTATTCACAACATAAATGTTCTACAGCTGTCTAATGGATAATGAAATAGTGGTACTTATACACTCTGTGATAATATTCCAAGGTAAAGGAAAATGAATTCATGACATTTGCAGGTAAATGGCATGCACTACAAAAGATCCTACTGGGTGAGGTGACCAAGATCTAAAAAGACAACCGTGGCATGTTAGGTCTCTTCTGTTATTCTGAGCTCCAAATCTTCAGATAAAAGTTAGCACTCACTTGTGAACACTCAAACTCATATGCATGTAACAGCATTTAGTGAAGAAAGAGTCCACAAAATTGAAATAGATGAAGTAGGTACATATTAGAGAGTTTAGAGGGGAGAAAGGGGACTGCAGAATGATGTTATTGTGGAATAATCTCAAAAACTGAAAGAAATAGAGACAATAACAGGATATAATCTAAAGAAAGTGTCATAAATTACAGACTAACTCTTTGTAGTGATGTAGTCAGAAACCGTGGGTTGTCAAACAAAATTACCAAAGAGCTAACTGTAGGTTATTCGATGTGTTAGAGAGAGAGAGGCCCCAGAGGAGAAACAAGAACTGCAGAGTCCTGATATTCTTCTTGGGGGTTCCTAGAAATGGATGACAAGATCCAATGGCTAAGCACAACACAGACCTTGGTTTTGATGTGTAAAGAAGTCAACTGTGTGGGCAGGGTCCTCGCTTTAGGAAATGTAAAGCATTATTTTCAGCTTTAATGTAGAGTCCCTTTGCACAATTATAAAATTTCTCTGAGGACATTATAGGCTGATTCACTTGATCGTGTTTATTTTAATCAGTGATACTTGTCTTTATTACCAGTGGATATCTAGCAGCATTTTTCCTATTATTCACACAGTTAAGCTTTGATGATAGCTCTTGTAGCTCTGTAACATGGTAGCTGAAATTAATATACTGGAAGGCTATTGTAGTCAATGTATGGAAAGACTTAAAAGTAGCACAAGACATATCAACATCCTCATAAGAAATCCTCCAAATGTTTTAAAATCTTTTCTTCTAAGAGTGTGGTTACTCTGGCTCATATGTCCAAGGCCACTGTTTAAATTCAGTTAACTGCACAGTATTATGCTTAGATTCAGAATGTATTTTAATCGCATGTCACGTTGGTTAAATGAATCATGTAGGACATATGCATTATGATCTTCACCCGCCAGTATTGTTCTGGAGGCAAAGCCATTCCTTAATGCTCTCACAGGGATAGTTCGTTCTTTCTGATAGAATGCTCAATTAATCATCCCAACATAACCTGACCTTAAGGCTAATCTTACTAGTTAAGAGATATGAGATCATACACCATTCAGCAGGGTCAAAGAGGAAATACCAGACAGATGTAGGTTGTTGTGGTGCAGAACCATTGGTTGATTCCATGAAACTCCCTCTAACTAATTGTATAAAAATCTTTGTCAGTTCAGTTCCTTCACATCCACTGAACTTCTTTGAGCTTCTGCAGAAGACCAAAGATAGGTGCCACCATGGTAAAGTTTCTGCTGCTGGCTTTGGCATTTGGACTGGCCCATGCTCAAGCTAAGGTAAAATCATATGGTCTGTGCAAATGTCTGAGGTTCCTCAATAGTGTATTTCTGTAGATGTGATGTGTCGTTCAGTTAGTCCTTGCAAGTCTGTATTAATGTAATAAGCTTTCTGAACTTCACTCAGATATGTTTCATAATCATATTTCTCTAGGATGGAACAAATGAAATAAGCAAACAGTGTTTTGAATTTGCAGAGCATGAGAGGCCAAAACATGAGCAATTCCCCAAATTCTCAAGTCCAAAATGCTGTGTTAATCAAGTCATCATACTACCCTGTGTAATTCTTGAGCTGTAGATACATAATCTTGGACTAACAAAACATTATTGATTTATAGTTTTAGATTGTTTACATATTTCCAAGGACCGGGATCAGAGATGCGAATACCAAATCATATTTCAATGACCCGTTTTATTTCTTTCCTTTATTTGCCTTTTACTTTTTTCAGATTGAAGGAAATTGGGTAACACTTCTCATCGCTGCTGACAATGTTGGCAAGGTACAAGTAGAAGGACCTCTGAGAATCTACGTTCGTGAAATTACTTGTAATGAGGAATGCAGTGAAATGGAAATCACATTTTATGTCAAGTAAGCAAATGATCAGCCATGTAAACTGAGCAGACTATTTATGTTTCCCAGCCTTTATGTTGTTAAATTTATAAGGGAATGTTCTGTTTTTGGTCATGAAATCACATTTTTAGCAATGTGATTATATTAATCCATGATGGGGTATCTCTGAACACCACACAGAGATTAGTTACTGTCTCCAATTCCATGAGTGTTTCCTTAGAAATTCTTGTGTTTGGAGGCTTGTGGTTGAATTTTATTCTCTAATATTAGATGTATGAGACTCTAAGTTTCTCATTTCTAGTAAGTCAAAAGGTATGTGTGAGCATTTGTGTCAAAGCCATATATATTATCTTATCCAAACAATGATGTCAGAGAAAAGTCCTCCACAAACAGGTCAGATAAGTCTAACTTATGAATCCCTTTCTCTGAAGCTTTAGGTTAAAGTCTCTCTCTCCTTATGAATCCCTTTCTCTGAAGCTTTAGGTTCAAAGACTCTCTCTCCTCTCTCTCTCTCTCTCTCTCTCTCTCTCTCTCTCTCTCTCTCTCTCTCTCTCTCTCTCTCGCATTTGGATAACTGTGTTTAGTGAAAGACTACATAACACCATTAGGACTAAAATGCTTAGAACTATTTCTCTCCTGTAGCCACAATTATGTTTCAGGTTACAAATAAAAGCACTTAAACACATGCATATAAACTTGTGTCGATATTATCTCTGGACTAGAATAAGAGAATTAGCATAATGAAAGTCTTACTCAGTGAAGAGCAAAGTTTTGATAAGGAAGCCATGAGAACCTATAGAGCACTTGGCAAAATGTGCACAAATAAAGGAAGTCATCTGTATGATTACAAACAGAATGATCTTTTCTAAACAAGAAATAGGAATAGTGAGGCAAGTCCTAGCTCTATACACTGTTCATAGACTGGCTCAAGTTCTTTATAACATTTGAAGACCTTTAATAGGAATTTAAAAGTTATAAAGAATAAACCATGGATTCTCTGTTTGATTTTTAGTTTGAATGGCCAATGCTCAAAGACCACAGTCACTGGTTATAAGCAAGCAGATGGCTCCTACAGAACCCAATGTAAGTACAGGATCTACGAGTTTCCTTTATGAACAAAAGCAATGTCAGTGTGCACATTCATGCTAATACTTCAGCCACACATAGGGACATGAATCTAGAAAACTTTTGGCTACTCAGAAAGTTATCAATCCTTCCAAAGAACTGAGATATGCTACATAGACAGAGTATATTGTAGGTCATCTGAAATTTACATGGAGAAGAACACTATTACCTAAAAATGTGAACAATTCTAACAAGACGTCTTCAAATCATTTTCCTGCACGAAAATTTATTTCTAGTTGATATTCAGTGTTTTTTCACTGTCTTTCACACAATGTCTCAGTTTGTTATCAGACAGACCTGCCACTCACTAATAGGCCTCAATGGCCTCAAACATCTTCTCAAACTTCATGCCTTAGCCTCTCAAGTACTTACATTGCAGAAATTATGTGTCATCCTTGATTTATGGAAAATTTAAATTAGCAGTGCTATTTCAATGTTTCCTTTTCTCATAATTTGCAGAGATTACAACATTTATATTATTGGATGATAATAGCAATTATCATTAATTAATTATCATTAATTATCATTAATTAATAGCAATTAGAAGGAAATCTGTTTAAGTATTTCAGACTGACCACTTCAATTTTGTAAGAATTGCTAACGTAATATCAATACCATTCCACTGAATTATATACAATTTGACTTTTGATTTCATCTTAAGTGAACAGAAGACACATTCTTCTGGCAAGTCTAATGTTTTCCTAACTTAAAATGGATATTAAAAGGTATTGCTGTAATAGAAAATGTTCAGATCCTAACTCCTTTTATTTTTCCCATGAACTACTTTTATCATTTAATAAGTGTCAACAAGGGGAAATACCACACACACACACACACACACACACACACACACACACACACACACACAGAGAGAGAGAGAGAGAGAGAGAGAGAGAGAGAGAGAGAGAGAGACAGAGAGACAGAGACAGAGACAGAGAGACAGACAGACAGACAGACAGACACTTAAACCCATAAACACACAGACAGACAGACTACAAAACATGAATGTCTGGTATACACAAAATGTTCATCTTTACATCTTTTCCATTACTAATCTTACAAGATGATAACGTGCATATTACTAATTAGTACCATCTATTTTTGCACATGTACATATTTGCCCACCAAGTATCATGGTATAACACCATAGTTTCATACTTTCAGTGAATTGAAAAATGGGCTTTGGGATCTGGTTGAAAGGGAAAGGAATAACCAAGTGACTGGTCATAGAAGTCTTGACACTAGGCATTCAGAGAAAAGAGAAAGTGTCTGTACTTACGAATCCCTATCAGGTTTGAAGATAAGACATGATTGGTCACTGTATTATGATGGGATATGCAAAATGAATGACTACAAGAATTGCTTTGGAAAACGTGTCATATAGTAGTGAATCAGAGATGATTGCTACAGTCAGGGTCAATATTAATATTTAGCAAATAGGTGGCATCAAATAAAGTAGAAAAATGACTGACACTGAGTTTTTAAATATTTTCATTTTACAGATGAAGGTGACAACAAATTTGAACTTAAGTATTTAACAGCAACGCATGCAGTCTTTAAGAGTAAGAATATGGATCGAGCCGGCACAGAAACAAACTTGATTTTTCTTCTTGGTAAGAATGGTAGTAGATTCTCCGAAATTGTAGCAAAAGTATCACTCTGCAAAAGAGGATTAAGTCAGATTCACTTCCAAATACAGTATCATGGAATTTCTAACTTCCTGTCCACTAAATGACAATCGTATTGTTGTGTGGACCCATTCTAACACTATATTGTAATTCAAGTAGCATGGCCGTTGTCAAGTAGGGACAATGGGGGAGGCTATTGGAAGAGTTTATCTTCATGTTTCCTCACTGGAAAGAATGGAACAAATACTGTTTTCCCAAAGTTCAGGCCATTTGAGTGTCATTTGATCAAGAGTGTATGAAATTAAAATATGAAGTACAGACTTGGGAGAAATGGGAAAGTTCCATTGAGAGGCATTCATGATTCTCTAGTTTTATGTTTTTAAAAGTGGACAGGATTGAGATGCATGGATACTCTAGAGAAGAGTTTTTACTTTTGATGTATCATGAAACACTGGAAAGTGATATCATACCACCATTTAGACTTCATTAAATGGAACATGGGGAAAATTATTATTGTCTGGATCCACCGAGTAAAAATGAATTTGGAGTAGTTGAGATTTTCTGTTTCATACCATGTTGGGACACTAAGGAAGCAATGTAAATTCTGCAGAATTCTACTCAACTTGTCTCTGACATTGTCATTCATGCAATGTAGGAAAAGGTCAGCCTTTGACTGAAGAAGCACATAGAAAAGTTGAGGCTTATGTTGAGAAACACAACATTCCATCAGAAAACATTCAAGATGTTCTGGCTACAGGTAACCTCGATGAATTTTTTTTTTTGGCTATAGCATATATACATATATATACATATATATATATATATATATATATATATATATATATATATATATATATATATACTGAGTTAGACCCCTAATTCAGATTATATTTAGTCACATGCTATCTTTCAGTTGTTATTTCAAGCAATAATCATTGGGGAGCTGTTCTTATATTCTTATGATAACATTTCTGTCTCTCCTTACCCCATTCCCTTTCTTTTACAGATACTTGCCCCATGTAAAGACCTTCTGTAGGTGAGTAGAAACAGAAGTTATGCTTAATCATCTTGATATTTAAATGTATTTGTGCTTATTACATAAACAATTAGAAATAAGTCTGTAACAAAGGAAAATAATGAACACAAAATTAGACAAAATCAGGACAGCATAATATCTGTCTTTTTAAGCTAAACATCTTAGTGACAAAAGTAAAGGATAGAATATTTTAGTAATATGAAGGAATTTTATCTTATTCAGAAGTACTAATACATTCATATTGTGTAATATTACATCAAAAAATGTATCTTGTCATTTGAAAAATCTCAGTTGATTTATGATTGTGGAATATTATTTGCCACAGATATGGTGCAAGCATGCTGAACTTTTCTATGTATTTTTGAATCCTCTCAATCTCAAATTTCATGTGAGGCCACAGAATGTCATTATTTCCTGTAGAAAATACTCCTATGGAATCCAAAGTATAAGATACTTGTGGCTTCTAGGAAAGGAACTGTTTGTGTATAATCCCTTCTCTATACTCTATATTGTTATATTTAATTTTGTGTTCATGCACTCTCAAGGACAAAATATTTCCTGTCCTTTCAACTATGTTTTCATTTTTGCTTTCATGTTTGCACAGAGGACAACCGGATGACAATTATGCATCATATCCTCTTGACCATGGAAACAGTATCACATATAAATCACCATTTCTTTCTGAATGAATTGTCCCCACTCCTGTGAAGTCAGCATACCACATTCCAAATTTCTGACTTACCTCTCCTTTCCTTTTTCGTGATCTATGAGCTGTTCTTACTTTTCTGAATGATTAAATAAAGTGATTCAAGAAGCAATAAGACCGTGTGAAAATGATCTCATTCAAAAACCCATAAATATCCACTAAGCTAATTAAAATAATCAGTATAACAACTGATATCTGTGGGTTTTTTTTCATTTTTCTTTATTATGAAATTTTCCACTCACTCTACATATCACCCACAGATCCCCACTCTTCCCTCCTCCCACCCCACAGCCCTCCCTCCCAAGCCACTCCACATCCCCACATCCCCACATCCCCCAAGTCAAGGTCTCCAATGGGGAGTCAGCAGAGCCAGGCACACTGAGCCTAAGCAGGTCCAAGCCCCTTCCCACCGCACCAAGGCTCCACAAGGCTTTAAACCACTGTCACCGGATTCCCAGAAGCCTGTGCATGCACCAAGGTTGGACTCCGATCCCCCTGCTTGGGTGCCCCCCAAACAGTACAAGCCAAACTACCGTCTTCTGTATCCAGAGGGCCTAGTCTAGTCCCATGGGGTCTCCACAGCCACCAGTCCACAGTTCATGGGCTTCCACTAGTGTGGCCGATCATCCCTGCATGTCTTCCCATCATGATCTCTGAAGTGCCCTGCCTTCAGAATCTCTCCTCTCTCTTATTGATTGGATTCCAAGAGCACAGCCTGGCCCCTGGCCATAGATTTCTGCAATATAATATCTGCATTACTGAAAACTATTGTGATATTTGGAAATGTCACAATTACTGGAACCATGGACATGAACACTGCAGAAGTGAATTTTATGTTGTGCTTCATATTTACTCTTTCATCTGTAAATTGTGGTTTGTGTTTTAATGGTCCTAACACACTAAAAGGTTTCACATAACAAACTCTTTGGGTCTGCCTCCATTTTCCACATTATTTAAAAGAGAGGATGAAATCTGTTTTCAAAAGTACATGTGAGGAGATTATCTTTTGTTAAATGACTTCAGTGAGTAAATGAATCTGGATATGCTTTACTAGGGTACATATGAGTCATTCACATTTAAAGAATAGAGTAAATTCATGAGAAGTATATTCCATAGATACCAAGCTCTACAAATATTTGTGTATATATTATAATTTTCTGTTTGTATTACAATGATTCCTTAGAATGTAGTTAGCTATCAAAATAGAAAAGACAGATGCGATCTTTTTAAAAGGGCTTGGAACAAAAAAAAGAAAAGATTTTAGACAGTGTTGCTACATCCAGTTTCCTGAAGTATAAAGATATAACAGATGCAAATTACATTCAATATTTATCAGCAAAAGATTGAATAAGGAACAATGACCTGGTTTTTGTTGTACAAAAAAACTGAACACTCCTGTTATTTAATCTTTTTTTGTTTGCCTTGTAAAACCATGTTACTTTAGAAAAAATACTGACTGTTTCTTTGAAAATTTTGTATATTCAGTGTCTATTTGCATCAATTTTACCATTATCCTCCAACTAATAACTACTATTTCTGTACCCTCAAAATCTTCCATTTTTCCATCTTCATCATGAAATTTCATATTTACTTGAATGTGTGTGTGTATGTGTGTGTGTTGAGAGTGAGAGATTTACCCAGAAATTTGTAGCCCAACTGTGTCCTCTTGATGTTTCTAATATGTATTCATGTTCTGTCCTGGCCCCTTGGTCTTCAATTACTTATAAGTGGTCATTTTAGAGGTAAATGGAATATGACTACTTCTTTTACTATCAAAAGTTGCTATCTAAGCTGCTAAGTCTTCAAATGGCATGGAAGTTCTAATACACAGCATTCACATAGTAACCACATGGGTAAAGTATGCCCATTCGTAGAAGTAACTCAAAGGTGATTAGTTGAACTTATGTATTGAGTTATAGAAGGTAAATCATGCTTGGTTTCATGAACATATCCAACTACCAATGTTCTGTTCATCAAGCAGTATAATTTCTAAGTGTATCCTGAATTGTAATTTCTAAATCAAGAATACTAGAGAGATGATTTTAATACCAGTCTTAGTTGGTAGTACTTTCATGGTGGTCAGGGATAATCTTCATGCATCACATTGCAGATTTTTTTTTTTGCAGATTAGTTCTCATACCAGCCTGAAGCCTCCCAAAGGTGACAGTTTTGCAAGTTAACAATGCCCACTGAACCTCCTTTCTCTGCCCTGCCAGCAAAATGAACTTCAGAAAACAAATGACTCTATTTCAAAGTATGGATTATAGAGCTAAAAAGGATGTTTTCAGAAAGTGAAATACAAATGGCTGAGAAAAACATAAAAGTCTTAGCCATCAGGGGAAAAAAAGTAAAACTCCTTAGAGATTTTGTCTTACTGCAGTCAGAATAACCAAGATCACTAAAAGAAATGATATCCCAAGCTGATGAGGATACAAAGGGCTGCATTTGTTCCTTATTGGTGAAAGTGAAAACTTGTTCAGTTGCTCTTAAAATTAATGGGGAGACTCATAAAAAAGACACCATTCATACCACAATTCCTTCAAAGAAGAATTACAACCTAACTCATAGAATTTTATTTGAAACATAGAATACAAAGAATCACATCAAAATATAAAGAGCCATTTAATTTAATACCCACCATAGAAAACACACACACACACACACACACACACACACACACACACACACACAGAGAGAGAGAGAGAGAGAGAGAGAGAGAGAGAGAGAGAGAGAGATGTGCCCATGAACAGAGAAACTAGAAAAATGAATACATGCCCATTTTAAGAAGATCTTCTAAATGATTAAAGTGTCTTTATTCTAGAGGTTCAGGCATGGTTCAACATAGAGAATTCTATAAATACAATAAATCATAAAATGTAATCAAGGCAAAAATTTACAGGATTAACTCAATAGATGAAGAAAAAGCCTTAGACAGCATATCTCACGCTTTATAAATAGGACTCCAAGAGAGAATATTAATGTAGGGAACATATTTCAAAATATTGCAAACTATCTCTGACAAACATACTTGCCAGCACCATCCTATATGTAGAAATACTGCAAGGGAAACCTACTAAAATCTTGAAGAAGACAGGGTGCCCACTATCCCCCACTCCTTTACAATGTAGTATTTGATGTATTACACTGAGCAATACAGGAAGTGAAGGAAATTAAAATCACAGATCTATGAAAAGATGAACTTACTATATCTCCAACTTCAGGTGACATGCTATTATACCTAAGATATAGGCAAACTGTCCCAGAACTCGTCTAGTAAATTCAACAATTTAAACAACATGACAAGGAAAGAATCAGTTTACAATAATCAGCAGCCTTTTTGTATACCAAAAATAAGGCCACCTTAGGAAGTTATCATGAACAGAATCCCATTTAAAAGAGCATCTTTCTTTAAAAGAAAATATTTTGGGTGCTACATAACCAAGAAGAAGAAAGTAAACTTCCAATCTCAGGAGAAAGGTTTTGAAAAAATCCTACTAAGTGAAAAGGCATTTAATAATCATAAAATGGTAGAACATATATTGGAGAAATGATCATCCAGCAAAAAAAAACCAATTCACAGATATAATGCAATGCAAAATTTAAAAAAAAACAAAAAAACATAACATTCTTCACACAAATAGGAAAGAATATACATCCTAATTTTCATATGGAACCAGAAATGACTCTAGATTTTATGACATGACGAATCCTGTGATAAATGAAGAATATAGGAGGTATTATCATTGCTGTGTTTAAGATATCTTATAGAGCTAGAAGGTTAAAAAACCTAGCTAACTACCCACGCTAATGATGTGATGTACAGTACAAATAACTGCCACTTTACTAAATCAGCATAGCCCTTAACAGCACCAATGACAACAACAATGATACACACAAAAACAACCACAATTTTGTACTTATACCCATGGAAAAGTGTATTCTTCACCTCTCTTAAATCAAACTTCTGTTTTCAACACACTGAATGATTACAGAAAACCACAACCAATCAGAAGGCAGAGATGTGGAGGCTAGTTCCAATGGATATATTTAAAAACATCCCCATACCTAAAGTTCAGAGAACATTGTGTAAGAGGGGCCAGAAAGATAGAAGGAGCCAGAGGGTCAGGGAGTTTGGTATGAGATTCTTTATCCTAGTAATATCAGAAGCTATACCCACAAGGTGTCATCTATATGACTGGCTCAATAGCAGCAGAATAAGGATGACAACAGCAATAGGCATGCCAGAGTAGACTGGGGAAACATCATGAGGCCTCAGTCCTAGAGATAAAACTGACAAGCAACTGATGAAAGCCATGATTGGGAGATATAATCTTTCTATTGAGGAGCATAGTAATTGGTTATTCAATACCAAATAGTAGGCTTGTAAACACATAAGTAACATTACACGTACTGAACAGGTTGTATTTTCCTATTTGGAAAAATCATAGGAATAAACACATACATATATTTATGTGAGAACAATTCCAGAAAAATGAAGTTATGAATTTGGAAGAGAGCACAAAGGGCATATGGGATTGTTTAGATGGGAAAAAAGGAAGGGGAAGTGAAGTAATACTATCATTATGTTAAAACATAAAGAGAATAATAAAATATTGCAATCTTGTACAGGCGCAAAAATAGACTTATAGACCAATAGAATCAAGTAGAAGACCCAAGTACAAGTACTCATTACTATGGCTATGTGGACCTTAGCAAATGTCAAAACGCCTACCCTGGAGAAAAGACAGTGTCTTCAAAGAATGCCCCTGAGGAACCTAGGTGTCTACTTGCAGTACATTAAAATTAATTCCAATCTATTGCTTTTCACAAAATTAAATACAAGTGAGTCAAAGTCCTCAATCTGACTCCTGAAACACTGGACACCCTAGAATACAACATAGGCAGTATCTTTCAAGTTACAAGTGTATGACAGGGTTTTTCCAAACAGGATTCTATTTGTCAAGAATTAGAGTCCAAGAATTGAAAACTGTGACCTCATAAAACTAAAAATCTTCCATACTGCTATACCACTCTTGGGCATATACCCAAGGAATGCTCAATCTTACCACAAGGACACATGCTCAACTATGTTCATAGCAGCTTTCTTTGTAATAGCAAGAACCTGGAAACAACCTACATGCCCCTCAACTGAAGAATGGATTAAGAAATGTGGCACTCAATGGAGTACTACTCAGCAGTAAAAAAAAATGATATCATGAAATTTGCAGGCAAATGGATGGAGCTAGAAAATATCATCTTGAGTGAGGTAACCCAGATTCAGAAGGACAAACATAGTATGTACTCACTCAAAAGTGGATACTAGATATGAGGGAGGTGATGGCCAGACTGCACCCCACAGCTCCAGAGAGGCTAGCTAACAGGAAAAGACCCTAGGAGGGACACATGGATGACCCTGAGAAGGAAAAGTGGATGAGGTCTACATGAGTGGACTGGGTGTGTGGGGGTGGCAGAGGGCGAGGATTGGGAGATAAGAACATAGGGAAATGGGAGGATCAAGCTGGAGCAGGGACAGAGTGGGAAGGCAGGGAGGAAGATACCATGATATATGAGGAGACCATGGGAATAGGAAGCGGCAGGGTGCTGGGGAGGCTCTCAGGAATCCACAAGGATGACTACACTTTGGTCTGCTGTCAGTGGTCCAGAGGGTGCCTGGACTGGTCTTCTCTGGTGACTGGTCTAACAAATACCCTAACTGTCATCATAGAGTCTTTGTCCAGTGACTGATGGAGGCAGATGCAGAGATCCACGACCAGGGTCCAGGCTGCGCTCCTGGAATCCAATCGATGAGAGAGAGGAGGGATTCTGCAGGCAGGGCACTTCGGGGATCATGATGGGAAGACATGCAGGGATGACCGGCCACACTAGTGGAAGCCCATGAACTGTGGACTGGTGGCTGTGGAGACCCCATGGGACTAGACTAGGCTCTCTGTATATGGAAGGTGGTTGTTTGGCTTGTACTGTTTGGGGGGCACCCAGGCAGGGGGATCGGAGTTCAACCCTGGTGCATGGGCAGGCTTCTGGGAATCTGGTGCCTGTGGTTTAAAGCCTTGTGCAACCTTGGTGCAGTGGGAAGGGGCTTGGACCTGCTTAGGCTCAGTGTGCCTGGTTCTGCTGACTCCCCATGGGAGACCTTGACTTGGGGGATGTGGGGATGTGGAGTGGCTTGAGAGGGAGGGCTGTGGGGTGGGAGGAGGGAAGAGTGGGGATCTGTGGGTGGTATGTAGAGTGAGTGGAAAATTTCATAATAAAGAAAAATGAAAAAAAAACCACAGATATCAGTTGTTATACTGATTATTTTAATTAGCTTAGTGGATATTTATGGGTTTTTGAATGAAATCATTTTCACACGGTCTTATTGCTTCTTGAATCACTTTATTTAATCATTCAGAAAAGTAAGAACAGCTCATAGATCACGAAAAAGGAAAGGAGAGGTAAGTCAGAAATTTGGAATGTGGTATGCTGACTTCACAGGAGTGGGGACAATTCATTCAGAAAGAAATGGTGATTTATATGTGATACTGATTCCATGGTCAAGAGGATATGATGCATAATTGTCATCCGGTTGTCCTCTGTGCAAACATGAAAGCAAAAATGAAAACATAGTTGAAAGGACAGGAAAGATTTCATCCTTGAGAGTGCATGAACACAAAATTAAATATAACAATATAGAGAATAGAGAAGGGATTATACACAAACAGTTCCTTTCCTAGAAGCTACACATATTTTATACTTTGGATTCCATAGGAGCACTGTCTACAGGAAATAATGACATTCTGTGGCATCACATGAAAGTTGAGATTGAGAGGATTCAAAGAATACATAGAAAAATTCAGCAGGCTTTTACCATATCTGTGGCAAATAATATTCAACAATCATAAGTAAACTAAGATTTTTCAAATGACAAGACATATTTTCTTGATATAATATTCCTCAATATAAAAATATTGGCAATTCTGAATGAGACAAAAATCTTTCATATTGTTTTATAAATAAATATATTCTATCCTTAATTTTTGTCACTGTAAAATTTTCAGCTTTAAAAAGCAAATAATATTCTGTTCCGATTTTGCCCAATTTTTAGTTCTTTTCTTTTCTTTTGTCACAGACTTATTTCTAATTGTTTATGTAATAAGCACAAATACATTCAAATATCAAGATGATTAAGCATGACTTCTGTTTCTACTCACCTACAGAAGGTCTTTACTTAGGACAAGTATCTGTAAAAGATTATGAGTGGGGTAATGAGTGACAGAAATATTATCAAAAGAATATAATAACAGCTTCCCAATGATTATTGCTTGAAACGGCAACTGAAAGATAGCATATGACTAGATATGATCTGAATCATGGATCTTAATAATTAGATAGATAGAATATAGATAGATTGATAGATAGATACAGTATTTGAAGAAATGTATTTTAATGAATATATATATATGCTATAGCCAAAAAAATTTCATTGAGGTTACCTGTGGCCAGAACATCTCGAATGTTTTCTTTTGGAATGCCCTCTTTCTCAGTGAATTCCTCAAGTTTTTCATTTTCTTCTTCATTTAAAGACCCACCTTTTCCTACATTGCATGAATGACAATGTCAGAGACATGTTTGGTAGAATTCTATAAAACTTGCATTGCTTCTTTAGTGTCCCACTATGGTATGCAACCGAAAATCTCAACTTCTCCAAATTCATCTATGCTGGGTGGGTCAATACAATCAATAATAATTTCCCCATGTTCCATTTAATGAAGTCTAAATGGTGGTAAGACATACTTTCCAGTGTTCCATGACGCATCAAAAATAAAAACTCTTCTCTAGAGAATTCATGCATCTCAATCCTATCCACTTTTAAAAACATAACACTAGGGAGTCATGAATGCCTCTCAATGGACCCTTCACATTTCTCCTGAGTCTATACTCGAGAGTTCATGTTTTAATTTTGCAAACACTTGATCAAATGACACTCAAAATGGTCTGAACTTTGGGAAAACAATATTTGCTTCGGTTTTTCCAGTCAGGATACATGAAGATAAACTCTTCCAATAGCCTCCCCCACTGTCCCTAGTCATCAATGACCATGCTACTTGAATTACAATGTGATGTTAGAGTTGGTCCACACAACAACAAGACTACCATTTAGTTAGTGGATATAAGTTTGGAAATCCCATGATACTGTATTGGGGGGTGAATCTGACTTAATCCTTTTTTGCACAGTGATAATTTTGCTACGATTTCAGAGAATGCACTATCATTCTTACCAAGAACGAAAATCAATTTGGTTTCCTTGCCAGCTCTATCCGTATTTTTACCAGTGAAGACTATGTTCTTTGATGTTGCATACACAGGTTGAAATACATTGTCACCTTCAACTGTAATAATGGAAATATTTAAAAACTCAGTATCAGTTATTTTTCTACTTTACTTGATGTCACCTATTTGCTAAACAATAATATTGACTCTGACTCTAGCAATCATCTCTGATTCACTATCATATGACACATGTGTGCAAAGGTGTTCCTGTAGTCATTCATTTTGCATGTCCCAGCACTGTATGGTGAACAATCATTTCTGCTCTTCAAACCTGATAGTGAATCTTAAGTACAGACACTTTCTCTTTCCTCTGAAATCCTTTTGTCAAGACATGTGTGGCCAGTCTGTTGGGTATTCCTTTCCCTTTCAACCAGATCCTAAAGCCCATTTGTCAATTTCCTGAAAGTATATTACATTGGTGTCACATCATGGTAATACTTGGTGAGCAAATGAGTACATGTGCAAAAATAGACCATACTAATTAGTAATATGCACAAGTTATCACCTTATAATATTATTTATAAAAAATGTAAAAATGAATATTTTGAGTGTACCAGACATTCATATTATGGTGTGTGTGTGTGTGTGTGTGTGTGTGTGTGTGTGTGTATGGTATCTCTACTTACTGACACTTATTAAATGATAAAAATGGTTCATGGGAAGATTAAAGATTTTAGGATCTGGTCATTTTTCTATTACAGGACTGCTTTTTAATACCCATGTTAAGTTAGGAAAAACATTACGCTTGCCAGAATAATGTGTCCTCTGTTCATTTGGGATCAAACTGCTGTGAAAATATGTTGCTCTGATTGGTTAATAAATAATGGCAAGGCAACTTAGAGATGGGCAGAAAATACAAACAGATAGGAGGAAGAAAGAGACAGACAATGAGGAGATGCTGCTAGGCACTGCCAAGAGAAGTAAGATGTAAAGATCCTGGTGAGCCACAAGCCATGTGGCAAGGTATACATTTATAGAAATGGGCTCATTTGAGATATAAGAACTAGATCATAAGAAGCATGCCATGGCCAAAGTTTAAAAATAATATTAGCCTTGTGTGTTCATTTCGGTCCAAGCGGCTGAGGGAGCAGGGGTTAAGAGAGATTTGTCCTGACAGCGGGCCAGGCTGTGGGACACAGGAAAACTTTCAGCTACATCAAATCAAAAGTCAAACTATGTATAATTCAGTGGAATTGTGTTGCTATTCCTTTAGCAATTCTGATACAATTGGAGTAGTCAGTCTGAAATTCTTAAAACATATTTTTCCCATAACTGTTTTTAAAAACTGAAGTTTATCATCCAATAATCTAAACATTGTGATCTCTCCAATATATGAGAAAGGAAACTTTGAAATAGCACTGTTAATTTAAATTGTCCATGAATCAAGGATGACACATCATGTCTGCAATGTAAGTACTTGAGAGCTTGAGGCATGAAGTTTACAAAGGTGTTTGAGGCCACTGAGACCTATTGGTGAGTGGCAGGCCTGTCCGATAACAAACTGAGACATTGTGTGAAAGAAAAAACAATGAATATTAACTAGAAATAAATTTTCATGCAGAAAAACTATTTGAAGACATTTTGTTAGAATTATTTACATTTTTAGGTAATAGTGTTCTCCGAGTAAAGTTCAGATGGCCTACAATGTAATCTGACTTTGTAGCATATCTCAGTTCATTGGAAGGATTGATAACTTTCTGAGAAGCCAAAATTATTCTAGATCCATGTCCCTATGTGTGGCTGAAGTATTAGCATGAATGTGCACTCACATTGCTTTTGTTCATAGAGGAAACTCCCAGATCCTGTACTTACATTGGGTTTTGTAGGTGCCATCTTCTTGCTTATAACCAGTGACTGTGGTCTTTGAGCATTGGCCATTCAAACTAAATATCAAACAGAGAAACCATAGTTTAATCTTTATAACCTTGAAATTCATGATAAAATCTTCAAGTGTTATATTGAACTTGAGGGAGTAATAGTATCTATGAACAGTGTACAGAGCTAGGACTGAAGTAGCTATGCTTACCTTGCTATTCCTAATTCTTGTTTAGAAAATATCATCCTGTTTGTAATTGTACAGATGACTTCCTTTATTTGTGCCAATTTTGGCAAGTGCTCTGTAGGTTCTGATTCCTTCCTTATCCAAACTTCACTATGCACTGAGTATGATTTTCATTACGCTAACTCTCTTGTTGTAGTCCAGCAATAATATGGACACCAGTTTATATGCATGTGTTTTAAGTGCTTTTATTTGTACCCTAAAACATACAATTGTGGGTATAAGAGAGAAATGGTTCTAATCATTTTAGTCCTTATGGTGTTATGTAGTCGTTCATTGAACACAGTCATCCAAATGCCAGAGAGAGTCTTTGAACCTAAAGCTTCAGAGAAAGGGATTCATAAGTTAGATTTATCTGACTTGTTAGTGGAAGACTTTTTAATGACATCATTGATTGGATAAGATAACATGTATGGCTTTGACACAAATGCTCACACATACCTTTTGACTTACTAGAAATGAGAACTTTAGAATCTCCTGCATCTTATATTAGAGCAAAGAAATTCAACCACAAGCCTCCAGCCAAAAGGATTTCTAAGGAAACACTCATGGAATTGGAGACAGTGTCTAACCTCTGTGTGGTGTCCAAAGCTACCTCATCATGGAATAGTATAATCACATTGCTAAAAGATGTGATTTCATGACCAGAAACAGAACATTCCCCTGTAAATTTAATAACTAAAAGGCTGAGAAACATAGTCTACTCGGTTTACATGGTTGACAGTTTACTTACTTGACATAAAATGTGATGTACATTTCAGTACAATCATGGTTACAAGTAACTTCACGTACGTAGAGTCTCAGATTTCCACCCTTTTCTATCTTTTCAACATTGTCAGCAGCGGCGGCAGTGGTTTTCCATTTTCCTTGAAGCTGAAAAAACAACAAACACAAATAAAGGAAGAGAAAAAACAGGCCATCAGAATGTGAGTTGGTTTTCACATATCTGATCCCAGTCCTTGGAAATATATATACTAACTGAAACTACCAATCAATAATATTTTGATTATTAGTTCAAGAATCTCTTTCTAGGGCTGTAGAATAATGCAGGGTAATAAGATGACTCCACAAAGCATTTTGGACTTGAGACTTTGTGGAACTGCTCATGTTTTGGCCTCAGACTCTGCGAATTGAACCCATTGTTTGCTTATTTCATTTGTTTCATCCTAGAGAAATATGACTGGAAAAGTGTACCTGAATGAAAGTCAGAAAGATTATTTCTTGGATATTAACTTGCATGGACTAACTGAATGACAAATCACATCCACAGAAATACTCTATTGAGGAACCTCAGACATAGGCACAGACCAAATGAATTTACCTCAGCATAAGCATGAGCCAGTCCGAATGCCAAAGCCAGCAGCAGAAACTTTACCATGGTGGCACCTATCTTTGGTCTTCTCAAGAAGCTCAAAGTAGGTCAGTGGATGTGAAGGAACTGAACTGACAAAGCTTTTAAGACAGCTAGTTAGAGGGAGTTGCATGGAATCAACCAATGGTTCTGCACCACAACAACGTACATCTGTCCAGTATTTCCTCTTTGGCTCTGCTGAATGGTTTATGATCTCATATCCCTAAACTAAGAAGATTAGCCTTAAGGTCAGGTTATGTTGGGATGATTAATTGAGCATTCTGTCATAAAGAAAGGACTATCCCTGTGAGAGCATTAAGGAATGGCTTTGCCTCCAGAACAATATTGGTGGGTAAAGGTCACAATGCATATGTCTTATATGATTTTTTTAACCAACATGACATGGACTTAAAATACATTCCAAATATAAGCATAATACTATGTAGTTAAATGAATTAAAACTGTGGACAGGGCCATATGTTTGAGAGTAACCACACACTGAAACAATAAGATGTTTAAATTTAAAGAGGATTTCCTATAAGGATGTTGATATGCCTTGTGCTACTTTTAAGTCTTTCCATACATTGACTACTGTAGCCTTCCAATATATTCATTTCAGCTACCATGGTACAGAGCTACAAGAGCTATCATCAAAGCTTAACTGTGTGAATAATAGGAAAAATGCTGCTAGATATCCACTGGTAATAAAGACAAGTATCACTGATTAAATAAACACAATCAAGTGCATCAGCCTATAATGTCCTCAGAGAAATTTTATAATTGTGCAAAGGGACTCTACATTAAAGCTGAAAATAATGCTTTACATTTCCTAAAGCGAGGACCCTTCACACACAGTTGACTTCTTTACACATCAAAACCAAGGTCTCTGTTGTGCTTAGCCATAGGATCTTGTCATCCATTTCTAGGAACCCCCAAGAAGAATATCAGGACTCTGCAGTTATTGTTTCTCCTCTGGGGCTTCTCTCTCTAACACATGGAATAACCTACAGTTAGCACTTTGGTAATTTTGTTTGACAACCCACGGTTTCTGACTACACCACTACAAAGAGTTAGTCTGTAATTTATGACACTTTCTTAAGATTATATCCTGTTATTGTCTCTATTTCTTCCAGTTTTTGAGATTATTCCACAATAACATCATTCTGCAGTCCCCTTTCTCCCCTCTAAACTCTCTAATATGTAGCTCCTTAATCTATTTCAATTTGTAGACTCTTTCTTCACTAAATGTTGTTACATGCATATGAGTTTGAGTGTTCACAAGTGAGTGCTAACTTTTATCTGAAGATTTGGAGCTCAGAATAACAGAAGAGACCTAACATGCCACGGTTGTCTTTTTAGATCTGGGTCACCTCACCCAGTAGGATCTTTTGTAGTGCATGTCATTTACCTGCAAATGTCATGAATTCATTTTCCTTTACCTTGGAATATTATCACAGAGTGTATAAGTACCACTATTTCATTATCCATTAGACAGCTGTAGAACATTTATGTTGTGAATAGAGTACCAATTAACATGGATAAGAAAGTATCTATGAAATAGAATATCAAGTCATCTAGGAATATTTCAAGGAGCTATATAACTGAGTCACACAGTATATATTTACCTTCAGAAAACTAAGAATTCTCCACACTGCTTTCCAGAGTTGCTATACAAATATGTAAATCCCAACAAAAGGTGTCTCTGGGCAACACAATTGTACAATCTCTCTCTCTCTCTCTCTCTCTCTCTCTCTCTCTCTCTCTCTCTCTCTCTCTCTCTCTCTCTCTCTCTCTTATGCTCTGTATGGTAGTCTTTCTGTGTGTACAAGTGTGTGTGTGTTTGTCTATGTCTCTCTCTCTCTCTCTCTCTCTCTCTCTCTCTCTCTCTCTCTCTCTGTGTGTGTGTGTGTGTGTGTGTGTGTGTGTGTGTGTGTGTGTGTGTGTGTGTGTGTTTCAAATGACTCTCTTCTTGTCCGGACCCATTTTGACTGGATTGTCTCTCTTCTTATATGTTGTATTTTAAATTTGTCAGATTTTCAGGGTATTCATTTGCAACTGGCATGTTTGCTTATTCTATACATAAACTAGCCTTTTCCTGACTTCTCAAGATTATGGAAGAGGACCTAGCTCATGTGTTTGTGCACTTCTTTTCTAACCATTTTTTTAAGAAACATGAATTATTTTAAAAATGTACTGAAGAGTACAAAGTGGAATTAACTATGAAAGCCTTTATTTTCAGTTGAGTGACAAGTCTCCTCAGAGTCCCCAACCTCAACAGTTCCCTGTGGTTTTGGCTTCATGTTGAATCCTAGGCAATTTGCCTCATCTGTTCAGGTTGAGGTTAAATCAGGATAGTTTTTAAACATTTCCTTCTTCTGTCAACTTAATGTTCTTCTGGCATTAATGTGCCAGGAAATACCCTATCTTTGCTTGAGTGTAAGCATATGCACAAACTTAGTTAAGGAGTTGTTTTTCTGAAAAGTTTTATGGATTACCAAACAAATTCATTCATTCCTATTCCCTTGTTTATATCTATACTCATAAAACAGTCTTATTAGTTCATCAAATTTTGATGTGAGAACAATCAATTTTAAAAGAAGTCCTTAGTAATGATGAAGACAAGAGGGAAACTGAGGTTGTTTCTGAAGGAGGAAAGGTAAGGAGCAAATGATGTGATTATAATATAATATCTTAAAATGGAAGAAATGAAAGGATTTCACAATTTTAAATTAATATCTGTTATAAATATAATCCTCTGGTTATTTTGAACAGTCTGAAATCCATTTTTTCATTTCTTTCACATTCCCTGATTTTTATTTTATGTTAATCTTATGAGTGACAAGCCTTCAGGGCTTATTTTGATATTGTATTCATAATTCAGCCAAGAGTAATAACTAGGCATTCCATGGTCACACAGTAAAAGCACCCAGGATATTTACACATGAGGGCTTTATCTAAGGACATGTTGCATTCTCAGAGCCTTCTCTCACTCTGATGACAGATGTTATACTAAGGTTTTGGCTAGAAGGAGAAAACCCCAGGCAGTAGCTTTCATGGAATATACAACTTTATACACATGAAGCTATTGCCCTCTTTCTTGCATGTTTTGTTCGTAGGTTCACACACACATGCCACACTGAAAACAATGTACTGCTCTATACTTTCTTCTTGTCTCTCTATTTTCTCTTTTCTCCAAATAAATTTGGCAGACACAACTTCCTGAGCCTCATCTTTGAGGAAAGGAGGCAGTTGGGAGTGACTCAATTGAAATTCTGTATGTATGGAACTACCTTAAACAATCTTCAAGACATGTAATGAAAATAAGAGTAAATAGTCCTCAGCAAAGAGAAAAATGTCATAGTAAATATAGAGAAGATGCAAATGAATCATAGTCAAGTGACATATGGTCCAGACTGCAAAATATATGAAGTTCAATGCTCTTTTGTAATAGAAAGAAAATCCCAACTCAAATGTCAAATATTTAACTGTGTTCTTTACATAGAAGGTGCTATGTTAATACATTTTCTTGTTTTCAGTTGCCATGAACTTACATCATTTCCCTCTTCTCTTCCTCAAGCCCCTTCCACATCCTTCCTTCCAGCATCTCTTATGTACCACCCACTCACCTTTTGATGCATACATATATATACATAGACATGTATGGGTGTGCACATGCACACAACCTGATGAATGCCATTTTATTCCTTGAGTATATATGATTCCTGGGCTGACTATTCTGCAATGAACAACCAATTGCAGTGCCCTTCTTACCTGGGAGAGGTTAATTTTCCTTCTTCTCACACTCATTAGATTTTTGTGGTCATCATCCAGGGCTGGCTTTCTATATAGATTTCCCCTTGCATGTTAATATTGCCACTGATACAGACGTCTCCCCCATCTTGTTAATCATATAATTTCTAGCCAAGAAAGTTTCACAGATTTCTTAATATTCTGGCTTTTAGGCTCTTTCCACTTTCCCTTCTGAGACAACATCCCTTGTTCTTAGATGCAAAAGCTGAGATGTAGACTGGTCTTTTGAGACATGGCCCCCACAAATTGTTGTTCTCTACCTTGTGTCCAGTTGTGAATTTCTGTGATGGTTTCCATTTGCTATAAAGAAAAGTCTTTTTTTCAGTAGGGAGTTCTACCTACACTTCTTTCTGTTATAAAGATGAGATTTAGACTATAGGAAGGAATTGTGCTGGTCTAACAAAGTTGCAGTAGTAGATGCTTTTCTAAAATCTATGACCTCACTAACTCTGGGCATTTGATAAGCTTTCCAGTACCAGGAATGATTTCCCTCCAGTTGAGTGGTCCTTGAGTCCTATCAGACAACTCTCCATTTGCCACCCACACATTAGTGTCACTTCTTGTACCTTTTTGCTCATCTTGCAATGTCATTCTTCACAGGTGCCTCATCTTGGTAGGGTAGTTTGTTTCCCTCTCTTAACATCCTGAATGGTATTTTCTGGAACAAAAATTTGGGATCATGGATCCAGTTAGAATTGTCTGAGTCCTGTGTCCTAACTATATAGTATAGTTAGCCAAAGGGGTTCACCTACAACCTCCAAAGCTAAGAATAGAAAATTTGGAATTAAAGACGTGTTCCTGGTCTACAAAGTGAATTCTAGGAAAGGCACAAAGCTATACAGAGAAACCCTGTCTTGAAAAACCATTAAAAAAGAATAGAAAATTTGTATTGTTTTGGCAGTACATTGTCAACCTGACAAATCATTCAAAAGGAGTTTTATCATCCTTGATATTACCTACTTGTTAGGCAATCATTCATGTGGGAAGTTTATCAGCCCAAGTGGCTTAGCTTCTTTGAAGATACAATTTTTTATGCACATGTATATGTATATATGTACATTCCTATGTTTAAGTAAATGTAAAATATGAATACAAAATAAAATTTTTAAATGAATTTAAAAATGATCCCATGAGGATTCATCAAATGTCTTTGTTCTCATTTCACCACTGCTCTGGGCCCCATTCCCTTATTGGATTAAATTATTTCCCTCATCCCTACTTTGAAACTTGGCCTTATGATTCTGTTTTCATCTTCATAGAACCTTTATCCTGTATTAACTTCCCAAGCCACAGGACCGCCCGGCATATGGTCACTTTACACTTTCCTGATGTCTTTGTTCACTCGATATTGTATATCAGATATGTGGATTTGGTGCTAGGAACTCCAGATGAGAAAGAAGATGTGATGTTTCTGGTGTCTTGGTCTGGGTTACCTCCTCAATATGACCTTTCTTGCTTCATTTCATTTGCCTGCAAAGATCAAGATTTCATTTTTATTTACAGCTGAACTGTTTCTTTAATGCATGTGGAAAACACATTCATTGTCCATTCTTCAGTTGAAGAGGATTAAGGTGGTTTCCATTTTGTAGCTATTGTGAATGGAGCAGCAGTAAACATGACCTAGAAAGTGTCCTTAGAATAGGAAGTCCTTCGGGCATGTGACATTCAGGGATATAGTTTTTTTTTTATATGGTAGATTTACTGTCTGCTTCTTGGAAATTATCCACACTGGTTTGCAGAGTTTTAAAATTCAGAAAACTCACCATGAGTGAATGAGTGTTGCTTTTTCCCTTCCCACTTCCCACTTATCCTGCTTGTTGTCCTTTTTTACCTTTGCCCTTCTGACTGGGGTAAGAAGAAATGTAAGCAGTGCTTTGATTTGCATTCTCAAATGACTAATACAGACAGACATTTTATGAGATGTTTTTGAGCAATTTGTCTCTTTCTTTCATTAAACACATACTCTATTGAGGTGCAAGGACTATTTAGAATGAAGTATTTATTTCCTGACACTGGTTTTGAGTTCTTTATATGTTATAGATATTGCCCCTGTCAGCTGTAGAGTTGGCAAAGATTCTTTCCCATTCTGTGGGTTTCCTCTTCACTCTGTTTATTGTTTCTTTAACTATACCTTTTCACCTTAATTCACCTCTGACATGTTTGCCTGCCCTGAGTCTGTACTAGACTTTGTCCATAAGTGGGGAGTTCTAGATGAGGGGCTCAGTTATGTGATTTTACCCTTCCATTCTGAACTACAGGTCATTGAAAGATTTTTCTGTAGGGAGATATTGCCTTCACCATTGTACCCAATGATGAGGCCCCTGGAGTCCCACTATTTTCCAAAGCTATACATAATCACAATGATGGGATAAATTTACAGAGTCAGACAGAAATTATTTTAAAAATCAAAAAAAATACGGATCTCTGAAAGGGACCTGTTGGTTGGGGTAGCTTTGATTATCTTGGCATAGAGTTCTGAAAAGTGTGAGTTCATAGCAAACAGAAAAAGAATATTCTTTGTGTGTGTGTGTGTGTGTGTGTGTGTGTGTGTGTGTGTAGTTTGTGTTTTTGTCTGTGTCTCTGTTTCTGTATATATGTATGTGAGTCTTTGCCTGTCTGTCTGTGTAGAAAACTGTCAATGAACAATTTTATTTAATCAATATATATTACTGGGGGTATAAACAACAAACCATGTATTTTAACAAATAAGAAAATAATTGTAGAGTCCTGAATAATGTATGAAACATTGAGATATTCTATGCTTTCAAATTCATGGAAATGGCACATGACTCACATGGAATCCAGGAAATCCCTCCATCCTGCCTGAGGAACATATCACATGGTTTGTTAAAACTTGATGTTTGTTTGTCTCAAAAATTCTAGAGTTATTAGTGCAAGGGTGATTAATTTCAATATTTAACCATGTAGCACAGTTTTCTGTGGTTTGTCTCCCATGGTCTTTGAAAGGCTGATTTATGTCTATCAGAGAGTAATAATCAGGGATTCAAATGCCAAATTACCATTGGATTAATAACCGATGGATGTATTTTTAGGGTTGTTGACCTTTTCACAGTAAAAGGAAGAAACACTCACTACTTGTCCTTAAAAACTATGCAGATGTATTTCTTGGCTTGATACTCAGGCTTAGTAGTGTCATAAGAGGGCAGCTTTAGTACATTAACTTAATGCATTAACTCTTTAATATTTTCCCTAAAAATTTCTTCTCACTATTTGAATTTCTTAAAGTCAAATGTTATCATTTCTACTAAAGTTTCTCTAGATTTGTTATTAACTATTCAGGTCTATGGCATGCCTGTATACAATACAACTCTACTATACTCTGGGAAATATCTCTTCTTATAGGTCTTCAATTTACCAGAAAAGAAAAAAAATAGCATACAACAACAACAAAACAGCTCTTCTTGTAAAGACTAATATTTATTGAACTCATACTTAGGAAAATCCTTCTTCATAAAACATCTACTGACAACACACTTCTTTAGATGAATTCTGTTTGACAAAAATAAGGCTTAAACACAACCAAGACAAATCAACCATGACAAGTCAAGAAAGTTAATATACTTTCATTTCACTTGAGTGACAAATCCCCTGAGAGTCTCCAACCTCCTGCAATGTCTTTGACTTTGGCTTCTTCCACAGTCCAAGGCAAATTGTCTCTTTTATTAAGATTGAAGTTAAGTCCTGCCCTGGACCTCCCATCTGGACAAGAGGTGAGTGTATGGGCTTAGACCCAGAGAGACCTGGCCCTAGATCCCATCCCTGGGCACCAGCCATTCGGAGGAAGACCTGCCCAACTTGGCCCCAGGTTTTGGCCATCTGGCAGGATCCCCTCCACTCCCACTGGGAAGGCTCCCCTTCTCCAAGACCCCCAGCAGATCCTGCAATCTCCACCCCCCTGCCCTCACACCCATCTGCCTGAGACCCCAGCTACTTACTGAGACTTAGAGACCAGCCCCCAGCTCCCATCCTGCCCTGAGCTCTGGACAAGAGAGAGAGGCTCCCTGAATCTGTCAGCCCTGTCTGGACCAAGAGCGCTAATAAGACCAAGAATGAATTCACAAGGAGATAGGCAGATGTCAAGGCAGAAGTACATACAACAAAATGAAGATCAATACAGCATCACCAGAACCTAGCCCTCCTCCAACAGCTAAACATGAACATCACAAATGGAAGAAGCAGAATAAATCAACCTTATGAATAACAACATGAAGAGGGTAGAGGATTATATAGAAGGAATCACAAATGAAATTGAGGAAAAGACAAATAAAAATGGGAAGAATGCTATAAAAAACTAGAGGAAAGAACAAATAAAGCAAAAGAAAAAAATAAATCCCTGAAAGAAAATCATGAAAAAGCAATGAAACAGTTGAAGGAAACAGTCCAAGACCTGAAAAGGGAAATAGAAAAAATGATGAAGGCACAAACAGAGGGAATGCTGGAAATAGAAAATCTGAGTAAACGAACGGGAACTTTAGATGCAAGTATAACCAACAGGATGCAAGAGATGGAAGAGGGGAATTCTGACGTTGAAGATACAGTAGAAAAAATAGATTCATCAGTCAAAGAAAACACTGAAGCCAACAAAGTCATGACCCAAAATGTCCAAGCAATTTGGGACACCATTCAAAGACCAAACCTACAAATAATAACGATAGAGGGAGGAGCAGAATACCAACTGAAAGGCACAGAAAATATATTCAACAAGATCGTAGAAGAAAACTTTCCAAACTTAAAGAAGGAAAAGCCTATGAAGATACAAGAAGCCTATGGAACACCAAACAGACTAGGCCTCCCCCCAAAGTCCCCTCGCCACATAATAATTAAACAACTAAATGTACAGAATAAAGAAAGAATATTAAGAGCAGCAAAGGAAAAAGGCCAAGTGACTTATAAAGGCAAACCCGTCAGAATAACGCCCGATTTCTCAATGGAGCCTTTGAAAGTCAGAAGAACCTGGACAGATGTAATGCAAACACAGAGAGACCATGGATGCCAGCCCAGACTAATATACCCAGCAAAACTTTCATTCATCATAGATGGAGTGAATAAGACATTCCAAGACAAAGCCAGATTTAATAAGACTTATCCACAAACCCATCCCTACAGAGAGCACTAGAAGGAAAATTCCAACCGAAGGAAGTCAGATACACCCTCAAAAACACAGGCAATAGATAATGCCACAGCAGTAAACCCCAAAGAAGAGATGTACACACACACTACCACCAAAAATAACAGGAATGAACAATTACTGCTCATTAATATCCCTTAATATCAATGTACTCAATTCACACATAAGAAGACACAGGCTTACAGAGTGGATATGAAAGCAGGACCCATCTTCCTGCTGCATACAAGAAACATACCTCAAATTCAAAGATAGACACTACCTAAGAATAAAAGGCTGGGAAAATACTTTCCAAATGGTCTTAAGAAGCAAGCGGGTGTAGCGATCCTAATATCCAGCAAAATAGACTTCAAACTAAAATCAATCAAAAGAGATCAAGAAGGACATTACATATTCATCACAGGAAAGATCCGCCAAGATGAAGTTTCAATTCTGAACATTTATGCCCCAAACAAGGGTACCCACATATGTAAAAGAAACATTACTAAAGCTTAAACCACATATAAAACCCCACACATTAATAGTGGGAGATCTCAACACCCCACTCTCACCACTGGACAGATCTGCCAGATTGAAACTTAACAGAGAAATAAAGGACTTAACTGATGTCATGACTCAAATGGACTTAATCGATATCTACAGAACATTCCATCCTAACAAAAAGAATATACTTTCTTCTCAGCACCCCATGGAACCTTCTCTAGAATCGACCACGTACTTGGCCAAAAAGCAAATCTCAACAGATACAAAACAATTGGAATAACCTCCTGTGTTCTATCAGACCACCATGGTTTAAAGTTAGATTTCAACAACAAAAACTACAGAAAACCTACAATTTCATGGAAACTGAAAAATGCTCAACTGAATCACCAATGGGTTAAGGAAGAAATAAATAGCCAGGCAGTGGTAGCACATGCCATTAATCCCAGCACTCGGGAGGCAGAGGCAGGGGAATTTCTGTGAGTTCAGGGCCACCTTGGACTCCAAAGTGAGTTCCAGGAAAGGTGCAAAGCGACACAGAAAAACCCTGTCTTGAAAAATCAAATAAATAAATAAATAAAATAAAATAAAATAAAGAAAGAAATTATAGTCTTCCTAGAGATCAATGAAAATGAAGACAGCACATACCCAAACTTATGGGAAAATATGAAAGCAATGCTAGTAGGGAAATTCATAGCACTAAATTTCCACATAAAGAAGTTGGAAAAATCCTGCACTAGTGACTTAACAGCACACCTGAAAGCTCTAGAACAAGAAGAAGCAAAGTCTCGGGGGGAGAAATAGATGCCAGGAAATTAGCAAATGGAGAGCTAAAATCAATAAAATAGAAACAAAGAGAACAATACAAAAAATTAATGAAACAAAGAGTTGTTTCTTTGAGAAAATCAACAAGGTAGACAAGCCCTTATCTAAACTAACCAAAAGAGAGAGAGCATCCAAATTAGCAAAATCAGAAATGAAAAGGGGGACATAACAACAGACATTGAGGAAATCCAGAGAATGATCAAGTCATACTTCAAAAACCTGTACTCCACAAAACTGGAAAATCTAAAAGAAATGGATAATTTTCTGGATACACATACCTAAGTTAAATCAAGAGCAGATAAATTATTTAAATAGTCCAATAACCCCTAAGGAAATTGAATCAGTCATTAAAAGTCTCCCAACCAAAAAAGCACAGGACCAGATGGTTTCAGTGCAGAATTCTATCAGATTTTCAAAGAAGAGTTAATACCAATACTCTCTAAATTGTTCCACATAATAGAAACAGAAGGAACATTACCAAACTCCTTCTATAAGGCTATAATTACCTTGATTCCTAAACCAGACAAGGATACAACAAAGAAAGAACTATAGACCGATCTCCCTCATGAACATTGATGCAAAAATACTCAATAAAATACTGGCAAACAGACTCCAAGAACACATCAAAACAATTATCCACCATGATCAAGTAGGCTTCATCCCAGGGATGCAAGGGTGGTTCAACATACGAAAGTTTGTCAATGTAATACACCATATAAACAAACTCAAAGAAAAAAACAGCATGATCATCTCACTGGATGCAGAAAAGGCATTTGACAAAATCCAACACCCCTTCATGATAAAGGTTTGGAGAGATCAGGAAGACAAGGAACATACCTAAACATAATAAAGGCAATTTACAGCATGCCAACAGCCAACATCAAATTAAATGGAGAGAAACTCAAAGTGATTCCACTAAAATTAGGAACGAGGCAAGGCTGTCCACTCTCCACATACTTATTCAATATAGTACTTGAAGTTCTAGCCAGAGCAATAAGACAACATAAGGAGATCAAGGGGATACAAATTGGAAAGGAAGAAGTCAAGCTATCCCTATTTGCAGATGACATGATAGTATACTTTAGAGACCCCAAAGATTTAACCAAGGAACTGATACAGCTTATAAACACCTTCAGCAACATAGCAGGATACAACATCAACTCAAAAAAATCAGTAGCCCTCCTATATACAATTGACAAACAGGCTGAGAAAGAAATCAGAGATACATCACCCTTTACAATAGCCACAAATGATATAAAATACCTTGAGATAACACTAACCAAGTAAGTGAAGGACCTATATGACAAGAACTTTAAGACCCTGAAAAAAGAAATTGAAAAAGATGTCAGAAAATGAAAACATCTCCCATGCTCATGGATAGGCAGGATTAACATAGTAAAAATGGCAATCTTATCAAAAGCAATCTACAGATTCAATGCAATCCCCATCAAAATACCAACACAATTCTTTGTAGACCTGGAAAGAACAATACTCAACTTCATATGGAAAAACAAAAACCCCAGGATAGCTAAAAGAATCCTGTACAATAAAACAACCTCTGGAGGCATCACGATCCCTGACCTCAAGCTCTACTATACAGCTATAGTATTAAAAACAGCTTGGTACTGGCATAAAAACTTACATGTGGACCACTGGAATTGTATTGAAGATGCTGACATCAATCTGCACACCTATGAACATATAATGGAGCTAGGGGAACTTTCCTCCACTGCTGGTGGGAATGCAAGCTTGTACAACCACTTTGGAAATCAATATGGCGCTTTCTTAGAAAATTGGGAATCAATCTTCCCCAAGATCCAGCTATACCACTCTTGGGCATATACCCAAGGAATGCTCAATCATACCACAAGGACACATGCTCAACTATGTTCATATCAGCATTGTTTGTAATAGCCAGAACCTGGAAACAACCTAGATGCCCTTCAACTGAAAAATGGATAAATAAAATATGGTACATAAGCTGGGCGGTGGTGGCGCACGCCTTTAATCCCAGCACTCGGGAGGCAGAGCCAGGCGGATCTCTGTGAGTTCGAGGCCAGCCTGGACTACCAAGTGAGTTCCAGGAGAGGCGCAAAGCTACACAGAGAAACCCTGTCTCGGAAAAAAAAAATATGGTACATATATACAATGGAGTACCACTCAGCAGAGAAAAACAAGGACATCATGAGGTTTGCAGACAGATTGAACTAGAAAAAATCATTTTGTGTGAGGTAACCCAGACTCAGAAAGACAAACATGGTATGTACTCACTCATAGGAGGATACCAGATATAAAACAAAGGATGAATGGACTGCTACTCACAACTCCAGGGAGGCTACCTAGAAAACAGGACCCCAAGAAAGACCCAGGGATTGCCCAGTTACAGAGAAATGGATGAAACCTACATGAACAACCTGGATGTGAGGGGGGTAATGAAGGGCAAAGGGTCGAGGGAAAGAGAGCTTAGGGGAGCGGGAGATTCCAGCTGGATCAAGAACAGAGAAGCAAAATATGGAATAAGAGACCATGATAAATGAAGAAGCAAAGTGCTAGAGCGGTCCACAGAAATCCACAAAGATACCTCCACAATAGACTACTGGCTATGGTTGAGAGACAGCCCAAACTGACCTACTCTGTTGACAGGATGGCCAAACATCCTAATTGTTGTGTTAGAAACCTCATCCAATGACTGAGGAAACCGGATGCAGAGATCCATGGCCAGGCCCCTGGTGGAGCTCCAGGAGTCCAGTTGGTGAGAAAGAGGAGGGTTTGTATGAGTGAGAATTGTTGAGACCAAGGTTTGAAAAAGCACAAGGACAAATAGCCAAATGAATGGAAACACATGAACTATGAACTAATAGCTGAGGAGCCCCCAACTGGATCAGGCCATCTGATTAAGTGAGACAGTTGATTAGCTTGATCTGTTTGGGAGGCATCCAGGCAATGGGACCAGGACCTGTCCTCAGTGCATGTGCTGGCTGTTTGGAATCTGGGGCTTATACAGGGACACTTGGCTCAGCCTGGGAAGAGGGGACTGGACCTGCCTGGACTGAATCTACCAAGTTGAACTCAATCCTCAGGGGAGTCTTTGCCCTGGAGGATATGAAAATGGGGGGGTGTGAGCTAGGGGGCAGGCGGGGGGGGGGCTGGGAGGGGGAGAACAAGGGAATCCGTGGTTGATATGTAAAATTTAATTAAATTATAAAATAAAATTAAAAAAAAGAAAAAAACACAACTGGGGTATTCCTTAACAGGCATTCCAGAGATCTATCATCCAGATGACTCTAGATTCTGTTAATTTGACAATTAACAATAACCCTCACAAACACTATTATCTATTCAGTGTAATAGAAATGTACTGTTAAGATAATTATGGCATGATTGTGATAATTATGATTATGGCATGTCATTTTTTAGGGAAATTCAAGTAAATAAATTATATTTTAAATTCAGAGGCTATCTCAAAAAGAAGTTAATAAGAAGGAATTTTAATGACACTAATTCTTAATTCGGTGTAAAAAATGCAGATTATTTTTCATTACCAATAAAATAAAGAGAACATAAAATTCTAAAAAAAAGAAGAAAAATAAAGAAAAGTAGTTTGTAATATTTCCCTCCAAATAGTGTTCTTGACCACATCATCAGCTGACCAAAATATCTTATATCAACATTTCTTATAGGAGTATTGAGGACCTTTGCTATATTCTTAAGGCCTTCTCTAAACTTTCCTGTCTTCCTCAGTTCTTCTAGAATTTTCGCTTTGTCATTCAGTAGTATGCATCTTTTACAATCTATTCCACGGTTATGAGCCCTACCATTCCTTCTCAGGCAATATTGGAACCATATACATCTTTGGAGTCAAATCTAGGGACTTCTGCATTTGTTGGATATTCTTTTTTTTTCCAGCTGGATCTTTGAGACATTAACTATCAGGCCTATGGTTCCTGGAAAAGTTTACCTCTGCATATAGATTTTATTGACATTTCCCTCCTTCCAAAGAATCTCTAGCATTTCCCATCTAACCAATTGTCTGTCAGACATTCCCTTCTTTCTAATCAGTTTCTCGGACTCGATACTTCCGCACTAATACCTATAAAATGTTTTTCATATGTTTACTGGTCTATGTTAACTTATAAAACTTTCTTAGAGATTTTAGATTTCTTTTCTCCCATCCAGCGGTGTTAGAATGATCATTTTCTTTCCCAGGAATTCTATATTTTATTATCTTATAAGGGAACCCTAGAACCATTATCATCTACACAAAGATCTCTGGAACATTCAACACTATAGAACACTTGACATCTTCCTGTGGCACTCAGGATTATGCTTTCTTTCCAAAGGTTCTCTGACATCTTTGCAATTTGAATAGGAAAGTTTATTTTCTTCCCACTCAGTGGATTGTCAAAAATTTGCAACTGCCTCAGAGATTTTCTCTAGAATCTTTGCTATTTGGTACTTGGGATCCAGGACTGTTCTCCTCTTCCTTAAAGACTCCAAGTTTTTGCCTCTTAGCCAAGGCTTTCTGGAAATATTCATTCCTCTCCACCACAAGGCTCTAAGATGTTTTCAATCAGTTGTAAGAATTCTAGAGACAGGCCCGGCGGCCATGACAGGCAGAGGCAGGTAGGCCCAGTGGTGGTGATATGATAGTATACATAAGTGACCCCAAAAACTCTACCAGGGAACTCCTACAACTGATCAACTCCTTCAGTAAAGTGGCAGGATACAAGATGAACTTAAAAAAATCAGTAGCCCTCCTATACACAAATGATAAAAGAAAGATAGAGAAAGAAGTCAGAGAAACATTACCCTTTACAATAGCCACAAATAATATAAAATACCTTGGGATAACACTAACTAAACAAGTGAAGGACCTTTTTGATAAGAACTTTAAATCTCTAAAGAAAGAAATTGAGGCCGGGCATTGGTGGTGCATGCCTTTAATCCCAGCACTCGGGAGGCAGAGCCAGGCAGATCTCTGTGAGTTCGAGGCCAGCCTGGGCTACCAAGTGAGCTCCAGGAAAGGCGCAAAGCTACACAGAGAAACCCTGTCTCGAAAAACCAAAAAAAAAGAAAGAAAGAAAGAAAGAAAGAAAGAAAGAAAGAAAGAAAGAAAGAAAGAAAGAAAGAAAGAAATTGAAGACCTGCCTCTTAGAAAAATGGTCTGATGTATGTCAGGCTTACGGTGGTATCTCTAAGGATAAGAATATCCTAGTTTGTGATGAAGAGTTGGAACCAGATTGGGTGAGGTGATGCATTGGGCCATGGGGTATGGTGAGGCAAAGAGCCTTGATGTTGATTTGGAATCTGGTGGAGTGCCTGGGACTTTCTCTGCTTCATAAGGTACCTTGATAATTCCTTTCTGACAAAAGGCATCCAGAACCTCTCCTGTGTTTCACAATTTTCATTCAGTCATTCCTTTCTGATCAGTATGGACACACATGGTCCCCTTAAGGCCAAGAGTACTTCTGACATTCTTGTAACCAAGCAAGCCTCTGACCTATAAATATACCCATGTAAGGATAAGAACTTCCTCTTCTGCACAATAGGTCTACAAACATCTCACCAATGAGACTAAGGCATTTCCAAATCAGAGCATGGAGAGGTCACACCATCTCCTTCTAAATATGGGGACTTTGGATATATCAATTTTTCCCAAAGGCATCACAAATCCCCCTTGGACCCACTAAATCATATGATACAGACTTTCTCCAAGGAAGTCCAAGAATATTCTCCTTTCCTCCTGGGGTTTCCAACTATCTTCCCCCAAGGATAACTTACTAAGTATTTCCCTTTTCCTAAAATTGACCACAGATCAACAGTTCTCTCCAATGCACAATGTAGTCTCATATATTTTGTGTATTCTTCTGTGGGCAACAGACTTATCAGTTTTATGTATTAGTGTCTCATATTTTCCTATTTTAACCTAAGGGACTCTATCCTGCTGTACTTTAATACCAAATGATCTTCAGATGAGCCTTTTTTGACAAATAAGGCCCTTACATGTTATATCACAGTGGGATTGTGATAAAAAGGTGTTATAAGGGCAAGTACATGTTTTGGATGTGATCTAGGGGTATAATGGGAGGGAACAAAATTATTCTTAATTTTCACTAAGTAGTCCATACTCTAGAAGATGTCTATAGATCAGTGGCCTGTTCCTACATTGCAAAAGGTACATGAACTGGAGACTCCTATGAGTTTATAGATAAGAGAAAGTTTCCTGTTCTGATCACTCAGTGCTAATTTACTTCAAGATATCATTCCCTAAATACCTCAGACAAAAGGGGTCTCCAGGATATGTAGATTCTTTTTTTTAAAAAAAAATTCTTAGTTTTTTATTATTATTTATTTTACAATGCTATTCAGTTCCACATAATAGCCACAGATTCCCTTGCTCTCCCCCCCCCCCCGCCCCCCTCCCCTTCCCCTCAGCACACCCCCACTCCCACCTCCTCCAGATCAAGGTCTCCCCTGAGGACTGGGATCAACCCGACAGACTCAGTCCAGGCAGGTCTAGTCCCCTCCTCCCAGATTGAGCCAAGCATCCCTGCATAAGTCCCAGGTTTCAAACAGCTAACTCATGCAATGAGCACAGGACCTGGCACCACTGCCTAGATGCCTCCCAAACAGATCAAGTCAATCAACTGTCTCACCTATTCAGAGGGCCTGATCCAGTTGGGGGCCCCTCAGCCTTTGGTTCATAGTTCATGTGTTTCCATTCATTTGGTTATCTGTCCCTGTGCTTTATCCAACCCTGGGTTCAACAATTCTCGCTCATATAAACCCTCCTCTTTCTCACTAATTAGACTCCTGGCACTCCACCTGGGGCCTAGGCGTGGATGTCTGCATACAGATTCCTCAGTCCTTGGATGGGGTTTATGGCACAACCATTAGGGTGTTTGGCCATCCCATCACCAGAGTAGGTCAGCCCTGGCTGTGACAGAGGACTGATATTCAGAATATATAAGGAACTCAAGAAATTAGACATCAAAACGACCAACAGTCCAACTGAGAAATGGGCTTTAGAACTAAACAGAGAATTCTCAACAGAGGAAACTCAAATGGCTGAAAGTCATTTAAGGAATTGCTCAACATCCCTAATCATCAGGGAAATGCAAATCAAAACAACTCTGAGATACCACCTTACGCCTGTCAGAATGGCTAAGATCAAAAACACTGAAGACACTTTATGCTGGAGAGGATGTGGAACTAGGGGAACTCTCCTCTACTGCTGGTGGGAATGTAAGCTTGTACAACCACTTTGGAAATCAATATGGCGCTTTCTTAGAAAATTGGGAATCAATCTCCCCCAAGATCCAGCTATATGTAGATTCTAATTTAAGAATCCTCCAGTGTTCTTTCTCTGAGTTAAGGATACATTCATTGTGGGAGTCTGCCAGATTCCAGCTCCAACCTGTTGAAGGGTTCTTTGGGTGAGAAAAGAGGAATGAGGAAATGATAGAAAGAGACAATAAGAAAGACAGAGACACAAAATAGCTTTGGGAGGGCCTTGAGTCAATATCCAGTTGCCTCGAGGTTTATTCCAAAGGGCTTTTTGTACGATGCCAAGGCGAAAGGTGAAAGATCCCCCTTTAAGATCAAAGCACAATGTACAACCAAGTATAGACAATTCAAAACATCTGGTAACCACGTCCATGGCCAAATCATTCCATTATGCAGCCCTACTGAGTAAAGCAAGCTCAGATTCTCTGACTTTGAGTAATTTGTTCCCTCATAAATTCCCCCTTCTTAATAATATGAAATTTTCAAGTGAGTGTACAGAGCTTAACATTCTGCAGCTCTGAATCAGCTTTCCACTAAGAGCTTGCAAGTAGCTGGAATATTCATTGCAATACATCTGGTCTTTATGGATACTATACCTCCTAGTAAAAGAGTAGAGGATGGTCAAGATGGAACAGCCTTTTTGAATGGGTCTAAGATGATTACAGCAGTCTTAGCTGTACTAAGCCCTTTTTTTAAATTAATAAACTCCTGATGCAACTGCATCAAATAAGTCAGTAAACTCCTGATGCAACATTTTCAAATCTAAGGACTCCTTAGCATCACCATTAACATTAACAGGTTAGCATCATAATTCTAGCATAAATATTACTATACATAATTACAGTTCTCACAAGCATACATCCAAAAGCAAACTCTTAATTGAACTATTACCCTTCATAATCTTTAGCAAACATCCAAAAGCAATTTCTTAAGAGAACTATTTACATTTTCTACTAACAAAACATAGGGTACATTAACACAGGCTAACATTAATCCATTCAAAGAACAAGAAAAAAATTTTAATTAAACAGACTGATGAATATAACTACTCCCCTTATTTTATAATTTTTGAAGCTTTCATCTTGAGCCTGGGTAGAAAAAACAAACCTCTCAATTTCTACACAAAACAGTTCATGAGTCACCACAGTCAATAGAGTATATATGCATAAGGGAATTCAAAATCGTTCCATTGCAATTGAAACACTCCAATCCATCCCATTTCTTATGTCTGAAATTTTCAAAAAGCCAGTTCTGATACTAGTTTTACTATTCCACTGAAAGCTCAAAATTAAAGCCTGACTTGTCAGCTGCCCTGAAGTCTTGGCATAACTGTCCAAATCATAATGAAACTGAAGCAAAAGCTCCAAATATGAAGAAATTTACAACCCAAAACTTGTTGCAGTTCCCTTGCATGTAACAACCCAGTTCAAAAAACAGTCTCTGAAATTTAGTTCTTAGCTACAGAGGCACTTTCTGATAGCCTTCCCTTAGAAAACCTGCCCCAGGTGAAGTTGCTGACCCACTGCAGACTTCTTTAAAAAAGCTCTCCTTGCTGCCAGGAAGCTGCCTCTTAAAGGAGCCATCTATTTTTTTCTCTTCCAGCTAACAGAAGATGCATGGCTTTGGTTGCTGTCTCTGTCCTGGCTTTTACAGTCTTGGTTTGCCTGTGCCTCCTGTTTCTGGCCTGTCAGCCTAGAGACCCTGTTGTCCTGAAGCCCAAGGGCTCTCAATCACCTTGTGCCACAGGAGCTCAAAGTGCTGTCCCACTGCCATGAGCTATGGCTCTTACTCTGCACCATGGGTCTAGTAGGAAACGCAACCACAGCCAGCTGTGGCCACTACACGCTGGCTCTTTTACCTGCTCTGCTGATGGCCTTGCATCCTCTGTGTGCTGCCTTATTTGCATGGCCCCTGGTGTCCCCAGAATGCACTCAGACTTGGAGGTGCCTTATCTCTTGCCTGCCAGGTACACACCCTGCCCCATGAGCATCTTTCTCTGAAGGCTTTGTCTCTCATGCTGCAGCCAAGGCACCCTGCATGCTTGCTGTACCTTCAGCTCTCCTCCCACGCTTTCCCAGGGTGTCCTTTGCTTGGCTCTGGCTGCCAGGGACTCCAGCTCCCATTGACAGTCCTTCTTTGGCCACTAGGGTCCAAAGTCCCGGCTGCACTCCCCAAGCCATCACAACTGCCTTCTGTTTGTCTCTCTGGCAGCATCTTTGCATGGCTCGTCAAGTTTACAGAGCACAGCCTTTAGCCATGTCAGTCCAGCTTACTTTTTAAAAAATTGTTTTGAGACGGGGTTTCTCTGTGTAGCTTTGAAGCCTGTCCTGGAACTTGCTCTGAAGACCAGGCTGGCCTCGAACTCACAGAGATCCACCTGCCTCTGCCTCCCAGGTGCTAGGACTAAAGGCGTGCCCCACCACCGCCCAGCATCAGTCCAGCTTTCACAAGCATTTGGACTGACTGCTTTCTCCTCATCATGGCTCTGCCATTGCAGAAACCTGGCAGGCCCTTGCTGTTCATGCTGGCTTTCTCAGTGTCTGCTTCCTGTGAAGCAAGGATGCCCCTTGGGTCTCAGTAATGCCGATGTTAGGTCAACCACTGCTCCTGCTGCTGCTGCTTATGCTGGGGGCATCTTTTTTTTATTTCTTTATCTTTTTATTAAGAAATTTTTTATTCATTTTATATACCAATCACATATCTACCTCTCTTCCCTCCTCCTGCCCTCCCCCAGCTTCTCCCCCAACCTACCCTCCATTCCGTCTTCCAAAAAGGTAAGGCCTCCAATGGGGAGTCAGCAGAGCCTGGTAATTCAGTTGAGGCAGGTCCAAGCCCCTCCTCCTATGTCAAGGCTGTGCATGGTGTCCCAGCATAGGTAATGGGCTCCAAAAAGCCAGCTCAAGCAACCTAGATGGATCCTGATCCTACTAGTCTCTTTCGAGAGATCTACAGCAGCTCAGTTACTGTGACAGCCACCTTTGCCCAGGGACAATTGCCTAGAGGAAGGCTACCTGTTTAAAATGCTGCTGTAACTGAGAGGGAAGTTTCAGAGACTCTTGTTTGAACTGGGTTGTTGCATTCAAGGGAACTGCAACAAGTTTTTGGTTGTGGATTTCTTCATATTTGGGGTTTTCACTTCAGATTCATTATGACATGGATAGCTATACAAGGACCATCATGGCAGCTGGCAGGCCAAGTCCTGATTTTGAGCTTTCAGTTGAACTTTAAGACTGGTATCAGAACTGATTTTTGAACTTTTCAGACTTCAGAAATGGGACAATTTTGATTTCACTTATGCATACATGCTTTGTTAACTGTGGTGACTCACTAGTTGTTTATGTAGGAATGGAGAAGTGTGTTTTTTTCTACCCAGGCTTAAGATGCAGGTTCAAAATATTAGCCTGTATTAATGTACCCTGAGTTCTTTTTTTTTTTTAAAGAAAGGAATGTTTAAGTTTTTGTGGGAGTCTGTTGGAGTCCAACTCCAAACTATCAAGGGTTCTTGGGGGAAGGAGAGAGGAATGAAGAATTATTAGATAAAAAGATAGAAGGAGATGATTAGAAAGACAGAGACAGGATAGCTTTGGTAGGGCCAGCTTTTCTTAATTTAAATTATTCTGTTTATCTTTTGCCTCTGGGCTTTTACTTTTCTATTTTTCTGTATATCTTTCTGTATACCAAGGGACCCCAAGTCAATATACCACCAAACTGTTTGCATATGCATGTTCACTAATACATTACTCATGGTAATAACCAAAGGTATATCTAGCATAGATGCCCATCAAAGAGGAATAATAAAGCAGACATAGTCCATACACATAGTTGAAGATAATTAGCCAAAAAGAAGAATAAAAGTACATCATTTTTAGAAAAATGGATGGAAATAGATATCATTATGTAATACTCAGAAAGAAAAATGTTCATGTTCTAACCCTTGTGAGGAAACTCTACTCTCTGTGACTCCATCTCTGTGTCTATCTCTGTGTCTGTATCTCTCTCTCTCTCTCTCTCTCTCTCTCTCTCTCTCTCTCTCTCTCTCTCCTAGTGTTACAAATTCAGTCAACGGAATGCAGCCATGTCAGTGACAACCATATTCAGGGCCTTATATAAGAACTGAGCACATAATTCTTTTGTGGTGGAAGACTATAGAATAAGAGAACAAAGGGTTCTCATGGATTTTTCTCTAATTTGCTAAGCATAAATCATTGGACTATTATGATCAATCCATGTGAGTCTATTTAATGGATAATAGGGATTTATGAAGATATAAGTTGGGGAAATATACTCATGAATACAGAATGGAGTGAATCTCACACACAGGCATGAGCAGGGAGAAGGGACATGTGACCCATCTCCCTCTCCTTTTAAGAGGTCATGTACAATGGCAGGAAGCACCACCTCCTTTGGGCCATATAGCCCAAGGTCATGGGTGGAGAAAATACCACTACATTTCCCCTTTTTGTCTAAATAAGAAAGTTCTAAATTTAATACAAACTATACACAATAAGAATGCTTATCAAGTATTTTCCAGGAAAAACAAAGTGTAATAAAATAAACTTTGAAACTACAACCAACAAGAATAACATCAAACAAGAAAGACATGTTAAATGTTCAGAAATGTCTGAAGCATAGGTAAATGGCAAATTACTGAGATTACTCCAATAGCTGCCCTACCTTGAAGTTTCTAATTCTAGTACTAATATGTTCTAGATAAAATATGAGAAGATTGTAACTGTAACTATCTAGTCTTCAGCTCCATCAAAGACCTGAGAACGAAAATAATAATACCTGAGAAAATGGAAAATGCAAGCAAGCAATTTCCAAAATTCTTGTGAGAATAGAAAGAGACAGCTGGCAGCCTGGACAGTTACCTAAAGTTTCTCAGCATTGTTGGGGCATCCAATCTGGCTACAAGTCTAGAATATCTGACAGACCATTATCAGAAGCAGGAATTTTGAACGACCATCTTACCCTGTCTTGGCAGAGTTCAGTAGTTGCTTTTCCTTATGTCCTGCTCACTCATAAAGAATAGCGTTCATACTCTCAGCAGTTGAGACAAAGGCAGTTCTTTGCCCAGCAGACCATTTTGTGCCAAAAAGAAGACAAACTTCCGAATGAAAATGTCTAGAAGCCCAACATTCTCTCAGGATCAGATAGGTGCTGCCAGGAGCAATTGTGTCTCATGTCAACAAAATTCTAAGTTATCAAAACACTTAAATGCTGTATTCTCTAGGTCTATGAAGTGTTTGAAGATTACCTATCCATCTGACATATATTTCTGTAAATCTGGAGAATCTAACTAACATAACTATAGAATAACAAGTATGGGTGACTATAATTCTGTAAGTCTTAACTACCTAAATAACCTAAGGACTAAGGCTTCAAATTAACAAAATAAACAGTCTGTAAACAGATGTACCGTATAAGGATAATGACCTCAAAATAGTGATAGTACACAAAATATCTTAAACAGAGGTAGAAATGTATAGTGCAAGATGCAATACGGCAATACCCTTAATATGTATCAATATGCAAAATATTCTAAACAGAGGTAGAATATACCTCTGTGTATATTCTATATACATACATACAGTATATATATTCTATATACATACATACATACATACAGTGTGATAAATATATTACATTTGTATCAATATATAAAATATTTCAAACAGAAGTAGGAATATGTGTACAATACAACAAATATAGTTTTGTATTTGTATCAATATACAACTTATCTTAAATAGGAATGTAATAGTTTATATTTGTAAATCAAAATTGTACATCAATATACAAGAATCCATATCAGTGCAAATTATCCAAGACTGAGTTTGCTAAATCAGTTTACTAGTAGATACAATACTCTACCTTAATATACTATACCTATCCATTCCCCCTTTTCTTGTCCAAAGGAGAATACTGAGTCTAAATTTTATTGTCCCATCCCCAACCCTAACCATCCATCCATAACCATGAGAAAAATGAAACCTTTGGAAGATGGGGCATCATTTTCTTAGAATTGTTTCCTAATAGGGGGCAATGGTATTTCTGTGGGGTCCTGTAAGAAAGTTTAGATAGTTAGTTCTCAATAGGACTAGCTATAAGTCTGCAGCCAGTCTCACAGGAATGGGTAAGATTGTCTGAGATTCTGGCTAGAAGTGTAATACCATATTGTCTTGGAACTGACCTGAAGAATTATCAGCCCAAGGCTTACCATTGAGTAATATTCTTAGGTACAGTGGCATCTTTCTGGACCAAGTTGAGTCATTGTTGTGGTCTCCTTCTGGAGACTTCAGAGATTGCTATTGGAAAGAATTATTTTTCAAAATGGAAAGTTTGGATTTTAGGATGATGTGACATGTGAGGAAAGATTGCCAGAAATCAAGAATAAGCACGGAGAGAAACAGATTCTTGGCAACAATAGTTTTTAGATTATTGGTTTTCTTCTGTCTCACACCAGTTGGCTCTTTTAATATGAGAAGGAATGTCCTAATATTTCTTTTAGCAACATGCTTGGGTTCAGAGAAGGAGAGAGCCACATTCCAACTCCAAAGCCAGCTAGATTTATAATTGAATTGAGACTACAACTATTCTAGAATTAAAGAGATACAGATGTTAAGCAGTGATATATTACTATGTAGAGTATATTGTTACCAATAGGTTTTTCCCTTCTGCTATAGACATCTGGGTGTCCAAGGCCTTATGATTTCTGGAAGATGGATATTCCTATTATCCTGTAAAGACAAAAACCAGAACCCTGCCCTGACCCTGGTTTGTTGAGTTTTTCCTATAACTTCTAGAGTTGTCACATCAGTTGATGAGCTATTACTTCTCCTCATCAATGTGTTTTTCCTGTTTGAAGTGAAATTTTTATTAATTTTTTGGTACCCATAACTTTTCTTATTCTGCAGAAACAAAAGCAAAAATTTTCTCCCAATATTGGATGCATCCTGGTTTCCATTCTGAAGTCAATACATCTTTGTAGTAAACCAATTGGTTTAGGTCAGGAGTGTTTTCTGTTGTCCAGTGTCTTTCTGCAGCTGCTGATCCTTTCTCATCAGCATTGAAAAAATTCAAGGTTAATAAAGCATTATGTAATCTATTTTTAGGAGTCATTGTTATCTGTTTTTGTTTATTTAGGATAACAATTTAAAGTTCAATTGGATTTTCTATTACTGCTTGGCCTGTGGGATTGTGTGATATATATGCATAATATGCTTTATATTGTACTCAGCAAAAACTGTCTCATTTTATTTGAGACATATGCTGGGGCATTGCCAGTCTTAGTTTGTACAGGTATTCTCATGATGGCCATAGTTCTTAATAGGTGTGTAATCACAGAGTCAGCCTTTTCAGAACTCAAGGGAGTTGCCCATTGATCCTGAGTAGATGTCAATAGCATGGTGTACATATTTTAATCTTCCAAATTCTGCAAAATGAATCACATCCTTCTACCAAATTTCATTTCTTTGTATACCTTTAGGATTACTTCCTGTAGGTAATACAGTTTGGTTATAGAAGAACAAGCAGGATTTTTTCTTTTACAATTTTCTTGATTTGTTGATAAGTGATGGAAAAGGCCTTTTTTAAAACTTTGCTATTAATCTTCCTTTTAGAATAAAACCAGAAATCTTTTCCACATTAACTTCTTACTTAGTTTACATGGTAGAAATATCCATTCAAATATAATATCTTCCTTCTGAATCAAAATCTCTGTGGGTGAATTTCTGAAGGGGAATAACAATAGACTGTGGTTAAGTTCTGGATTCACATGGTCTATGTGTGCCTCTCATATTTTCTTTTCTACTAGAGCCAATTCCTTTTCAGCTTCAGCTGATAATTCTCTTGGACTATGTAAGTCCTTGTTCAGGCTGTACATAAACAGAGCACAACTGCCATTGAATTCTCAGAAGTATAAACAACCATACCTTTAAAATGACTAATGAATAAAGCTGTTCAGGTTGGACAATGGCCTATAACACAAGAGAAAATATAAGCTTAGGAACAGCTGGTTCTTAACTTTTAGGGTATTGGCCAAATTTATTAGTCCATCTTTAGGTATTCCAATAATGGTCTGTAATTGGAAATGCTTCCTAACAATTTTTTGAAAATCATTAAGTGTCTGCAATTGATCTTCCCTGAGTTGTACCTTTTACCTTTTGGGGTCTAATTTTTTTGTAGAAATATCTAATACCTTAGGTAAATAATAAAATTTTCTCTTTATATTTTTCAGGAGCAATTTGTAATCCCCAGTGAGGCAAAACTTTCTTTCCTTCTTCAAACATGTTTTCTAATGTACCTAACTTTGGATTAGCTAATAAGACATCATCCATATAATGGTAGATTATAGATTGTTGAAATTTTGCATGAATTAATTCCAATGGTTTTTGCATAAAATATTGTCACAGGGTAGGGCTATTTAACATTCCCTGTGAGAGGACCTTCCATTTATATCTCTTTACTGGTTGGGAATTATTATAAGTAGGTACTGTGAAGGCAAACTTTTCTCTATCCTTTTCTTGTAGACATATGGTAAAGAAATAGTCTTTTAAGTAAGTAACTATTATAGGCCATTTTTTAGGTAACTTAGAGGGCAAGGGCATCCCATTCTGTAAGGAGCCCATAGGCTGAATTACTTTATTTTTGGCTCTCAGATCTGTCAGCATTCTCCCTTTACCAGATTTATTTTTAATAACAAACACAGGAGAATTCTAAGGGCTGGTAGATTTTTTAATGTGTTGAGCATATAACTGCTCCTGAACCAGCTGTTCTTGAGCTTATATTTTCTCTTGTATTGTAGGCCATTGACCAACCTATACAGGTTTATTCATTAGTCATTTTAAAGGTATGGCCATTGGTACTTCTGAGAATTCAATGGCAGTTGTGCTCTGTTTATGTACAGCCTGAATGGTTGATGATTGTTTTTATAGTATATTACAATATTATTCTCAAAAATATGAATTGATCTATATTCTGCTCCTGAGATTGGAGGAATTTTAATCTGGGTATTCCATTGCTGTAACAGATCTCAGACCCAAAGATTCACTGCTACATTTGCTACATATGACTTCTGTCTTCCTCTTTGTCCTTCTGTCCCTATGCATTTAATCCATCTCAAACTTTGTTTTACCTGAGATGGTGTTCCAATCTCTAGAAATTGGACATCTACCTCTTGAACAGGCCAATTTAGATGCCATGATTTTGGTGTAATTACAGTCACATCTGCACTTATGTCCACTAATCCTTGAAGGACAATGTTATTAATTCTCACTCTAAGTTTTGGTCTTTGTTCATTTATGGAAGTCTGCCAAAATATTCATTTTATGGTGATTTTTGGAATTTTGATCTATCTATCAATGTTGTTCTATCATCCAGTGCAGTATCATTCTTTACATTAGGCACTGGGTCATTTAATTTTCCTGGGGAGAAATTTCCTCTACAGTGATTGGAAACATTTGAACCACATTCAATTTGGAGGCCGGCAAGAACCCCCCCCCAAGGCATTTCTCACTGGTAAAGGGTTGCCTTTTATGTCTCTTATTGATCTGCATTCATTGGTCCAATGCCAGCCTTTCCCACATCTGCATAACCCAGAAGGTTGGGGTTTCCTGTGTGGGTTATTTCTATAGGGAACACTGTTTCTAGGAGTACCCTGTATATAATTTCTTCTTATATGACCTGGTGTACCAAGCTAAAGAATTTGTTACCTTGATGCCTCCTTCCACTTTTGGAAATCTCCTCTCCTATCCCAGCTCCATTACCATAGTTAAGAGACTCAACACTGTTTGTATGTTGAATCCATTCTTCCAAAGTTGCTGACCTGACCTGACCTTTAAAGTATTCTTTTGTATTCTGTATTAGCATTATCAAAAACCAAAGATTGAGTTAATACTTGTCTTAATTGTGGGACTGATATTGCTTTGTTAACAGTCATTTCAGCCTTTGTAAAAAATCAGTAAAAAGTTCTTTTGACACTTGGAAAACCTTCATATATAGCTCAGTTGGTTTCCCTGGTTCTGGGATTTTTTCCCAAGCATTTAAAGCTGCTGTATGGCATAGGATTAATGTATGCTTATCCAAGGTAGTTTGTACATTTAAATCAGTGAAACGGCCCTCACTAAGAATTTGATCTTGGGAGATCTCAAAACATCTGATTTTACCTTGCAATTCAAGGGCCTTAGCCTCTTCTTTAAACTAGCTTTTCCATTGTAACTGCTGGCTGTACTCTAATACAGCTGAAATTAACTGATTCCAGTCACCTGGTATGATTCTATTTCTAGAAGACCATGTATCTAACATCTGCTTTACATGTGGTGAATGTATTCTATAGGTGACTCCCACTTCCTTAATATTTTTAACTCTCTCATATGAATAGGTTGTCAGCTATATTCTGTATATTCTTCAGGATGTGTCTCATCTGCTGGCTTCTCACAGATGGTGACAGGATAAACTATTTTATAAGAGCCACCTGGTGATGTTATTACTTGTATGGCTCTGCCCTTCTGCCCTTCTTTTATTAGTTCCTTTATTATCCTTACTGAGGGACTCCTCCAGAGCTTGAAATCAATCAACTACCACCTGTTGTAGGGTTTGAACCTCCTCTGTTGTAAAGGATTCTAGAGATTTCATGGTCTCATACAATTTTATGTGTTCATCAGAAACATATGTTTCCACAGATTTTATTCTATCTATTAGCAAAGATCTTTCCTCCTTAGAAATTATCTGAATGGCATTAAGATTGCTCTGAAGAGTTATTGTTTTGTCCATTAAGTATTCATATTTATTGTCAATAGAATTAATTCTGGTTGTCCAGTTATTATTAATGGACTGAAGTTCTTGTGATAAATTAATGGATTCCAAAGAGAGAATCATGCTATTTAAGTTCTGCATCAGTCCCATTAATGTCTCATTTTTGCTGTTATTATTAAGCCAATTTTTCAATTATATGAGATGAATCACTATGCTAATTGCTATTATGTTGAACATTATATAAATCCCAGAAAGGTCATATATGTCTTGTAATATTTCGTTCATGCTACAAACAAAAAGGTTTTTAAATTCCTGAGTGGTGAAATTGTCTGCCATTTTTTGAAAAATATTCAAAATTTGTAAAGAAAAATTTTTATTAATTTGTTTATTTACTAATCAGTTTAAAGTATAAAATTATCAAGTAATTTACCTCATAAAATCCTTGAAAGATTGTCCTATGTGTCTAGATATTCCAGGTGTAATTTACCAGGTTAGGTGAACAGCATGTTCATTCGATGATTTTTGGATGTAGTATCGTTGTTTGGTCAGTAGGTGTTGCAGCTGTAGCATCAAAACAGGTGGGCTATGAGCTGACTCAGGCTCCCTGAATGGGCTCTATGAATCAAACATTAAGCCAGGCAACTCCTACCTGTGAGTACTAGGCAGAGCTGCCAAGTCACATCCTATGAGGCAATACACTCAACAATTAGACGTGCTGGTGGGGGACATCTGCAGACACACTGCAAGATTGGCTGCACGCGCATTGATGGCTGTGCACAAGATGGCAGCAGCTGCAGCTGCAGTGGCATTTCAAAAGATGGAGTTGGCAGCAGCTATATTGAAGAGCTTTAAAAGAAAAGAACAGTCTGTTGGTAGTCTCAAACCAGGTGGGGGGTCTGTTACCTGATCTGGCCACTACAAGCACAGAACTAGAAAGGCACCTGGTGTGGATACCTTTCTCTTTGATATGGTGCTCTATTCTCTGCAGAATGTGCGTGCTTCTGGCAGTGGTTACAAGAATCACTGCCAGGTGAGCTGTGTGGCCTACAGTCTCCCAACATTGTCACTGTATTCAGGCAGTCACCTGAGCAGGGGTAAGGCAGTTCCTAGGGGTTCTTGCAGGCTCTGAAGGGCAGAGAAATTCACCAGCAGCCACCTGTGGGCATTAGGGTTTGGTCACTTGAGTAGTGTGAGGTTCAGATCCACATGGTTTGGGCCAAGCAGCTCAGGGGTGCTAGTGAGGCAGGCTTGCAGTGAGCACATGAACCTCTGAGAAAATCAGCTGCCCCTGCCATGGAGGCTGTGAGCAGGAGCCATAGGGAGTGTGAGTTGTTTTGTCACATGGGTGCCACTTATTATGATAAATCCATGTGAGTCTATTTAATGGGTAATAGGGATTTACTAAGATATAAACTGAGGAAATACACTCATTAATACAGAATGGAGTAGACACCTAAAGTTGTCTTCTGACCTGACTGGGACCGAATCTACCTCGAAGGCAGGAGCAGGGAGAAGGGGCATGTGATCCTTCTCCCTCTTCTTTTAAGAGGTCATGTACAATGGCAGGAAGCACTGCCTTCTTTGGGCCCTATAAACCAAGGTCTTGGGCAGAGCAAATACCACTGTATTGAACTTCTGAATTGATAGTTACAGAAAAGAAAATTAGTGTTGAATGCATACCATTGACTCTGTTATAACAAGTTTGACACAACTGCTTACAGAAAACATGAAGCATATTCCATGAAAACTGAGACAAACAGAAGTTTTTCTGTATATGACTGTGGGGAAGAGTATGGAATTCTTCATCCACTACTTCTCATGAGAGCAAGTACTTGATCTAGAACATGCAGGTACTACCATACCTACAAATCCTGGGATCCTTGGGACCTAACTGCAGAAAACTCCTTGCAATGTGCCATCATGACACCGTCATCATCTTTCTACTTGGAGAGGAATTCAAATGTCTTTTTCCCAGGGAGCTCTTGTATGAAAGGGCTTCAAAGAGATCTTCTCAACCCAACTCCCAGGGCATGATTATCCAGGTTTGAGTACAGCAGCCATCAGTTGTGAATGTGTCAAATTTTTCATAAGCCTGACTGATTCTATTGGAATATTGGAATATTAGAATACATAATGTAGGGTTAAGGGCCAGCAAAAGAAACATACCCTGGCCCTAAAACCAGAGCAAGGGAAAGAAACATACTTTGGCCCTGAAATCAGAGCCAGTAAAAGAAACACACCCTGCCCTGAAACAAGAGCCAAAAGGCTAAAAAGGGCCAGTGAAAGAAACATACTTTGGCCCTGAAACCAGAGCCAAAGAAACACACTCTGCCTCTGACCAACTCAGCACAAAAACCAACCAGTTCCTGAGCAGGAAAACCAACCAGTGACTGAGCACAAATCCAACCAATCCCTGAGCATGATATCTAGCCAATCTCTGAGCTTGTCCATGCTAAGGGATTGAAATCCAACCAATTCTCACCATAAAAATTTTCACCCTGGAAAAACTCTGTCCTGAAGAATCCTTAGATAAGCTCAGTTGGGAGCTGTCCTTTCCACCCTGGAAGAGGCAGCCATACTCCTGGATTCCTCACTCCTAATAAATCTCTTGAATGAACTTTGGGTGAAAGGTGAGACTTTTTTTTTTACCAGAATGGAACAGAGCAGAGTGGTTATAACTTTTCCCTGGTGCTGGAACAGAGAAAAGTGGAGCAGAACTGTAACACTTTTGCTGAGGGAACCTTCCTCACAGAGCTGAGTTGTTTCATTCTGTGGGACTCGAGCAGAACTATAACAACTTGGCTGGGGAAACCCTTCCCTACTAGAGCACAGTTTTTACATTGGGGAAATATTTCCCTGAAGCAGGGCTGTGAGCTACTAAGCTTACAGTGACTTTGTGGTATTTCTTGGATCCTGACTGCCAGGATCTTTTTTCATCAGAGCTGCAATGCTTACACACACACACACACACACACACACACACACACACACACACATACACACACACACACACACACAGAGAGAGAGAGAGAGAGAGAGACAGACAGACAGACAGACAGACAGAGAACTTTCTATCCCAAAACTGCATCTGCACATGTATCCCTAAAGAAAAGCATAGTTGCATTTGAATGGAATGCTATCTTGATTTACTATAAACATTCTCTCATTCATTGCTGCTTTACAGTGAATAGTTAGAGATCCAGTAGAAAGGACCAATAATATCATTAAGTTGGTGGATAGGATGATTCTCTGTTTTGGAGAAGGTAGAAATCCCACTGTGCAATAACATTTATCATCTTCATACCTAACCCACTAAATGTAGGGGTTATAGGTTTATGTCATTATACCCAGTAGGACTGGTAATTTTATAGGAACTCTGCATGAGGTAACAGTGAAAAAGAACTTCTTTCTTAGTTTGTCCCTGAGAAGGAAGCTCTTGTCAGTGAGCATTATCATTACAGCATTACCTTTCAAAATAGTACAAGGCAATGGAGGTTGATGCTGCTTCAAAAACTTTCAATCCTGAGACTTATACTGAAAATAAAAATTAGATCTTGGGTTCTGTCTACAAATGTGGACAAAGGAATCCCTGTTCAAACAAAGCTCTCACTAACCATACATCTTATTTCCTGGAACATGGTCCATAAATGAAGCTGTGTGGGGAGAATTTGGAGAGCTTCTGAGAAAACTCCAAGAAAAGAATACAGGAGTCCTCTAACCTCTGTTCCTCTAAAACATGTTGTGTTCTTGGAATATGCTTTCATGCCCTTCCCAAGTATAATAAATAGGAGTTGGTTTGCTTCAGATTATACATTCCTGCTTATTTTTGTTATTTGAAAATGTTTCCAGTCATGGTCTGTTCTTGAGTATATAGCTTGAAGTCATGTGAACTTTGCTTAGCCCTCAGAATACCCTCAGGATATAAATTGTCTAATGCTGTGAGTAATTGGCTATTGCATGATACTTTGGTCTGGCTTATTTTTAGTCTCCATTCTTCCAGGTTTATAATACTGTCCTATGTATTATGTTACTGACCCTCAGATTTCAGAACATTTGCTAAGCACAGACTACTTTCTTGGTTCAAATCTTTGATTGATCAATTAGTAGATTATGTTATTAATGTCTACTATATGTAAAGCATTTGTCTGTACTAAGCTAGAATCAAACTGTTCAACTCAGCTCCATAATTATATTAACATTTTTACCAAATTACCTAAGTGTTTGAATAACTTAATTTAAATTACGTACATCCTGAGCAATAGCCCAATACTCTGTGTCCTCTTGATGTCACCTTACTTGTGCCATACTCAACCTCTAGTCCCATCACAGCCTGCACATCTATATTATGACACAGCCTAATGAGCCCACATTGGTAAACCTCAGACCTATGCAGGGCACCATGAGAATTTTTTTTTGTACTTTCTATACTGGGCTTCCCAGTACAGACTAGTAGCCATATCTGTACCTTTCCAGACATACATGGTTGGGCCAGGTGTGGTTGAACATATTTTGCCCATGTGCCCATTCTTCTGTGTAAATATCAGACATTCAACCAACATAAGAAATTCACATAACCAAGTCTCATCATAAAAACAACATAAAATGATAGAATACTATGTCCCTATAAAATCCATTGTCTTATAGGAATATTCTCTAACAAGGCTTTTGTAAATACAGAACTTAAAAGAACAACCATAACTTTTAAAAAATTTCATAGGAGTTTAAAGTAGACAAAACACCTTAATGAACAAAAAGAGACTAAACCATGAGATTAATCCTACAGGTAACCCTACAAACACATGGCTTGAAGAAATGATGTAAACAATCCAGAATTTGAAAACAAAATTTAATAGATTAAAAACACTAGTGAGAATATGAAGAAAAATGAAGATTAACTTAAAAACTCAATAAGGTACTTAGAAAGCACAGGGGAAAATGGTATAAGTAGAGTACAAATAGAATATAGAATATCAGATCTTGAATATAAAGGACAATAATTAGATGACACAACGAAGTACATGGAAAAATTGAGTGAAAATAACATGCAAGAGAGCTTGGATGCCACAATACTCTAAATATTCAAATTATTAACATAGATATAGGAGAAATATTCCTCAGACATGGCATTTGTCAGATTTCATATAAGTTTGTATAACCAACAAGACACCAAACTTGAGTGGATATCTGCTGCTGAGAACAGGTGCAGGCCTTGCCAGTCAGAAGAACAGTTGCAGACCACACTAGACAGAAGGACAGCAACCCCCAACTCAGACAGAGACACACTGCTTGATCAAAGGCCATGTTATCCACCACAGTCCAGCCCCCAACTTGGAGAGACTGTTTGCTAGACCACAGGCCATACTGGCTGCCAGAACTCCTGGTCACAAGTACCAGATGACCAAACAGGAAATTGAATCCAAGGAAAAAAACACCCATTCAACAAAGATAAACTCAGAAATCAGCAGCTAGACCTGTAATAACCCCAAACACAGATGCCTAGATGCCAGCATAAGAACATAGTCAACAACATCCAGGGCAATATGTCACCACAAGAACCCAGCTACTACAACAAGCCCTGAAATTTCCAAAACAGCTGAAGATTGAGGAAAAAGCCCTTAAAACTACCCTTATGAAGACGATAGAGTTACTTAAATAGGAAATGAACAATTCCCTTAAGGAAATTTAGGAAAAGACAATCAAAAAATTGGAAGATTGAATAAATCCCTGAAAGAAATCCAAGGAAGCCAAGAAAAAATAAACAAAAGATTAAGGAAATGAATAAAACTTCAAAACCTGAAAGTGGAAATAGAACCAATAAAGAAAACACAAACTAGAGGAATTCTGGAAATGGAAAATCTAGGTAAACAAACAGGAACTACACACTGAAGCATCACCAACAGAATACAAGCAATGGAAGAGAGAATCTCAGGCACTGAAGACACAATAGAAGAAATAGATACATCTGTCAAAGAAAATGTAAAAACTAAAAAATTCCTGATACAAAGCACCCAGAAATCTGGGACACTATCAGAAGAAAAGGAATAGAAGAAGGAGAAGACTCTCATAAAATATATTTAACAAAATCATAAAAGAAAAGTTTCCTAAGCTAAAGTAGGAGATGCCTATAAAAGTTCAAGAAGCATACAGAACACCAAATAGAATTGGACCAGAAAAGAAAGTCTCCTTGAGCCGGGCAGTGGTGGTGCACGCCTTTAATCCCAGCACTCGGGAGGCAGAGGCAGGCGGATCTCTGTGAGTTCGAGGCCAGCCTGGTCTCCAAAGCGAGTTCCAGGAAAGGCACAAAGCTACACAGAGAAACCCTGTCTCGAAAAACCAAAAAAAAAAAAAAAAAAAAAAGAAAGTCTCCTTGCCACATAATAATCAAAACACTAAATACATAGAACAAAAAAAGAATATTAAAAGCCGGAAGAAATTAGAGCAACTAACATATAAAGATAAACTTATTAGAATTATTCCCAACTTCTTAATGAAGACTCTAAAAGCTGGAAGGTCCTGGACAGATGTGCTGTAGACTCCAAGGAATTGCAGCTGCCAGCCCAGACTGCTATACTTAGCAAAACTTTCTATCACCATAGATGCAGAAAACACACTATTCCATGACATAGTCAAATTTAACCATCAACTACCTACAAATTCAGCCATTCAGAAGATATTAGAAAGAAAACTCCAACATAAAGAGGTTAACTACACCCATTAAAACACAGGAAATAATCTCATAGCAGCAAAACCAAAAGAAAAGAAACACACACACACACACACACACACACACACACACACACACAGATTAACGATCATTGATCATTAAAATCTCTCAATATCAATAAACTCAATTCCCCAATAAAAAGACACAGACTAACAAAATGGATGCGGAAAAAAAGTATCCATCCTTCAGCATACAAGAAACATACCTCAACATCAATGACAGACATTACCTTAGAGTAAAAGGTTGGACAAAGATTTTTCCAAGAAAATGGACATAAGAAACAAGGTGGTGTAGGCCAGGCGGGCCTCGAACTCGTGATCCTCCTGCCTCTGCCTCCTTCAGCAAATCCTACCAGCATGCGCCACCACCACCACCAGAGTCAGCTGTTTGAAACCTGGGGCTTATGCAGGGATGCTTGGCTCAGTCTGGGAGGAGGGAACTGGACCTGCCTGGACTGAATCTACCAGGTTGAACTCAATCCTCAGGGAAGTCTTTGCCCTGGAGGAGATGGGAATGGGGGGTGGGCTGGGGGGAGGAGACAAGGGAATCTGTGGCTGATATGTAAAATTAAATTAAATTATAAAATAAAAAATATTTTGAGACAGGCCGGGTGGCGGAGACAAGCAGACGCAGGTAGGCCTGTGGCAGTGGCCCGGCGGAGGTAGATGGGCCCGGGCGGCGGCGGCAGGCAGAGACATACAGGCCCAGTGGTGGCCCGCAGAGGTAGATGGGCCCGGCAGCAGTGACAAGCAGAGGTAAGTAGGCCCGCAGCGGGAGCCGGCAGAGACATACAGGCCCGTTGGCGACCCGCAGAGACAGACAGACCCAGCGGCAGTTGACAGGCCCGGCGGTGGACCTCAGAGGTAGACAGGCCCAGGGATGGAGACAAGCAGATGCAGCTTGGAACAGAGACATCCCTAACCCCAACACCTGGGGAAGAAGTTATCTCCGTGGGTCGGAACCAGAACGAATCTGAACACTCCGTCTGAGGACAACCCAGGGCCCAGCTGCTGATCCTGTGAAACCCAACAACTTGGAGGTGTTGGTGAGACTACCCTGCTCAGCTGAAACCCATGTGGGAGTGGATTCAGATGCCTACAGTTTGAAGTCTGAAGAAACAAGATCAGCTGAGGAGTGGACAAATGAACAAAACGTGACCTGGGAACAGAAGAAGGTGCTACCCAGCCACCAAACCAGATCACCAGAATCATAAGTATATAATTCACCGACTGAAATCAGCTGCCCCTAAAGAAATAGCCCAATAGCACCAATTTAACAAAGAACCCCTACTAAACCAAGACTAAAAATTAGAACAAGAGAGGCACTCTCAGACACAGACACCACCTGCACTGCACAGAGGAAGAGATGAGTAGACGCCAGTGCAAAAATACAGGCAACAACATAAATACCTATATGGCAACATCTGAACCTAGTGATTCTACACCTGCAAGACCTAAACATACCATGACAGAAGAAACAGAAGAAATCAACCCTAAAAATGACTTTAAGAAGATGATAGAGGCCCTTAAAGAAGAAATAAAACATTCCCTCAAAGAGGAAATAAAAACTTTCCTTAAAGAGGAAACGAAAAACTCCCTTAAAGAGGAAATAAAAACTTCCCTTAAAGAGGAAATGAAAAACTCCATTAAAGAGGAAATAAAAAACTCCCTTAAAGAAATGGAAGAAAAAACAAACAAAAAATGGGAAGAAATCAAATCAAGCCAAGAAAAAGCAATTAAACAGATGAAAGAAACATTCCAAGATCTGAAAAATGAATTTGAGACAATAAAGAAAACACATGCTAAGGGAATGCTGGAAATAGGAATGCTGACTAAATGAACAGGAACTACAGAAACAAGCATAACCAACCGATTGCAAGAGATGGAACAGAGAATCTCTGACACTGAAGACACGATAGAGAAAATAGATTCGTCAGTCAAAGAAAACACTAAAGACAAAAAAAGTCGTAACCAAAACGTCCAGGAAATTTGGGACACCATGAAAAGACCAAACCTAAGAATAATAGGGATAGAAGAAGGAGAAGAATACCAACTGAAAGGCACAGAAAATATATTCAACAAAATCATAGAAGAAAACTTTCCTAACCTAAAGAAAGAAATACCTATGAAGATACAAGAAGCTTAGAGAACACCGAATAGGCTGGATCCAAAAAAAAAAAGTCCCCTCGCCACATAATAATCAAAACACTAAACACACAGAACAAAGAAAAAATATTAAGAGCCACAAAGGAAAAAGACCAAGTAACATATAAAGGCAAACCCATCAGAATAACACCAGACTACTCAATAGAGACTATGAAAGCTAGAAGATCATGGACAAATCTCATGCAGACACTAAGAGACCAAGGATGCCAACCCAGACTATTATACCCAGCAAAACTCTCAATCACCATAGGCGGAGTAAACAAAATATTCCAGGATAAAACCAGATTTAATCAATACCTGTCCACAAACCCAGCCCTACAGAAAGCACTAGAAGGGAAAATTCAACCCAAAGAAGCTAAACACACCCATGAAAAAATCAAGCAATAGATAATCCCACACCAACATACACCACAGAAGGACAACACAACACAACCACAAAAAATAACAGGAATTAACAATCACTGGTCATTAATATCCATCAATATCAATAGTCTCAACTCACCTATAAAAAGACACAGGCTAACAGAATGGATAATAAAACAGAACCCATCCATCTGCTGCATACAAGAAACACACCTTAACTTCAAAGATAGACACTACCTCCAAGTAAAGGGCTGGGAAAAGGCTTTCCAAGCAAATGGACCTAAGAAACAAGCTGGTGTAGCTATCCTAATATCTAATAAAATAGACTTCAAACTAAAATCAAGCAAAAGAGACCAGGATGGACATTACATATTTATCATGGGAAAAATCCACCAAGATGAAGTCTCAATTCTAAACATTTATGCTCCAAATACAAAAGCACCCACATTCATAAAAGAAACACTACTAAAGTTTAAAATGCACATCAAACCCCACACATTAGTAGTGGGAGATTTTAACACACCACTCTCACCAAAAGATAGATCTACCAGACTGAAACTTAACAAAGAAATTAAGGTCCTAACAGATGTTATGACTCAAATGGACCTAATAGATATCTACAGAACATTCCATCCTAACACAAAAGAATATACCTTCTTCTCAGCACCCATGGAACCTTCTCAAAAATTGACCACATGCTTGGCCACAAAACAAATCTCAACAGATACAAAAAAATTGGAATAACCTCCTGTATCTTATCAGACCACCATGCCTTAAAGTTAGACCTCAACAACAACAAAAATTATAGAAAACCCACAAACTCATGGAAACTGAATAATGCCCACCTGAAACATCAATGGGTCAAGGAAGAAATAAAGAAAGAAATTAAAGATTTCCTAGAATTCAATGAAAATGAAAGTACAACATACCCAAACTTATGGGACACTATGAAAGCAGTGCTAAGAGGAAAATTCATAGCTCTAAATGCACACATAAAGAAGATGGAGCAATCCCATACCAATGAATTAACAGCACAACTGAAAGCTCTAGAACAAAAAGAAACAAACTCACCCAGGAGAAATAGACGCCAGGAAATAATCAAATTGAGGGCTGAAATCAACGAAATAGAAAACAAGAGAACAATACAAAAAAATCAATGAAACAAAGAGTTGGTTCTTTGAAAAAATCAACAAGATAGACAAACCACTAGCCAAATTAACCAAAAGGCAAAGAGAGAGCACCCAAATTCACAAAATCAGAAATGAAAAGGGAGACATAACAACAGACAACGAGGAAATCCAGAGAATCATCAGATCATACTTCAAAAACCTGTACTCCACAAAAATGGAAAACCAGGAAGAAATGGACAATTTTCTGGATAAATACCACATACCAAAATTAAATCAAGACCAGAAAAACCATTTAAATAGACCAATAACCCCTAAAGAAATAGAAACAGTCATCAAAAGTCTCCCAACCAAAAAAAGCCCAGGACCAGATGGTTTCAGTGCAGAATTCTACCAGACTTTCAAAGAAGAACTAATACCAATCCTCTTCAAAGTGTTCCACACAATAGAAACAGAAGGAACACTACCAAACTCTTTTTATGAGGCTACAATTACCCTGATACCCAAACCACACAAAGATGCAACAAAGAAAGAGAACTACAGACCAATCTCCCTCATGAACATTGATGCAAAAATACTCAACAAAATATTGGCAAACCGAATCCAAGAATACATCAAAACAATCATCCATCACGACCAAGTAGGATTCATCCCAGGGATGCAAGGATGGTTCAACATACGAAAATCAGTCAATGTAATACACCATATAAACAAACTGAAAGAAAAAAACCACATGATCTTCCCCTTAGATGCTGAAAAGCCTTTGACAAAATCCAACACCCCTTCATGATAAAGGTCTTAGAAAGTTCAGGAATACAAGGAACATTTCTAAACATAATAAAAGCAATTTATAGCAAGCCAACAGCAAACATCAAATTAAATGGAGAGAAACTCAAAGCGATACCACTAAATTCAGGAACAAGACAAGGCTGTCCACTCTCCCCATATTTATTCAATATAGTACTAGAAGTTCTAGCTAGAGCAATAAGACAACAAAAGGAGATCAAAGGGATACAAATTGGCAAGGAAGATGTCAAACTTTCACTATTTGGAGATGATATGATAGTATACATAAGTGACCCCAAAAACTCTACCAGGGAACTCCTACAGCTGATAAACTCCTTCAGTAAAGTGGCAGGATACAAAATCAACTCAAAAAAATCAGTAGCCCTCCTATACACAAATGATAAAAGGGCTGAGAAAGAAGTCAGAGAAACATCACCCTTTACAATAGCCACAAATAATATAAAATACCTTGGGATAACACTAACTAAACAAGTGAAGGACCTTTTTGATAAGAACTTTAAATCTCTAAAGAAAGAAATTGAAGAAGATATCAGAAAATGGAATGATCTCTTATGCTCATGGATAGGTAGGATTAACATAGTAAAAATGGCAATCTTACCAAAAGCAATCTACAGATTCAATGCAATCCCCATCAAAATACCAACACAATTCTTCATAGACTTGGAAAGAAAAATACTCAACTTTATATGGAAAAACAAAAGACCCAGGATAGCTAAAAGAATCCTATACGATAAAGCAACCCTTGGAGGCATCACCATCCCTGACCTCAAACTCTACTATAGAGCTATAGTAATAAAAACAGCTTGGTACTGGTATAAAAACCGACATACGGACCAATGGAATCGAATTGAAGACCCTGACATTAATCCATGCACATATGAACACCTGGTTTTTGACAAAGGAGCCAAAACTATACAATGGAATAAAGAAAGTATCTTCAACAAATTGTGCTGGCATAACTGGATGTCAATATGTAAAAGATTACAAGTATATCCATATCTGTCACCATGCACAAAACTCAAGTCCAAGTGGATCAAAGACCTAAACATAAATCCAGTTACACTAAACTTAATAGAAAAGAAAATAGGAAGCACTCTTGAACGCATTGGCACCGGAGACCATTTCCTAAATAAAACACCAACAGCACAAACCCTGAGCACAACAATTAATAAATGGGACCTCTCGAAACTGAGAAGCTTTTGCAGGGCAAAAGACACAGTCAATAATACAAAAAGACAGCCAACAGAATGGGAAAAGATCTTGACCAACCCCACATCTGACAGAGGATTGATCTCTACAATATATAAAGAACTCAAGAAACTAGACATCAAAGTACTGAACAGTCCAATTAAAAAATGGGCTAAAGAGCTAAACAGAGAATTCACAAAACAAGAACTACAAATGGCTGAAAGACATTTAAATAAATGCTCAACATTCTTAATCATCAGAGAAATGTAAATCAAAACGACTCTGAGATACCACCTTACACCTGTTAGAATGGCTACGATCAAAAACACCAATGACAACCAATGTTGGAGAGGATGTGGAGCAAAGGGAACACTCCTCCACTGTTGGTGGGAATGTAAACTTGTACAACCACTGTGGAAATCAGTATGGTGGTTTCTCAGAAAATTAGGAATCGAACTACCTCAAGACCCAGCCATCCCACTCTTGGGCATATACCCAAGGAATGCTGATTCATACCATAAAGATACATGCTCAGCAATGTTCATAGCAGCACTGTTTGTAATAGCCAGAACCTGGAAACAACCTAGATGCCCATCAATGGAAGAATGGATGAAAAAAATGTGGTACATATACACAATGGAGTACTACTGAGCAGAGAAAAACAATGAAAGCATGAAATTTGCAGGCAAATGGATGGAACTAGAAAAAATCATCCTGAGTGAGGTAACCCAAATCCAGAAAGACAGTTATGGTATGTACTCACTCATAGGTGGATTCTAGATATAAAATAAAGAACAATCAGACCACAACCCATAGAACCATAGAGGCTATATATATAGCATGGAGGTCCCTAGGACGACTGTGGCTTATAATAAATTTCAGTTTTACTCAATTATTGAAAAAAAATAGCCAAATGAATGGAAACACATGAACTATGAACCAAAGGCTGAGGGGCCCCCAGCTGGATCAGGCCCTCTGAATAGGTGGAAAAATAGCTACGATGACCAAGATGTTGATGCTCTCACTACATCCAAACCATCATGGACCTCAAATGACAACCATGGCAGTCAGATTGACTCTGTGGTGAGAGAAAGATACCTCACAGGAATTCTATGAGCATGGGGATCAAGACCATGATGGGGAAATCTACAGAGACAACTGAACCAAACTAGTGGGAACTCATTAACTTTAGACCAACAGTTGTGGAGCCTTCATGGGACTGGACTAGGCCCTCTGCATAAGTGAGACAGTTGTGTAGCTTGGTCTGTTTAAGGGATCTATCCCTGATGCAAGAGTGGGACACCTTATTCATCCTTTATGCAGGGGGGGGCCTGGACCTGAATATACAACAAGGCTTTGCTTACTCCCCATGGGAGGACATGTTTTCAGAAAAGGGGACGAGGGATGTGGTGGGGGAGGGGGAAGGCTGGGGGTTGATTGGGAGGAGGGATGAGAAGAAGACTTGCAATTGGTATGTAAAATGAATAAAAAAATTTCTTAATAAAGAAAAAAATATTTTAAGAGAATTTTAAAAATTAAAAAAAAACTAGTTCAGTAACTTTGCGGTTACCAGAGAACTGCCTTTGTTTTGTGTATATATATAAACTGAAAAACTTTGCAGCAAAAAGAAGAGAATAAAGAAATTGGCACTAAGAAGCACTGAGTGAGAGCTTTCTTTGCCCTCAGATCCTTTGAGCCCTAGGCTGGCTATAGCCTTCCCTCTGAACCCTGAGAGGGCATTGAGGCTGGCCCTCTATAGCACTTGATAATCAGGAATTTTGAGTTACTAAAATAGTGAATCTCTGTTGGAGAAAGGCCATTTTCCTAAATAATATGTTTATGTGTCTAATACTACAAATGTCTATAGTTGTGTTCTACAGTCTAATTAATTTCCCTTTTTGTTTTTGTAAATATCATTTAATGGTATAGTGTTTGTGATTTAAAATTGCTTGTCTTGGAAAGTTATATGGCATCCTGATATTGTGCGTTTGTCAAATATTATTTGGTTTGTTCATGACATTGTAGATCTATTTGTCTTTTTTGTATTTCTTTTTTTTAGTCTGCTTTTGGATAGATGAAATTTTGAAGAAATTGCGCAGGACTGTGAATAAGAGTGTGTCCATCAGTGGCCTTTTGAATAGGTAACAGTTAAGAGAGAGGGTAAACTAAAGTATCTGAGCATTCATGTGTGGCAAGAGCTCAGGCAATCATGAATAGTAATGCACATGGGTTATAAAGACTTGGAATGAATTACTTGTTGAGCCTGGAGAAAAAGTTTATATATAACCTTATTAGTTTGTGGTATATAGGTACTTTTTAGCATAAGAATAGTAATGACTATATAAGTGGAATCAGTGAAAATATTTTCTGGAAAAGGGTGATTCTCTATGAACACTTTTCTTGTATATAATTTATTTTGAAGGGCTGAGGAATAATCAGTACAAAAAACAGGTTGATCAGATTCGTGAAGTCATGATTTTTTTGTTTAATCTGTGAAATGAATATTAATAATAGGAGAAGCAGCAGGTTTAGAAGGGAGGATCCATTGAGTGTGTTTTAAAAATGTAAACTTTTTATTCCAAAGGGATAAAGGCAATCATGTTTACCAGGATGATCTGAACATGAAATTTATTATTGAACAAATTTGGAGAGAATTTTTTTTTTATTTACTTAAGTGTTAATGGCAATACAGTTGAGTCTGAATCTTTCCTCATCTGTTAGAGGAGTATTTTTTTTTACTTGTGACAAAATGAGGCCTATTTTATTAATATAAGACTGCAAGAGAGGTAAAGAATCATGTGCTGAAACTATTTGCAAGCCCCTCAAGCCACATGAGTGGCTAGGCTCCTCTCCTAGGGACCTCTGACTGTCAGACTCCAGTATATTCCAGCTGCCCTAACTGGTAGATCCTATACCCATCCTACAGAGTGAAAAACCCAATCTCTGGGCATAAAACCCCACCAATTTCCATCCTGTAAAGCTCCACCCTCAAAAGTTCCAACCACTTCCCCCAAAGCTCTAAATAAACCCTGTATCCTATTCATCTTGTTGATGTTTCTTGCTTGAGCAGAGGCAGTTGCCCTTCTGGTTTTTTTTCCCTCTCAATAAATCTCTTGTGTGAGGTTTACTGTGCTGTGTGACTTTGTGGTGTACCTTGGCTTCCACCTGCAAGGATACCTTGCTTATATTTGGTGCTGTGACTTTGATAGGCTCTCCTAATGCCTGCATTTTCCCTCATGGTCTAAGCTGCACTGGAGCCCTATCCCTTATCTCCAGTCCACCCACAACAGACTCACTCACCTTCTGGCTCACCAATTGCTCAGCACCCCATCCACCAGCAGCAATTAGGTACATTTCCCCTTTGGTCCATGTAAATGTTTCTCTGAGTCTGAGGAAGTTACTGTTGAGTGTCCGGCACCCCTCTGGTACTCTTGGACTGTCTTTAAGGCTGACTGGCCCTCTTCACCTGACTCCAGTCCCCCTCCCTTGGAGCTGCAATCCTGCAGTTTCCTTAAGCTAAACCAGGCTGTTGTGCCCCTTCCTGCCCTCTTCTCCCACATTCCTCTCGAAGCTGCCCATAATCACACAGCTCCTTTAGGTCCTCATGACTTATGCGACCCCAATCCCAACACTTTCCTGTGGATGAGATCCTCCCCTTAGAGCTTGGTTTTTTTTCTTGCCTTCTTGCATCTAAGGAAGTCCTGGTACCAGGCAATGAGTCTCTTTGCTGGTTTAGCCAGGCTAAGCTTGACCCCCGGTAAGTGTGGTGACAACCAACTGAATGACTCGGTCCTCATTCGGTCCTCCCTGAGTCCAGGGGATGCCACAGACTACAGCCTGCAATAACTTTTTTCCTAACCTCTCTCATCCATGGGAATGTGTCTTCCATACCCTCTCATTCCCCCTTTGGATGCCTCTTAGAAAATCTCCAGCCTCTCCACCTGACACCTGACCTGAAGGGCACTAAATTTATTCACTTTTTCAATCAAATTTGACTTCAATACTGTAGGGGAAAAGGGGCTGGCTAAAGAAACCCACCCTGACCCTGGAGCCCAGAATTAGGGAAGGATGGCTCAGATAAGTGAGAGAAACAGTTTAGCTCAGATCAGAGCCATCTCTGCCCCTGTCCAACTAACTTGTGAAACCAACCAATCACAGAGCAGGACATCAGAATCCTGGCCCTAGGGCCCAGGACCAGGGAAGGAAACACAGCCTGTGTTTGGGACCTGAGCCAGAGAAATGACCCAAGGAAACATGCCCTGACTCTGAAATCAGTACCGAAGAAATACTCTTGGCCCCTAGAATCAGAGTCAGTGAATGAAATGTGCCCTGGCCTTAGAGGTAGTGTCAAAAACCTAAGTAAGGCCAGTGAGAGAAACACAGTTTAGCTCAGATCAGAGTCATCTCTGCCCCTGTCCAACTGACTTGTGAAACCAACCAATCACAGAGCAGGACAGCAGAATCCTGGCCCTAGGACCCAGGACCAGGGAAAGAAACACATCCTGTGTTTGGGACCTGAACCAGAAAAATGAACACTTTATCCCTAAACCCAGAACCAAGGAAATATGCCCTGACTCTGAAACTAGTACCAAAATAACACAATTGGCCCCTAGAATCAGAGTCAGTGAAAGAAATGTGCCCTGGCCTTAGAGGTAGTGTCAAAAAGCCAAGAAAGGCCAGTGAAAGAAACACAATTTGGCCCTGAAATCAGGGCCATCTCTGCCCCTTGCCCACAAAACTGGCCAATCCTTGGGCAGGAAAAAACTAACCAATCACAGTTGACTCTGCCCCCTGGATGTCCTATATAAACCACCCTCCCTGGTCAGTTGTGAGCTGTTCTCTCCACTCTGGTAGAGGCAGCTACTCTTCTGGACTCCTCCTTCTCAAATAAATCTCTTTCTCAAAAGAGTTTTGGGTCAAGACCTTCATTCTCTGGTGCATAGAAGAACCTTGCTTGGCCATCCCTCCATGGATTGAGCAACCGAGGAGCTGAACAGAAGAACCTTGTTAAGACATCCCATAGTGGATTGAGCAAGGGGAAACTGAACAGAAGAACCTTGCTAAGACATCCCATAGTGGATTGAGCAAGTGGGAGCTGAACAGAAGAACCTTGCTAAGACATCCCATAGTGAATTGAGCAAGGGGGAGCTGAACAGAAGAACCTTGCTGGGACATCCCATAGTGGACTGAGCAAAAGAGAGCTGGTAACACTGAGCCAGAGATTTCGGCTCTCCAGGAGAGGTGCAGGATTGCTGTATCCTGCAGGGAGACCATCCCCCATCACACCAGGTATAGCCTGACTTTCCCAAAGAGTCATGATACTCTGACTTTCTGGAAGAGTCAGGATACTCTGACTTTCTGGAAGAGTCAGGATACCCTTCCCTGCTGAAGCAGTTTCAGGCCTGACTCTCCGGATAAGTCAGAAAAATTTCCCTTCCAGGGTTGGGCTGTTTCTTTGCAGTCCCAGCTGTCAGAGCTGTGCTAAAAATCTCTAGGTGTCTGGGACACCTTCAGGGCAGAGCTGTTGTTCTGAGCAGCTCGAGGTGTCCGGGATACCTTGCCCTCCAGGGCTGAACTGTCTCCTTGCACTTTCAGCCATCACAGTTGTGCTACACAGCTCAAGGTGTTGCCTGACTCCCCAGGTAGTCAGGACACCAAACCCACAGAGTTGCACATTTTGCAACCAGTTTACTAACATTTTTGGTGCAGTTTACTAACAAATATCCTTTAGATAATCAATCCGAAGGGCTACCTAGTGGCACCTTAGATCTTAATACTATTTGGGACCTTTACAAATACTGTGAGTGATCAGGGAAATGGAAAGAGTCCCCCACTCCCTGTTTATTTGCTCTAAGTCCTGTTTGTTTTTGCTAAGTTCCCCTCCCTGCCCCTCCAGTGAGTAAATGTCCTGTCTTTTTAGTTACCATAGATGAATCTGGAAGTTTGTTGCAAAGTGGGAGCTAGGAATGAGATCTCACAGGAAGGGGAGGAAGTAAAGGAGTAGGCCAGCAGCAATGTGCACACACTCTGTACACATTCTTCACTGGCTGGTGATTGAGCTCCCTCTTGCAGCATCCTTTCTCTATAGCCAGGAGTCAAAAATTTCTTATCTCTAAGCCTTCTTTGTTCTCAGCTTACTAGATTCAGTTTTAGAGGGATTCAGGAGTCTTTTGGGGATGAGTGGCATTAGACTATTGTTGTATGCTATCCCACTTGGGTTAAAATCTGATTCTAAAGTTAGGGTATGACTCCACCCCTCTAGACCCAAATATGCTTGTTTAAAGGTTTCTTCCAAAATCTCTTTCCCATATCAGGTGAGCCACCTGCTGTGTGACAGAGAAATGAGGACAAAACAAAATAAAGGGATAGACCATTCCCAATAGGGACTATTGCTACTCATCTCATAACCTTTTGGCTTTGGTTTAACTCTAAAAAATTTTACTAAGGTATGAATTTTATCTCAAGATTTGTAAAACTATTGTGTGGACTTTCAGTACCTCAAGATTTGTAAGAATATTAGGTCTGATTAAAACCCTGTAAAATCTGTAACAGTGTTAATTTAAAACTCATAACACAGGGAATGATAGTTAAAAATCTATACATAGTTAAACTTAAAGGAAACATGTCTTGCTGCCACTTTCGCTGCTGTCCTTCCACTGGGATGGAGGTAGTCATGTGGCTGGCAGCCATCTTTTCTAGGGTTGGAAAGGATGGACTTTACCATGTGACCTCACCTCCCATCTTGATAAAAGTGACCACATGACATAAGCCATCCAAGGAAAAACAACTCCTTGCCATGAGGTCCAAACCAGATGATTCCTCCACTATTTTTGATCACACTAACAAGCTTTAACCCACAGTCCCTTCTCTTCCTCTTCAGCCTTTCTGGTTTCACTTTCTCCCTTCTCAGTGACAGACTACCCACCCAGTCAGGACTGAGGCAGTCCCTGACCAAGACCCTGAAAGAAATTACAATACCCCAGGGGGCATCCTTGCTAGGGATCAGTTTGTAACTTGCTTCCTAGCTGGTCATCCTTAAAGAGGTAAATTATGAAAAATTCCAAGCAGTCATCCAGGACAAACATGATAGCCTATCTCAATTCCTAGACTGCCTCACAAAGCCCTCTTACAATATACCAGTCTTGATCCCAAGACCCCAGATGGAAAACAACTCTATATGATCTACTTCTCCCAGAGTTTCCCTGATATTAGGATCAAACTTAAATGTTTACAGAAGGGTCCCCTGACTCCATAGGCAGAAGTCTTACCAATGGACTTTAAGGTGTACCATGGGAGAGAAGAAAAAGCCTGAAAAAAAAAATACCTGATGCTACCAAAGGCTTTCAACTGGCCAGGTTCCCTGGACTCCCAAAACCTAAGAACCTCTGGGTCCTCATTTCAAATGCAGTCAGGAGGTTCACTGGGCCTGGGCTTGTCTGATCCCTGATAAACCACTCAGACTATGTCCAAGGTGCCATCAAGAAGGGCATTGTGGTATTGACTGTACCCATGTCCCTCATGTCATGGGAACATCAAGCTTAGATGGCACTTCAGCTGACCTTCTGGATCTTTCCATGGACAACTGAGGGGGCCCAGGCTCCCTTGGCCTGACTGCTTCCACCTCATATAGGAAATCTCAGGTAGACATCACAGTAACAGGGCAATCTCTCTCTCTCCTTCTGGACACTGGGGCCACCTATTTAGTCCTGATGGAGTTTTAGGGACCTACATCTTCTTGTTCCCTATTGTCAGGGTAGGGCTATAGTTTTACCAGCCTCATCAAACCCCACCAAATATATCACCCAGGTTCAATGCCACTCTCTCTCCATAGCCTCATGGGACTTAAGCCTTTTGTCTCTGACCACTTAAGAAAGAATCTTCTGCCATGGGATGTCTTTCTGTATGCTGTGAATATGTGTTGCTCTGATTGGTTGATAAATAAAGCTGTTTGGCCTATGGCAAGTCAGGTTATAGCTATGTGGGAATCTGAAGAGAGGGACATGAATAAGAAAGGCAGAGGCAAGAGAGATTCCAGCACTGCCACGAGAAGCAAGATGTGAAAGTACTGGTAAGCCATGGCTATGTGGCAACTTATAGATTAATAAAAATGGGTCAAGTTATAAGAGCTAGCTAGCAAGAAGACTGAGCCATTAGGACATACAGTTTGTAATTAACATAAGCCTCTATGTGTTAATTTGGTGCCAAGTGGCCATGAGACATGGGTGGAAGAGAATCATCTGGACCCCAGGGCTGGGCAGGATCAGAGAAAATTCTGGCTATAATCTTCAATGCCCTTTGGGCTGTCCACCACATGAACATACTCCCTACAACACCCTTCAGGACCCCACCACATGTGCAATTCTACTTATTAAAAGACACTTGCACTTCTCCAGCTATTTTCTCCTCTATCTGTTCTAACCACTTGTCTCTCCCCTTATACTGGGTGTGTGCCACTACAGAGCTCCCCACTTTGTTGACTTTTGCTACAAAAGCCACATAGGTGTGCCAAGATAGCTATCCCCTCCAAGCTATAGGTATAGCCTGGCTTCTGACAGTCAGGATACCTTTCCCTTCTGAGCTATAAGTATAGCTTGGCTTCTGACAGTCAGGATACCTTTCCCCTCACAGCTATAGGTATCCAGGATACCTTTCCTTCTAAGCTGTAGGTATAGCCTGGCTTCTGATGGCCAGGATACCTTTACCTTCTGAGCTGTAACAACTACAGGTATACCCTGGCTTCCAACATATGGCTTCTATGTGAGCTATAATGCTTACACTATTCATTTTCTTGAGTAGGAGTTTTGAGCTGATAGTTGACTTAGGGGATGAGGAGTGTCAAAGCTTAACAGTTGAATCAAACAATCATAATGGATTTGATGGAGGTTAATGCCAGTGGCCATGCCAGAGAAATGCCAGGTGGCAACTGAAGTCCAAGGTGTCAGCCTACCAGGAGGAAACTCTGATATGTCAATCTTGGATAAGTAAGTCACTGAGACCACAGACCCAAGAATGTCTTTTGTTTTTGCTGTGCCTTTACATGTTTGCTGCTGCTCTCTGTCTCTAATATCTGACATGGAGTGATTGGGAGTGGGGAGATCTCCACTCCCTGTAATGTAGTGTGTTTATCTCATAGAAACATCCCATTCTACTAGGCAGTTTTACCTGTGAATTGTAATGAAGATGATTCCTCCCTAAGCTGTACTATCTAACTGATAATAATAATGTTAGCTTATACAGAGTTTTGATGCATAAAATAACTACAAAGAAATGTTATACAGCTAGGGCCTGTGAGTTTTAGCTAAGGAGCTGCATAGATCACAGTTCAGGTTAATGATTAAGTAAAACGATTGAGTCCCCAGGAGCCAGGCTGGCTCTAATTCTCTTAATGCTGAAAGTGCAGTCACAAGTTTCAGTGTGCATCATTAGCTGAAACAAAGCCTTAAAATAATTTCAGGTTAGATTAAATGCTTTGATAATATTTTTAAGAAGAATAACCCAAGAAAACAACCTAAAGTTTATAAGGACTCATAGCTGAGTTATAGATTCCCTAGGTTAGAGTAAAAAAAATACAAAACAGCCCAATTGTTGCTAGCTCATGTACTTTTTTTGCTAGGTTTGGTTGGTGATCAAAGGTGATGATTAATCCCTTGTGCCCATTTTGCCCTCAATCTCCTGATATAAGAAACTATTGATGAGTGGGTATACACCACAAAGATTTGATGTAGAGCTGACTGATTCTTTTTCATATAAAAATGCTTAGGTTTGTGATTCCTTTAGGGCTCCTTATAAGATTATCTTTCAAGATAAGCAATAAAGTAATTGGCCCTTTTTTTGTAACTGCAAAACTGCAGCCTGCCAGTAAAAGACCTGACTGAGAAGAATACCTTGCTTGCCTGCATGGTTAATCTATGACAAGTTGCTTGGGTGTGAATGTATGTGAGTTCTTGGAATAATTTGTTTTTCACCTGTAATACATAAAATGTTTAATCATGTAAGGGATGTGGAAAACATGCTGTTTTTTACTGTTTGTTTTTTATCTATTGTAATCATTCACTTGAAAAACATAATGAAACCACATTACAACTTTTATATTGCCTGAAAGATTACTGGGTATATAAGCATTAAGAAAAAGAATAAAGAGAGAGTTAAAATGGGCTAGAAGGAAAAACATCAAGAATGAGATTTAGAAGGAAAACATCAAGAATAAGAAAATTAAAATGAGTTAGAAGGAAAACAATGAGAATGAGAGAGTTAGAAGGAACTAGAAGGAAAACATCAAGAATGAAGATAGAGTTGGAAAACATCAAGAATAAGAAAAGGAAATCACCAGGAAAAATAAAGAATAGAGAATGCAAAGAAGAATAAGAAAAAAGGTGTGAAGGACACCATCAAGAGAGCATGTGTCCTTTTCCCTAATCCCTCAGATAGAAAAGTCTTAGTATGCACTGATGCTGTGGACTCCTTTCAAGCCCTAGGCTGTATAGAGGCTGGTACCCCAGGCAGCAATAAGTTAGTCCCTTGTACATGATGATTAATATATTCTTACATTAAAAACATTTAGTAAATGTTATTTTACTATCTCTGACTGACTCCTCAATGTACTGAACAAAGTTTGAAGCTTATATGTGGGGATGTCCAAGATATGTCATATTCAATTAATGTCTTTGAAAAAATTTTTGAGGTTTTCTAAAGTCCAGAAGGAGTCCTTATTTATTTGTATTTTTGTGGTATAATTATGTTAACATCATTTATTTATCATTAATATTTATGTGGGGTCTCTTTGAATTTTTTCAGAGGCTATGTGCAATCCTGTTTGTTTTAAGAAATCAGGTGTGTTCTTTATTAATTGTTGTATGTTGTAACAGGGTCCTGTGCTGTTGTTCCCTTTGAGGGATAGGGCCAAGTAGGCACAGAGTCAACTACACAGACTCCAGGAGAATGTTGAAACAACAAGCTCAGTTTATTCAGGAAAAGGCAAGCCTTATATACCCTCCAAACTACCCTGGGGGGAGGTCTGATGAATATGCATCTACTGGTCTTCCTCTCATTGGTCCAGGTAATCTCCACATCAAGTCTCAGGTGCTATTGCTAAGGCCCTTAGGCAGACCCAGGTTGGCTCTCAGAAAGCATCTTTATTACTGGTTTGGGCCAGCTGGCCCTCAAGCCTGTTAGGGATGAATCACCCTACATATCCACCACTTTTTATTATTTTATGGGACATTCTCAGTGGGAGCTAGGGTGCATTGCCCTAACCTTGTTGATCCCCCCTCAGGAGAGCTCAACATTATAGACTGCACCTGGTTTAGGGTGGCTTATCAAACAAGCTTATACCTGTCATTGACTACCAGCCCTCAAAGAGCATCAATCCCAGAAAGCTGTCCAGGTGGTGAGATTTAGGCAGTAGCCTTCTGTATCTCAGTGAGCCATGCATGCATTATCTCTCTAGGGGGACTTTCTTTTAAGTATCTGAGAGCCAATAAAACCTCCAGGATCACCTTGGTGGCCACCTTCTGTTGGTGAACCTGTTGTAAAAGACATTTGAACATGAGAAGGATTAGTCAAAAATTCAGTCTAAAGGACATAGATGGGACCCTAGTCATATTTGTATGAAATGTGCCAACTGAAGTCTTTCAGGTGATGCATTAGTGACCTTGTAGGGGGTGAGACAATTGCTTGATATCAAGGGTCGCATGCCAGTAATGACATGACCTTCACTAATGCTGCAGTAGTGGAGCAAATCATACATTACCCCCTCTGAAGCTTCTTCTTTGGCAAATGCTCTTGTTGCCTGTACAGCATACTGACTATGAGAAAATATGTTAACAGGTTCATTTTGACACTCCACTAGGACTTTGAAAAGTGCCAATAATTCTCCCAGCTGTACAGAACCAGAATTTGGAATAATATATATTTTGTCTTCTCCTTTTCTCTGAATCAATATTCCATATTTATTCTTGTTGGCATCTGAGTAGGCTATGGTTGCATGAGGAATGGTCTTAGATGATGTTACTGAGTCAATGGGTATCTCTATTTGGAGCATTGTAAGCTCTGCTAGTATTTGACTTTTTGGCAAATGATTATAATTGTTCCAGTAATCGTAGTAACCATCTCTTGAAAGGAAATGGAATCTTCCCAGAGAGCCTGTGTATTTTTTAAGGAAAATGAGAAAATTAACTTATCAGGTGATCTTCCATAAGTCTTTCGAGGTAGCATCCTTGCCTTTAGTTCCATTTTAAATGTCTGATCAAATTTAGAGGTAACTTTCTGTAAATCTGAGTGTGCCTGATGAATCCACATTAATTTGGACCAGCCTTCCAGAGTGGTCCCAGGCATCCTCCAGGTATCCACAGGATTATAGCTAACAAGGGCAACTCAGACTTATGGTGCTGTAGGCTGGCAGTGGATAGTATAGTAAGAGCCTTTTCTGGAACATGTTTCACTCCAGTAATGAGCTTGACATTCTGTGAGGTGCATGTAGGGCCCTCTAAAAGCAAGAACAGTTCCCTCATTTCCTGTTCTGGAATAGGTAGAAAGTATTTAAGTCAATTTATTGTCCCACATAATTGTTGTAGTTCTGAAAGGGAGTATTTGTCTTTTATATCTAATTTGAAGGACAAGGAGCAACATCCTTAGCAATAACAAAGGCCAAGAATGAAAAAGGAGGTACTATTTGGATCTTATGTGGTGCCAAAATTAACTTTAAGGAAGACAAGTCTTGTACCTTTGATTTAACAATTTATTGTAAATATGCCAAATCAGGGTGTGCCAATAGCAAATCATCCATATAATATACTAGTACAATATCCTTAGGAACATTAACTAGAGCCTGAACAACATATAATTGACACATTGAGGGGCTGTTTTTCATTCCCTCTGGGAGAACTATCAATTGATATCTTTTTTGCTGGCTTGTGTGTGTTTGGTTCCCAGACTGTAAAGGCAAAGTGACCCCTATCTTATTTCACTAGGGGAATCTGGAAAAAGCAGTCTTTGATATCTAATATTGTGATACAATGGGAAGAAGGAATTGTGCTGGGGTGCAGGAGGCCTGGCTGCACTGATCCCATTTTTTCCATCTGGTCATTGACTGCACAAAGGTCTTGCAATAGATGATGCTTTCCTGACTTTTTTTTTTGAATAATGAATACTGGAGTGTTATACCTGTTGGCAGATGGTTCTATATGTCCAGCATGTAACTGTTCCTCCACCAGCTGTTTTAATATTGATAATTCAGGCTCAATAATAGTCCACTATTCCATTCATACATCTTAGTTAGAAAGCCAACTGGTTGTTTAGTAGCACTGGAGTTTGTGGGGACAGTGTCCCTTAAAACTGGGGGTGCTACTTTGGGTCTCAGCCAGTAAGGCCCATTTTTTTATGGACAACAATATCATTAAAGAAGGATCTATTATATATTATAAAGACAGCCCCCATATCCTCCAAGATATCCCTGCCCCACAAGTTCTAGGCACAGCAGAGATGATAGGGTGAATGGCTCCTCAATTGCCATAAGGGTCCTTCCAATGGACTGGGCAGGTAGTTATCTTGGAATCTTGTTGACCCCCAACTCCACTAAGTGGAGGGTCAGGTTTAAATTTCTACTGTGGGAAAGTCAGTAAACAATTCCCCTGGCTGCTGGATGAGGTTGAAAAAGTATGCAGATGGGTCATGAGGAGTGCAAGACTTAAGTGCCTTGAAGGCCAATTCTGAGACCTATTGGAAACAAGTGTGTTGTCCAGTTTAGGCTTGTGTGGTAGCCCAAACAGGACAAAAGCCAAATTGATTAAGGGACTATTCTATTACTAATCTCAACTCTTTGATTCTATTCTGATTCTTTAAACTTTTCTTAAAGTATGAATTTTATATCAAAATTTACAAGATTAATAGATGATAGATAGATAGATAGATAGATAGATAGATAGATAGATAGATAGATAGATAGATAGATATACATTTTAAATTTTGCTAAGATATGGATGGTCATATAGAATACTAAATAATTCTAGAAAAAAGGCTTCAATTAGCTGCATATATATGTCTTTGTGTTCGAGTCTCTTATCAGTTTTCTGCAGGAAATCACAGTCAGGCCTAACATCAACTGAAGTCTCCAGGAAGAATATGGGGCCCCACAACAACAACAATTCCACGTGGACAATAATAATATCACTAAGCTGACAAACATCATCTACAGATCAACTTTGAACTACAAGGTGCTCAGAGCAATTTTGAGATGACTAGCTGAGATAATCCAGTCTCAAAGACTACTTGAATAAGGACTTGAGATAAACCCTGAACTTTGGCATTACACACAGACTGGATAATGAAGGATATAGTTACCTTTCCTAGAATTTTACAATTAACCTAAAATTTTTCTTTCAGGATTGTAGCTAGAGTTTTCCTGCCTTGCCCACAGTCAGGACAAATCTCTGTCACCCGCCAGTCCCACAGCTGCTCAGACCCAACCAAGCAAACACAGAAACTTATATTGCTTACAAACTGTATGGCCGTGGCAGGCCTCCTGTTAACTGTTCCTATATCTTAAAGTAACGCATTTCTACAAATCTATACCTTGCCATGCGGCTCGTGGCTTACCAGCATCTTCACATGCTGCTTGTCCTGGCAGTGGCTGGCAGCGTCTCCTTCTGCCTTCCTGTTCTTTTATTTCTCCTCTCTGTTAGTCCCACCTATACTTCCTGCCTAGCCACGACCAATCAGGTTTTATTTATTGACCAATCAGAGCAACTTGACATACAGACCATTCCCCAGTACAGCCAAGTGCAGACCATCTCAGATACCTGCACTCAGGCCCATGGTCCTAATCATCCTCTATGCAAACCTGCTGGGTAACGCCACAAGGAACCCAAGAAGGGCTCCCACAGGACATACATTAACACCCTTCCGCCTGCGGTGTCCCAGCTTCCCGAATGAGGGTCCTCTTTCCTGTCTGTTCGTCTATTTAAAGTATTTTGTTCTGCCTTCTCATTGGTTGTAAACCCAAACACGTGACTGCCTCGTCACTGTCTGAATGTACAGCCCCCTAGGTCTTAAAGGCATATGTCTCCAATGCTGGCTATATCCCTGAACACACAGGGATAAATTTGCCCATACCCAGCAGGAAGCAATTTTAAGAATAAGACGCCCACATTCCCAAAGAGGTGGTGTGGGGCGGGTGGTTTTTCGATCTTTTTAATGGGTTTGGGGTCTGGGAAAATTTTCATTGTTTATGGGGGTTGGTTACAAGTTGTTGTCAAGGGTTAGGAAAAAGGCTAAGCAAAGGAGATTAGATTTAAGGTTCTTGTTTTAAAAAAAGAAAGAAAGAAAAGAAAAGAAGAAAAAGACAATTACTTGTTTTAAATACTTTACATTGGATTGGATTGTTTTATATTGTATACAAATTTGAAATTGATATTGTTAGAAAGTGCTATATGTATATTTCTAATTGTATTTATACCATTCATTTAACAATGTAATACAATTTTCTGATCCTTGAATGCTATTATTACCAACTATTAGGATATAAAGAAATGAAAGTTAGTAGTTAGACATTACAATAGAACTTGTAGTCATATTAGATATGTTTTAAAAATTGAGCAGATATATTTTAGACAGGTCATCTTCAAACCCTTCAGAGATCTACAGAATATGGCATTTAAAATGTTTTAATAACTTAGAAAATTTTTCTTTTTTGAGACATGTCGGCTCCTGGCAGTACCAATCTACTTCAGAGAAAATATGGGCATTGAAGAAACTGCATATGGAGTCAACTTTCATTGTGGCAAAAGTTAGCCACTGGACAACAAAGTATCCTCGAATCAACAGGACAAAATGGACAGACAGAACACGAAACAAGGGACTACTGATTCTTGCCAAAACAAGTGTGGTTATGGCTTTATCAAAAGGCATCTTCTGAGGCCAGGACAATATGGCACCATCCCTAAAGTGGTCTTCAAAATCCAAAAAAGGTACAGTGCCCTTTTCTTCGAAGGCAGCTGAACAGGCAGTGGGCTGATGGCTTCTGATTTGCAATGGAACAGCAGCTGAAACAGTTATTCTTGAAGAGTAACTAAGCTCACGCTTCTCAATAGTAGACTGGCATTTAAGAGAGGGATGTGGAGAAGAAGGGGATGCTGAGATGAAGCCATATATACACAGCCAAGAAGAATGGAGAGCTGAATGTAAAAACCGTCAACAATTTCCAGAATTTAAAATCCTGAATCATGACATGACACTAGTGGAATTCAGGTGTTTCTGGTACATGGACTGCTCTCACTCAATGTGAGGTTGAACTGTTGACCTTGTGTATATCCTACTTCACAAATGAGTCTGTCAGATATGCTAAGCCTATAAGCTGAAGATCATGCCCCAACACTGTGGAGAAACCTCAGGTGACTGTCCAGGCAGCTGGCTGTTTCTGTCAACTCACAAATTTTTTGGAAGTTGCTTGCATACACTTTTGTTTTTATTTTTGTTAGCTAATATTATTTCCTCCTTGGGTCTCTGAGGGAGTTGAAGATTAGTTAGTTGCTGTGGGATGTTCTGTAGGTCCTGTGGGAGCCCATTCTCAGGTTCTTTGTGGCGTTACCCAGCAGGTCCGTATAGAGGATGATTAGGACCATGGGCCTGAGTGCAGGTGTTTGAGATGGTCTGCACTTGGCTGTGCTGGGGGATGGTCTGTATGTCAAGTTGCTCTGATTGGTTAATAAATAAAACCTGATCGGCCGTGGCTAGGCAGGAAAGATAGGCAGGACTAACAGAGAGGAGAAATAAAAGGACACAAAGGCAGAAGGAGACGCTGCAGCCGCCGCCATGACCAGAGAGGCTGCAGCCGCCGCCATGACCAGAGAGGCTGCAGCCGCCGCAATGACCAGAGAGGCTGCAGCCGCCGCCATGACCAGCAGCATGTGAAGACGCCAGTAAGCCACCAGCCACATGGCAAGGTATAGATGTATGGAAATGGATCAATTTAAGATAAAAGCACAGTTAGCAAGATAAGGACAGTTAGCAGGAAGCCTGCCACGGCCATGCAGTTTGCAAGCAATGTAAGTGTCTGTGTTTATTTGGTTGGGTCTGAGCGGCTGTGGGACTGGCGGGGGACAGAGATTTGTCCTGACTGTGGGCAAGGCGGAAAAATCAAGCTACAGTTAGTTATAGTTGAAGGTTAGTTAGTTACAGTTGAAGATTAATTAAGATAGAAAGTGAATTAGATACATTTTGGACTTACCAAAATAGGATAGATAATGGAATTATTTTCTCTGATTTGTCAAATACAAATGGACTAGACATTGTTTAGGTATTTATTACTTGTATATATTGTATATAGTTATTGTACTTTTGTATATAGTTTTTCTTTTGTTAGTTATAACCTTTTGCTTTTTTTCTTTTTATTAAAATAGAAAAGGGGAAATATTGTGGTATTTTATTTGTACTGAAATGTGATTTTAATTGTATGTTAATAAATAAAGTTGCCCGGGGGTCAGAGCTATTAGAGCCATAGCAAGTGCATGGCAGTGTTGGCACATGCCTTTGATCCCAGCACTTGGTAGACAGAGTCTCTGTGTGTTCAGGGATACAGCCAGCATTGGAGACCCACACCTTTAAGACCTGGAGGGCTGTACTTACAGGCAGTGACGAGGCAGTCACGTGTTTGGGTTTACAACCAATGGGAAGGCAGAACAGAAAGACTATCTAAAGACAAACACATGGGAAGTGGGTCTCTTTCGGAGAGGTAGGACCACCGCAGGAGGAAGGGTAAGGTTTTAGCTCTGATCTCTGACCTCTTGGCTTTCTTCTTTACATTGGTTCTGTGTTTCTTATTTAATAAGACGGTTGGTTACATCTACAGTCCTTGGTCCATGAGCATCTCAAGAGAAACAGTGATGTTTTACTATATATTAAAATGACTCTGAGCCTCAGCCTGGTCATCATAGGCAGCTTGCCTATTAAGGAAGACTATAGGCTCCAACACAACCTTCATCAAATGGTGCCAGTCATAAGTCTATAAATGCATTGCTCATTGCTGTAGGACTTACTCAAAATACAGTGAGTCAGACCTGATTCATTAGCAGCCTTATGGACCAAAGACAGGTCTGTAAGAGAGGTAGGTATCCATAGCTGGCTGGCCACATTAGGGCCCACATTAACTGGAAATTCCATGGTGGGCATACGCAACATCATAAGTGGAGTAAGTTGGGAGGTATGCAGAGTAGCTGGCTCAACATGCAGACATACAGGCAAATCCCTCCGTGGATACTGACTGCAGGGGGGGGGGTAGCCACTCTTGGCATGGGGAGAGGAGAGGGGCTGCTGCATTCATTTCCTCTCTCTTTCCATTCTTTACTTTCTGCCTATTCTCATCCATCTCTGTCAGCAGAGACAGAGGAAATATCAGTCATGGATGGAATGAGGCAATAGATAAGTTTTTGTCACATTGTTCCTAGCAGTCCTTATTGTGGCCTTAATGATCCCACTCAGTAGAGGGCAATTTGAGGCCAGCTATTACAGCCAACAAAATGGGCATAAAAAACAGTTGGAGGGTTACTCCTGAAGCCACTTCCCTTTTTCTGACCAAGAACAGAACTTTCGTTCAAAGATCAGGTTACCACATGTTCTCTGAAGAGATTCATGGAGCAAGCACCACAGCCTCTGTCCAAAATCTTTCTAGTTCTGAAGTTGTAGCCCAGAGCCCCTGGCTGGTTAGGAGGGACTTGAGGGCTCCAATAGGGACCTCTTTATGGTGAGGGAGGAAATTTCCCATAGTGGTAGAAGGTGTGATAAACAGCAGTGACTACAGCTCTGTTTCCTGAGGGTCTAGCCCTTAACTGGAAATGTCAGGCAAGCCTGAACAAAAGTATGGGCCACCCCACCATACAGACAGACTCACAAACAAGACAAACAAAAGGAAGAAAGTGGGAGTCCCAGTGCTTACCTGCCAAAGGGACCAAAAGCACACAATGTAAAGGGGCCTACTCACCAAAATATACTGCTCAAGGAGGGGGTGCTCAACCAGTTCTATGCCTGAGGAAAAGAAGACAAACAGTCCCGGTTTGAGCACCAGTTATAGCAGGGTCCTATGCTGTTGTTCCCTTTGGGGGAGGGGGCCAAGTAGGCACATAGTCATTGACACAGACTCCAGGAGAATGTTGAAACATGCTCAGTTTATTCAGGAAGAGGCAAGCCTTATATACCCTCCAACCCACCCTGGGGGAAGGTCTGATAAATATGCTTCTGCTGGTATGACATGGCTCCCTCTCAATAGTCCAGATCATCTCCAGATCATCTCTCAGCTGCTGTTGCTAAGGCCCTTAGGCAGGCCCAGGTTAGCTCTTAGAAAGTATATTTATTACTGATTTGGGCTAGCTGGACTTCAAGCCTGTTAGGGATGAGTCATGCCACACACAGTATGTCATTTATTTTGGGTCAACATTAACAAAAGGTCATCCATATTACGTTTTATATAAATAGAAGGTCAAGCTTGGTGGACAGGAAACAAACTTTATTAACACATGCCTATCATATACTATAACTACTTGGCATGCCTTGAGGTATCAGGTTTCATTGATATCTCCGTGCTGGCTCATTGAGATTGACAAAAGCAATGTTAAAAGAAAAATTTTCAATCCTGATGAGCTAGCAGTATCATGAAAAAAAAAACAGTTTATTAAGTCTATTATTATAAGAAAACAGCCCAGTAGAACTGCAGTGGGGCTAGGATTTGTAGACTGCAATGGTCTCAGGTTAAATAAGTACATATTGGGGAATATTATTTTAAGGTGTGTTACTTTTGCTTATGTTGCATTTGTTTAACTCTGTGAAGCTGTGTTACTGTGCCTGTCTTAGACACCTGATGGTCTAAAAAAGGACTGAATAGCCAATAGCAAGGCAGGAGAAAGGATAGGCAGTGCTGGCAGGCAGAGAGAATGTATAGAAGGAGAAATCAGGAAGGAAAAAAAAAGGACCCAGAGGAGGAGTAAGAGAACAAGGAGAGGAGGACACTAGTGGCCAGCCACCCAGCCAGCCATGGAATAAGATATACAGAAGAAAGGAGAAAACCTGGAGGCAATAGGTTGATAGGATAATTTCAAGTTAAGAAAAGCTAGCTAGAAACAAGCCAAGCTAAGGCCAGGCATTCATAAAGTAAAAATAAACCTCTATTTGTGATTTATTTGTGAGCTGGGTGGCAGGCCGCCCAAAAGAGCAAAAACTAACAAGTATATCTTTTCATAAAAAACAAACTGGTAAAAACCTTTATTTTTATTTTTTTCTAAAAAATACAGGATTATTTCAAGTACTGGTAGATGGTTCAATATGCCTTCTGTGGTATTATTTTTGTAGAGAGGCCAGTTTTTCTTTGGAGAGGGTCCATTGATCCACTCAAATAAGTTGACGAATTTTCCATAGGAGACCATTGGGTGTTGGCCATTCTAGATAAATGGCTCCCATCAAAAAGACTCTTCCTTAGTCTTTACTTTGAGCAGAGTTTCCAATTGTTGAATTCAGTCTCATCCCCATGAGTTTATGGTCACATCAAGTACCAAAGACTTTAAAACATCTAATTTTAAAACAGCTTCTTCTTTTCTCAGACAAAGGCATTAAGAAATTCTGAGATCTGTCATATCTGAGACACAGTTTATGTATCAAAATCCTCAACTGAATTTTCTACCTGGACCAGTAAATAGGCCTGTGATTCAAGGCAATGACTGCCAAATCAGCCTGGGTACTCAATATACCCTGGAACTGTATCTTTTATTAATATCCCATATTCTGATCTCTGTTTAGTAATTAAAGTATTATACTGTCATTCCATAAATATGGTGTGGTATTCGAAATTCTATGTTGCAATAAAAGCAGCTGTGCAATCTTGTTTTAGCCAGAATATTGAGGGCTTTATTTACCAGTGCCACAGTACAAACCTTCCTCAGGTGATCTGATTCAATAACTCTTGGATAGACAATTAAACTTCAAGAGTCTAACTGCTTTTGCTCAATAAGAACTCCACAGATTGTGTTGTTTGGGCATTTTGATTGGGAGTTAAAATATAAGCTCCCTTTTCTTTTAAATCAGCAACTTCATTGTCAGGAGAAGTCACAAGTAGATCTTCCTATGCTAATTGTGTTGATTTCCCAGAAAGGTTGGCCAGAATTTCTCTGATTAGTTAGAAGATTGCCTTGTTTATCAATGAATTCAATTAACACTTTTCTTTCTTTCTTTCTTTCTTTCTTTCTTTCTCTCTCTCTCTCTCTCTCTCTCTCTCTCTCTCTCTCTCTCTCTCTCCTTCTTTCTTTCATAGCCAAAATTTTTCCTGTGTCTCACAACTGCTCAATCCCAAATAAAGCTTTTTTTATTAATTACAAACTGTTTGGTCTATGGCTCAGGCTTATTGCTAACTAGCACTTTTATCTTAAATTAACCCATTTCTATTAATGTATGTATCACCACGTGTCTCATGCTTTTACCTGTGTTCCATTACAGCTTGCTCCCCTGGCAGCTTACAGCATCTTCCCTGACTCTGCCTTTCTTTTCTCCATATTTTTGTTTGGATTTTCCGCCTGGCTCTAGCCTATCTTGCCATAGGCCAAAGTAGCTTCTTTATTAACCAATGTTAGCAACACATATTCACAGCATATAAAAAGACCATCCCATAGCACTTCCCCTTTTCTGTCTAATCAAAAGGGAGAGTTTTTATTCTAATGTAGTATAATTACATATAACAAAACGGTTATTAAGCAAGAATTACAGTTATAATATCTAGTCTATTTGTATTTGACAAAATTAAATAAAATATTCTACCATCTATCCTATCGTTGAGTCTAAGGTTTTATATCTAATTTACCTTATATCATACTGAGGAAAAGTATAATTATAACTATCTAGTCTTCAACTCCATCAAAGACCCTGGAAGGACATTATCTGAGTAAACAGGAAGTTCACTGCAAACAACTTCCAAAATTCTAGAAATGACAGACATCTGGCTGCATGGATGGTCATCCAAAGTTCCTCTGTAATGTTTGGGCATCTATCTTCTTCAGCCTGCAGGCCTAGAGTCTCTGACATACTTTTCAGTGAAGCAAGAAATTTGAAGGACTCTTCTACCTATTGGCAAAGTTCATCATTTACTTTTCTCTGTGTTCGGCAGAATGTCTAACAGTTTCCTCTGTGAAGCAAGAACCTGAAGGGCCATCTCACCTTGTTTTGGCAAAGTTCATTGCTTACCTTCCTATGGGTCTTACATGTCAAGTTTATCAAGCAGTTCAGGCAAGATCCCAAATGGCTTGCCCAAATGGCTAGCCTTTTCCACATTGTAAGCAAACTCAATAACAAGTTTATTTCAATGTCCATCATCCTCTTTGAAATAATTGGTGCTGCCAGAAGCAGACATGTCTCACCGTCTAGAAAAATCTAAGTTCTTAAAACATTTTAAATGCCATATTCTATGTCTTTGAAGTGTTTGAAGATTACCTATCTATCTTAAATATATTTTTGCAAACATAATACCTTAAATAATAGAAATATACATATATAACAAAATTGACCTCAAATTTATATTAGTAAACCAAAATCCATACCAATGTAAAGTATTTTGAGATTAATAGTTATTTTTTAGATTAAAGTAGATTCAATAATCTACCTTTTCTCATCATTTTTATATCATATACCCCCACTTTTTTTAGAAAGAGATTGACTATGACCATTAACCATTTATAATCAACTCCCTTTAAATGAAAGCAAACATCTATAAACAATATCTTGGGAATTTGAGTGTAGTTTTCTATACTACTTCTGGCTGATTGAGGGCACTGATAATTTTATGGGGATCCTGAGAAAATTTAGAATTATGGTAAAATCCTGACTGAGGTATTTTGTGTAGTTTGTTCATCTCAGCCAGTAGCATTGAAGATGTTGTGGTTGTTGGATTATCTGGGCCATTATTCCCATTGGAGACCTTTCAGAGGATCTTGCTTGATCAAACCATATTAACTGGGAAGCAATCCATAGGTTCTCATCTTCTGTGGAAACAAAAGCAAAACCTCTTTTCTAAAGCAGCATATCCTTAGACCCAAATTTTGAAGTCAAGATACTTTTAAAATGTATATGCTGGGTTAGCTTATCAGCCCCCATAATCAAATGTCTGTCTGTAGTAAGCTCATTAACAGTCAAAAATTCAAAGAAAACACAATAATATACATAATCCAGTCTCTTTGTATTTTCCATTTTCCCATGGCTTATTTTATTTTATATTACTTTTATTGTCTCTTCAAAGATTTTATTTTAATTATTTATTTTTTATAACTATCTATACTCTTTCTTCTCTCTCTCAAGCCTACATACATTTTTTTAAATATATCATGACCTGCTTAGAGGTCTTTCTGTCTGAATCTGTTTTCACTGTTTCTTAACCCTTTGTCTGTATGAGAAAAAAACCTTGACCTACCCGCAGCGTGCTAGCTGCCAGAGCTTGTGGTGATAGCTTAAGACTGTAGGCTGCAGCTGGGAGAATCCTCTCTTTACAATGGCCAGTGTAAGAAGTTGTGGGAACCTGCCATGCAGTGCACAGCTGTGCTCTTAAGCCTGTGGCTGTGCTCTCAAGCCTGCAAGTAGTGGCTTGGAGGAGTCTCTTTGTATTGTGGCAGTGAGAGATTGTGGGAGTCTGCCATGTTCAGCTGAGGCCCACCATGACTAGGAGACAACATTCTGTACCACAGTCCACAATGAGGGACATGAACTAGGAAGCTGCTCTTGGCTCTATTTTAGAAGTTTTTTGTTAAACTCTCAGGTTTTATGTGGAAATTCTCACCAAACATTGGGTGCCAAATGTAGCCATAAGTTTTCCTGTGTCTCACAGCTGCTTGGTCCCAAATAAAAACACAGAGGCTTATATTAATTATGAACTGTTTGCTCTATGGCTCAGGATAATTAGGCTAACTAACTTTTTTATCTTGAATTAATCTGTTTCTATTAATCTATGTATTGCCACATGTCTTGTGGCTTTACCTGTGTTTCATTAAAACTTGCTCCCCATGGTGGTTTGCAGTGTCTTCCCTGATTCATCTGCCTTTCTTTGGCCAGAATTTCCGAGATTAATTAGAAGATGGTCTTATTTATCAAATTTAGAATGAAGCCAAGTCTCTCTCTCTCTCTCTCTCTCTCTCTCTCTCTCTCTCTCTCTCTCTCTCTCTCTCTCTCTCTCCTCTCCCTCTCCCTCTTTCCTCTCTCTCTCTTTGTGTGTGTGTGTGTGTGTGTGTGTGTGTGTGTGTGTGTCTTTCTCTCATCAGAGACATGATTTTGGTGCCTTTTGTATGTCATACATATTTTTAAATTTTATTTTTTATGTATTTTTTAAGTATGAGTGTTCTATTTGCATGAATGGGTACATGCCAGAAGATGGCATCAGATCCCTTTATAGATGATTATGAACCACCTTGTGCTTGCTGGGCATTGAACTCAGGACCTCTGGAATATCAGCCAGTGCTTTTAACCACTGAGCCATCTCTCCATCTCTGTCATAAATATTTTGTTTGTTTTTTCCTATTACATCTTATGAGCCCCATGTTGCCATAACTAAAACATTTAATTTGTTTTAGTTTCTACTTGAAGGGGTCAGCCTTACAAATGGAGCCCATATTTGAGTAGATTCTGCTATAATTTCTCCAAGATTTTAGTGTAGCTGGTAGTGGGCATATAGCCTATTAATTTTATAAACTGTCATTTTCAAAAGTAAGATTCATAATACACATATCCCTAAAAACAGCTTGGGGTATAGTTTTCCTTAGATTGTCATAGTTTAAAATTTGCCTTCTAAATTTTGCTGAAATGAAGAGGGAGTTTTATCTGGTGTGGTCTTTTTGTCCAAGCTCTAGTGCAAACAACGCAGACATGATTTTTACCTAAGTCATCACAATGAAAATATCTTTCAGGTTCTATCCAAAGTTAGCTGTTATGATGTAATAACCACAGGCAGATTAATATTTTTTGTTTCTAAGAGTCTGTGCTATCACTTCCTCATGTCCTGATTCTTGAAACTACAAATTCGGCAGACTCTAAATAATTTTGTGCCTGGAGATCTCAGTCATGGTGAATCATTTACCTAATGTGTTCTGAGGGATTCTAAGCCCCCCAAATGGGACTTCTATACTTTGTAGTGCCTATGACTTTAACTTCTCCACAACAACTCATGAATATCCCCAAGAGGCACCTTTGTGCAGGAACCCATGATGTAGTTCTCAAGCTGTTCCTCAAACTGAAAAAAGATTTTCCATCTTTAAGAAAAGGCTGCAAGAAATAAATATGAAATAATCCTCCTCTGAAGTGATTTATTAGGGAAGGAAATACCTATATTCCCAGTGGATGTCAAACATAATGGTCTTTGGCAAATCCAATGACTACCAAATAGAAATCTTTCACCTTATTTAATTATGGCAACCTCTATAAGCCTTAATTCTGGTGAAATGTGTTAATACCAAGGTATGAAGGAAGAAATGGAGAGAGTAGTCTGATATTTGAAAAAAGAATCAGGAGAGAAATGGACTTCACAAATGGTAGTTGGGAATGCCTGGATGAGGTATTGGAAGGTTTTTTTTTTTTTTTTTGAAGAGACATACATTATTGATAGAGTTTTTCCTGATTGCCACAAAGAAAGTTACCTAAGCACCAGGGAGATGAAGAGGTTGACCAGATAAGTTAGGAATAGAACATATTTTTCCTATCAAGTGTCAGTGTGGCCTTTCCACAATGATAGGGGGCAATGTTTATTCGTTTTAGAATGACAATATTAACTTCTGTTCTGGTTCCCCCATGTGGGTGAAATTTCCCATGCAGATGAATAGGGTCAAGGGAATTTATTCCCTACAGAATGGGAAGGTAAGGTGACAAAGGGAGTTAGAGCTCTGTTTATCATGTCTGAGGGAAGTCCCATCATTTTACAAGATTACTGTAGCATGAATCTTAATGGTATTTATTAATAAAATCAAACCTGAGGCCAGTTATTGGGGTGAACTCTGGAAGATCAAAGAAGCAGAACAAGCCATGGCCACCTCACCTTCCCAGTTCCTCAGCTGATTCTGTTTCCTCTGACTGGAAGCCTCTGAGTCCTCATCTGAATGGATCTCAGCTGAACTGTAGCTCAATAATCTAAAAGCTTAACTAGCCAAATGCTTAAACAGCCAAATGCTTCTAGTTTCTGGTTCTCACGCCTTATATACCTTTCTGCTTTCTACCATCACTCCCTGGGATTAAAGGCTCACTTTCTGGGATTAAAGGTGTGAGTCACCATGCTTGGCTGTATAGTTGAACAGATGGATTTCTGCCTCTGGAAAGCTAGGATTAAAGGCATGTGCTACCACTACCTATCCTCTATGTTTAATATTGTGGCTGTTCTGTCTCTGACCCCAGATAAGTTATTAGGGTGAGCAATATTTTGGGGAACACAATACCACCACAGATTACTCAGGATGCCAGAAAATCAAGGATTTCCCAGAGTCTTCTATAATGATTATCATTTAGATACACTGACTTTATATCTGTTCAAATCCAGGGAAGGGTTATACAAATACCAACAAGAGAGCTCTACAATTCCTGGGTAAGTACTAACAAAAATATTATGGAGATATTCTGCAAGTGGATTACTACTGAATATTCTCCTTGGGATGGAGAAATAATTTTATTTCTGAATAAAAGAATCTCTCCAAAAGGAGAAGGGGGTGATTGTTGGTGGGCAAGCCACAGGTGAAAGGTGACTATTGAAAACCCAGGGTCTAGGGGTCTAGATACATCTGGTGTGGGTTATCTGAGAGAGAAAAAAATGTATGTACACTATGTTCTTATGTCTGTTAACTTTATTCCTCTAAGACAAAATTCTATCAATACAGCTATAGCTCCATCAGGCATTTAAGGCAGAAATAATTCTAGATACACCAAGCTCTATATCCATCTACTTTATTTCTCTGGGATGAAATCTTGTCTCCACAGCTTCAGTTCCATCCAGCTCCCTAGCTCATAGTCCTGATAATGACTAAACTCCTATGATTCCAGCCTCATCTTCATTCTCTGTATCCTATTTCTCCATCTCTACTCCTGGCTCTACCCAGGATCTGCTTACCCTCTATGGAACCTCTGTCTTTCTCTCTTCTGTCTCGCCATGCCATTCTGTCTGTTTCTACAGAAAATGCCTGTCTCCCCTTCCTTTCCCTAGCCTGTGGTTCTCTGCCTCCTCAGGAATGTTGCTCTACCTTCCACCTTGATATGTAAAAACCTATTTTGTCCTCAGTCATTTGCTCTGGAGAGCCACTAGGCCACAAGGCAAGGAGCTGGTCTGAGCTTCATTTGCACAAGAAACAAAGCTATGCATCTCCCACCAGCTTGTCTTTGCCTAAGTGACCTTATCCAAGTACTGCCTCCATCAGGGAAGTTCAGCAGATCTGGGGAGCTGAACTGTTGTTAGGCAAATGGTCTGGAAATATTTTGGCATGTAAGAATTTCATAGCAGAAGACAGCTGAAATATTAATGGCTAGATAACACCAAATATTCATAATAAATGGCTTGCCTTTTGACAGACCCTTGGCTGGTCAAAGTATAGCTTTAATACACAGCTAAATCTCTATAATATATTCTTGAGGCACACAAGAGGTGACAGAGGAATTAATCGGGTAACACGAAAACAGTGGCCTCCATAATGAGAAATTAGCAGGATTGTGAGGGTCCAAGACAGAAATTAACAGTTATAGATGACTGAGGGGTTCGCTGCAGGTATCCAAGTAGGGAAGCAAGCCACGTGAAGAGTTAAGAATGAAAATGCAGTGCAGATTGACTTTGTCAACCTTGATCATTCTTTGCAGTGTATAGTAATAACAGGCCATTTTCTCTCAATGTATTTAAGCCTAGTACAATTTGGAAAAAAGTTTCCTGGTTTGATACAATCCCCATTGCACAAAGAAGTGCAATTCCATTGAAACTCACATTAAAGCCTAACACTAACCTAAACACTAATCCTACACCTAAGCCCTAACACTAACCCTAACCTCAACACTAACCCTAACTCAAAACCCAAACCCAGCCCTATCCCTATCCTTAAACCTAACCCTAATCCTAACTCAAAATACTAACCCTAGCCCCAACCCTCAACCTAACCTAGCCAGAACCCTAAAATAATTACATTTCTCTATTCCTTTTCCTTCCCCAGTCTCTCCCATATACCCCTCTTGTTCTCTTTCAAATTCATGACCTCATCAAAAATAAACTAGAAGTTAACTTCTAATGTATTTGCAAAATATTTTAAAGTTATTTTGCTTTTGGAAGTAGGGGAATAGTTCAATACAATTATACATGCTAGGGAGTTTATAATCTCCATAAATATTACATTTAAATAGATGTAGTTTTCAAATACTTTCATTTTTATTTCAGTGTTTAAGGATGTAGAACCATTTACCATCATTTCACATATTTTTTTTTAATTTTATAATTAATTTAATTTTACATATCAGCCATGGATTCCCCTGTCCTCCCTCCCCCCAACAAATCCCCCCATTCCCACCTCCTCCAAGGCAAGGCCTCCCCTGGAGATTCAGCTCAGCCTGGTAGATTCAGTTAAGGCAGGTCCAGTGCCCTCCTCCCTTCACATAGGCTGAGCAAAGTGTCCCAGCATAGGCTCTAGGTACCAAAAAGCCAGCTCATGCACTAAGGACAGGTCCCGGTCCTACTGCCTGGGGGCCTCCTAAATAGTTCAAGCTAATCGACTTCTCACTTATCCAGGGGGCCTGATAGAGTTCCATGGGGGTTCCTCAGCTATTGTTTCATAGTTCATGTGTTTCCACTAGTTTGGCTATTTGTCCCTGTGCTTTTTCCAATCATGGTTTCAGTATCTCTTGCTCATATAATCTCTCTTCTCTCTCTCACTGATTGGACTCCTGGAGCTCTACCTGGGGCTTGGCCATAGGTCTCTGCATCTGCTTCCATCAGTCACTGAATGAGAGTTCTATCATGACAGTTAGGGTGTTCGGCCATCCGATCACCTGAGTAGGTCAGTTCAGGCTTTCTCTCGACCATTGCCAATAGTCTATTGTGGAGGTATCTTTGTGGATTTCTGGGGACCTCTTCAGCACTTTGCTTCTTCCTATTTCCCTGGGGTCTTCATTTATCATGGTATCTCTTTCCTTGTTCTCCCTCTCTGTTCGTAATCCAGCTGGGATTTCCCGCTCCCATAAGCGATGTTTCCCCTGACCCTTGCCCTTCATTACCTCCCCCATCATGTCCAGTTTGCTCATGTAGATCTTATCCATTTCTCTGTCATTGGACAATCGCTGTGTCTTTCTTAGGGTCCTCTTTACTAGGTAGCCTCTATGGAGTTGTGAGTAGCAGTCTAGTCATCCTTTGTTTTACATCTAGTATCCACCTACGAGTGAGTATATACCATGTTTGTCTTTCTCAGTCTGGGTTACCTCACTCAGGATGATTTTTTCCTATATCCATCCATTTGCTTGCAAACCTCATGGTGTCATTGTTTTTCTCTGCAGAGTAGTACTCCATTGTGTATATGTACCACATTTTATTTATCCATTCTTCAGTTGAAGGGCATCTAGATTGTTTCCAGGTTCTGGCTATTACAAACAATGCTGATATGAACATAGCTGAGCAAGTGCCCTTGTGGTATGATTCAGCATTCCTTGGGAATATGACCAAAAGTGGTATAGCTGGGACTTGGGGGAGATCGATTCCCAATTTTCTAAGAAAGCGTCATATTGATTTCAAAAGTGGCTGTACAAGCTTGCATTCCCACCAACAGTGGAGGAGAGTTCCCCTTGCTCCACATCCTCTCCAGCATAAGCTGTCTTCAGTGTTTTTGATCTCAGCCATTCTGACAGGAGTAAGATGATATCTCAGAGTCATTTTGATTTGCATTTTCCTGATGATTAGGGATGTTGAGCAATTCCTTATATGTCTTTCAGCCATTTGAGCTTCTTCTGTTGAGAATTCTCTGTTAAGCTCTATAGCCCATTTTTTAATTGGACTGTTGGGCATTTTGAAGTCTAATTGCTTGAGTTCTTTATATATTCTGGATATCAGTCCTCTGTCAGATGTGGGATTGGTGAAGATCTTTTCCAATTCTGTAGGCTATCGCTTTGCCTTGTTGACCGTATCCTTTGCTCTACAAAAGTTTCTCAGTTTCAAGAGGTCCTATTGATTAATTGTTTCACTCAGTGTCTCTGCTACTGGTGTTATATTTAGGAAGTGATCTCCAGTGCCAATGGGTTCAAGAATACTTCCTACTTTCTCTTCTAGCAGGATCAGAGTAACTGAATTTATGTTGAGGTCTTTGATCCATTTGGACTTAAGTTTTGTGCATGATGACAGATAATGGATCTATTTGCCATCTTCTACATGTTGACATCCAGTTATGCCATCACCATTTGTTGAAGATGCTTTCTTTTTTCCATGGTACAGTTTTGGCTTCTTTGTCAAAAATTGTATGTTCATATGTGTGTGGATTAATGTCAGGGTGTCCAATTTGATTCCATTGGTCCACATGTCAGTTTTTATGCCAATACCAAGCTATTTTTTATTACTGTAGCTCTATAGTAGAGCTTGAATATCAGAGATCGTGATGCCTTCAGAGGTTGTTTTATTGTACAGGATTCTTTTGGCTATCCTGTGTTTTTTGTTTTTCCATACAAAGTTGAGTATTATTCTTTCCAGGTCTGTGAAGAATTGTGTTGGGATTTTGATGGGGAGTGCATTGAATCTGTAGATTGCTTTTGGTAAATTTGCCATTTTTACTATGTTAATCCTACCTATCCATGAGCATGGGAGATCTTTCTATTTTCTGACACCTTCTTCAATTTCTTTTTTCAGGGACTTAAAGTTCTTGTCATATAGGTCCTTCACTTGCTTAGTTAGAGTTATCCCAAGGTATTTTATATCATTTGTGGATATTGTATCACTGATTTCTTTCTCAGCCCATTTGTCATTTGTATATAGGAGGCTACTGATTTTTTGAGTTAATCTTGTATCCTGCTACATTGCTATAGGTGTTTATAAGCTGTATGAGTTCCTTGGTCGAATTTTTTGGGTTCACTTATGTATACTATTATGTCATCTTCAAATAGTGAAAGCTTGATGACTTCTTCCTTTCCAATTTGTATCCCCTTGATCTCCTTATGTTGTCTTATTGCTCTGGCTAAAATTTCAAGTACTATATTGAATAAGTGTAGGGAGAGTGGACAGCCTTGTCTTGTTCCAGATTTTAGTGGAATCACTTTGAGTTTCTCTCCATTTAATTTGATGTTGGCTGTTGGCATGCTGTAAATTGCATTTATTAGGTTTAGGTATGTTCCCTGTATTCCTGATCTCTCCAAGACCTTTATTATGAAGGGGTGTTGGATTTTGTCAAAGGCCTTTTCTGCATCTAGTGAGATGATCATGTGTTTTTTTTTTCTTTGAGTTTGTTTATATGGTGTATTACATTGACGGACTTTTGTATGTTGAACCACCCTTGCATCCCTGGGATGAAGTCTACTTGATCATGGTAGATAATTGTTTTGATGTGTTCTTGGAGTCTGTTTGCCTATGGGTTATTTTTATTACTTCCTTTGTGAATAATATCGTAAGGTTGTCCGCCAATTTTATGGGAACCTTTTGTCTTTTCTTAGCCAATGTTTGATGTTCTTTTTATGATGTCCATATTAGTCTTTTTCTAAATGAAGAGCTACAAGTGACTTTGTTTGTTTTTCCAAAACACATCCTGTCAGACTCGTCTGTGTGACTATATCCATTGCTGTTCACAAATTTTTGTTTGCTTCCATGAAGAATCTAATTTTTAAAGCAAATTCCTCTCCCATGGCTATATCTTGAAACAAGTCCAGTGGATCTCAACCTATGGCTGTGGTTACAACACCTTTGGGGGACAAACAATTTTTTCACTGGGGTCACATACCAGATATCTAGCATATCAGATGTTTATATTACAATTCATAACAGTAGAAAAATTGATGTTATGAAGTAGCAATGAAATAATGTTATTGTTGGGGTAACCACAGCATGAGGAACTGTATTAAAAGGCAGAAGAAATAGAAAGGGTTAATACCATTCATTCTTCTAACTGTTTCAAAGTTCCTAGTCTTATATTGGGATATTAGATTCATACTAAATTGTTATTTATTTTTTATAGAGGGAGAAATGTGATGAACTGATGAAAAGTTTCTCTTATTGAAGAGGAATCTTCACATGTTCATAGTATCTTTGTATTTAATATAATTAGAATATCAACATATACTTAACTATGAAGTTAGGCCCTATTCCATTGGTTAATATTTCTTTTTAGAGCTAAACTATTTTATGTTTTAATAACCTTTCTGTACTATATACTTAAATTTGCCTCAATTAAAACCCCAATACTTTTTTCATACTTTGTCTTATTTATTTATTTATCTAGAAAATTTGTATATTGATATAGAGATTAGATTGTACTAATTATCTGATGTTTTTGAATAACAGCATAATTTTATATGATTATTAAAAATCTATAAATAAGTCTGTGACCTAGCTAATTTTGTAATAATTATCTGTCCATCAATGTGTTAGAATACTCTCAAATTTCACACTTTGCTGTTTTATATACACATATATAAGTATACATCTATTTGTTCTAATATCTAGATACTTTTCCTTCTTGTTATGTTTGTTTTATTAATAGTTTTATTACTTAAATGTGACTTTTCTTTTTTTCCTCTTATAGAATTATACCTATTGAAGCTAATATATTAGGTATATCAATTATTTTAGTTTATAATATAGTTACTATATTTATTAATATAATATTTTTTGTATAATCCTGTAATATTTTATACATATAGAACCACATTTTCTCAAGTCAGGATATTTTCACATCTTCAAGGTCTATTTTCATTAAATGTATGCCTGACTTATTTTGTTAAAATTTACTATACTCCATAGAGTAAAATATTTTCATTTTTGTTAATGGTTTTTGAGAAATGCTATAATATATTCCTGTATTATTTAGATACTGGTTATGGATTTTCCATTCTTGCATTTTCTCTGTGACATTGTGCTCTTTTTAGAGAGTTTATGCTGGTTATGTTTTCCCACCACATACAATTGATATACATCAAACTCTCTGTCTCTTTAACTCCTCTTCATCCTCCTCCATTTCAATCTCTCTATCTACTGCTATGAACATGATTTTGAGAGCAGATGCCTACTGACCATGGCTGTGTCCATAGTGTAATATCCCCTTGTTCTCCCCCCTCCTGCCCCACTCCCCTTCCCTCCAGCCCACCCCCCATTCCCACCTCCTCCAGGGCAGACTCTCCTGAGGACTGAGATCAACCTGGCAGACTCAGTCCAGGCAGGTCTAGTCCCCTCCTCCCAGGCCGAGCCAAGCGACCCTGCATAAGCCCCAGGTTCCAAACAGCCAACTCATGCAATGAGCACAGGACCTGGTCCCACTGCCTGGATGCCTCTCAAACAGATCAAGCCAATCAACTGTCTCACCTATTCAGAGAGCCTGATCCAGTTGCGGGGGGGGGGGGGGCTCAGCCTTTGGTTCATAGTTCATGTGTTTCTATTCGTTTGGCTATTTGGCCCAGTGCTTTATCCAACCTTGGTTTCAACAATTCTCGCTCATATAAACCCTCCTCTTTCTCGCTAATTAGACTCCGGAACTCCACCTGGGGCCTAGCCTTGGATCTCTGCATCCAGATTCCTCAGTCCTTGGATGGGGTTTCTGGCATGACTATTAGATTGTTTGGCCATCCCATCACCAGATTAGGTCAGTTCTGGCTGTCTCTCAACCATTGCCAGCAGTCTATTGTGGGGGTACTCACCTCTGGTCCAGAAGCATTCACTGGTTTCTAAACTGAGCACTAATGACACACTTCCAAAATTCCCTATGTACCAGTGCTTGGAAGTAAGAAGTCCCTAGATTCCTGTTATACAAGTCACTGCAAAGAAAGCAAAACAACATTCCAAGATAACATGTTTCTTCTACAAACAACTCATCCTATAAATTATGGAACCAAATAACAGCAACCTGAAAGAAATTCCAAAAATAAGAGAATTAAAAGAACAATTGCAACAATGTTCAAACAACTCAGATAATATGCTTCCAGGGAACAAAATCAGATAGTTGAAGGAAATAAGGAAGTCAATACAAGATATGAATAGAGCGATATGACAAAGATAGAAGTACTGAGAAAAAGACAAACTGAAATGATCCTGGATAATAAAGCTCAGTAAGTCCAATAAAACCCTCAGTGAAAAGTCATGATAAAAATAGATCATGTGGGAAACAATATAAGGGTCTGGAAACAAGGTGACTAAATTAGATGATTTGGTAAAGTCCAGTGCTAAAATTTCAAATATATACATGAACAAAATGTTAAAGAGCTCCAGGACGCCATGAGAAGATTATGGACATATAAAAGTTAATACTATACCCAAGGCATACAATATATTTTTGACCAAATCATAGAAGTAAAATTTCCAAACCTGGAGAAATACATGCCCATCCAGGAACATGAGGTTATCAAACTCTGAATAAACAGGTCCAGAAAAGAAAACTTCCCACAATATACCTAATTAAAAGAAATTTTAATTTGAATAAAAAGAACAAAGAAAGCAGTTCAAAATTTGAAGCTCACCTGAGGAACACATTATTAGTACAAAAATTCTGAAGCCAGAAGCTCCAAAATTCTGAAAAATCTCAAGTGTCAAACAAAACTATCTCATAAAGCAAAACTATCTGTTAAAATAAAAGAAAGAATAAAATAAAAATCTTCCATGGGCAAAAGGCAGACTGAATGAATTCATCACAACATAGACAGCTCTCTTAAAGAGTCAAGCAAAAAGGATAGAAGAAAACCCTATAAAAGCCACAAACCAGGGAATTATAAACATCTTTCAGTTATAACTCTGAATATTAATTATCTCAATTTACCAACCAAAAAACACAGACTAGAAGGTTGAAATATCAGTGTCCATCATTTTGCACTGTACAAGAAATATAAATTGTTGTTAATGACAGATATCGCCTTAGTGAAATAAGGATTGAAAAAGGTATCCCAAAGAAATGGATCTCCAAGAGAAAGTGTACCTTGCCTATTATCTGACAATGAAAACTATTCATATAACCACTGAACAATAGATCAAAAGGATGATACACTTATCTAAAGCCATACACATTGATGTAAAACAACAAATTTATTTGTAACACAGAGATAGTGACGTTATGTAGTGACACACTACTCATTCACCATTAGGTAAGATTACTGGGGAAAAATGAAATAGAAAAATACTGGAAATCAATGACTTCACAAATAAAAATTTCCTGGCAGATATTTACAGAATATTATACTGAAACAATAAACAATACAAATTATTTTCAAAGTATTGTAGAACTTTCTCCAAATCTGATAACCTATTAGGCCACAAGAACATGTCTCAAATTATCAAAGAAAATTGAAATAACACACTATATTTATCTGACTATAGCAGAACAAAGTGGGACATTAACAGCACTAAAAACTCCAGAAAATGAATGAACTCATACTAAACAACACATTACTGAATGAAAAGTGTGTCCCTGAAGGAATAATAAAAAAAGAAAAATTTACTAGAAGTAAATGTAGAGGAAAACACAAAGTACCACTATCTTTTAGAGAGGATAAAGCCAGTCCTAATAGAAAAGGTATAAGTATCTATTCAAAGGATTTGAGAGATCTCAAATTAATAATCTCATGAAGCACCTCTAGGGCTTAAAATAAGTACAAATTAAACTCAATGGCATGAGATAGAAAGAAGTAATCAAAATTAAACCTTTAATTAGTGAAATGGAAACATTAAAAATGCAAAGAATCAATAAAACATACTGTTTGTTCTTTGAAAGAGTGAATAAGATTGACAAATCCTTAGCCAAAGCAAACAAACAAAGGGAAAAATATCCAACTAAATACAATTAGAAATAAGCCTGGCCTGGTGGTAGCTTTAATTCCAACACTCAGGAGGCAGAGGGGGGTGGTTCTCTGAGTTTGAAGACAGCCCAGTCTACAGAGAGATTTCAGGGACAGACAGGACCATATAAATAAACCCTGTCTCAAAAAACAACAACAACAAAGAAACAAAAACAAAATGGAGAGAAGAAAATAAAAGGGGAGACATTATAAAACATACAAATGAATTTTTACTAAAAAAAATATGAGGACTTGTTTTTAAAAAACATCCATTTCATGAACTTGGACAATCTAAAAGAAATGGACACATTTCTAGATACATACAACATACTGCAATTAAACAAAGAAAAAATAAATAAATAAATCGTTTTTATGCTTCCAAAGCTAGTAACATGATGGAAGCAGTGGTAAAAGCCTCTCTACAACAGAAAAAAATTGTACAAGATTGTATAATAAAGAATTCTGTCAATTTTTCATAGGACTATTTCCAATGATGCTCAGACTCTTCTATAAAATACAAGATGAAAGAAGATAGCCAATGTATCCTTTGAAGCCATGATGACATTTATACCAAATTCAGAAAAAGAAAAAAGAGAAAAGAGAACAAAGAAAATTACTACAGGCCAATCTAGGGGATGGATTTTTATGCAAAATTCTCAATAAAATATTAGCAAACTGATTTCAAGCTCATACTAAAAATATAATTCATCATGACTGAGCTTGTTTGATTACAGAGATTCAGCGATTGTTCAACATGAGTAAATCAATGCATGTTACCTATCATATAAAGACTCAGACAAAAATCACATAATCACTTCATTGTTGAAAAATTCTTTAACACAATTGAACACACATTCATGAAAAAAAGTCAATGAGCAATTAAGAATGAAGGGAGCATACCTCAATATAATAATGGCTGTGTATGACAAACCCAGAGCCAACATTGTACTAAGTGGAGAAATCAGAGTACTCGCTACGATCAGGCAAGAGTGTTCATGCTCTTCACCAATATTCATTAAATATTTGAAGTCTTAGGCAGAGCGATACAAAAAGAGGAGGAAATAAAAGAGATACAAATTGTAAAATTAAAAAAAAGTAAAGTGCTATTACTGGCATATGATTTGATCAAAAAGACAAGTTTAACAGACACACCAGCCAACATGTCTAATATATCAGAGGAATTTCACAAGATGTCATTCTTGGATGAATGACAATAGGCAATCAATAGCTGCTAAGGGAAGGGGTAAGCTTTTTTCAAAGACAAGGGCCATGTTAGGTTAGCTAATCCCCTAAGGTCTGCCCTAAGCACTTGTGAACACACGAGAAAGTAAATGGACACAGTAAGTTCATTGCAAAGATAATCAGTACTCTATACTGTGGAAGAAGTTATGATTTCAAATGGAATGAGGAGGAACACAGAGAAGTTTAATTGGGAAAGCAATGGGTAGAAATGACAAAAATACAGTCCTCCCATTTCAATTTGCCCCTCAAAGTGAAATGGTTTTCATTGAAAAATAAAAAAAAAAAAAGATTCTGAAGACTCCAGTAAAAACTCTTAAGAGTTGATAGTAATTTGAACAAAATGGCAGGATGCAAAAATCAATGACCAAAAACCTGAAGCCTTATGATATATCAATGAGTAACATCCTGAAAAATCAATTGGGAAAAGTATCCCATTAAACACACACACACACACACACACACACACACACACACACACACACAAACACACACACACACACACACCACAAATAATATCTATGAATCTGCTTAACCAATTATATGCAAACAACTACAGTTAAAGTTTTAAGACACAGAAAATATAAATTGATTAGGCATTGGAATTTAAAGAGGCTATGACCAAGCATTGGATGAATTAGTACTGTAAACAGTATATTAAAAAATTAAACAATTATGGGTCAATTAACCTTGTTCTGGGAATGATGAGAGCAATGTCTTTGACAAAGCCTCAAGATTGTACTTTACAACATTACTCTTCATTCTCTGGCTCTTAAGTGAAATATATGGGAAAGTTGTTTTAGAGGGCACATCCCTTACTGTGGGGCTGTTGGAAATTTAAATCTGGTCAGAGGGAATCATTTTTTAAAATATGTGGCTAATGGTAGATTTCTGATAATCTGGTGGATCGACCAACAGCCATATACAAACACATGAGAATCAAAACTTAGAATTAGTGGTTATAAAGAAGAGAAGTGAAGACATGGATTTTGGAGGAGCACTTTCTGGAGAGAGTTAAGAGTGGGAACAGAATTGGGACATGATGATACTTCTTTCTAAATACCTATAAAATTTAAGAATATTAACATTTATTGTGCAGATATTTAGAAATTTTAATCAGTAAAATAGACTTTGAAAGAAATATTTGTGTTACAAATCAAGGCAGTAATTGCTCATTTACATTGGTGTTTGAATTTAACTTCCTGTTAACTGAAACTTCAAATATAGTTGGGAAAAATCATTTGATGGAAGCCTTGCTAAAAATTTATACATACAAAGGTAAATGTGAGCTATAAATGTCAAATATTTATCTTTGTAAATTTATGCAATAAAATGTACACATTTTCAACTCTCTATAGATTTATATCGGTCCCTGCTTATATTAATGCCTATCCTGGACTGATTCCTGTTGATAATTACTTTGAATTAATTAATGGGTATGTTAGTTATATTTCTCTTACTTGTAAATAAACGCTTGACTAAAGCCTTTAAAGAAGCATATTAGTCTGAACAATTGTTGAAAGGCTTTCAGGCCATTACCCCAGTGGAACCCAGAAATAAGAGTTTCAGGATCCCAATGGCTAGTCTCATTATCTGTGAGTATTTAATATGTTTCAGATCTGTATAAAGAGAGCATAGGGTACAAAGAGTGGGAAAAGTAAGTTTTATGTTACAAATAATGTAATCATATGTAACAACAACTATCAATAGATTTAAAATAGAAGGGAACATGATTATGCTACCATCACTGATATGTTAAAAGCAATGTACCAAAGTCATAATATAACTGCTGTGGGATGTTCTGTAGGTCCTGTGGGAGCCCATTCTCAGGTTCTTTGTGGCGTTACCCAGCAGGTCCGTATAGAGGATGATTAGGACCATGGGCCTGAGTGCAGGTGTTTGAGATGGTCTGCACTTGGCTGTGCTGGGGGATGGTCTGTATGTCAAGTTGCTCTGATTGGTTAATAAATAAAATCTGATCGGCCGTGGCTAGGCAGGAAAGATAGGTGGGACTAACAGAGAGGAGATATAAAAGGACAGAGATTTGTCCTGACTGTGGGCAAGGTGGAAAACTCAAGCTACAAATGGCGCCCGAACGTAGGGCTAAAGAAAAAAAGGGCTAAAGAAAAAAAGGGAAGAAAAAAAAAGAGGGACTAAAGAAAAAGGACAAATGAACAGGGATAAAGGTCTGTGTTATGAAAAAAAAAATACTAAAGACAAAGTCCCTTAACCAAGAGGCACTCCAATAAAGTGTGATCTGAGAAGAATCCTCGCGTGGTGGTAAAGAGGATTCAGAACTCAACACACGGAGCGGTGACATCGGTAAGTTCTCCAGGAACGGTGACGTCGGTAAACGCCCCACAGTTCCTAATTCTCTCTTTCAAATAAAAGGAACATAGACAGTTATATAAAGAAATAGAAAGTTTAAAAAAAAATAAAGTCCACAAAGATACCCCCTCAAAAGACTGCTGGCAATGGTCGCGAGACGGCAGGAACTGACCTACTCTGGTGATGGAATGGCCAGACACCCAAATAGTGATGCCATAAACCCCATCCAAGGACTGAGGAATCTGAAGGCAGACATCCACGGCTGGGCCCCTGGTGGAGCACTGGGAGTCTAATTAGTGAGTATGAAGAGGATTTATATGAGCGAGAATTGTTGAAGCCAAGGTTGGATAAAGCACCGGGATAAATAACCAAATGAATGGAAGCACAGGATCTATGAACCAAAGGCTGAGGGGCCCCCAACTGGATCAGGCCACCTGAACGGGTGAGACAGTCAGTTGGCTTGATCTGTTTGGGAGGCAGCTGTGCATTGGTGCCAGGTCCTGGGCTCGTTGCATGAGTTGGCTGTTTGAATCCTGGGACTTATGCAGGGACACTTGGCTCGGTCTGGGAGGGGGGAATGGACCTGCCTGGACTGAGTCTACCAGGTCAACCCCGGTCCTCGGGGGAGACCTTGATCTGGAGGAGGTGGGAATGGGGGGTGGGCTGGGGGGAGGGGTGGGCGAGAGGGGGAGAACAGGGGATTCTGTGGCTATTATGTTGAACTGAATGGTGTTGTAAAATAATAATAATAATAATAATAATAATAATAATAATAATAATAATAATAAAATAAAGTCTTTAAAGAGAAAGTAAAAGTAATATAAAAAATAAGCCATGTAAAGATGGATATCACACAGAGAGTTTGGATTATATTGTCTTTGGGATTTTTAACTGCAGAAAAACATTTGATCGTAAAAGATGTTGAGTTAAACCAATATGTATATATTAAAGATATCTTGACTTTAAAATTTGGATATAAGGATGTGTTACTTTGGAAAGGAGACTCTGCTTTTGTCTCTACAGAAAGCCAGAGGCTATGGATTTTTTCCAGATTGAGATACATCAGGTTTGATCAGCCAAGACCACCTGAAAGGTCTCCGATGACACCATGGCCCAGATGATCCAACATCCAGAATCGTTTCAAGGCAACTGGCTCAGACGATACGGTCTCACGGACTACTCCATGATCCTAAAATTTTCTTTGCATCCCCATAAGATACAGCGCCCCCCTCCAGCAGGAAGTAGTTAAGGGAAGCTACGCCCAAATTCCCAAATATACCAAGCTGGCTTTGGAGATGTGTAAAAGTTAAAACCTTCCTTTTTTTAAAAAAAAAAAGGAAAGGGGAAGTGCTGTGGGATGTTCTGTAGGTCCTGTGGGAGCCCATTCTCAGGTTCTTTGTGGCGTTACCCAGCAGGTCCGTATAGAGGATGATTAGGACCATGGGCCTGAGTGCAGGTGTTTGAGATGGTCTGCACTTGGCTGTGCTGGGGGATGGTCTGTATGTCAAGTTGCTCTGATTAGTTAATAAATAAAATCTGATCGGCCGTGGCTAGGCAGGAAAGATAGGTGGGACTAACAGAGAGGAGATATAAAAGGACAGAGATTTGTCCTGACTGTGGGCAAGGCGGAAAACTCAAGCTACATATAACTTAACAAACAAAATTATATTGAGATTCAAAGGAGCAAATACATTCAAAATTATTAGTATTAAATTTGATTCTTTATTAAAACCGGTGAGAATCTCTCTCCAATTCTCTGTCTTTCTCACTCTCACAAAAATACACACACACACACATACACACACACACACACACACACACACACACACACACACACACGTGTCTGTGCATGTGTATGAGTGTAAATTCATCCATATTTTTAGATTGTGGAATATAAAATTTTAAGTATAGGATCATCTTTTCCATTTGGTCATTTTTGACAAAGTTTTGTCAATCTTAACAATCTTTTCAGATTTTTTTTTGTATTTTTCCCATTAATTTCTGCACTCATTTTGAGTATGTCTTCCTGTCTTCTCATTTGTGATATTATTTTGATTTTCCAAGACATTCAGGCTCATATTTATTTTATTAATTTGAGATGTATTCAATGATTTGATGTATGCATCAACTTTAATATGAACCCAATTTCCTTGGAAAAGCAAAATAGAATTGTTTTCATTTTGTCCCACAAACTTTGATATGCTGTTTTCGTTTTCATTCTATTTTTAGAATTTAAAATTTTCCTTCTTGATTTCTTAACCCCTTCCATTCAGCAGTGTATTGTTTAATTTCCATGAGTTTGTGCAGTTCCTGTAGCTTCTGTTACATTATAAATCCAGTTTTATTCCATTGTGGTCAGATAAAATGTAGGAAGTTGTTTCAATTTTCCTATATTTTGCAAGACTTCCTTTGTGTTCTAATATATAATCAAATGGTACTACATTAAAACTATAAAATCACATATTTCAGTTAAAATAGATTTTTCTTTTCAATTTGACATTTTATTATTTTTATTTCTTTAATAATTTTAGGGTTTTTTTTTTAGACTAGATCTCACTGTATAACACTGGCTGGCCTGAAACCCACAATGGAAAACAGGCTGACCTCAACTCCCAAAGATGAACTTCCCTTTGCCCCAATAAATTTAATTAATTATTTGAAAATTTCACACTATATTTTGTTCATATTTACAAGCCTCATTTATACATAAAATTATAGTTATGCATATTAATTGCATTTCATACATTTAAGTATTCTTTTAGTTTTAAGGATTATAATATAATTACATGCTTTCTCCCTCCCCCTTTCTTTTCCTCCTTCAAAATCTTCCCCTGTACTTCTCATTGCTCTCTTTCAAATCCATGGCCTCTTGTTTAACTAAATATTGCTACATACGTATATTCCTAATGTAATACATATATTCAGTTCCAATGTGTGACTTTCTTTTCTTAACATTATATTCATTGTTAGCATTAGTGGAGGTATCATTTAGAACAGTGGTTTTCAACCTTCCTAATGCTACAAACCTTTAATACAGTTCCTCATGTTGTGGTGATGACCAACCATAAAATTATTTCATTGCTACTTTCTAACTGCAATTTTGCTACCATTATGAATCATAATGTAAATATCTGGTATTTCTTATGGTCTTAGCTGACCCCTGTGAAAGGGTCATTTGGACACCAAATGGGTCACAACCCAGATCTAGAGAACCTCTGATTTACAAGGTATAGTAAACAGAATTGGCTGAAGATGAAAATTTGAAATTAGGAGTTGAAGACACAAAATTAAACACTACTCTATATGAACAAAGGAGAATCATACAATGTAAAAAGATTAAAGGAAATTCTCACAATGTTTTGTGGATCCCACTTAACAAACTGTCATCACTGGAATCCAGAGTGGTACTTAATTAGGGTCCAAGAAGATATTTTTTGTTCCAGCATGCTTTTTGTAACAGATATAGTCATCAATACTTTGGATTCATAGCAGAGCTATTTAAATTAAACTTTCAATGAAGCATAAAGGATCATTACAGGAATTAACTTAAGGAGATGCTCTTCATGTAGGGATGTTCATTTTCCTTTATCATCAATTACATAACTCATTACATATTGATGTCCTTGAAATAATTCATAGATCACTTTCTCTTGTGTAGACATGTCAACAATAAAAGTCATATCAAACTTTCCATAAAACTAATCATGTTGTTTAAGTAAAATAATGTCAAACTGATCCTAACACTGCCAATAAGGAAGCATGGATGAAATATAAATACTGAGGATGAACAACTCCTATTTCATTCCATGTTTTGAGAAGAGAGAAATGCTATAACTGTATCTTCATTTCTGATTCTTTTGACAACTGAATTAATCTGAATTCTGTAGCAGAGAGGAAAAAAAAACAGCAACAGGATGAAGATTCTTCTGCTGTTTGCTGTGGTATACTTGGTTTGTGCTGCCAATCAATCTCCATCTAAAATGAAACTTCAGACTGAAACAGACTCTTCAAAGGTACCATGTGAAAGCTGACCATGGAATGAAAAGTGTGTGTGATGTGTCACTGTGTGTTCATGCTTGTGTATATTTCTATGCTCCTGAATGCACACACATTATTCATTTTTCATCTTATACATGTATAAATGTGACTTGAAAAGCAAATGTGTTCAGATCACTCCCTGTGCCTGAAACAATTTGAGTTCTCTGTCTTTTCCAAATCACAGGTTTTTAGTGTAAGGATGTTAATGATACCACTGTGCTTCCACAGTAACTTGACTTTGATAGATTTAGTTTCACATCTCAAAATATCACCCTTTACACACGGATCTCAACAATTGCTTTATCTTATATAGCTGGGATCTGTAGGTAATTGAAAATTGATTACATACCAGCTATTTTTTCTATGTGAAAAACAGATGCAGTGAGTGCTACAGGTGTTAAGAAAAAAGAAAAGAAAACAGTAGGTTAGGGGAAATGGCTCTGTTAGTATAGGGTATGAACCTTATACTAACAGAACCCCAGCATTCTTGAAACATGCTAGGCACACTGACATGTATGTAAAGTCCCAGCACTGAAATGCCAGAGACAGAAGTATCCCTGGGGTTCACTGTCCACATAATATAGTGAAATGGTGAGTTCCAGAAGAGTTGGAGAATCTTCCTCAGGAAATTAAGGTGGACAGTGATTGAGCAAGCCACGTAACTTTGACCACTGGCTGCCACATACATGTTCATGAGTTTTATTCTACACACACACACACACACACACACACACACACACACACACACACACACACTCAAAGTGTTTACTGACCTTCCTAACTGGCCTTTTCCTTCTTAGTTTTCAGGGAATTTTTGCTCAATTTACTTAGCATCTAGTGACACAGAGATGACAAAAGAAAACGGACTTCTGAGAATTTATACCCATAACATTAGATATAATCTTAATCGTAATAATTCTAGGGAATTATCGGTCACTTTTTATACAAGGTAAGTGATTTTTAAAATTTTAAGACGAAAAATGCAGAATTATTACCTGCAGAACACGTTATTGATGTATGGGGATCTCTGTTACTCTTAGGAGAATTTGAGGACGTTAGTTTACTTGGTCATGATTTCTAAGATCATGTTATAATCTCAACATCTATGTGAATGAACTTTAGGATCTCATAAAATTTTCTTAACTATCTGATGTACATGAAGTATGAAGATAGTAAGAATGGAACCTTGTCACTAAGATGACAATATATTTGGATTTCCAGCATAACCTGTTCCTTGACTTTCATATTTTGTAATTTTTTTAGAAACTAGATGTACACATGTCAAAACTGATCTTTAGTTCCCTATACAGTTAAAGATAAATCAGAATTTGTTGTCCTTCTAAATATATATCCACCTGTCAATTGATGATACTATAACCATATGTCATGTGGTCTAATTTATCTTGGATTTGTAATACATTTCATGTCAATTGAAAATAGCCTACAGAAACACAAATGATTCAATACATAGTGGCATATGTCAAAGCAGTGAGCATTTAAAAACCAGAGACAAAAATCTCCATAATTTTGTAGCATGTGATTTGCATAGTGAGTTACAGTCTAGCAAGGAACACATAGAAATAAATTGTCTCCAAAAACTCCACTTATAAACAAAAACAAAAAATGCCAAAATTCCATTTCATACAAGAAAAGATGCTGTCCTGACAATTGAATGACATATTTTAGTTAAGAAATAGTTTTAAGTAAGGTGTAGAGAATTTTGATAATAATTGTTCCATTTAAAATTTAGTTTGTGGTAGCATAGAATGAACTGAAAAAAAAAACTGAGTAATTATCATTACCAAGTTGGCCTGTGGGCATATTTATGAGGGATTACCTTAACTTTTGTTGGTGGTTGAGCAGGCCAGTGTGAGCTACAATTAACTCAGGAACGTGGTCTTGGGCTGTATGAGAATGCTGGCTAAGGATGGGCCTCCAAGAAAGCCACATAACATGTTATGAAGCATTATTTCCCTATGTTTTCTATGTTGCCTGCATTCAGTGGTGAACTTTGACCAGAAAGTATAAACAAAACAAATTATTTTCTCATTCATTTTCTTTTTCTCAGAATGTTTTATGATAGAAACATAATGGAACTAGAAAATACTGAAGACATTTTGTTGGCTATAAAACTAAAATGTGAACATTTAAGAAAAAAGCATACAACTGTTCTTTAAGGTTCAAAAAGTGAGTCACTACACCCTTGGTATAACAGTAATAACAAAAAATAAAAACAAAACAAACAACCAAAAATCAAACCAAATCAACCAAATGACAAAAACAAAACAAAACAGAAAAAACTTGCAGAACATATGTCATTGTGCAGTTTTTTTTAAAAAACCGAACATGGCTTTTCAAATTTCCAGTTGCAGATTTGTATTCTAGAAACCAGATGTGGTAAAAATTTGATAAAAGCTATGTGTGTACACCTCAGAGCCTAGCCCAGCAACTGAAGAGTTGAATAAGTTGGATCAGGATTTGATGGATCACCACAGCTTCAGAATAAATTGAGGACTAACCTGAGCTTTTTGAACCCTGGTCTCCAAAGAAATATAAAAGACGGAGAAAAGGAGGAAACGGAACATAAAAAGAACTGTTTATTATTTGGGGTATATTAGATACCATTATTAATTCCTTTAAGTCTTCACAGAGTGTGGTCATGTTCAAATGTATAAAAAGATGATTGCTGTAGAACATGATGCAAAAAAAAGGATGAACAAGAAAGATTTTATGGAAAACCATAATGCTATGGACAACATTTGAAAAATGAGCATACTAAAGATGAGGAATGCTTACATGCATTTTTAGAAGTAAATCCTGAGATTAAAAAAAAGAATCCCTGTGTTTCATTACTGAAATCTTTGAGTGTTTCAATGGGAGGAATTAATACATTAAGTTATATTTGTGTTTCAGATTAGGGGGTTTTGATCAAAGAAATGTTTACACCGAACATGTCTTTATGTTAAAAAACTGACAATATAGGCTAGATTTTTTTTAAAAAAATGAAAAATGCAGCCCCCAAATAATACTTTAATAAATAGGAATGTGATGTGCAAATTATAATAGTGGCAGCAAAATTTCAAGTTTTAGGTAGAAAGCATGCAAATTGGATTTTCTGTGTTTGCGGTTTCTATGCTATGTCCATTGCAGATTGTGATCATTATCCTCAGTTAAATATTGTTGATAAAAATTGAAGTGGGCCTTTGAGCAGTTTGATACTTTAGGGCACTATTATTGATAATTTCCTGAAGCCAAAATATTTATGAGTGAAACAGATAATTATTTTGGGATAGAATAAAGAAAATTGTAAGACTGTGCATATCTGAGATACAGAGTTGTATTTTTACCATGAGGTATTTTGAGGCCCTTCTAAACCTGAATGTAGATAGATCTCTGCCAGTGTATAAAGAAAATCTCTTTTGTCTTATTTATAAGGTGAGAACACTTGGCAATAATCAGCTCTAGGTCAGTGCTTTGGTCAGAATCTTTTTATGATATAGAGAAATGTTCTTTTTGCACGACAATGACCCACTTTAACCACAGATAATTTTAAAGCTGGCAATCATGTATGGAAAGCATCACATGGCCAAATGTAATTTTTGTATTTCCCTAAGATGAAAAATAATGTGTTTGTAATAAGTGGTGAATAACAGAAGACTCTTTACATTTAGGGAGGATGACAGTTGTGAAAACCACACTGTTGTAGCAGAATACATTGGACATCTGGTGTTTGACAAGCAAGGTGTGTATCCAGTCTTTCAGGATGACTGCAGACAACAAATCTTTTTGTGAATTCAGCTTCTTGGCAATTTCAATGACTTTTCTTGCAGCCATCACCAAATTCTTGAAAGAAGCAGGATAAAGAGGAGAAATTCATTTTGTCTCACCCACTCAGGGAACACCATTGGATCACAGAAGAAAGGAAATGGAGAATATACTGGCTCTAGTAATTTCTGGACCTTAACTACAAGATTCAGACCCATCCCACGTTTCTGGATTTACTCCCCAGATCTTGGAAAGAGAGGTTTGTAAAATCTCAAAACCAGCACCCATATTATTTAAGTTCTTCTTTTCAAAGTACTACACAAGATTATGTACAACACTACAAACATAAGATTATGAAAGACATCACATATTCAAGTAAAATTAAGTCATCCTAGTTCTTGAGGTTATAAAGCAACACTTATTTGCCTTATTTTTGATATTACAATTACATAATATCTTCCTTTTCTTTCCTCTGATCAAATACATCCACATGTTGCTCCTTGCTCTCTTTCAAAATCACAACCTCTTTTTTCATTAATTGTTATATGCATATGCATATATTTGACATGTCTCACACTTGAAATTAAACTATAAATACATAAGTTTTTGTGGTCTACTGAATTTTTATTGATCATTTGTGAATTTCTTATAATGCAACCTTGTAACCCTTACTTCCTATGACTCCCATGTCTGTCCCCCACACTTGCAACTTCTCCCCAAAATATTTTAAAAGTTCAATACGTGTTGTAATGTTTAATATTTTTCAAATATCAAACATTCAACCCAGAGGAGAAGTGGGAATAGAAAACTTTGAAAAACACCTACTATGTTTTAATCGTTATTCTTAAATATATGTCTTCTTACTTTTATGTTGCATATGAAGTTCTTGGATTAATTGAGACACTGAATGAAAGTCAAATGTATCTAAGAATTTTTTCTAATATCTATTAGCCACTTGCTGTTTCTGTGGGTTAACTTACTGAGGACTAATTTTGATAATCTAGGAGACTGAATGGTCATTGAACATGTTAATGAAACATTCAGCTGTTTAAGCTACAGGGAAGGTTTGACTGTTCCATAACATATCTGTAGATCCAGTTTCAAGTTTCACTGTGGCACTGAACTGACATAATATCTGGTAATATTTATAGAACATTGGAATGTTCAGATCTTTTTAGTTATTTGATATTTTCTCATATTTATACAGCATATTTTGATCAAATCTACCCCCTCAGTTCACCATTTTTTAACGCTTCCATGATCTACTGACCACTTCTTTCTCTTAACTTTACATACACCTTTTTATTCATTTAGCGCTATCAGTATGTGCTTGGATATAGAACCATCCACAAGAGCATGGGCAAAGTATTTGTGTAAACCACTGAAGAAGAGTGATTCTGTCTCTCCCAGTATCCATCAACCACCACCACCTTCTCAGTTTTGAGTGTACATCAATTGCCCATTCCCTATTCATGCTGGAATTTTGCCTGGCTTGATCTTGTAGATGCAGCTACTTCTGCTATGATTTCTTAAACATAATGTCCCTGACATGTCCAAATAATCTACTTCTAAACAACTATTTAAAACCTCAAGCTTTAACAATGTTTCCAAGATTGATTATGTAAAGATCCCTGAGGCTTTGTAGAAGGATGGATAATATAGATATCTCATTTGATAATGAAAAGTCTAGGCTTGGTTATTCATATAATTCACTCATATCAACTCTGATTCTGTTAATTAATCACCATGTACTGAAAAAATAGTTTTTTCTGACAAGAACTGAGAGTTTCACTTACCTCTGGGTGTGAAGTCAAATATTTGGATGGCAGTTTGGTCCCATGAACTTTTAACCTATGACCTATGTAGCCACTGGTTCTTACTACTTACAAATTAATTGGGACTGGGAATGTTTTCTATTTTTATATAAAGGCTATGGAATTGCTTTCCGCATTCAGTATTGTTCTATATGTGTGCAACTCACTGCCATGGGTATTCTTGCACATTGATTATTTTGATGTAAGAACTCACAATGCTATACTCAAAATGAGACTCAAATGGTTAGAATTCATACTGCTCTAAATTCCAAAACTCTTATTTCTTCTCAGTCTCAGGCATGCCTCAATTTTCATTGATTAAAGTATCAGACATCACCATCTTGTTTCAAGTTTTCTATATTAAACACAGTGGGAAAACAATGTGACAGCAGCATTGTGTAAGTATCATAGCTGATTGTATGTAGGAAAAATCATGTTTGAATTTTGAATGTGTATTTTACTGACAAAAAGAGCAGGTACCTAAAGAAGTGTTTGGAAGAAAGACGTATTTCCAAGTATCATTGTTAATGGATGTGCTTTATAGAATTTTCTTTACTTTTCCAATACTTATGTACCTACTCTGTTGGGTCTGTTCCAGTCTTTACAAATGTCACACTCAGTCTTTCTGTAGATAAGAATGGTCCATGTGGCCATAACCAAGTGTCACACACTGAATTTCTTGGTTTTTTTCAGTTAACACAACCAAACATGAAATGTGAGTTCATTGTCTAAAAGTTATTTGAATCATTGTGATGAGATTATTCCTAATTGTATACCCTTAATATCATCATATTCATTCACAGCATCAAAAATTTAAATATGTTCCACTAAAATTTAGCTATTGCTAAGATTCAGTCCTTCATCTATGAGGCCCTAAAGCATGTTAACAAATCTGACTCATGATTATCTCCACAAGGGAATCAATATAATTTTATTCATTTTTGTTGAATCCATGTTTTTTGAAGAGGATTGAAATTTGGTCTATTAAGGGAGAAGTACAGATTTTAAAAAACACTATTCCCCTTTCCTTCTTCCAACCATCCTAGGAACTCTCCTTGGTTTCTTTGAAATACATGGCCTTATTTACTTTGATTTAATTTAATTTAATTTCATTATAAAATACATAAATACAATCTGTTAAGTCTGTATAATTTCATTGTATGAATATATTTCCAGAGCTGACCATTTGATATTGAAACACCAAATAGTCAGTTCTTCCCTTGGGAAGACAGTTTCTCCCACTCTCATCCTTTGGTTCACTGCAGTTCTAGAGTTGAGGACTCTTGAGATTTCCTACATTTACTTTAGTATGTCTATCAGTGTCATCATTGTCCAGTTCACATATAGGCAGACATGTTGGTGAGACTTCTTGTGTGTACCTTCTGACATTTCTAAAAGTATAGGTTTGGGCTTTTAGTTTTGTTTCACATCAAAAGAAATGGCAGAACTGATGGACTAGGTAAATACTTCAGATGTTTTCCCCTATTAACCTTGAGGTAAAGAACACTAGGGCATGGATTCTATTGGTTAAAAAAAGCAAAATATGAAGCTATGGTATGGTAATACATGCAAAATTCAGATGAAAGCTCAACCAAGCACTTACTGTGTGTTATATAATTCCTACATTCTGAATGTGTACCTATGCTTAAAAAACTTATATAATATTTTATAATTGTGAGAACTGGAAAAAAACAAAATAATTGTGAAGTTTTGAACCCCATTCAATATTTAAACATAACTTGAGATGAACTTGCTGTGAACAATTACTATTCTGAAAGGAAGGCTGGTGGAGACTGTAGGAATATACAACAAAGTTTAATAACTGCATATTAAAAATTAAACAACAATTTGATAGACAAATATTCTAATTTTTTTCCATGACATATAGCAACATCATCAACTCTGGATAATGATTCAAAGGAAGAGTATTTCAAAGCAACTAATCTATACAATATCCCTTCTGAAAATATCAGAGATATGACACAAACAGGTAATGGTATTGCTCCATTTACTCTTCTAAATCAATTTTAAATTGAGGCAACAAAATGCTGTGATTCTACATCCCCATCTACAGTTCAGAATTAACAGTCTTTAAGAATACCTGCTTCTTTGATCTATTTTACAGACTCATGCCCATCCTGAATGAATATACCGAATAAGTGAGTACTACAGAATAATTTTAATTCTCAATTCATTACAGTAGACACATTACAAATAGAACCATTACAGTAGAAGAATATTCTAAGGAAATTGAATCATTTATTTTTTTTAGTTACTTTTCTGTTATGATGGATCACCATGACTAAGGAAACCAATAAAGGAAAACATTTAATTTAGGGTCTCCTGGTTCCAAAGGGTTAAAGTCAATGACCATCATGAGAGGGAGCATGATAAGAGGCATGTAGGTATGGTACTGGAATAGTAGTTGAGAATTTACATGCAGATCCACAAGCAGCAAGCAGAAAGATAACTGTCAATGATGTAGGTTTTTAAAACTCCAGAGACTGCCCCCAGGGATAAACCTCCTCCATGGAGTCCACTCTTCCCAATCCTTCCCAAACATTTTAACCAACTGGGAACCAAGTATTAAAATATAAGTATATGCATGAGGACCATTTAATTATAAACTACCACAAATGGCAAAAACAATTCCACTTAGGCCAATAAATGTAATGTATTAAAAAATAAATTAAATTGTTATAGGGTAAAGAGTGGTTAATTTTATTTGCCAAAAATATAGTTGGTGAAGCAATAACTATAATAAATGATTAACTCCTCTGGGATCTGCTGTAAATTATTTACTTGGAATTGATAAATACCTCACAATTTTCAATGAAATTCATTATTGTCGTGTATGATGTGGACCCATTTGTATGTTTGTTATTATGTGCTCCAGAAATTGGTATGTACATGGAAATTCTCAATTTAAAACTGGACTGCATAATCATACTAACTAGCATACTCACCAGAAAATATGTAATATAAAATATGCATCATCCTCCTAAGGTCTAATTTTATAAATTTATGCCTCAGAATTCATTTCTTGCCTTATTAATCATTTGTATGTATTAAGTTATTTTCTCCCAAATGTCAAATACTTAATACCATCTCATATATATTTTAACATTCATTTATAATTTTCCAGGTTATAAGAAGATTGAGACAATATTCAGCAACACTTGCCCTGTGGAATGAGAATCCTAGATATAAATTTAAATGTATTTTCTTTCAAAATTACACGTTTAGTTTTCTTAGAAAGTCATACATAGGTGATTACTTCCATGTCATTCTCATGTCATATTTAGTGATACTGTTTTCCTGAATGAATAAATCACTAAATTTCACATATTTACAAATGTATTCTGAATAAAGGTATCTAATATGCATTATAATGAGTGATATATTGTTTTCTGAAATTTAAGACAAATTTACAACCCCTACTACAACTTAGATGCATATTGTTCATTACCTTGTGTGTCATAGAAAAAAAAAACTTATTGGTGGATAAACTTAGTACCAACTTCAGGAAATTTCAAAGCCAATGAATATTTAGACATTACCAAAAATTGTACTCAATGTGTATTACCTCATTTACTTTAAATTTGAAGAGTGTCAGACTAGATAAAATAATTTTTAAAACTTAGCAATGAGAATGTTGAGGGAATGAAGAATAGTCTTACCTAGGGGAGAAGACATAAACTAGTTATTCAATACCAAATGGCCAGCATTGGAAACATACATATAATTAGCATTATACAGAGTGAACAGGTTATATTTAGGAATACACAAAAACATACACACAGAGAGATACATGATACACTCACATAGCAAGACATTTCCATCTGATGTATATTCCCATTTTGTAGGTTTGTTGTAGGTAAATGGAAAGATGGTTTAGGCAAATACAAAGATGGGAGAACTTTTGAACCTGTCAGTGTGTTGATTGATAAGATATGAGTTACATCTACTAGATGCTGAGGCATGAAACTCTGAAAATGAATAATACACCTCCTCCAATAAGGCCACACATACTCCAATAGGACCATACCTAATAATCCTTCCCAAAAGATTCCACTAGCTGGGGACCAAGCTTTCAAAAATATGGGCCAATAGAGGTTCATTCTCATTCAAACCACTGCATTCCACTCCCTGATCCCTACAGGCTTGTAGCCACATCATAATGTAAAATTCACTCAGTTCATCTTCAAAAATCCCCAGAGTCTCCCAGTCTCAAGACTATATAAAAATTCAAATTCCAAAGTTTCTTCTGAGACTCAAGGCAGTCTTTTAACTATAACCCTCCCATAGAATCAAAAAAGTAAAGTACATTCTTCTAATACACAGTGGCACAAAATATGTATTGTCATTCCAAAAAAAGGTAAGGGGCATAGTGCGGAAATACTAGACCAAAGCAAGACTGAAAACCAGCAGGGAAAACTCCATCTCCTGCAACTCCATGTATGTTGTAAAAGATTTACTAGATGGCTTTCCCCTTGCAGCTTTGGTAACTGCAACACAATTCTCTATCTTGGCATGGTTCTTGTAACATGTTAGCAGCTTTCCTTGGAAATTATCTCAGGATCTCCAACATAATCAAAGTTTTACCTTCACATTTTCGTGCAATGGCTTCTCTGGGTCTCCAGAGACTCTCCTGTCCCATACCTTGCCTCAGCAGCTTTCCTTAATAGTAGCTTCCACAACTCCTTTTCCTTATGCTTCTATACTTCTGTCTTTACATTTCCTTTGTCAATTATATTAGTTTAAATTTCTTCAGTTTATCCTCCAGCAGTTTTTTTGGACAAGAGCAGAAAGCAGCCACATTTTTGTTTAAAACATTACAAGAATTGTCTCTAAGCCATTTATACACATTCTTCCCTTCTGAAATGTCCTAAGCTTCTTACATTCTCCCCCTATGAAATGTGTCGAACTTCACTTGTATAGTCCACATTGACCTTAGCTCACTGTCTTCCAAGATCCTACTAGCGTCGTCCATTAAGTCAAATTTATCACATTCAACTGCTTTTCTAATCCAAAGTTCACATTCTACCAACAAGCAGCATTGTCAGCTCTGTCTCAGAAATTCCCCAGTTCCTGGCACCTACTTCTGTATTAGTTACTGTCCTATTGCTGTGAGGATACACCATGACCAAGGCAAGTCATAAGGGAAAAATTACTTTTATGCTTTCTTACAGTTTCAAAGGGTTAGTCTATATTGAGAACCAGACAGACATGACACTGGAGGATTAGCTGAAAGCTTTATATTCTCATCAGCAAGCAGTGTGCAGAGGGGTTGCAAAGAGAGAGAATAAGAGCCTTGCATGGACTTTTGGAACCTCAAAGCCTACCCCCAGTGGACCACTTCCAACAAGGCCACACCTCCTAATTCTTCCCAAAAAGTTCTACTAAATGGAGATCAAGCATTCAACTTATGAGCCTCTTGGTGCCATTATTCAAACCACCACAGCTTACATGCCTCATTCAAGATCTACTATCCAGGGAAGTCAGTAGATGAGCTCTATACAGCTACATGGAGGTAGAAAGTGAAGCAGAAGCCATGGATGAATGTTACCTTTTTTAACCAGCTTTCTCTCCATGGCTCCTTTTTCTTGCTTTTTCATACTACCTGTGACAACCTGCCTAGGAGTGGCACTGCCCACAGATTCTGGTCACTCTTCTGCCAATCATTAATTAAGAAAACAACTCACAGATATGCCCAGAGACCAATCTGATGTACATATGTCCTCAATTGAGTTTCCCACCTCTTATGTGACTGGAGTTAGCATCAAATTGGCAAGAAAAAATTAAGAATAAGAAAAGGAAGAAAAAGAAAAAGAAGAATAAGAAGAAGGAAAAAGAAGAGAAGGAAGAGGAGGAAGAATAAGAGAAGAAGGAAGAGGAAGAGAAAGAAGAGGGAGAAAACAAAACAAGCCAGCACATTTACTAAAAGAAAATGAGACTGTACTTCTCAGAGAACAAGAACAGATATAATTCAGATGTTCACAAAAGAGACATAGGAATTCTGGAAAATTATCAGTGGTAAGACTTGACATGATTAGTAGTTTATCAAGCTAAACATAACTCTTGGTGTGCAGCTTCTCAGTAGAGTTAGCAGAAGAATGAAATTCCTTCCAAATTAATCCAGAACATTGTAATGAAACAGGTTGACCCTCCTTTTTTCAACAAAAGCCAGATGACTACTGGCTTTTGTTGAGAAAAGGAGGGTCTAACCATACCTCTGTAAAAATAACAGGTATGGTTTATGATGAGACTATGATTCACCTGTGGATGATTCAGCAACACAGCAGCATTGACTCCAGTTTATGGGGCTAGTGTTTTGCCATCCCCACTTTAAATAGATCACCTTCAAATCTGTTACCTATGAGTGCACATCAGTTCTCTCTTCCACTGAAATTTAGGGAATACTGGGCAAAATCAAGACTCACAAAGCAGTAGAGATACCAAGAGATAACTACAGGTATTCCAAAAATCTTAACAAACTAATTCCTAAAAGGTAAATTTCAAAGGCACAGAAAAAAGACAAGACTAAACAGACACTACAAAATCTGCAAAAAGATTGAGAAATGGAGAATGAACTATAGAAGAAGGGAATGTGGTGTGGTGGATACAAATGCACTATATTTATGTATGAAATTTATACAAGTATTTAATTTTTTCAGCTTTTTCTTCATTTTTGTTAATTTTTTATTAAGAAATTTTTTTTCATTCATTTTACTCACCAATCAAAGATCCCCCTCTTCCCTCCTCCCGCCCCCCACATTCTCCCCTCCCAACCCATCCTCTAGCTCCCTTCCATAAGAAGGCAAGGCCTCCCATGTGGAGGCACATTCAGTAGAGGCAAGTCCAAGCCCTTCCCCCTGCCTCAAGGCTGCATGAGGTATCTCATCATAGGTAGTGTGGGCTCTACAAAGCCCACTCATGCACCAGAGATGGATTCTGATCCTACCGCCAGGGGGCCTCCCAAGCAGATTAAGCTACACCACTCTCTCACCATGCTAAGGGCCTGGTCCAGTCCCATGTAGGCTCCACAGCTATTGATCTAACATTCATGAGTTTCCTCTAGTTTGGTTTGGTCATCCCTGCATGTTTCCCCACCGTGTTCCTGATTGATGTACTTGCTCATAGAATCCCCCCCCCCCCTCTTTGACTGGATTCCTGGAGCTCTGTCTAGTGATTAGCTGTGGATCTCTACATCTTCTTGCATCAGTCATTGGAGAAAAGTTCTGTGATGTAAGTTAGGGTATTCACCGGTCTGATCTCTAGGGCAAGCCAGTTCAGTTCAGGCACCCTCTCCACTATTGCTAGTAGCCCAGGCTGGGATCATCCTTGGGGATTCCTGGCAACTTCCCTAGGACCGGGTTTTTCTCTATCTCCATGATGTCTCTCTCTATCATGGTATCTCTTTCATTGCATTCCCCTCTCTCCCTGTTTCAGTTCAACCATCCCATTCTCTTATGCTCTCATCCCCTATCCCCTACTCTCCATTGGCTACCCCTCATCCCCAGTTTACTCATGGAGATCTCATCTATTTCCCCTCCCCAGGGCAGTCCATGTGTCCCTCTTTGTGTCTTCCCTGTTAGTTAGCTTCTCTGGAGTTGTGGGTTGTTGCTGATTACCCCTTGCTTTATATCTAGCATCCACTTATAAGTGGGTACATACCGTGTTTGTCCTTCTGAGTCTGGGTTACCTCACCCAGGATGATATTTTCTAGTTCCATCCATTAGCCTGCGAATTTTATGATGTCATTGTTTTTCTCTGAAGAGTAGTACTCTATTGTGTATATGTACCACATTTTCTTAATCCATTCTTCAGTTGAGGGGCATCTAGGTTGTTTCCAGGTTCTAGCTATTATGAATAATGCTGCTATGAACATAGTTGAGCATGTGTCCTTGTGGTATTATTGAGTATTCCTTGGGAATATGCCCAAGAGTGGTATAGCTGGGTGTTGAGGTAGATTGATTCCCAATTTTCTGAGAGACCACCATACTGATTTTTGCACTGCCACCAACAGTGGAGGAGTGTTCCCCGTGTTCCACAACCTCTCCAACATAAGCTGTCTGTGGTACTTTTGATCTTAGCCATTCTGACATGTGTAAGATGATATTTCAAAGTCATTTTGATTTGCATCTCCCTGATAATTAAGGATGCTGAGCAATTCTTTAAATGTCTTTCAGCCATTTGAAATTATTCCTTTGATAATTATCTGTTTTTTAATTGGATTGTTTGCTATTTTGATGTCTAGTCTCTTGAGTTCTTTATATATTTTAGAGATCAGCCTTCTGTCAGATGTGGGGTTGGTGAAGATTTTTTCCCATTCTGTAGACTGTCATTTTGTATTATTTACTGTGTCCTTTGCCTTACAGAAGCTTCTCATTTCAGGAGGTCCCATTTATTAGTTGTTGTTCTCAATGTCTGTGCTACTGGTGTTATATTTAGGAAGCTGTCTCCTGTGCCAATGCATTCAAAACTATTTCCTATTTTTTCTTCTATCAGATTCAGTGTAACTGGTTTTATATTGAGGTCTCTGATCCACTTGGACTTGAGTTTGGTGCATGGTGATAGACATGGATCTATTTGCAATCTTCTACATGTTGACATCCAATTATGCCAGCACCATTTGTTGAAGATGCTTTCTTTTTCCATTGTACAATTTTGGCCTCTTTGTCAAAAATCAGGTGTTCATAGGTATGTGGATTAATGTCAGGGTCTTCAGTTTGATTCCATCGGTCCACATGTCGGTTTTTATGCCAAAACCAAGTTGTTTTTATTACTATAGCTCTATAGTAGTGCTTGAGGTCAGGGATAGTGATGCCTCCAGAGGTGGTTTTGTGGTACAGGATTCTTTTAGCAATCCTGGGTTTTTTGTTTGTCCATATAAAACTGAGTATTGTTTTTCCCAAGTCTGTGAGGAATTATATTGGGATTTTGATGGGGATTGCATTGAATCTGTAGATTGCTTTTGGTAAGATTGCCATTTTTACTATGTTAATCCTATGTATCCATGACCATGGGAGATCTTTCCATTTTCTGATATTTTCTTCAATTTCTTTCTTCAGAGACTTAAAGTGCTTGTCATACAGGTCCTTCACTTGCTTAGTTAGAGTTACATCAAGGTATTTTATGTTATTTATGGCTATTGTAAGGGGTGTTGTTTCTCTGATTTCTTTCTCAGCTCACTTATCATTTGTATATAGGATGGCTACTAATTTTTAGTTAATCTTGTATCCCACCACAATACTGAAGGTGTATAACAGTGGTAGGAGTTCCCTGGTAGAATTTTGGGGTCACTTATGTATACTATAATATCTGTAAATAGCAAAAGTTTGACTTCTTCTTTACCAATTTGTATGCCCTTGATCTCCTTTCATTGTCTTATTGCTCTAGCTAGAACTTTGAGTACTATATTGAACAGATATGGAGAGAGTTGTTTTGTTCCTAATTTTAGTGTAATCACTTTGAATTTCTCTCCATTTAATTTGATGTCAGAAGTTGGCTTGCTGTATATTGCTTTTATTATATTTAGGTATGTTCCTTGTGTCGCTGATCTCTCCAATACTTTATCATGAAGGGGTATTGGATTCTGTTAAAGAATTTTTTCAGCACCTAATGAGCTGATTACATGACATTCTTTCTTTTGGTTTATTTATGTGGTGGATTACATTGACAGATTTTAGTATGTTGAACCATCTCTGCCTCTCTGGGATGAAGCCTACTTGGTCATGGTAGATGATTTATTTTTATGTGTTCTTGGATTTGATTTGCAGATATTTTATTGAGTATTTTCGCATCAATATTCATAAGGGAGTTTGGTCAGTGATTCTATTTCTTTGTTGCATCTTTGTGTGTGGTGATGTTTTGTGCGTGATCTAGCAAATAAAGCTTGCCTGAAAATCAGAATGTGGAGCTAAGCCACTAGTTAGCCATAGAGGCCAGGCAGTTGTGCACACATGATTAATCCAAGCATCTAGGAGGCAGAAGCACAAAGATCAGGAGTTCAAGGCCACCCTGGGCTACACAATACTAGTCCAATCTAAAAGAGAAACATAGCCAGGTAGTGGTGTCACACACCTTTGATCCCAGCACTTGGGATCTCATGCCTTAATCCCAGAACTAGGTAGGTGGAGACAGGAGGTGATATGGCTGGGCAGAGAAAGGAATATAAGGCAGGAGGAGACAGGAAAGCACTGAATTTAGTCTGAGGATTTGTGGAGACAGGATCTTGCTCCCTTTCAGGCTGTGGATTCTATAGAGGTAAGAAATTGTGGCTGGCTGCTCTGCTTCTCTGATCTTTCAGCTTTCACTCTGATGTCTGACTCTGGGTTTTTATTAATAAGACCAATAAGAATTCTTGCTACATTTGAGTGGTTTGGGTATCAGGGTAATTGTAGCCTCAAAAAGAATTTTGCAATGTTCTTTTTGTTTCTATTGTGTGGAACAATTTGAAGAGTATTGGAATTAGCTCTTCATTGAAATTCTGGTAGTATTCTGCACTGGAACCATCTGGTTCTGGGTGATTTTTGTTTGGGAGACTTTTGATGACTGCTTGTTAATGGTCTATTTAAAATATTTATCTGGTCTTGATTTAATTTTGGTGTGTGATATCTAATAATAAAATTGTTCATTTCTCTTTTATTTTCCAATTTTGTGGAGTACAGGTTTTTGAAAGATGATCTAATGATTCTCTGGATTCCCTCAGTGTCTGTTATGACCCCCTTTTCATTTCTGATTTTGTTAATTTGGAAATCTCTCTCTGCCTTTTAGTTAGTTTGGATAAGTGTTTGTTTATATTGGTGATTTTCTCAGAGAACAAAGTCTTTGTTTCAATGACTCTTAGTATCATTCTCTTTGTTTCTATTCTATTGATTTCAGCCCCGAGTGTAGTTGTTGTTTTGCTCTTTTTTTTTTGGGGGGGCGGCCACCCAGCTCCCAAATAAATCATGCAAAGACTTATTTTTAATTATAAATGCCCAGTCTTTGCTTGGCTTGTTTCTTGCCAACTTTTCTTAACTTTAAATTATCCTGTCTATCTTTTGCCTCTGGGCTTTTTCCTTCTCTTGCTTCTTTATTCTCATTTTCACTCTTACTCTGTGACTATCTGTGTGGCTGGGTGGCTGGCCCCTAGCATCCTGCTCTCCTTGTCCTTGTTCTTTCTTCTTTTCCCAGATTTGTCCTTCCACCCACTACCTCTGATTACCATCCATGCCCATTCCCTCTACTGCCTCATGATTGGCTGTTTAGCTCTCTGCCAGACCTTCAGGTATTTTAGAAAGGCAAAGCAACATGGCTTCACAGAGCCAAACAAATGTAACATAAAAGCATGAAACTCATTTTTGCATCATTAACAAATGTTCCATAGCATAAACAAATGTAACACATCTTAAAATAATATTCTACAACATTTCCCCCTTTTGTCTAAATAAAAACAAAAGGTTTTAAATTTAACATAGTAAAACTATACACAACAAAATAGTTAGCAAGTAAGAATTACATTTATAATATTCTGTCCATTTGTAGTTAGTATATTCAGAGAAAATAATTAATTATCTATCCTATCTTAGTGAGGTCAAAGTTTTTAGATCTAATTTACTTTCTATCATAACTAATGAAAGTGGCAACTACAACTATCTAGTCTTCAACTCCATCAAAGACCCAGAAGGATATGGTATTATTTAACAAGAGAGACATTTGGCTGCCTGGATAGTCACCCAAAATTCCTTTGCAATGTTGGGGAATCAATCCATCTTCAGCCTACAGGCCCAGAATATCTGGCAAACTCTTCAGTGAAGCAGGAAATTTGAAATACTGTCCTGTGTTGTATTTTGCAAAGTTAGACAGCTACTTTCCTGTGTCCTGCAGAATATTTGGCAGAATCTTTTGTGAAACAGAAATTTTGAAAGACTGTCCTACCTTGTTTTGGCAAAGTTCAACAGTTTTTTTTCCTGTGTATCCTGCATGTCCAGTCTGCATAGCACAGTGTCAGCAGTCAAAGGCAAGAGCAGTTTCTTTGTCCAGTGGCTAACCTTGTCACAGTGAAAGAAAACTCCAAAAGGAGTTTCTTTGATGCCCATCATCTCTTAAGTAAATTGGTAGTGTGAGTAGCAGATGTATCTCATTGTCATGAAAAACCTTAGATTAACAAGACATTTTAAATGCCATATTCTGCAGGTCTTTGAAGTGTTTAAGGACCATTTAATCTAAAATAAATTTTGACTTTGAAAACATACCTAATGTGACTAAAAGTTTAATTATTATAGTTTTACTACTAACCTCATTTTTTATTTATACATTGCATTTTAAATGAACTGCATAAGCATAATACCCCCAAATGAGTAAAAACATATATACAGTATAGCAAAATTAACTTTAAATTTGTACCAATGTACCAAAATCCATGCCAATGCAAAATATCAGAGATTAGTAGTTGTCTTTTATCCTATATTTCTATATTCCCCTAAATTATGAGCAAACTAGGGGTGGGAATGGAGGGCAAGGGTTGGGGTAAAGAGAGCTTAGGTGAGAGGGAGGTCCCAGCTGGACCAGGAGCAGAGTGGGAGAATGGAGAGGCAGATACCATGATGAATGAAGACCCCAGGGGAATAGGAAGAAGCAGAGTGCTATAGAGGTCTACAGAAATCCACAAAGATACCTCGACTGTAGACTACTGACAATGGTCGAGAGAGTGCCTGAGCTGACCTACTCTGGTGATTGGATGGCCAAACACCCTGACTGTCATCATAGAACTCTCATCCAGTGTCTGATGGGAGTAGATGCAGAAATCCATGGCCGAGCCCCAGGTGGAGCTCCAGGAGTCCAATCGGCGAGAGAGAGGAGGGATTGTAAAAGCAAGAGATATTGAGACCATGATTAGAAAAACACAGGGGCAAATAGCCAAACTAGTGGAAAAGCATGAACTGTGAACCAATGGCAGAGGAACCCCCATGGAACTGGACCAGGCCCTCTGGATAAGTGAGACAGTTGATTATCTTGATCTGTTTGGGAGGCCCCCAAGTGTGGAGCCTGGTGCATGGGCAGGGTTTTTGGAGCCTGGGGCCTATGCTGGGGAACTTTGCTCAACCTTGGTGTAGGGAGGAGGGGACTGGACCTGCCTCAGCTGAGTCTACCAGGCTGGGCTGACTCCCAGGGGAGACCTTACCTTGGAGGAGGTGGGAATGGGGGGTGAGTTGGGGAGTGGAGGACTGGGGGGTGGGAGGAGGGAGGATAGGGGAATACATGGCTGATATGTGAAATTAAGTTAATTATAAAATAAAAATACTATAAAAAAAATTTAACAAACATCCATAACCCACCAAATAATCAAAACCACCCATCCCATCTCTTGGGAATGTGAGTGTAGTATTCTCCAAACTGCTTCCTGCTGTCTGTGGACAAAGTATCTTTGGGGATCCTTGAAAAAATGTGAGATAATGGCCAAGTCCAGGGAAGACCAGCTATAATCTTTGTTGACAGAGATCACCTGTCAAGTTTCAAGTGTTGATCAAATCTGATCCATATTAACCTGAAACAAGTCCACAGCCTCTTGTTTCCTGTGGAAACAAAAGCAAAACCTCTTCTTCAAAGCATTTTTGACTTCCATTTGACACATACACTTTTTACTTCTTTTTAAAATATAGCCCTAAAGTATCTAGCTTGATGCAATTTTGCAGTCTTGTTCACAATCTTATGTCTCTTAGCACTTGTTGTTTGCTTATCAGAGTTCAAAAAAGTGGCCAAAAGATATTTAGGCAATTGATCAACATCATTAGTCATTAGGGAAATGCAAATCAAAATGACTCTTAGATACCATCTTATACCTGTCAGAATGGCTAAGATAAAAAATGCTAACAACAGTCTAAGCTGAAGAGGATGTGGAGTAAGGGGAACACTCCTCCACTGCTGGTGGGAGTACAAACCTATACAGCCACTCTGGAAAGCAGTATCATGGTTTATCAGAAAACTGGGAACCAATCTACTTCAAGATCCAGCAATACCACTCTTGGGCATATACCCAAAAGATGCTCAATCATACCACAACATCACTTGCTCAACCATGTTCATAGCAGCATTATTTGTAATAGCCAGGACCTGTAAACAACCTAGGCCCCTCAACTGAAGAATGGATAAGGAAAATGTGGTATATTTACACAAGGATTATTACTTGGTGATAAAAAAAAACAGACATCATAAAATTTGTAGGCAAATGGATGGAACTAGAAAGAATCATCTTGAGTGAGGTAACCTAGACCCAGAAAGACAAACACTAACTCTTAAATGAATGTTAGACACAAAGCAAAAGATAACCAGGCTACAATCCACAACCCCAGAGAAGCTAGGTAAAAAGGATGACCCTAAGAGGAACACACATGGAAGGCCCCAGGAAGAGAAAATAGTTAAGATCTCCTGGGTAAACTGGGAGGGGGTAGAAGGGAAGGGATGGCAGTTGGGAACAGGAGGGACTTAGATGGCTGAGTGGAGGGAGGGATGGAGAGTGAGAACAATGAAAGAGATACTTGGTAGAGAGAACCATTAGGGGGTTAAGGAGAAACTCAGTGCTAGGGAATCCCCAGGAATCCACAAAGAAGACACCTAATAAGACTCCTGGCAATAATGGAGAGGGTGCCTGAATTTACCTTATTCTATAGTCAGATTAGTGACTACCCTAATTGTCATCATAGAACTTACATCCAGTAACCAATTGAAGCAGATGCAGTGATCCACAACCAAGCATTGGACTGAACTCCTAGACTTCAGTTGAAGAGAGAGGAGGGAGCACAGGAGCAAGTGAGGTCAAGATCATGACTTGGAAAACCATAGAGAGAGCTGACCCAAGTTGATGGGAGCTCATGGACTCTGGCCTGTCAGCTGGGGAACATGCATGGCACTGAACTAGGCCCTCTGTATGTGAGTGACAGTTATATGGCTAAACCTGTTTGGGGAGCCCCTGGCAGTGGGACCAGAGCTTACCCTAGGTACATGAAATGCCTTTTTGGAACACTTTCCCTAGGGTGGGGTACCTTGCTTAGTCTTGGCACAGGGAGGGGCTTGGTCCTGTCTCAACTTAGTATGCCAGACTTTGTTGACTCTCCAAGGGAGCCCTTATTCTCTCTGAGGAGTGGATGGCAGCTGGGATTGGGGGAGAGGAGGGCAGTAGAAGAGGAGGGAGGGGGAACTGGGATTGGTTTGTAAAATGAAAAGGACCTTTTTACATAAACTAATTAATTAAAAATATTCTTTCTTTATTCTGTATGTTTAGTGTTTTAATTATTATGTGGTGAGAGGACTTTTTTGGGGTCCAGTCTATTTGGAGTTCTGTAAGCTTCTTGTACATTCATAGCCATATCCTTTAGGTTGGGAAAGTTTTCTTCTATGATTTTGTTGAACATATTTTCTGTGCCTTTGAGTCAAAATTCCTCTCCTTCTTCTATCCCTATTATTCTTAGGTTTGGTCTTTTAATGGTATACCAGGTTTCCTGGATGTTTCGTGTTAGGAATTTTTTGGATCTAACATTCTCTTTGATGAATCTATTTCCTTTGTCATATCTTCAATGCCTGAGATTATCTCTTCCATCTCTTGCATTCTGTTGGTGATGTTTATATCTGTAGTTCCTGTTCACATACCCAGATTTTCCATTTCCAGAATTCCCCCAGTGTATGTTTTCTTTATTGCCTCTATTTCACTTATTAGTGTTGAACTGTTTCCTTCACATGTTTGTTTTTACTTAGATTTCTTGAAGGGATTTATTACTTCCAATTTTTTGTCTTTTCCTACATTTCTTCAAGGTAATTTTTCATTTCTTCTTTAAGGGCTTCTATCATCTACATAAATTTATTTTTATGGTCATTTTCTTCTGCTTCATCTGCATTGGGATGTTCAGGTCAGACTGAATTCTGGTGGTACCATACTGCCCTTTATATTGTTTCATGTATTTTTTTTTCCATCACAGGCAATTTATTTTGTTCTATTCATTCACAGTTAATACAGAAAATACTTGGAAACATTTCCATATAATGTTTGACACAGAAATCATCAAATAGGAGTATACAATGTTGACAGGAGGCAGTACATTTATAATTTATAACCCCAAATGTATTTATAAATTAGAAACGGAAAGATCTACAAATGAAATTATGAAGGTTCACCAAAGTCATTTAATCTGTCAGTTTCTCATTCATTTTTATGTCTTAATGATATTCTATTGTATGAATAAGCCACATTTTATTTCTCTCCAGTATTTGATAGCTATTTGAGTTGTTTTAACTTTTTTACTATTAGCAACACACTGCTGTAAACCTTCATGTACATGTTTCATAGGTGCACATTTTCAGTAGTTTGAGGATATATTCCTAAGGGTAGAATTGTTGAGTAACAGAGTAACAATGTTTTGCATTTTGACCAACCACCAAACTGTTTTGCCAAAGTGGCACACCATTTTACAATCTCACCAAACCCTTGTTTTTAAGGCTCTGATTTTTGTACAAAAGCATTCAATCATTCTGTCAGACCAAACCAGGAAAAGTAAGCTATAGTTCAGAACTGTTCTATTCCATTTACTATGCAAAGCCATTCTTGGCTTTTGCAACTCTCAGCCCTTTTGAGTATTCTTGCAGTGTTCACCTTTTCCTCCACCACTTTTTTTTTCTTCTTTTTTTCTGGTTTATTTCTATCTATTACAAATGTATAAAGAATCCTCCATCAACGCTGCTGATAGCAGCAGAACCTTGAGAAATATACTTTGGTTTGCCTCAGAAAAGGAACACATATTGCACTGTAAAGTTTATAAAATTGGTGCAAAACATTGTGATAATGTTACAATACCAGTTTTAAGAGTTCAGTGACTAATGGGGAGCCGATGGGATATATGAAGAACTGTGAAAGCGATCTCACTTAGCCAGCTGTACACGTAGACTGTAAATCTACATTCAGATCATTTCTGAACTAAAACTATCATCTCAGTTTATCTGTTGAGATCATACCTTGATTTTTGCAAAAAAAAAAAAAAATAGGGGAAGGGGTTTCTTCAGCATTTCAGTCCACGAGTAACAGTATCCTAACAGGCAAAGTGTTCTCTCACTGTCAACATAGAATGACCTGCAGCTAGAGGTCAACTTGGGCTTTAATTTGCATTAGCACTTACATGCATAGTAGTCCAAGTTGTTGACCTCATGACTTTAAAAAGTAACTCTAAAAAAGTAAAATGGCCCTTCTTGGAAGACTAAAGAAAGACATTCAGCCACAGTTGTAAAAAGTCTCATCAAAACAATATACCCTTTTATGAATTATGCCTCAATTAATAAAAAAAAAGTAGCCCCAAATAAGAAGCAGCTCTGAAAAAGAAAATATAACTTAAGATATTTGAAAAAAAAACAAGGTGAATACAGGTTCAAAAATAATTAAGATACATTTTCTTAAGGCTACCTAGAATTAGGCTTTAAAGAATTCTACTGTTTCAAGTTTACCACTAGTTACTAGATACCTGTTTACAAACAAGATGTTCACATTTTTTATTCCTTTATCAAGAGAAAAATCTACCTTCAGACTATGAGGGTGGTGATGGGGAGGGACTAGAAAACAAGATTCAAACAATCCCATGCAAATATCACATTTTTCAAATGGAAGAACTCTAAACTGCACTAGAAGTTCCAATCACTAAGACACTTTCCATTGAAATGATTTAAGTACAACTACATGACACCAAGGTTTAGGCCTAATATAGGCCTGACAACCAAGTCCTTGTTTTCTGGAAGAAAGGCCTCAAAAGTCCCACTCAATTCCACATAACAATACTTCAAAGATCAATTAGGTTTTCCTTTCCTTAATATTTTTGTTTTTGACTTCTAATCTTAAAGACTAGATTAAAACTTAGCTCATTTCCCAGAAGGCATTGCTTCCCTTTGCTCTATGAAAGAGTCCACCAAGACCTCTTCCTCAAAACCATCTAGCCCCCAGCCTCCAGCCTGTGCTTGTGATGCATCTTTCTCAACATCCTGAAAAGGTAATGTAGGTTAAATATGCTCATAAACATTAAAACTAGTTGTTAGAAAGACGTAACTAGCTTTATAATTTAAGTTTTAAAACATAAATACTTGCAGCTTAATCTGCACTGACAATGATTATTGAAGCCTAGAATTCAACATTTACAAATTCTCATTCACACACACAAAACACACTATTATCACACAACTTGTGTCTTGAGAGAATCCTCTGCTTTTTAAATCTTTGGCCTCCCAGTCAATCCCAAGTTCAACCAACTTTTCTGAGTTCTGGTAGTTACCTGGACCACTGAGGCATTGCCACAAGACTTCTTCTCTTTAGAAACATCCTTTTTCTCTAGATATTAGGATAGCTACACCAGCTTGTTTCTTCTGTGGTGTATGTTGGTGTGGGATTATCTATTGCTTGATTTTTCATGGATATGTTTAGCTTCTTTGGGTTGAATTTTCCCTTCTAGTGCTTTCTGTAGGGCTGGGTTTGTAGACAGTTATTGATTAAATCTGGTTTTATCCTGGAATATTTTGTTTACTCCGCCTATGGTGATTAAGAGTTTTGCTGGGTATAATAGTCTGGGTTGGCATCCTTGGTCTCTTAGTGTCTGCATGAGATTTGTCCATGATCTTCTAGCTTTCATAGTCTCTATTGAGTAGTCTGGTGTTATTCTGATGGGTTTACCTTTATATGTTACTTGGTCTTTTTCCTTTGTGGCTCTTAATATTTTTTCTTTGTTCTGTATGTTTAGTGTTTTGATTATTATGTAGCGAGGGGACTTTTTTTTTGGATCCAGCCTATTCGGTGTTCTGTAAGCTTCTTGTATCTTCATAGGTATTTCTTTCTCTAGGTTAGGAAAGTTTTCTTCTATGATTTTGTTGAATATATTTTCTGTGCCTTTGAGTTGGTATTCTTCTCCTTCTTCTATCCCTATTATTCTTAGGTTTGGTCTTTTCATGGTGTCCCAAATTTCCTGGATGTTTTGTGTTACGACTTTTTTGTCTTTAGTATTTTCTTTGACTGACGAATCTATTTTCTCTATCGTGTCTTCAGTGTCAGAGATTCTCTGTTCCATCTCTTGCAATCGGTTGGTTATGCTTGTTTCTGTAGTTCCTGTTCGTTTAGTCAGGATTTCTATTTCCAGCATTCCCTCAGCATGTGTTTTCTTTATTGTCTCAAATTCATTTTTCAGATCTTGGAATGTTTCTTTCATCTGTTTAATTGCTTTTTCTTGGCTTGATTTGATTTCTTCCCATTTTTTGTTCGTTTTTTCTTCCATTTCTTTAAGGGAGTTTTTTATTTCCTCTTTAATGGAGTTTTTCATTTCCTCTTTAAGGGAAGTTTTTATTTCCTCTTTAAGAGAGTTTTTCATTTCCTCTTTAAGGAAAGTTTTTATTTCCTCTTTAAGGTAGTTTTTCATTTCCTCTTTAAGGAAAGTTTTTATTTCCTCATTGAGGGAATGTTTTATTTCTTCTTTAAGGGCCTCTATCATCTTCTTAAAGTCATTTTTAGGGTTGATTTCTTCTGTTTCTTCTGTCATGGTATGTTTAGGTCTTGCAGGTGTAGAATCACTAGGTTCTGATGTTGCCATATAGGTCTTTATGTTATTGCCTGTATTTTTGCGCTGGCGTCTACTCATCTTTTCCTCTGTGTGGTGCAGGTGGTGTCTGTGTCTGAGAGTGCCTCTCTTGTTCTAATTTTTAGTCTTGGTTTAGTAGGGGTTCTTGGTTAAATTGGTGCTATTGGGCTGTTTCTTCAGGGACAGCTGATTTCAGTCAGTGAATTATATACTTATGATTCTGGTGATCTGGTTTAGTGGCTGGGTGGCGCCTTCTTCTGTGTTCCCAGGTCACGTTTTGTTCATTTGTCAACTCCTCAGCTGATCTTGTTTCTTCAGACTTCAAACTGTAGGCATCTGAATCCTCTCCCAGATGGGTTTCAGCTGAGCAGGGTAGTCTCACCAACACCTCCAAGTTGTTGGGTTTCACAGGATCAGCAGTTGGGCCCTGGGTTGTCCCCAGACAGAGTGCCCAGAATCGCCCTGGTTCCGTCCCACGGAGATAGCCTCTTCCCCAGGTGTTGGGGCTAGGGGTATCCCCGTTCCAAGCTGTGTCCACCCCTCGCCGTCCCCGGGCCTGTCCACCCCTACGGCCCGCCGCCACAGGCCCACTTGTATCCACTTGTCTCCGCCACCGGGCCTGTATGTCCCTGTCAACTGCCGCTGAGTCTGTCTGCCTCTCCGGGCCGCCAACGGGCCTGTATGTCTCTGCCGGCTGCCACCGCGGGCCTACCTACCTCTGCTTGTCACTGCTGCCGGGCCCATCCACCTCTGCGGGCTGCCACCGGGCCTGTATGTCTCTGCTGGTTGCCGCTGGGCCTGTATGTCCCTGTCGGCTGCTGCCACTGGGCCCGTTCACCTCTGCAGGTCGCCGACCTGCGTCTGCTTGTCTCCGCCGCGTGGCCTGTCCACTTCTGTGGGCTGCCGCCGGGCCTGAATGTCTCTGTCGGCCACCGCCGCCGGGCCCGTCCACCTCCGTCTGCTTATCTCTGCTGCAGGGCCTGTCCACCTCTGTGGGCTGCCGCTGGGCCTGAATGTCTCCGCCAGCTGCTGCTGGGCCTGAACGTCCCTGTCAGCTGCCTCTGGGCCCGTCTACCTCCGCGGGCCGCTGCCACAGGCCTACCTGCGTCTGTTTGTCTCCGCCATCTTGAATCCAGTCTCTGTTTCATGTATTCTTATACTGTCATTTACCCATCTAGGTTTGGGATAGTTATAGGTACAGGTATTGATTCTTGTGATGTCTTTGTTGGATGTGTCATTTGTTCCTTTATTTTCTATTTCCTTTATTGTCTTTTAGCCTGAATGTCCCAGGATTCTGGTGGTTGACTGGTTCTCAGGTCCAATAGGGTTGTATCAGTTGAGGTACCTAAATGCAGCATATCCTACAGTTCTTGCTTGTGTGGGCTTTACTTATGCCTATGGAGTCTGTTCTTCCTACTGGTGTGGTTGCGTCTGTGCTAGTGGAGACTGTTTTTCCAACTGGTATAAGTGGTACTACTGGTGCCTATAGGGGCTGTCGTTCTTCCGGCTGGTATGGGTGGCCCTTGTGCCTATTGGAACTGCTGTTCTTCCAAGTAGTGTAAGTGGTGCTTCTGCCTATTCTTCTAGCTGGAGTAGGTGGCACTTTTATAAGGGCTACTGATGTTGCAGTGGATGGTGATGGGGTTGTGGGTTTGGGTGTTGGAGTGGGTCATCAAGGTTACAGAGTCAGTGGGTGTCATGGGTGTTGGTTCAGCCTGCCTCCAGGACTCTCACCTATTGGCCAGCTGCTGGTGACTGCTTCAGAGCAGTGGACATACACCCAAGTGGGGGGGCAGGGTCCAGCTGCCTTGCTGGGGCTGAAATGGGAGGGGGAGGGGCACAGGATGTGCCCTGGGGCTTGGGGCCTGGAGATTGGGGCAGTTTAGCTGGGGGGCCAGTCACCCACCTGTTCTTCTAACTAGAGTATGTGGTACTTGTATGGGGTCTGCTGATATTGTGGAGGGTAATGGGGTAGGTGGGTTTAGGTATTAGAGGGGGTCATAGAGGGGACAGAATCCAGTGGGTGTTGGGGTGTTGGTGCAGCCTCCCTGCAGGCATCTCCCTTGTTGGCTGGCTGCTTCGACTGCTCCAGAGCAGTGGAGCTTCCTCAGGGGAAATTTTTTTAATCAAGTATAGAATTATGGTTTCTATTCCTGTACTAATTTTGTATATTCATAAATTAATTTAAATATAAATATGTTTATTGCAAACATAATATTAATACATTTATAAGTATATATACATTTATAAATTTCTATATCTATTTATATTTTGATCAGTACTATGATAAGCACAGTTGGTCATTATGTAATTTTGATTTCTTTTTTATTTATTGATTAAATTATTTTCATTTATTTTACAACCTGACTGCAGTTTCTCCTTCATCCTATCTTCTCATTCCCTCTCATTCATCCCTATACCTCCCACATCCACGCCTCTCTCTCCATTCAGAAAGGGGTAAGCATCCTATGGCCTTCAACAAAGCATAGCACATCAAGGTGAAAAAGGACCAAGCTCCTCCCCCTGTATCAAGGTTGGGCAAGGCAACCCAGCATGGGGAATAGGTTCCAAATAGCCATCTCAAGTACCAGGAACAGACAGGTTCTGATCCCACTGCTAGGAGCCCTCAAACAGACCAAGCTATACAACTGTCACACATTCAGAGGGCCTAGGTCAGTCCCATGCAGGCTCCCTAGATGTTGGTCCAGAGTCTGTGAACTCTCATGTGAGCACAGGTCAGCTCTCTCTGTGGGTTCCCCATCATGATCTTGACTCCTCTGGTTCACACAATCCCTCCTCCCTCTTTTCAACAGGACTCCCAGAGCTTGGCCCAGAGTTTGGCTGTGGATCTCTGCATCTGTTTCGATCAGTTACTAGATGAAGGCTCTCTGATGAAATTAGGGTAGGCACAAATCTGATTACAAGAGATGGCCAGTTCAGACACCCTCTCCACTATTGCTAGGAGTCTTAGCTAGATTTGTACTTGTGGATTCTCAGGAGTTTCCCCGCACTAGGATTCTCCCTAAACCCTAAACCCTAAACCCTAAAGACCTCTCTTTCATTACTCTCCCTCTCTCTCCTGTCCCCAACCCACACAACCCAATAACTCATGTTCTCACTCCACTCTTATCCCCAGTTTACCCAGGAGATTGCTTCTATTTCCCATTCCCAGGGAAATCCATGTGTCCCTCTTTGGGCCCTTCTCATTACCTAGCCTCTCTGGGGCTATGGATCATAGCCTGGTTATACTTTACTATGCACCTAATACCCACTTATGAGTGAGTATATATCATATTTACCTTTCTGGGTCTGGGTTACCTCACCCAGGATAATTTTTTATAGTTCCATCCACTTACCTGCAAATTTCATGATGTCATTGTATTTCACTACTGAGTAGTAGTCCATTGTGTATATGTACCACATTTTTCTAATCCATTCCTCGATTGAGGAGCATCTAGGTTGTTTCCAGGTGCTGGCTATTATGAATAATGCTGCTATGAACATAGTTGAGCAATCTTCCTTGTGGTATGATTGAGCATCCTTTGGGTATATGCCCAAAATTGGCGTAGCTGGGTCCTGACATACATTGATTCCAAATTTTCTAAGAAATTGCCATACTGATTTCCAAAGCAGTTATACATGTTTGCACTTCCACCTGCAGGAAGAATGTCTCCCTTATTCTGCATCTTTTCCAACATAGGCTATCATTAGTGTTTTTGATCTTAGCCATTCTGACAGGTGTAAGATGACATATCTCAGAGTCACTTTGATTTGCATTTCCCTGATAGCTACGGATGTTGAACAATTCTTTAAGTGTTTCTTTTGTTGAGAATTCTCTGTTTAGATCTATACCCCATTTTTTAATTGGATTGTTCAGTATTTTGATGTATAGTTTCTTGAGTTCTTTGGAGATCAGCCCTCTGTCAGATGTGGGGTTGGTGAAGATCTTTTCCCGTTCTCTAGGCTGCTGTTTGTCTTATTGACAGTGTCTTTGCCTTGTAGTATCTTTTCAGTTTCAGGAGGTCCTGTTTATTAATTATTCCTCTCCGTGTCTCTGCTACAGGTGTTATATTCAGGAAGTTGTCTCCTGTGCCAATGCATTCAAGGCTACTTCCCACTTTCTCTTCTATTAAATTCATTGTAACTGGATTTATGTTGAGGTCTTTGATCCACATGTACTTGAGTTTTATGAATGATGATAGATATGGATCTATTTGCATTCTTTTACATGCCACCACCCATTAATGCCAGCACCATTTGCTGAAGATGCCTTCTTTTTTTTCATTGTATTTTTTTTGGTTACTTTGTCAAAAATCAGGTGTTCATAGGTGTGTGGATTTATGTCAGGGTCTTTGATTAATTCCATTGATCCACATGACTGTTTTTAATGCCAATTCCAAGCTGTTTTTTTTTTTTTACTATAGCTCTATAGTAGGCTTGAAGTCAGGGATGGTGATATAATTATATATATAATATTAATGAACTATGGATTAATCTTAATAGGGCACAATCTTGGGGATGTTGTGTTGTATTGAATTCTATGTAAGATAGAAAGTGGCACTGAAGGAATTTGCGATGTAGGTCCTATTTGTATTAATCAAGGTTTTTCATGACATCATTTTGTGCACTGAACTATTTTCATTTTTAATCTTAATATATATTTATTAAAATAGCTAATTAATGATGATGGACTTTTTGTGGTGTCAATTGCCATATAGGTATATATTATAAATCTTGATCAGTATAAGTATGGCATAATAAATATAACCATTATCTGATGTGTGTTTTGAGCAGAAAAATTAAATCCCCAAATTATTTCAGTGTATATTTCACATTTTCAATGAACTAGCACCACTTTTAATGTAAAAACCAGTCTACATCTCCTCTGGCACCATCTTCTACTGTCTGGCCTTTCCAAACATCCAAGGTCTGACTTGCAAGTGTATTAAGCAAAATCCTGCCTGTTGCCAAATATTCAGTTCATGAATAGCTAGATTGTTCACTTGCCAAAGAAAGAAACATGTATAGCCAAGAACTGTAAAAAGGCTGTCATTGTATTTACATTGTAAGCAAGAACAATAAAAAGAAACTTATAATAATGAATATTCAATAATTGAAAACATCCAGTCAGCAGTAGTATGTTTAGAGTAGTACAGAATTAAACTACTTTAGCATATGAAAAGGGAGAATTGCTGCAAAAACCCACTCAACAAAGAAGAGTTGCCACTATAATAGCAAATGACACAAAAGAGCACATTCTTATTTCCTATTACCAGCATTTCCCCAGATATTAACTTTTATTAACTGCATTTTTAAATACAATATGTGGTTCCTACCCTCATTAAAATACATTTATTTTCTAACACCTTTTTAAGTTTTAAAATCTGTAGTTATGTTTTCAGTCAATCCAGTGTAACAGATTGCCTCAGACAGCCTTCTGCTACATTGACCTAAATAATATAGCTATTCTAATTTATAAATAATTTTAATTGAAAAGAGAAATTTAATTCTTATTGACTTGATTATTCCTATGTATGTCTATCAGCTCCTTTCAAAAATAGAAAATGCAACTTTTTTTTTTACTTTTTGTAATCTGTATTATTGTTGTGGTGAATTTTTCTTTCTCTTTCAAAAAGAAGGGTTTATAAGTGTGCCATTTAAAATGACTCACAAGGGAACCAAATTCAAGTAAGTGGTGATTTTAGAAAACTAAAGAAGCTAAATATACACTGTACTGAAAATGTAAACTATATGAAGTAGTGCACAACCCAAAGGTTGAAATCTACATGAAAACTGTTGATGGATAGATCTAAATATACAATAGAGACAAATCTTTAGAATTGAACATGTACTGTGTCTGTTCTTATTTGTGTTTGATTCTTTCCATATGGATTTGTGTGTGAAAATAGTGGCTCTGCTGATTATTTGTGATTTGAAGTTAGAGAAGTTTCTGGTGGTTAAGACTGTCTTGTAAAACAGGTTCTTCAAGGGATTAAAGCACTCCTGAGGTTACCACATGTGGAAAAAAATCTGGAAAAGGCACCATGTCCATCACCCAAAAGCCAAATTGGCAAATTAGTTTCAACCTGGTGTTCCTGTGAAAATACATTTTATAGAAGACGAATTTGATGCTGTTAAACCACTGAAACACCTTACAACCAGGACAATTTGCCAAAAAAAATTCATAGAAAAAGAAAAGAGTGTCAAATAGATGTGAATTTAATCTGTTCTAAAATGTACATACCTTAATCTACATATTATATTGTGAGTTATATATAGTTCTCCCCAGGGTTATGATCTTTTTGATATAGAGTTTTGTTTTATGGAAGTGACAGAACAACCTATGAATTTGTTCATATAGTGGTATGTTCTTTTAATTTACATGAGTTTTTATGTATCCTCTTAATATCCACTGTAGTCAGGTACAATGTTGCATGTGAATTCAACTTTCTTATATCCATGGAGATTTTCTTTATGTTCTACTATATAGCTACATTTGAGGACTTTCTATGGGTTGCTAAGATGAATGTGTATTCTGTGGTGTTTGGGTGGAATGTTCTGTGGATATGTTAGTCCCTTAGATTTGTAATTTCATTTGAAGCCAGAGTTCCTCTCTGTGTGTGCATATTTATGGTGGAAATACTTGTCTACTAGTGATTGAGGGATATTGAGTTACCTATCCATGTTATATTTGGCCGATTCTGAAAATTTAGATGTATAATGTTTCTTTTATTACACTTGTGTCCCTAATTAATTGCATACATGTTTAGAATCTTAATACTCTTGGTGATTCATGTTCAAGTGAGAATGAAAGATCTCTTGTCTCTACCAACAAGATTTAACAGAAGTCTATTTTATAAGATATTAGTATACACACAGACATTTTTCTTAATTTTGAGTGATTAAAGGATCATTTTGCATCCTAATTGTGTGATATGTCCCTATTACTTGCCCTGACTAGTTTTAGTGTGAAGTCTACTTTGTCAGACTTCATACCAAAGCTACATATTCCCTTCTGTTGCCATAGGTGATTTCTGTAGTTGAAGTGGAGTTGTGTTTCGTGGAAGGACTATTGGTGGTGGATCCTGATTTCTAATTTAAACTAATCTGGGTCTTTCTATGGGGCAAATGAAAACACTGATAACCAATATTGTTATTTAAAGATATATATTAATTCCTGTCATCATTTTGTTGATTTTGTGATATTTGCTTAGAAATTTGGGGATTATTTTTTTTTGGTATATTTATTTGTTCCCTGTGTTCTCATGGGTATGTTTATCATTTTCTTCAGTTTAAAGTATTCTCTCTAGAACTTTTTTTAAGCTACTGTAGTGGTTTGAAAGAAGAAGGCTCTCAGTGAATGGCACTATTAGGAGGTGTGTCTTTTTTTTTTTGGAGTAGATGTGGCCTTGTTGGAGGAAATGTGTCACTTTGCAGGTGGGCTTTGAAGTCTCCTATGCTCAAGCTATGCTCAGTGTGACAAATAGACTCCTTCCGCTGCCTGTGGATGAAAATGTAGAACTCTCAGCTCCTTCTCGAGGACCATATCTGCCTGCATGCTGCCGTGTCCTGCCATGATGATATGGACTAATGCTCTGAAACTGCAAGCCAGCCCCAATTAAATGTTGTCCTTAATAAGATTGCTGTGGTCAGGGTGTCTCGTCCCAGCAATAGAAACTCAAGACAGCTACCTTCGTACTCATGAATAAATTTAATGTGCTTTTTTCATGGATTTTTTTAAATTTTCCCTCAATTTTAATAGATAGCTTTTGTGAGTGTTATGCTCTGTATTGACCATTGTGGCACCATTATTTTTAAGTTGTAAATAATAGTGTATTCTAAGGAAAAAATAATTTCTTCAAGTTGAACTGGGATCTTTTTGAATGTGTGGTAGAATTTTTCTCCTCAAATTCAACATTATTTGCGCAACAAGGTTTGTAGGTAAACTCTTCATCAGTTATTTTTGAGCAAATAGAAGGTTACTGGTGTTTCCTTTCAACAAGACAGAGCCTTCCATAACACAGGAGACATTCTTCAAAGCAGAACCCACTACATTTGTCTGAAGACTAGAATAACCAAATGATGTAGCTCCAATCTCTCCCCTAGTATTTTATCACAACAGAATGAAACTAGAATGCAATGTAACTCTAACACTAAAAGACAAATGCCAAAATAATCATATAAAAATACTCCATAATATAATAAAGACAAAACCAAATTAGTGTTTGAGCATACTTAGCAAAGAAAGTTAAAACATCAAAGTTTGAGGGTAAAGGAGATGTTGAGGAAATAAACAAAATGAGTGTACATAAAAACACATTTGGGGATCAACAATCATTCAATTTCAAAAGACAATCAATAAAAGTAGATAGGAGTACACAGGTAGCATGAATGGTTAGGGGGTATATCTGCTGTTAACTTTTTAAGGAGCAATAATAGTTTGGGAAGCAGAAAAATACATATCAGTTAGCTAAAACTAAGGATACTTGAAGAAAGTTTATATATACTTATTTGATAGCTAGGAAACATCAAATGAGAATGAGGTATGAGGTACGTTTTTGTAGAAAGGTCACCAGTGGTCTTACTTAGCACTGGACCTGCATGTTACAGTAGTAATCCATGGACAAGAAGTGTTCAGTGGTGCAATAATGACATAATGTTTATGGCATAAAACCATAGTTTTCTAATTGGATTTGAGGTCTGTTCTACAGGAATGTCTTCATGGTAGGTACTGTGAACCTGGTCCAAAGACTACAACCATTGAGCTTTCCCCTCCTACCTTACTCACAATCAGGGCAGGCCTACAGAATCATAACAGCAAACAAATCTAAGGAAGGCAATTAATCAATTAAAATTTTTTTCAGGTGAAATTAAAATGTATGAAATTGACTATGAATGCTGTATATGGTACATCATTTAAAATTACATTATCCATACTTAATCATTTCCATGAAGTTATATTAATTTCTGTTGATAAGCAGGCTTAAATTGATCCATTCTATATATTATATGAATTAATGCATATGTCAAATGAACCACTGGCACTGAGTTAGAGAGAAAAATACGGTTATAGAAAAGAAGACATTATTTTTGTTGACATGCATCATTAAATGTCCATATGGCCTCCACTTTGGCACAGTTTCAACTGAAATTCCTAGTAGGAATAGAACATAACCTTCTTGGAAAAATTGAAAGAGTCATTTTAAATCTTGAATAGTTTCTCTATAACATCAAAATAAAGAAAAATATGCTGATTTAGGGTGGCTGCATGTTCTGATATTCTCTTGAATAATTATAAGGATATGCATGTCAGAGAATATGCCTTGGATTTAAACACTTCTAGTTAATATGAGTATTTCAAATTTGCAAGGCCAATTAGCTCATTCTAAGTTTTACTTCACCCTAACATTACTAGTCAATTAAATGATTCTAAGCACAACCCCACACTGACAGCCTGAATAACAATGTATCTTTTAAAAACATTAAGAGAAATAACAATTAGCTTATTGTCAGGCAAACACAAAACTTAACAAGGAGTATATTTAGGACAGATGTGTGCATATGAATTCACAAAGCTTACATACTTCTGCCAGAAATGTGGGAGGAGCTCATCTTAAATGTGTAGAAAAAAAAACCTAAATACCACTGCTGTAAGTTTGAATCATGTAAATGTAAAATTTATATTCTCTCATGTTCAACACTGTGATAATTTTGTGACTAAAAGGGTCATATAAAAGGTAATAGGATCAGTGGTGTATGTTTAGTTAATTAGAGAGAGAAGCCCCCGAATATGCATCTTTGATATCCTTAAAGGCCATGTGTAAACCTGTGATTTTCATTGTATACACTATAACAGGCTTTACTTACTAAAATTATTAAAATTTGCTTCTCTACACAAACTTCTAAATCATTTTTTATATTATCGCCATAGACTATTCAGTTCAGTTTTAGGTCCATTTAACTGAGTAACTATCATACATTGTATCTTAGTGTTTATGAATTTTCTATAACTCAAATAATAACAAAAAATATCAATTTAAAAAGTGAAATTTAAAGTCAAGTAGTGGTGGTGCACGCCTTTAATCCCAGCACTCTGGAGGCAGAGCCTGGCCTCCTATTCATAATAACATAATATATGTTATGTTATTATGAATATGTGTGTGTATGTGTTCATGTGGGGATTAATAATGCATCTGCATAGAGAAATCAACCTTGAATGTAATTACTCAATATATTTTCTTGTTGATACATGGCACAGTCTACTCCTTTTAGGTACATTTCTTCAATTTCTTTTAAGTTCGAATTTGTCAGTCATGCCAATGAAAGTCTCTGTATTACCCCCTTTCCTGGTGCTGAAACTATGCTTACATAACCAACATAACTGGCTTGTTCACAACTTTGGGAAAGAAACTCACCGTCTTTGGCTGTGGTTAAATTGCCTATTCTGACCAATCTATTTTCACACATTAATATACACTATTTTGAAAAATATTTATTTTAATTTTTATGTTGGTTAAAATATAAATTTTCCTGATTTAATGCTGCTTACAGTATTTGAATCAATACTACAATACATACTTATCAATCAGTCCACATTTGTAGTTCTTATATCACAGTAATTGTATCAAAGAAAACAGTTACAAAGACTCTGGTTTTAGCAATAATTAAGATTTTAATAATTAAGTACAAATATATGTTTTGTGTTATTCATACTATTATACATAAAAGACTCATTGATATTATGTATTTTTTATTTTTTTATTTGAATGCCCCTCTAGGACACACCACGATGACATTTTGGGGAATTCCAACTTAGAGTGCAAAATATAAAAGCAACTATGAGGGGGAGGGCAAGGTGTTGCCTGTAAAGCTACCTATTCCCCAAAGTTCAGTGAACAACAATGTGGGCTGCCTGGAGATCAGGATGACATATAAAAACCATCCAAGATCCAGAAAGGGTAGGAACCATCTGTATGTCCCAAAGCTCTTTTAATAGCCCAGTGTTGCAAATAAAGAAGCCAGATGGTTTCTGGAGAAGAGTAGTGAATTACAGGGAGTTAAATAAGCTAATACCTCTCATTTATGCAGCTGTGTTCAATATCACTCTACCTGAGCCATTGTTACAAGTAACGGGGTCATTCCATGCACCTGCAGATCTTGCTAAATATGCTTTTTATAATCTCCTTAGCTGCTGAATGCCAACACTGGTTTGTATTTACATTCAGAACCAATTTGCATTCATATGAGATATATGACAATGGACCTTCAATGTACTTTGCCAAAGTTATCTCCACAACCTCACTATTTACTCCATATGGTGGTCCAGCATATGGCCCTGTTACCCTGTCCTCCCTCCATAAAGACATTCCACTATATAGACAAAATGATGATAATGTCTGAATGCTTTTCAGATATAGATGTCCATTTGGAAGACTTATTATAAGTGCACCTGAAGAATGTGGGTGAGAAATCAATTCCCATAGCTTAAAAGGGCCCAGTAGTAGAGTAAAATTTTGGAGAGTATTCTGGTCAGGTAGGATGTGCATCATACCCAATAAAGCTATTTTAAAAACATCTGGCAGCATCCAGTTCCTGTGAATACAAAACAGTTGCAGATACTCTTGGGTAGCTAGGCTATTTTGGTGACTTTTTATACCCCACCTGATCCAGATCATCTGTCCTCTATAAGAATCTGATTTTTTTTTTTAAATTGGTGCTATTTGGCACTGTGATGGAAAGGCTCAAGAGGTCTTGAGCAAGGCAAGATACTTGTAGAACAAGCTAAACAGCTGTGTGCCCCGTCCTTCCCCACCACAATGGCCCTTCCTACTCAAGCCACCCAGAGTCCTGAAGGCTGTGGTTGGGGTCTCTGGCAAAGACAATCAGGGCAGATAGTGTTGCTGGAGGGCTTCTCTCCAGGTTCCCCAAGCCCCGCAGTCCCACAATCCACGTATAAAATAATCACTCAGACGCTTATATCACTTATAAACTGTATGGCCGTGGCAGGCTTCTTGCTAACTGTTCTTTTATCTTAAATTAACCCATTTTTATAAATCTATACCTTGCCACGTGGCTGGTGGCTTACCAGAGTCTCTATATGCTACTTGTCCTGTCGGTGGCTGCAGTGTCTCTCCTCCTTCTTCCTGTCTCCCCAATTCTCCTCTCTCTTTGTCCCGCCTATACTTCCTGTCTGGTCACTGGCCATCAGTGTTTTATTTATAGAGTGATATCCACAGCAGATAGTTCCAATAGGATTTTAGTCCCAATCATGGAAAGGTGCAGAAGTTTGGTACACAGCCTTAGAACAGCAATTATTGGTGGTAATAGCCTTTCAAAGTTGTGTAGCTTGATCTGCTTAAGGGGCCCCCTGGCAGTAGGATCAAGATTCATCCCTGGTGCATAAACTGGATTTTTGGAGTCCAGTACCTGTGGTGGGACACCTCCAACAGCTTTAACGCAGGGGAGGGGCTTAGACCTGCCTCATTTGAATGTTCCAGGATCTGGTGACTCCTCATGGGAGGACCTATATTCTTATAGGAGGGAATGGGGCATGGGTTGGGGAGTGGATGCTGGAGGGGCAGGAGGAGGAAAGAGGGGGATCTGTGATTGGTATGTAAAATGAATAAAAAATTTCTTAATAAAAAAACAAAAAACAATTATTGGTGGTAGATAAGGCATTGCAATAGCTGAGGTCCATTAGTTGCTCCACTTCCATTACTGTAAAGACTGCATATCCCATAAAGGTGTAGTTTGAAGGTTTTTTGGCCAAGCCTTTTTGGGAGTCATATAAAAACAAACACTATAAAGATACCACATATACTCACAGCAGCCAGGGGTGGTATCAGCAAGCCTGGTCACCAATGCCATGCAAATGGTACTAGAGCCAGTGTTGATTCAAACCACCAATCCTCCCAACACCAACCTCCTATAATTGACTCTCCTGTCAAACCTGAGAAAGTACTAGAAGGGAAACCCCCAGTTCCTGCTGATGGCACATGATTGCACTACCATCATGTCCAAACAAGAATGGGTAACAATGGCAACACAAATAACACAGAGGCTATGTGGCTGGAAAGAGAAAATAGAGAAATTACCCTGTAGATGATCTGAAAGATGTATGGATAGTAATAACACAAAAGTGGTGACTGGTGACCATCTGCACTAACATTTCGGTGGTATTCAAACTTCTGACCTTATGGCTGGCCCAATTAGGGAGAGAAAATGGCAAGTAATTGGATGACCCTTGTGGGATCAACAATATGGAAAAAAATATACAGTAAAATACAACAGTAACTTGAGCCCCTGATGTTTTCCCATATGGAGTCCTCTTGCCTTCTGAGTCTCCCAGGGAATCAGGAAACTGGTGCCCTTGCCAAGGTAAGGGACCTCTGCTTTGAAGTACCCTTTGAAGCAACACGGCAGATTCATATAGAATCTGGATATCAGAGAGCCAGCATGGAATGGAAAATAGCCAAAGTTGGTTGGTATTTCAATAAAATACTCTGATATGCATACAATATGCTGTCTAGTCCTGTAAGGCTTATTTCTGGTTACAGCATCAGGATGCTATGATGGGTTATGTGCATAAGTGAAGAAGTGGCATATAGATTATATAGGGTTCCTGCAAATATGTGAAGAGTGTAAGTATATTCTCATTTGTGTATACACTGCCTCAGGCATTATATAGGCCTTTTCCTGCAAGCAAGCAACCAGGGAGGCCATCATCAAGGGTCTTACCAAACTCGGTGTTACAGATAGGTGCCCACATAGAATTAATAGTGACCAGGTCACTCATTTCAGGTACACTGATGTGCAAACCTGGTCTGAGGACAATCAGGTGTAATGATACTTCTTTCTCCCCTATAACTCTATTGGGGTAGGGTTAATTGAAGGAAAGAATGGATATCTAAAGCAACAACTGAAGACCTTAAGTGAAGAATAGATTCAATATAGGTGGAATAAGGCCCTTCCAGAATCTATGACTGTTATATGAGAACCCAAGTGCTAGGGGTGGGTTGTCACCTGTTGAGCTGTTTGTTGGTGAGGCCCTACAATAAAAAGGCTATGATCACTGATGTTGGTTGCCTGTCACAATTAGAGAGTAAGACCCTATTACTGAAGATACTGTATGCTGTGAGCACAGGTGAATGAGAAATAAAGTTTGGAGTAAGCTGGAAACTAGCTCTTACCTCCATTGCTCTTGTTCACTGTGCCTGAAGGTGCTATGCTGATGACTGGGGGAAGGACTGTTTCCAACTGTGGGAGCACGTGTAAGAAAACTGTGAACTTACTTGCCAGAGTCCAGCTCCGGATGAGGGTAGGATCTGAAGTGGGTGGATGCAAGAGCAGTGATGGAGAAATCAGACACAAGACACTTCTTAGTTTGGTTTTATGGGACATGGACAGAGAGGAAGCACGTATCAATATGCTTTGACCTCCTCTGACAACCTGCATCTCTCACAGGCTTTATTTATACACAAAGTCATTTCCTCATAGACTTTAATCATTGATTACAAAGTCTTTTCATGGTACATAATTTCTCTATAGTTTTCCTTGATTACATAAGCATGTCAAAGTAGAAGAAGCAAAACAAGCAAACACAAATTTCATGAGAACAAAAATCTATCATTATGATAAAATCAATTATTTTAACTCAATTTCTTTTTTCCTAAAATCAGTGTTGTAAAGCCTTGTGGTTACAGAAATACTAGACAGGATGTCTCTATTTAAGTTTGACAAAGCTAATAGATCAGAAATCATTTCCTACTACCTGTTATACAAAGCTTCTCTTGTATTATTCTATTAATCTACTATAATGAATATCTGATCTTTCTATGGAAACCTACTTCCTCAGTCCCTTGTTTAATTTTTTTTCTTTTTTTCAAGTTTAAAAAAATATTCATTTTACATACCAACCACAGATACCCTCTGGTCCTTCCTCTCGCTCCCCCCTCCAACCTTACTCCCCATCCCCCCCATCCCCTCCTCGAAAAGGGTAAGGCCTCCCATGAGGGGTCAACAAAGCCTGGTACATTAAGTTGAGGAAGGACCAAGCTCTTCCCCCATGCATTAAGGCTGAGCAAGGTGTCCCACCATAGGTAATGGGCTCCAAAAAGCCAGCTCATTCACCAGGGACAGATCCTGATCCCACTGCCAGTGGCCCCTCAAACAGACCAAGCTACACAACTGTCTCCCATATGCAGAGGGCCTAGGTCGGTCCCATGCAGGTTCCACAGCTGTCAGTCTAAAGTTCATGAGTTCCTATGAGATTGGTTCAGTTGTCTCTGTAGATTTTCCCATAAGAACTAGAAAATATCATCCTCAGTGAGATAGCCCAGACTCAGAAAGACAAACAGGGTATGTACTCACTCATAAATGGAAACTAGATGTAAAGCAAAGGATAAACAGACTACAACCCATAGCTTCAGAGAAGCTAGGAAACAAGGAGGACCCTAAGAGGGATGCATGGATTACCTTGGGAAGGGGAAACAGATGAGATCTCCATGAGTAAATTAGGGATGGGGGGCAATAAAGAGGAGGGGGTGGGGGATGAGAATATGAGGGAATGAGATGGTCAAGCTTAGAGAGGGAAGGAGTGGGAGAACAATGAAAAAGATAGCTTGATAGAAGGTGACATTATGGGGTAAGGGGTGCTAGAGAAATTCCCAGGAATCCACAAGGATGACCCCAGATTAGACTACTAGCAATAGTGGAGACAGTTCCTGTACTGGCCTACCCCGGGTAATCAGATTAGTGAATACCCTGTCATCATAGAGCCTCCATCCAGTAACTGATGGAAGCAGATGCAGAGATCCACAGCCGAGCACCAGGCTGAGCTCAGGGGTCCAGTCAAAGAGAGGGAGGAGGGATTATATGAGCAAGGGGCATCAAGATCACAATGGGAAAATCTACAGAGACAATTTTTTTCTTTTATATCTGACATAAGACCACCATCCTTTCCTTTGACTTTTGAAGTACTATGCTCTGCACTTTATTCTTTCTACAGTATCAGAAAAGTCCTGATTTGACAAGTCTTCTCAGGAAGCCAGGCAGTTCACTGAGCCAGAATGTTTCTCTTTGTGTCTTTGTCATAAACCCTTGTTTTAATATGGTCCCTATCTTTATTGCAATCCTGCAAAGGGTAAAAGAACATCAAGATTCCTAAAGCTGTTTACTTTGCCTTCAGGAGGGTACCAAGGCTTGTCATTAATTTTATAATCAAAAATCTTTTCCTGTCTGTGCTAGTTCTGTGTTTCTGAGGCAGAACATGAAAACCTAATGATCCAGTTATAGTTTGTCAGCTTCTAAAATTTCCCTACTAAGTTTTTCTTCTTTAATGACTTTTTTTCCAGAGCCCATGTCTCATGCTTACTAATACCACTAATGTAATAGGTTCTACAGAAGACTCAATTTCTTGCATAGCTGACTTTCCTAGTTAAATGCCATAAGCTTTATTCTTATTAACATCAACCTCTATAAGAATTGTTACATTGTTCCAGCTCTATCCTTTGGTGTGAGGACTCTTAACAGCAAGGAAATGGAATATTAAACATGTCAAAAACACAGGCAAGCATTGTGTGGCAAATTCCACCAAGGGTAATGAGAGGTCAATCCAAGTCATCCAAGCACTGGAGCTTTGTCACCTTCAAGACACTTGGCATTGCCATGTACTGTGAACTACGGATGGGGCAGAGTTAAGAATATGACCTTTAGAAAGAACTGCATAAACTATGATAAGCAGATGCACTTGAAAGAAAGGACATGAAGGGAATGTTCCGGGATGTACACATTATCCCTGTGGGAAAGACAAACCCCTAAAGGAATATTCTTGCCTTTTTCCACAACCAAAGATAATATTCATAAGTTTCAACACCCTCACTGTACTTGCTTTTGCTTAAGCTAGCTATAAACATCACCCCCATGTATTGCTTCATTTAGTAATGAAAGGGAGAAGTGACTGGTTAGCACTGCTTTTGTTCTTAAATAACTTGAGCCCCTAACTCCCTCATTCAGATATTCCGCATTTCTTTGCATCCTCAGAGACTTAGTCTCACTGGCCAAGGTTGCTCACACCAATAGTCTTGCTTAACAAAAGCCCCCTTCTGTATTATCAATAAGCTAAGCAAGATATTCCTACTGGCACCACTCAGGGGATATTATGGGCTCCAGTGGAGAAGACAGTTTTGTGTGTGAATGAAAATAAGGACATGACCACTCCAAGGTATGGTTGAGAAGAAAATTTTTGTTGTAGATATGAGGAAGAGAACAGGCAGAGGCATCTACAAGAGTCCAGAGCAGGGAGATAAAGATTGAACATGACAGAATAAATTGGGCCACAAGGGAAGGGGATTTGGTGAAAGAGGAAGAGAAGAGAAAGAAGACCAAGGGAACCAAGAGCATCAAGAGGAACAGAAAGGAGAGAGAGGAGGGGCAAGAGAGCTTGTGGCTAAAATGTCAGGGTCATATAGGAAAGAGAAGATGAGAGAAGGGAACCAAAGCTCAGGGGCTCCCAGAGGTTTAGGGTAGGGAATGAGTGGGTAGGGGAGAGAAGTGCTGAGAGGAGCCAAGACTCTGTAACAGGTACTTAGAGAGCCTGGTGGCCAGTGTGCACTCTTATGTTAAATAGGCAGGACAGTTAGCCATTTGTCCTGAGTTTCTTTGGGACCTAACAGTGTGTGTATGTGTGATATTCTAAGGATGTGATGCACCATCTGAGGTGCCTTTCAAGTATTTGTGTTACTGCCCATAGGCTATTACTACAGTCAGGGTCCAGGAGATATTTTTCTGTTTGTTGTTTTCTCCTTTTTGTGTTTTTGTAGTCAAAGGGACACTGAAGCTCACCAACTGCCATGTTGTGGAAAGGGAGGAATGAATATAAAGGCATGAGAATAGGGCCCCTCACAGGAGCTGGAGAATTACAGTCACACATCTTTAAAGACCAGGGACATTTGCAAATGGGAGTGGTGATGAAAAGAAAGATGACAAGCTGGAGGAAGAGTTAGCGTGTGTCCTGAATGACTCTCCTTCTGAAACAACTGCCATCTTGAGGCATTCAGCTGTGCACCCTGTAAAAAAAATGAGGACAAGAAGCATACAGTCTCAATCTCAACAAGCTGAGACTGTGTTAGTAAAAGAGCAAGGGGCTCCAACTTTTCTGTGGGATGAAGGTTGAGTGCATTTAGAAGGGCTAGGAAACATGTACATATTCATAGATATCTACCATGAAGTTACAACCATTTTTGTGGTTCAACTGGGAGTAGGGTGGGGTGTTTTGTATAGCCAGACATATTGTTTCTGCTGGTGAATGGTCAGTCTGGGACTAAGCAATGCTTTAAGGCTAGGGGCTATTACCCAGTACAGCCTAACTCAATTCCTCATGACCCAACAACCCCTTAGAAAAGATCATCTCACTTGGGCTTATTGATGGTTTACATCCTTCTCCCCAACTATTTAACTTTTCTCCATCAACTATCAACTGTTCAGGTGACTGGAGTGGGATATATATATATATATATATATATATATATATATATATATATATGCTCAGTATATGTAACTATGGGGATGTCCTAATCCCTGCTGAGTAGTACTTTACAGGTGCAACTAGGAGGAGGAGTACCCACACTCCTATAAGTAATCCCTCACTTATGCTCTGTTATAAGCCCTATAAATTCATTAGTTCCCTAGAGTGAGCTTTGATTTGTTGTTGGAGCCTTAGGAAGAAGGGTAGATATTGTTTATGTCTCCTCTTGGAAAAGAATTTTAGAAATTTAGAAACAGGGTGAGTAAATAAGGTGAGAAAGCATTGCACTGAATATGGGCCCCAGCATAAATTAGGCCCAGACTCTGAAAGAAAATTAGACATTAGGCATTCATATTTACTGGATACTCTCTGAGCTGGTGCACTTTTTTGCCCCTGCCTTGGTTGTGGGTTCATAACTATAGATTCTTGAACCTTTGAATCCTTAATTACATCAGATAGGCTTCCAGGCCTTCAGCTTCAGGCTAGGGTTGCTTTACTTTTCTCTCTTCTTCTCTGGCTTCCAACTTTTTTGAATGAGAATTGATGTCTCAGTTGTGCAGCCTGTTGAAAGCCATATCAACAATAACCTGCTTCTAGGCCTTTAGCAAGATAATAAGTATCTATAATATTGTGGAAATCTGAATCAAACTCCCATATTCAAATTTTCTAGCCCTCTAAGTCTCTGAGAAGCCAGTTCAGAAGTTAGGTGGTTTTGATTCTTTTATATTCAAACCTCCATGGTGCCATGGTATCAGCCCATCTAGGCAGTTATTACAGGTATTTGGGGTGGGGTATCATGTTACTTTAAATGAAAGAAATATTGGATCTAGGAAAACATATACATTAGATTATTGTACAAATATTAGCTATGCCTCCCTTCCCTCCTCTCAGGTGTGGTAATGGAGAAGACAAGCTAATCCTCACTGTTATTTTCTCTGTAGTCCAGATAGGCATGTTCAAATAAGTTCTGTGCCACATCCCTTTTGTTATCTAGAATCAAGAAGCATAAACATTTACATATTTTACTGAACTATAATTCAAGTAAATTTAAAATATTATTACTTTAGGTTTCTCTCTGTGTGTATGTGTGTGTGTATGTGTGTATGTGTGTGTGTGTGTGTGTGTGTGTGTGTGTGTGTGTGTGTGTGTCTGTGTCTGGTTCTGTGTATGTGTGTGTGTGTGTGTGTGTGTGTGTGTGTGTGTGTGTGTGTGTGCTTTTTATAGAACCGAGAGAATCAATGACAAGATAGGCATCCTATGACACACACAAGTGCCCTTTATTTTAGTATCTGCCTGATCTGATTTCCTTCCATTCTGATCCAGGGTCACTCTATGCTTACTCATTTACTATACAAAGAAGGCAGAGCACCAAAACATCCACCTTATAATACCTAAAACACCACAAGTTCTATGCTTCTATCAATGATAAGAGAAAGCTGACTTGGTTTTCAAAGGCCCTAGGAATTGTTTTTACTCTACAACCATTAGAAATTTAAGCTGCAAAGGGAAGAGACAGGTAATCCTTCTTCAACTCTACCCATTTTACACATGACAGTGTATATACCTTAATTTTTGGAAATACATTTTGCAAGTAAGAATTAATAAACTTTCATTTTGCTTCCAAAAAATTTATTGTGGACACAAACAGAAAACTGGTGAACTTGCTTCAAAAACAATGTGGACATCAGGTCTAATGACCACAGGAAAATCCCATGGCAGTGGGGACATCCCAGTTCAGCCCACTTGAGGCTTTAGGACAGACTGAGTTTGTTGAAGAGGTACTCAGCCAAGCAGTGCTCTGGATCCTCCACCTGGCACATATTGTTCTGGCAGCCACCCATCTTCTGGAGAACATGGACCTGATCATCCAGACAGTGATTCTCCAGGAAGTTGCAGAGGTCTGCATTACCTTTCCCCTTGGCCAGCTTGTACAGATTCAGTGGGCTCTGGTTGATGGTCATCTCCATGTAGAAGGCATACCCCATGGCCTGCAGGCCCCCATGCAAACTGTCACTGTCTGATTTAGAGATGCTGGGGAAGAAAACATATAACCACGCTTATACTGCAGGAACAAGAACATCTCGGCACTGGACTTGCAGTTGTGTGACTTGCTTAGGAAGAAGCGCGTTTCCCAGGGCCACATCATCATGGTCAAAGTAGAAGGCCATAAACAAATATACATAGGAGGCTTGGAGCTGGAGCTGGATATGGGTGTTGACAGCATTCTTAAGGCCGCGGGCATGGTTCTGTAGCACTGGCAAGGGTGCGTCAGCCATGGTGAGTGCTTGAACACCTCGACAGTCTCAGCAGCTCCTGCACATGCTTAGAGGGCCAGGCAGGGTGGGAAGGGAAAGGACCCCTGATCCCTGACCCGGAGTCCCTTGGAAGAGAGGAAGAACCTCAGCAGATCAAAGCAGAGAGGCCTCAGGCAGCTCTGAGGCAGCACCAGAAATGAGTGTTGGCGCCTGATGATGACATCATTTCAGTGCCAGGGCTTAGAGTGGGCAGAGAGCTGGACAGGAGTGTTGATTTCCATAGAAAGGCCACTGACTGGTCCCTATCTGACCTACACCATAAAAGCCAAAGTGTTCAACTAAATCCTCTGGAGGCTTTATAAAGCACTTTTGCTGAATATTGCCAAAACGTTACTTCTTTTAACATTCTACTCTTTACTTTGTTTTCTTTTGATAAATTTAGTATCAGAAAGCTTTATTTGAATGACAGCTCTCATTACTGACCTCAACTAGCATTCACTTGACCCTATGAGGACAAGGTCAAGAGTCAGGTTGAAGGGTCATCAGTTATCCAGACAACTGTGTGATGACCTTCACATCTGTATCAGACTTTTAAATGCAAGATGTTAAGTATTTTGTCAGGAGTACAAGTGATAATTGTTTTTTTTTGTTTGTTTGTTATGATTTGTTTTTAAATGAATGGGGAGGCTCCCTGAAAAACAGAAACTTTGATGCCATTGCTGTGGGTAGTGCAATTATTCATGGGGACTCACTGATATCCAATCTTCATTTTGCTTCCATGGCCATGAAAGTAGCCTTTTGTTGTTTATCATTCAAATATTATTCAGAAGGTGACTAAAAATAGCATTAGGAATGTAGTTTTTTCTTCATAATGAATATATGTGCAACATTAGAGCAATCTCTTAAGAGAAGGCTAACATTGCCCTGGATTCATTCATATCACAACTAAAATGGATAAAGAAGTCCATTAGTATAACTGTTTTTTTCTATATTATGTAAGAGTGACTTCCATTTGTCTACTTTAGAGTATTTTTTAATTCTGGAAGAAAAGTATAGTAGCCTATAAAAAGTTATATAGAAATTCTTCTGTTGTTATCCTAAATAGCCTTTCTAAGAAAAGATTTAGTATATATATATATATATATATATATATATATATATATATATATATATATATATATATATACATGTTTGTCCAAGTCTATGCATGTGCACCACATGGGTGCAAGTGCCTTGTGGGGCCATGAGAGTATGTTGGATCCTCTGGAACTGGAGTTACAGATAGTTGTGAGTTATCTGGTGTGGGTGATAGGAACCCAACACAGGCCTAATATAAAAGCACTAAGTTCTCTTAAGACCTGAGCAGTCTTTCTTCCCTGATGCATTGCTTTTTTAGTTTATGGATGCCTGTCTCATGTCTGTAAAAAGACTGTAATTTTCAGGATCATGAAATTTAATAATTGGCTTATTATGTTATGTATGCATTATCACTTTGTTTGGGATTTGGGTTGTTGTTTAGTTTTGTTTTTGTAGAACATTTTCTACTGATGTCTTTAAAAAGCATGATGTTGAAACATCCTATTTTAAGCTTATAAGATTCATATTGTATAAGATATTATAGTAACAATATGATACCTATTATGTTATATTGCATAAAGAACCCTAACCCATTTAGGGAATTGGATGCATGCTGCATGCCTAATAAATACTTTTAGTGTTGTTCTGCACAGTATTTTGAAAAATTCTATAGTTGGTAACACCAAAATTGTTTTAGTTCATGGAAATAATGGAGTATTCAGTATACCATGCACTGTTGTTCATTATTTAAATAATAGTTATTTTCATGCCCCTGTAAACCTTAAATGCTTAACATCTAAATACCAAGATAGTTATTTGAGTTCCCTCTGGCCCAACCTTCACTGACTGTCAGGGAGGACATGATTCCAATTCTGTGGTTACTGAGAAATATGGAAGATAGCTGAACAGGTACCACTGTAAAGAAGAGGGAAGCTATACTTTATGTAAAAGCAATTGACATGGAAGAAAACATGGTCTAAAGGCATAGAATGTAAAAATATCAAAGTATAAAAGAAATTGACAACTCAGATACTTCATAAATTCTACAAGCTAGGCTTTCATGAAGGGGGAACATACAATAGGCATTTTGTTTATAATTTACTCTTAAAATCAACATCTCTGTAGGTATGGGTCATGTTGAAAAGCCACTGTTAAATTTTTTTGCAAGCAGCTGTGCAATGAAAAGGGCTTGTGAGGGGTTGGGAGAGGACAGTATATGATCAAAAAACATTGTGTTGAAAAAATTTCAAATAAAAATTATGTAATGCAATAAAAGAAACTGTCATCCTTTCTGCTCAATTAGGAAAAGAGCTTTAGGGGAAGGAGAAATCACCACTGGCAGGCATAGAACACAATGTATGTAAAGTGTGAAGATGAAAGTAGAAATTGTATTGGTTAAATCTGAGAGAAAACTGGAGAATCTCAGTAAACATTAGGTTTTTAAACACTCACACTGTCTTATTTCCTTCATCATGTATATTCTCCTTTCCCACTTATTAATATGTATGTTCTATTTATAGAACATGATACACTTTTGGAAAAAAACTAAAACTGAAATTGGTCAAAGACTTAAATGCAAGTGTTAAACCATAACATCACCAGTAGATTTTTAAAAAAAAAAATAAGAGCAGAGAAAGATACCTTTTTGAAATCCAAATGGAAACCAAATTATTAGATATGATATCAAAAGTACATGTAGTTGGGTTTTTTGTTTTAATCTTTGTAGGTTTGCCACCCAGCTCCCAAATAAATGCACAGTAACTTATTCTTACTTATGAATGCCCAACCTTAGCTCAGCTTCTTTCTAGCCAGCTTTTCTAATTTAAAATTAACCAGTCTCTTTTTTTTCTCATTTGCCTCTAGGCCTTTGACCTTTCTTTATTCTATATGTCTTTCTTCCCTTCTTACTCCATGACTGGTTGTTTTGGCTGGGTGGCTGGCCCCTAGCGTCCACCTCTCCTTCTCCTTTTCTAGTTCCTCCCTCTTCCCTAGATTTCACCTCCTATTTATTCTCTTTGCATGCCAGCCAGACCTATCCTTTCTCCTGCCTAGCTAGTAGCCATTCAGCTCTTTAGTAGACCAATTAGAGGTTTTGGAGAGGCAAAGTAACAGAGCTCTACAGAGATAAACAAATGCAACATACAAGTACGCAACACATGTTTGCATCATTAAACAAATATTCCACAGGATAAATGAACAAAACACATCTTAAACTAATATTCCACAACAAGTACAGGCTAAAGGCAAAAGAAAAACAAATCAGTGCATTCAGCATAACACGTTCTGCACAAAAGAATCAAAGGAATAAAAGGCACCAAAGGGGTCTGTAATGGATATCTGCAGACCCTGTGTGAGTTAGAGGTTTATTCTTGAAAATATTAAATATTAAATCTTATCAGCATACACGTGCTGATAGAATAAATTAAAATATGCATTCTTTGAAGATGTGCTTTACCCACAACCAGTAAATTGTTCCTAAAAGAACTAAAGTTACTTGACATTAAAATCATTGAGGAAAGTTCCCATCTTGGAAGAATAAAGGCTGTGGTGTGCAAGGAATGAAAATAAGGAATGAAAATAGCTGCCCATCACTTTAGCTGTAGAATTCAAGATAGGTTGAGAAAGATAATGTCTATAATTATTTCATTAATATTGAAACTTAGAGGAGCTAGCACAGGTGTGTTTCCTTTCATTCAGCACAATTACAGTATTTTGAGATTTACCCATGCTGCAAATAATACCACTGAGTCTTTTAATTCAGAGTAATCCTGTTTTTAATCAATGGTTTTAGGTAGTTTTACAAATGACTGATATAAGGAGGGTCAATGAAAAAAATATGTGGAAAAATATATTTAACCTTGGTTTCACATTATGATACCAAAAATAATGGTGAAGGCACAGCATAACTTGATTGGGAAATGTTTCTGAATGTTAGGTGTTAAATTGTGCTTGCGGTGGCAGAGGGTGGCCCCCCAGTACATCTCAAATGCAAAATTGAGAGTGGGTCTCAGTCAAGTAGGTGGTGATAGGAAAATCTTTTAGTGAAGTTCCTTCTCCGTTTCTCCCTCATCATCTTCATCATCCTGTTTTTGCATTATCAGTTCATGATGTTTTAATATGCTTGGTAGAGGAGTATTAACAGAGTTGTAGCTCCATCCTTTCTTCATAAAAAACTTCCTGAGAATGCCTGGCATATCATAGCCCTTGTGTATAATGAAGTCCTTAAAGGCAATTATTCCATAGATATTTTCAAGTACATCTGGTTTGCAAAGGCTTCTACCTTGAAATTCAAGCAAACTCTTGGGGTCAGTTATAGGCTTTTCACTGGCGAGCGCTTTCAACTGATTGGGTTTCTGATATGGTGACCCATATTTAAACTTCTCCTTGGTGGACTTACAAGGATCATGTAGATTTTGGAGTTTCATCTCAAATATTGATGCCTGTTTGGAGAATCTGATGTCCTTTTCTTTGCTTAACCCTCTGAAGTACTTGAGCTTGGAAGGAAGATGACAGATTTCCTTGTCTGCAGAGTCCTTGTGAGTTGGTTGGTAAGCACGGTCCATGTAGAATTCTTGCAATGCATCCGAGTTTCCCAGTGCTTCATTCCATTCGTAGATACCATCACTCCTTCTTTGTGTGTATCTATAATTAAGAGAGTCAATCAAATTCTTGTTTGTGGATGTGTTTCTAGGAAGTAAATTTCTTTGACATGACCTAAAATTCTCTGGATTCCCCAGGTTGAATTTCCTATGAAGGTGGTTCCCGTGCTTGCTCTTCTTATTTGCTTCCCTTTGATTTCCCAAGTGAGGCCACTTATGCAGATTCCAGCCATGTTTTGGCATCTGCAACAAATTTATGAAATGTTCTTCAGCACCATCTTTCATCTGAGACAAACAATGCAGCTTGTATTGGGTCCTTCTGCTTCCTTGCTGATCCATTGTCATTGAGCAAAACAATTTCAATTCCTGGGGTGGCTTTCTCTGGCTCTTATTGGTGGCAGTATTGGGTGCTTCATGAGAAATTCTGGGGCAACATGTCCGCCAGATGGTTCGTGACAGTATCTCTTCACATGCCTGATAGTCTCTTTTAAAGTCTTCCAGTTTTTCATGAGAAAACAGGTGGTGACGGCGGCGCTCAATTAAAGGAGGAACTATCAGTTGCTCCTTCTTGTGCTTCAAGACACGCTTGTACCTGGGTACCCAGTCAGGATGGTTCCCTGGCAGCCTCTGGTCCCCCATGGTCCCCTTCTGGCTCTGAGACCACTGTTCCAGAATCAGTTATTGTTTCCCTGAGGATTCTTGGTTGCTAGGAAACTTTAGATTCTACTTTGATGAGCAAGATGGAGTGCCCAGGCTCCAGTTCCTCCAATTCTATTCTACATCACTTGAACACAATACCCACTACTGATAGACTGGACTTTTGAACCCAACAGAAGCTTAGGAAAATTTCAATTCTTCCACACATTCCAGCATGTGTTATGGTTAGATCTTTCAGTTTGGGAATATTCTCATATTGGTGCAGTGGTATCTCATCATGGGTTTCTTTTGCCTTTTCATATGGCCAATGGTATTGAACATGTCCATATGCTGACTTATCATTCATATTACTCCACTGGCTAAGGATATATTCAGGTTTTTTTAACCTCTTCCGTTTGTAGTGATTGTAAGGTATATTTCACTGAATTTTGACATTTGATTGTGTTCTGGATTGAAATCTTTTATCAAATACATCACTTGTAAAATTTCTTCTCTCCCCCATCATTTGTCTCTCATTAGTCTGTTTCAAAGAGCAGAGTATCTAACTTTGAAGAAGTTCCCTTCAGCTAGTTGCTCTTTAATAAAGTATTGTTTTAAAATGACATTAAAGAATTTTTTCCTTTGCAAAGTTGACTTGTTTTAGTTTTTTTATGTAGTAATTCATTTCTAGGTTTTGGTCAACTACCTATTGAAATGTAATGTTTTTGGATCATGAAGATAAAGATTAAAGTTTCTTAATTTTTTTTTAACCTGTGGTTGGATGATATCAGAAAAGCTTTTATAGCAAAGAGTAAGCCGTTATTCACTGAATCTACTTTTTAATTTTGCCAAAAGCCAGGTATCTGTGTCTTCTTTGTGATATCCTGATTTTTTTAGTCTTTGCTGCAAGCAGTTCTCCCATGTTGCTTTCCTATAGTTTTGCAGCCTTGAAATGGGGCTGTTAATTTATTCAACTGTTGTTATTCTTTCCAAAGTTTTTGATACTGTTGTTTCTGCTGGAACCTTTGAATTTATGTGAGACCTTTTAGCACTGTTTACTTAATGTCTGCAAAGGATCCCATTTTGATTTTGATGAGGGTTCTGTCGATTAGATAGACTGATAAGGACAATTGATATGTTAACTGTTTTGGATCTTCTGACCTATGAAACAGGCACATCTCTATTAGTATATATCTTTTTCTACTTTTGTTAACAGTATTTTGTCATTTTTCTCATATATCTATCACTTATGGTTTCCTTTTGCTTTTCCTTAAATATTCCACATCTATGGTACAATGAGTTGTGTTGAGAAACTGTTTGTATGGAGGGAAAAGTTATTCCACTGAAGTTCATGTTTTTGAGTTATGAATTTTCCCCTGTGTGTGGGAAGAACATGGCATCATTCAACTATATAGCCCAAACAGGATTGGAACTCCTTATGTAGCTAAGCTGGCCTCAATCAATGCAACCTCTGTGGTGATATATTGTGTCCCCCACTAAAGCTTGCCTGGGGATAAGAGGACAGAGCGAGCCACGGTGACCTACAGGGATCCGCCTGCCTCTGCCTCCCAAGTGCTGGGATTAAAAGCATGTACCACCACCACCTGGGTATAAGAGGATAGAGCCAGCCACTAAATTTGATATAGAGGTCAGGCAGTGGTGGCACACACCTTTAATCCTATCACTGCGGAGGCAGAGAACCGTCTGGATCCCTGTGAATTCAAGGCCACACTGGGCTACATGAGAGAAACAGAACCTGGCAGTGGTGACACACACCATTAATGCCAGGACGTATGTGGCAGGACACAGAAAGATACATTAGGTATGAGGAAACAGGAACTCACTCTCTTTAGAGGATTTCATAAGGTAAGAACTTGTGGTTGGCTTGTTCTGCTTCTCTGTTCTTTCAGGTTTCACCCCAATATCTGACTCTGTTTTTTTTTTTTTTATTAATAAGACCATTTAGCAATTCATGTTACAAATGTCCTCCTTCAGCCTCCTGTTGTAGGACGATCTTTCTGTACATTATGAATATGCATTGCTACTATTGGTTAATAAAAAGCTGCTACAGCCTACGGCAAGGCAGAATAGAATCAAGCTGGAAATCCAAGCATGGATGCAAGGAGAAGAAGGGCAGAGCCAGGGAGCCATTCACAGCTTCCGCCAGGAGAAGCAAGATGTGAGAGAACAGGTAATGCCACAAAGCCACATGGCAAAACATAGATTAATAGGAAGGAGTTAAGTTCTAAGAGCTAGCTAGGAAGAAGCCTGAGCCATAGACCAAACAGTCTGTAATTAATATAAGCCTCTGAATGTTTATTTGGGACCAATCAGCTGTGGGACCAGGCAGGATAGAAACTTCTGCCTACAGCCTCCTGAAGAGTGGCTAAGCTTCACAATATGTAGACTGTGTAGGTTTTTATCTGTATTAAACTCTCTGTTAATTGCTAGTAGTGCTTTGAGCAGGTGATTCTACTACTTTTTGACTTGTAATGATTTTGGTGGGTAGTCTGATGATACTCTTCATTTTGTTTCCCTTTTTATCAAAGCTGCTCTTTTCTGTGGTTGACCAGGCATGGTGTGGATACCATGACATCTGCTATTTCTACATGGTGTTTTTTCTAGATCAACTTACTTATCTGATTATTTTTAACTTAGAGACAGCACAGGTATGTCTTGAACTTTTTTGTTTTGATTTGTTTTTCAAGACAGGGTTTCTCTGTGTAACAGTCCTGTCTGTACTGGAACTCTCTTTGTAGACCACGCTGACCTACAGGGATCCACCTGCCTCTGCCTCCCGAGCGCTGGGATTAAAGGCATGAATCATCACCACCTGGATTGCACTTTTTGTAACAAGACAGTAAATTGAGACATTTGTGGGACTCTTCATTTATTTATATTTATTTTCTGTTTTAATAAGGATCAATCTCTGATGCCTGATAACCAGTGGTTGCAAAATATTGTTCTATGCATTTCCCCCATTTTTGTTACATGAAATAAGAAATCTAGTCTTTTTTATTTGATTGTGCTGAGAAAAGGAATTGTAACTTACTTTTATCAGCCTGTTACCACTAATTCAGTGAAGTTGCTTTGAAGTGACTAAGATAACACAATCCTGTTCTGACTACATTTTGTGTTTTCCTTGGACAGTTCTCAGCCCCAATCCCCATCCACAATGGTCATGGTCTGCTTTGACAGCACATTTGGCATTTCCATCGTCTTTACCATGCTCCCAATGTATTAACAAAAGTAATTAAAGTAAAATAAAATAACTAAAGAAGATATGAATAAAAAATAGTTGACATGTTTGTTGCATCTAAAATAATTACTAAGCTCTGTCAGGAAAGAAGATTTCAAGGTAACTCTGACCATCATCTAACTTTGAAGTAAATCATGATCTTTGTGGACTTTGCCTTAAGAGCTCTGTATCATTGCCTAGGCTTGGGTACCAAGAGACTGATTTTTCAGAGACACAAGCCCCCTCTTTATCTATTCATCAATAAAAAGATCTTAAAACTTTTGATTGGCATAATCAGCATGGTTGTCAATAATTATTTCACTTGCATTATTTCATTGGTGGTCCCAGAGAGATCTCACACTCCATGAGACTCAGCCTTGTTCCTAGCCTTCTCCAACAGAGAGAGGTTGCAGGGGAGGAGCCTTCTGATAAATGTTCCAGGGTTCCACTCTTACTGAGTCCAGAGATGTCTGGAATGACAGCTGTGTTTTTTCTTTTTTTTTTCAATTTTTAAATTTAATATTTTATTTAAAGTTTCACATATTTTTCTCTTTATAAAGAAAATTTTATTAATTTTTCATATCAACCACAGATTGCTCTCTCATCCCTCCACCAGTTCCCCCTCTCAGTGGGATCAGGATTTTCCTAAGCTTCTGTTGGGTTCAAAAGTCCAGTCTATCAGTAGTGGGTATTGTGTTCAAGTGATGTAGAATAGAATTGGAGGAACTGGAGCCTGGGCACTCCATCTTGCTCATCAAAGTAGAATCTAAAGTTTCCTAGCAACCAAGAATCCTCAGGGAAACAATAACTGATTCTGGAACAGTGGTCTCAGAGCCAGAAGGGGACCATGGGGGACCAGAGGCTGCCAGGGAACCATCCTGACTGGGTACCCAGGTACAAGCGTGTCTTGAAGCACAAGAAGGAGCAACTGATAGTTCCTCCTTTAATTGAGCGCCGCCGTCACCACCTGTTTTCTCATGAAAAACTGGAAGACTTTAAAAGAGACTATCAGGCATGTGAAGAGATACTGTCACGAACCATCTGGCGGACATGTTGCCCCAGAATTTCTCATGAAGCACCCAATACTGCCACCAATAAGAGCCAGAGAAAGCCACCCCAGGAATTGAAATTGTTTTGCTCAATGACAATGGATCAGCAAGGAAGCAGAAGGACCCAATACAAGCTGCATTGTTTGTCTCAGATGAAAGATGGTGCTGAAGAACATTTCATAAATTTGTTGCAGATGCCAAAACATGGCTGGAATCTGCATAAGTGGCCTCACTTGGGAAATCAAAGGGAAGCAAATAAGAAGAGCAAGCACGGGAACCACCTTCATAGGAAATTCAACCTGGGGAATCCAGAGAATTTTAGGTCATGTCAAAGAAATTTACTTCCTAGAAACACATCCACAAACAAGAATTTGATTGACTCTCTTAATTATAGATACACACAAAGAAGGAGTGATGGTATCTACGAATGGAATGAAGCACTGGGAAACTCGGATGCATTGCAAGAATTCTACATGGACCGTGCTTACCAACCAACTCACAAGGACTCTGCAGACAAGGAAATCTGTCATCTTCCTTCCAAGCTCAAGTACTTCAGAGGGTTAAGCAAAGAAAAGGACATCAGATTCTCCAAACAGGCATCAATATTTGAGATGAAACTCCAAAATCTACATGATCCTTGTAAGTCCACCAAGGAGAAGTTTAAATATGGGTCACCATATCAGAAACCCAATCAGTTGAAAGCGCTCGCCAGTGAAAAGCCTATAACTGACCCCAAGAGTTTGCTTGAATTTCAAGGTAGAAGCCTTTGCAAACCAGATGTACTTGAAAATATCTATGGAATAATTGCCTTTAAGGACTTCATTATACACAAGGGCTATGATATGCCAGGCATTCTCAGGAAGTTTTTTATGAAGAAAGGATGGAGCTACAACTCTGTTAATACTCCTCTACCAAGCATATTAAAACATCATGAACTGATAATGCAAAAACAGGATGATGAAGATGATGAGGGAGAAACGGAGAAGGAACTTCACTAAAAGATTTTCCTATCACCACCTACTTGACTGAGACCCACTCTCAATTTTGCATTTGAGATGTACTGGGGGGCCACCCTCTGCCACCGCAAGCACAATTTAACACCTAACATTCAGAAACATTTCCCAATCAAGTTATGCTGTGCCTTCACCATTATTTTTGGTATCATAATGTGAAACCAAGGTTAAATATATTTTTCCACATATTTTTTTCATTGACCCTCCTTATATCAGTCATTTGTAAAACTACCTAAAACCATTGATTAAAAACAGGATTACTCTGAATTAAAAGACTCAGTGGTATTATTTGCAGCATGGGTAAATCTCAAAATACTGTAATTGTGCTGAATGAAAGGAAACACACCTGTGCTAGCTCCTCTAAGTTTCAATATTAATGAAATAATTATAGACATTATCTTTCTCAACCTATCTTGAATTCTGCAGCTAAAGTGATGGGCAGCTATTTTCATTCCTTATTTTCATTCCTTGCACACCACAGCCTTTATTCTTCCAAGATGGGAACTTTCCTCAATGATTTTAATGTCAAGTAACTTTAGTTCTTTTAAGAACAATTTACTGGTTGTAGGTAAAGCACATCTTCAAAGAATGCATATTTTAATTTATTCTATCAGCACCTGTATGCTGATAAGATTTAATATTTAATATTTTCAAGAATAAACCTCTAACTCACACAGGGTCTGCAGATATTCATTACAGACCCCTTTGGTGCCTTTTATTCCTTTGATTCTTTTGTGCAGAACGTGTTATGCTGAATGCGCTGATTTGTTTTTCTTTTGCCTTTAGCCTGTACTTGTTGTGGAATATTAGTTTAAGATGTGTTATGTTCATTTATCCTGTGGAATATTTGTTTAATGATGCAAACATGTGTTGCGTACTTGTATGTTGCATTTGTTTATCTCTGTAAACTGTGCCTTTCTATGGAAATCAACACTCCTGTTCTGCTTTCTCCCCACTCTAAGTCCTGGCATTTAAATAATGTCATCATCAGGCGCCAACACTCATTTCTGGTGCTGCCTCAGAGCTGCCTGAGGCCTCTCTGCTTTACTCTACTGAGGTTCTTCCTGTCTTCCAAGGGACTCTGGGCCAGGGGTCTTTTCCCTTCCCACCTTGCCTGGCACTCTAAGCATGTGCAGGAGCTGCTGAGACTGTCATGGTGTTCAAGTGCCCACCATGGCTGAAGCACCCTTGCAAGTGCTACAGAACCATGACCATGTCCTTGAGAATGCTGTCAACACCCATATCCAGCTCCAGCTCCAAGCCTCCTATGTGTACTTGTTTATGGCCTTCTACTTTGACCGTGATGATATGGCCCTGGGAAACTTCAAGGGCTTCTCCCTTAGCAAGTCACACAACTGCAAGTCAAGTGCTGAGATGTTCATGTTCCTGCAGAATAAGCATGAAGGCTGCATTTTCTTTTTAGGGTCATCCAGAACATGGAATGCTCCTTCCACATGGAGATGACTATAGGCCAGATCATGCTGAACCTTCATGAACTGGGAGAAGTGACATTCACCTCTGTGACTTCCTGTAGCAACACTATCTAGTTGAGCAGGTCCAAGCTGTGAAGGAGGTGAGCAGCTACCTGTCCAATATGTGCCAGATTGGGCCCCAGAAGACCACTTGATTGAGTACATCTTTGACAAGCTCAGCCTGTCATAAAGTCCCCATGGACAGTACTGGGATGTCTCAGTGTAGTGGGGTCTTCCTCTCCTCATTCGCCTTATGTTCACATTGCTTTTGTAGCAAATTCAGTCATTTTTCTTTTTCTTTTTTTTTTTGTTTAAATATTGTTTGTAATAACTTCTTTGTTACATAGCAAAATTAAAGTGTCAAGTTGATGTATGCAAAACTCTTACCAGTAGGGACTGGGCATGTAGCTCAGTTGTTAGAGTCCTTGCCTAGCATTCAGGAAACCCTGTAATGTATCCCAAGCATGACATTAAAACAGTGATGACACACACTTGAAATCACAGCACCATGGAGACGGATGCAAGGAATGTTCAAGCTCGTTTACAACTTTATAGCAAGGTAGAGGACCTCCTGAGCTACATGAGACTCTCAAACATCAACAAAAATATCCTCTCATCTTAAAAAAACTAATGTGTATCTCATGGAAGTTTTAAAATTGATGTTCAGGAATATCTATCCATAGTCATCTCCCATTATTTTGCAGCTTTATCTATCCAGGGTGAAAGAGAAAGACAATAGTATAGCCTGTGGAAAAGTTTGAATTACCCCTTTGTCATTATTTATGTGTGCATGAGGCTTATAGTATATGGTTTTGTGTGAGGGGTTGGGTAGTCAGGACACTTTTGTCTGTGCATGTTAACTATGTAAGCAGTTGGTGCCAGTGGGACAAAAGATAAGGAAATGAGATGGGGAATCTAAGTAAGGCATAGTGAAACCACCAGAAAAGACCACTCTGTAGGCAAAAACAATTCATTGGGGATAAACTGTCCTATGTGAGTAGAAAGTACTAGTTCAATGGGGAGGCAGGAAGATTTTGTACAGTAATTAACGAGGTGGGGGTTCAGGATGAAAGATGCTGTCAGCATTAATCAGGAACTGGCTAGATGAACTTTACCTGCAGTAGTTGGCTGTTAGGGCAGATCAGGGAGATCACATATTTTGTTTCTTGCTTAGTTTTTTTTTTTTTTTCAAAATAAGTGGAAGCTCACCTCATGTGATTTCTGAAAAATGCTCAGTTTAGGTTTCTGCTTCCCAGCTAGAACTGGTTCCCATGGGACCCAGGCTACTATCTTAGGGCATTGTCACCAGCACTGCCATGTGGTGGCCTGCTTTATGACCCAACATGGAAAATTTTATAATACAAGGTCTCAGGATGTGTGCAGGTAACTTACTGACAGAGTACTTTAGTAGCCTGTGGGTTCCAAAGCTTTCCCCAGAATTTAAAAAAAAAAAAAGCATCTCAGATTTATCAGAAAACTTAGTAACATATATGAAAGTTAGTGCTTCTTGAGTCTAGTTAGCAAAAAAAAAAAGTTTGTAGAAGCTATTATGACACAGACCATACTGATTGGTTCACTCTGGCCTGAAATGATGATGAAATGGGTCTTCATCTTGGCTTCCTCATAGCCACACAGTGACTATTGTCACTGAAGACCAGGGAGAGAGACCCATATCACTTTTATAACATATACTTTTCCAATTTTCCCAAATATGGTATTTCAGCCACTGAAGTTACTTAATACTAAAATAATACATCAATCATGTAAAAAGAATGATAGACCATGAGGCCATGAATACAAGTCATATTGGAGACATGGAACATAAAGTTTTAAAAAGCCTCAAGTGTTAAATTCCACGAGATACATACTTTGAATAAAGTAGATGTGGGCAGAGTTGAAGATTAAGATTAGTCATACGGTTATAAAAGGTGATATACTAGATTTGTTTATAGTATCAAAGGGGAAATACTGCTACAGTGGTCACCTGTAGGTTGAAGAGCTAAGGTTATCAGTAGCTTTGCAATAGTAGTATATGGGAGACAGAAAAAAAAAGAAACAAAAAAGCAACCTCAGCCCAAGGCTGAAGGCCTGGAAGCTTCTGTAATGTAAGTAGGAATTCAAAGATAACAACAGACTATGGAGTCAAAGGCCCACCAGAGAGGCAGCTACAAATAAATCACCCTCTTGAGCAGAGTCCAAAATGTGTAGATGTTAGTTACAGTCTTCAGAGTTTTGTTTCATCTACAGTCCCAGCCTATCTGATGGTGCTTTCCATACTCAAGGCAGTTCATTCCCACTAAGTGTGATTACCCTCATGCTAACCTTCTTGGGAAAAGCCTCAAGAACACACGAACACACCAAATCTGTGCTTACAGATTTTGCAGGTGTTTCTCAATCCATGCCATTGAAGTCAACTTTAACCATCAGAGAGCCACTGTATCCTATACAGCTGAGATACTGGAGTAACTTGAAATATAATGTGGGATGTAGAAATAGAGATATGATATATTCCAGGTGCAATTCATACAAGGCAAAAAAAGATTTGCTACATTAGGACAATAATAAACTGTGGTGTGGGAAGTTAATATAGTTCTGGGGGTTCATCTGTATATGGCTTGGTAGTGAGGCTGTTGTTCATGAAATTGAGAATGTTTGTAATAGAGCCCTGAGATGGTGATAAGACCATGCCCTGTAAATCTGATGTTATTAAAACATAAAAATGGAACTGTAGTACAGAGGCTTGAAAAAAAGAATCAGATCAGAAACTGTCTTTGTCCCCTGGAACTAAACTTCACCAAATTGTACCACTGTAGCTTGTTGTAGCAAAGTTAGAAGCATTCTAATCATGTATTATTGAAAGACAATCCATATCACCATCTTTCTACCAGTTTCTAAACAATTTGTAATATTTATAAGACAAACCTGAAAGTGGAGTGCAATGTTCAGAACTTCTAGACACCAGACCTTCAGTTTTCCAATCTGTCTTCCTACTACACACTAAAACTGGGCCATGTGTGCACACTGGAATGTGATATTGCAAGTATCATATCTTTCTATGCCAGGGCTGCAGAGTCTCCACATACTCAGGAAATCCATACACAGGAAGGCTCAAAGGACAAGGACTAGATAGTTTCTGATCTGCAGAGATTTCTCAGGTGTGCCTGGTGTTGGGTGGGTGGATAGGGCAGAATCCACAGCTTGTGACATAATCCATGTGACAGGAAGGATTTATAACTACTAAGAAGCCTTTGTATTATGATTAAAATTTAAAAAAAGAAAAGAAAGAATCAACAACAACTCTTTACAGAAGTCTAGGTAGATTGTTAGGTTTTGAAATAGACATATGGACATTTGAAATTGATACTACTGAAGTCATGTAATTGGACAAACTAACCAGAAAGATCACATTGAGAAACTCCATCTCCAAGCCCAGGACTACCGACATTTAGCAGAAGGTTCACATACTGGAACACTGTGAGAGCTGCTGCCCCAACCTTGATCATTACCTTTTTACACTCTGAGTATCTAGTGTCTGCTCTAAGTTTATCTCAAAATCACCTGTTCATTTCAGGCTCAGAGTAACCTCTGGCATCTTTTTTCAATGTGTGGGGAGTGTCTTTCTTTTAATCTAAATGACAGTGGGTAGGAAAAAATAATTTCCCAGTAATAAAAAGCTGTTTCTCCAAGTTTTTGGTTTTTTTTTGTTTGTTTTGTTTTTTTGGGTTTTTGTTGTTGTTGTTGTTGTTCTGCTCCTTTTCAAATACCTTCTCTACTCTCTATCAAAGAAAGTACATACACCTTCACCAGCCCAATCTGGTGTCAGGATAGGCAAAGAAAGATGGAGGTGGAAATTACTACTCATTCTTTCTTTGAGCTGGGGCAATCTTTTTCTCTTGCCCTGAACATAGGAGGCCCTGGTTCTCATAACTCTAGAACGAGTTTGAATTATTCCAGCAGTTTTCCTGGGTCTCTTGCTTATTAACAGCATATGGCAGGAATTGACAGTCTCTGTATATGCATCTGACACTTTCTGTCATCTATCTTATCATTTGTGACCTATTGTACTTGATTCTCTGGAAAAGTCTCACCAAGGCAGGATTGAATGCATTTATTTTAAAGGTGAAATAAGTTTTTAGGTAGGTATGTTAGAACATTTGTAAACATTCTCACTCTCACCACATGAGTTGGAACCCTACTACATACTAAATTAGTGGACAGTCTGATCTGCCTAGAAAGACCTTGAAAAGGAAAGAGACATCAAATTATGGAGGCCATAGAGAGAATACTATAAAATTGTGTGGATTAAATGTACTGGTGATCAGTTATGACTCACCAATAATGCATCAGTGTCTCATTAAGAAGAAAACAGAAAAAGCACAAGTCATTTAACCAAAAGCCAGTCAAGATTTGAATTCTCTTCTTTGTGCTAATTTTGTCTTATGTTCTCTGTCTGTCCGAGTATAAATTTGTTCCTGCCTAAAGGCTATCTTGTGAAACTGTCCCTGTGTCTAGGTCTATTCCTGTATTCCTGTATTTGACTCTCTCTCTCTCTCTCTCTCTCTCTCTCTCTCTCTCTCTCTCTCTCTCTCTCTCTCTCTCTCTCTCTGTGTGTGTGTGTGTGTGTGTGTGTTTCTTTTTGTGACTGTCCCTAACAAAGGTCTTTTCTGTGTATTTATTGAACAGAATAGAAATCATTGAATAGGGAAGGAATGGGATACTATATAGAAATCTTTAACAGAGTTTTACAAGGATTTAAGTTCCTGGCTCCAACAGATCTCAACCACCCTGATAACAAATAGTACTACAAACATCATTGTTTATCAACAAATATCCTTAAATGGATATTCACTTTTAATTTCTGTATTTATTGCTTTTAACAAATGATACGCATGCATTGTTCTGAGTTGGGGGCATAGAAAAGTAAATAATTTAAGATTACAGCTATGTACTAGTTTAGGTTGTAAAAGTTGATTATGTGGGAAATCCAAGACAAGTAAGTTTGACTGTTAATATAGTTCTCTTAAAGACAGGTTAAACAAACAGGCTGAGTACACAGTAGGAGAGCAGTCTTAAGTCTTAAGTGACCTTGGAATGAATTATTAACTTTAGCTGTGAAGTTAAGCAAAAGTTCCAGTCTCAGAACATACAAAATATTTTAATAATATTGCATTGCAACATAATAAAAACATTTCTGTCTCTTTCTCCTATGAAATTTCTTCACATTGTGATATGATTGGAGATACCAGAATGTCTGTTTGTCTTTCTTTCTCTGTCTCTCTCCACACTCCCATATGTACAAGTTCTGTCAAAAACCTTCCTAGAAATGAACCATGCTGCTACCATGGTTTCGAGTTTCCAGCTCTGTGAGAGCTATTAGAAATAAATTTCTATTGTTTCTGCTACTGAATCAATGGTATTTTGTTGTGACTGTTAGAGAAGACTAAGGGAGCATGGATACACAGGGAGATGGAAAATACTGGTGACTCCACTCCAAATCACTCAATTGTAACTTCATATAACTATTGGTACAGTCACAGTAGAAATTCACTGTCATTTCAACATTACTAAATTTTCAGATATTCAAAGAGACTTAGAAACTTATCACACTGACATGTACACACACTTTTGAAATTTTACCAATTTGTTTTATCAAACACAATCTATCTGTTAAGATAGGCCCTGACAATAAGCTATTGGTCTTTACCATTAAAGAAAATGTGAAGGCTATTTCCAACTGAAAAAAAAATGTTACATGAAATTTACAACTACAATTTAATGAAGACAGGTGCTACTCCATCCAAGGCACCAAAAAGAGAAATGAACAACCTAAGATATAGTTTCTTGTCCATGGACAGAGACTTGACAGTTTTCTGGAGAAATCATTTGTTTACTCTTAAAATATGATGAAAAACCTCTGCTTGAAAACAATTCCATTCAGCTGAAGGAAGTGAACACACAGCCCATTCCTAGCCCAGAAGCTATCTCCAATTAATAACCACGTATAAATGAAAACTTGATTTTTTTCTAAGGAAGTCTCACTGGGGAAACAAACTACCCTGAAAGGGGCTGCATGCCCAGCAGTAGATGGTCACCAGCAACAATAACAATGAACTCAGAGGCATCTTTTGAGGTTCCTTGTTTTATGATGTCATATCAGGGCTTTTTAAAAAAAATCAAAAACAAAAAATATATTCTTTTTTATTTTTGTTATTTTATTTTTCTCTTCTTTTTTTTACCCTACAGGTCCTGTGAGTATATATTATGGCTTTCCATTTTTGTGTTTTTAATGGGATTCCTGAGTATGCAAAAGAGTGGGTGTCTATGTCTAAATTTGTTTCTTCTGCCTTTTCTTGGGCTCTTTTCCTTGTTTGTTTTGTTCTATTCTGATATATTTGTTTTTTAATCTTATATTTTATTTTATTATTACACCTTAGAAACCTGTTTGTTTTCTAATTAAAGACAGAAAGGGGGTGGATATAAATGGGAGGGTAGGTAGGGAAGAACTGGAAGGAGTAGCGGGATGAGAGACTGTGACCAGGATATATTATGTGAGAAAAAATTATTTTCAGTAAAAGAAAAAACAATTCTATAATCTATCTAAGAGCTATCAGTTTTTTGTTAGGATCTTATGGAATTCCACTACTCCATGGGTATTAGATGACCTCACAAAATTACAAGTGCTGAAAACATATACTCCACTTGTGTCGTAATGACAAAAAGATAGGGAGTTTCACAATCTTATTTGGTACAGTGAGGTTGTTCTTCCTTGTTACTTTGTGGATATCAAACTTATTAGCAAGTTTATTTAGCTACAGCTGAAAGCCTGTTTTTCAGACATCCATGTCCCATGTGTCCTACTGGCTTTAAATCGAGAAATTTAGCACAGTTTCACTTATTTTTTTGTGGGGTGTGGGTCTCTAAAGTTGAATACAAGTGATTGCTCAAAGGATAAAGAAACTTGGCTATTTGTAGTGGGAATCTAGTAGAGTCACTGCATTTAGAGTAAACATTAGAATGTAACAGTTGTTTCTCACTGTGTCTAGCTAGAGTAATAGTAGAATGTACTAGTGTTTGTTGAAAGTACATAAACCTTGAAGAAATTATAGTAGAGAACAGTGATTGTTTTCTATGATTTGTAGAACTGCTTTTTTGAAGGGATTTTCCATGCATTGCATGACTTTAGTCCTAAGACTATCCAGGCACACTTGGAGGTCTTGAATTATTGGGTACTGCAAACAGTATGTAACAAAGACTGAAACTGCAGGGATGTGATGATTTCATTCTGAGAACATATAAAATAGATTGAAGGGGCTTTGGTATGAGGAATTTTTTGTACCCAAACACAACTTTTGTGTACAATCAATAAATATGCTTCTGTGTGAAGTTTTGAGGATCAATTCACAGAAACCATTCCTTTCTCCTGTCAGAAAGCCTAAAATTACATTCTGAAGTTACACTCCTTCTTTGAACATCCTGTGCAACAGAGAACACCCAGCATTTTGCACTCAACATCATGGGCTCCAAGAAGATACCCCATTACTCCTTTACTGGAGGTAGGTAAAGTATGCTCAAATGTAGGTGAGACTCCAAGATAGGGGAGTCTCAAGATCTCAGGAGCAGCAATACGTGATATTACTAAAGTGTTTGTTAAGATGAAATGAAGTGAATGTGAAAGAAAAACAGCTTACAGAGCCTTTGGTATTAGTCAAAAGACATTGTTATTGGTCTCAGACAACTCCTCATGTTCAGTTAAAACTGACAGTATGGGAGCAAGTGTTGAGCGCTTTAAGGAGAGCTCATCAGAGAGGGGAGCCTATAGCAAGATACGATCTTTATGTAATTTGATGTCCAATGCTCTAGAGCTGTGGCAGAGTGAGGGGTCACAGAATGTTCACTCCCATGTGGAACAGAGAAGCAAAAAGAAAAATATTCTGGCTGGAAATTATCAGTCAGCAGAGGAGAATGTTTTCTCACAGAAAGATGGGAATGTCGTTTCAGAGCAAGAAGAATGGTCAAGACAATGGAGATTAGTCTCCTCCTCCTTTAGATGAAACAGACTTAGAAATGAGAAAGGTTGAAACACTAGCTTTACATCTGCAATAATTAATGATACAAATGAAAAAAAAACCCTGAGACAAAGAATAAGAGAAATTAAAAAGGGAAACTTCCCAGTAGAAAAGAGGGAAGGAAGCCGGGCGGTGGTGGCGCACGCCTTTAATCCCAGCACTCGGGAGGCAGAGCCAGGAGGATCTCTGTGAGTTCAAGGCCAGCCTGGTCTACAGAGTGAGTTCCAGGAAAGGCGCAAAGCTACACAGAGAAACCCTGTCTCGAAAAACCAAAAAGAAAAAAAAAAAGAAAGAAAGAAAAGAAAAGAGGGAAGGAAAAGAAATTTAAAAAGAAAAATTTCCAGTAAAAATGGGAGGGGGGGCATTTAATCAAAGATCTACAGTGCCACCTTATGGCGGAAAATATAGAAATCATTGCCTAAGGTTATAAAGACACCTCCACAGGTGTTTCCAGTTACTATGCTCCAAAATCCTGCAAATAACCAATATCCTCAGGGCTGTGTTCAGATTGATTGGAGGCCTACAGACATGACAGATTTAACATGATTTAAAGAAGCAGTGGTAGCCTATGGAATGCATTCACATTATGTAAGACAGCTTTTAAATAATTGGTTACACAGAATACAATTATCCCACAAGACTAGTAGGACCTATTGGCAGCTATACTAGAAGCTGATCCTCAATTGCAGTAGCTTACCTGGTGGAGAGAGGAAGTGACAGCCATGGAACAGTGTTATCAGGCTAGAGGAGTAAATATATTGAAGGATCAATTTCTAGGTGAAGGTCAGTATGTTGATTTACAAAGACAGATACAGTTTGATGGTGCTACTATTGTGCAATGTCATTTGGTAGATTTATGGTCCTGGGATAAGCTTAAGAAGCCAGCGAGAACTACCTCATTTACAAAAATTATGCTAAGTTCAGGAGAAGCTTATGCTGATTTTTTTACAAAGATTAACTTCAGCAGTGCATAGAACAATAGCCGATCCTGGTGTTAGGAAGGTTTTAGTTAAGTATTTGGCTTTTGAAAATGCAAATACAGAATTTCAGAAAGCCATAAGGCCTTTGAAAGCTCAGAGAGCTCCTCTAGAGGAGTGGTGGATTAGAGCCACTGCTGACGTTGGATCTACCACTTACAGTGCCAATATTATTGGGCAGTCCTTGGCTTAAGGTCAAAATACCCAATGTTTTAACTGTGGAAAACTGAGACATTTAAAGAAAGACTGGTGGCAAGCAATTTCAAAAAGAAATGTTTCTCTTGAACACAATCAAGGAAAAGGGCCTCAACCCCTAGAAGTTTGTAGGAGAGGTGGAAAAGGCAGACATCAGACTAATGATTGTAGATCAGTCAGAGATGTACAAAGCAATCTTTTACAGTTGGAAAACCAGATGAAGGGCTTTGCTTGGGACCCAAGAATAAACAACACATTCCAACAATATCCTGTCAGCAATGAAATAGCTCATCAAAGAAGGAATTAGTTCAGGAACAGTTAGATGCTAGACACATTGAAGAAACTACAAGTCCTTGGAATTCTCCCATATTCTTTTTTTTTTTTTTGGAATTTTTTATTCATTTTACATACCAATCACAGATCCTCCTCTCTTCCCTTCTTCTGCCCCTCTAGCCTCCCCACCCAACACACCCCCATTCCCTCATCCAACAAGGGGAGTCAGCAGAGCTTGGCACATCAGTAGAGGCAGATCCAAGCCCCTCTCATATTTCAAGACTGTGCAAGGTGTCCCACCATAGGCAATGTGCTCCAAAAAGCCAGCTCATGCACCAGAGATGGATCCTGATCCTACTGACAGGGGGCTCCTTAACCTTTTTCTTTCTTCTTTTTTATTATTATTAAGAGATTTTCTATTCATTTTATATAACAACCACAGATTTAGGTCATCATACAAAGTATTGAGTTTCATAATGGCCTCTACACATAAACATATCATTATATTTACATGTTATTATATTTTCTCATTCACTTCCCTCCCTCACTTTACTCTCCCACCTCTCCTACTCTTCTTTAGCTTGTTACCTTCTTCCTCCAAGTAAGTCACCCCTTCTGCTACCTGTTTACATGCAATCTAATACCCTCTTTACTTTCCACCTCCATGAAGATGTCTTCTTTCCCTCTCATGATCCTTTCTAGTTTTATGACCTGTAGACAAACATTTTATAAGTCTGCATGTATGTATAGCTTTAATCATTTTGATTTTTAATTCATTTTTATGTGTGTAGTGGGGGTCAGAAGACAACTTGTTGGAGTACTAACTTTCAAAGAGGTTGTTAGCCTTGACATAAAGTGCCTTTATCCACTTATCCACTGAGCCATCTCTCCAGCCATGTCTGTGTGTGTGTGTGTGTGTGTGTGTGTGTGTGTGTGTGTGTGTGTGTACATTTAATTTAGGTTCTGTATATGAGAGAAAACACAGTATTTTGTTTTTCTGTAATTTAATTTAACATAATGATTTGTATCAATTTTCTTGAAAATAACATAACTTCATTTTTCTTTATAGGTATAGAAAATTCCATTGTGTATATGCACTATATTTTTATTATCTAATCATCTGTTGATGGACAAGTTAGGCTGGTTCTGGTTGCTGGCTGTTTTGAATAGTATAGCTATAAACATGTGCATAGAAGTATTTTGGCAAGATTGGGGGAAGATGAATACTTTTTTATTACGAAGTTTTTTTTTATTCACTTTACATACCAATCACAGATCCCCCTCTCCTCCAGCCCCTCCAGGCTTCCCCCGCCAACCCATCCCCTATTCCCTCCTACAAGAAGTTAAGGCCTCCCATGGGGAGTCAGCAGAGCCTGGTATGTTCAGTAGAGGCAGGTCTAAGGCCCTCCTTATGCCTCAAGGCTGTTTGAGGTGTCCCACTATAAGGTAGTGGGCTCCAAAAAGCCAGCTCATGCACTAGGGATGGGTCCTGATCCTACTACCAGGGGCCCATTAAGCAGATCAAGCTACACAACTGTCTAGCTTATGCAGAGGGCCTAGTCCAGTCCCATGGGGGCTCCACAGGTGTTGATCTAAATTTCATGAGTTACCACTAGTTTGGTTTGGTTGTCTCTGTAGGTTTTCCCATCATCATCTTTACCCCCTTTGCTCATAGAATCCCTCTTCTCTCTCTTCAACTGGACTCCTGGAGCTCAGTCTGGTATTTGGCTGTGGATCTCTGCATCTGCTTCCATCAGTTACTGGAGAAAGACTCTATGATGACAGGGCATTCACTGATCTGATTACTGGGGTACGCCAATTCAGGCATCCCCTCCACTATTGGTAGTAGTTTAAGCTGGGGTCATCCCTGTGGATTCCTGGGAACTTCCCTAGCACCCAGTTTCTCCCTATCCCCATGATGTCTCCCTCTATAATAAAAATATCTTTCATGCTTTCCCACTCCATCCCTGTTCCAGCTCAGAAAGATGAATACTTATTCACTGCTGATAGGAATAAATTCAACAGCTATGAAGAAACTGACACCACACTGAAAGAGCAAGTATTTTTATTTTTTGTTTCCTTTTTTATAAAATATAGGGTTTCTTTGTGTAATCCTGACTATCCTTGCTCTGTAGATGAGGCTGGCTTCAGACTCATGAGATCCATCTGCCTCTGCCTGTTGAGTACTGAGATTAAAGGTGTGCGCCACCATAGTCTGGCAAGGGGCATTTTTATAGTGCTGCGTTGTAAGATAATATGTAATAATTGAAGAATACAGCCATTTTTTATAATTTGCCTGCAGGAAGATAGAGGTATTCATAACTATAAGTAAGAGCTATAGAAGGCAGAAAAAAGAGATGGAGAATCCTTTCTTGGTGTATTAACATATGGTTGAATTTAGAAAATGATGAGAGTGACTATTCATCATTCTATGGGTCAATTTTATCTAATCACAACTAAAAGAAAAAAAATGGGTGAACTACAGAATCCACCAGAAACTAAAGTAACTCCCTAAAAGTAGGCATATAATCTTTCCAGAGACAAGTAATGTTAGAGTCATGCTGTGGTATGGTCTTTCTGTACACTGTGAATATGTGTTGCTCTACATTGGTTGATAAATAAAGCTGCTTCGCCAGTGGTGAGTCAGAATAAGGCTGGGCGTGAAAGCAAAATGGAGATACAGGAAGAATAAGGGTGGGATCCAGGAGATGCCAGCCAGCCACTTCAAGCAAGATGTGTAGAAAATAAGGTAACAAGCCACTAACCAAATGGCAAAGCATAGCTAAGAAATATGGCTTAATTTAAATGTAAGAGCTAACTAGTAATAAGCCTGAGCCAAGCCAAGCATTTTCACTTAATATAAGCTTCTGAGTGGTTATTAAGGAATTGACAGGTAGGAGATAAGTGTCCATTTACAGAATCATCATTCATAATGAGTACTGTGAAAAGGGCAAGATGAAACATTGAGGTCCATACACAATAGAGTACAACAACCTTTTGACAATGTTGAAGGACATATGGCTTTCATTTAAATTTTTTGTACTCATTAAAGTTGACCACTATTGAGGACCCATTGAAAGAAAGTATCTACTATACCCAGGGAAAGAGAAAATGCACAAAAGCAGAAAAAGGCATATTTGTAGTCAAGAACTCAGATATTGTGATTGGGCTGTACTTGACTTGCTTCTCTGTGTGACCTTTGACATTTTACTGAATCTCATTAAAATGGCAGTGTAAAGCATAAATAAGATTACATATTCCTTCTGTTTCACAAGTGACATAATCAAAATACCTACAAGATACCCAAATAAACATTCATATGCTATATTTCCAAAGAATTAACCCATTTTGGGGGAAGACAAGACATTAAATAGGGAATCAAATGTCAAAAAGCACTGGAAGATAACAATGAATATGTAGTATAGTGTATATCATTATAAGTTATTACATGATAAATTTTCTGATATTTCAGGGAAAATGTAAACACTAGGCTTAGTCTCCATAAAATGTTTTCCAAGTGTGTGAATTTTCATAACTAGTTTACTATTCTTTTTTGTTCACTCTGAACTCCTCTTTTCCCAGGCTCTCAGATTACATAGGTGCTTTTCATGGGGACCAATATCTATGTAGATCTCACACCACACACACACACACACACACACACACACACACACACACACACACACACACACACATAACTTACCCCAGAAAAGAAACCCATGGTAGTCTTGAAAATAAGTATACACACAACTTTACAAAAATCTCTGTCCTAGTTTGCTTCACTGTGAGTCAGTCTGGTTATTTCTTCTCCCACTCCTCTTTTTTTGAGAAAGGGTCTCATGCAGCACAGGCCAGCCTAGAACTTGTTATATAGTTAAGGATGACCTAAACTTCTGATTGTTCCATCTCTACTTTCTTAGTGCTAGGATTACAGTTGCACATAACCACAACTATTTTGTGAGGTGCTTGGTATTAAACTCAGGTATGGTGATATTTTATTTGTACTGAAATGTGATTTTAATTTTATGTTAATAAATAAAGTTGCCCTGGGGTCAGAGCTATTAGAGCCATAGCAAGAGCGTGGTGGTTAGAAGAGCTAGGTAGATTTCTGTGTGTTCAGGGATACAGCCAGTATTGGAGACATACGCCTTTAAGACCTGGAGGGCGGTACTTACAGGCAGTGATACGGCAGTCATGTGGTTGGGTTTACAACCAATGAGAAGGCAGAACAGAAAGACTATTTAAAGACAGACAAACAGGAAGAAGCTCTCTCTCGGGAAAGTTAGGAGCACTGCAGGAGGTAAGATTTTATCTCTGAGCTCTGACCTCTCGGCTTTCTCTTTTACATTGGCTCTGTGTTTCATATTTTAATAAGACGATTGGTTACATCTACAATGTATCTTGTTTGTTAAGAAACCCTTCTAGCAACTGATCTTCATTCCCAGTCTCAGTTGTGCTAGTTTTGGGGTATTTACTACCTGAACACATTTATAACTGTGTCTTCCTTGCAGCTCCACTTATATTGGGGCAGGTGGACTTTCTGCATAATGAGAGAGCACCCTGGGACAGGCAATACTAAGTTTACAAGCCACATTCAGTTAGCTACAATCTGAGAAGTCAGTATGTTCACTACTTCATATACCTGGAATGTCTGAAGACTTAAATTGGTGCCTCCTTCGTATGTCAATTAATTAGTTGTTCGAATGCTTGGACAAACAGGAGTATGATAAAAAAAAAAAGACTTAAGGGAAGAGATCAAAGATTTTACTTCCTGCCTGGTAAATGAGATACTATTGCTTGTTTAGCATTGATGTAGCTCATCTAACTGAAATCACATCTTAGTAGGGAGCAATGTAGAACATTACACATGGGTATGCCTAGTCAATAACATAACACAAGAGTCCTTAGAGTCACACAACAGCATAATTGCATCAGGATGATAAAGAGCTATCATGGCATGAACAATGACCACAATGTCTTCAACTTCAAACTGTCATGTATGTTCAGCTAACCAAATTGAGTGAGAGCAAATCATGCAGTGAGGTTTTCCCTGAGATGCGTTCATTCATTCAGGAGTCTCTGAACATTTTCCTTGTGGGGCCTTTGAAATATGTGTGTTTGTTGTAAGACAAAACTTTTCCTGGAGAGCTACAACACATACCAGAGAGAGAACCCACGATAGATCAAAATATAGATACCACTAAAGTCCAGTTTGGTGGACCAATAAGTTTTACTGGGGTTACTTACAGGAATATTGGTGAGGGATTACTTACAGGAGCAGAAATGACTCAAAGACAGTTGTATCACAAGGCCCACCCAAAAATGGGTGACAGCTCACAAATCTCAGAACCTGAAGGACACCGCACAGTGGAGAGTGTCCTTCTAGTGACTCTGTTGGTCTAAACCTCTTCCAGGCAGCTCGGCTTGTGTATGCTATTTCCAGGCAGTTGGTCTGGTCTCAGTCTTCTTTGCAGTTTGATTTGTCTGAGAGGGACTCTCAACAGCTTTATTGCTTACTCTGGGAGGAAAGGGAGTAATGAATCTGGTCAGTTTTAGTGACTTCCTGAAGCTATTTTGATATGTTCAACTTCCTGCTTAAGGAGCTTCTCTGATGGATGAAATGTTTTAATCTCAAAGGAAATAGTTATACAACAGTGTTGTAGGTTGGGCCAATGATTGAGGGGCAAGGATTGGGGCTCTGGGTTGTTGGTTACAAACAGAATAACATTGTCTAGATTGTTTCAGAAAAAGCAGATTATTGAAGGAGACTTGAAAAGCAGGCTTAGCACTCTACAGATAGCAACTATTTTACTCACAAGCAAAGTTCTTCCTGAGAATTTTACCACTGTAGCATGCTATTCCACTTTTAAGCAAGGATGCTTAAGCCAGGAATCAAGTCTACATGTCCCCTCCATTCTTATTATGTCTGTTTCATAGGCAACGACAGTTGTGGTTATCTGACTCTCCAAAAAAATACAGAACCTATTCATTACACCCTCTACCTGCATGGGATTCTGGGACGGTAAGTAAAATTTCTTTCTGTGAAGTTTCTGCCTTTAATACAATTTGGTGCTTCATTTCCCCTAAAACTGTAATAAAAAACAATTTTTATTGTTTATACATTCCTCATTTGTTGGTATCTTACAGCTGCCCAAACTGATGGAACCTGATTTCTGCCTTCTGACTTCTTATTGAAATATATTGTAAATACAAGAAAACAATCAGAAAACTATAAGCTCACTGCATTTTCATATACTAAAAGCAATCATTTTATCAGTATTTTGATACAGACTAAAAGCATCACCTTAGGGCCTGTTAAACTTTATTGCAGACTATTGAGAAGTAAGATAAACAGTAATATAAATGGTATATATGAAAATTCATATTCAGCTGTGGTCTTGCCATTTATTCGACTGCTTCAATTACTTGAAGTTCTGTACTACACTGACATCTGCTGGTAGTTCATGTGAGCCTCTCACATGAACCCAAGCACTGAAGGAAATAATGCCTTTTTTTTCTATTTAGTTTTCCAAGACAGGGTTTCTCTGTGTAGCCTTGGCTGTCTGGGACTCACTCTGTAGGGCAGCCTGGCCTGAAAGTCACAGAACTCTTCCTGTCTCAGTCTCTCAAATGCTGGGATTAAAGGTGTGTGCCACCACTGGAGGGCTGTACTGCCCTTTTTTTAAGTGATAAAAGTTTTACTTTTTTTGGAACTTGTTTATTTTATGTCTTTGTATTGCATATAGGAGGGGAAGATAAAATGGAAAAGAATAGGAACATGTTCTACAATGAGCTGTTAGGACTTACAGCAAGTGGAACAGGGTGCTAATATGATTATCTTAAAATAATCTTCATTTTGAAGTGTGATCCTCACAAATTTTCTTAGACAAAATACTCTCAAGGTCTACTATGAATTTGGTTACTATAAAACACAGAGAACATCTGCTCTGTGCTGGTAATAAAGTAATTGTTGACGACTCCATTAAGTTTAATACAAATTTGCCTCTTCTGTTTATGGCCATACCACTCTAAACATAGCTGATCTCATTTGATCACAGAAAAAAATACGAGTACTCTTCTTTAGAACTTACTATGTGATTACACAAAAAAATTAGAGAGGTTTTACTTAAAAACAAAGAGCCATTTCTCTAACACACTATGATGTGCACTATAAACATGGCAACCTGAAAGAGATAGTTGTTTGACAAAAAGAAGCTCTAAAGCTCCAACTTGCACCAAAAGCAAGCTATGGTCATTGTTTGGTGGTGTGTTGCCAATCTGAGCTACTAGAATTTTCTGAATCTGTGTGACCGATTACACCTGAGAAGGATACTCAGGAAATTGATGAAATAAACTGAAAAGGGTCAAGTCTGCAGCTTGCATTGGCCAACACAAAGGGCCCAATTCAACACCAAACCACAAGTCACAAAAAACCTTCAAAACTTGACTAAGTTGGTAAGATATCTCAGCAGGTAAAAGCATTTGCTTTGCAAGCCAGATGAGCTAAGTTCAATTTCTGCAGCACATGTAAAGACAGAGGGAGAGACCTGACTCCAGAGAGTTGTCCTCTGACTTCCATGAGTATGCAGTATCATGCTCTGCCATGTCCACGCACAAAGACATTGAAAATATTAAATAATATTTTAAATGTATATATTTTGAAATGGAGAAAGTTGGAACCCCAAGTGCCCCTCTTCTCCTTGTGATCATATCCCTGGCCACACCTCTGGCAGAAGCCTCCTACTCTAGCAAAGGCCAGGTCAGCATCTTGAACCCCAGCTAAGACTGCCCCCTATCCCACCTGCACTCACTCATCCTCTCCCCATCACCAAATCCAGGCCCACACCTCTGACAGAGCTTTCTACCCCATCAGAGACCCGGCCAGCTTCCTGAAAACGAGTTAAGCCCCTCCCCACTCCAACCCCTGTCCTGCTTGTGTCTCTCCTCTGCTTGTCACCATATCCTGGCCTATACCTCTGGCAAAAGTCTCCTACTCCAGCAGAGGTTAGGGAAGCATCCTGAACCCCAGGTCAGACTACCCCTCACCTGGCCAGCTCTCACCCGTCATAACTCTAGCTCTCCCCTCTTTCTTCATCACAATATTATGGCCCACACCTTTGGCAGAAGCCTTCCACAATGCTGTGAAATAATGCTTTTGTACACTGGTTTAATAAAATGCTGATTGGCCAGTAGTGAGGCAGGAAGTATAAGTGGGATAAGCAGACAAGGAGAATTCCGGCAAAAGGAAGGCTGAGTCAGGAGTCACCAGCCAGACACAGAGGAAGCAAGATGTGAAGGCAGAAATGTAAAAAGGTACCAAGCCATATGGTTAAACATAGATAAAAATTATGGGTTAAGTGTAGGAGCTAGTCAGTAATAAGCCTGAGCTAATGACCAAGCAGTTATAAATAATATTAAGCTTCTATGTGATTATTTTATAAAAGGCTGGGAGACTTTGGGTGAGAGATTTGTCCCAACTGTAGGCCAGGAGGGACAAAGAAAGACTCCAACTACAATCAGAGGCCAGGCCCAAGTCCTGTACACTGGAGACCAGGACAACTCTCTGAAAACCAGGCAGAAGCCTCCTACTCCACCAGAAGCCAGGCCTGGATCCTGAACCCCAGAAGACCCCCTACCAGAGCAGAGACCACACACACAGCCAGAACTCTAGCCATAAAGCTGGGCAGCAACTACCTGCTAGAACAGAGGCTAACCTGACCATTAGAAGTCCACATTCCAATGTAGGTGGAAACTGTCTACTCACCCACAGGACACAGCAGTCAGAAGACCAGAGAGGAAACAGAAACCAAGGAGAAAATACCCATTCAACAAAGACAAATCCAGAAATTGGCACCTAGACCTATAATCACTCCAGATCCAAATAACATAAGTGTAAGAATACAAACAACAGCCAGTGTAGCTAGAGTTTTTTTCTAGTCCTGCTTGGCCCAGGTTCAGGACAAATCTCTTTCACCTGCCAGTCCTGCAGCTGCTTAGACCCAACTGAGTAAACACACAGAGACTTATATTGCTTACAAACTGTATGGCCACAGCTGGCTTCCTGTTATCTAGTTCTTATATCTTAAATTAACCCATATCTATTAGTCTATAAGTTGCCACATGGCTCGTGGCTTACCGGTTTATTAACAACTTATCATGGCGGCGACTGGCAGTGTCTCTCTACCTCAGCTTTCCTGTTCCCAGAATTCTCCTCTCTGCTTGTCCCACCTATACTTCCTGCCTAGCTGCTGGCCAATCAGAGTTTAATTTATTAACCAATCAGATCAACACATTTAACATACAGAACATCCCACAGCAAGCCAAGGCAATATGTCACCACCTGAGCCCAGCCATCCCACTACAGCAAGCCCTAAATATTCCAAGACATCTGAAGCACAAAAAAATGGCCTTAAAAACAACTTTATGATGATGATAGATGTCTCTGAAGAGGAAATGAAAATAAAGAAATCAAGGAAAAGAAAATAAATTATTTTAGTAAATCAATAAATCTCTTAATGAATATCAAGAATACCAAGAAAAAATGAATGGAAATGAATAACACTGTTGAAGACCTTAAAATGAAAATAGAAGGAATAAAGGAAACACAAACGAGGGGAATTATGGAAATGGAAAATCTAAGTAAGCTGACAGGAGCTATAGAAGCAAGCATCACCAACAGAATACAAGAGATGGAAGAGAAAATTTCAGGCATTGAAGACATGATAGAAGAAATAGATGTATCAGTCACAGAAAATGTTAAATGTAAAAAATTCTTGACACAAATCAACCAATAAATATGGGGCATAATAAAAAGATAAAACCTAAGAATAACAGGAATAGAAGGAGATGATTCCCAGTTCAAAGGCTCAGAAAACATTTTTAACAAAATTATAGAAAATATTTTCCTAACCTAAAGAAGGACATGCCTATAAAGGTACAAGAAGCTTACAGAACACCAAATAGATTAGACCATAAAAGAAAGAGCCCCTGCCACATAGTAATCAAAATATTAACAGCACAGAACAAAGAAAGAATATTAAAAGCTGCAAGAGGAAAAGTCCAAATAACATATGAAGGCATACCTATTAGAATTACACCTGACATCTCAATAGATACTCTAAAAGCCAGAAGTGCCTGCACAGATGTGCTGAAGACTCTAATATATCTCAGATCCAGCCCAGACTACTATATCCAGCAACATTTTCAATCACTATAGATGGAGAAAATAAGATATTTCATGACAAATTCAAACTGAAAAATATCTATCCACAAATCCAGCTCTATAGAAGGTACTAGGACAACTCGATCCCAAGGAGGCTAACTACACCCACAAAAACACTGGCAGAAAATAATCTTGCCCCAGCATAAGCCCAATAAAGGAACAGAGAGAGAGAGGGAGGGAGGGAGAGAGAGGGAGACAGAGAGAGAGAGAGAGAGAGAGAGAGAGAGAGAGAGAGAGAGAGAGAGAGAGAGAGAGAGAGATGATTAACAACTACAAAAAAAATAGGAATTAACAATCATTGGTCATTGATATCTCTCAATATCAATAGACTCAATTCCCTAATAAAAAGATACAGACTAACAGAATTGATTCAAAATCCTTCTGCTGCATTCAAGAAACGTACCTCAGCATCAAAAAGATTTTGCAAGTCAATGTACACAAGAAGCATGCTGGTGTATGTAGCTAGAGTTTTCCTGCCTGGCCCACAGTCAGGACAAATCTCTCTCACCCGCCAGTCCCACAGCTGCTCAGACCCAACCAAGTAAACATAGAGACTTACGTTGCTTACAAACTGTATGGCCATGGCAGGCTTTTTGCTAACTGTTCTTATATCTTAAATTAACCCATTTCTATAAATCTATACCTTGCCTCGTGGCTTACCGGCATCTTCACATGCGGCTTGTCATGGTGGCGCCTGCAAGTGTCTCTTTCTGCCTTCCTGTTCTTTCTTTTCTCCTCTCTGTTAGTCCCACCTATACTTCCTGCCTAGCCACTCAGTATTTTATTTATTGACCAATTGGAGTAATTTGACATACAGAACATCCCACAGCAGGTGTAGCTATTCTAATATCTAACAAAATAGACTTCAAAGCAAAATTAATCAAAAGAGAGGGAAAGGACATTTGATACTCCTCAAATGAAAAAATACACCAAGATGATGTCTGAATTCTCAATATCTAGGCCCCAAACACAAGGTCACCCAGGTTTGTAAAGGAAACTCTACTAAAGCTTAAAAACCACATTGATCCTCATACATCGATAGTGGTAGATTTCAATACCCCACTCTCACTAATGGACAGATCATCCAGACAAAAACTAAACAGAGAAATACTGGAGCTAACAGAAATAATGACTCAAATGGACCTAACAGATATCTACAGAACACCCAAACACAAAATAATACATTTTCTTCTCAGCACCTCATGGGTCATAAATTGAAAGAACCTCCTGCTTCCCATTAGACCACTATGGATTAAACCTGGATTTCAACAAAAACAGAACAGAAAGCCTATACACTAATTTAGCTTTCTACTGAATTACCACTGGGTCAAAGAAGAAATAAAGAAATTAAAGACTTCCTAGATTTCAATGAAAATGAATGCACAAAGTACCCAAACTTATGACATACAATTAAAACAGTACTAAGAGGAAAGCTCACAGCCCTAAGAGCCTTCACAAAGAATTTGGAGTGATCTTATTGTAGGTACTTAGCAACACAGCTGAAAGCTCTGGAGTCGATGGCAGGAAATAATCAAACTGAGGGCTGAAATCAATAAAATAGAAATAGAGAAGAATACAAAGAATCAATGAAACAAAGAGTTGGTTCCTTAAGAAAATCAGCAAGATAGACTAAGCCTCATCCAAACTAAAAGGCATAGAGAGAATATCCAAGTTAACAAAATTAGAAACAAAAAGGGGACATAGCAGAAGACTCTGAGGAAATCCCGAAAATCATTAGGTCATACTTCAAAGACATGCATGCCACAAAATTATAAAAATCTATAAGAAATAGACAACTTCCTTGCTAGGTACCACTTACCAAAATTAAATCAAGATCAGATAAACAACTGAAATAGACTTATAAACCCTGTGGGAATAGAGGTAGTCATTAAAAGTCTCACAGGTAAAAAAAGAAAGAAAAAGAAAAATTCCAGGGCCAGACAGTTGTAGTGAAGAATTCTACCAGACATTCAAAGAAGAGCTAATACCAATACTCCTCAAATTATTCCACAAAATAGAAACAGAAGGAACACTGTCAAATCTGTTTTATGAGCCCACAGTCACCCTGATACCCAAACCACACAAAGACTCAACAAAGAAAAAGAATTACAGACCAAATTCCATCATGAACATTGAAGCAAAATACTCATAAAATACTCAAAAACCAAATCCAAGAACACATCAAAAAGATCATCCACCATGATCAAGTATGCCTTATTCCAGAGATGCAGGGATGGTTCAACATATGAAGATCTGTCAATGTAATCCATCATATAAACAAACTGAAAGAAAAAAATCCCCCATGATCATCTCATTAGATGTTGAAAAAGCTTTTGACAAAATCCAATACCCCTTCATGATAAAAGTTCTAGAGAGATTCGGAATACAAGGGACATACTTAAACATAATAAAGGCAATTTAATCAGGCCAATAGCCAACATCAAATTAAATGGAAAGAAACTCAAAACACTTCCACTAAACTCCAGAAGAAAAGGCTCTGTGCAGCCAGAAGTTTTCCTATGTCCCAGAGCTGCTTGGTCCCAAGTTAACACACAAAGGCTTATATTAATTGCAAACTGTTTGGCCTATGGCTCAGGCTTATTATTAACTAGCTCTTATAATTTAGTTCAACCCATTTCTATTAACCTATGTTTTGCTACATGGCTTCATGGTGTTACCTGTGTTCTGTTACATCTTGCTCCTCTGGCAGTGCTCAGTGTCTCCTCTAACTGCTTTCTTCTCATTCTCTCTCTGCTTGGATTCCCTGCCTGTCTCTATTCTTCCTTGTCACAGACCATAGCTTCTTCTTTATTAACCAATGGTAGCAACACATATTCACAGCGTACAGAAAGACCATTCCACAGCAGCTATACACTCTCTACATATCTATTCAATATGAGATTTGAAGTCATAGCTAGAACAATAAAAAACTAAAGGAGACCAATGGAATACAAATTGTAAAGGAGTAAGTCAAAGCATCATTTCTTGCTGATGATATGATAATATACATAAGCAACCCCAAAAATCTACCAGCGAACTCCTACAGCTGATACACACCTTCAGGAAAGTTGTTAGATACAAGATTAACTAAAAAAAAATCTCACTAGTACTCTGTTGTGGAGTATTATTTTAACTAGGCAAAGATGTGTTACATTTGTTTATGTTGTGGGATATTACCTTACTTGTGTAAAGGTGTGTTACTTTTGTTTATCTTGCATTTGTTTAATGATGGAAGGATGTGTGTCTAATTATGTATGGCATGTGGACAAAGGCAATCAAATTAAAGACACAGACTAATCCACAAACCCATAGATACTTGATTTTCAACAAACCTAAATTATAAAGTTTACAAAAGAAAGTTTCTTCAACAAATGGTGTTAGACCTGGATGTCTCACATGTATAAAAATGTAAATATATCCATATATACCACCTTGTACAAAACTGAAGTTCAGTCAAACCAAAGACCTCAACATAAATCCAGATACATTGAACCTGATAGAAAGTAGGAAATTTCTACAAACCCATTGACACAGAAGGCAACTTCCTGAACAGGGCAATGATAGTGTGGGCACTAAGATCAATAGTTAATAAATACAACGTCATGAAACTGAAAACCTTCTGTAAGGCAAATGACACCATCAATAAGACAAAAAATGGTAGCCTACAGAATTGGAAAAGATCTTCATCAACCATACATCAGACAGAGGGATAATTTCCAAAATATATAAAGAACTCAAGAAAACTGACATAAAAAAACAAATAATCCAATTAAAAAATGGGGTACAGATCTAAACAGGGAATTCTCATAAGAGGATTCTCAAATGGCCAAGAAACACTTAAAGAAATGTTCAACATCCTTAGCCATCAGTAAAATGCAAATCAAAAACAACTCTGATGGTCTATCCTACACATGTCAGAATGGCTAAGTTCAAAAACACAAGTGACAGCTCATGTGGGCAAAGATATGGAGCAAGGGGAACACTTCTCAATTGCTGGTAGGAGTGCAAACTTGTACAGCCACTTTGGAAAGCAATATTGTGGTTTCTCAAAACACTGGGAATCGATTTACTTCAAGACCCAGCTATACCACTTCTGGGCTTATGCCCAAAGGATACTCAATCATGACACAAGGCCACTTATGCAACTATATTCAAGCAACCTAGATGCACCTTAACTGAAAAATGGATAAAGAAAATGTGGTACATTCACACAGTGGAGAATTGTAGCTGGAGCTTTCTCCAGGCCCGCAGCGGCTCAGACCCAAGTAAATGGCCTAATGGCTTAGGATTCATGCTAGCTAGATCTTACACTTTAATTAACCCATAATTCTTATTTATGTTCAGCCATGTGGCTTGGTACCTTTTCCCAATTCTTCCTTTACATCTTGCTTCTCATGGTGGCAGCAGCTGGCAGCGTCTCCTGACTCAGCCTTCCTGTTCCCAGAATTCTCCTCTATGCTTGTCCCACCTATACTATGATTTCTGCCTGGCTACTGGCCAATCAACATTTTATTTATCAACCAAATCAAAGCAACACATTCACATCATAGAGAGCAATCAATATCCACAGCAGAGAATTTCTCAGCTGTTAAAAATAATAACATAATCATATCTGCAAGCAAATGGATGGAGCTAGAAAAATATCATCTTGATTGGGGTCATCTAGACCCTGAAACAAACATGGTATGTATTCATTTATAAGTGGATAATAGCTATAAAGTTAAGGATAACCATGCTACAATCCACAGACCAAGAGAAGCAAGGTAATAAGGGAGACTCAAGTGGGGACACTCAGATGTCACTGGGAAGGGGAAATAGAAAAGATTTCATGGGTGGACTGGGGGCAGGTAGGGTTAGGCACATGAGGGATCAGATGGGGGATAGATGGAGAGAGTAGGGAAAGAGATGACTTTAAAGGAAGCCATTTCAGGGCAAGGTAAAAACCTTGTGCAAGGGAAACTCCCAGGATCTACAAGGATGATCCCAGCTAAGACTACAAGCAACAGGGGATATGTAAGCTGAACTGGCCACCACCTGTGATCAGGTGAGACTTCCAGTGGAGGGATTGGGAACCAACCCATCCATATAAACTTTGACCTATAGTCTGTCCTACCTATGGGATATGCTGGGGTAAAGGTGGCACAGAGATTGTGTATTTGGCCAGCCAATGATTGGTCCAGCCTCAGACCCATGCCATGAAACTTAGCCCATGCCTGACACTGCCTGAAGTACCAGGACCCAGGGGCTGGATGGCCCAGAGACTGAGGATATAACCAAACATGACTGAAGAAAAAAATCAATGTAATGATGACATTCTGCTATACTCGCAGATTGGTGCCTAGCCCAATTGTCATCATGCAGACTTCATCCAACAACTGATGGAAACAGATGCAAAGACCCACAGCCAAACATTAGGCCAAGCTCAAGGAATCCTGCTGAAGAAAGGGGGGAAGGACTGTAGGAGCCAGAGGGGTCAAAGACATCATAAGAAAACCCACAGAATCAACTAGACTGGGCTCATAGGAGCTCAGAGAGTATTAATTGACAACCTAGGAGCTTGCATGGGACTGACCTAGGCCTTCTGCATATATGTGACAGTTGGATAGCTTGGTCTTCTTTTAGAACTCCTAACAGTGTGAGCAGGGGCTGTTATGACTCTTTTGCTGGCTTCTGGGACCCTATTCCTCATATTGAGTTGCTTTGCCCAACCTTAATACAAGGAGAGGTGCTTAGTCTTACTGCAACTTGATATGCCATGTTTTGTTGACATCCATGAGAGACCTGCCCTTTTCTGACTAGAAAAAGGAGGAGGAATGGATTGGAGGGCAAACAGAGGGGAGGGGGAAGGGACTTGGAGGAGAGAAGGGAGAAGAAATGGTGGCCTGGATGTAAAATAAAGAAATAAATTTAAAAAATAATAATCACAGCACATTTTTATAAATGTTTTTATAAATGTTACAAATTTTCAATTTATAACAATGTCAGTATAGAGAAGGAAACTAACACTTTTAATCCAGCTTTAGGAGAAAGAATTAAAACTGAAAGCTAAATATTAACTCAATAAATTTAAAAAACCCAGAAAATTGAAAAAGAAAAACCAAATCCAAATAATAACAACCCCAAAACAAGAACCCTGCAAAAATGCTTACTGAGTTGTCAATAACAGTTATTTCTAGGAGTAGGTAGAGGTAAGCAATAGATATTTTGATCTGATGAGGTGGCTCAGTGAGTAAAGGTACTTGCCACCAAGTCTGATGACCTGAGTTCTAATTCTAATTCCAGGACCCACAGGGTAGAAGGAAATAACCTACTCCTCTGACCTCCACACACTTGGTATAGCACCCATGCAGCCACCCCATTCCCATATACAAATACAAGTAATTTTTAAAAACTTGAATGAATTGTTCAGTGAAGTTTTACATTCTCTAGTATTTTACCTGATTTCTTGCAAAATGATTATCACTTATTCAAGTATTTACACAACCCTTTGCAGAGAAAACACCTCCTAAAACAGCAGAAAACAAAAAATACTTTGCAAGAATTCATAAAATTCCAAAGCATGGATTTTTTCCCATAGGAATAAGTGACTTTATTTCATATTGACAAAAAAAATGTTGATTTTAATGGATCCTCTTTTGATTGATAGGGATATATTTGATGCTAGTTATTATAAGTTAAAATTCATAATCCAATAATCTGAGGCATTATTGGCAATTGGTGATTGCTGGGTGATGGGGAGAATCAGGTTTTCTTTTTCAGGGATGTATTACTTGAGAGAACTAGAGCCATACATGCTGTAGTAGATGATACTACATTCATGTTCTAAGTGAATTCAGTGGGCTTTAAAAAGGGGAGCACATAAAATTGGGAAGGAATAGTGTGGAAAAGATAGGGAAGGAATTCGAAGGGAAGAAATAGAGGGTGGGCTTTGTCAAAACACATTTTATGCATATCTGAGATTCTTAAACAATAAAACTTCAAAAATTCATATTCTAAAACTGCAGTTCTTTTGCACCAACCTAATGTCATATGCATTCATTACCTATGTGGTAAAATTGGCTATTGTGATTGAGTATATGATTTCTGAGACATAATGGCAACACTAGACTTGCATGAATTTAACTCATTAACATCTCATAACTTTAATTTATGACAGTGTCTAGCAAGAACATTTTCATGTTGATAAGCCTCTGCAGGCAACTTTTAACCAAGTAGACTATAGATACTAAAGTCCTGCAGACTCTCCTGTCTCTCCCAGAATGCTAGAACTTGCACACCTTTGGAATTCAGTATTGTGGCAGAAGTCATGCTGTAACCTCCAGCGTCAGTGCATGAGAGTTTTGCGCATGAAGCTCCTCATAGAAAAACCTTTGGAGATCCCCACCCATTTGACAAGTACCTGGAGATTTTGTGGATTCCTGAGCAGCTCCACGGGCGTGCACATTCTTCAAGTCCTCCAGGCTTTAGCTGTGTTTACCTTTATGGTAACTTTTAGTTTCACTTTGTCAATCATGGTTGGGGGTGAGTTTACTGGGAACAAAGCCCCTCAGGTAAGTCTTAATACTCCTAAAGTTTCTACAGGGGAATTAAGTTCTCTTTGTAGTTTATTGATGATTCAGGTATGGTAATGAACCTGTTTTTTTTTTTTCTTGGAACACAGAAACCAGTTCCTCTGGCTATCCCTGGGTGCCTCTGCAATCATCCTGAGTAGGCAGGAGGATGTCACTAAAGTTAATGATTCTTGCTTACTCAACTGTTATAGAGAAGAGAACATTTCAGGAAGTTAGGAGGTGGTTTCTTAAGAGATGGCACTAAAAACTTATAGGAGCATATAAGGAAAAGATAAAGGCATGAAAGTTCAGACATCTCTCTGGTGCCAGGGCAAGAAAGGTTAGACATTTTTCCGTTGCCAAAATGTCAGCAAAGGATTCTAAATCTCCCAGTCCCCTTGGAAATAAAATCCAAGTAGAAATTGGCAGGAAAAATAGAAAATTAGTCCCAGCAGTTAAGAGTCAGGTATTTATCAATACCATTCTGGAAATGTATACAAAAGAATTGCTGTTGATATAAAATTGATATGTAGATTATTTAGAAATTATTAGAATTATACCTGGAAATATTATTCTAGGTATGGAATTCTGATGGAAATGTCATTCTGTATCCTGTGAATATGTGTTGCTCTGATTGGTTGATAAGTAAAATGTTGATTGGCCAGTAGCCAAGCAGGAAGTATAGGCGGGATAAGCAGACAAGGAGAATTCTGGGAAGTGGAAGGCTGGGTCAGGAGACACCAGCCCACTGTCCAGGGAGCAGCATGGAACTACACACAGGTAAAGCCATGGAACATGTGGCAACATATAGATTAACAGAAATGGGCTGAGTTTAAATGTAAGAGCTAGTCAATAGTTAGCCTGAGCTAATGGCTAAGCAGTTTTAATTAATATAAGCTTCTGAGTGATTATTTTATAAGCGGCTGCACAGTCTGTGAGGCTGGGCAGGACCAGAGAAAACTTCAGCTACATTATCATGCCCTCTGCTGACTGCAAAAATATAAGAGCACCATACTAACAAAGGCTAACTCAGGCTTAAATGTCTTTCCTTTGTTTAATTACATGTGCTGCCAACCTGGGCACAATATGAATAGGATGTTCCTGGCCAAATATAATCATTTGGCTTGCAATATAAAAATCATACATAGATATGAGGTAAAGGTTAATTCATTCTTAGGTATGGGGTAAAGGTTAAAATGACAATAAGGGAGTGGGGGAGAGGAAACAGAACTAAAATGGATAAATGTTAATGATTCTTGGATAAGGATTAAAGAGAAATGAATTGAAGTTGCTCATGCTTGGATGCTCTAGAACTTGTGTAAATAAAAACGGCTCAAGCTATTCAGGGCCACTTGCTTGAATGACAGCTAGTAGCCAGTATCCTCATTTTCACTGACTCCACACCTCTCTCTCACTGACTCCACACCTCTGTCCTGCATTCCGGAAGCCTGCTGGAACAGGACTATGGAAGTATTATTGATGTCCTCTAACCCAAGAAACCGCCATCTTAGAGCTTCCAGCGGTGTCCCTTTGCACAAGATCATGCCGTCTGGTCTCGCTGACAGTTTACACCCTCCCACTCATACATACTCCAGTATGCAACAGTCCCTATCAGCTGGCAGCTCTGCACGTTGCTTGGGGAGGTACTAGAGTATATGAAGGCTGGTGAATACTGGAGTGGGGTCTCCACCTATACAGTTAGGGGAAGCTTCCTGCCTTCTGGGTAAGGCTTTCTTGGTGTAACTGCTTTGCGGGGGAGTGCCCACACCCCTGTAAGTTACCCTTCATCTATGCTCTGTAAGGAAGCCCAATAAAGTCATTGGTTCTCCAGAGTGAACTTAAGTGGGACCATGCCTCAATTTGTCTTTCATATCTTAGGAGGAGTAGATATTGCTTCTGTTTCCCCCTGGGAAGAAATTTTAGCAGCACTTGGCATAACCAGCAGGATACAAAACTAAGACTGAGTTTTGGAAGAACAATGGTGTACCTGATATGGCAAATGAGATAAGCAGATGAAGAGATGTTGTATGAGGAAAGGATGACTGGAGAGGAAATTTTGACAAGGTTGTTTGTCCCTATAGTCCTCATGGGTAAGCATAATGGCCAGGGCACAGACAGTGCAGAGAGTAGTGAGGTATGTAACTAAGCTGAGGCCCCTGGGGCAGAAGTGGTCTGTCAGTCAGGGAAATACCAAGATGGCAGTCTTCTTCCAGATGGTATGAAGTGGTCTTTCTGCTTAATGGGTAGGTGTGGGTATGCTGAGCACATGTCAGGCTGCAAAAGCCAAAGATGGTGCTGAGAGGAAGTGAGCTGGGTGGGGACCTAACTTGTTTACCCAAAATTATGATTGGCTCTTGGGATCAGGAGAGATGACGAAGGTGCATGGCCTCCTCATGATCATTATGCTGAGTTATGCCCAGAGAGGCTCATGGATACCTGACCTTTGTGGTAATTGGTAGAAGGAAAGCTGGCTTGTGGTTTAGTTCTTTATAAAGGGTGTGCTGATGCTTAATAAATAAGTTCCTGCTTGACACAGCTCCCCAATGTGTCTGATTGTATCTGGGTACCCGGAGGCTGGGTGACAGGCTGGTGGCTCACTACCCCTCCTCAGTCAAGGTCTGCTGCGGGCAGTGGGCCTAATTCTTCAGTGGGGTCACGGGAACCCCACAGGTAGGGTCAACCCTGGGAATATGGAGATGCTTTGAGAACTACCAAAGGTCTAGAGCAGACATTATAAACCCTGGGGGTATAGCATCAAGGGCCGATATACCAGCAATCAGTTTCAGAGGAGGCCTGGCCACCGCTATGGGTAATCAATGCTCTATCCAAGGCTGAGGGCATAACCCAGAGGAAGACTGATATAAGATAGGAGATTACAGTGAAAAAGAAATATGAGATTGGTGGTTTCAGCATTGGTCTCTGTAGCCTGAGTTTTCCTGCCTTGCCCACAGTCAGGACAAATCTTTGTCACCTGCCAGTCCCACAGCCACTCAGACCCAACCAAGTAAACACAGAGACTTCAAACTATATGGCCGTGGCAGGCTTCTTGCTATCTGTTCTTGTATCTTAAATTAATCCATTCCCACAAATCTATACCCTGCCACACGGCTCATGGTTTACCGGTACTTTACATCTTCCTTGTCCTGGCGGGGGCTCCAGGCAGTGACCCCTTCTGCAGCGACCCCTTCTGCCTTCCTGTTTTTTTATTTCTCCTCTCTGTTAGTCCCGCCTATACTTCCTGCCTGGCCACAGCCAATCAGGTTTTATTCATTGACCAATCAGAGCAACTTGACATACAGACCATCCCCCCCCCAGCACAGCCAAGTGCAGACCATCTCAAACACCTGCACTCAGGCCCGTGGTCCTAATCATCCTCTATGCAGACCTGCTGGGTAAAGCCACAAGGAACCCAAGAACGGGCTCCCACAGGACATACAGAACATCCCACAGCAGGTTTCTGACTTCTCAGATAAATTGGACAAAAGAAACTGAGAGTTGGAGGTGTTGCCTGTCATTTTTTCAGCTAAGGGGCCTAAAAGGGGAAGCAGGCTCAGATTAGACTAGTATTACAGAGCCCCTCCAGAGATTACTAAACCTGGACCTCTGGTAGGAGTAGGGAAATGAGAAAGAGAGTAATTCAGAAGTGACAGAAGTCCAATTTTCGGTACAGAGAAAGGAAAAATCCATGATCCAACATGCAGATAAGGGTCTTAGCAATAGTCTGGTGCAAGAGACAATTGTAATTAAGGAATATTTTACACTGGAATTGTTGGACTTAGAAGAAAACTTTAAATAAACAGCCAGGATTGTGAGGCTATTAGATATAGGGCAGATGGTATCAGCTGGGGTGCTTCAGAAAACTGAGCAAGATAACTGCATGCATGTCTATGAGACACAAACTGCATAAACTGAGGCAGTACAAGGGGAAATCAGTCCCCACTGGACTAGTTCACAGAAACATTTGGAGATACTTGGTCCTCTCCAGTGGAGGTCCCCATGGATATCAGGGGCTGGAGAGCAGTAGAGGTGTAGAGGCACATTAAGGGAACTGGGAATGAGGAAAGCAATGTATAATGGCCAGCTCCCAGGGCCTGATAGGACTGTGCTCATTAGAGACATAATGAGGAAATGGATTCAGGAAGGACTTCTAGAATGGCATGGAGTGTTAGCAGCTTTGCTGAGACCTGTGGTGAGGCAGGATCTTTATGCAGCAGGATTTAAGTGACTTAAAGCATCAACAGGAAAGTGTCTGTAAAACACCAGCCTGTATTATAATGGGCAACTCAAAATAACTTGGAATGTATTATAGTTTCTATAGTTTCTCCAGTTACAGTGGGTAATTACACTGTCGTGGAAGCAATTATCTAGTTTTATAACAATAAGAATAGAACCTAATCATGCATTCCTCATTACACAGAGAAAATTAGGAATCATAAAATTTCAAATCATGAGAGAAAGGAAACAGGTGCTCTCAGGCATTGGCGCCACCTACTGCTGAACACGTTGCAATAGCAGCTTCTTAATAAACCTCAGTTGCAAAGGAGAGCAACATGTAGAATACAGAGCCACCTAGTGACAATTTTAGCAGCTCAGCACTGTAATATCTGTCAAAATGGATGAATAGTGCTAAATATCAGAGGTTCCATAAATGCACAATATTTTCAGTTTATCCCATAAATCTTTACTTTCTAAAATATTTATCAGAATTCACCAGAGCCTGTAAGCTTTATTCAGTCTATCATATATTTTGGTAGAATATATGAATTAACAATGTTTTACATTATTGTGTGTGCATGTGTGCATGCATGCATGTGTGAGTGTATTTGTGTGTATGCATATGTTTGTGACTGTGGAGGCTACAAGTCAACATTGGGTATCTTCTTCTATTTCTCTCCATCCTATTTTTTGAGATAGAGTTTCTCACTGAACCCGGGACTTGCCATTTCAGCTATACTGGCTGGATAGTGAGTCCTGTGGATCATCCTACATTAATTTCCCCAGATCTGGGTCCCGGAGTGACATTACCACACCCAGCCTTTCACATGGATGCTAGGAATCTTACCGCAGGTCTTCATGTTTGCACAACAAGCAATTTCTCCACTGAACCATCTCCCTGACTCGTGTTTTACATTTTTATAGGGTTAAAAAAACCAAAAGAGGAATAGCATCCTGTGACATATGAAAACTGTATAAAGTTGCTATTTTATTGTCCATAAATAAAATTTAAACACAACCATGCCCATTTGTTTATATGCTGTGTGTATTTGCTGTAGGCCTGCAATGAAAAAGTTAAGTAGATGAAATCATATGTGCAGTGGAAACTGTGAATACTTTCCAACTGGCCCCTTACAGAAAAAGATTTGTTGATCTCCCTCTAAAATAGATTGCAATAAAAAATTGAAATATATCTCATGAAATAGTGTGTGGTTTTATTTACAATATATGGTATGTGTTCATATATACCTATAACTGTAACTGTTTCTTTAATATAGGTATTGTTTGTTTCATTTATTAATTTCCAATTAAACATAACATTCCACAATTATAGATATGATTATTTACACAGCTTTACTCTGGAGGATTCTAGGGTACAGATTTCAAGTTTGCAATCCATTCTTATTTTACTTTTCCCCCTTTCCTTATGGGTGTGTCTCATGTCTGAGTGCACAAGGGCTCCATGAGAATCAGGCAATTTCCTGCATTGTGCTGTCTAACAGCGCTTTATGCAATCTGAATATTTTTTTTACAAAGACTCTGAAGTGACAAGAAGTGGTAAATCATTGCCTGGGATTTCCAGTGTGTCAGCAAAAGATATTGAAGATCTCTGAGTATTACATGAGGAGGTAAGGCCAACCCCAAATTCTGTTGTCTAGAGATTTCAATAACACGATGTTTCTGTAAAACAAAAACAGACTCAAAAAAGACAACGATGCTGGTGGTAGAGGTTAGAAAGTTCCTGTAAATTTATCCTGAGAAACAGAGTTATTATGGTGGGTTTTTCCATGTGAAAAATGGAAAAACTAAAACTTCTAAGAGAGATGAATTAAGGAATTACTGTTATAGACATTAACTAGGCTGCTGTGATTGTCACAAAAAGATTTTTAAAATATTCTTATAACTACTAATACTATTCTAATACTAATACTAATAATAATACTATTCTAATACTAAATACTAATACTAAAGATTTTTAAAATATTCTTATAACTACTAATACTATTCTTATAACTACTAATACTAATACTGATACTATGAAAGTAATTCAAATAAGATACTACATAAACAGAAAGAAATTGTAGAAACTTCATAGAGTGCCCATATTGTAACCTATCTAGACCCATAGAATATTCTCCTCACCAATAGTTTTGGCAACACCTGTTAGGAAACAGAATGATTAGAGTTCTAATTTCTATACATACAAGAAATATTGGGGCCGGGCGGTGGTGGCACACGCCTTTAATCCCAGCACTCAGGAGGCAGAGCCAGGCAGATCTCTGTGAGTTCGAGGCCAGCCTGGGCTACCAAGTGAGTTCCAGGAAAGGCGCAAAGCTACGCAGAGAAACCCTGTCTCGAAAAAACAAAAAAACAAAAAAAAAAAGAAATATCTTTTATTTAAAAAACAATACTTAACAAGTGAGAGATGAACTATCATTTGTGGTGTTGATTTGCATTACGCTCATTGTTAGTGCAAAAACACAAATTTAATCCCTGAAAAATGAAAAGTAGTACAAATATTATCGGATAAGAAAATTAAAACAAGAATAATTAAATTATCTGCCCAACTTAAAAGAGCTTATAGATAGTGATACTGTATTCTGAATCAAGTCATCTTTTTAAGTTAATGAATACAGTGCTGAGTATCAGTTATTAAAATTTATTAAAAATAAATATTAAACAAGTATAATTATTAAAATAAATTATTTATTAAAATAATATGTTACATTATGTTTATAATTATTATGCATATAATAATTCAGGTACCTGTTATGATAAAAATCAATGAAATGGCTAGGAATCCACTGGTGAATTGTCTTATAGTGGTGCTGAGCCAAGGACCAAGAATTACTTTTCTGGACAAGTAAGATCTTCCCTATCACCTTTCCAAGGATGATGCATAAAAATTACAGAAAAGAATGACATCTTTATCACTCAAGAGGTGCTAGAACTAAAATATGAAAGTAGAGAACTGTAAGATGATCTAGGTCATGGGGTTGCAGGTCTATAATCCCTTGGTTTAAGAGAGAGAATACATAGAAGCTCAAACTCAAAGCAGGTTCAATAGTCTTCTGGCTTTCAGAGCACCACAAGCAAGGTATTGTTGTAGTTCACTACTTTGATTAAACAAAAGGCTTTACCCAATTTTTATCTTAAATCTGGACTTTAGACTCAAATTTGATGAGCAATAAAGTAAAAAAAAATGCAGAAGTAAAAACATCTAACTACCTAGATATCGTATGGTAACTTTTTCTGGGAATATACAACACATGTCTGCCAACACCATCTAGGGAGCCCATGACAGACTTGTATGGATACCACCAAAATCCATCTTGTTGAATTATGTATTTTATTGGGATTACTTACAGGAATATGGATGAGCTGCTATGGTACCAGAAAGGACTCAAAGACAGCTGCATCACCAAAGCCCACCCCAGCATGGTGACAGTTCATAAAAAGCTGGGGACCTGGAGCTCACTGTAAATCCTTCAGGAAGTGCAACAGGTTGGAGAGTATCCTTTCCAAGTGATTCAGTTGCTCTACACCTCTTCCAGGAAGCTGGTCATGCCTCAGGATCTTCTTTGCAGCTTGGTTTGTCTGAGAATCTTCTTTGCAGCCTCTTCCAAGCAGCTCAGCTGGTCTAGTCCAGGGTCTTCCTTGCTGATTGGCTCGTCTGAGAATGATTCTTGGTATTCTTTACTCCTTATATAGCCTTGGTAAAGAGGGGGCCTTGAGACTCTTGTCAGTTTCAGGGATCCCCTGAAGTTATTTGGAGTTGTTTACTCTCTGTCTTGAGCTTCCCTGCAGGATTGAATGGTCAGATCTCAGAGAAAACTGAGCCACAACATCAGATGAGGCAAATCCTGTGGGTGGAAGGCAACAGAGTTCAAGGTAGGAAAAAATGCCAAATTCATTTCAGCAAGCCATTTAAGAACTTAGAACACTGAAGGTAAAAAAAATAAATTAAATTAAAAAATAAAAAAGGCCTACTCCATGAGAACACTTGTGTACTGGTTTTTTGTTGTTGTTTTATTTGCCTTAATTCAAACACCTTTTTGATAAAAAAAAATTAATGAGTAAAAAGACCTTGAGTGTTTCAAAGACAAATAGTAAACACTAATGGGTACATTGTCTTTTCACTCATCCAGACATTTAGGGGTTCTACTCTTACTGATTCAAATTCTGCTATTTCCCTTATAATTTTCTCTCTGCCTTCTGTAAGGATATAGCTAAAGATAACAGAACAAACAATTGTTCATAAGCTGCTGGATTTAAGGGATTTACTGTTGTCCATCTGAGATGGAAAACTTGTTCAATACTCCTTCTTTATATGCATGTATGCAGAATGCAGAAGATAAATGTCTGTTCATCACTAGAGGCATGGCCCTGAACTTAAATGAGTTTAATGTCACCAGGTCAGGCATGGGGTGCATGAGCAACAGAAACCCTAACATTGGCAGTAATGAACTTTTAATATTCATTTGACAGTTTTATTAACTTTTGTCATTCCTTTGTTTTTCTTAAAGGAGTCATCTACCTGCTGGGATTTGCTTTTCTAATTTTGGAAATTGTATTGATTTTAAGTACATCAGTTCATATAACATAAGATTTATCCTATTAATGACTTTAAACTATGCAATGTGGTTGTTTATAGTGTTCTTTAGAATTCTGTAAAAAATCATCAGTATCTTAATAATATTTTTTTCATCCCCAAAAGAAACCCTGTACTCATGAAGCATTCACTTCTATTTCAACCCCTCACCACCATTAATCCACTTTCCATCTCTGTGAATTTGCCTATTGTTAGCATATTGAATGAAAGGGATATAATTCCTTCACTTAGCATAATGTTATCAAGGATTGTCCATGTAATAGGATATATCAGCATTTCATTCTTTTTATGATTGAATAATATTCTGTTGTATGGGTGTACTATATTTTGTTCATTTGTTCATCAGCAACTGGAGGATATTTGAATTGTTAACAATTTTGTCTACTAGGAATAACATTAAAACTTATATAATAACATTTGTGTAAACATATGTTTTCAATTCTCACTCATACAGTGTACTCCATTACTAAAAATTTTTAAGGAACTGCCAAAATACTGTTTAAGAAACTGAGAAAATATTTCCAAGAGCACTTTGCTTTATTTGATAATATCCTTGACTGTTTTTATTAGCTACATGTTTGTCTTCTTGGGTGAAATATCCATGTCCTTTATGGCGATATTGTATTTGTGCTGAAATGTGATTTTATTTGTATGTTAATAAATAAATTTGCCTGGGGATCAGAGCTAAGAGCAAGCCATTAAGCAGAAGTCTGGTAGTGGTAGCACATGCCCTTAATCTGATTACATGGCAGGCAGAATCTCTGTGTGTTCAATGACACAGCCAGCATTGTGACACATGCCTTTAATCTCAGTACCAACCATAGAGACCTGGAGGTCTGTATAGACAGGCAGTGACAAGGAAGTCATGTGGTTGGGTTTAGTGCCAATGAGAAGGCAGAACAGAAAGGCAATAAAAAGACAGGACACAGGAAGAAGGTCTCTCTCTCTCTAAGGGAAAGGACAGCAGTGAGTGTTAAGATAAGGTGGTCTTAGCTCTTGGCTACTGCTCGATCTCTGGGCTTTTAACTCTTTATTTGGCTCTGTGTTTCTTCTTTAATAAGACTGTTTAGAATTACATCTACAGTTCTAAAGTTCCAATTTGCAATTTTTGGTTTTAGTTGCCAAGTCCCTGTTAAATCTATCCTTTGGAAACAGTTACTGGCTCATTATTAAATAAAGATTTACTACTACCAAATGAAAAGTGCCGTCTTATATATGTATAATAACACTTCTTGTTGTGGTATATCAGAAAGATTTCTCAGAATTTCCTTTAACTGTTCAGTGATGAACCATATGAAATAATAGTTCTGTGCCAATAGTTCTAATGCACAGAATATTAATTCCATGATTCAAATGTAGTATATTCATATACTTCCTACAGTAGGAAGGTGCCAAATACATAGCAATAATTATTCATTGGATTTACAAGTCACTGTTTCTAAATGCAAAATCACCGTTTAAAAGAAAAAGCTTATTTAGATCACAATGTTTAAAATAATCCATCAATGTTAAAAATCTTTATTATATAACTCTTGTATACTTGTACCAGAAATATGAAATTTCTGGAACCAGTCTTCCTGGGACACATATATGACTGAAACATTTTTACAAGATGATTTATTATTCACAAATGAGAACTACAAGTTGTTTTCTTTTAACTAAATCAACAACATAAAACTGACTTGAGAAAGCAAATTGAAATCTCCTTGAATCTTGTCAACTCTGAAGATTTGTTCATACAGTTAGAGGGGAAAGGACACTTCGCTTTAGAGCTGTATTTTGTGTTAACTGCCAATTTACTCAAAATGGTCTCTTAGCCATGATCACTCATATGGAGCAAAACACACTTTTGACAACAAAGTATTTTTTGAAGGTGACTACAATGTCTTTCTATTTATAGAAGTTAAAAGAATATTCAAGGGATATTTTTGGATGCACAAAATAATACAATGTCTTGTTTCTTCAAACCAAATGAAAATAGGAAAAGAATTATATCATCTAGAGATAATAGTTACTCATAGTGGGAAATATGAACACAAGAATTTACTATACTACTCTACCTACTTTTGTGTATATTAAAAATGACACCTATTCAATAGATAATTGAAGCATATTTAGGTAGACAACATTTGTATTATTCTGCCCAAGTATAGTATTATTTCAAAATGTAATAAAGAAAATAACTTCATTTTAGAATGAGTATTTAGATCATTATATAACAGTGTTTTAAGGCCAAGAGTCTTATTCATCTTAATATCCATAATGGTTTAGCAGTGATTGATTGATTTTACCTGTTAAAAACAATAGAAAACAGGTTTTTGAGTGTGTTGCAAGATAGGGGCAAGCTAGATAGTAACTTCAATACTGATTATAGAGGGCCATGGTGGTCTCCATTTTGGAGAAGTACTTGTTTGATTAGGATGAGTTAATTTATCTGAAATTTCCTAACATCAGATTCATGCCATGTAAAGGAAGGCAGTTCTGATTGGCTGCTATACAGGTTTAGAAGGTTATTATGAGTTACTGTGTTTGTAATTTGCATGCAAATGAGTGTTATGCAAATAACAAAAATACAAATAAGGGCAGTCATGATCGATCAAGGGTAACCTAGGTCAAAGACTGGGAGTGGAGGGGATAATGTTGGTGAACTGCAGCTCTGTCGTTTCAGGTTATAACATTTTTGGTTGCAGTTTGGCTGGAGGAGAGGTTTTCCATTAGAGATTTCTGGACTAAGTTTACAAAATTTCTATGATGGAAAGTGGTTCCATTTTCTAGCCAATTATTAATGGCTTTCTCACCACAATATCAAGAACAATTTTAGAATAAAATCTAGATGATTCTCTGCGATAACAAATGAAGAGTCCAATGTTATTTTATTTATTATAGTATATTCTAGAATCTTCTCTGGTAACATTTCCAAATATTTAAACATCAACTTTGTTGAATAGCTTAACCTTAGGAAGAATTTTTTCCAACAATGTCACCAATTTTTTATTGCATAAAAAATATACTAACGCCGGGCGGTGGTGGCGCACGCCTTTAATCCCAGCACTCGGGAGGCAGAGCCAGGTGGATCTCTGTGAGTTCGAGGCCAGCCTGGGCTACCAAGTGAGCTCCAGGAAAGGCGCAAAGCTACGCAGAGAAACCCTGTCTCGAAAAACCAAAAAAAAAAAAAATATACTAACATACAGATTTGAAAAAATGGAAAATTAGTATTTTGGTTTAATGTACAAACACATATTGTTGTATTTCCCCTAAACTGTTGATTAATAATATGAAATATGTGATTAAGTATAACTTCCAAAAATGACCTTATTCATGCCAATTTTCTTTGACAAGTAAGAGTTCAAAAGTTGTAGAGAGGTAATGACTTGGCATATCACTTTCCAAATGTTGCTTTTCAGGTTCATTGCTCAATCATCCACTCTAATATGTAAGTCACGGTCATTTAAATACCTTATCAGTTTTACAAAAGCAGTATTTTTACTTTTTCTGGAAACTGATCTTGCCATACAGGGGCTCTATCTTCCTTTTTTCTCATAAGTACTCATCTATGAAACTGCAATAAATTTTTTCCTAAAACTGCCACTTTGTGGTCTGTGGATTTCACACTTTTAATTCATGATGCAAGAAGAACCCAGAGCTGCTGACTCAGTGAAAACTTTGTGTGATGGTACATTTGCTGCACCCTGACTCCTAAGTTAAAGGTCATCTGAGGCAAGAGACAAAGCTTTTAAACACAAAGGCCCTTAGTTCTCTCACTTTTACTGTAAAGGGAGTTTTTGGTGAGACTCAATAAAATCACAGGTTCACAGCTGGGAAGGGAAAAAGGTCTTTAGCAAATATTGTTAATTTGATTCTCAGTGAGCAAGAGAATTAAGCCAGACAGTGAGGTGACTTCCTTTCCTTCCTGTGTCCTCCTGCCTCATTCAAGACTTCTCCCAGCACCAGTATATTCTCATTTCCTTCCTCTTGCTTCACAGATACAGCCACCTGACATTTTCTTGTGCAGCTGGCATGGTCTCTTTGAATGTAACAGAACCTTTCCTGGCTCCTAGTTTAACCTAGGGAGCTTGAGTAATGAATGAGGAAGAGTCATTAATGTGATCCTAGTCAATGGTTTCCCAATTTGTTGACTTAAACCAAGAAGAAGACTAAAAAATGACTGGGAATGAGCAAAGCTAAACTTAGACTTATTAAGTAAAAGTGAAAGCAAAGTAAAAGTAGGAGACATCTCAAAAGAGGGCTACTACAGTGCTGTCCTGTCCAGTGGAGACTGGGGTTATCTTTATTGAAATTGGTCATTCTTTGAGCACATCAAGAGAAGAACTAGTTAAGAATCCACACATTTTTTGCATGCCTATTTGATCTAACTGGATCAAGTTCATCTATTATGAGAGTAGTCATGTGTCAAGGGCATATTTGTCCTCTCTCTCTCAGCTCATTTCACCTATTCTGTAAGCTATTGATAAAGTTCATTTTCTTTGGACTATGGGACTGGCTTTTAATTTATCACTGGCCCTTGTTCTTTCTCACTATGGGAAGTTACATCCTGTTTTGCAACCAAAGACTAGGAATTAAAATTATCTAGCATAGTTGAGTGATGGTGATTGAAGAGTGTGGAAGTAATGTCAAAGCTTTGGCCTATGGTGCTATAGTGTGACTCCTTTTCATATAGTAGACCCAAGGCTTATAGCAACTTTCACACATGGCATTAAATAATCTCATTCTTTATACACTGTTCACAGCTCTTTATCATGACCACCAAAAGTGATATGGATCACTTAGGTCCATAAACCTACTGCCTCATTTCCTTTCTTTCTTTCTTCCCTTCTTTCTTTTCTTTCTTTCTTTCTTTCTTTCTTTCTTTCTTTCTTTCTTTCTTTCTTTCTTTCTTTCTTTCATTTTTCTTTCCTTCTTTCTTTTTTTGGTTTTTTGAGATAGGATTTCTCTGTGTAACAATCCTGGCTGTCATGGAACTCACTTAGTAAAAGACCAGGCTGGCCTTGAACTCACAGAGATCTTCCTGCCTCTGTCTCCCAAGTGCTGGGATTAAAGGAATACAAGACTATGCCCATCTATTTCTATAAAATTAAGAAACAAAACTCAGTAAAGGAAATTGCAATTATTTATAGGTTGGCCAAACCAGGTGAGAGGGATCCAATTTCTTACCCTGAACTCATGCCTGTGGCCACATAATAATTCATAGAAAACTCTTATATACAGGCTAGAAGACATATAAGTTTATCTGTGAGATAAATTTGCTGATTCTGACATGAGAAGATTTGGGTGTCTGAGAATTATGAAGTCTTATTGGTAAAGTTAGTTAGGATCACAGAAACTTTTTGGCCTCAAACCTGCCTGGTGACAGTGGCTTTCAGGTTCTTGTCCTGTGACTCTAATGACTACAGAGAGGGAGTTTTAAAGAGAAGTCTATTATAGACTCATAGGTGGGAGAGAGAGAAGGAGAGGCAGGACAGTGTGGTGTCTTAGGGTTTCTATTGCTGTGAAGAGACACCATAACTATGGTAACTCTTACAAAGAAAACATTTAATTGTGGTGGCTTGCTTAGAGTTCAGAGGTTCACTCCATCATCATCATGGTGGGGAGCATGGAAAGGTACAGGCAGACATGGTACTGGCTACATCTTCATCAGACTACAACAGGACTGTTGGACTTTGTCAGAAGACAACAGGACAACGATGAATTGTCATTATATGGGTAGCTTGAGAATATATGAGACCTCAAAGCTAGCTTCCATAGTAACACACTTTCTCCAACAAGGCCATATCCACTCTAACAAAATCACACCTACCAGTAGTGTCCCTACCTTTGGGGGTCATTTTCTTTCATATAGTATTGGGATGCTAGGCTAGGGGATTTTTTTAAGGACTTATGGTAGAAATGGTGGTGAAGTATTGGGAGGGCTATGAGCTGGTGTGCAGGTACCACCTCTCAGTTTTGGTATAACCTAGGATACATATACCCTTTAGGCAAAGGTGCTAATTTAGGAAATAACAATGAAAACATACCAGAATTTTCATTTACCATTCCTGGACTTCAGCGAGGATATTCTGCAAATTCTTTTATTTGGTGCTCAGAACTTGCTGGTGTATGACTGTTAAACATATTAGCTTTTTAAATTTAGAACTTTTTTTCATTTTAATTAAAATCTAATTACATCACTCTCTCCTTCCATTTTTCCATCCAGCACCTCCATATCTACCCACTCTCCCTCAAATTGATGGCCTCTTTATCTTTGATTATTATTATTACATGTATGTGCATGATTATATAAATACAACTTGCTGAATTCATTTAGTGTTACTTGCACATGATTTCAGGGATGACCATTTGATATTGAATAACCAATTAGGGGGCCTCATCCCTAGGAAAGACTAATTCTCTTTACCAACAGTTATTAATTGTCTGTAATATGCTGTCTATGGATGGGACCCCATGAGATCTTCCCCCTTCCATGTTAGCATGTCTATTTATATTATCATTCAGATCTTGCTTATGTAGTCTTATTGTTGATGTATTATGGGGATAGCTTTTCTGTCATTTCTAGGAGATGTAATATCATAGTAGAATTAAATAGTAATAGTGTGATAGCCTCAGGAAGAGGTGTGAATGCTTAACTTTAGAATATCATTTGATAACAAGGCTTTAACATAGGAGCATGGTTACAATGTATATTGTTAATCACTTTCATCAGAACAGAATAGAATGATCAAACTGTACTCTAGATGACATTAATGGAACTAATTATTGTTTTAACCTAGGTAGTAAATTTCTATCTTACTCAATTTCTGAAAGATCAGACTGTCTAAAAACCTCTACTACTTTAATAATTTGACTCTATTATTTTATTTAATGCACTATTAAATGCATGCATATTTAGAGGCTGTATATCTATATATTCTTTCAGGAGACATGCCCTTTATATTTCCTGGCTACTATGTAAAGTATGTGTTGTTGTCTTTAAGGTGAACTGAGCCATATTTTTTTAGGCTTTAAAGGATGTTCCTTTATTTTAGACATTTAAAAACAAATATGTCCAAGTTAGCTTTGTCCATGCATACTTTTGGAGGTCTCCTTTAATTTCATGGTCCACATAGCCACCAGTCCATGAGAACAAAGGGGCAGAAGCAATGACAGAGATCTTTGGATGGGCCATAAACACAACAGAGATAGCACTGTGGGAGATGACTTCTGTGAATCAGCTCAACTTTATTCCAGAGTGTAGGCAACATATATGATTGGAAAACCTGGGGACAAACCTTAATTTGAATTAAGTGGCACGTTCATATCAGAAGGCTTCATATGTGGCAGGAGGGTCCTATAGCAAAGCTCCTAGTACAAGTCTTAGTTACTGTATGTGCAACAGAGGAAGGCTTCTAGGCAGGAAATTGGGCCAAGGGTCACACTAGAGATAAAGCAGGCATCCAGGCTTAGAGACTGCTTTCATACAAGGTCAGTCCTCTGGGCCTAGAGAGAATCTCCAGATAAGGGCAGATAGAGAGCAGAAGTCTTACTGGGGACGGAGCCCCTCATGTTGTCAGCTTTAGAGACAACTGCCAGGCCATGATAGACTGCAACCTCTGACCATCAAGGCCTCTCAACACACACTCGCATTTTATAAGTTTTAATTTTATTCTCTTCCCAGTACCTGCCTTTTTAAGAGCAAAAATTCTGGAGTAAAGTACTGTAACTTAAACACATTGCTGTTACTGAAGATTATTCCAGCCTTGCCTATGTCCTATATGAAGTTTACTGTAGAAAAGAACAATAAAAATAGAAAAATCAGGGTACATTTCTAATGGGGTTTGTTGTATTTCAACACCAAGTCTAGGATACATGACTAGATATTTTTGCTTGTTGATTTGTTAATTTGATTTTTATTTGTCTAATATTTATTCAGCTACAACTGTGTAACATACTTTGTTCTAAGTACTGATTTAAGTGATGGAATTTGGGATTGATATAGTTAGGCCTGTTTTTCTCAAAGAATATTTAATTAATTAATGTATACAAAATTATCTTAAATCCTGTATAGTCAAAATGTATAGTCGAAATCAGAGGAAAATAAGATATGCAGGTAATATTAAAGTGCACTTCCAGAAAGCCCCCACCCCACACCATGCAGCTGCAGTAGGTGGAACTCAGTGAAGCACAGGCCTAACCCAGGCCCACCTCTGCACTCCAGCATAGCCCCGACCCCACACCATGCAGCTGGGGTGGGTGGAACTCAGCCAAGCAAAGGCTGGGTATTCTAACCCTGGCCTGCCGCCAGACTCCAGCATAGCCCTCATAGTCATAGGCACCAGGCGATTTGTCACTATAATGATCTGTTTGTGATGAAGAAGCATGGCCCAGTCCAACATCATGGCGACCTGAGTGGGACAAGGAGACCTACAAGCAGGCCTGGGGTTGTCTTCCCCAGCCTCAGGAGAAAACATGGGCCCACGTGGTACTTTGCAGCACTAGCCAGATGGGCACTATTAGAGTGAGCAGAGGTATAGTATGTTGTGGTATGGGGGAGAGAGACAGAGAGAGAGGTTCATGTCCTGTGGACAGAGACATACCTGAAGAGATGAGAGAGGAAGGAAGTGTGCTGAGATAGTGAGGTAGCTGACCCCTTGACCAGAAACACACAGGAAAGAGCCCTGCACTTTGTCTGGGCAACACAGCAGAGATGACCCTGTTGATAAGAGCACAGGTGAGCAAACCTGGAGAAGGTGAACATGGGAGACCTAGCCCCACCCCTCGCCTGCCACATAGCAGCATGGGCTGGGGAGACTTGCCCTTCCCCCAACCCCACCTGTCAATGCCTAAGGCAGGTGGAAGAGCTGACCCTGAGGTAACAAGAGTGGGAGAGCTGTCCTTGTCCCACAAAAGCTGCAACCCACAGGAAAGCAGGCCTTGCACCTCTCCAGGGCAGCACAATAGACCAACCTTTTTAGCAGAGGTGTGGGTGAGCCAGCCTCAAAGTTGTGAGCATGGAAAACTGTCTTATGAGCCAATAATAAACTTGTCTCTAAAACATTCTGTAGTCTGTGTTTTTTTTTCTTCAAATTCTTGAAGCAAAAACATGAAAGCCACTGACTTGGGATGGCTTGAGTGCCTATTTTACTTCCAGGACACAGCACTCCAAGATATACTCTATTGTACTCAAAACACCTCAATATTCCCTGACCATGACACAAGCATATAATTCAAGCATTCACTCAGCACTCATAAGGCTGAAGCAGAAGGAGAAGGAGCAGTATTTTCCAGCTCCATGCTGTGGATTATCTTTCTGAACGCTGTGAATATATGTTGTTCCTATTGGTTAATAAATAAGATACTTTGGCCTATGGCAAGGCAACTTAGAGGCAGGCAGGAAATCCAAGAAGAGATACTGGAAAAAGAAAGGCAGAGTCTAGAGAGACACCAGCAGTCACCTAAAGAACAGCAAGATGCCAGTAGATTGGTAATGCCACAGCCACGTGGCAACTTATAGATTTATAGATATGGGCTAATTTATGATGAAAGAGCTAGCTAGCAAGAATTCTTAGCTATATCCCATACAATTTGTAAGTAATATAAGCCTCTGTGTGTTTACTTGGTTCTGAGCCACTGTGGGACTGGGCGGGACACAGGAAAGCCTCCAACTACAGCTCCATGTTTCTAAGTCTGAGTTGTCATAAGGAATTACCATAGACTCAGTAGATTAAGCAACAGAAGTTTATTTCTCATAGTTCTGGCATCTAGAATTATGAGATCAGGTTATCACCATGTTTCTAGCATGAATTTTCTTTATGACTTGCAAATGGGATCTTTTTCACTGCATGAACTCATTGTGGGAAGAGGGGGAGGGCGGGAGAGAGAGGATTCTGGCTGTCTGCTGTTTCTTCTTATAAGGGCCATCTAACTATGGCTCCATCTTTATGATATAATTTAAATACATATTTAAATATACTTGTATCCTGAACAGTCAATCGAGAAATGTCTTTACAGTTAGAGAAAAGCTTCAACTTCTTAAAAAACAAAGTCTTATTATATACCACAGGCTGGCCTCTAAGTCACTACATAGAAGAGGTTCATGTCTAACTCATGATTCCTATTTAACCCCAGGCAAAACACCCGAGAACTAGGTGATCCAGTGCTCATAGATGGACAGGGGAAGAAGGTTATTCCAGGCAAGGTGAGAAAGGGAGATTCTTTGTATTCCTACATATTCTTCTAAACTTTCTGAACTGAAGTTGTCAAGGAGGAAAAGATGCTCCCATATTAAAGATTCCACAAGGCTAATTGATTGATTAGAACATCTGTGATTATGGATAATTGGAATGACACAAGTTCAGAGCCAAATTATCTCAGGTTATCTTTAGCTCCCTTTAACAGCTATATATTCCCCATGTCTATGTTTAACCTAATATCCATTTGTGTGATTCTTAGATGAATGCTTGTTTGGAAGGCACAAACAAACCATTAGCTTCCACAAACCCAAAGCTAAGAGAGTCATTGGATAGCATCTATGGCCTATAGCAGAGATTGCCCTGCTTTGCTGTAACTTAGTTCTACCTGATATTCTCACCTATGTAATTTTAAAGTGTCTGATTTATGAATAACTTTGTTCAATTACTGTGAAAACTCCATGAAACTCTTACCACATTAAAACATGGTAATTAGGGTAATGTAAATCAGTATTTCTGGGCCGTGGTCACTCATATTTGGCTTTAGAATAAACTATGTTTTATTATCTTTGAAGTGACTTATATTTTTGTACTGACATCTGATACTTAACAGATGGTACTGTTTGGGAGGATAGATCTACTTCACATAACCAGTTGATGCGAAAGCCAATCATGAACTTCCTTATAGACATATGCCAAAAGAGTGTTCTAACAGCTGTCTAGCCCTTAGCACAGTCAAACCCTTAGCATAATCAACACCTATGATTAACTACCACAGAATTCAGGAGCCTCCTCAGATTTTAAGTGATTCAAGCATCAACTATAAAGTCTAAAGTTCAAATTACCATAGGTGAGGAAACAGATATAGTTGAGATATAAGGTATGAGTCATTCCATGGCAAAATTTCTGTTCAGTGTTAAGTCTGTGAAACTAGACAAGTATTTTTTTATGACAGTCTTGATTTAGAATTACCCAGGAGATAAAACTCTGGGAAAGTACGTGAATAAATTTCTCAATTAGATTAATTGAAGTGGGAAGATCTACCCTGAATATGGATTATACCATCTCGTGGACAAGAATCCAAGACTGAATAAAAAGGAGAAAGTGAATTATGTGGCAGTGTTCATCTCTCTCTCTGTTTACTTATTTCCAATGCAATGTGACCATCTCCCCATACTCCCGCTTCCATGTCTTCTTCACCATGATGGAGTAGACCTTTGAAGTGGAAATATATATAAATCTTCCCTCCCTTAAGTTGTTTGTGTTAGATATTTTATCACAGAAACAAGAAGAGCAACTAATTCAGTTTCCACTGCTGAATCTGACATAGCACACCTATTCCCATTACAGTAAGGACAAATAGGAAAGAAAGAAAGAGTTGATGGAACCCAACAAAGTCCAAAAAGGAAGGCAAATTCTACTGTGCTTTAAGGAGTGAGAATAATTGTCTTTGATCCCACACTTTGACCTGCATACCTACCTTACTACATTGTCAGTGTCACTCTAATGACTTTCTTTGTTTTTTGATTATTTGGGAATTTCACTTCATGCACCCCAATCCTTCTCACCTCCCAGTTGCTCCATATCCACCTCTCACCCTTAAAGCATCCCCCTCCAAATTTAATTAAAAACAAAACAAAACAAACAAACAAAAACACCTCACTCCTCAGTCTTCCCAACACCTTTTCATTTATCCTAGTGGCATTGGGAGCTGCAGTGTGCCATACAGCACACCCCTCTGTTCAATCACTCCCCACCCCTACAAAATGTACATTGCCATGAGTCAAGGCCTCTGGCATATCATCATCACTGAATGATCACCAAACACGCTTCTCAAATATATGGTGATATTTTATTTGTGCTGAAATGTGATTTTATTTGTATGTTAATAAATAAAGTTGCCTGGATGTCAGAGATCAAAGCAAGCCATAAGCAGAGTCAGGCAGTGGTGGTACACACCCTTAATCCAATCACATGGCAGGCAGAGTCTCAGTGTGTTCAAGGACACAGCCAACCATGGTGACACAAACCTTTAATCTCAGTACCAACCATAGAGACCTGGAGGTCTGTATAGACAGGTAGTGACGAGGAAGTCATGTGGTTGGGTTTAGAGCCAATGAGAAGGCAGAACAGAAAGGCAATAAAAAGACAAGTCAGACAGGAAGAAACTTGTGGTGGTATTGTGTTCCCAAAAATATTGTACACCCTAATAAACTTATCTGGGGTCAGAGACAGAACAGCCACTAGATACAGAGGCTAGAAAATGGTGGCACTCACACTTTTAATCCTAGCATTCAGAGGCAGACATCCCTCTGGATCTCTGTGAGTTCAAGGCCACATTGGAAACAGCCAGGCATGGTGACTCACGTCTTTAATGCCAAGAAGTGAGCCTTTAATCCCAGGGAGTGATGGTAGAAAGGAAAGATATATAAGGCGTGAAGACCAGAAACTAGAAGCATTTGGCTGGTTAAGCATTTGGCTGGGTAAGCTTTTAGGATTCTAGCAGCAGTTCAGCTGAGAGCCATTCGGATATGAGGACACAGATGCTTCCAGTCTGAGGAAACAGGATCAGCTGAGAAGTTGGCCAGGTGAGGTTAGCTGTGGCTTGTTCTGTCTCTCTGATATTCCAGTATTCACCCCAATAACTGGCCTGGGTTTGATTTTATTAATAAGAACTTTTAAGATTCTTGCTACAGAAACTCTCTCTGGGGAAGCTACTTCTGGTGGTAAATTAAAGTTAGTTGTGGCTATTGCTCTGATCTCTTTGGCTATTTCCTCTGTATTTGGCTCTGTGTTTCTTATTTACTAAGACTGTTTAGAAATTCGTCTACATGAATATCTTGCTGTTGTCTGAAGCTGTGGAGATCCTATGGCTATGATGCTGCAGGACCAGTCCATGCACACACATTCCAGCAGGTCATAGATGGGGTAGATGTTAGGGTGGATGTGGCCCAGGAGGTGGGTCTGAGTGGTACTTGAGCTGGTCCATTTGGGCCACTGGGACTGCCCCTCTCATGCATAGAGCAGAGCTAGCTCTTCTAGGTCCATACCATTGGGGTCAGGTCTCCTATGCCTGTGGTGAGGGGTAGAGCTATCTCTTTAGACTTGTGGGTAAGATATCCCATAGAGGAGGGAAGGACCAACTCTCCTGCTACAGTGTCCAACCAGGGGGCAGCACCAGCTATCCCAGGGCCAGTGAAGAGCAGGCCTGGCTCAGCACGGCCTTTGGATTTCAACATGTGGGGTTTCTATGCCCCCTGTGATAACATAGGATATGAGTATCATCACAGACCCCAGCTGAGCAGAAACCTAAACCATGACATGACCCTCAATAGCAGTTTGAGCCCAGATGTCACCATGGCCCAGTGGCAACACAGGCCACCCAGATCAGTATGGCCTCAGCAGCAGCAAGACCCCTGGACACCAACATGGTCTCAGGTGACTATCCAGGCCCCAGATACTCACTCAGCCCTCAGTGACAGAAGCCATGAACATCAGCTCAGACCCTGGCTCCTACTGGGTTTGGCAGTAGCCTGGGCCTAGACAACACCGTGGCCCTGTGTGGCAGTGCAGGCCACCCAGATAGGCATGGCCCTCAGACAATAACATGGCCATAGGTTGCAGCCTAGACCCCAGGCATCTGTGTGGTCATCGGTGGCCATGGACGTCAACAAAGAACCTGGCTGTGGTAGGATCATGAACCCAGACATTGTCCCTGGTAGCAGCCCAGGCCTATATTTCACCATGGCCCCAGGTGGCAGCACAGGTCACTCAGATTGATATGGTTCCCAGCCTCAGCATGGCCCTTGGATACCAATGCCACCCCAGGTGGTGGTCAAGACCCATGGCATCAGCATGACCCTCAATGGTGTCAGGAGCCACAGACATTAACACAGACTTGGGCTGCAGTAGGGCCACAGACCTAGACATGGTCCTGAGCAGCAGCCCTGGTCCAAATGACACCATGGCCCTAGGTGATAGCAGAGACCACTCCATTCAAGATGACCCTGGCAGTAGTATGGGTGTTGGGTGCCAACATGGCTACAGGTTGTGGCCTAGGTCCTGGACATCAGTGTGGCCTATGGTGGTGCCATGGGCCACTGACATCAACACAGAACCTGGTTGTGGTTGGACCACAGACCCAGACATGGTCCTCATCAGTAGCACAGACTCGGATGTCACCATGGCCCTAGGTAGCAGTGCAAGCCAATCAGATTGGCATGGCCTTTGATCAGGAATCACAGTCATCAACACAGACCCTGTTTGCAGTAGGGTCACAAACCAGGACATCACCATGGTACCTTGTGGCAGCAAAAGGCACTAAGATCTATATGGCCCCGGCTACAGCATGACCCTCAGATTCCCAGATGGCAAAGTAAAAAATAGGAGTCAATAATAAAGCTGTTCATGTAAGCCTAGTAGAAAAAAACTCTGTTCAAGTATAAATAAAGACAGTGAAAAGGTCAGGCAAATACCTAGACATGTAAGGCCTAAAAAAACCTCTAGCCTCAGTAGGCCCCACTTCCTGCTTCTCAAAAAAAAAAAAGGGCCTTAATCACTAAAGCCCCAGGTAACAGGGACAAGAGGGACAGCAAGTACACAGTCTTAAACAAATAACCAAATAAAGACAAAGCCTGAAACACATTCAGGCTTGTCCAAAAATAAAAGACTATATGCCTGACCAGCTAACTTTCAGCCAGTAGACATTACTAACAATAATTGCTACCCACACAAACCAATTATACCTAAGTTGACCTAACTTCCTTAGACACTCCCCTAAGTTAGGCCTGAAAGAACCAATCACCCTTTCCCTGAGGTTGCTGCCATTCTGTCTTGGGGCTGGGCAGACAGCCCCAGTATACTAGAACAATAAAAACACTCTTACCAATTGCATATGTGGATGGTGGTCTTTTGTGAGACTTCTCCAGGAGCTCAACAGATGGCTCAAGCTATTCAGGGCCACTTAAGTGTAACATACCTGGTGGTCAAATTTCTTTCTTATGCTGACACCCCTTCCCCACCTCAGGACCTAAACCTGAGCCAAGTCTGGGACTCTGGCACAAACCATTCTGTCTCTATTTCTCTCTCATTTCTTTACCATATACTTGCAGCACCGGGAGGGCCTGTGGATTCCTTCAGCCAGCCTGGACTGTAAGTACCCAGGTTGCCTCATGGGCGTCTTTCACCCACCTGAGCCAAGTGGTATCAGGCCAGTGGATGCCTTCAGATAGCCCAATCATGAGTGGAGGGTTTTATCTCTATATCTCTGCTGGTAATTGTTAGGGTCCACAGATTACCCCACAAAGACCACCACTCACATATGCAATCAGCAAGAGAGTTTATTTCTTGAGACAAAGTTCCAGCATGAAAGAGTCAGTCATTCAGGCAAAATGGTGACCTCCAGAGGAGCATGCAGGCTCCTTTTAAGCATAGCTAGGGGGATTTCAGGAACAGTTAGTTCATCTTTAATGTGATTGGTCAAGTAGGCAACAGTTACATTAGTATATTTTTGATTGGCTGAGGTTAGTTTTACCATCTATGGACATATTTGGGCAAGTCCAGAAAAGTCCACACATGTTTTGAGGGGTTTATGGAAACTGTCCTTATTTGGTCATTGCTTTGAGATACTGTAGGGTAGACTCAGGTGAGTGGATAGTGTAGAATTTGACTCTAGGCAAGGTGTTGGCAAGAGATCACTACTCCCAAATCTTGTCTCTCTGGAAAAAGAAATTGAGAAGAATCTTGAGTGAATTAATGTTTGCAACATTTAGAAGCAAGTTGTTTCCTCTGTGTCTTCCTATATGTAGATAATGGACTTGTGTTTCTATAGAGACTCTCCAACATATAGTCAGAGGTCCACAAAGCATACAGACAAGGAGGTGCAGGGGAAAACTTAAGTAGGGTTGAGAAGTGTAAGGAGATACTAGCATTTTGTAGAAATTGAAGCAATAGTGTGGTTGTCCTAACTACCATGATAATGTTAAGGTGGAGTCATGGTAAATATGAATATAATTACAGCAGAGCTAAAGAGATTTATATTTTAATTAGAGTTCAAAGTAGTTGGCTACCTTTAAGATGAAAACAATTCAAATATCTGTGCAGATTTTATGGGCAAAATTTTATTTTTGAGACTTTTTTAAATGTATTATGACTGAATAAGTGTCTGTGCACCATGCACATGCAGTGTCAACAAAGGTCAGAAGAGGATGTCAGTTACCCTGAAAAATCAGTTACAGACAGTTGTTAAAAGACATGTAGGTACAGGGAATCAAACAAGAAATATATAGAAGAAATTCAGCTGAGAATGGCAAAAGCTAATAACTGGATAAAGTCAAGCCCCAAGGAGTCTTGGTAATACTGGCTTTTGAATATATTAGCTGTGTCCTACAATGAATTTCTTGTGTGCTATTGTAGCTTTCCCATTTGATCATTCACTGGGCACAATTTTCCCCTTTTGGGATATTTGGATAACATCCCCCTTTTGTTCTCCTGTTTAGCATTAGACCCAGAAGTCTGCCTTTCTGTAATTATCTCCATTTGCAAATATTCAGCCAGGGCCATCTCTAGATAAAAGCATTTTATCTAAGATGCTTTTCAGATATCCAAGGACAGACTGCAGTTAGATTAGCATTCAGACCATAAGTTTGTCTCCTAAAATAAGGTAAATATACATACTGAGACAACCACCAAGACCAGGTGGATATTAGGTACAAAGCTTTGTTCTTGTGCAAATTAAGCATAAACCCTCCTTTCTCCCATAGCCCAAGCCCCCCTTTAACAATTAACTCAGAACAAAAGGGCTTTTACATACCAGGTACATCAAGTTGTGACACAGGCTATCTAACTATTGAGTTCACTTCCCCCACCCTGCCAGAAAACAGCACAGCTGAGATTAGGCTGAGACAGATACAGCTCCAAAGGAAAAAAAGATAGTTTTATTTTACTTATGACTTAGTGACATAAAATTCCTAACATTTTACATTACCACTTCTAAGAATAGAGTTTGAGCACTTAAATTCCCCCTTTTGATCTAATAACTAAGAATTAATATAGAAATATCAGACAAGAATGGAGCTAAGTATGAGAGCAGAAAAGAAAGTTGTGTAGAGAGAGAACTGACTCAGAAGAAAAAAGTGAATGGATTAAAGATTCATTCAAGAATCCCTCACATTAATTAATTTGCCACTGGTAGCATCTCTTCTAGAACTCTGGGAAAAGACTATAGAGGTGCTGAACCCCAATAGTCTTTGTTATACTGAGCCATCTCTCCAGCTCTGGGAATTTTTATTTTTATTTTTGAAACTCACACATGGCACAAACATAAGAAAATATTTCAGATTTTTATTTTCACTGATTATGGATTATAATCAGTGGAATTTCATGTACATACAGTAAGAGTGGATTGAGAATAGCAAATGATTTTAAAGAGAAATGAAAATTATCTGGAGAAACAGGTGTGACTTATTTGTGGAAACTTTTAATCATGTGAATAATTTCTAATTACCACTACTAAGAATAAAAGGAAAACCTTTCCTCCACATTTAAAGGGGAAAGAATAAGCTGTTCTAAGACTGACAGTAACAAACTGATTTCAGAATGACCTTGTAGCAGTAGCTGTTTCCAGTGTGGCCTTGAACTCACAGACATCCAGATGGACCTGTGCCTCCCAATTGATAGAATTAAGGGTATGTACCACCACTGTCTGGCTTCTATGTCTAATCTAGTGGCTGACTCTGTCCTCTGACCCCCAGATAAGTTTATTAGGGTATACAATATATTGGAGTACATAATGTATTGTGGTAATATTTTATTTGTGTGCCCCAATAAAGCTTATCTGAGGATCAGAGGAAAAAGCCAGCCACTATATTAAACATAGAAGTCAGGCAAAGGTAGCACACACCTTTAATCCTATCATTTGGGAGGCAGAGATTCATCCAGATATCTGTGAGTTCAAGGCCACACTGGGAACAGAGCCAGGCTGGTGGCATAGGCCTTAAATTCCAACACTAGTTAACCATAAAAGTTTGAAGGTCTGTACAGACAGACAGGAAGTGACAGAGCTAGGCAGGAAGAGGAAGTGATGTAGCTGGACAGAGAGAGCAAATGAGATAGCAGAACAGGTGTGAGTATATAGGAAGTAGGTTTCTCTTTTGGAAGCTGAGGGTCGGTAAGGTGAGGTTGGCTTGTATTTCCTATTCCTCTGTTCTCTCAGGTTTTATCCCTGATATTTGGCTCTGGGTTTTTTATTTAATAGGACCATTAAGCAATTTGTCTATACTATATCACTACAGAGAACCTGGGTTCATTTACCAGCTCACACATCAATCATCTTTAACTCTGCTTCTAGGAAATCTCACTCCCTCTTCTGGTCTCCACCACCTGTATAGACATGGTGCCCAGACATACATGAAAACAAAACACTCATTCACATAAAATGATAAAAAAAAAATAATAATAAAGAAAACTAAGCAGGCCAGTAAGAACACTCCTCTATGTTCTTTGCTCCAGTTTTCTGCTTGAGTTCCTGACCTAACTTCCTTCGATAGTAGATTGTTATTTGGGAAGTGTAAGCCAAATAAACCCTTTCCTTTCCAATTTTTTTTTTGGTCATAGTGTTTATCATAACAATAGAAAGCAAACTAGGGCAATTGGTGATTGATAGAAACTGCTGATTAGTGGGACTTTTAAAATTAGCCAGAGGACTAGAGATGTAGAGAAGGGCAGAACACTTGTCTAGCATGTTCCAGGCACTAGGTTCAATCTCCAGTACCCAAAATCAAACTAAACGCACTCAGAATACTTATTCTACACCCAACATAAATATTAATGTTGAAGACAATCATATTTTATTAAATTAAATAACTTGGAGTGAAATCTTGTTGCTTAAATTTTTCTACTTATTTCTTTAGCAACATTAATTTGTAAACTAAAGTTCATTTTAGTGCTTAATGTATGGCACAAGATTTTATTCCAAAGCAGTATCAATTTTCTCTAAGTATAGGAATTTTAGTTTCAGTAGCAATTATCTATTTAAAGGTTACCAGTTACAAGATTTATGAAGGTGTAACAATGTCAACATAAGATCATTAAAGACTCAATATCTCTGTCTCATAAATAATTTCTTAACATGTCTGGCATCTGTAGCTCCTGCTAATGATGAAATCCATAAAGGTAAATGTCCCATAGAAATTTTCAGATGTGTGTGGTTTACCAGGCCTTCCAGCTTGACATTAAAATTAGGCCCCAGCATCAAGCAAAGGCTCATCATTTACTATTTTCATTCCTGGGCTTCAGGTATATGCCTCATACCCAATCTTCTCCCTGTAAGGTTTATTAGCATCTTCTGAGTGTTGGAGTCTCATCTTAGATTTTGATTCCTGGGTAGAAGTCTGATGTCCTTCACTTTGCATAGCCTACTGCAGTTTCTGAAATCAGAAGGAAGCATGAGGAATATTTTTGGGGTGGAGGAAAATTCATGGCTTGGTTAGCATTTGTAGCCAATGTCAAATTATTACCTCATGCCCAAGTTGTCAGAGTTTAAACACTCTTGCAGAAGGCATTGCTTCCTTCCTAGGTATTTTTCTCTACTATAAAGAGAATCTAGCAAATTCTGTTAACTGGGCTTGTTTTTATAAAGCCAAATGTGTTGATAACAATCCTGAGAGGTTCCAGGTTGGGTTTTTCTATGATGATGTTTCCCAAAATTGGTAGGATCTCTGATTGGATCTCACAATATGGGCAATTGTTACTTCTCTTCCTGCTAGAGTCTGTAACTTCCAGTATCTTTAAAAAGAGTTCTAAAGGAATATCTTCAAGTGATCCAAAAGCCAATGTCTGCTGGGTCAGATGGTCCTTAATGTTTTCGATGAGAGTCCTGTATGCCTGGTGGTCCAGTGAAACTATGTAAAAAACCAAGCAACCAATCAATCAAACAACAAAGAGGTTTACATCCTTCAATAGTTTCTGTGACTCATTTAGTAGGAAATATGTAAAGAAACTGTGGGGAGAAAGACTTCTTAGAGCCTGTGAGTGATCTGACTTCCAGATGGTAGGCAGCCCCTCCTGATGCTGACGATCTCTTCCTTCACAAATAGCCAGCTCATGCCATCAAGGGAGGTTGGAAACATGGCTGCTTCCTCTGTTGCTATGTGAAATGTTTAGAATGCAGCTAGATCTTATACTAGGAGGCACCATGTGCTGGTTGTATTCTTATTTTTTAAGGGTTTAGAAAGATGTTTTTCATGTGATAAAACTGCAGACTAATGTTTTTTTGTCCTCAGCAGTTTTCTCACTTGCACAGGGTTTGATGAAGAGTCTGGTGTCACTCTAGCTTTGGTTTCTTTGTCTCAAAGTCATCTTCTTCTTCTGATTGGTCAGAGAAGACATTCTCCCAAGTATTGTGTGGTTGCCAGGGACTGTTCCCTATCATTTTTTAAGTGATGCTTTCCACCAATCAAGTTTCTTTTTCTTTTATTTTTAAGATTTATTTTTATGTACACGTATGTGAGCCTGAGTGCATGTTTGTGCACCATGCATATGAAGGTCCCTGTAGAGGCTAGGAGAGGTACTCCTGGACCTGGATTTATGTTTGATTGTGAGTCACAATGTGGGAACTGAACCCAGGTACTCCAAAAGCAACAAGTGTTCTTAACCACTGAGCCATTTTGCCACCCCACCAAGTTTCTTATCTTAATATCTTCAATGTGCTGAGAGTGCTGGCATCTTTGTTGGTTTTCTTACTTGAGTTCTTGCCTAGAAAGTTAGTCAACAATCTAGTGAGATCACAGGGCTCTCTTCTCAACAACATAAAATAACAAAAGAGTGTATGTGTTCTTGGACTATATCAAAATTATGAAATGTGTAATTTCACTTTATTCTTTATCCCACTTTCAGTAACCAGCTGCTTTTAGTGTCTGCTTCTGTTTTATTCTGTACTATTTTTTAATTCAACTTTTATGTCTAACCTCTATTGATTTTTTTTAAATGTGTAGTAACATTTTTCATGTTCAAGGGCTTTCTCTTATACTCTATTTTTTTCCTTTTGTAACAATCAGTGCTTACTTTATAATTCTATTGGCATTCACAAGATTGTGAGATTATGCTAATTTCCAGTTAAGTAAGTTCCCTTCTGTTTTCTATAACGTATCTGTTTATGTCTCTCAAAAATTGCTAATATTTATTCACTCTAGTCTCTGGAGGTTGTTTAAAAATCTAGTCTAATAATTGGAAATTAAAGCCCCATTGGATTATACAAGGCTATCAGAATGATCACAGCCTGCAGATGTTATGCCAGGCTTCACCAGTGAGTGGGATGCCAGTGAGGCTACCATTTTCTTCTTTGGTGGTACATGACATAGATCTTGCAAGTGTGAGAGAAATCATCTCACTTGACAAAATGTCTATAGTATCATTGGTACTGGTAGGCTTCAACACATCTCTTTTCTAGTTCTATGTCCTTCTATTTTGATGTTCTCCCATTTCTGTTTTTACTTGAAGTTTCTTTCTGTGTGCAAGATTTTTCAATACCGTGGAGAACATCATTTCTTACAGTTTTGGAGGCTTGTATCTTCAATACCAGTGTAAAGACTTTCTTTCCTTACTTTGAGCACTCATATTTAGACTGTTCTAAAAATAGCCCTTGTGTTTCTCTCAATTTTGAAGCTATGGATAAAAAAAATAACTCAGCTAACTAAAGTATAGACTTTAGTCTGAAGCCAAAGAGATGGCTTATACCTCTCTATTTCAACCAGTTTAAAAAAATATATGACAAGATGAAAAATAAATAAAAATATTTTAAATTTAATAGTAGAGAAAAAAAAAGAATCCAGGATGCTTTAATTTTAAAGATTGAGTCATGATGCTATCATGGGAGTGGATGTTGCCTAACGATTTGCAGATGTGCTGTTCTTGGTTTCTTGGAATGAATTAACTCTTTAATTTGCATCAAGATAGTTGGCATTGTAAAAATCTGTGGACCCATAGGGTTCTTCACCCACCACTAAAAGTGTGTAAACAGAATGAATTTCACATTATTTAATAGAATAAATCAACATGGTAGCAAAAAAATAAAAATAAGGGGACAGAGTATTATTATGTCTTTTTCTCTTCACCACATGACAAGTATATTACTCCCACACTCTTGACTTTGTGGGACTATATCATAATTTCTACCTAATGGAAAAGGGGGAGGATTAACTGTATAATCAGGAAATCCCTGTTCAATATATATGCTGTATGTAGAAGAGGAAGTGACCCTACAACAACTACAGTGTGGAAAGATTTTGGAACTTTGAATGGCACAGGCACAATACCACTCCCCTCATTACTGCCACCTCCACCTCCAACCTGCTTTAGAAATTTTTCTTCTTTTCTTTTTATTTTTTTTATTTTATTTTTTTTGAGACAGGGTCTCTCTGTGTAGCCCTGGTTGTCCTGTAACTCACTCTGTAGACCAGGCTGATTCAAAATCAGAGAGATCCACCTGCCTCTACCTCCCGAGCAATGGGATTAAAAGCATGAGATACCACTACCCAGCCTGCTTTATATAAGTATAACTGGCCCTAGTGGTGTGGGTGTGGGTCAGCAGGCCCCAAGTGAGTGAGAGTAGAACTCATTCTGCTTCTTATTGCCTGCTGCAGTGGGTGAGCTCGCCAGGGCAATGCTGGAGAGCTTGCCCTGGTGGTGTTGATGAGGAAAAGCTTGCAGGCTGACCAATGTAGCTATTACTCAGGCCCAGAATCAGGGGTATGATTTGGCCTATCCCCATATCCACTTCATCTATGAACTGCTAGAACATGTGAAGTGGTCAGCTCTTCAGATCCAAAGCTGCAGGATCTCCATGACACAACAGCAACAACAGAATATCCAAGAGGAGTCCCAGTGAGGGACCAGTATCAATAGTGTAGCCGATGCCGGAGGCATCAACCAGACCAATGTCTTAATGCAATGAACACTTACAAGTAAAGATGTATGGACTGAAGGGTATACTGTGTGACTCACTCTGTCATACTACAGCTTCCACACATGAAGAATTTTTTTGTATGTTAGTTTGGCTGTTTTTCTTTTCTTTTGAATTTCCTTTAGTTTTGGGGGGAGGTTATAACAGCAGAGGGCAGATATGAATGGATGGGGAGATGGATGAGATCAGGATGCATGATGTGAAATCCACAAAGAATCAATTTAAAAAATCTTTAAAAAAGGAAGTATAATTTACTGTGTTCAGCCTGCAAAACTCTCACTCATTTACTGAATCAGACTAAAGTTTCTTTGATTTAAGTTAAAAAGTCATAGAGCTCTGGTAGCACATCCCTTTAATATAATATGGTCAATACATCTGTAAGTTACAAATCAACTGTAACATAATTAAATTTGCAAGGTTTCACAAAAAAATACAAATAACTTATAATAAGGCAGAGTTCTAAAGAGACAATGCCTGCCTTTTCTAACATTTTACATTTTACAGAAGCATCACCAATATTCCTTTTTGTATGCAGTGAGAGCCATTGAGATTCCTAGATGAAAAGCATTTCTGTGAAGAGAGTTGCTGTATGCCTTGTGGGGAGGAGAGAGGGGCAGTAGAAATCAAGAAGGTGAAAGTAATGAGAATCATTCTGGAAAGTAATATTCAAACAAACAAACTGTTCATTATTTCAGTTTAGGGACTGTAGCACCAATAAAGAGAAAAATATTTCAGTGATGATTACAGCCAGCTTTAGGAGGAACACCTGAGTTTTCTGCATATTAAACTGCAGGAATAACAGAATGATGTTGTCTCCTTGGTTACAGAAGATCCATGGGTATCTTATGATTTAAAAAAAAAAGTATGTAATCAAAACTCAATGTGAGGAGGTAGAAATCTGACTGGCACAATACAGACCAGTATGTGAAAGTTCAAGGATCCTCTAACTTCCACATACTGAATTCATTGTTAAATCCTGTAAATACTTCTTTGTCTAAATTTGGTTCACGTTGCCAGATAGTTGATTATGGGTATGTTCTATATTGTATAAGATTCTTTGAACTCTATCATTTCCTGCTTATTTTGCTGAAAAAGTTCACTTTATGAGATTAAATTTAATGAAGTTAAAGCCAACTTAATGTTAAAACTTACTAAAAATTCTGAAAATTTATTTTGTAGGCATGTACTATTGGATTCTGATGATACATGAATAATCGTCTTTTCATTTATTTGCCGTCTTTTCTGACATCTTTTCTGACATAAATTTTCTCTTAGTAAGATGGATGTCATGAAGTGTTCTACATGAATATATTGAGTTCCATTTGTTAATTGTTTCTACAAAATGTATCATAATTTCACCAACAGCATTTAATAAATATAAATGGTATTTTAGTTCAGTGGCAAATGTGGTTAAAGGGACAGAAATCAAAAGGGCCAGAAGATGCTTATTGGCATAGGAACAGATGGAATCAGAAGAAACATAAGTCCAGACTCCTCAAAATAAAATGGAAATAGTCAAGTCATAGACAGATTGACTAGGTTGTGAACCTAAATCCAAGCCGAGAACATGAGTTAAATTTAGTGGTTGTTTGATTCCAAGACATCTCCCAGTGATCCTTACCTCCTGGTGTTCCTATCCTTCTGAAGTTACATCCCATTGTTGAATAAGGAGTTGACACCAATGTAGCCAATAATGTTAGGGCAAGCCCACCAGAGATGACCACTCAGTTACAGTGTATAGCCATTTGAAAGTCTTTATTTCAGGCAGGTGTAGTCCAGGACCAAAGTGTGGCCGAGAGAGTCCAAAGGTCTAGTCCAGGACGGAAGTGTGGCCCAATGTATCCAAAGGTGAGTTCCAGGACCGAACTGTGTAGTCTAGAGTGTTTAGGTATAGTCCGGAACCGAAGTATGGCCCAGAGTGTCCAAAGCACCAGGGTTTTGAAGGCAAAACAACAACATCATCATCATCAACAACAACAACAAAACATGCGGGCATCTCACTAGGCAGCTGCAGTGGGTTTCCATAGAAGCAAACAGTTTAACAGAAACTAAGATGAGCAATCAGCTGTGGGGGTTCTACACAAACAGGCAGGTTTTTTTTTTGTTTTTGTTTTTGTTTCGTTTTTTCGAGACAGGGTTTCTCTGTGTAGCTTTGCACCTTTCCTGGAACTCTCTTTGGAGACCAGGTTGGCCTCGAACTCCCAGAGATCGGCCTGCCTCTATCTCCCGAGTGCTGGGATTAAAGGCGTGCGCCACCACCGCCCGGCATAAACAGGCAGTTTTAACAGGAGCTAAATTAGCTAGGACACCCTGATCTTTGATTCCTAGAACAGACTTGGGTAATTTTCCATGGGATTCTCCATCAAGGAGATCAAATTCTAGTTAAACCTGGAATGGCCTCAGCAAGAATGCAGGTTGGAGTGACCTCTGCACTATCTTGCCCCATCACAATTGGATGTTGTGGAAGTGGCACTTTTGAACTCAAGATCCCAGATGATGTCTTAATAAACCTTGAATTTGATTTGATATTCTTGGAACTCTCACTTGGAGAAATCTTCTTTCAAGATCCAGTTGGCAAGTTGTGAGCTCAGGCCACAGAAAAGATGCTCCTCTTGTCAACATTTCTATTTACATTCCCTGTCAGCAGCTCAACATTAATTGCTAGCTTTCTGAGTGCATCATATTACACATTCATCCCAATCAAGCCTTTCAGATAGCACTAGCCAGCCTCTGACACCGACCACATGAGAACTTCCTAGTGGGATATAACTGAACAAGGTGGCAAAAACCCCCAACACAGTGAGGGACTAAAATATATTATCTTGAGCAACTAAGTTTGGGGATAATCTTTTTGTGTAGAAATGGATGCTAGAATGGAGTTAGAACTAAGAAAGCATGTAGAAATCTCTTCTTTAACTCAGACCCACAACACATTTCCTTATTCCAAGGAAATGTTTCCTACTCTACCTACCCTCTCTTAAGGTAAGTCTACTTGACTCTGACATTCAAATGCACTTTAGCTCCTTTTCTCCCTCCCACCTTCTCTAATCTTCTACTTCCCTTGTAGATTGATCATGCCAAGAACTTCAGAACAAGAATGTTTTCATTGCTAATTCTTGGTAACAATCACTTAAATTTTAGAGAACTACTCTGAATCTTGTTCTGCTACTGTCCCCATGAATTAGTGAGGAAACTGAAAAGCAAAAAAAAAAAAAAAGGGTAAACTTGTCCATTCTATTTAATTCTAATTAAATTGTCCACTTTAACAGTAGAATAAAATCCCCAATCTAGGAGTCCACCTAGAGTCTGTATTTTTAACCAAGAATATATTGCTCCATTTTACTGCTCTTAACACTTAAAGAATAACCTGTATACTATGCCCAGAAGACAGTAATCTCACAAAGGAGAGGAACAATACCTGTGTTATCCTTCATGGAGTTTCCAACACTGTATTACTGCCACATAAGTTTCTTGTAAATGCATTCTTTATTATTATGCACTAAATAAATATTTTATGTTAGTTTATTATGTATTCATTAGTTTGCCAGTGGCACTTAAGGGCATTTTGGCTGAGAAAATATAGGAGAATCAAAATTTTACTGTAGTTTGTTTTATTTTTATGTGCATATGTGGGTGGTATGTGAACATGAATTCAGGTGCCCATGGACGCCAGAAATGGTGTTGGATGTCCTAGAGGTGGAGTTCTGGGCAGTTGAGCCACCTAATGTGGGTGCTGGGAACAAAACCGGGGGTCTCTGCTAGAAGAAAGTCAACTCTCCAGTCCTAGGATCAAAGTTTTAAATGCACAACATTTAAAATAATCATGGGTTAGCTCTCTTTCACTCTTAGTTAATCATTGTAGACCATTCTGTGGAAATTTAATACCTATCCTGATAATTTTTCTCTCATACATGAATCTCCATTGATGTAGAAAAATAATGAATTCAATCACATCCCAAAGACCCTACGTAAGATCACTTTGGCCATTAGGGTTTCAACATATATACTTTGAGGAGACATGAACAGTAACAATCGAACAACTTTGGATAGAGGTGACCTAGATCATGCTCAGAATCTTCTGCCCAGACTATCCAGTCAGCCTTTTATTGAAACAATGGAAAAAAAAGCTCATTCAGACTACTTTTGCCATTACTATTACTTAATTTTTCCTAAAACAAAACCAAACTTGATCTAGCATTCAATTATACTTGTTTATCAGAACATTCTAAATATTCAAATGTATGAGGAAAATATACACCCTTAGCACTGGGATTTTCCCTCAATGACTTTATATCTTCTAGGCTTGCATTTTTATCACTCATACACTATGCCTTCTGCATTTAAATGTCTTAACTGCTCTAGCTACATTTACCGGAATAAACTGTTGTTGGTTTTTTTTTAATCATCTTGTGTATTATCTGTGCTTAACCCAACCAGAAACCTTCCAAAAGTTTAACTGCTGTGCCTGACTCTTACACTGTCATTCTGTCAGGCATGCATATTTTTTCAGATGCTATTTAAGTCTGCAAGACACTCGAGTTAGTATTATGTAAATAAAACTTTTACAGAGTTATCAGGATTTCTGGAGGGGAATCTTCTATTCTAAGTACTCATGCACCAGACATATCCCATTATTTGTTTCCATTTATTCAGTCAGTCTAAAAGTGGTGAAAAATGGGTATAGCTGTACATGCAGTCCCAGGATGTGAGAGGTAGTGTCAGGAATTCATGGTTATCTTCAACTATAAGTAAGTTCCAGGTCAACCTGTATGTTAGTTTAGCTAGAGTTCTCTAGAGGAGCAGTGTTGATAGAGTGAATATATAAAGGGGATTTACTAGAGTGTCTTTTGGGCAGTGGCCTCACTTGTCCAACAATGGCTGTCTCCTAACAGAAAGGCCAAGAATCAAGTAGTCTTTCAGTCCATGATTCTGAATGTCATAGCTAGTCTTCAGTCTTTGTTGGAATCTTGAAGAAGTAGGTTCTAATACCAGCAAAGTAATGCTTCAGCAGAAGGATAGATGAACTTGGCAGAGAGACAGTAAGCAGTCAAAAAGCTTCCTTTTTCTATGTCCTTTTAATGTAGGCTGCCACCACAAGGTGTAGCCCAGAATTAGGGTGGATCTTCTGACCTCAAATGATCTATTAAGAAAAATTCTTCAGAGGTGTGCCCAGCTGCTTTAGTTTGAGTTGATTCCGGATGTAGTCAAGTTGATAACCAGGATTAGACATCACACTGCCTAATGAAAAATGTCTCAGAACCCAGCAATGTTGGGTAAATTGATATGCAAGAAAGGCATTACTTGATTTATCTCTGTATAACCCAGCCACTCAGGGGCAATGATGAGAATGCTCACCTAGCCCCATTCCTAAATGTGGTTTTTCACTGTTCAACCAGTTCAAGCAGGGCTGTATTTTGTGCGCCACATCTACTGCTCAAGTTGGCTTTCTGCTTTTAGTCTTCATAGTCCATAGCTTTTGTGTTTCATCTGCTCTGCAATCTAGCACTTCCTCCCTAATAGCTGTTTACTTTCTCTTGACATTTGTGGAAGTTTATTTATCATGTCTAACTTAGTAGTAGAGCATGCATAAGGTCCACATAGTTCTATCCCCAGCACAAACACAAGCAACCAAACAACCATAATAATTACAGCTAAAATATAAACATTAAAAACATTAGCTGAAAAACTGATGAATTTGATGAACTGATAGCATAACAAAATGAGGCCCTTGCTTTTAAACATTTCATGAATTTGGATAAATTAAATTGATTAAACACAACTCTTGCCTCAAAACAGCATTAGGGATGTAAAAATGCTCAAAGAAAATACAATTTTATGATAGACTTAAGAGTGGTGTGATTGTTAACTATTCCCCCTTAAGAACCTAGCTTTAGGGGTTGGGGATTTAGCTCAGGGTCCCTAGGTTTGGTCCTCAGCTCTGGGGGGGGGTAGGAACCAAGATTTACAAAATGTTGGGGTACACAAAAGTAGTATAGTAGTATCTCTCTTTGGTAAAATGTGATAAACTGTGCTAATATCATAGGTACTAATTGAAGCTATGAAGTACTATGGTACACAAAAAGCTAGAGCAGTTATGTTGGCACATCAAAGCATATTTTTAAATAAAATATTGACAGCATGTATATTATTTATAAAACAGAAAACCAAGTTAAATGTGTGTGTGTGTGTGTGTGTGTGTGTGTGTGTGTGTGTGTGTGTCAGAGTAAAGCTGGTGGACGGTGTCAGGATAGTAGTAAAGGAGCAGGCAACAAACAGTTCTATAGGAGCTAAATATGACTATTTTGAAATTGTTAAGGCTGAGAAGCAAAAGGAGGAAGGGTGAATAGCAAGGACTATCAGAAACCAAGTCCACAAGATATCAACCCCAAAGCTAACCTGCAGATGAAAGTCTATGAGGAGTTCTTAGATGTGCTCAAGTGACCAGTAAGTTAGTGAGTGAGTGAGTGAGTGAGTGAGTGTGTGTGTGTGTGTGTGTGTGTGTGTGTGTGTGTGTGTGTGTGTAGCGAGCACCCAGTGTTATGGATAAGAGGAAGTCTTCTGAGGTACCAAAGTATCAAAACATGATTCGTGGTTGCCATCATCAAGCTGAAAGATTTTTTTTCAGAAATGAAATATATACTTAGAATTAATATTTAAAATTTCACCCCAAACATAAATAACTTAAAATTGTATAGCAGAAAATTTAAATCATAACTACAATGCTTCCTTTACACTACTGATATCAGTCTTTGCTATTTTAAGTTAGCTACACTTGGGGAAATGTCATGTGGTCATAACATTTTAATAATGTGTTATTTTTTTCTCATGGTAAATGTCAAAAGAAACTTATTTTAAGCAGGAAAAAGCCAATGTTTTGGTATCTGTAGACATCATTCTCTATTCCCATGGATTGACAAAGTACACAATAGCAAGGATCTCATTCTATTCACATGAAGCAGGTGTTTCCATTTCTTTTGGTCGTTTAGAAAGTTTTTAATACTGAGAAAACTCTGGGGGTTTCTCTAAATTATTCCTGATTTCTCTACAGTAATATTCTGCAAATTCATAAGAAAAATATAATAATTTTACCTAATTAAAATGTAATTTATAATAGTATATGCAATATTTTTACCACCTAATCACATGATTAATATACGACAGAAAAATAATCTGTTGGGTTTAAAAATAGCTTTATTTAGCATACTAAAAACACAGAAACATAAGAAAATCGTATCTAGTATAAACATAAAAAGTTAAATATCATAATTTAATGTAAACCAAGCATTTGAAAATGTGAAGTATTGTCATAAAATACGTGCTATTTACATAGAACTAAGTTAAAACTACCTCTGTAGTTACTGGATCAGATCATCAGTCTTGAAGAAGTTTTCATTAGCAATGAACAAATATAACATCTGTATTTTGCTTGGTCAACAGGAAAAGAAGCAATCATTTCATTTATTTAGAACATATAGAATTTACTATGACATTTAGAGCAGGGAAGCATAAATTGCCAGTTCAAGGATTCCAGGCACAAGCACTGCAGGTTGAGGCTTGAAAATCATTCTACTCAAGAAGCCATTAGCAGATCCTTCTATTTAAATATAAACCATTGAATTCCATTTACTTACTGATTAGAAAGGTATTAAGTATATTCTGCAAAAATAAATCTTCATTAAAAACGATCAAAGGCAAATGCAGTATCAATCAAGTAGGAAAGGCAAAGCATAAAAATATATATTATTCCAGATAAGCCCCTTAATTATAATAGTTACAAAACTCACACTTTACAAAACCAGAAGGGCTAAGAAAGGAGATTTTCAAAGTATGAAACCTAAACTGTACTCAAACACAACAAAAAATGTAAAATAAAATTTCATGAAGAAAGTAATTTGGTTATTCTCTCATTATCATGGAAAAGCTGTCATGAAATTTTTGGTTAGTGCAGCTATTATTTACTATGAAGTAGTGTATTCTCTGACCAACAATCTAAATAGTTGTCATTAAATTGATCAGTGGATCAATTTAAACATTTGGCTTCTGTTCCAAGAATCATCACTCATTCTTATACTTCAGTGCAGGAAGTATTAAATCCAATATTCAGACTTCAAAATGTGAAATCACATTACAAAAAAAAAAACCCTAACTTAGAGACAGGATGTCCTTTTTTTGTCTAATCCTGTTGATCTTAAAATTTTGGTTTCTGGATCACCCTTTACATTCTTGGGAAACTCTAGATTCCAATGAACTTTTTTTTGAGTTTTATATCGATAACTATTTAGCATGTTAGAATTGAACTGAAAAAATTAAAAGACTAGATCACCTAAAAATTAAAAAAATGCCAATAAGAATGAATACATTTTTATGAAAAATAGTTATATTTTCTTTTTTAAAAAGATGTGTGGAAAGACTGTATTGTTTTCCATTGTTTAACTCTGTTTTGAGAGAATTAGAATAAGAGAGAGAAATAATGTCTTCAGATAGGATGAAAATATTTTGATTACACAGATCCCCTGGAAGACTGTCAGGAACTCCCAGGGTCTGTGGGCCAAAATCTGAAAATTATTGGTCTCATCTAAAGCCTAATATTAGGCGCGCGCGCGCGCGCGCACACACACACACACACACACACACACACACACACACACACGCACGCCTAAATTTTCAGTTATAAACAACACATATCTCCTTGTCCACACTGAATCAAACATCTCTAACTTCAGATTTAATTAGAAAGGAAAGATTATATAGTCAGAAAAAATTCAAAGCAATATTGTTGTGCTAAGACCATTATCAAGATATAATATTTTTCATCTATCAGACCTATAACTAATTCATGTACTTTGGTGTAATTTCCAGCATTTATTCATCCTATGCTGCATTGGCAAATATACTTAAATTGGCACAGCTTTTATACAGTCCAGATTATGTCAGAAGGTAAGTAATATCCTGGACATTCAGATTAGGAAAATATTAGCTATTTATGGAGAAGACTGCTCTAGTTCTCAATATGTGAAAGCTCTGCTCAATTCTAGGGAAACAGAAATGTCCCCTTGTAGCACAATATTAATATTAGCGTCTTAATAGTTCTTCACATTGCACAAATTACTTGTACATATACCATTTCATTTGACCTTTCTTATTCTTCTGAAATAGTTTATTTTGGCAGTTCATTCACAACCTGCTCCCTCTACTCAAAGGGAAAGAAATAAAACTATTGCAGCTAAAAAAAAAACAAAAAAACAAAACGATAGACTGTAAAACAAAACAGCAACACTAATGAAATCTATGTGGGACTATACTAGATTGAGTGTGCACCTGCTATAGCAGATACTGTGTAATCACCTTCCATCAACACAGTGTCAATTCCAAAGTCACAGCTTATAACTAAATGGAAAATTGTGAAGATTTCAGCCTGTATAAAACATTAAGAAAATACATCAAAAAATTGGTTTTAGCTAAACTCTTGAGTGCATGAAGAATATATGATAGCAATGAGAGAATACAAATTAGTGTAAAAGAAAAAATGTTACCCAACACAATGAGCAAAGGGGTAGTCAGAATCTACTCCCTGTCACTAACACATACATTATTCCATTACCTAGAAATTCTTACAAACAAGATATTAATATGAGTAGCATGAAACATTCAAAGATGCTTTTAATGGGACAGTGAGTAGCACTTAGCCAAAAAGAAAAACCCTAGTACGAAATGAGCTAAATGCCGCTAATGACTAATGATTTCCTTGTTATACTCCACAATCAGTCTGTCGCTCTCTCTGTGAGATGTTTCTAAAACTGAGAATGAATCCATGTATATTTTTCCTTTGAAGAAAGAAATGGGAGGTTAACCGATGTCTATAATAGTTAGAAAACATTGCATGTTGCTGACTATCACATAAACTGTTGGTGCCCTCCCTGTCCTTTTCAGTTTTGGGGAGTAATGCTGTCTTTATGGGTGGTGTGGTGGAAGTTAGTTAATTATACAAGAGTTACACATACTGGATGATGCACATGTGGCTATATGCATATATATGTATATACACATACATACATATACATATTTGTACAGACATGTGTATGTTATACAGCACATAAAGACCTTCACTGGCATGTCTTTCCTTCATGTTTTCTCTTGTAAAAATGAATGTGGATAATACTTTTATAATAAGAAACAAAACTAAAGATAAATCAACCAGTAAATGTGAAGTGGTATGCTGTAGGAGTCTAATAAGATAAGTCAATGCACATTTATGTAGTGGTAAAGTGCTAGAAAGTTCTCCCATTAGTATTTTAGAAATGATTAGAGTAAAAAGAGGTTTGCAGCTTCATTTGATGGTGGTGACCACAGGCACCATAGCAATGGCACTAGCTGAGCTGGAGTTAATTATGTCTTCATATTCTGGTGGTGGGTCTAAGTGAGGTTCTGTTTCACTTCTCAAGTTCATCTGGCCAGTTGCTTCCTCATAGGTCGGTGGGGGATCACAATTGGAAAGGCGAGTGGAGACAGAATCTGAGCGCCCAACAACGTATTCCAAAAAGCCTGGAGACAATCCACTGTTATCGAAGACTTCATCTGCTGGAGGAGGTGGAGTAATAATGTTAAGATGTTGAGGAAAAGGAATGTGGCTTTCAGCTACTGTTTGTCTCCGAGTTTTGTTTCTTAGAAAGCATCTCCAGATTAAGAAGATGACAAGGAGAATAATGAAGAGGCCAAAGATTAATGGAAAAGTAAGATAAAATTGAAACCAGTCACTTCCTCTGTTGGTCTCTCCTTGTTGTGCTTTTGTATAGGTGCTCCAAAATTCTTTCTGAAAATACAAAACAAAATAAATAGGAAAAAATCAGTATGGTCAAAATCCTGTGTTCTCATATTGACAAAAACCCAGAATCAGATGTGTTGGTTCAAGTGACAAAGCCTTATTTTACATTGCAGCAAATAACAAATATAGAAGCCCCTCATTAGAATGGAGTTATTCCCAAAGAAACTGATTATCATTTGAAAACATCGTTAATTTGTTGTATTTAATAAACTTAACTACCAAGTATCATAGCTTATAGATAAGTACACTGAAGTTTCAGGTCTCTTATGGTTGCATGGCTGACAAAGGTAATGAAGAGCTGCAGCTTTTAATATTGTATACTTTTGGTATAATGGTCAATTTTACAACTACTAATTTTCATTACATAAAATGACATTTAGAATACAGATTTTAAACTAAACAGCTAAAAGAGAAACAAATTACTTGCAATTTTATCACAAAGACATTAAACATTATTAATATTTTGGTATCTATCATTTAAAAAAACTTTGAGTCTGTTCAGAGTAAGTTTTCTTGTATCTCCATGTGACATTTTTATCATCTTCCTAGTCCCTTAGATTACCACATCCTGTTTCTGTTTTATCTTATCAATGAATATAAATGTGTAAATATGATTTTGAGAAATTACCTGTCACCTTAGATAAAAACAATAAAATGTGGGGTTGGGGATTCAGCTCAGGCCCTGGGTTCAGTCCTCAGCTCCGGAAAAAAAAAGAAAGAAAGAAAAAGAAAAAACAATAAAATGTGTTTCTAAAACATGAAAATGATTTGGAGAGCTAGCTCAATGGTTAAGAGCATTCGTTACTCTTGCAGCAGATCTGGGTTCAGTTCTCAGCAGCCATATGGTGGCTCACATCCATATGGTGGCTCACAACCATTGGCAACTCCAGTTCCAGTAGATTCAATTCCCTTTTCTAATCTCCTTGAGCACAGTAGATATTCATGTAGGAAAAAAAATCCACACACATAAAATATACATGACTAAAAGTTAAGCGAGAAAGAAAATGAGTCATTTTTACATATGCAGCTTGCATAATTCAATTTCTTGTTTCTTCAATATGATGGGAGCTTAAAATCCAGGGACTAATATTCTTGTTTGATTTAGAAAAGTTAAAGAAAAACAATCAAACTTTTATTTTGAAAAAAGAAAAGCAACTTTTAGGCAAAAGCAGATTTGTTAAACCTATTTTTTTATTTTACATATAGTAAAAGTTTTTCCATACAACCAATACTGTATTATTGTATTGTTTATCATACCTATCTTGCAAGTGAGGAAAGGGAGGCCCATAGTGGATACATAGTATTAAACTTTTAATTTGTAAATTTGAGCTGGAATTTCAACCAGGAGGCCTGGAACCAAAGCAAACTAAGAAGCAGTCTGTGTTAACATGACATAACATAAACCAATGTGGCCATCTCTTGGAAAATTAAATGTTTCTTTATATTTATTGTATAATTAAAAGTCAGCCAACATATTTTACAGATAAAATAATTTCAATTAATGCAACAATGATATAAATAAAAAGGTACCAGCAAATTATTTCTCTGGGATGTGGAATTATTTTGTTCTTGAGTCCAGGAGTTCAGAGAAAGAAAGAATTACTAGAGGTAATTTATATTTTTTCTGTTTGTTTTGTTTTGCATTGCTGGAGCCTGAACTCAGGGCCTTGCACATACTAGACAAGTACTATACCAATGAACTACAACCCTAGCCAGGGAAATTCATAATTTTAGAGCAGGCTAAAAGTATTCAAAAGGTAAATATATTCTAAAGCTATCAGAGAGGTTGGAAAATCATTCCAGAGAGAAGAGGAGCATGGGAGAAGCATCTTATTATGGAAGGGAAATTACAGAGGAGAATTCAATAGGTTAACGATTCTTTGAAAGAATATTTGACTCTCTTTAAATATGTAATTTTCTATTTAAATTTCCTCCCTGCTACTTATGAATAGGATCTGAGTGATTCAAGCAAGGCCTTAACAGCTCTACAAATAATTGGAAAGAGTAGAACTGCTCATGTTTTTTAAGATTAAAAAATATTTATGTATATGTGTGAATGCATGTCATATGTGGAGACTAGAGATCATGTTGGAATCCATGCAGATGGGGTTACAGTCAATTCAACTGCCCAACATTGGTGCCAGCCCCATAACTGTTCATGTTTTACCTTCTTTGATTATTTAGCTCAGAACCCATCTGGGAATGCAGAGAAGTGGGTGATTTCCCAGTTCGTTTGAACTGCTGAGGATGGCTTAAAAGTATTTACTACAATTCTTTCTTGAAAAAGAAGCACATGTAAGGGGGGCTGGAGAGATGGCTCAGTAGTTAAGATGTTTTCTTCATGTACAGTCCCCTTACAAGCAGGACAAATGAATAAAAGCAAGTATCTTGAAGGGACATATTTCTTATGTCTGATGTAGATTGATTGTGATTTATTGCTTGAAACTGGACATACCGTCACTGTCTCCAAATCACTGTTGATTTTACAAGGAAGGAATAAAATGGCTATTTGATAATGTCACAGTTTAAATCTGAACTATTTCCTAATGGCTAATACTTTAAATGTTTGTTTCTTAACTGTTATGATTTAGACCTTTTAGACCTTTAGTCAAGCTGGTTAGATTTAGAATCACCTAAGACACATTTTCAGGAAGGTATTTTCAGAGAGGTTTTTTTTTTTAATGGAAGAAAGGCCTACCCTGAATATGGAAAGCTAGGGTACTAGACTGAAGAAAAAAGAAAAAAAAAGAGGAAGTCAACTGAGTACCAGCATCGAATATCTTTCCCTGTTTTCTGGCTATGCAATAAGACCAGCTTCCTAGTGATCCTGCCACCACAGATAGAATACTGTGGCCACCATACCTTCCCCACACAAATTTTAAGGTAAAATGAACCATTTCTTCCCCAAGTTGTTTTTTGTCAGGTATTTAATAGCAGCACCAAGACAGTAACTAATACAGAAAAATGGTACCAAGAAGTAGGCCAACTCCTGTCATAAATCTGACCATATGATAGTTTATGGGAAAAAAATTATGGTAAGAATGTAGAAGAGTTTGCAGTTGTGGGCTAGATAGACAAACCTTACCATGCTATAAGCAGAGGTTAGTGGGCCATGAAGCTGCAATCTATAAAATCATACACCAAAATAAAATAATAATAAGGACAGGGGAGGCCCAGTACACAGGTTTCAGAGTGGAACAAGGATACCACTGGGAAGTTAGATTCTGGCTACTTGTATTATACTCTGGCAGAGTCATGTAGCATTTTACCAGTGTCCTGAAAATTTGTGTGAAGCTGAATGTAAAAGTAATGGAGGTCATTTAGTGGAAGAAATTTTAGGAGATAATCTAACATTCAAGCTGTGACATAGTTCCTGCTAATTACTCTTATTCAGATTTCCAGTGAGAGAGAGAACAGCAAATACATGCTTTGGGGAAGAAAGGAACAAATTAGAGTATGAACAAGTTATGGGAACTTAGAACCAAGTTGCAGTCACAGGGGGTACAGAAAGCAGCTAAAGAGAAACCCCACTGCTCAGCACTGGAACAATAGGAAAGGTACCCTCCTTAAGGAGAGACCCCATCCAAAAGAACTGACTGTTTAAAAAATACAAATCCAGTCATGTGTATTGGCACATGTCTTTGATTCCAGCACATGGTAGGTAGAGGCAGGTGGATCTCTGTAAGTTCAAGGCCAGGCCTGGTCTACATACTGAGTTCTAGGCCAGCCAGGGATACATAGAGTGACCCATCTTAAAAATGCAAATTTACTTGGAGGGAGAGCCAGAGACAGAACATTACTTCAAGGGTTCTCTGCTCTAAAATAGCAACCTAGGGATATATTTTCCCAGATTCAGAGATTGTCTTAGACTATGTTTAATCTGTTAAGTGGAACTTTTCAACAATCTTTAAACTGTGAAGGCAATGGGAACTTCTGAATTGGAATTTGGTATTATAAGCTAGCCATATGACTTTGAGAGTTAGGGATGGAATGTTATACTTTAAAGTGATGTGTTTAGCAACCAAGTTAACAATTGGTAGAGTTGTAGTAATTAGCTAAAACGATTATTTATTAGTTAATTTATTTAATATTATGTGTATGAGTTCTTTGCCTACATGCATGTATATGTACCACATGCATGCCTGTTGCCCACAAAGGCCAAAGAGGGCATTAGATCTACTGGAACTGGAGTTATAAAGGTTGTGAATCACCATATGGGTGCTGGGAACCAAACCCAGGTCCTCTGCAAGGGAAACAAGAGCTCTTAACCACTGAGCCAACTCTCTAGGCTCCATGGTAGTCAATTTCAATTACTGACTTGACTGGATTTATAATCACCTAGGAGACACAACCTTTGGGTATATCTGTAAGGCCTCTTCTAGAGAGATTTCACCGGGGTGCAAAGAACCACCCTGGATGTGGATGGTATAATTTCATGGACTGGGGTCCGGGACTGAATAAAAAGAGAAAAGGATAGACTCAGGTTAAGCATTCATCTCCCTGCTTCCTGACTGTGGAGGCCATGTGTTCAGATACTTCATGCTTCCACCACTACCACCACCACCACCACCACCACCACCACCACCACCACCACCACCACCACCACCACCACCATGCTTTCTATATCATCGAACTGTGAGACAAACAAACCCTTCCTTAACTTTTTTTCTTGTAACTTTATTTTGTTGTTGTTATTGTTTTTGTTTTATGAGACAGGGTCTCAGTATGTTGCTCTGGCTGCCCTGTAACTCACTCTGTAGATCTCTGTAGATCTTTGTAGGCCTTAAACTCAGAGATCCGCCTACCTCTGACTCCTGAGTTCTATGATTAAAGGTGTGTACCACTATGCCAAGCTTTTTGGGTTGCAGTGATAAGACAGTAACTATTATACCAGCCAATGGTATGTCTGAAAGATTATGGAACATTTCAGGAAGTGGGCCTAACTGGGATTCAGCAGTCATTTGGAATGGGCCTTTGAAACTTACATCAAGTCCCTTTACCTGGTATGTTGCGTTGTGAAAAGCCTCCACTATAAAGCTTACACTGAGCTCCTCTACCAGGTATTTCTTTCCCTGACAAACTGAAATCTGAAACCATAAGTCAAAATGAATTTTCCTCTTTTAAATAATTTTATCTGGTATTTTTTGTCATTTCTATGGAAAAGTAACTCATACAGGTAAGTAGCCATGTGCCTACCATACTTCTAATGACTAGAGACATGAAATTCAACAGTATCATCTTAGGCTAAAAGTATGTAGTACATTGCTTTTCTTTCTGTCAGATAATACCTACACTATAGAAATCATCTGAGCACATCATAGTGATGAAACAGTTGTACACTGAGAATTATTTGTCAGCACCAGGTAAATTTAGATACTGTTATAACTTACTATAAAATAGTATCAGTAAGGGGCTAAAAAGATGGTTCAGCAGTTAAGAGCACTTGCTGCTCTTGCAGCAGAAGACTCAGGTTAGGCTTCCAGCACCCACGTGGCAGTTAATAACTTTATAATAAAATGATTAAAAGTGTGCATGTTTAGTGCTTATATATGTATGTATAAAACATAAATGGAAAGCAGAAATTTTCTAGTTTTCTAGGAAATTTGCTAATTCAATTGTTGTTGAAGTATAATACATTTTCAGTGTTTGGTTCAGTATTTGCAAGAGGCCCTGACTACATAAGTGATTTAAGCACTCTTATTTTTCAGCATCCTAAACTACCTCAAGGTATATCATGTTTGACAATCAGGGTGCTAAAGAGTACTTTACAAAAGTGATTTGTTAAGGTATAGATTCTAATTCAGGAAGATGGGGCTTGAGAGTTTGCCTTGCAAACAAGCTGTGAGGCCAAATAGTTGATGCTAGGCCACAGACCACTCTCTGAACCATTATGATGCAAATGCTGGCGCTCAGTGCTTGCCAACCAAGATGTCTCCCAGAGGTTAAGGCGTTCAGTCTGATAGGGACCTACAGGATGATACTTCTAAACTTCTTTAGGGAAGTTGTACATATAGAATAGGTAGAACACCTCTATGCTAAAGCTCATAGTGAACTATTACTTTTATTTATGATGATATTAGTGGCTCTAATGTCCCTTTTGCTCATTTACTTCCCAACCTGTCCATCCATTCCTGTCTGTTTTAAGTTCAGGTGACCAGGTTAGCATTGCAACTTTTTGCTCTTCTTTGGCTTTGGAAGAGCAAAGGCGGCCATCTATCTTCCTGCCAAGCAAAGCAATAGCTAAGGATTTTCCCTTTCAAATGTGCAGTAATCTTGTTAGCTGTAACACAAGAGAGACCTCCAGTGGTAAAATAATGGATGTGTACTCCATTTCCTAAAGCCAAAGTACCAGAAAGAAACCTAGAAGTGAGTGTAAAATGACACTGGCTGCCGTGGTGATGGATAATAAAGGAAATGCAGTGTGCTGTGAATTATCTGACTTACATACACAATCTCCATAATGAAAAGGGATTAATATTTTTGTTATTCTGTTTTACATAGGATGAAAATAGAGGCAGAGACTTTAAAGAATTTACCTAAGACTACTGAAGACAAGTAGCTAAAGTGAAACTTTCACCCAGCAATCTGTACATAAAGATTACTATAGCAAACTGCTCCTCTAAAACACAGAAACAAGAAGGATCCATTGAATTGACAGGGTTTTTTTTTTAATACAAATAGATGACTATTTTTCCTCATATGTACAAGGGAGCAATGTATTGACATTTTCATATGGAGGGTGAGAGGGAGAGAGAGAATGTAAATATGAATATGAAATAATATTCCGAGGCTCATGTATTGGAGGCTTGGTTGACAGCTTCTAGGAAGTGGTTGGATCCTAAGGGCTCTGTCCTAATCTTTTGTTTGATTCAAAATATAATGACATTATTAGGAAGTGGTAAAACGTAGGTAGGTGGTCAGGCCTAGCTGTGGGAAATACGCTACTAGTGGTGTCATTTTGAAAGATTTACATTGCTCCCAGCTCCTTCTCTCTCTGCCCTCCACGCAGCCATATAGCCTCAGTAGGGCCTGGATCCTAATCCACTGGCCCCTCCCATAATGTAAGCAGACAGTTGTCATGCCCTTCCACTGTGACATTCTGCCTCACTTTAGTCCTAGAAATGTGAAGCCAGCTGAATATAAACTAAAAATGCAAGCCAAAAATTTCTTTTCACCTTCAAATGGTTTTGCTCAGTTTTTTGGTCATGGCATTGAAAAGCCTAAGACAGAAGTTTTCAAAACAAACAGCTAAAGAAAGACCAAGTTAGACTAAGAGTGGCAAAGGAAAAAGAATACTTTATGGAAACTTGATTAACATGGATTGAGGGATGGCTCAGCAATTAAGAGAACTGACTGCTCTTCTATAGGACTCAGGTTTAATTCCCAGCACCCAACCTTACAAACATCTTTAACTCCAGTTTCAGAGTATTCCATACCCTCTTCTTGCTTCCTCAAGCACCACATGCATATAGTACATAGAGATAAAACAAAAACAAAAATCATTGAACCAAACAAGATATCCATCAACAGACGAATGGATAATGAAAATGTGATACATATAAAACATGGTATTCAGCTTTATAGGATATCATGAAATGTGCAGGAAAATGGATGGGCCTGGAAAGTACAATATTGAGCAAGATGAGGCAAACTCAGAAAGAATGAAAGAATAACAAAACAAAACATGCATATTGTACCTTGTATGTAGATGCTAACCCTATAATGTGTACATGTATAAAGAGATCTAATTGTGGGTTAAAGCAAAAACAAACAAACAAACAAACAAAAATCCCCCAAAACAGAAAAAGAAAACAGAAAGAAGACCAAGAGAGAGTAATAATAGATAATGAGGAAAGATAAGGGGTGGGCAAAAGGATGCATAGTACATAAAAGAGGAAGACACATGAAGCTACAAGGGAGCTAAGGGTAGCAGAGTAGCAGAGGATGTGGTGGGGGAAGGCAAGTCACTAAAACAAACTTTGTTCAAAAATGTCATGATATTTAACACTTTGTATACTAATTTGAAAAATGACAAGGATGTGTGAAAAAGACTTGCAGGGAGGGGATAGGTAAAAGGAATGGAAGGGACATAAGAGAGTGAGGGTGATAGTAATCAGAGTTACTTTATATATGCATTAAACTGTTAAAGAATAAATTTAATAAAATATTTTTTTAAAAAAAGAATCATCGTACATATTGTCTTAGCTACTTTTCTATTGCTGTGCTAAGATACCATAACCAAAGCAACTTATAGGAGAAACATTTTATTGGGGGCTTACAGTTTCAGAGGGTGAGTCCATGATCATAGTAGAGAGCATGGCAGCAGGCAAGCAGGCATGGCTTTGGAACAGTAGCTTAGAGCTTACATCCTGACCCACAATCATGAGGCAGATGTGGGGGGCTGCTGTGGGATGTTCTGTATTTTGTAAATATGTGTTGCTCTGATTGGTTGATAATTAAATGCTGATTGGCCAGTAGCCAGGCTGGAAGTATAGGTGGGGCAAGCAGACAAAGAGAATTCTGGGAAGAGGAAGGATGTGGTAATATTGTGTTCCCCAAAATATTGTGCACTCTAATAAACTTATCTGGGGTCAGAGAACAGAACAGCCACTAGATATAGAGGCCAGAAAATGGTGGCACACATGCCTTTAATCCCAGCATTCCGAAGGCAGAGATCCGTCTGGATCTCTGTGAGTTCAAAGCCATACTGGAAACAGTCAGGCATGGTAACACATGCCTTTAATCCCAGGAAGTTATGGCAGGAAGCAGAAAGGTATATAAGGCGTGAGGACCAGAAACTAGAAGCTTTTGGCTGGTTAAGCTTTTAGGCTTTTGAGCAGCAGTTCATCTGAGATCCATTTGGATGAGGACTCAAAGTCTTCCAGTCTGAGGAAATAGGATCAGCTGAGAAATTTGTGAGGTGAGGTGGCTATGGCTTGTTCTGCTTCTCTGATCTTCCAGCATTCACCCCAATACCTGGCTCCAGGTTTGCTTTTATTAATAAGACCTTTTAAGATTCATGCTACAGAAAGACAGAGTCAGGAGTTGCCAGCCAGACACAGAGGAATCAAGATGACAAGGCAGAACTGAGAAAAGGTACTGAAAGGGAAAAGCCAGTAGCTATCTCGAGAGATGCCTCCCCCTCCCCTCCTCCAAAGGTATTTGCTGACCAGCAATTTTAGAAGGGATCAGAAGTTGAAATTAAGGCTGGGAAAATAAACCTATGTATCCTGGACCTGGCAAAATAAGATATGGGGAGTAATGGACTCAACTGACCAGAAGCTGACCTTAGAGGAGTGTAGGACTGCAACAATAAATCTGAATGTATCAACAAAAACAGGACATGGGGAAGCAAAATTTATGTCTCCATAGATACCCTGAATCTTGTTAGCAGTTAGTAACCTTATGCTTACCTTACCCCTAACCCCCTCATCCAATCCCAAACTGCATGTAAACTTTTCCTATGTAAACCCCTTAAACTGAGTGCCGGGGGCTGTTCTCCTCCACCGTGTCAGATGTTGGATGGTAGACCAAGCTTGCTTGTTTTTTAAAATAAAAACCTCTGTGTGCTTGCCTGGGATAATGGCTCTGTGGTGGTCTCACATGGGGGTCTTGTGACCTGGGCACAACAGTACCAAGCCATGTGGCTAAACATAGATAAGAATTATGGGTTAATTTAAGTGTAAGAGCTAATCAGTAATAAGTCTGAGCTAATGGCCAATATAACCTTCTGAGTGATTATTTTATAAGCTGGCTGTGGGACTGCAGGGGCTTGGCTGGTTACAGGGGAGGGGGTGTTAGCTAACTGGGAGTGGCATGGGCTTTTGAAACTTCATGGGCTTTTGAAACTTCAAAGCCTACCTCCAGTAACATACCTCTTCCAACAAGACCATACTTCCTAATCCTTCCCAAACAGTTCTACCAACTACAGAACAAGCATTCAAATATTTGAGACCATGGAGGCCATTCTCTTTGCCTCTTAGAGTCCAGGTGGATTGTCAGGTTTTCAAATAGACATTTGAGAAACATCATGGTATTGATGTAATGTGCCTGGATAATCTCACTAGAAAGAGAACAGAAAACATTGAGGGTACCTGCACATTTAAAGGAGGTATCCAGAAGAGCTGTTGGCCCCACCTTGAAAATGTGTAAGCTACTAAGTATCTAAACATGTTCACAGTTTATCTAATATTTAAACCAATTAGTTAGCTGGGGAATAATAACCTCAAGCTACCATTATAACTTTGAATTAATATTCTGTCATTTTTGTCTTACATGGTTTGATTATTTTTTTCACAAAGCCTATTTTAGAATTTACACACTGATTTCACCTGGCTAAGTAGAGAATAAAGTATGCCAGAAGACAGTTAATCAAAGGATATTAAAAATATTTATTTACTAGTTCCCCCAAAAATGTTCTTTGCAGTAGGAAATATTTTCTTCTACACATGGCCAAGAGACAGTTAATATGTGACTTCTTCTCTACACATCCAAAGATTATACTAAAATCAAAACCAGGCAAATACACTGAGAGTGAATAGCAGTGCAAAGTCAAGGTGAGAACAGCAGTTCTTCTGGGTGCCTCCTCTAAATGAGCAGGTGACCTGACTGTTCTTGTAATATTCTGTTTTCTTTCTGGAGAGCTTATCTATGTACATCAGAACCATCTGTAGAAATATGTTTCTCAAATGTCTATTTAAAAACCCAGCAATCCACCTGGACTCATATGGTAAGAGAGTACATGCTCATTGTTCCCAACTCTACCATGACATTCCTACTTTTATGTGCAACAGGAATACCAAATTTTATATAAATAGCATAAGATATTTTCTTCAGTGCTCTAGCCTAGGTGTGCTCGTTGCAAGCATTTCCAAGTTAATGATAGCATCTTCACAACAGTTAAACTGCAGAATCTATAATTGTACCATCTCTCATTCATTACTGCCAATTCATGGACAATCATGTTGACTTGTCCCATCTGAAATATGCCTATTATTCTACAACCCTTCAGTTAGCACAGTAGTTCAAGCCACATTATTTTTGCACTTATACTGAATACAATGACTGATGGCTATCAATTTAACTGGCTAGAGAGAAGGATAAAAAAACTGGTAAAGTACACTTTGAGTTGTGTCTGTGAGAATTATTCCAAAGGTGATTGGCAAACAGGTAAGCAAATAAGGTAAGAATGAGGGTATTTTAATATGAGAAGTACCATCTATTAGCACAGACATATCCACAGACAAATGCCCATGCATATACAATGAATAATTTTTAATTAAAAAGACAAAAGAGGAAGCTAACATATATGTACAAACCTCACTTTCTCAGAAGGTTGTCTTGCTGCAACAATGGCCTACATGCATCAGATTCCAAATTCTTCAACCCTGCATTCCTACTTATAGCGTGGGATGGTTTTAAGAGCTTAATTGATCCTGCTTTTCTACAGGTTCAAGCTTCTTGAACTGTAACCAAAGCTCCTCAGCCGGTACATGGCAATTGTAGCAAAATCCAGGCTTTGTTCCTAAATCAAATAAATCCCCTCCTATAATTATTTATCTACAACTGGTTTCCAATTCTTTCCACCCTTCTACATTATTTAAAGCAGCCAGTTCAGTGTTAATTAACACTTACTGGGAATTTATGCTTTTATATTTAATAGCACAAATATGACCTTCACTCATGACTTCATGATTTTTAGCCCTACTGAGGAGGTGAGTTTTTAATGTGCAGGGGACAGGGATCAGGTTGATCATTTTACTAGTACAAATATTATATTTAAAACAAAACATCAATGGAAGCATTGTGAAGGTAATATGTATGCCCTATCGGTGATCATAAGAAACCTGTGCTTATGGAGAAGTCAGGCTAAATCTCAAACCCATTATCACCACAGTCCAGGGTGACATGGTCAGAGTAATTTTTAGCCACACACTCTTCCATGGCTTCTTTCTTGCTGCCTAGAATTAAGAAACATCAATATTTTACTAAGCTAAAATTATTTAGGGCAAGTTGAAGATCCTTTTCTTTAGTTTTAGAGAGTACCAGAGATTGAACCAAGGGGCCCACAGGCCAAGTAAATATCTGGAGACTAAGTTTCTTTTGTTTTAATCTTTGCTCCATTTGTTTCCTCTATTTTGAGCCCAGAGACAATCTCTCAGTTACACTTGTACTGGGACCAGACAACAAGGTCTCATGCCACCTATCCAGTCACATTATACCCCACCCCACCCCCCATGCTCACATAATTTATAAGAAGGCTAACTTGGTGTTGCAGAATGTCCCCCCCACCTACTCACCCTTTAAAGATATGGGCTATAAGAGGATAGGAGCACAAGATGGTGGAGACTACTAGACATCTACTAAGGGAATCTGACCTCAATCATTAAAGGTGAGAATTTTTCATAAATGAGTCAAGTCAACACTTATTTTGCTGAGAACAAAATAACTTTATAGGAAACAGTTGCCAAAATGAAAAGAAAAACTAGTGAATTTGCTCTAAGGGAAATATGGCTGCTAAGTCTGATGACCCAGGGACAATCACAGCTCAATTCTTTGAGCTTCTGTCATCCAGGTGGAGCTTACTGAAAAGATACTCAATAACATCATCTTTCCTAGCCTCCACCTGGCGCAGGTTGGACAGAAGGACAAACATCTCCTGGATGACCCTGAACTGAGGCTGCAGACAGTGGCGCTGTAGGAAGCTGCAAAGATGGGCATCACCTTTGCTAGAAGCCAGCTGGTACAAGTCAAGGCAGCTGTCATTGACGGTCATCTCCAGGTGGAAGGCACACTCCATGGATGCAAAGCCATTAACCCAATCCTCATGGTCTGTTTTTTTCATGTCGCGGAAGGAGACTGAGCCTCCACGCTCATTTTGGAGTGTCAAGAACATCTCTGAGTGCCGACCATTCATGAGACTTGCTCAGGAAGAAGTGGGTAAAGTGCTTCTGGTTCGAATCTCTGCGGCCAAAGAAGGCAGCCATGTAAACGTAGGAGATGTAGAGCTGAAATTGGATGTGGCTGCTGATGGCAGCCTCACAGTCAGGACTGTCGCACTTGAGAGGATGCAGTAGCAGTCAGGGCGGCTGGCAAGAGCGGCAGCAGGTAGGTGATGTTCACTCTGGAAGTGCGCAGCGGGCAGCAGTGGCGAGGATGGTGTGGCAATCCCATTTTGGGTTATGGGGTAACCTAAGAATGAGGGCTCCTGGCTTGCCCGAGGCAAGTCTGAGGCACCGAAAGGAGGTTATGGTGGCGAGAGAAGGAGACTGTTCCTTAAAGGGGTAAGGGTCAGGGGTCAAAGGGCTGTGAGAGGAGCCAACTGCCCCTGTTGAAACGGAAAGGTCAGAGGTCATGGTATGAGTTCTAATTTCTGTAGCAATACAGATAAAGTATTTTAAGTTACTGCAGCCACATAGATAGTTCAGGCGATGAAGGTGACTGAAGTTAATCTTTATGATCACCAGGATATAAATGAAAGGAGAAAACTGTCTTCTGACTTCCACAAGAGCAGTGAGCCATAGCATGCATATACCCTGGCATACATGAGCCAACACACAAATGCACACTAAAGTGTTTTTTTAAAGTTATTTGCAAATAAAGTACAGCACTTTTTAGTAAATCATCTGGATACCTCCCTGTTTTCTTTTATTTTTTAAAAAATTAATTTAATGTGTATGCATATTTTGCCAGCATGTATGTCTGTGTACCACATGCATGCAATACCCACAGAGATCATCCAGTCTATTGGCACTAAAGTTACAGATGAGATGTGAACTGCTGGGAATCAATCCAGATCCTTTGGAAAAACAGCCAGTGCTATTAACCAACTGAGCTAGCTATCCAGGCCCAAACTTCAATACCTTTTTTTATTTTTTTAGACTTATATAATGTGTATAAATTTATATATATACTCTGTACATGCCTGGTGCTGGCGAGTGGGTGTCTGTCAGATGGCATGGAACTGGAATTGCAAATGATTATGAGCTAGGAACCCAACCCCACAAAGGTTAACAAGTGCTATTAACCACTGACCCCATCCATTTCCCTCAGTCATTTCTTCGGTCCTCTCCCATTTCTTGAGATAAGGTCTCTGTAACTCAGGCTGGACTTGAAACCACCAAGTAGCCACAGTGAACTTGTCTTCACTTCCCAAGTGCTAGGATTACAGACAAATAACATCATGCCTGGCTTATGAGATGATGGGAACTGAACTAGGGCTTTTCTCACACTGGGCAAGCTGACTAGCAACTGTGCTGCATAAGTAATCCTTCCTGTTTTTTTTTGTATGCAAGTCATCTGAACGCTGTTCAAATACAATCCTTTGGTTAAATGTAGTACTTTCTGTGATGCCATTAACTTAATATAAAGCTTTATTTGAAAGGCAATTTTTTTCTCTGTGACTTTAATGTCTACTGACATTTCTGAAAGAGAGGTCAAGAGTCAGGGGCAAGTAGAGGCAGGCAAGCTCTGAGTTCCTTTAGCTTCCTATCTGGCTGCACATGGTTTGGCCATTATTGAAATTTTAATTTTATAATGTTTGTATCATCTAAGTATTCGCTCTTGTCTTTTATTGTTCACTATCATAGGCTCTTTGCATATTCTTAACCCTATTGTCTTCCTTATAAGAACATAAATTCAAGTTTTGTTTGTGGTTTAGGAGGTATCAGTGCATGGCTGTTTGGATACATTGCTTTGAGTCTGAGGCAAGACAGAATATCATGGTAACAGGCTTAGACCCACAATGCCCCTCCACCTCAAACCAGATGTATTAAATGTTTACATGACCTTTCATGTGTAAGTCACTTCTGCCAGACTTCAAACATGATACATATTTTTATGTATCCTGTGTCTGTTATATAGTAGTTACTTAGCTGGTAACAGCTGAATAAATCTGATACACCTATGTGCTGAAAGTGAGGACCAGTAAGCATAATGTCTTTTCTCCCAATCTATAATTAGACTTGTATGCTAAATTAGGTAAAGTGTTACAAATAAATGTTCCATTGAATGCTATCTACTAAATTCACCTAGTTTACATTTTAGGGTAACAAAAATGTCATGAAATCTGTTTTAAGTATGAAATTTTAGTAGATAAGTAGATAAGATGTGTTGGAGAAAACAAATTGCAAAAGTTAATCTTTTTTTCCTCTAGAACCTTCTTAGCATATAACAAAACATGATTCTGAAACAGTTGCATTGAAGCAGGTAAAGGAAGACAGTACCACTTTGACCTAAATGCCTTCCAACACATCCTATTATAAAGGTATAGTCTTATACAAGGAAATTTGGATGACAGACTTTGAAACCATAGAAAATGCAACAAACTAATATAATAAAAATCCATTTTAATGTCTACATTTCTCATCTAACTCATGAACAAAAGTTAAATCACTTCTTCCTATGTTCTAAATGTATTTTCTAGTATCACAATCCATTACTTCTTTCTTCTATCAAGTATTTATATAGCTGCTATTATGTGGCAGAACTTCATAGCTAGAACCAAACAAATGTGAAATAGTGCTGCCATAGGGATAACAGTTTTGGGAAGAAAGCACACAACTAATAAATACAACAATTCAATGCCAGATGGTGATAAATACTGGAGGGCGGGGATCACAAAAGATAGAATATTTCCTTATTGAGGAAGTGGTGAAGCTGCCCAATGACCTGACTGCAATCATCAAGTTCAGATATATTTATATTTATATTTGGAAGAGAAAAGAACAAGTGTCAATGCCCCCATGATAGGGCATGTAAGGAAGCAGAAAACCACAACAAAGCAATGAGGGGTAGAGTCATAGGAGATGTGGTCAAGATTTCTTCTGTAGGGAAGTGACAGTGAAAGATGGAAACAGTTGTACTTTATAGGTGACTCTGAATTCTCTAGCTTTTACTGAGGGAATTATGAAGCCATTACAGAGAAGATAACTAAGTTGCTTTGTTTTGTTTCTCAGACTGTTTCTTACTAATATGGACCAGACTAGCCTGGAACTCACTACATAGTCTAGGTATAATTTACAATCTTCCTCACCTCCTGAGTATTGTTTCTATAGCTATGAACCACTATGCAGAGTGAAGAAAATTTAAAATGTCATTCTAGCCTGCTATTTTAAAAAAATATGTACATGTCAGAGATGGCTAAGTGAGTAAAGGTACTTGCCACTAAGCTTGATGACCTGAGCTCCAGCCACAGAACTCACATGATGTAAAAAGAGTACTAACTTGTTCAACTGTCCTCTGACCTACTGGCATGTGCTCCGCCCTCTTCCTACAAAATAATAAATAGAGAGGAAACAAAGTTGAGTGGGCAGGGAAGGGGAAGTGGATCTTGGAAAAGGTGGGGAAGGTAGGGAATATGACTAGATTGTACACAATTCTCAAAGAACTGATGAAGAAATGAAAAAAATTTTACCAATGTGGAAAGGATAAATATACACTTGAGATGGTAGTGGTGATGTATGAATCATACATTCTCTGTTGCTGTGGCAAATACTTGAAAGGAACAGTATGAAGGAAGGAGATTAAACTTTGTTTATGGTTTAGGAGGTATCAGTGTATGGCTGGTTAGATACATTGCTTTGAGTCTGAGGCTAGGCAGAATATCATGTAACAGGAACATGTGGCGGAGGTTATTCACCTTATGGTGGTCAGGCAGCAGAGAGACAGGAGGGACCAGAAAGAAGCTATCCTTAAAAGGTGCACCACCAGCGGCCCATTTCTTCCACAGAGGCCCTACCTTCTAAAGTTTCCAGGAGGTAGAAACCAAGCTTTCAACACATGAGTCTGTGGAATCACTTAGTATTCAAACCATAACAAATGTTTTTGTTGTAAAGAGGCAACAAGTACATGGGTGAAGTTACTACTTACCATGGCAAGAGCCGATTATTTGGGAAGGAGTGCAAACTGAAAAAAAATCCCAATAAAAATACTGATAAAATACTTTTCTTATGCTAAACAATTTAATACTAAAGTTTACATGAAAAAAGCAGCCCATTGTCTCCTGGGTAGGTAAGAAGAGTTCACAAACTACTGTAGAATACCATATCAAGGTAGAACTACTTCTAATTTACATTAGCACACACAAGATGTCTTCTGAAAGGAGAAAGATAAACTAAAACAGAAAATCCAAAAATAGATGGAATACATATGGAAACCAGGAGAAGTAAATATAACTAAAGGAAATATATACCTAAGGATAATTAAAATGGCTATGGTGAAGAGGGGCTGCTTGTTGAATGGTGTCTGGACAATTGGAGAGCCATGAAAAAAATCACACTCAGAATTTATTCTGTATATGACAATAATTGTAGGTAAAATCAGCAAAGCTGATGAAGATCAAGTTTGTTCATTTATAAGCAGATTTTGCTTTTGCTTTGGGCACTAGAATCTAGCAATCTCCTCGAGGCCCTTCTTTCTCTCATCTCTGGAGCCTTTTTTATCAAACAAAAAATCAAGTCCTCCTTCTTTAAAAAAATGTATGTACTCCCTGTTCCTGAAGCTTATTTGATGTCCCTATAGCACATTGCATGCCCCTTATTTAGCATATAGTATTATTATTTTCTTGGTGCATAAGGCATGGATCTTTACACAACAGCTACCTCTGGTGTTGGAATTCCCACCTGTAGAGCAGACCTGTATGTACAATTAACATCCTTGCTTTTGCTTTCCTAACCCTGCTCTCTTAACAGCTTGCAGTCAGAGTAAAGGAAAGGAAAGCAGTCTTGTAAAATGTGGACGAAGAGACCAAAAGCATAGAGAACTAAAGCAATTTTCTCTGGTACGATACTTGGAACCAGGAATCTCAAGCATGCAAGGGAAGCATCCTACCACTGAGCTATACCCCTAGCCCAGGAGCAATACAATATTTAAATACTCACAGTGTCCCTTACTTTCCTCCTCTCTCTCTCTCTCTCTCTCTCTCTCTCTCTCTCTCTCCCTCTCCCTCTCCCTCTCCCTCTCCCTCTCCCTCTCCCTCTCCCTCTCCCTCTCCCTCTCCCTCTCTCCCTCCCTCCCTCCCTCCCTCCCTCCCTCTCTCTCTCTCTCTCTCTCTCTCTCTCTCTCTCTCTCTCTCTCATTAGGCACAGAAACGTAAAGACAGCATCTACTTTCTGGATCAAAGCCTTGTGTGAACTGCATGTCTTGCCACTATAATAATTTCTAGCTAAGCAGAGCACTGTAGAAATATGGCCCTCAAAGACAGACAAATGCAGAGTTCTCTCCTATACACAACACTATTCAATAGATGTTACATGGAGATTACTTCAGTAAATTAGCTTTTAGTTGAAAGCAGTACATTACTTTGGGAATATAGAGTTCAAAAACACATCAAAAGGCAGGCAATTCTGTGAACATGTTTTAAGGTGCCAGCATACTTACAGTTTTTTCATGATTTTCAAAAGCCTCTCTGGCTTCTTCATATGTGCAGACTTCTTCTTTGCACTCACGCTCAATGTTGCCCTGTCTTATTTCTTCAAAAAGCCCATTGGCTCTTGGGTAGCGTTTTAATACAGAGTTGGCTTTTTCTTCTGTGAGAAAAACTAAAAAGAGATACAATAATAAGCATAAAAATGCAATAAGAAACTCATGTGGGAAGTTGATATATAAGAAGAAAACTGCCAGATGTTCCTCAGAAAACACAGACATTATAAACATCTTTTAGTAAACGTGGAGTGAAATAATGTTTAACTTCAAACCAAAGTATTTGATAGCTTCTTCATAAAGGAATATGTGCTTTTAGTCCCTGTGGCCCTGGGAAGGAACAGTAGCATAATTAACCATGTTATATTCAGACTTTAGCACATTCTTGACCACCATGGTTGTTTAAAAATAGTAATAATGATAGCACTACTTATATTCATTACTGTAAGTGGATACCCCAAGGCATTCTGCAACCAAACCAAAAGCCAGTCTCTGCCTACCTAAAAATAAATACAAATCCAACTGACCCAGTAATATAAACTTAGAGAACTATTACTTCAAAAAAGACTTAACATGGTGAAAGTCTCATTATAGATCTTTCAAGTTTGTAAAAGAAAAAGGATATATTCCAAAGAACTTTCTGAAATCAATGAAATATAAAAGATAAATTTATCTACACATCAGTCCAAAAAGAAAAACAGTAATTATAATTTCATTCTAAATTTAGTATAGCTATACTTCAAGGCATTCAATCTCATTTCATCATCATTAAAGAAAATTATTTTCCATGAATTATAAAGTTATATCTTAAAAAATATTTAAAATGCACTTGTGAAACCAGTGGAATAAATGAATCACAGCAAGTGCAATACCACTCTGGGCTATACAGTGAGGGCAGAGCTTGAAAGACAAACAGTTGGTTGAAAATACAGTTCAATGGTAGTACACTTGCCTAGTGTGTCTATGGCTCCGGATTCAATCCCCAGCACTGCAATGAATGAATTAATGAATGAATGACTCAATTTGAAATAGATCATTGCCATGTTTACCCTTATGGGGGATGCATTTAATTTTATATACAAGAACATTTAAGTTCTACTTTCTGTTTTTCTGAAAGTGTCTTATTTGCCTCGTATATAAATGCCATCATAATTTCTGTTAATGTAAAAATGTTAGACACTTTCTATTTTATAGACTTCTAACATGGCAAAAAGCATACTACAAGGGTTGAAAAGATGGTTCAGTGGTTAAGAGCACTTGATGCTCTTGTAGGGGATTCAGGTTCAGTCTCTAGCACCCATGTAATACCCTACAACTATCTGTAAGGCCAGTCTCAGAGGCTCCAACCTCCAATACCTTCTTCTGGTCTCTATGGACAACTGTGCACGTGCATATATACATGCACACATTTTTAAAATTTTTTTATTATTATTGAATTTTATTTTCTTCTTTTTGCACTAGGTCTTCATGATCTGGCTTATTCAATTCACATGCTAAATTTTAATTGACAAAACATGATCAGTATTTGAATTTCATAAAATGTAGTCTTCAAAGTATAGTCACATAGTGAGGCTGTAAAGTTTTCCAAAACTGAACCTAGTCATAAAATAATCTTCAACATGTGCAGTCATATTGACAAAATGGATTATCTTTTACAAGATAATTGATTCCTTGAAGCAAACATGGCAATTTTAAAATCACATCCCTTCAAGCTAAATGAACTTACCCACTCTCCCTCCTCTCTCCCCCTCTCCCTGCCTTTCCTCCTGGTCACAATACATTTTTAAAAGCTGTATTTGTAATGAACTCCAGGCAATCCTCCAGTTACCACAGTTTGAGAATCACCACCACAATATCAGTTCCTCAGAAGACAAGTTCTGAATGTTTATGGAAAACTTGGATTAGCAGATTTAGACATATTGTACTGCGTGACTTTTAAGGTCTTTAAAGTCTATTTAATATATACTTTATAATTCTCTTGAAAATGAATGTGTCTGGTATTGGTTTGACTATGGTATTCTTTTTCAAGATACATTTCACTGAATTTCAACATTTTAGCTACTGGTCATATTCATATCTTCTAAAATAACAGATGTCTCCCCCAATTAATATAAGACAGTAACTGACTTTTACTGAAACATCTTTTTTCCAAGACATTTTTTTCCTTCTTCATCTGTTTGCCATGTAAGTGAATATGATTTGCTGGATCAACCTTCTCTCATAAACCAATGTCCTGTATTGACTCAGTAAGAATCAGAATTTGATCAGAATTTTCAGCATCCTTATTTTTAAACACATATGCTAATTCATTTTAAAATATCACCAAATTTTAGATCAGTTTTCCTGAACATAAATCAAATAATCAAGAATAAGAGATTTTGAACTTTCAACAGGAAAAAATGCAAAATATCATGAAGAGGAAATTATCTTCTCATATGCCAGCTAAATGGAAAATGAGCATTAAGGAAAGTAGCTAACTCATAAAAGTAGAAAGCAAAGTAACTGAAAGGTGATATATCAGGGCACAAACTTCAAATCCCAGACTAATCAAATTACCAGGAGCATTCCACATAAACATCTCTTATGTATTTCCTCTACCAAGAAGCAAGGTAATATAATACTACGAACTCTAGATGTTGGCAAGTAATCTTTATCTCCTTACCAAATCGACTTAATTAGAAGATACTACATGAAGTAAAAATTTGACCAATTGCAAAAAAAGAATAGTATTATAGATAAGTTGTATCTGCCATGTATCAGGGAAGAAGAAATGAAAACCGAACATTTGATAGAATTTTAAAAAATAGTTTAGAAATCTAATAGACTCTGCATAATGATAAAAGAATTAGGGAGCTTTTGAGATAGTTCATCAGGTGCTTGCCAAGAAGCCTATCAACCTGATTCTGATCCCTGGAATCCACAGTGGGAGGTGACAACCTTCAAATTGACACTCCATCGACCAAATATGCACACATGCATGCACATGCACACACAAAATAATTTTAGTTTTTTTAATAGAGTAGAATATGGCAACTATGACTTATAGGATGAAGTCACATTATCTCTTTTTTGTATTGTTTTTCTAATTGAAAATAATTTTTCATATGGTTTCCCATCCCTCAATGCCTCCCAGATCCTCCCTAGACACCCAGTTTTATGTTTTCTTTCTTTCTTTTTAGAAAACAACTAGGCAAATAAACAACAAAAAATAATAAAAAAAAGAAAGAAAGAAAAAGCACAGGAAACACATCCACTCCAGCAAATACCATGAAAACACAAAATTGGAAACCATATTAATATACAAGCAAAAGACCAGTAAGACAATAAATGCCCAAACAAAGCAATGAGACAAAAACTCTACAAAAATACCGTTGAGTTCATTTGTGTTGGCCACCTACTGCTAGGCATGGGGCCCACTCATAAGTGTGGTCACTATGCCCAATGAGACTCCATTAGAGAAAACTAATGTAAAATACAGATGTCTTCTTGGTTAGGGATGTCCACTTTCCTCTCTCAATGCTGGGACTCTGTCTGGCTTCAACCTGTACAGGCCAAACTTTGGGCAGTGTCCAGGCTTCAAGGCTTACCTTGGGACTTTTCCTGACTAGATGGACTTGCATTAGGAATTTCAAATTCAAAGCTAGAAGCTAAGGGTATAGCATGGTGTTAATTCTCAGCATATGTAAGGCTCCGTGGTCAATCTTTAGTTTAAAAATAAATTAAGATCACCCACACCACTCCTGGGCCCTGGCTACAACCCTGGAAGAATTCCACTGCTCAGGTGCAGGCCACACCAGTCAGAAGAACAGGTGAGTGATCTGCCTGCCAGCTGAACTGCCCCACTCCCTAGATTTGGTTCCCCAAGACCCATTCTACCACCTGCTCCTCCAACCTCATTGTCAGCCACAAGACCATGAGGAACTCCTGCTGCTCAAGTGGAGATCACACTAGTCACAAGGACAGATATAGGCCACAGCAGTCAGTAGGACACAGACCCTTTGCTGCACCAAAGGCCAAGCTAACCTCCAGAAGGCCAGATCCCAAATTGGACAGAGATTTCCTACTAGATCAGAGGTCATACCAACCCCCAGAAATTCAGACAACAAAGACTAGAAGACCAAAGGGAAACAGAAAACAAGGAACAAAACACCTACCCAACAAAGACAAACTCAGAAATCAGGACATAGATCAAATCATCCCAAACCAAAATGCCTAAATGCCAGTGTAAGGACACAATCAAAAATAGCTAGGGCAATAGGGCACCACCAGAGTCCAGCTATCCTAGAACATCAAGACATGAATACTTTAATGCAGATGCAGCACAAGAAAATGACCTGAAAATTTTTTATGAAGATGATAGATGTCCTTAAAGAGGAAATGAAAAACTCCCTTAAAGAAATCAAGAAAAAGCACAAAGCTACTCAGAGAAACCCTGTCTCGAAAAACCAAAAAAGAAAAAAAAAAAGAAAAAAGAAATTAAGAAAAAGATGAGCAAAAAATTGGAGGAAATCAATAAAGCCCTTAAAAAATGCCAAGAAAGCCAAGAAAAAACAAATATGTCAAAGAAACTATTCAAGACCTAAAAACAGAAACAGAAGCAATAAAGCACAAACTGAGGGAATTTTGGAAATGGAAAATCTGGGTAAACGAACAGGTACTACAGATGCAATCATCACCAACAGAATACAAGAGATAGAAGAGAGAATCTTAGGTGATAGAGATAACAGTAGAAATAGATTCATCTGTCAAATAAAATGTTAAATCTAAAAAAATTCTTAACACATAACATCCAGGAAATCTTGTACACTATGAAAAGACCAAACCTAAGAATAATAAGAATAGAAGGATGAGAAGAATACCAACTCAAAAACCAAGAAAACATATTTAAGAAAATCATAGAAACTTTCCATAACCTAAAGAAGGACATGCCTATGAAAGTACAAGAAGTTTACAGAACACCAAATAGATTGTATCAGAAAAGAAAGTCCCTACACCACATAATAATCAAAACATTAAACACACAGAAAAGTAAAGAATATTAAAAGCTACAAGAGAAAAAGGATAAGTAACAAATTAAGGCAGATCTAATAGAATTACACCCAAATTCTCAATGGAAACACTAAAATCCAGAAGGGCATGGACTGATGTCTTGCAGACTATGAGAGATCACTGACACCAGGGCAGACTACTATACTCAGCAAAACTTTCAATCACTATAGATGGAGCAAAAAAGATATTCCATGATAAGGTTAAATTTAAACAAAAGTTATCTACAATTCCAGCAATACAGATAGTCCTAGAAGGATATAACACCCTGCACCTTATCAGACCACCATGAATTAAAGCTGGATTTAACAGAAAACAGAAAACCTATAAATCCATAGAAACTGAACAACTCTCTACTGAATTATCACTGGGTCAAGGAAGAAACAAAGAAAGACTTTCTAGAATTAAATGAAAATGAATGCATAACATCCAAATTTTGGGACACAATGAAAGCCATGCTCAGAGGAAAGTTCATAGCATTAAGTGCCTTCAAAAAAAAATTTGGAGAGAACTCATCCTAGCAAATTAAAGCCCTAGAACAAAAAGAAGTACACACACCCAAGAGGAGTAGATGGCAGGAAATAATCAAACTGAGGGCTGAAATGAATAAAGTAGAAACAAAGAACAATACAAAGAATCAAGGAAACAAAGAGTTGGTTCACTGAGAAAAATCAACTAGATAGACTAACCCTCATCTAAATGAACTAAAAGGCAGAAAGCAAATATCCAAATTAACAAAATTAGAAATGAAAAAGGGGACATAAAACAGACATAGAGGAAATCCAAAGAATCATAATGTCATACTTCAAAAACCAGTACTCCACAGAACTGGAAAATCTAAAAGAAAAGGACAAAGTGGATAGATACCACTTACCAGTTAAATCAGGATTAGATAAATAATTTAAACAGACCTATAACACCTAAGAAATAGAAGCAGTCATTAAAAAAGTCTCACAATCAAAAAAAGCCCAGGGCCAGAAGGTTTTAGTGCAGAGTTTTAGCAGACATTCAAAGAAGTTAGTATCAATACTCCTCAAATTATTCCACAAAATAGAAACAGAATGAACACTGAAAAATTCTTTTTATGAGGCTACAGTCACTCTGATACGCAAAGCATACAAAGACTCAACAAAGAAACAGAATTACAGACCAATTTTCCTCAAGAACACTAATGCAAAAATACTCAATAATATACTGGCAAACCAAATCCACGAACCCATCAAAAAATCATCCACCATGATCAAGTAGACTTCATCCCAGGGATGAAGTAATGGTTCAACATGCAAAATTTTGTCAATGTAATCCATTATATAAACAAACTGAAAGAGAAAAAACAACATGATCATCTCATTGGATGCTGAAAAAGTCTTTGACAAAATCCAACACCCCTTCATAATAAAAGTCTTAGAGATATCAGGGATAAAAGGGACATACGTAAATATAATAAAAGAAATATACAGCAAGCCAATAGCCAACATCAAATTAAATGGACAGATACTCAAAGCAATTCCACTAAAATCAGGGACAAGAAAAGGCTGTCTACTCTCTCCATATCAATTCAATATAGTACTTGATTTTTCAGCTAGAGCAATAAGACAACTAAAGGAAATCAAGGGATAGAAACTGGAAAGGAAGAAGTCAAAAGTATTGTTATTTGAAGATGATATGATAGTATACATAAACACCCTCAAAATTCTACCAATAACTCTTACAGCTGACAAGCACCTTCAGCAAAGTGTCTGGATACAAAATTAACTCAAAAAAGTTAGTATCTCTCCTATATACAAATGATAAAGGGGCAGAGAAAAAAATCAGGGAAACAACACCCTTCACAATAGCCACAATAATATAAAATATCTTGGTGTAATTATAACTAAACAAGTGAAAGACCTGTATGACAAGAACTTCAAGTCTTTGAAGAAAGACATTGGAGAAGATAACAAATGATGGTGATGGAAAGATCTTCCATGCTCATGGAACAGTAGGATTAACATGGTAAAAATGGCCATTTTACCAAAAGCAATCTACAGATTCAATGCAATCCCCATCAAAATTCCAACACAATTCTTCACAGATCTTGAAAGAACAATACTCAACTTCATATGAAAACACAAAAAACCGAGGATAGCTAAAACAATCCTGTACAAAAAAAAAACAAAAACAAAAAAAAGACAACTTTTGGAGCTATCACCATTCCTGATTTCAAGCTGAACTACATAGCTAGCTATAGTAATAAAAACTGCATGGTATTGGCCTAAAAACAGACAGGTTGATCAATAAAATAGAATTAAAGAACCAGACATAAATCCACATACCTATGGACACTTGATTTTTGACAAAGAAAGCAAAATTATATAAAGGAAAAAGGAAAGCCTCTTCGGCAACTGGTGCTGGCATAACTGGATGCTGGCATGTAGATGAATGTAAATATATGTATATTTATCACCCTGCATATATCTCAATTCCAAGTCGACCAAAGTCCTCAACATAAAACTAGATACACTGAACAAGACAGAGGAGAAAATGGGAAATAGCCTTGAACATATTGGCACAGGAGACAACTTCCTGAACAGAACATCAATAACACAGGCACTAAGATGAGCAATTAATAAATGAGACCTCATGAAACTGAAAAGATTTTGTAAGGCAAAAGACATGGTCAAAAGGACAAAACATCAGCCTACAGAATGGGAAAGAAATCTTCACCAACCCCACATGTGATACAGGGATGATCTCCAAAATATATAAAGAACTCAAGAAATTAGACATCAACAAACCAAATAATTCAACTAAAAATGTGGTACAGATCTAAATAGAGAATTCTCAACAGAAGAATCTCAAATGGCCAAGAGAAAATTAAATGTTCAACATCCTTAGTCATTAGCAGAATGCAAATTAAAATGACTCTGAGATTCCATCTTACACATGTCAGAATGGCTAGGATCCAAAACAGAAGTGTCAGCTCCTGCTGGAGAGGATGTGGAGCAAGGGCAGCACTCCTCCATTGCTGGTGGGAGTGAAAACTTGTATAGATATTTTGAAAATCAGTATGGCGGTTTGTCAGTAAACTGGGAATTGATCTACCTCAAGACCCAGCTATGCCATTTCTGGGCATATACCTAAAGGATGTTCAATCATACCACAAGGACACTTGCTCAAGTATGTTCATAGCAGCTTCATTACTAGTAGCTAGAAACTGAAAACTGTCCCTCAACTGAAGAATGGGTTAAGAAAATGTGGTACATTTACACAAACAATGACATCATGAAATTTGCAGGAAAATGGATGGAACTAGGAAAGACCATCCTTAGCGAGGTAACCCAGACCCATAAGATAAACTTGGTATGTACTCACTCAAAAGTGGCTATCAGCCACAAAGTAAAGGATAACCATGTTACACTCCCATACCCAGAGAAAGTAACATGGAGGACTCAAGGGGAGAATGTATGAATCTCACTTTAATGGGGAAATAGAATAGACATCACTGGTGGGGGAGGGGTCTAGATGGGGGGATGGGGATGGTAACAGAAGGGATCAGGTAGAAGGACCAGGTGGGGGAAGGATGGAGGAAGAGAGTACTGGAAGAGACAACTGGGGTTGGGGGCATCTCTGGGATGAGCTAGAAGAAACCTAGTGCAATGGAAACTCCCAGGAACCTATGAGGGTGACCCTAGCTAAGACTACTAGCAATGGGAGATATGGAGCTTGAACTGGCCATCTCTAACCAGGCAAGGCTTTCAGTGCAGGGATTGGAATACCAACCCAACCATAAAACATTTGACCTACAACTTGTCCTGCCCACAAGAGGTGCTGGGGTGAAGGTGGCAATGAACTTGTGGGAGTGGCCAACCAATGACTGGTCCAACCTGAGACCCATACCATGAGAGAGAGCCCACCCCCGACACTGCCTAGAGGGACAGGACCCAGAGGAGGGATAGCCCAGAGTCCTAGGATAGTACCAAACACAATTGTCCAAAAAAAAGTAAATGAAATGATTCTAATGATATTCTTTGCATCATTAAAACAAATGTTCCACAGCATAAACAAAGGTAAAATAATATTCTCCAACATAAAGCTTCTTGTTGTGCCTTAAGTTACAGAAAGTCATGCATCTCCACATGGGTATTGGGAATCTCCAGGCCTCTGGAAGAGAGTAGCAAGCCCTCTTAACTGCTGAACTCTTTCTCCCACACCATTATTGTGGCTTTGATAAGAAGGATGAAGGTTAGTCTTCTGCACAATCCACTCCTATCACTCAGTAACAGAGTATTTTCACCTAGTATTTCCTGGGCCACTTTAGTTCATAGCCTTGCCTGAGAATAAGATAGGTACTATGGTTTGTATGCTGCTTGCCTGTCAAAAGGTTTGTATGTTAAAGGCTTGGGTCTCATTCGGATAGAAGGAAGTGTTAGACCTTTGAGTGGTAAAGAATAGCAAGAAATCCTTAGGTCACTGGGCGAGTATCCTAAGAAGGGCTTGTGGAAACCCATTATCTTCGTGGCTCCCCATTTGAAAATATGATTTGTTTCTGTTATAGGGTGTTATAGCAATTCACCCTGAAGTGACTCAGCTAATAGAAGTTTTAAACTGTGGGCTAACCAAAACTGTTTTCTTTATAAAGTCACTATACCTTAATCATTTCATTACAGTAACACCCCATAAGCATGGGAAAGTGAAATTCGAGGTAGAATGGTGTCAAGCTAGCATTACTGTAAATTACTATCAGCCCGGTTGGACAACCTATGCATCAGGAACTGTACTGCTCATTTTAGTGACATTGGAACTATTCTGAGTACCAGAAAGATTGGTTTGCATGCTCTGTTAATTTTCTTTTTTGCTATCTTCTTTTATTTAAAAGAAAAACAGTCTTATTACATGTAGCCCAGGCTAGGATCAAACTTGGGGTCTTTCTGCCTCAACCTCCCAAGTGCTGGAATTACAGGCAAAAGATCTGTTTTGCTGTAAGACTCTTACCAGCACAACAAGAAAATCCAGATTAACAGAGAAAGGCAATGTTCTACAAATGAACTGTTGAAAAGTGGAAGGTCTACCCCTATAGACTTAGTGTGTAACTCTAGACTTAATGGGTTTCCTATGGGAATATTGTTGAAATGGAAAGAAAAAAAGAATTCATTTTTTTGATTATGGGAAGCTTATAGTTATTTGAGTAACAAATATGATCTAACTAATATCTCAAAGTTGTTAAGTGGCGAACAAGGTAGAAAATAAGACAAAGTGTCCCATCAAACAGCTCTGTGAAAAAAAGAGAAATCCGAAGCATTGGTTCTTCAGTAAATTTAGAAGAATAGTATCAATCTCAAAATTACTCATGAGATACTATACATAGATGAAGGTTTGCTAAGTTCAAGGCTTAGCAAATACTGGATGGCCAATAAGTAGTAATTTGACTTATGGCAGTTATTCCATGTAAATAAAACAACAGATTTACTCAACTGATAATAAAATTTACAGTGGAAATCTGGAATAAACACAGACAGGGCTGGCTTACACTAAGTCTGTCTTAATTCCTTTCAATTATCCATTGTTGTATGCTTGCTACAGTATGCTGTGATGAATCATAAATATTTGGGATGAGATAATCAGGATCAAAAATTTCAGAAATTATTCTGAATGTAATTGAGGACTAGTTTTGTAAATGCCATGTGTTTGTAACAAAATCATGAAGAAATATCCTTTACCATAATTTATATGCTGATTTTTAATTTTATTTTTGTTAGCTGTTTGTTGATAGGCTCATCTTTGGAATTTTAACAACAGGCCACAAAAGTAGCTGTTATGAAAGGAAAAATAAATATGCAACAGGTATGTAGGCTTTGAGAATCATGCATAGTTACAAGAAAAATAATACTGGATTAATTATATTGTTTTGAATTTAGGTGGACAATCCAGATGTGTACTCAAATATTTTATGTACTAATTTTGGGCATAAAAGTAATATTTCACTTATTCAGAAGTAGTCAAATAAATCTAATCTCATATGCAAATGTGTACATTTTATGCTTACCTTACAGTGAAGCCCCATTCCTTTAGACAAATCAAGAGTCCCTTTATTCTATACATATCCTCAAGACAAACTATGAGACTTGAAAGACACATTGAACATTAACACTGAAAAGCACAGCAGGAAGACATAAACTGAACTAAATCAATATGCTGACAGGAACAAGAAGTGAAAGCCAATTAATCTAAATACAGGGTAAAAGAAAATAAAAGAAAGCCCTTCAAGGATTAATTAGAGAAGCATCTAACTTCTCTTACACTGACATGTCTCAAAGCACTAGCCATCACTATTTTTATCATGGTGAATGAGTCACCAATAAAGGAACATATCATGTTCAGGATAATGTTCATAAAGACAGTACATTTACACGATCTAATTTAGAACCATTTGCACAAAAAATTAAGTGCATGGCTTTGTACATGGTAGGCCAGTGCCCTGCCTCTGAGCTATACACCCAACTTAAAAGTAAGTGTTTTTTAGAAATTTTAATTTATTTTTTTTAAATTTCTGTTGTATTACTGGGCCTTGAACTTGATGCTGTACTACATGCTAGGAAGATTCTCTACTACTGAGCTTCACTTTCAACCCAGGTTTTCAAGCAATCAATCTATGCTAGTTATACAAATGAAAAATTTGTTCCCAGATAATGAGTAAATGTTGGTATATCAGACACTAAATCTATAAGGAGTTCACAAACCAATAAAAAAAAAGCTTATTATTTTTTTTTCTGAAATAAATCTCTGACGTCTTATTTAGTTGTGAATTTCTTATGAAAGACTGGACAACACACAAAGGTATCAGCTTATTCAAGTTTCCTGACTGTCACATGAAGCTGCCTTTAGTGATGCACTGTTCAAATCTAAGAGGCAAGTGAAAGTGAAGAATGAGAACAGCGCTGTGGTGAAAAGGCTCTGCATTTGTAGATAAGACATATGCATTCCTGTTCCTGCTTTGGTACTAATCTGACTGCATGATTCTAATGTCTGTTACTTAGTTTATCAGAGTTAGCTTCTTAATTATTGAAGTCAAAGTGCTGGATGAGAATTCTTAAAGTTGTGACAGTAGAGAGATCCACCACTGGAAAGACTTTGAAAAATTGGAATACTACTTCATATACAAATCTTTGGGGGACATATACATACTATTTTTTTAGCCAAGGTTTCACCATCTCCCAAACCAACCAACATACATACACAGAAGAAAAATCAGCAAAGTTTCATCCTTGTCTAATTCTGTGCTGAGATTTTTTTTTGAATCTTATAAAGTAGCCAGGAATGGTGTTAGGAGCCAGGTGTGGTGTTGCATGCCTTTAACTCCAGATCTTGGGAGGCAGAGGCAGGTGGATTTCTGAGTTAGAGGCTAGCCTAGTCTACAGAACAAGTTCCAGGACAACCAGGGCTACACAGATAAACTTGTCTCAGAAAAAAAAAATCTTTTAAAGTGTCACACTCATAATCCCACATTTACTTCCTCATAAGCCAGAGTGATATCATTCATTACTCCATTGTATCTGCATGAAATACAATGCCTGCAAGCTTATTTTTTTATGTCGACTTAGGTATTAAATGAGTACTTATCAGACTGATGGAAATAGCCATCCTTAGGAAAACAAAGTCTCACATTCTGAAGCAACATTATACTTACTAAAATAATTAAATTATGCAAATAAAAGATGCTTCTTAGGCCATTCTCTTTGACTTACAATTGTAGGAAAAGTATATATTTCAATATTATTTTAAAACAATAACCTATTTATGGAAACCACAAATTGGTATTTATGTGGCTTGTAAATACCAATCACACAATTATAATTCAAAATGCCTTGTTATAACCAATCAGGTTATCATAAACTTATTCAAGAGTTCAGGGACTTAAAAACTAACTTGAAGTTGTAGAAGTTCTCATAAGCCCTGAACATCTAAAAATATTAGAGAAAAAAATAATTGTTATAAAATCTTTAATATCCCAAACCTGGTTCCTAAGGACATGATGGGTATGAAGACTACCTAAGACTTCAAAAATTATCACTGTAATGCAGGAGGCACACAATAAAATATCAAGTAACAGGCAATGTTCCTGGAATGGAGAATGTGCCAGGAATGGATTTGTATAACAGAGAAGACAAAAGAGGTAATGGATATCTATAAAGTCAATATTCTTTAAAAGCAAAATACACATGGTTCATCAGCAGTGACACTAACTACTTCAATAAGGTTTTCATAAAAGCTACATTTTAGGTTGTATATTCAGATGTCTCTTTTCTAGTGATTTTATGCTGCATAAAGAAAAATGAGATGCAGAGAAATTGTCTAATAGAGTCTCTCACAAAGGAAAGTAAATAGTTGATGACTTTCGTTTGAAGGACTTTTAAAATGTGTAACCTCTTACAAAAACAATTCCTCATGAAAGGGCAGATGATAGTACCAATTCTGTACTATCAATTCTGTCAAATTTCTAGCAATTACACCAATTGATTTAAAGATACAGTATGTTAGTACATGTTATTTCTACACTAGAGACAATGGCTTACCTAAAGAAATCAAATATAAAAGTTCAATGGTCTAATTTGGCATAATTAAATACATAATAGAGTAGAGTCATCAAAACAGGATGACTATTCCATGATGGCTAGTTCTCCTGTAACTAATGTCTCAATTGTATCAGCAAAGTATATAAGTAGTCTTAGTGCTTACACACACTACCACAATAAAACTTCTATTTGGATTTATGGGTCCTGTCTATACTGATTATTTTTCTGTCCCAAACAAAAGAACTATTTACCTTTACTTAAGGGGCAAAAGGAAGCCATATATAACTCATTAAATCTAAGCTACAGTTCTGAACACATAGGTTTATGCTATAGTGATTGCTTTACTGTCCATCAACACAGACAGTATAATATGTATTCTATTTGACAGCTGCAGTCTAGACTCTGAGAGTGGATAATTGTCCTAGTCAGACCCCTAATACATTCAATCAAAATGTCACATTTCACAGGTACCACAAAAACATTCAGCTACACTTCTCTCTAGCCTACGAATAGAGCACAAACCAAATCAGGGAAGTGAAGTTTCAGTAACAATTTTTTTTTTTTTTTTTAGAATATGGATTTTTGGGATTTCAGGGACTTTAGGGGTGAAATTAGCTCTTAAATGTTAATTTGCTCTAGAAATGATAGCATGGAAGTTCAGCTTGAACACAGTATTCTTAAGAAGGCTGGTCAGTAGTAAGGTTACAAGGCCCTGTGTGCATCTGCTGACTTGAGTATTGCTGGTCACTTTTAACTAACTAGAGGGTTTAGAGGAATACCATTGCTAGAATTCTGTCATATGTCACAGAAGAATTTTCATCTAAGACATCGTGATATTATCTGAAAGGGTAAAAAATGAGATTTCAGGGAGTTTAAAGAGTAGGACATATAACAAGTATATGCCAAAAGATTAATTTTTACTTTATGTGTATAGGTATTCTTGCCTGCATGTATGTCTGTGCACCACATGTATGTCTGATGCCCAAAGACACCAGAAGAGAATGTCAGATCCCCTGGAACTAGAATTACAGGTCATGAGCCACCATGTAGGTGCTGGGACTCAAACCACTCTGAAAGATGAGCCAGTGCTCTTAACCGCTAAGCCGCCTTTCCAGTCTGCATATGTGCCTTCTTACTGATAAAAGTCTTCATGTAGCAAAATATGGTCTAAGACCTTAGCTGACACCTGGTTAGTAGATAGCAGGGAGACCTATATCTTATAAGCCTTTAACAAGCAGACACTACAAATATTTACTAAGAAACAACCTAATAATCATTAAAGCCAAATTGATCACCAAAATTGTGGATTTTTTTTTTTCTGTTTGCACACTGAAATAACTTCAGTAGGTGCAAATTAGTGTTTACAAAACACAGGATCTAAAATGTGAAAAAGCATTTTTTGAGATTCATTTAATCAAATGGTGGTATCCTAAAGTTAACTAGTCAAGGAATCCTCTTCAAATCAAAGCTATAGGAAGAAAAAAGACAAAAAAAAAATTCTAAAATGGAGTTATTCTGTCTGAAGCCCTTCCTTTTCTCCCTTCCCTCAGGGGCACCTTTAGAAAACTTAATGCTTCACTGAGTGTAAGAGAAACCACTGATCCATCTCAATCCTTTTATTTAACTGACTAGGAAATGGAAATGTACAAGCTAAGTGACTAAACCAAAAACACAGACATTTGATTATAGGGTTAGAATTTGCCTCAGTCTCTAGAACCATCTGCTTCTCTCTCTTTGACTCATAAGAAACATAATCATATCATAAGGATGAAAGACAAACCACAGGCTGGGTAACAATTTTACAAATTATATGTAATAAAAGACCATTACACAAAGCAAAAGCAGGAGGACCGCAAGTTCAAGGTTAGCCCTGGCTATATACTCAGTCCTTGAGTCAAAAATTCCAAAACTCAAGAATAAAATACCAAACAGATTAACAAATGTGCCAAAGACCTTAACAAATACCTCACCAAAGTCAAGTATATAGATATCAAATGGATCTATAAAACAATACTACTGTAGCAGTGATTCTCAACCTTTCTAATGCTGTGACCCTTTAATACAGTTCTTCATGTTGTGATGACCCCCAACCACAAAATTATTTTTGTTGCTACTTCATAACTGTAATTTTGTTACTGCTGTGAATCATAATGTAAATATCTGATATGTAGGATATCTGATATGTGACCCCTGTGAAAGGGTTTTTCGACCTTAAAGGAGTCATGATCCACAGGTTGAGAACCACTGTTCTACAGTATATATCATTAGGGAACTCAAGTAACATACCACATGATTCCATTTATATGAAATATCTAGACTAGTTGAATTTGTAGAAACAGAAGGCAGAATAGAAATTTCCAGGGTCTTTAAGGTGGAGAAAATATACAGTTACAGATTACTGGGTATGGGATCTTCTTTATGACTGATGAAAGTGGTTTAGAAATTGTTGGCAGAACTAAATGTGAGGTTGGTGGGTAAACACCCCACATAATGGTGCCATGAACAGGTACTAAAGACAAATGAACAAGGACTAAAGACAAAGGAATAGGGTCTAAAGACAAAAAAAATAGGAACTAAAGACAAATAATAGTTTTATACAGAGTTTTTGGCGATAATGTTGAGTTAGATCCTGCCAGTGGAAAAGGGGATATGTCCGGTGTTATAATGGAATATATATATATGTGGGGGGTTATCCTCAAGAGAAAAGGAAAAACGGACTGGAAGGATGTCTGATGCTGCAGTGAAAAAATCTCCTCTTTCAAGTTTTCTATCTTCTATCTCTTTAATTTATACCTGTGAAAAATAAGTATAAGCTATAGTGTAGTAATATACTATAGGAAAAACTTAGAAGTGTAAGAGCTTGTAGAAAAAATTATTTAAGATAAGTTAGGCAACTAGACAGAAAAACTTTAATTTTCTAACTTTGGCAGCTAGGAATGCAAAATGGGAAAGAAAAATCTTTCTTTGAGCTTTATGGGTAGTAAAAAGGCTCTGAGTTTATCGGACAGAAAAAAGTTTCCTATGGAAGCTTTTGGTCTGGGGACAGCTGAAATACTAAGTCCAAGCGTCAGGAGAAAGTGATTTCTCCCTGAGGCAAAAATGCGAGTGTAAGAAGCCAAAATGTTTAAAGTTCAGAAGTTTTGGGAAAAGTTGGTCTTTCTCTTTTGGAAAAAAATCTTTCTCTTAAACTAATAGCTTTTCTTGGGAAAATTGGAAAAAAAATCTCTCTAAAAAGCCTTAATCTTTCTCAAACTAAAAGCTCTCTTAAAAAAAACATAAACTAAAACCTTTCAGAAATTTCTCTCAGAAGTGTGAAAAATTAGAATCACCTGAAGATTAGCTCTAAGGGAAAACAACAAACCTCTTATAATAGCAAAAACTCTCTAAGTCTGTCTTTCGAGCCAGAAAAATCCTCCCTGCAATGAAGGAGGCAGGGATGGAGTTCCCAAAAAAACTCTCTTAAGCTCTGTCTCTTCAAGCTAGTAAAAGGTAGCAGGTCAGAATATCCTGAGGAAATGCTTGGGAGAGTCCAATGGGCAACAAACTGTTTACTTGGGAAAAGCAAAAAAGCCAAGCCTTTCAGTTACAGCTGAGCTGAGGCATCAAGGGTTTTGTTTCTGAGTGAGCACTTGTCAGAATGAAAGGGTGCTCCCAATTGCCCTAACAAAAAGATCCCCTGAAGCAATGAGCTTAAACTCTCTCTGTTAAGTGTTGTATCCTCACTTCTAACCAACAACTGAGAAGCAACTAGCCAGTACCTCCAAGTTTGAGTACATTCTGGGGATACCAGAGTTCCTGCAGTTGTGAATAACTTCCTGGAGTGTAGAGCTGAGGCAGGAAGGTGCAGGACCCAGGGGAAAACTGCTAATGAACAAACAAAGCTAAAGCTGGCAGGAATGGCACAGTTGCCCGCTTTCCTGCAAGTCCTGGGTTGTTAGGTGGGGGCTACACAGGGTCCACAGCTGCAAAAAGAAATCTCTCTGAGAAAAGCTTTCCTAGCAGAGAAAGGACCCTTCTGGGAAAGCAGTAAAGCAAAACTGTGTCTGCAGTTGGGCTGCTGAGTCAGAACGCTGTCTGGGGAAAGAGTCCAGCCAGGGCAGAATGGAGAAGTAACCAGGAGCAAAGCTTTCTTTTCTATCAGAGATAGCATCTTTCTGAAAAATAACTTTGTTTCAACTGACTCCTGGTGAGATGAGGGAGTGTAGCCCTAAGGGGTGACTGCCTCTGGCATAAGCTCTGTCTTTGAGCACCCAGACAAACAAACACAACCCACTGGGGGACTGGGTCAGGTAAAAGGCCTGATGAGGGAAGTACACCTGTCTTAATGTGAGTTTAGAGATGGCAAAAACCTCCCTTGTTAAAAAAGCAGAAGCTTGATTTTTCAGTCTGTACTCAAATCACACAGACCCCGAAAATAGAGACAGACTAAAAACCCTACCTTCAGAAGCAGAGAATAGCTGCTACTGTGGCGTTGGGAAACTGTTTCTGGGGCAGAGGGGATAAACTGAGACCAAACTGGGAATTGTCTGGGAGAAAGACTCTGAAGAAGAAGGGACAGATTCCTCTCCAGAAAATGCAAGATCTAAGGAAAGCTGCTGGAATTTGAGGCAGATTGGGGGGGGGGGGGCCTATCTCTAGAGGCAGCTAGCAGAGGAACAGAGCAGCAGCCCGAGATATCTGAAGCTCTGCATCTGGGAGGAAAGGAACAAGCAAAATGAGATAAAGATCTATCAGTGGGAGAAAATCTCTCTGAAGGAGCTATGGAAAAGCTGTCCTAAATGCTTTTGTTTTTCACTGACTGGCTAAGGCAAAACACAAGCCCCGAGGGAACTTGGTAAAGGGAATGGCAGCCTCAATACATGCTAAGGAGGTAGATGTGGTTCTGATCCCGGGCCAGTGTCAGATGAAGGAGAGACACCTGTTGAGGCCAGCACAGAGAGCAGAAACCTCTCCATCACCTGATGCTTGGTTCAAACCTCCTGGGTAAAAACTTTGAAAGCAAGCCTGGTAAAAAAAAAAAAAAAAAAAAAAAAAAAAAAAACAAGCAGAAATCTCCCAATTTCCCATAGCTGAAAATGCAAAAACTTGGTTCAAACCTCCCAGGCAAAAAACTTTGAAAGCAAGCCCAGTAAAAGAGAACCAGAAGTTGACTTTCAGACCCAAAAAAAACTATGGGAAATGAAGTCCGAAAGCTAGTTTGCAACAATGGACTGATAGAGAAATGCTTTCTGGGAAAGATAGTTTTTCAGCAGAAGATGGCAATACTATTCAAAAACTTTTTTTCAGCTCAGAATGAAGTTTCTTTTCATACCAACGCTGGAAAGCTTTATCTTACCTCTTGAGAACTCAGATCAGACAAAAAGCTTGCTTCTTAGGAACACTGTCTTAGATATGAAGAAACTTACGGGAAAATAAAAAAAGCTCTTTGCCTTTTGAACAAACAGCCTGCAATGAATAATTCTTTTGCAAACCTAATAAGGAGACAAGGAAACAGGCACTCAAAAAGAAATGACTGCTTTATTGATGGGAACAAACTTCAGAAAATCTAGCTGTCTTACAAAATTTAGTTGTTTCACCTGAAAGTTCCTTATAAGAAATCAATGCTAAATATCACAGGTACTAATAATGCTAGCATCAGGAGTTAAAACTAATGAAGTGAAAATGCTAAATCATGAAAATACTCTTCCTCAGAGTAAGCTAATGAAGGATATGTTTTATGAAAGAACATCTATGTTCTTGACTCCTTTGAATAGTAACAGTTTTGGTGAAAATATTGGGCTAATAAAAAAAATCTATCAGAAACATCGGCATTGTTAAAGAACTCATGGCAAATACAGCTTTAAAAAATTAAGAAGGGGAGAAAATCGTATCAGAGTTTGGTGATGAGTGTAAAAAGCAGCTGGCCAGGTGGTGGTGGCGCACGCCTTTAATCCCAGCACTCGGGAGGCAGAGCCAGGCGGATCTCTATGAGTTCGAGGCCAGCCTGGGCTACCAAGTGAGCTCCAGGAAAGGCGCAAAGCTATGCAGAGAAACCCTGTCTCGAAAAACCAAAATAAATAAATAAATAAATAAATAAATAAATAAATAAATAAATAAATAAATAAAAGCAGCTGAAACAATGCTCTTGATATTAAGGTTCCATCTTGCAGTCTGGGGATAGTAGGAGAATAAAGAGGCTTCCAGACTGCTGAGGAGTTTGAGACAATTGTAACTAAGTTTCAGCAATGTTTTCAGACCTGCTGAAAGCTGCAGGTCTGGAACCCCACTCCAATTTAGACAACTATCTTCTCCTGTTGGAAAACTGTCCGTTGAGACAGAATACTCTTTACAAGGTTTTTTCTTTTCTTCTCTTTTCTTTCTTTTGAGTTTGCTCTAAACTGGCATAGCTGTTAACAGAGCTGTTATAAAAGATCTGAAATGCATAGCAACAGAATTCATTAAATCCCAGAGTTAAGAGAGAGCCATTAAAGAATTAAACTTGTTTCTCAAGAACTTTCAGAATGATAAGCTCTGAACTTTGGAAATGATTTGCATACTTCCTGTATAGTTAAGAGAAACTTTCTAATAGAGATAATAATAATTAAGAATAAGTAGAAAATTATTTCTTATTAGAAAATGTTAAATCTCTTCTAAGTGGTAAGAAATCTTTAGGTGTTTGCTAAGTTAGATATATGCTAATGGTAGTCCTGTAGAGTTTGCTTAATAGTTCTTATAAATATAAGTTTGTAAAATAGATCTATAGAATTTCTTTAAGAATATAAGCTTGCAAGAAGTATCTAAGGTAGTTCTATTATAAGCTTGTAAGAAGATGCTAGTTGTAAATATAAGTTTAAATAAGAATATAAGAAGTAAATAAGTAAAGATGCTAGTTATAAAAGATGACTATGAGAAGTAAATATATATTTGCTAAGGTAGTCTTAAGAGAGTTTCCTTAAGGAGATAAGTAAATAAGAAGTATATAAATAAGTAGATGATAATATGTTATATGTGAGTTTGTAAAAAAGTGTAAATGTTGAATGTAAGTCTAAATGTTTTGCAAGATATGTTATGTGTGAGTTTGTAAAAAAAAAAGTGTAAATGTTAAGTGTGAGTCTATTCTTAATGAAAGAACCTGAGATGCAGTAGACGGTGTCCTAGTAGACTGCAAAGCCGGCAGTCTGAGTGGTTTCAAAAGCTTGGTGGCCAGAAGCCACCAAGAAGCTAAGAATGGCGGACACCAGAACTAGCACAAGGTATCCACAGCTGAGATCCATGGAAAATCAATGCAACACAGAAAAACCCGAGCTCACATCAAAAATGGTGCAGTTTAAAATGTTACTATAACTACAAAGGTCTCTGGCTTGAGAATGAAAGTTGCAGACACGCTTGTTTGAACTAAAATTAACTGCAAAAAGTTTTGGCTGTAAAATGTCTCTTCATATTTGGAAGTGAAAGTCTGATACTAGAATTTACTTTTTTTTAAACGTTTTGAACTTAAAAAATTGAGATAAAACTACAAAAAGGTCTTTGTTATGGATTTCTTCATATTTGGAAGGCTAGTACCAGAATGTATTTGAATTTGGGGAATTAAGAAATGAAATGAACAATAGTGATTTCATTGCAATGGGGCAATTTTGAATTTACTTATAGTGATTACCTAGAAACTTTTCTGGAATTATTTGTGTTAAAAATGGAACTGTTTAAATGAAGAAATTTATTGTTTCTACCTAGACTCAAGATGCAGTTTTGTGTATGCAAATATGCTTTATTAACTGATTCATGAATTGTTTTGTGTTAAAAATGGAACTGCTTTATGGGACTGTTCATGTAAAAATGGAATTACTTATGGAACTGGTTTTGTGTTACAAATGGAACTGTTTAAATGGAAAAGTTTGGGTTTTCTAACCAGGCTTGAGATTTTGTTTTAAAAAATTATAAAGAAAAGGGAGAAGTAATATTCCTTAGTCTATTTAATTAAAAAATATTTTTCTTGTTATTTGAGTGGATTAATGTTATGTTTTGTTAGTAGGAAATGTAAATGGGGTATACTAAGAGACTACTTTAAAATTTAAAGAGTTTTATTAAGAAACTGCTTTTGAATGTTTTGCTAAAAATTTTCAAAGTGTAAGTGTTAGACTGAGAATATTGCTTTTCAATATGTGTTTGTGGGAATTGTATGTTTGTTTTTTTCCTAACTAGGTTTGAGATTTTGTTTAAAAAAGGGGGGAGTTATGATTGAATTAAGGTTGAATGTATGTTTGAAGTTAAGGAAATACTTAAGTTTGATGTGAAAGCATCAGAAGTTTTTCCTATGTTCTGTTAGCAAGAAATTCAAATGGTTCTATTAAGAGTTTAAGTTGTAAGACTGAGAAAATAGTAACTAATGTATAGCAATATTTATGTTAGCATGTTACTGGGAATGATGGACTAAGGTATTCTTTAGGTTTGCAATTGCATTAAGAGTTTTTGGTTTAGAAAGGGCTTGATGCAGCTAAGACTGCTGTAGTCACCTTGGACCCAATCCAAAAAAGAAATGCCATCTTTATCATCCTCTCCTCCCATACTGGGAGGTGTAACGGCTATGGAGATTGCTGTGAGCTCTTAATAATGAGTTATTTTTATATATTAAGAAAGGGGGACCTGTGGGAGCCCATTTTCAGGTTCCTAGTGGCTTTACCCAGCAGGTCTACATAGAGAGGATGATTAGGACCACGGGCCTGAATGCAGGTATCTGAGATGGTCTGCACTTGGCTGTGCTGGGGGAAGTCTTTTGCTCCACACCTTGGCGTTTCTATAAATACCCTGGGGCAGAGACAGTCAGGACCCTTTGGAATAGGTTCCAGGCCTCTTGAGGCTATCCTGTACTTTGTTTATCTCAACAATCTAAATCTTTCTAGCTAATATTTCCTGCTGCTCTCACTCAGGAAAACTCTGGGGAACTGTGGGGTTGATGGGTAAACACCCCGCACCTACATACTTTAAAATGACTACGCTTGGCCAGGCTGCAGTGGTGCATGCCTTTAATCCCAGCACTTGGGAAGCAGAGCCAGGCAGATCTCTGTGAGTTCGAGGCCAGCCTGGTCTATAGAGGGAGATTCAGGACAGGCACCAAAACTACACAGAGAAACCCTGTCTTGAAAAACCAAAAATAAAGATAAAAAAATAAAATGGCCACACTTATGTCACTTTGGACTCAATTTTAAAAGGTCAATTATTTTGAGATTAAGAAAGCATTAAAAACACATATTTTGATAAATAGCTATGCTTATACTCACAGACAAAAGATACTTCTAACCTTAATCAGAGTAGCCTCCTCTGACAATGAAAGGTGGTGAATGCAGAGCCTCATGGCTACCCAAAATGTAGAGAATAAACAATGGTTGTAGGCCCAGTCCTAAACAACCCTTTCTAAGGCTAAGAAAATACTGTGCAAGAGGGTATTAGGAAGTATGTAAAAGCCAGAATAGATGGTGTGGGGCTGTGAAATACCATTCTCTGGACTTGACACTACCTTTGCAATCAGTCAAAAGATCAGGGTATAAATAATCTGTGAAGGAAAAGGGAAGGAGAATCAGGGAGCCCTTCACTGTACCCTCTGAACTATTGGTTTATTGACAGGTTCTAGGAAAGTAAAAGGCACTGTCTTAGATTGTATACCTATTGCTGAGCCCACCAACCTCCAGCCATTAGCTCCAAACCCATGATCATACAGACACCCTGGTTAATCTCAGTGAGTCACTGTGGTAGTTTCACTATTATAAGGTATGGCTTTGTTGGAGTAGGTATGGTCTTTTTTGAGGAAGTGTGTCCCTGTAGAGGCGGGCTTTAAGTTCTCATATATGCTCAAGCCACACCCAGTGTCTCAGTTCTCTTCCTGTTGCCTTTGGATAAAGATGTTAAGGACTCTCAGCTCCAGGACCATGTCTGCCTGCATGTTGCCCTGCTTCCCACCATGATAACAGACTAAACCTGTGAACTGTAAGCAAGCCACCACATTAAATATTTCCATTTATAAGAGTTGCCATGGTCGTGGTATCTCTTCACAGCAATAGAAACCCTAACTAAGTTAGTCATAAAACAAAATGAATAGATATAAACATGAGAGAGAGAGATTTGTAGGGAGGGTAAGAATTAACAGAGATGGTGAGGAGGTGGGAGTTTAAAGTGGACACTATGCATTGTGTACACGTGTAAAGTTGTCTAAAAACAAATTTAAATAAAAAATTTAAAAATTCTACTTATGCACTGAGTGTTATATTCTCAAATCTATATAAAAGGCAAAAAAGAGACTACATCAATGACAAAAGGTCTCTTTAGTGGGTTTTAAGAGCTAGCATGTCCATTAAACAGCCCATTTTTTTTTCTAGTGGAAAACACTTGCCAGGAATAAATAATGGTAGCTGTCAAACCCAAGTAGATTTGTATTACTGTTATAAAATTAGGAAGATAAGTGCTTACAATAAACTAGTGACATCATCTAAACTGCAGCAACACAAATGTCACCATAATAAAGAGACTCTAAGATCTAATAAAGGCAAGAAAATGAAATAATTAATTGACATTAAATAAATGTCATTACTTGAACTATACAAATCAAAGAGCTTCCAAATAACATTAGGCCATATGTTAAGAGACTGTCAATTTACAACTTGTCAATTGAAGACTCATTCCTTGTTTGAAAAATATGGAGCTTTATGCCAAAGTTGACATTCAGAATTGCAAAGAATTGAGATGTGCTGTGTCCGTAGTAAGCCATCTTTCCTCATATTGTCATGCTGCATAACTCTTGGCTTAATTCATATTATTGTCCTTTTTACCTCAAAGAACTCAACCATGTTTCCAATGTATCAAGACTTTGTATGAGGATAGATCACTAGTCTATGCACGACTACCAGTGTTTGTTTGCTTATTTTGTCTTGTTATTTTTTTAAGTATTTTTTTTTCTGAGTTTAAGGATTTTACACAATATCCCTTAAGGGATCAGAATACTGGCTGGAAAGATGACTCAGCCCTTAAAAGCTCACAACCAAAAAGAGAACAGAATACATTAATTGTTTTGTGTTTGTTTCATTTTTATCAAACTGTTCCTTCTACAGTTGGGAATAATAAGCCTTTAACAACAGCAGAGATCACAAAGAGACTATGAGTTACGAAATGTGAAATCCCAAAGCTCATTTTCTAAATCATTTCTTCTTTTAATTAAAATATTTTTTGAGATTTTTATATAGGGGTTCTTTCTTTTTAGTTTTTTAATCTCTTTCAGAAGTTCTTAATCACCATATTATTACTATCATCATGGAAGTGTTTTTTTTGTTTGTTTTTGTCATTTGGTTTTTTTTGAACAGGTTTTCACATAGGGCAAGCTGGTTTTCAACTGTGAAGTTGACTTTGAGTTCATCTTTTTCTCTTTACCTTCTGAGTGCCTGGTGTATAGGCTTGTGCCATCTTGTCTGGCCCAAGGAATGCCACCATTGACAGCACTGCTCTCTGTTCATTCACAGCTGAACAGCAAGGGCATGCTACCATTATGTATGGAACATGAAGGTAAGAAGTGACTTTTCAGACTCAGAGTTTATAGGTCTAAAACACTCTTTTAAATTTAGAACTCTGCTTCTTGCCTCAGCATTTAAATGAGCTCTGAAATCTCAATACCAGAAAAGGAAAAAGAGAAAGAGTTAAACTACTTTCTCACTTTTTCTCTTTATCTTGCCAAATAATACCTGCTTGCTATCCAGATATGTTAGTTTCCGTAAAGAAAAGCAAAATAAACAAACAAACAAACAAAACCATGTGTTTAAAGATGCATGGCCATACTTCCTATTTTGTAAATAGGGCACCTATGTCTTACTGTTATTGAAACACCACGATGAGCCTCCTCAGCACCTCTGTTCTTTTTTTCTTTTTATTTATTGTATTTGTCTTTTACATCATGTATCTTGAACCCATTCATTTCCACATCCCTTTGCATCTTCCCTTCGCCCCTACACACAAATAAAACAAAAGTGAAGAGAAAAAAAATTTAAAAATGGAAAAAAATATATAAAACCTCATCATGGAAGCTGCAGAGTGACAGTGAGTCATGCTGTAAACTCCTCTGTTCATACATCTTTATTTGCAAGTGTTCATTGCAAAGAGTCATTGGTCTGGTTTGAAGCCTCTGGTTTCTCCTTACACTATCTATGCTGGGCCCTCACTGGGACTCTTCCTGGATATCCTGTTTTTGCCCTGTGTTGTGGAGATCCTGTAGCTTTGGGTCTGTGGGTCAGGTCACTTCACATGCTCCAGCAGATCATAGATGGGGTGGATGTTGGGGTGGGCCAAGTTATAACCCTGGATCTGGTCATGGGCAGCTGTAGCGTTGGTCCACCAGCCAGGTCTCACCTGTCCTCACCACCAGGGTGAGCTCTCCAGCATTGCCCCAGCTAATTCACCTCTTGCAGCAATGAGTGAGGGGTAGGGCCAGTTCTCCTGCTTTCATGCCCTCAGGATTGGCTCTCCCACTCCAGCTCTATTATGTTGCCCATACAAGGTACAGGGGCCATTCTACCGAGTGCTGCAGCTGGCGAGGGGTAGGGACAGCCCTCCTGTTCTTACGACCCCAGGGCCAGCTCCTCCACCCGTCTCAGGCACTGATGGTCTGCAGGTGGTGGGGAGGGCATCTCTCCTCTGCTCATGCTACCACATGTCAGGTGAGTAATGGGGGCAGCTCTCCTTTGTTCATAACATTAGGGCTGGGTCACCCTCACCTCCAACCACTGAGCAGCTCTATTGTACTGCCTAGGGGAGAGGCAGGGCCCATTTCCTGAATGCTGTAGCTAGTTCATCAACTCTCCCCCACCCATGCCACCCTAAAGTAGATGGGTAATGGGGACAGCTCTCCCATCCTCGCAATTTCGGGGCTTGCTCACCCACACTTGTGCTAACAGGGTTGGCTCTATTGTGCTGTCCTGGTGAGAGAGCACCTCTGTTCTTACGGTGAAGACAGGAAAATTAGCCATGAATAACAAACAGATGTAATAAATACTGCAAAAGCACTTGTAGATGTGATGAATTTTAACACAGAAAAAATTTCCATATGAATAGATATATCTTAAAAGAATCAGAACGCAGATAATAATAAAAATCACAGTAAAATCAATTTGTTTTATGGATAAAGACATTATTCAGAGTACTGTGTTGTCTAAAAATCATTTTGTTAGAAATGTACTAATTAGGGGAAGAAGAGTAAAAATAAAACTTTAAGTTTCACCTGAAAAGGCAAAGTCTTCCCATTCTCTTCTTTGTAAAAATGCTAATTTTCTACTACAAGTTTACATATAATCATACATCGTTCTTTTTTTGAACCAGCATCTCATAATCTCATGTCATAAAATTATGGGTTACATGACACATTATATTCTTTTTTCAAGAAAAGGCATAAAGATAAAAAGGTCTTTAGCCAAAAGGATAACTTTCACATAGGACATGTGAATAGTGCTGACTGAGCCTTTTCTTTTATGGGCCTTTGCTTGTGGAATGTTCAGAACAAAGCTTGTGAAGTGAAATGTCTTGACATCTGCTATGATCTTTGACAAACTGTGCTGCTGGCCTTTGAATTTCTGCACTCCTGGGTCATTGTTTGTTACAGGATTATTATATTTGTGGCACTTTGCTATCTGAAACAGCTGTGTGATTTTGCTGTCACCAAAAATGTTAGTGGACACTGAGCTATTTCACTTTGATTATCTGTCTATCCCCCTATGATATCAGAATATCATTATGGATCTGAAAAAAAATAATTACCCCCATACTTTTCTTAGCAACAGAGGGCTCCTGTCATGTAATCAACTTCACACATTACTAATAATTAGGATATTTAGAGTTCATCAGAAGAAATGAAAACATGACATAAGACCTAGTTCTGCATTTTCACTCTCTAATATATAAACTATTTATAGGCTATTCACTATAGATATTTTCTAAATCAGTTTCAGTTTATCTATAAATATATTACCTTAATTTTATAATAAGAGTTTTCTTACAACACAAGATAAATAAGATAATTGTCAGAGGAAACATCTGTGAGTTACAAAGTACTGCAAATACTTATTGATATAAAAATAACTACAAATTCTTGAGTCCTAAATTATAAGTCCTAATTAAATACTTCATAAAGAGTAAAAGCAATTTCAATACTACACACAGTAAACACTATAAACACTGATTATAGTCAAATAAGAAATTAAATATACATGTCTTTTCTTTACCTGCCCTCCCATTTTATTGTGATGAGGTCTCAGGAATTACAGGCTTGTGTCAGAATAGCTATATATTCAAGGTTAGTCCTGAATACTTGGTCTCATAGCCTTCATTTCCCAAGTGCTAGAAGTGTCAACATGTACCAACTGCTCATGCAATGCTAGGGACTAAATCCAGGGCTTTGTATTTGCTAGGTCAGCACTCTAACAACTGAACTACAGAGTCCCTGTTCCTCCTTTTAAAGATTTAAACTTTATGATCTTTCATGTCCCATTAATAAAAGTTTCATATACTTGCAAAATATTGATTTGTCTTTATTAAAGAATAGTAAAATAAATTAACTTCAATTTAAATTTCTCACACAAGTCTGGTCTCATCTTTGCAATTGTGTCCTGTTGTATGCTATACTGAGTTATGTTTGTGAGAATGTTTACCAAATGCAGTAAAAATTTCATTATACAGCACCAAAAAAGAAAAATATAAGCACACATAGTAACATTCTCTTTTTTCCACTAAAAGTATCGGCAATTAACAAATATAATCAAGCAAACCTAAGCAAAGCTTAAAGAAAAAAGGATGGTGTCTCTTTGACATTTATAAGAATGCTTTCAATGTGGTTACTACCTGCAGTCAAAAAGCAGCTCTCACAAGCTTCCTGTGTTTGTAAAAACAACATTATGTGAAGCACTTCCGTTTTTCAATCTCCAGACTGGAAATATGCCCATCTTTGCAGACTACATTACTATATCACAGTATGCTAACCACATCCTCCTGAGGCTGGAAGTACAGGACGCATTAATTCTACTTCAGAGATGAAAAAAAGCCCGTTTAGGGAATCTTTGAGATTTAACTGAAGTAGTGGCATTGGAACTTGAATTCTGGCCTTTAAACTCTGGATCCATATGTTTTTTAGCATAGTATTCCACACAGCATCTTTCCTCAATGCCCTTTATAGCATGTTGCTTTTTTTTGGGGGGGGGAGGTGTGTGTGTGTGTGTGTGTGTGTGTGTGTGTGTGTGTGTGTGTGAATGGTTCAAGACAGAGTTTCCTTTGCTGTCCTGAAACACACTTTGTACACCACACTAGCCTCAAAATTGGAGATCCACCTTCCTGGCTTTGCCTCCCAGGTGCTGGGATTAAAGGCATGTGCCACCATCACCCGGTTTAGCATGTTGTTTATATTATTTATATGGACTAGAATTATTGATGAAGTCATTGTTATGGATGGTCCATATTAGTAATGAAATGAACCTAAATTTCTCTATTGTCTACTGTCCATAATAACTTCATGTAAAAGCAAAAATAAGCACAAAGAATTCATGCAATGGTTCTTAGTGCTGACTTTTTCACTTTAAAAGAAACTAAAAACACTGGCTGCATAAAAGGAACTTTTTTGTTTGTGTTATTATTTTCTTTAAAAAATATTTAGTAATTTATTTTTGTGTATGTGTGCCCAAATGAGTTTGTGTGTTCAACATGCACACACATGCCTACAGAGGCCACAGGTATTGAAACACCTGAAATTGGTGTTACAGTCAATTGTGAGTTGCCTGGTGTTGGTACAGGCAAACAAAACTAGATCCTGGAAGGAGCAATAAGTAAATTAAGAGCTCTTAATTACTGATCCAGCCCATTTGTGTTACTATATACAAAACTTAGATACCATCAAAGCATATGGGTAACTCTGGCAAGAGTTATAAAGAAGTTGGAATTTGGGAAAATTTATACAATATCAAATTTGAACTATTTCTACCTGTACTGCCAGACACACACACACACACACACACACACACACACACACACACACACACACACACTACTATCACCACCACCACCACCACCAAAAACAAATATCAGAAGAAATAAAAGAACCAGTGAGTAACACAAAGTATGTTGATCTATTTCTGCATAGTGTTGGATCACATCAAATTTTCTATCACCAAAAAAAAAAAAAAGCACAACATAAGTATCTACAAACATATTTCTAGTCTCAATTTCCCTGGAACACTAGATTACTATTAGGAGAATCTAAATCGTTTCAAAAGAGAAGAGAAACTTACCCCTCCCCATTTTTTTTTCTTGTGGCTTCTGGCAGGTCCTGGATGATGATTCTCTGCACAAAACAGAGCACATACACAGTCAGATTCACAGAGGCTGAGTCACTACATCAGATAAGCTCCATTACAGCTGATGTAGTCAGTGTGAGCATTTCATTTCAATGCATTCTAATCTTGCTTCCTGACAAAACTCTTTTCTCGACCACAGATACCCAACTTCAGAGAACAGAAACAGTATTTTGGAAAGCATAGGCTGTCTATATCAACTTAACTATGACCTTCTTTATCTGGTATTAGTTTTTGCCCTTGCCAAATAAAACTCATCAAATTGACTACATTCTTATCTTTTAGGACAGCCTTATCAACAAAAGATGACAGGCAAAAATGCCAAAGGCTGGATGTTAATAACCAGGCTAGCATATTATTAGCTTGCCTGTCTCTGCCTTCCCTTCATTGGCATTAGGTGACAAGTACAATACCCTTTACCGTGTAACATTTTCCTGAATGGTGTCAAACAGCAGTGCCCCTAATCAAATTATCCTTGAGGCAAAGCAGCCCACAATTATTTCCAATAAACATCATGAATCAAGGACCATGGATTCCCGACAACAAAAGCATAAGAGAAACAAAGGAAATATACAAATTTCAATTGTGGTGAGAGAAAGGTACATATGGCAAAACAGAAATTCTGTTTTATAGATGAAAAACATAACATACACAGAAGCCAATGTATATAATTAATGCTTCAATTTCTTACAGGTATAAACCATGAAGCTACTAGTTACCAGTAACTTGTCAAGCTCTCAATGTGTAGTTAAGCAGCTGAGTGCAGTGTGTGTGTGTGTGTGTGTGTGTGTGTGTGTAGTGAAAAGATATGATCTATCAGCCCATTAAGAAACTTACTTGAAGTTCAGTAGGGGAAATCAAGAATAAATACTAGACTGAAACTTGATAACTATTTGTACGGCACCAGATAAACCATTTTCTATTTCAAATTCTCCACAAAGTATACTCTGTATACTCTGTAGGGTGTTAAAAGTATGTGATTCAAAAGCAAAGGCTCTCTATTAAAATAAATCTATAAAATGCTGACATAAGCCTATCACATTTGTCACCAAACTTTTCAGATACTTAAAATAATAGTGATGGGCTAGAGAGAGAGCTCAATGGTTAGGAACACTTGTTGCTCTTACAGAGGCCCTGCATTCAGTACTCTGAACCCACATGGTGGTTCACTACTATCTTTAACTCTTGTTTCTGGAGATCAGACTCTCTCTTCTGACTTTCACAGGTACATGGAACATATACACTCATGCACATAAGATAAAACAACCTAAAATTTTAAAAACAGGTATTGAGAAATGTAGCAAAACTATAACAACTTATTTGGCATTTTACTATGAGCAAAATTTCTCTGCATTTGATTCTTTAGAGCATTTTGTATCATTTCATCTTTTGAAATCAGTTGAAGTTCCTCAAAAAACTTTATACAGGGAAGGGTCAGGTCTTATGAGCTCCTCACAAAAACACCAAAGAAAGCAGAAAGAAATGAATGAATGAGCCGTGCGGTGATGGCGCATGCCTTTAATCCCAGCACTCAGGAGGCAAAGCCAGATGGATCTCTACGAGTTCGAGGCCAGCCTGGGCTACTAAGTGAGTTCCAGGAAAGACACAAAGCTGCACAGAGAAACCCTGTCTTGAAAAACCAAGAAAATAAAATAAATGAATGAATAATGAGTAATCGAGAAGAAGGGGATTGGGGAAGTGGGAGGGGAACAAAAGAGGGTAATAGAGGGTAAATATGACTAAAATGCATTATATACATATATGAAATTATAATAAAATCCACTATTATATAATTAATATGTACCAATAAAAAGGTTATCTTAAACTTTTATGAAAAATACTGGTTAATAAATAGGTTGACTCTTCAAGCTAAATTAAGGTACAGAATTACCCTAGTCCCACTCACTGGGATTTCTCCTTGAAGTCATCTGTATATACTGTCACCAGAAACCAAGAGTCTAAAGTCCCAGTTGCCTCCTGATCTTTCAAGTGAAATTATTCTGGGACAGCATGAGAAAAAAGCCCATACAGCAAAGGGTAATCCATCCATGTACAAATGATGACTTGAAAGAGTTAAGTGGGGTAATGGTGGTGTGCTGCAGCTTGGATTTTAAGAGGGTAGCACTGGCAAATATGGGGAAAGGAGAATTAAGGAGTGAAGATAGCTTGACTGGAGCCAGTGATATCAAAGATGCTAAAGAAATCTGGCAGGGCTTGATTTTATTTTTTTTAATTTCTTGTTTGTTCTTCTTTAATATTTAATCAATCTCTTTAGAAAAGAATCAAGCCTATTTCTGTTGTTAGTGGGAACCACAAAGGAAAGGACTATGAGGCATGGGCTAGGATTTTCAAAGAGCAGCTGCCTCCTTAGAGGTCAGAATGGTGGGGGTAAGAGATGTCATGTAGGATTGCTTTCTTCTTGGAGAAGATGAAACCAAGGAAGCAAAAGTCAGTATCTACCCTAGTCAATACCTACCTCACCTAGACATCTACCAGCAAACCTCTAAAGATCACAGTTTTATTTTAAACAAAATGATCTCCTTAAAGATACAGAGTTTCGAGCCTACTATGCACATTACCCCAAGCCAAGCTCTCTATTTCAAGTTGTCTCTTGCTTTTGCTTCTACTGCCAAGGTTCAATGTGTTTCTTCAACTCTGATCCTTTCATCTCTGGTCTCCTTTCATCTGAGGGGTAGGGGTGTGTGTGTGTGTGTGTGTGTGTGTGTGTGTGTGTGTGTGTATACATATGTGGTGATATTGTGTGTGTCTGTGTATGCATATGTGGTGATATTGTGTTCCCCAAAATATTGTGCACCCTAATAAATTTATCTGGGGTCAGAGAACAGAACAGCCACTAGATATAGAGGCCAGAAAATGGTGGCACACACACCTTTAATCCTAGCATTCCTAAAGCAGAGATCCATCTGGATCTCTGTGAGTTCAAGGCCACACTGGAAACAGCCAGGCATGGTGACTCATGCCTTTAATCCCAGGAAGTGAGCCTTTAATCCCAGGAAGTAATGGCAGAAAGCAAAAAGGTATATAAGGCGTGAAACCAGGAACTAGAGCTGGTTAGGCTTTCAGGCTTCTGAGAAGCAGTTCAGCTGAGATCCATTTGGATGAGAACTCAGAGGCTTCCAGTCTGACGAAACAGGATCAGCTGAGGAATTGGCGAGGTGAGGTTAACTGTGGCTTGTTCTGTCTCTCTGATCTTCCAGCGTTCACCCCAATACCTGGCCCTGGGTTTGTTTTTATTAACAAGAACTTTTAAGATTCCTGCCACATGAATTGAGTTTGTGTTCTGTGTGAGGTACTTAAAGGTTTTACTTCTCTAAAAATGGGTTCTTTTCAATCAGGTCCCTATCTTAAACTAAATAGCACTCGCAAATCTTCCATTTATTTACCTAGCCTAGCACTAAATAACCTCTATAACAATGGTTGTAAACCTGGGGTTGCGACCACTTTTGCAAACCTCTAGTTCCAAAAATATTTACATTATAATTCATAACAGTAGCAAAATTACAGTTATGAAGTAGCAATAAAAATAATTTTATGGTTGGGGGTCATCACAACATGAAGAACTGCAGTAAAGGGTCACAGCATTAGGAAGGTTAAAAACCACTGCTCTATAACCAGATCCTGTTTTCCTGAAAAGTAATATATCAACCATTAGTGTTAGTGCACACCTTTAATACTAGCACTTAGGAGGCAGAGTCAGGTAGATATCAGGTGAGTTTGAGGCCACTGTGGTCTACATAGCCAGAGATACATGTGAGACTCTATCTCTCTATAATATAACCCTTTCAAAAAGGCCTCTAGTTGCCCCTTAAATATGCTTTGAACAGTTGTAAGTATATGCCTCAGATAATTTGATCTGTATTGTCTACTCTACAAAAATCTCACTCATTCCTCAATATAAGTAGTGGCACCTGCCCTCATTATCTAATTAAGGTGTATTTTTTCTTTGAACCCATAGTCTGAAGTTTCGGCCCTATTACATACAGATATGCATACTTTATAGTACTAATTCTCATAAAGTAATTAATGTTTCTTCTATATATTTATGGAGTCTGCACAGGGTAAAAGATTATTCCCATTGAAAGATCTAATGGCCTACACAGATTTAGGGTATGATCTTCTAACGAATATATTCAGGAGACAACATTTACCTTAGTTTCCCTTAGTTTAGATTAGTGGCTAAAAACTCTAGTAACTCTATATGCCATATTAATCAATTTTAAGAATTGTTAAAAATATTTTATTTACTATTTTTTAGATTTTAGATTTTTTTATATGTATGGGTGATTTGCCTGTATGTATGTGCACCACGTGCATGTCTGGAGCCCAAGGAGACCAGAATAGGGCATTAGATCCCCTTATAGCTGTCATTTCAGATGGTTGCAAGCCATGATATGGGTGCTCAGAACAGAACTTGGGTCCTCTGTAAGAACAGCAAGTGCTCTTAACTGCTGAGACATCTCTCCAATGCCCAATGTTAAGATCTCTTACAAAATTTATCTATTTACACATAATTAATGGTCTTTCAATTATGTTACATTTTTACTTCAGTTTTTATTCACTTTAGATTTGTCCTTTAAATTAGTATTATTTCATTGCTTTTAGTGGGATTAGTACAATTTAGAAATGACAATTTGATGGAAATATCATGTTCCAGATAGTACTAAGGTAAACTATTTTATATATATATATATATATATATATATATATATATATATATATATATATATATATATATATATAATGTATATATATCCAGATCAACCTTTGTCAATATCTGGGAAGTATTATTATTTTAATTCACCAAATACCAAACATAAATTAATAATACTCAGCAGTTTGAATACAAATTAAATAATTAGTTCATAACAATATATTAGGCAAATTTTTAGGCTCTTTTATAGTCCTAGTAGTTAAGATGTCCTCAATTTGGTAAAATAATTATAATTATGTAGCTTACCTCATATTTTCTCTAATTTTAGTTTTATACATATAAAATTATGTTATCATATATATGTATATATACACATATATATTAAAACTGTGTTGTATGTTCTGCTTATTTTCAACCTCTGAATTTTTTATTATTGTATTTTTAAACTGTCTATGTTTAACATGTAGAGCACAATGTTATGATATATATTTCTTGACAGAATATGCATAAAGTAATTACTACTATTATTTAATAACTACTATTATTTAATAATTACTACTATTATTTAATAATTATTTAAATAACAACAAGGCCACTTTTTCCAAAGGCTGGGGTATCTGGCCATTGGGGTAGGGAAACTAAGGGTTGCTGTGGGACATTCTGTATGTTAAATGTGTTGTTCTGATTAGTTAATAAATAAAACACTGATTGGCCAGTAGCCAGGCAGGAAGTATAGGTGGGACAAGGAGAGAGGAGAATTCTGGGAAGTGGAAGGCTGAGGCAGATGCTGCCAGCCACCACTATGAAAAGCAAGATGTAAGGTACTAGTAAGCCACGAGCCACGTGGCAACTTATAAACTAATAGATATGGGTTAATTTAAGATATAAGAACTAGATAACAAGAAGCCTGCTGTGGCCATACAGTTTATAAGCAATATAAGTCTCTGTGTGTTTACTTGTTTGGGTCTAAGTGGCTGCAGGACTGGTGGGTGAGAGAGATTTGTGCTGACCGTGGGCCAGGCAGGACTGGAGAAAACTCCAGCTACAAAGGGTCACGGATATTACTCTAATCCAGTTCCATACAGATATCCAGCCTCTCACGTGGCCTTCCCAACCCCATGATGACCAAGAGAAAGGTCAGCCTGGAAGGGCCTAGGAGGAGCCTAAGTGATCCCCCTCCCCCCCCCCCCCGCAAGGCCATCAAGCCAAAGCCACTCCTGCCAAGGTAGCAACAAGAAATATTCTGAAAACACCCAAGTGAAAGAATAAGCTCAAAATTGATTGTTGTAGTTACTCATTGTACATAAATTAATTACCTGTAGTAGGGTAGCCAACATGATCTTATAGAATAGTATGTTGCTCAGAATAAGTCACCAGACAAAAACGTGCAAACAAAAGGAGAAAGGATAGCAAAGGGCAAACAGGCTGGCATGACTAACCAAGAAACTAAAGAAGATTTACCCACATAAAAGGGAGACACTGAAAACTAGAGTCCTGCCTCTAGAGCATAAGAGAAAGAAGCCAAATCCAACTGATCATGTGTCATGTCTCTTAGTATGCCCTGTCTTCCTTTTTCTACAAGCCAGAGCAATGTCCTTGTATGCTATTTTGTAAATGTTGAGTTTCTTAGGAGCTCTAGAAATATTTTTTAAAAAGGAGGAAATCCCACCTCATCCCAATTTTAAGTGTAAATAATTAAGAGGTGAAGTCATTCACTGGTTGTTTATTTTTTGGTATAACCAGAAGATAGCAGGATACTAAATCAAGGAAGACTGTCATTGTCTGAGGGTCCAGAGGGGACTAGTTTTATATTCTTCAATATAAAGCATACTAAAGAACAATTCCGAGTCTAGTCATGTATTTGTGTCTAGATTGTTTTGAATTACTTCTGGTCTGATGTTTTTAATAGAACAATTTACAAACAAACAAACAAGCAACAACAAAAACACTTATTGGTTCTTGCCCTGTCAAAACTTTGGTTCCCTCTATTCTGGTTATTATAGTCAGTTTTCCTAACAATTTTGATAATGTTCTAGAAGAAAGAAAATTTGAGGATATGATGTATGTGATATAAAACCATGAATCGGTGGATGTAAAAGATTATACACATTTGACAGTTATGTGAGATCTTCTTTAAGGAAAATGTGTGGACAAATCAGAAACTGGAACATTAGTGTAAAAACTGTTGAAAACAAACACAAGGGCTAGAGAGTTGGCTTAGCAGTTAAGAGGACTTGTTCCTCTTGCAGAGGATCTGGATTGAATTCTCAACACTCACTTGGGGGCTCCAGTCCCAAGGTATCTGACACCCTCTTCTGACTTTCACAGGAACCAAGCACACATATGGTACACACACATACATTCAGGTAAAACACTCACATATATAAAATAATAAAATGAATACATATATATATATATATATATAAACACTAAAATAAATAGACACACAATGCATGGCTCTTCAGATTTTTGGTTATGTGTGTTAGGAATTGTGTATGAATTGAAATGTCTAGGCACTGATCCTCAACCAATAAGTTCTAAGTTACAAAAGATAAAAATAAGTGAATGAATAAATAAATAAATGGCAGGTTATATATAATTTGATAAAAAAAAATTCTAACAAAAGGTGAAAGCACAGTACAGGCTTTGGAATTTACTATCTTAGACAATTCATTTAACCTTTTAAGCCTTTCTTTCACCATATTGGGATTATCCATGGAATCTCTAACTTCAAAGGCCTTGAGGGGAGTTTAAATGAAAACAGCTATAATAGTTCTTGGGATCAGAAAGTAAGATTATGAAGGTGTTAACAAAGGTTTGGCAACTCCAACCCAAATGGTTTGGTTCCATCTGATTCTTCTGGTTTCTTTTCAGTTGGTCAATCTGGTTGAATGCATTCAGAATTAATAATTACAACTTAAGAGAGAAAGGTAGTATAACATTTATTTTATTAGTAGGATTAAGAAAATTAAAATTGATTTTTAAGATTTTGCTTCAGATATAGTATTAAACTTTGGGATGGCAATCTTCAAGCATGTCCTTTATTGTTTCTGCAAACACTTGCCCTCTTTTCCCCCTGTAGTTATTCTTCTAAAAATACCCTGAGATTCAATTACTATTAGCTATTAGTTTCAAATACTGCAGGCTACATTTTAATTTGTGGAGATGCACACTGCTTTACTTTTCCGTCACAAGGATATCATGGATGGTTAGGCAAGCTGCTCACTTCTCAGCCCTCCCCTGCATGTTGACACACAGTATCAATCACCTCTGGCCAACTGCTTATGGCTTTACCAGTCCTAATGTGTAGTTTCTTTAACACATCCCAAGGCCCTTCTAATTTCAAGGTTTAAAAGGCCAAAGGGCCCTGTAGTGCACCCTAGAGATGAGGTAGTCCCTGGAACCCTTCCCTCCTATGATAACTCCTAAAGCTTTAGACCCTTTCAGCTGTCAGGGGGTTCATCTCTAAGACCTTTGTCTTGAGACAGGGCCATACAGTATAGCCTGGGTTAGCCTGGAACTCACAGAGATACTTCTCCCCCACCCAGTGGTGTGACATGTACCGCCACACCTGGATAGGTTTATTCTATTAGGCCTCTGGAAGCTTCACTTTCATAGTTTTTTTGATCCCATATACTACAAATAATAAAGTTTCAACTGGTATTTGTTGCATGTATGTTGTTGTGACAAGGCAATTTCTCTTGGGTCATCTTATCAGGGCCCAAAACAACCCTATGAGGAAGAAATAATAATATCTATTGATAAATTTGAAGAAATCAAATTCCTCATGTTTACATAGCTAGTATGTAAGAGCATTTCAGGATTTGGTTAACATCTCAACACATTTATATTTAAAATGCTACTATTGTAATTTGTTAATCTTCGGAGATATTTGGGATAGTCTGGATCTGAAAACAATCCACAAAGGCCATTTGTTATATAGGCTTGGTCGCCAGCTAATGGCACTACTAAAAGGTTGCAAAACTTTACGACATAGAACCAAATGGCATGAAATAGGTCCTGGGAAGCATGTCCCAAAAGAACATATTGTGTCCCTGTTCCCTTTATTATTCCCTACTTCCTGGCAGCCAGAAGAGTACAGCATTCTTCCATCACAGCCTTCTGTTGTGATGCACTGACTTAGCACAAGGAGAGAAACAAGAGAGCCAAGTGACCATGGACTGAAACTTGTGAAACCGAAAGAAATCCTTCCCCCTGGCTGATTTTCTTAGGTATTTCATTTCACAGAAGGAAAGCTGAGTAACACAACACCAGTGTTATTAACATATTGATCAAGATTTAGAATACATTTCAAGACCTTTTTTTTGTTTTTGTTTGTTTGTTTTTTGTTTTTTTTTTCAAGACAGGGTTTCTCTGTGTAGCTTTGGAGCCTGTCCTGGAACTTGCTTTGTAGACCAGGCTGGCCTCAAATTCAGAGATCCGCCTGCCTCTGCCTCCCAAGTGCTGGGATTAGAGGCGTGGGCCACTACCACCCAGCACATTTCAAGATTCTGACATAGGGTTTCTGACAGCAAATCTGGTATTCTTTCAGTCAAGTATTTAATCATAAAATAGCTATTTACTTTAAAGCTAGAGCTTAAACTAGTAGTTTAACTGGTAGAGTGCTTGCCTAGAATGACAAAGGCCCTGGGTTCAATTTCCAGCCCCATGTAAAACTTAGCATGGTGGTGCATACCTACAATTCCAGCACTAGGCTGTGCAGACAGAAGGTTCTGATGTTCAGGGTCATCCTTGCCTATATAGCAAATTCAAGGCCAGCCTGGAATACATGAGATCCTGTTTCAAAAGTCAAAACCAAATGTTTACTTAGTATATTTCAATAATTTTCCTGAACATTAGGGTGTTAATGGTAAATAAGACAGATGTATTCACTGCTGAGTAAAGCTTAGACTTTGTGGAGATGTGTGTGTGTGTGTGTGTGTGTGTGTGTGTGTGTGTGTGTGTGTGTGTGTGTGTGTGTGTGCGTGTATGTGTGTGTTCATTATATTTATTTTTTATGTTCAGTATATTTTTAATGTGTAAATAAAGGAACTTAATTAAAGAAAAGCTAAAAGTCCAATGCAATGTTAGCATGGTAAATGAGAGAAGGTTAAAGATAAAAGTAAGTGGTCAAATTATTCAAAGCTTTGTGAGTTGAGTTGGTACAGCATTAGGTATCTGTTCTCACTGCAGTGAAAAAAACATTAACCAATTCCCTTGTGTCCATCAAACAACCTATTCCCTGAGAGCTTAATGAATTCTTCTAAATTCCACTAACCTTTAGCTGCTTCCTATTCACTTCACCAGCTCCATTGTCTATAATGTATAAAAGCAAAAACTGATATAAAAGATTGAGATACAGATACACATAAGTGAATACTATGTATTAAGTGAATACTATACATTAATATTTACTTTTTAAAAATTCATAAACTATTAAATTAAAATACTATAACACTATAGATACTTTATATTTAGTATGCAGTAAATAATTCATATAGATATATACATATGTGTATATGCATGAATGCAATTCCTCACTAGGTAGAAGCACCAAAATCATATCAAATACTGCTGAATTTTGAGATACACTGTAGAATCTGTGGCACAATACTAGCCAAGTTATACAATTAAACAAAGAGTACTTTCTGCCTTGTTTTCCAGTTTTGTTCAGATTAGGGTAGAGTAATATGCAAGAAAATCATCACAGTCATCTTTTCAATTCAACAAACTGCCTCCCAGATATATATTGTGTGTCTGTTAAAATGCCTAGGTCCCTGGGAGTGCAGCAGTACACAATACAGACAAAAATCTCTGACCTCATGAAAGTTACAACTTAGAAGGAAAAAACCAAAATTATTTCTGTGCCAGTTTATTTAAATAAGTAAAATATGTAATACTTTAAATAATGAGAAATAGTGGTAGATATTAAAGAGAAAACAATTATGGAGGAAGAACAAAAATTATTAAAATAATAATTGTGTAAGATAAGCATTTCTGTTACTTTTATTCTTACTATTTGTATGCTTGCTTGTTTGTTTGAGACGGGGTCTTAGTATAAAGCCAAGGCTGATCTAGAACTCATGATCCTATTGCCTCAACCTTCCAAGTGCTTGAATTACAGAAGTACACCATCTTTCCAGACTCACTTCTGATCTTCTGGTACTTGTTTGTTACTAGTTTCCTTATGACACAGCAGTTGGTATTACCATATGTGAGTGGTAAGTAGACTTTTTCTATAGCATATTCAAGAGTAAATATTTACATTTCAAAGGTCTCTGTTATGACTAATTCTTCTGATATAGTATTAAAGCAGGCATAGAAGTAAATTTGTATGTAACTATGATTTAAGGAGGCCAGTGAGAGGGTTCACAGTGGGTGAGGGAACTTGTCCCCAAGCCTGACAACCCAAGTTCGATCCCCAGGACCCATACGGTTAAAGAAGACAACCCATTCCTGCAAGTTGTCCTCTGACCTCCACATACATTCTGCAGTATGTACCCTCTCCCATCCCCACAGGAAGACAGATAAATAAAAATGCAAAAAGTTTACATTTTATGCAAGGATATTAAAATTTGAATTTTGTATAACTGTCATGTGTCACAAATTTTAAAATATTTTTCAATCATTTAACATGACTCTTGCCTCCTAACTATACAGAAATAGGCAGTAGGCTGTTATTTTCTAACCTCTAGTTAATTCAGAAAATTCATAAACAAGTGAAAAGAAATATAAGGCTATTCACTATAAACATTATTGAAACATAAAGATCCATAACCATCAATAACAAGCTAAAATTTCTCCAATAACTTTCAAGTGAGAGATACTTAATTTTATATGACAATGGTTAAGTTTCAAGTATATGATAAAATATTAAAGATAATGGTATAACAATCTAAATTATGATAAAACATGTCAGTGAATATGAATTAATCTTTGCATACTACATCAAACAATCTAGATGCCTATAAATTACTTATTGATGTCAACTGTATTTCCTAACAGAAAGTTATTTTATCCACTGTACTTCAGTTAATACTTACATTCCAACAAAATACCAAAGTTTATATTCAGCCTTGTCCTCTCCCTTTAATTCCACTATTTCAAATGCCTCAAAAAATCTATAAAGATATTTTACCACCATCTGAAATACTACAGGTTCAAATTCAAGTATTTTTCTACTATACAAGTAAATTAGCTCCTCCTCAATTTCATTATATTAGTGACACATTGGACCATAATCCCCCCCCCAAAAGAAAAAAGTAAAAAGGGCACTCTCTGGACACTCTGGGAGTGATAGCAGCACTGGTTTTCATAGTAGTAAGGGCACCTCTTGGACTAGGTATGAGGAAAGTACTGTTAGGTACTTATAACCCCTAGCTGGGTTCCTTTTTATTATACATGAATTTAAACTGTTTACACTCTTTACATAAATGGGATCAAAGTATTTATAAATACTTTTTGTTGTAGCTTCTTTTGCTGAATATTTTGTTGTCGTCTTGTAACATTTAATCTGTAATGTGTTTATTTGCACAATTGATTCATATGTACTACTGTTTAACTTGTGCTATGGTGTGATATAAATATTGGTATTTCCATAAAATCCTATGAAGTTCGAATCTTTGAGCTCTATCCTCATGAACAGGATTAGGATCCTTATAAAAGAGGCATGAAGGTGTCACCAGCCCCACCTATCATATGAACATGCAGCAAAGTGTCATCTTAAAAGAATGAGTCTTCAGAGACACTGAAACTACTGGTGTCTTCATCTTTGACTTCTTAACTACACAGACTGTAGGAAATACATCTCTAAAGTTTATAAATTACCTAGTATCAGGTCATTGGCTACAGAAAATTTTGATATATATATACGCAATCCACATTTTGACATATTAGTTTATAAGGCCTTGGATTTTTTTTTAAAGCATCTTATTTCTCATATCTACAAGCATATGAAATAACCCTAAGGCCTATCTCTGTAATACTCCTCTCTTCCTTTTCTGGTCTATTTAAATGCAAGGCCCTGCAAACTATAGTTTTAGTACTGTCAGGAGAAATTGAAAAGAAGACTTTAGCATAACAACTCATGAAAATAATAGCAGCAGATAAGACAGCATACTCTTATCAGATCATTACATAAAGTTTATTTGGGTATTCTTATGACTTAAACACAGTACTATCATTTCTCCCATTCTGTAGATAAGGAATTGGGCATATAATGGTTAAGTGATTTTCTCAAGATCATAACAGTATCTGATATGATAGAGTTCAAATTATAACATGGCTTGAGGAAACCCAGTAAGAGGAAAAATATGCCATGTTCAGTTGATATCTCTGGGAGACTTGTTTTTTTTTTCTTAAGGTAAACTGAGAAGGAGTGGATCTAGGGTAGAGTGCAGATAGTGGGGGAGGACCAGGAGGAGTTGTGGGAGAGGAAACTGCAGTAATGTAATGTATGTGATGATGAGAGAAGAATAAAGGAAAAAAATCTTCAAAAAAAAAAACGAGACAAAAATGAAAAAAAAATATTGGAATATGGCTCAATGATATCAATGACACCATAAATCTGTTGAAACCAAAATTTAGATTGAGCTCTCTGTATAAGTGTTGATCTTCAAGATATTCTCTGCATAGAGAGAATTATGATACATATAATATATATATATATATATATATATATATATATATATATATATATAGAGAGAGAGAGAGAGAGAGAGAGAGAGAGAGAAAGGAATTTACTCACAGATAATAAGGTCAGGTAAGGTGGTACATGCCTTTGATCTGAATACTAAAGAAGCAGAAGAATTAGAACCATTTCAAGTCCAGTCTTGAGTGACATTAGGAGTTTGTGTCCCAAAAAAATGAGCAATGAAAGCAGAGATTACAAAAGAACAGAAGGAAGCTCTTTGAAGGTGGGTAGGAGAGTGTAATAGCTTATTCATTATCTTGATTGTGACAACAATTTCATGAGTAGATACATACATGCAAAATGTTTCCAAATCTTCAAACATAAGCATGATATCAATTTACATGACAATTATACTTCAATAAAGCTGGACATTAAAAGGCTGAACTACACTATTCAATACTCCAATCATAAAACAAAAACAAAAGTATTTCCACATAGTATTGAGTGAAGAACAAAACACTTCAGAAGAGTAACTGTGTACATTTCATTTATTATATACATATAAACACATATGCAAAACATGGTTCTGGACTTACAATGGATCAATTGACTGGTTTTCAACTTCATAACTGTATGAAAGTGATATACATTCAAAAGAAAAAGCATATGAACTTTCAATCTGGATCTTATTATATTGTATGTTACCAGGCTGGTAATATATAATCTGATCCTCTCTTGTTTTTGTTAGGCAGTGGCAATGAGCCACAAATACCAGCCAGCCAAGCAAAACTGCCATGACTCTATGTGGCTGAACTATGATATGTGAACTGCATTTTCAACTTAAGATAGTTTCAAGTCATGATGAGTTTAATCTTTGTGTAACCCCAATGTAAGATTGAATATAAAATGTTACCTCTCTGTGTGTATGTATATACGTGCTTTAGCTTTGGTTAGTACAAAGTGCTTTTGCTGAGGCTTGTCTCAATTATGCATGTGAGTCAACAATCTTGGAAGCAGATTCTCAAACCCTTTCAAGCCTTCAAATAACTATAGCCCTGGCCAACATCTTGATAGTCATATGAAAGTAATATGCTATATTAAAACCAGACAGTTATACTACTCCTGAATTTCTGATTCTCAGAAAAACACATTTGCTAATTGAAGCTGCTAAATATAATTTATTGTACAGCATGACATAGATAACACAGCACATATTCTTTTATGTAATAGTTTTAAATATAGTATATATATTATATAGGTAAGGGAGACTCAACTCTTTGTGGGGCCCTAGTGTGGGAGTTAAGCACTGTTAAGCATTGTTAAGTACTATTAATTATTTTTACATGTATTAGAAATGTTAGTTCTATGTTGTTTTTCCTGTCTTAGATAGGATTTCTATTGCTGTGAAGAGACACCATGCCCACGGTAACTCTTTTTTTGTTGTTGTTGTTGTTTGTTTGATTTTTTTTTTTGAGATAGTTTCTCTGTGTAGTTTTGGTGCCTGTCCTGGATCTCACTCTGTAGACCAGGCTGGCCTCAAACTCAGAGATCCGCCTGGCTCTGCCTCTCGAGTGCTGGGATTAAAGGCGTGTGCCACCACCACCTGGCTTCCACAGTAACTCTTATAAAGAAATAACATTTAATTGGGATGGCTTACATTTTCAGAGGTTTAGTACATTATTATCATCATGGCGCAACATGATGTCATACAGGCAGACATGGTGTTGGAGAAGTAGCCGAGTGTCCTACACCTTGGCTTGCAGGCAACAGAAAGTGGTGTGAGTGTCGCACTAAGTAAAGCTTGAGCAAAGGAGACATCAAAGCCCACTCCCACAACGATACCTATTCCAACAAAGCAACATCTCCTAATAGTGCCACTCCCTATAGGCTTATGGGGGACAATTACATTCAAACTACCACACTACTCTATTTGCAGTACTACTTTTAAAGTTTTCTTTGAGTGATTAAAAGTGCCAATGATATGGGCTGCTCAGTGGTTAAGAGTACTGATTGCTCTTGCAGAGGACCTAAGTTCATTTCCCAGCACCTACATGGTAGCTTACCACCATCTGTAACTCCAGTTCCAGGTGATCTCAGGCCCTCTTCCTGACTTGCATGGGCACCAGGAATGCGTGTAGTACACATACATTCAGGCAAAACATTCAGACACATAAAATAAATAAATCTAATATTTTTAAAGTAAAAAAAGAAACATGCCAATAATAGGTAGCATTTGACAGGCCCCTTTCTTTTTATTTTCCTTTTATTTATTTATTCTTCTCTCATACAATACATCTGACTATAGCCACCCCTCCCTCTACTCCTTCCAGTTTTTCTACCTCACCCCTCAACCCCCACCCCCACCAAAGAGGGAGAGGAAGGATTGTAGGAGCTAGAGGGCTAGAAGATACCATAAGAACACAGCCCACAGAATCAACTAAGTAGGGCTCATGGGGCCTCAGAGACTGAAGTAACAATTATGGAGCCTGAATGGGTCTGTGCTAGGCCCTCCGAATAAATATGTTATGGTTGTGAGGCTTAGTGTTCTTGTGGGACTCCTAAAAGTGGGAATGGGTGCTGTCTCTGACTCTTTTGCCTGCTCTTGGGTCCCTTTTCCTCCTATTGTGTTGTCTTATCCAGCCTTGATCTGAGAGTTTGTGTCTGGTCTAATTGCACCTTGCACCTTGTTATGCCATGTTTTGTTGATATTCCTGGGAAATGGAGGAGCAGTAGCTCTGGGGGAGAGGGGAAGTGTGTGTGTTGGGGAGAGGGCTGCTTCCCCTGGTGTTGCAACATTGGACTCATTAAGAGGCTTCTCTTTAGTGTTTTGTCATTGGCAGGACAGACTATACTGGTAATATGAAGACTATACAATGGAAGCAGCAGAGCTGCAGCAGTGATGAAGGAAGCAGCAGCAATGCCGCCATTGGACAGATGTAGAGTTCCAGAGAGAGAAGAGGACAATGCTAAAGACCATGAAGGTCTGCAAGAAACAAACTTGTTCTTTTTTTTTTTTTTTTTGACAGCCAAATCATCTTTATTGAGAGAATGGGTCTCTATGGGAATGATGGGCCTGGGGCCCTCACTGCACAGCTTGTTCATTGGCACTGCCTATAGCTTCATCACATCAGGAAGCTATGAAGGGCTGGAGAAGGGCTCAATGTGCAGGGCTTCAAAGGCATCATCTGCACCGAAGGCTAGGCCCACTGTGGCTGGGGCCTGTATCCGTGCTCATTGGAAGTAACAACAGTCATTGTTGTTGGAAGCCAAGGATTAGAGCAGCTGCAGACTGCCCAAGTGCAGATTAGGACACTGATCAAAATTTTATGGGCACCCTAGAAGCCCTCCACATATCCAGTCCTTACATTCCTACAAGGATAGTGACTAGGCTGATTGCACTCAATTTTACACTGTAGTTTAGTTTTACATAAATTTTAGATGGGGTAGTTAAGACAGAGTTTTACCACACAGTCTAAACTTGCCCTGAACTCACTATGTATCTCAGGCTAGCCCCAAACTCAGAATCTTCATGCCTCAACATTGCCTCTTCCTGCTCTGAGTGCTGGGGTTACAGGTGTGTGGCAACATGCCTAGCATAGTTTTGCATGTTTTAGAATGTTTCATAAATGGCATCACAGTGTGTACTCCTTTACATCAAGGTCCTTTGGCTCATTACCACATTTATGAGATTCATTCACATTGTATGGACCTGGAGTATGCTCATTTTCACTACTGATTCTATGTTAGGTGCATGTTAACTTTATACTATCAATGAACATTGAGTTATTTCAGATATGTTTCCTATAAATGGCATTGTATACATTCTTATATATGTCTCTTACTGAAAATGTCTGCCTATTTCTTTTGACTATATGCCTATAAATAGAATTATTGATTCATAGACATGCCTACGTTCAGTTTTATTCATTTGAATGAAGCCATTTTCCTATGCAGTTGTACAGCAGGCTTCCAGTTGTTGTACATTCTTGAAGACTTTTTTTTCAGTACTCTGATAGAAGGAAGTAGTATTACATTGTGCACTTTGTTAATGAGTGAGAAATTTGAATACACTTTCTGTGTGTTAATTGATCTTTTGGAGATCTTTTGTTTACTAGTTGTTTCAAGTCATATGCTTTGAAGTATATATTTTTGTTTGTGTTTTAACATTATTTGTATATTGTAAACATGTGCACATGCCCATGTGATAAATATTTGTGGCCAATTGTGCCATAGCACATGTTTAAAGGTCAGAGAAAAACACTGTAGAAACAGCATTTTACTTCCACCTTATATAGATTCCAATGAACAAAGTCTGGTCACCAAGCCTACATGGCAAGTACCTTTATCCACCAAAATTCCACTGGCCTTGTTGTTTTTTGAGACAGGGTCTCATTAGGCTAGGCTGTCTCCAAACTTGCTATGTAGGCAACTTGAAGGTTACCCTTCAACTCTTGGTCATCCTATCTCAAACTCCCAAATTCTGGAGTTACATAAATGAGACATGAAACTGAGCTGGGGCATATACTTTTAAAATAAGCAAAGGGTCATAATTTTATAAAACTCTATACGGCACTTTGAAAACAAAGGCTTGAGAAGTAGAACCCTCATTAAGAAAGAGAGGGCTTGTGAGATGGCTCAATGGGTAAATGTGCTTACCACCTAAGCCTGGCCAATCCTCAGAACCCATGTAAAAGGGAGAAAAAGAGAACTGACTTCACAGAGTTGTCCTCTGACCTCCATATGTACACGTGCTAACATACAAATACCATGGGCACATAAACTATAATCTTCTTAAAAAGAAAAAGAACATCTAGTGGGAACATCTCTAGTTATCTCTTCCAAATTATAAAGACTGAGAATGAAAACAAGAAAAGCAGTAAAGAAAAGGAACCTATAAAGCAAGAACAAGACAAGTGGTGGATATTATAGAAAAGCATGTGAGTTAAGATATCTTTTTATTAGATAGGAAGTAAACCACAAACAGGAAATAGGTCAAGAAACATGTTAGCCATAGTCAAAGTCCAGAAAGGCTTTTCTGAATAAAAGAAGAGGTTCAGATGGTCTTTACTCCCATTTTATAGTGCTATGTAATTCAGGGCAGTCCAGAATTCTTAGGATAAAACACTAATAAATTTTCCATAAACAGAAATGTATACAACTTGCAAATGGTATACATATCTCAAGGGACAGAAATCCATCCTTTATAGATACTATTGAATTAGTCAGCAAGGATATATTAACCTTTCTTCAACCTCAAAAGCCAACATTAGGCTTTACTTTCCTTCTTCTTCTTATTTTTCTTTCTTTTATGAGTTACCAGAATGTACTATGTCATTAGCTGCTTATTTTAGTTTACTTATTAAATTTTTAATAAGACTCTTCAGAAAGCAGAACAATCAGTAAAAGAAAGTTAATATTACTGAACAAGATCAATGCCTAATGGACACCACATGTGAGTGAAAAAGTAGAAGAATAAATAATGTGGCTTTGGTTTCAAAATCTTAGGAGGCACATTACAGCACAGAATTTTGGCCCAGAATGCCAAAAAAAAACTAGTATGTTTTAAATGTGGTCTTATAAGAGATTCAGATACTGTACTTTTTTAAATGAATTAGATCATATATAACAAGAGCTCAACAAAACCAATTAAACCAGAAGAAACAGATTGTCATAATTAAAATTCTGGCATTATCATATTCTGAAAGTATGTCACCAAAACAGACACTGAATAATCACTGTAAATAGCATCTGAAACAAATTTGCTAGGTTTCAGAGGCCTTAAAAGAAAAGAGTCCTTCCTAAGCTATGTATTGCTATTACATCACTATATAACAAATCATGCCACTGTAATAAAAAATACTTAAGGATATAACACTAATGCTATTGGGAGAACCAAAATTCAGTTGCCTGACATACACAATTAAAACATTAACCTCAATTCCCAAGACTAAATATGAACCTGCAAACATGGCTCCACAGTTAAGAGCATTTTAGTGCTCTTGCAGAGAACCTGGGTTCAGGTTCCCAGGACCCATATCAGATGATTCATAACTACCTGTAATTCTAGTTCCATGGGATCTGATGCCATCTTCCGGCTTCTGTGGTGACCAGGAGTGCACATGATGCACATATATACTTATACATGTGTAGTTACACATACACATAAAATAAAAAAAATCCATATACCTTCAGAGAATGATTATTTTGAAGGATTAAATTCTGAAATAAACAAGATTTATAATACCTTCAATAATTGTTTCTGCTGGATTAGATACACACACAGAAAAAAAATTATTTGAGGGCTGGAACTATAGCTCACTGTAGAGTGTTGCCTAACATGCACAAGCCTCTAGCATCTCAAAAAATTTAATAGTGTAAAGTTTTTCTTATCAAAGATCTATTTCCTAAAAATTAATACTACCCCACAAACAGTAAGAATTACAACCCATAAAAACACAAAAGTAGGTTTGTTTATAAAACAAAATTTAAAATAATCCTGAGGAAGTGCTATTTCCTTTTGCAAACTAATAACTTGCCCTGCAAAAGCAGCCCAAAGAAATTCATGATGGATTCCTTGAAGATGATATTATTTTGTGACACTAACCACAAAGACAAAGAAAACCTAAAAGATGATGGGCAGTACTAGGCTTCAGTTGTCTGTTTTATTTTTAAACTCTTTTCTATCTAATTGAACTGGAAAGTTACGAAGCCTCAGGAAATAAAAAGCAGAATTATGAATTGAGGGTGAAAGAAAATTCTACCAACTAGAAAATAAGCTTAATCATATTTAACTAAAAATTACAAATTCCTAAAGGGAGATATAATCTCATAAAGTCTTTTTTGTTTAACATTGGCAGGAATCACATGTATCTGGTTTGGTGTTATAGACTCGTGTTTATCACTATACTTGAAATATACTAATATATTTTAATAAGCTGAGCTTATATGATATTCTGTTTTGTGATCTACTTTTTAGAACCATTCACTCTAAGAACTTTCCTATAAAATTAAAATTTAACAAGTGTTAATGGCTATAGTATATTCATGTATAATAATTTAACTGTCCTAAATGTATTGCTCTTTGAAAATAAAGTTTGCTAAATCTAATCATTTAAAATAGGCATTCTGTAAGAACTGATCTATTATTTGCTGTTAACAATAATGTAGAAGGAGGCTGGAGAGATGGCTCAGCAGTTAACAGCATTGGCAACTCTTACAGAGGATCTGGATTCAATTTCCAGCACCCACATAATGGCTTACAATGGTCACTAACTCTAGTTCCAGGGGATCTGACACACTCTTCTAGCCTCCCTGGACAACAGGTATAGATGTGGTACAAAGACATATATGCAGACAAAACATTCTTACACATAAAATGATAATTAAATGTTTTAAAGAACCTCCTCTACAATAAACAAACAAAAAAACAAACAAATATAATGTAGTAGACCAGGCATAGAGGTGCATGCCTTTAATCCCAGCACTTGTGAGGCAGAAGCAGGCAGATCTCTATGAGTTCCAGGCTAGTCTGGTCTACATAATTCTAGGCCAGCCATAAATGAGATCTAATTGAAACTACAGTGAGACATTGTAATAGTAGTAATAGCAGTAGCAGCAGCAGCAGCAATGTAACAATATTTTAAAATAGCAATTTTAATTCTCCGGTTTACTTCCTTGGGATAAATAAATGAGACCACCAGATATGGAAATCTGTAGATCCAGCTATCTTATCCTTTGAAGCAAGCACATATATACTTCTGGGAAAACTAAACAAATGATTAATGGCTCTTTATATATAAGTAAATTAATTGAACCAATTTAAGGACTAATGCTGAATGAAGACAGTACGACAGTGGCAAAGTTAGAGCATAGATTGTAAGTACAAGGTAATTGACACCAAATGAGGCAACTCCTATCAGGTCAGTGTGTTCTGTTTCTTAGTCAGTTGTGAAATATTTGTAGGACAATGTTTTATCTTTCAGTGAAAGGTTTCCTGGTTAAATGTACTGAGACTCAGGGAAGCTTGCAAAGGACAACTCAAGGAGTTGCTTCATACACTTAAAGTGTTCATTGCAGTAATTCTTGTATGCACATGATAGTTGTCTCTATAACTCTCAAACTGATGTATTTATAGGCCCAATTATATATTTTTGATCTCGCTTAATTTGGTACCATAGACTATAGCCAAATAAAAAAGAAATAGTGTACACTAATTCAACACATTAAACTTAGTATTTCAGTATCAAATGCAATGTATCCACCTGCTGTGGGATGTCTTTCTGTATGCTGTGAATATGTGTTGCTCTGATTGGTTGATAAATAAAGCTGTATTGGCCTGTGACAATGCAGCTTAGAGGCAGGCAGGAAATACAAGCAGATGAATAGGAAGAAGAAAGGCAGAAGGGAAGAGATATGAGCCAGAGCCCAAGGAGCAATATGTAATGGGACACAGGTAAAGTCACGGAACATATGGTGATACATAGATTAATAGTTATAGGTTAATTTAAGATATAAGAGCTAGCTAGCAAGAGGCCTGCCATAGACTATACAGTTTGTAAATAATATAAGCCTCTGTGTGTTGACTTGGGTCTGAGAGGCTGCACACCGGGCAGGCCACAGGAAAACTTCCGACTACATCCACCTGGTTTTCTGAAGAATTAAAAATTATGTAGGTTAAATGATATAATAAAAGAAGATAATATGAAGTTTATAAATACAAAGCATTTGAAGAAAACATGACACAAAAAAATTAAAAATATATAATACAAAAGATTCAAGTTTGTATATAAAAACTAGCTGAAAGGTTTTGTAACATTGATAAAAAATATAGTAGTAGATAGGGCCAAGAAACAGTTACACAAGCCATAGTGTCACTAACATAAAAATAAACTCATTTCCCAGAAGCTTCATCACTTATGATTTGAGACTAAAGGAAAAAACTTATTCTGCTATCCTCAAAAGAAAAGCAATGAAAAGTCTTCAATATGCACATGAGCAGATTTTATAGTAAGTTTCTTATGCCTTTTAGTTTTGAAGTAGTGCAACAGCAATACAGCACAGCATATATACTACATTTATATATTTATAAATTAGCCCACACAAATGGCTTCCTAAAATTGCCTAGACATAAAGTATACCAATGGAGTGACCACGACTAAGACAATACTTTGGACTTACTTGATCCAGAATAATGCCTGATGGCTATTCTATAAACAAAACCTGAAAGATCTGACTCATTCTGCTGGCCCTTCTCCAAAAATGGAAGCAAGCAGTCCTGAAAGAAATGCTGATAAGCAAGCAAGCACAGGGGCCAAGAGACTTTAGAATGCCATTCCATTCTAAATTAAGGGCAAAGTTTACAGTTCATTTGAGGGAAGCCTTGGACCCTAAGAATTACCACTTAACAACAGTAGATTGTTGAAAGCTTGAAAAGTTGATTCCCCAAATCTGTACCGCCCTGGAAGCCAACAATCAAACCAAATCAGGATATCTGTTATCATAAAGTCACAGACAAAAAGAAACCTCTACAACTTGTGTTGGAGTTCCATCTAGAGATGATGTACTACTGTTTTGGTATTTTTTTCTTGGATTTTTATCACTTTGGTATTCCACTTTCAGGTGAGTGAAACTGTTTCTGTTAATCCTTTATTTCTCTTAGATACACACTGTTCTTTTCATTGGAATTGAAGTAAGGAATAGGTGCAAAGCAGATTTGATTTGAAAATTTTAGTTTTGCTGTCTCTGCCCTACATTAAGAACATTATACTATTTCACTTCATCTGTGTATTAAGATCCCTGTAAAGCCAGGCACAGTGGTACATGCCTTTAATCCCAGCACCCCAGAAGCAGAGGCACACAGATTTCTGAGTTCAAGACCTGCCTGAGCTACACAGTGAGACACTGTTTCAAAAACAAATAAAGCAAACAAACAAAAACAAAAGCCCTGTAAAGCCAACATGCAAGAGGGCAGAACATGCTTATAATCCCAGCTCTCAGGAAGTAGATAACTTTTTTTTCTAGGCATTTGACCTCATAAATTTACTTGGCTCAGTTTCTCTATATTCTAAAAGAATTAGGAAATAAAAATCGGTAAAAGAAAATGGTTTGAATTACAATTTGGCCAAAGGGGAGGTCTAATTTCCTACCCACTGTGCCTATGGCTATTTTACAATTTATAGAAATCCACACATGGGGCAAAGGCTAGAACACCTACATTTTTGGTGGAAAGCAGAAAAAAGACATGTATTCAATGTGGCCACATTGGGAAGGTGGAACTAGAAATCCACTGAGCATCCCCTGCCACCACCACCACCACCAAATCCATCTCAGGGTCCTGATGTAACATTAAAAAAAATTAAGCAGAAGGTCAAGAACACACAAATCTAAGAAGTCCCAGTCTAGGTGTAGTCCTGCTCACCACTGAACTGAGTTTTCATTGAATGGACTTTAGTCTAATCCTTAAAACTGTGAAATCTCTCCAGGGAGACAAATTTCCACTCTGGCTATGGCCTTTTCCTTCTCCCAGCAAGAGATTTCTGGGGAAATTACCATTCCTTTGAGATTCATTGATTCAATAGTCTGATAAATAGAAAGACTCAAATGTCTCCAGACTATCATCATTTCTGCTAGGCCCATTACATTTCCCCACTTTCTGTTTTAACACCTAAATTTGAGGTAGAATATGTATATGTCTGAAGCAAATATAATAAACAGAACACAAGTAGGGACCAGAGTTAGAACAAAGTGCTAGGTAGTAGCCGTGTATTAAGAACCATTTTCATAACCTCTTGGCTTTTAGGTACTTTCAGAAGGGCTGGTACAAGCACCACCATCTTGTTGGTTTGAAACACAGTCCTGTCATGAAGCCTAGGCTAGCCTCAAACATATGATCCTCTTGTTTTCACTTCCCAAGTGCTAGATTATAGGCAAAAGCTGCCATGCCTAATGTAACATCTACAAATTTAACTGTGACATACACTTAACTGTGTGTGTTGGTTTGAATGAGAATGGCTTCCATAGGCTCATATACTTGAATGCTTGGTTCCCAGTTAGTGGAACTGTTTGAGGAAGATTAGAAGGTATGGCCTTCTTAGAGGAGGTGTATCACTTGGAGTGGGCTTTAAGGTTTCAAAAGTCCACACCAGTCTCATTCTTATTCTTTCTCTGTCTCTAGCTTGTGGATCAGATGTAAGCATTCAGCTACTGCTCCAGCGCCATGCTTTCCTGCCTGCTGCCAAGCTCATCCCTGTCATGGCTGTGGACTCACCCTCTGAATCTGTAAGCAAGTCACCAATTAAATGTTTTCTCTTACATGTTGTCTTGGTCTCAGTGTCTCTTCACAGCAACAGAAAAGTAACTAAGAAGTTGTCCTTTGCAGAGGAGAGAATTGTGGGTAAGAAAAATGGGGTTTTAAGGAGTCTCCATTTCAAAAGATATGATGTTTGGGGGAATAGAGGAGTCCTACCCACTCAGTCTTTGTAGGAGCTCTTTGTCCACAAGTTTGGCAGGCAAGAACTGGCAACGTTTCTGTCTTTTCTTTGGAGACTAGCTTCAAGCTCTAACCTCCTTAATTCCTGTTTTACATACCAATTTTGCAAGTAAAAATGGGTACCTGATGGGTTAAAGGAGGAACAAGTGTCTTTCTTTAGAATATATCTTGTCATGACAGGGCTTTTACATAGCATCAGAGTTCTGTGAGCCCAGAATGAAAAATAATATTACTATTTCACAAATAAGAAAACCAAAGATTGGCTTTGGGGTTTTTTCATAATACTACATGATTAGTACTACTACTGTGTCCCGGGTCAGATTCATACTCAAATGCTATCCTTATTATAACATTAAGCTAACAATGGAAAAACAATCAGTTTTTTTTTTCCCTGAAAATAGATTCTAGTCTACAGTAGATGTTGATATTTAAAAGGCCATTTTTGCAAAGCTGAACCACAGGTCCTAACCCAAGATTTTCAAAGATGGAGTCCAGAGATACTCTTTCAAGACTATAATGAGAATATTATAATTGAATCAACCCAGCCCTCTACATATGCTGAATAACTTTCTACTTCAAAGACTTTGCTCATACTATGTGGCTTTATTTAAATGTTAGTTCCTCGTAAAAACTTAATTGATTGTGATTAAGAGCAGTACAATTCCCTTCCTCCTTAGAAAAGCATGTTAGTTAGGCAGCAGAAATTATCTCTATCCTCTGAATTTCGATAGGATTCAATCACATGTACTCACTCTTATTAGCAAACTTTCTAACTGTGCATAATATTTCCCTCAGATTGCAAACTACTTAAAAGATGAGGGCACGACTTGGCCTATGCCAGCATCATTCAGCAACCAGCTGGCACAGAAAATGCTTAGGAGCTGAGATCTTAGACACCAAATCTCCTCAGCAATCTAAATAAACCAGGTATCTGCTTCACTACTTTCGTTAACTATAAATTCCACTAATCTTTTTGTTCCCTTGACAAACTATTGCTTTCATTGTCAACAATAAACAGTGAAATGTGGGCAATATATCACATAATTGGTTTTCTTCTTTATGTTGCTTTGCTTTTTTATTTAATTTTCTTCTAGTTTCATATAAAATAATTGGTTTCCTTAAGACAGTTTCATACATGTATATCATTGTACTTGAATTTCCCATTTTTCTTTACTTTTATTTTTCTACTTTGTCCCTAAAACAAAGCCATCTGTGTTATCACTGAACTAAATATAGATTCTTGTGTGGTATGGCTGAAGAATATTTTCTGTTCATCAAACTGATTTACAGCCTTTAAGGTCATCAACCCATGAAATGCATACATTTTATTAGCTGCTTTATAACCCCTTACATGCAGTTATTTATTTAAGCAGTCCTCAACGTTTGTTCATTTAAGATGGTTTCATTTCTTTATAAACAAGAGAAAAGCACACTCCTCTATATGTTTATACACATCTGTTATTATTTTCGAATATTAAATGTCTTGGGTGAATCATCATTAGGTAACTTGCCATCCAGAAGGATGTGATGAATTTCATTTTACTACCAGTGTAACAAGAGTGTTACATTCCAGAATGGCAGCGAGGGGACTGATAACAGAAGGAAGCAAATCAAATTAGAGAAGAAAAAAACCTTTATAAAACATATTTAAAATCAAATGGCAAGTACAGATTTTTCTACAATGCTGGTGTTTCTACTTTAGGGTACCTTGATCTTTTATATTTAAAAGGAAGAACTTTTTGTCAGGCATGGTTGAACATACCTGTCATCCTAGCACTTTGAAGATGAAACAGGAGGACTGCTGCTAGTTCAAGATGAGTGTAGTCTACATCGTGAGTACCAAGCCAGTGAGGGCTATAAAGCTAGACCACGTCTCAAACAAGTAACACCAAAAGCAACAGAATTCTTTCTTAAAACAGTACCTTAACACATGTGAGTGAATAATTGTTTTTCAACTTTAATTCAATAAGTTAAAATATGATCCCTCATTAGTTTAGAATTCCTTGATCACTCATTGAACATGTACATATAGGCTGGACAAAATTATCTCTCCTGCCTTTTCTTTCTGCATGAAACCTTACAGTTTCTTTTTTTTCCCATGGGTATGCCCATTTTCAGAAACTTAAAATCTTCTACAGACATGAACTATGCTGTTAGAATCTTCTTACATATATGGTCTTTTTATTCTTTGGTGGTGTGGTCTCGGATAAGTTGTCCTTGCTCTACTCAATAACCTCCTACCACACAGAATATGTTACTCCTATTAAATTCAGTGGGGCAGACACAAAAAGATGGCATGAAAGCAGAAGGGAAATTTCTTAAGAATGATTCCAGAAACAAAGAGTGGAAAAGAATAGAGGGGTGAAAGTGACTAAATTCATTATATAAACATATGAAATTGTAATTAAAACAAATAAATAAATCTATGAAAACTATTTATTTCCCTATATCACCTACTTTTTACATCTCCCCAGAAGAACAAAAAAGCATTGTTTTTAATAGGTCTGGCAGAAATGAAGTTATTCTGTGACTCTCAATCTGACTCTCAGACTATTGAAACAATGGGCTCCAAAGAAATGGAATATGCTGGTAGAAGGAAAAGATACCAGAGGGGTAACTTGTTTCAAAGAAAAGTGATTTCAAAGAGTTCTAACAACTTCTCAGACCACTTTATACATGAAATTGAAGCCTAAACAATGACGGGTCCATGGTGGGTAGAACTATGCTTTGGTGGGGACTGCTTAGAGTGTCCTTGACCTTCTATTTAAACTTCAATCTTATTTCAGAACCAGTTCACTGGGTCTCTTTTTCCCCTCTTCCCAATGTTGCCACATTAAATAAATCTCCCTTTTCTGCTTTCCACTATTAGCTCTTTTCATTGACGACAAGTGGCCAAACCTGGCTTGGGCACAGGCTCTGATCCCTAAGTTTGATAACATTTTGAGTAACTATATCATTCTATGGAGAATTGAAATCTTTGGTCACAGAGTTAAGAGCTGTTAGTTTCACAGCCCCAAAAGCCTTCTTTAAAACTACATTAACATCTTCTAAAGCCATTACCACCCTGAACATACAAAATCAGGACTGAAATAACCTAACATATGGGGTCTTGTTCAATCTTTTCTTCCTCAATGTGTTCTTTAATGCAGAAAACGCTGTATTATGAAACTGGACACAATTTTCTGAAAATAAAAAAAAATACAGAAACATTATTAAGAGCTCTTTTTTTCCCAAAAGCCTGTAGAGGGAACCACACAGTCTCTGAGGGAAAAGATTAGTCTAATAGATACCAGTATCAAAATGGCATTTTCCTATTAATGTAGCAAGGACATAGGAAGTCATGTAAACAAATGTTTTGTATATAAAGAAAGAACAATAAGACATAAGAACTGACAACTATCTGAAGAATGTATAAAAATACATATAAACTCAGAAATTACAGGAAGGAGGCTCTTAAGTGGAAAATATAGGTGGGCAGAAGTGGTGTACGTCTTTAATCCCAGAACTCAGGAGGCAGAGCCAGGCGAATCTCTGAGTTCAAGGCCAGCCTGGTCTACAGAGCGAGATCCAGGACAGGCAACAAAACTAAACAGAGAAACCCTGTCTTGAAAAACCAAAACGAAAATATATATATAAAAAAAAAAGAGATAGAATAGCCCACCCAAAACAAACAAACAAAAAACACAAAAAACGTGGATCCTGAAGTTTTCCAAATGGCCCAAGCCTCATTCCAACCAGATGAAAAATCATTGATAACCAGAGATTCTGTTGGGTGCATCTATTAAACAAATTCACCACAAACACTATCACCAAGTTTTGCAAGCAGGGAAAGGGTTAGAGAGTTATAACAACTCAGCTGGTAAGCACTTGCCTAGCATGCACAAAGATCTGGGTTTGATCCTTACCATGAACCAAACATGTGAAGATGCCTGTTATTATAGCTCACCTCCAGGAAGTGGAAACAAGAGAATCAATTCAAGATAATCTTTAGTTATATAGTGAGTTCAGAAAAATCCCTATTCAAGGCCAGACTAAATACACAAAACAAAAACAAAACACACACACACACACACACACACACACACACACACACAAAACAACAACAACAACAAAACCAGGGCATTTAGAATTCTAAGAAGCACAGATTATTTTAATATTCATATATTTAGCTTTTACAGAAATGAATGTTTTCCATACTGCTGTGACTCTTATGGAGTTGATCACTTACATACTTATAAAACTTCTGTATTACTGAGGCCAAGCTCTTGGAATCATATTACCTTCTACTATTGACATCTCTATTTCTTTTTTTTTTTTTTTTTTTTTTTTTTTTTTTTTTTTTTTTTGGTTTTTCGAGACAGGGTTTCTTTGTGTAGCTTTGCGCCTTTCCTGGAACTCACTTGGTAGACCAGGCTGGCCTCGAACTCACAGAGATCCGCCTGCCTCTGCCTCCCGAGTGCTGGGATTAAAGGCGTGCGCCACCACCGCCCGGCTGACATCTCTATTTCTTATGATATTCTTCCATCTTAGAAATAGTCAAATTAACTTTAATTTGAAACTATGTGCCAGATAACACTTTAAAAATAAATACATTTCTCTGATGGCTACTGATGTTGAATATTTTTCATATGTCTATTGGTCATTCACGCTTCATCTTTTGAGAATTGTGCCCTCATTTCAATAACATATTTATTGATTAGGTTACTAAATTTCTTGGTTAGTTTTTTAAATTTTTAATACAGTTTATATATTAATCCTATACATATCAGATATGTAGCTAGCAGTATTTTCTCACTCTACAGACTATATTTTCACTTGATTAATAACTGATTCTTTGCTATGAAGCAGTTAAAAAAAATTTCTTAACTCCAATCTGTGTCAGTCATTGACACTATTTCACGAGTGAGTAGAGTTCTATTCAGAACTGTTTGCCAATGCTAATATACTGAAGTATTTTTCTTCTATTAGTTTAAGAGTTCTAATCTTACATTAAGGTCTTTGATCTATTTTGAATTGGTTTTCATACAGAATGTAAGACAGGGATCTACTTCCATTATCCTACATGTGGATAATCTATTTGTCAGCACCATGTATTGAAGAAGCTATTTTTTCTCCAATATATGTTTTTGGCATCTTTGTCAAAAATCAGGTGTCTATAATAAAAACCACACTGAGATACTACCTTACCCCTATCAGAATTGTAGTCATTAAGAAAAAAATAATAACAAAATGTTGTTAAGGATAAAAGTGAACCTTTATACATTGGTGGAAGGAAAGGAAATGTAAACTAGTCTGGCTGTCATAGAAATACTTATAAAGGGTTCCTCAAAAAAAACTAAAAAAAAAAGACTTAGAATATGACTCACATGTACCATTTTTTAGTATTTATTCAAAAGATTATAATTCAATAATTTACAGAGACACTTGCATATCAATGTTTATTGTAGCACTATTCACAGCAGTTAAGTCATGGAACTAACTTAGGTGCCCAGCAACATAGGAATGAACTTAAAACTGTAGTTTGTACACACATAAAAAAAGAAAGAAGTTATATCTTTTGAAGGAGAATTAATACAACTAGAGATAATCATATTAAGTCAATTGAGTCAGTCTCAAAAAGACAAATATCATGTTCCCTCTTATTTATTAATCACAGACACATAAAATCATATGTATACCAATGACATGTGCATAGAAATGAAACTGGTGAAAAGTGGCAACTAGTGCAGAGGTAAGGGGTGAAAAGGATGGTAATAAAGTATGGTGGTATGCTCAAAGTACATTATACACTTGCCTGAAAATGGCTTTTTATAACTCAGTATAATAAAAACAAAACAATAAATGCAAAGATTGAAGGAATACCAAAGAGAGATGTTGAGCTTGAGACTTAACATGGTATGTCTATTTCTAAAATATATATGTAACATAATTAACTGTATATGTGTCATGGCCTATTAAGGAGTGGGGAGCAACCATTGCACATGTTTCTTTAGGCCAGTTCTATAAATGCTCTTTACAATGGCCTTCCCCTTGCCTTTTTCTAGTATAAGGGCTGGAAATTTTTTCAGATTTCTGTATAACCCAATTTTACCCAGAAGTGATGTAAAGAAAAAGTCTTCTTTGTAAGAAATTATTATTCTGACACACACTCCTTCTATTTGCCCTCTTTCTTCCTGCATGGAATAGAGTCATCTGAACAATTACAGCAACGAGAAAGCCTGAGGTTATGACTGGCAGACTGAAAAAATAGAAAAAGTATCATCCTTGAAGACAGTCATTCTGAACTATGCATTTCCAAACTTACTCTATGAAATAGCTATATATACCTACCTAAGGCTCTATTTATGGCACTTCCTATTTTCAAGAAAGGTGGCTGCAACAAAGATGGACAGATGAGTAATAATTAAGCTCTCTACTTGCATGAGAAAGGCAGATACACATCTTATATTCTACAAAAGGACACACTGTGAGAAAAACAACAAGGTTGGCTACATCTGGAAAAAAATTATGAAGATAAAGACTTGCTTGCCAGGAGCAAAAGGGAAAGAACACATTATTCTGCCTTCTGCCCACCTCTATTCCCATGCTAAAAAAGATTGGAAGCCTAGAACATTGTAATGAAAGATAATTTCTTATCTTTACCACAATATTTAAAAAGAATTTACCACAGCCAACTACTGTGCCAGAGCTCAATGATTACCAAAATTAATATAAAACTTGTCCCATACTGTATATACTATAATAATGGACATAGCCAAGGCTACTTCACTAAACCAACTAGTCACAACTCAGTGACTACATAAGTATGTATCAGATACACTGTTGCATCTGATTTGAAGTCTGATTTTTCAAATCTTCTGACTAAAACCTATTTCATTCCTTACCATGTAGTAATCACTTCACTTCCAGAATAAAGAGAAAAGCATCATGATGTCATTTGTGATCATTAAAAAATCTCAGTGCAATTATGATCTCTGGCAAAGATCCCAGGAGACTAAATCAGACTATTGTGTAACTCACAGCTTCAAAGTTCAAAGTCTTTAGAGACTAACTGGATTTAAGAACTTTAAAAAGTTACCTCACCATCTATTCATTTCCTTGGAAACTGCCTCTGAAATGTCTAGCTGCAACATTAACTACCAAGAAAAGTCAGTCTTAGAAAATGTTCCTCCTACAAACCAATGTTTCTACTAATTTGAGGAGAAAATTCTCTTTGACCAAGTATTTGCTAAACTTCATCACATAATGTGGTTCCAACACGTTATATGATTAATTCTAAAACAAACTTTCTGTCTGTAACACAAACATTGAAATAGGAGTCAAGTCCCTTGAAAGCACATGCCCTTATTTCTCATTTAACTGAGGCATCCATCTACCATAGAGATGTGAGAGTAAGGCAAAGGATAGTAATTAATACAGTTTTTATAGAGAATCAACAGAAATGCAACTGGATCCTCAGAAGAATCAAAACACTCCATTAAATTACAATGCTTTGGGATGTCTTTCTGCATACTGTGAATATGCATTGCTCCCACTGACTAATAAATAAAGCAGCTTTGGCCTATAGCAAGGCAGCTTAGAGGCAGGTGGGAAATCCAAGCAGAGATACAGAGAGAAGAAGGGCAGAGAGGGGGAAGATGCCAGCCCATCATCCAAGGAGCAGCATGTAAGGGACATAGGTAAAGCCATAGAAAACATGGCAATACATAGATTAATAGGAATGGGTTAAATTAAGTTGTAAGAGGTAGTTAATATAAACTGAAGCCATAGGTCATACAGTTTGTAATTAATATGAGCCTCTGAGTGATTGTTTTATAAGTGGCTGCAGGACCATGGGTGAGAGAGATTTTTCCAGACCGCAGGGCCAGGCGGGGCTGGAGAAACTTGTAGCTACTTTTTGGTGTTCAATGTGGTAGCAAGAATTTCCATGCCAAACCTGAGAAAACTTTTTTAAAAGGGTTCTAAAATGGAGCCAAGAGCAACTTCCTAGTTTATGTCACTCATGGTGGGCATCAGTAGAGACATGTCCCCTGGCCACAGAAGGCTTCAATAGCAACATGGCGGACTCTTGAAGTCTCTGATGAGCTAGGCTGTGATACAGAGAGGCTTCTGCCAGCCACTGCTTGTTGGTTTGGGAACACTGACTTGGGCTTAACAACACAGGCATACTACTTAATACTGCTTCCCAGATGGGGGAGGTAAGTGTGACTCCTTGGTACATGTGCCATGTTGAAAAACCAAGTAGGGTGGAGCCAGCAGCCAGGGATGCTGCCGCTTTGATCTAGCCATGCAGCTTAACAGTTTAAAATCTCTCCTGGTCAAAAAATGATTATAGATACACAATAGGACAGATTCAGATGAAAAAAAAAAACTCTAAGCAGGTTACACTGTATATAAAAAGGTGCATAGTCTTGAGAGAGAGAAAAGAAAGGATATAGATAGTCATAAAAATAAAACAAAGTCTTAAAAATAAAATAATATAAAAATACAGTAAGTCACATAAAGATGGAAATTACACAGAGTTGTCTTTGGGATTTTTAATTATGTTGTCTTTGGGATTTTTAACTAGAGAGAGACATTTGATTGTAAAGGCTGCCGAGTTAAACCAATATATATATTTTAAAGGGATCTTGGCTTCAAAATTTGGGTCTAAGGATATGTTATTTTGGAAAAGAGGTTCTACTTTTTTATTTTTATTTTTGAGAAGTTGTGGATTCCTTCCAGGTTAATATGGTTCCATCAAGGAAGATCCCCTGAGAGGTCTCCAGATGATCCAACATCCAGAACAGCTTCAAGGCAACTGGCTGAGATGATCCAGCCTCAAAGACTACTCCAGTTAAGACAGATTAACAGTGCCCCCAATCAGCAGGAAGTAGCCTAGAACACTATGCCCACATTCCCTAAAAATGGATTATGGATATTTGTCTTTGTTTAGGGGGTAGGTTAAAAAATTTTGTTGGTCATTGTCAATCTCTCTCTAAAAGAAGAAAGGGGGATATAATACAGAAAGGCATGATATGGAAATGATAGGATAAAAGGGTAGATTATTGAATCTAATTTAATCCAAAAGTAATTATTAATCTTACATACCTTACATTAGTATGGATTTTGGTTTATTGATACAAATTTAAAGTTAATTTTGTTATACTGTATATATATTTGCACTCTTGTTTAAGGTATTATTTTTATGCAACTCACTTAAAATTGTAATATATAAGTAGGAAATACAGATTAATAGTCATCTATGATAACCAAGCTTATAATTATGTTAGTTAAGTTTTTTAGGTACACAAAGATATATTTAGATTAGGTAGATAATCTTCAAACACTTCAAAGACAGAGTGGCATTTAAAATGTTTTAAGAACTTAGACTTTTCTGGACAGTGAGATATGTCTGTTCCTAGTAGCGCCAATTGCTTCAAAGAAGATATGGACATCAAAGAAACTCATCATGGGGTTTATCTTCTTGGCAAAACTAGCCATTTGGGCAAGGAACTGCTGCTCTAGCCTGGACTGCTTGACTGTTTGTTGTGTAACCTGGGCATGCATTACCCATGGGAAAGTGACTACTGAACTTTGCAAGGCAAGGTTGTCCTTCAGGTTCCTGCTTCACAAAGGAGAGTGCAAGACATTCTGCAGGACACAGGGAGAAGCAACTGATGAATTTTGCCAATAGGTGAGACAATCCTTTAAATTTCCTGCCTCACTAAATAGTTTGCCAGAGACTTCAGACCTGTAAGCTGAAGATGGATGCCTCAACTTTACAGAGGAATTTGGATGACTGTCCAGGTAGCTAGATGTGTCTGTCATTTCTAGAATTATAGAAGTTGCTTGCCATGTACTTCCTGTTTACTCAGGTAATATTATGTCCTTCTGGGGTCTTTGATGTAATTGAAGACTAGATAGTTATAATTTTCTTTGGTTATGATAAAAGATAAATTAGATCTAAAACTTTAAACTCACAAAAATAGGATAGATGATAAAATATTTTCTTTAATTTTGCCAAATACTAATATACTAGATATTATAACTATAATTCTTGCTTGATAACTGTGTTGTTATATATAATCTTACTATGTTAAAGTTAAAACCTTCCTTTATGATTAGACAGAAAAAGGGAAGTGCTGTGGGAAGTCTTTCTGTATGTCTTGCCCCCAATGGCTAATAAATAAAGCTGTTCTGGCCAATGGCAAGAAAGCTAACACCCAGGTGGGAAAACGAAAAGAAATAGAGAGAGAAGAAAGGCAGAGTCAGGGTAAATGGGATCCAGCCATCCAAGTAGGAAGATGTGAAAGTACTGATAAGCCACAAAGCCATGTGGCAAGACATACATCAATAGCAATGGGTTGAAATAAGTTGTAAGAGCTAGCTAATATAATATGAAGCTATAAGCCACACAGTTTATAATTAATATAAGCCTCTGAGTGATTATTTTTTAAGTGGCTGTGGGACCACAGGTGGGAGAGATTTGTCAGGACTGCAGGGCAGGGCGGAACTGGAGAAACTTCCCGCTATATTACAAATTAATTTTTTTGAATCATATTGGGGGGGGGAGTGTACCATTGGCAACATGCATGAATATCCATTAAAAACATTCTTTAGCCTTACTTGCCTTGTTATTCTCGTCTTAAATTGTTGTCCTCATTTTCAGTCTTCACTGATGCAATTAAAGCCTGAAAGTAACTTAGAATGCTTTATTTGAACTCATGATACCCGAGAGAAAAAAAAGCTACATATAAGTTGAATATATAGCTATGGATCACAAGAGCCAACAGCAAGATGATTACTTAAGGAACTGAGAAATGCCCAAATATTTTCAGGGTTCCCCAATCTACCTATATCACTAAGTGCAGACCTAGGGGAAAGAACTGAAAGCACTTTCTGGTTTATGAGGCTGAATACTTGAGTGAATACCAGAAAAGAGTTCCATACTTGCATCTCCTTTAAATAAATCACCCTAACAAGTCAATGCCAAATGTTCAACTTTAGTGAGAGTTCAACAAGGTGATTTTGACTCCATTCCCATTCAGTACTGAAGACTACACGAAGGACTTTAATTTACTATAACAGTATCAAGAACTGATAATTTCTTACATGTGTATTAATGTGATAGGTAATGAGCCCAAAGTCAAATGGTAATTTAATAAATTTTAATTGAACATGTTAACCTCCAAATCAAAAATAAAAACCTTTCTTTTTTTGCTGTTCTACACTTTTAAGTCTGTGATAATTTTCTCAAGTCTCCTATTTCTATATGCATCAAGGTATTCCTATAAATAATCTCATTCACTTTGCCTTTTGTCTATAAGGCAGAAACTACAAAATGAACTTTATTTAATTACCTAGCTTACTATTCCCTACAGTCCTCCAATAAATGAGTTAGGCAGCCGTACAAAAACATCATTACAGGGATTTCCCCAGAACAGTTCATTACATAGCACTATATAACAAAGCATATCACAATAGGCTAGTGTTTACTTAACATGGTTTCAACATGTCTGTTTAAATACATGACTACAGGAAAACTTATAAATATTTTTCTTTAATGTTCACCCTTAGCTAATAAGTAATTTATTAGGGCAAGTGCATTGAATACCCAATTATCCAGTAGGCCTTATATTAGATGCAGTTTCTAAAAAGCAAGCAATTGTCTCAAAACAGCTGTAAATAGTTTTCTTTTTATTTAAAAAATCTTCAGAGTCTGTAAAAAATATTTTCAAATTCAATATAATTTGGAGAGGTGGGATTACATAAGGTGCTCATAGCCTCCAAAGGGTTATTCTTACCTCTAAAAATTGTCATACTTACTCATTGTTTTATGGAAACAAAGACTTGAACATATTAAGAACAGTAACTAAAGGTAATTTTGAGAAGATGATTCAGTAAAGCAGAGGTGGGCGTTTCCTTTGGTTTAGTTGGATTTTCCATCCAAAGGGAAAAATGGGCCTCAAATCTTTCCACTTCTGGATCTATATAGGATCCCCATACTTATAGGATCCCCACATACAAAGAGGAAAGAATTATAAAGTCTAAAAATCCAAATATAATTAAAAAGATAAATGAACTTAAGGTATAGGACAGAGGCATACAGAATCTGAAAAGGAACTCAGAATTTCTAGGAGGGATGGAAGACACATGGAGCTCTTAACCTTGGCTTTTTCCAGGGCTACGCATAGTTCATATGGTGAAAGCAGCAAGAGAGAGCAGTTAGAACACATGGTATACACTTCTCATTTTTCTGATCTACAGAATCATAAAAGTCATGTTGGAAAATACTGAAGGGTGTGGAAATAAGAGGAGGAAGAGTCAGGGAGAGTCTACAATATTTTGTCATCCAATATCTCTAAGTGAACCCTAGATTAAGCTCCTGGAGAATAGCTATGAAACAAAATAATTGTAAACTGAGACTAGAACTGCCACAGTGAATTCACCAATATGTGCAAAGAAACAAAGAAAAGTAGAATTGGGAAAACATTTCCTAGTAGAAATGAGATGAAAATTTGGAACTATATGGTAATGAAACTACATCAGAATCTGTAAAGTGCAATTAATAGTACTTAGAAGGAAATTTAAAGTCTCAGCTATGTTTTAAAAGGACATAATGTAATATTAACCGTGTATTAGGTTTTCTTTTGCTGTGATAAAAACATCATGACCAAGGCAACTTATAGAAGGAAAGGCTTATTCAAGGCTAACAGTTCTAGAGGGATAGGAGTCCATTACTATTATGGAGGAGAATATGGCAGCGGGCAGACAGGCATGGCACTGGGGCAGCAGCTAAGCTCACATTCTGATCCACAATCAGGAAGCAGAGAATGCAGGGCACATTGGGAATGGCTGAGAGTTTTGAAACACTAAAGCCCACACCATACTTCCTCCAACAATGCCACACCCCCTAATCCTTCCAAACAGTTCCATCAACTTGGAACTAAATATTCAAACATATGAACCTATAGAAGCCATTTTCATTAAAACCACCATAGATAAGTATTACAGAAACATTTCTTTTAAAAATGTAAAATTCAGCCGGGCAGTGGTGGCGCACACCTTTAATCCCAGCACTTGGGAGGCAGAGGCAGGCGGATCTCTGTGAGTTCGAGGCCAGCCTGGACTACCAAGTGAGTTCCAGGAAAGGCGCAAAGCTACACAGAGAAACCCTGTCTCGAAAAAAAAAAAAAAAAAAAAAACACATTTTAGCCGGGCGTCGGTGGCGCACGCCTTTAATCCCAGCACTTGGGAGGCAGAGCCAGGCGGATCTCTGTGAGTTCGAGGCCAGTCTGGGCTACCAAGTGAGCTCCAGGAAAGGCGCAAAGCTACACAGAGAAACCCTGTCTCGAAAAACCAAAAAAAAAAAAAACGTAAAATTCAGAAAATATTTTTCATGAATCCTATTATTTTCTAGAGATAATGGCAGAATAAGAATAACTGCAAATGCTTATACAGTAAAACCTTGCTTCCTTAGAGACTCAAAACACCGCAGATTGAACAGATCACTGGATAGATGAACAGGAGGCAAGAACATATTTCAAGGTTATTAGTCTGAATAAACCCAAACACTGTCACTACTATTCCTTTCCTACCAAGATTCAGATAAATGTTTCTAGAGGGAGTGGCTTCAGAATTGCCATACTTCTTCCAACTTTGAAAACAAGAATTTCTAATGAGGGAGATGTTGTTGTTTAACTTAGTGTGACAATGTAAGAAAAGCATTTCAAATTAATCCCAATAGAAAGCTCTGCCTTCTATCTACCTGTCAAACTGAGGGTCCCATTCTGCCCAAAGATAGGCTCAAGGAATATCCCAAGGCATACATGCCAGCCCAGCTGAGTTGTTTCCTGTGTCACAAAAACATCATTAATGTGGTAACATAGTGGCTTACAGGCCCATGTGCATTACTACTGTACCTGTCATGTTACCTTAATAAAGGTACACCACTTATTTAGCTGTTAAAGAGACAACATATTACTTATACAGACAGCAAAAACAAAATCAAGAATGGTATTACTTTCCCAAAGCAGAAAGTCCTTCACCCAAATGAAACTAGGAAGTATGTGAGGAATGACCTTAAGGTAGTTTCCCATCCATTTCTCCATCGCTGAGCAATCCATGCATCCTTCCTAGGGTCCTCCTTACTAGCTAGCCTCCCTGGAGCTGTGGGTTGAAGTCTGGTTAGCCTTTGCTTTACATCTAGTATCCACTTGGTAAGACACTTTGCACAGCCTTGGTACAGGGAGGAGGGTTTTCAACCTGCCTCAACTGAATGTACTAGGCTCTGTTGACTCCCCATGGGAGACCTTGCCTTGGAGGAGGTGGGAATGGGGTGTGGGTTGTGGGAGAAGGCTGGGGAGTGGGAGGAGGGAGGACAGGGGAATCTGTAGTTGGTATGTAAAATGAATAGAAAAATCTCTTAATAAAAAAAAAGAAACACGTGGGGGGAAAAGGTAGTTTCCCATTTAATATAAGAAAGGAAGGGCACATGATGAGAAGAGATGGGAGAGGTAATAGGAGTAAGGATTAGGAGTATCAGGGAGATGAGAAGAAAGGAGAATCTTCTAAAACATACTTAGTTCAAAATGTTGTAACATATCCAATACTTTGTATAATAAGTTAATAATTTAAAAAAATAAGCAAAGAGGGGAAGGGATAACAGATATACAAGTGAGGCAGGAGGCAGGGGAAGAAATTCTGAACTAAGTGATTTTAGTTTATGATAGGCAGTCATGTCCATGTTCTTCAGTCTTCATGAAAAAGATCTGGTTAAATGAGTTTTCTATGTGCAAAATGAGTTTGAGTCATGAAGATAATTGATTGCATTAGCCAAACAAAGGGTAAAAGGTGAGAAAGGAGTTTAAGAGAAAACTCGAATTAAAAATTATAATATTTTGAGTGATCCATCATAGGAAAAATACTATTAAAAATTATCTTTCTACCTTCCCCAAATTCACACCATCCCAGCTAGTCCCCAGTCCCAAAAACTTCCACCAAGCAGGCCCAGGTCACACAAGCCAGAACAGCTGAGTGGCAGGCATATGAGGGGAACTGTACCCCTCCCTGGATTCTGTCCCCCATGATCCTCCCCCAGGTCAATGCCATCCCAGCTTGTCCCTAGCCCTGCTGCTGCTGGACCTCCACCCCCAATCCCAGTAGACTTCCACTACTGAGGCACAAACCACAGCAGCCACAACTGCCCTCACCAGTTAACAAGTGGCCCTTCCTCAGAACTTAAGCAGACTCCATAGGCCCAGACACAGTCCACACCAGTTAGAAGAACACAGGCCATAGGCCTACACACAGCCCACACCAGTGGAAAGAACAGCCCCAGCAGCTCTACTGGAGGCCAGGATGGTCCTAAGTGCCCCAGAAGAAGACTCAGGCTTTACTGGAGGCCAGGCTGGATCTAAAAACCCAAAAAGACTTGGGATGTACTAGAGACCAGACTGGATCAAGGGACACAAGGCCCCCCAAATCCCAGCAGAGACACCCTACTGGACCTGAAGACTTATCAGTCACCAGGACCTTTGGCCATTTAGGTCGGAAGACAGAGAGGAAACAGAAACCAAGGAACAAAACACCCATCCAACAAAGACAAACACAGGAATTAATACCTAGACCTATAATCACCACAAAATCCAAATGCCTATTATGTCAGTGTAAGAACACAATCAAAAACAAAAAGGGCAATAAGTCACCACCAGAAACCAGCTCTCCTAGCACAGCAAGATCTACACATTACAACACAGTTGAAGCACAAGAAAAAAACCTTAAAATAACTTTATGAAGATGACAGATGTCCTTAAAGAGGAAATGAAAGAAAAATACCCTTAAAGAAATAGAGAAAAAGACAGCCAAAAAATTGGAGGAAGTCAATGAATCTCTTAAAGAATGTCAAGAAAACCAAGAAAAAAAAAACAAGCAGTTGACAAAAACAAATAAAATTGTTCAAGTCATGAAAGTGGAAATAGAAGCAATAAGGAAAACATAAACTGAAGATATTCTGGAAACAGAAAACCTGAGTAAGAAAACAGGAACCACAGATGCAAGCATCACCAACAGAATACAAGAGAGGAAAGAGAGAATTTCAGGAACTGAAGATACAATAAAGGAACAGATTCATGAATCAAAGAAAATGTTAAATCTAAAAAATTCGTGAAAAAAAAAACATCCAGGAAATCTGGGACACTATGAGAAGACCAAACCTAAGAATAATAGGAATAAAAGAAGAATCCCAGCTCAAAGGCCCAGAAAATATATTCAACAAAATCATAGAAGATAATTTTCACAAACTAAAGAATGACATATTTAAAAAGAGACAAGAAGTTAACAGAACACCAAATAAACTTATAGAATACCAATAGAAAAAAAAAGTCCCTTTGGCACATAATTATCAAAAGACTAAACATACAGAACAAAGAAAGGATATTAAAACCTGCAAAGGAAAAAGAGAAAGTGCCATATAAAGGTAGACCTATTGGAATTACAACCAACGTCTCACTGGAGACCCTAAAACCTAGAAGTGCTGCAGACTCTAAGAGACCACAGATGCCAGCCCAAATTACTATACTCAGCAAAACTTTCAATTGCCATAGATGAAGAAAACAAGATATTCCATGATAAAGTCAAATTTAATCAATATCTATCCACAAAACCAGCTCTACAGAAGGTACTAGAAGGAAAACTCAACCCAGGGAAGTTAGCTACACCCATGAAAACACAGGCAATAGATAATCCCATACCAGAAGGAAACACACACACACACACACACACACACACACACACACACACACCACACCACCACCATCACCACCGCCAAAAACAAGAACAACAAAATAAGGGGAATTAACAATCACCAGTCAATACCTCTCAATATTAATGGACTCAATTCACCAATTAAAAAAAAACAGGCTAAAAGAATGGATATGACAACAGGACTCATCCTTCTGCTGCATACAAGAAACATACCTCAACATCAAAGATAGATACTACCTCAGAGTAATGGGTTGGAAAAAGATTTCCCAACCAAATGGACCAAAGAAGCAAGCTTGTGTATCTATCCTAACATCTAAAGAAATAGACTTCAAACCAAAATTAATAAAAAGATATGGAGAAGGACATTTCAAATTCATCAAGAGAAAAATATACCAAGATGATGTCTCAATTCTGAACATCTATGCCCCAAATACAAGGGCGGCCACATTTGTAAAAGAAACATTACTAAAGCTTACATCACATGGTGAACCCCACACATTAACAGTGGGAGACTTCAACACCCCACTCTTACCAATGGTCAGGTCGTCCAGACAGAAACTAAACAGACAAGTAATAGACGTAACAAATAACTACAGAATGTTTTTCCCAAACACACAAAAAAATACCTTCTTCTCAGCATCTCATGGAACCTTCTCCAAAAATGACCACATACTTGGTCACAAAGCAAGTCTTAACAGATACAAAAAAAAAATTGAAATAACCTTCTGTATCTCTTCAGATCACCATAGATTAAAGTTGGAATTCAATAACAACACAAACCACAGAAAGCTTAAAACTCATGGAAACTGAACAAATCTCAATTGAATTACCACTGGGTCAAGGAAGAAATAAAGAAAGAAATTAAAGACTTCCTAGATTTCAATGAAAATGAATGTACAACATGCCCAATCTTTCAGAGGAAAGTTCATAGCATAAAGAATATGGAGAAATTTCATACTATCAACTTAACAGCACACCTGAAAGCTTTAGAACAAAAAGAAGCAAGCACATTCAAGAGGAATAGATGGCAGGAAATAATCAAACTGAGGACTGAAACCAATGTAATAGAAACAAATAAAACAATACAAGAATCAATGAAACAGAGTTGTTTTGTTGAAAAAATCAACAAGATAGACAAATCCTTATCCAAACTATCAGATGACATGTTAGTATATATAAGAGACACCAAAAATTCTATCAGGGAACTCCTACAGCTGAGAAACACCTTTAGCGAAGTAGCTGGATAAAAGATTAACTAAAAAAAAATCAGTAACCTTCTTACATACAATTGACAAAAGGGCAGAAAAGAAATCATGGAAACAAATCTTTCAGAATAGCCACAAACAATATAACATATCTTAGTGTATCTCTAACCAGTCAAGTAAATGACCTGTACAACAAGAACTACAAGTCTTTGAAGAAAGAAACTGGAGAAGATACAGGAGATGGAAAGATCTCCCATGCTCATGGGTCAGTAGGATTAACATAGTGAAAATAGCCATTTTACCAACAGCAATTGAAATCCCCATTAAAATCCCAACACAATTCTTTATGGACCTTGACAGAGTAATACTCAATTTCACATGGAAAAACAAAAGACCCAGGATAGCCAAAACAATCCTGTACAATAAAAGAACTGCCAGAGGTATCACCATCCCTGATCTCAAGCTCTACTATAGAGCTATAGTAATAAACACTGTATGGTACTGGCATAAAAACAGACATATTGTTTAATGGAATCAAATCAAAGACCAGACATAAATCCACACACCTACAGACACTTGATTTTTTTTTTTTTACAAAAAGCCAAAACTATACAATGGAGAAAAGAGCATCTTTAACAAATGGTGCTGGCATAACTGGATGTTGGCATGTAGAAGAATACAAATAGATCCATATCTATCACCCTGCACAAAATTCAAATCCAAGTAGATCAAATAACTCAACATAAATCTAGTTACACTGAGCCTGATAGAAGAGATACTGGGAAGCAGCCTTGAATGTATTGGCACAGGAGAACACTTTCTGAATACAACACCAATAGCACAGACACTAAGATGGACAATTAATAAATGGGACCTTATGAAACTGAAAGCTTCTGTAAGGCAAAGGACACTGTCAATAAGCCAAAATGGCAGGTTACAGATAGGAAAAGATCTTCACCAACCCCACATCTGACAGAGGGCTTATCTCCAATATACATAAAGATCTCAAAAAACTAGACATCAAAATATCAAATAATTCGATTAAAAAATGGGGTACAGGCTTAACCAGAAAATTCTCAACAGAAGAATCTCAAATATCTGAGAAACACTTAAAGAAATGTACATCATCCTTAGCCATCTGTGAAATTCAAATCAAAACGACTCTGAGATTCCATCTTAAACCTATCAGAATGGCTAAGATCAAAAATACAAATAACAGCCTGTGTTGGAGAGGATATGGAATAAGGGAAAGACTCCTCCATTGCTGGTGGGAGTGCAAATTTGTAAAGCCACTTTGGAAATCAATATGGCGGTTTTTCTGTAAACTGGGAATCAATCTATCTCAAGACCCTGTTGCTGTGGGATGGTCTGTATGTCAAATAAAACACTGATTTGCCAGTAGCCAGGCAGAAAGTATAGGTGGAACTAACAGGCAGGAGAATTGAGAGAACAGGAAGGCGGAGGGAGACACTGCCAGCCGCCGCCATGACAAGCAGCTTGTGAAGATGCCGGTAAGCCACGAGCCACATGGCAAGGTACAGATTTATAGAAATGGGTTAATTTAAGATATAAGAACAGTTAATAAGAAGCCTGAGCCATTAGGCCAAACAGTTTAAATAATATAAGCATCTGTGTGTTTATTTTATAAGTGGGCTGTTGGACTGCCAGGGCTTGGTGGAACCCAGAGAGAAAACTCTCCAGCTACACCCTGTGATACCACTCTTTGGCATATACCCAAAGGATGCTCAATCATACCACAAGAACACTTGGTCAACTATGTTCATAGCAGTATTATTTGCAATAACCAGAACAGGCAAACAACCTAGATGCCCCTCAACTGAAGAATGGATACAGAAAATGGGGTACATTTACACAATGGCGTATTACTCAGACATTAAAAACAATGACATCATGAAATTTGAACGCAAATGGATGAAACGAGAAAAAATCATCCCAAGTGAAGTAATATAGACCCAGAAAGAAAAACATGGTATGTACTCACTCACAAGTAGATATTAACTGGTAAAGGATAATCATGCTATAATCCACACACTCAGAGAGGCTAGGTAACAAGAAGGACCTAAAGGGAACCCATGGACCTCCCTGGTAAGGGGAAATAGAAGAGATCTCATAGGTGGACTGGAGTCAGGTGGGCATGAGAACTTAAGAGACTGGGTTGGGCGATGGGTGGAGTACTGAAAGAGATAATAGAAAGGGGGAATTTGGGGGTCAAGTAGAAACCTGGTGTAAAGGAAACTCCCATAAATCTTTAAAGATGACCCCAGCTAAAACTCCGAGTAATAGTGGATATGTAGCTTGATCTGGCCACCCCTTGTGATCAGATTGGTGACTATACCAACTGTCATCAGATAGGCTTCATCCAGTAATTGACAGAAACAGATACAGAGACCCACAGCCAAACATTAGGCTGAGCTTGGAGAACCATGCTGAAGAGAGGGAGGAAGGATTGTAGGAGCCAGAAGGGTCAAGGGCATCACAAGAATACCTTTAGAAACAACTGACCTGGCTCAAAGGAACTCACAGAGTGAACCAACACACCAGGGAGCTTGCATGGATCTGACCTAAGTTCTCTGCATATATGTGGCAGTTGTATAGTTTAGTCTATTTGTGGGACTCCTAACAATGGGATCAGGAGCTGTCCTTAATCCTTTGGCTAACCTAAAAGGGGAGGTGCAACTTGATACAACAAGCTTTGCTGATACCCATAGAAGGCCTGCCCCTTTCTGAACAGAAACACAGGAGTAGATTAAAGGGGAAGGGGTTGGCAGAGGGGAGAGAGAAAAGGAATGGAAGGAGGGGAAGGAGGAGAAGCTGTGGTTGGGTACTGCAAGCTGCAAGAATATATTACAGAGATTCAGCTGTATATAATAAGGCTATACCTAGAAAGGTCAAAGAATCTTTTCTAGAGGGAAGCCATTTATCAGGGATTATTTGGTGTTATGTATTACATCAGCTGTCTTCTGCTATGATTTCTTGTGTGCTCATATACTACTAGGCCATATGGCAAACAATATAAGCTGCTCAACCCCACTGCTGACCTACTAGGTAACACCCCTACAGAGCATAGGAGACAACAGACTGTAGATGCATATCATTGTTTCTTGTGCAAATGAAGCTCAGACCATCTCTTTCCTTCAGGCCCAGTGGCATACCAGAGCTATTGACTCAAGACAAAAGAGTTTTTCCGCATAACCAGGTGCAGTAAAGACTGGAGCAGAATTCCTGGTCTGGGCCGATTCACATGGTCAGAGAGAAGAGACCAAGGCAGAATTTCTGTAGATGCTAAGGCAGACTGGCTCAGGTCAAGAATAAGGAGCAAGGAAATGTTTTACAGACTGTAGGTGGATTTGAATCAGGTCAGGTGAGTAGAAGAGAAAGGAAAGATGGAGGATGAAGGAACAGAGGATGAAGATGAGATTGAAAGCATATGAGCTTAGTTATAGCTATGAGAGGACAGAAAAAGAGAGGACAGAGAGGAGCTAAGCATAAGGACAGAAAAGAAGCTGTGTAGAGAGAGAACTGACTCAGAAGAATAAAGTGTATGGACTAAGAGTTTTGTGTACATAGATTTATTTAATACCATCAAAGATTAGATTATCAGTGGGTTGTAGATTCTTCCTGGCCCCTGGGAGTGGGCTATTGAGGGGCTGGACTTCTCATAGTCTGCAATAGTTGGAATGTAAAATAAACAAATAAATTTAATTTTAAAATTAGCGTTCTCAGTTGGATGTGATGGTGCACAGTTTTAATCTCATTGCTTGGGAGACAGAGGCAGGCAGATTTCTGAGCTTGATGTAATCCTAGTCTACATAGTGAATTCCAGAGCAGCCAGGGCTATAAAGAGAGGCATTGTCTCAAATGAACAGACAAACAAACAAATAATTAATCTTGCTTTTCACCAGAACATTGGACATGTCATTCAAATACTTACATCATTAGCATATGTTTTAATAGAAAAGTCAAATGGATATCATTAACTCAACAATACTGGGATGGAAAACATCAATGTAAGCATTTTGAACATTTACAAATTTCTGGCATTATAGGTAGAAGACTCATAATGAGCAGGAGATTCATAATTACAGGGAGACTGCTCTTTTTACTACATAGTATTCATTTGGCAACATACCAGGTAAAACAGTCATATACATAAAATAGAATTTTTATTTCCTTATTTTTAAAAGTGGGTTTGTGTCACTGAGAAAAATACAAAATCTCATTGTATATGGGATTTTTTCCAGGCACTTTACTTTTCTGGTCTGCTGAAGACTCACCAGACAGAGGCAGGCAATTTTCTGAGCTTGAGTTAATCCACTGAAGCACTGAAATGTGTCTAAGAGTTCAAACAGTTATTTCTATTTTGATCTATTTAATTGTCAAGCCTTTCAAGAAGATAATACATATTATTATCAAAAATTCATCACAAGTCTTTGAATGAGCTTGAAAATAACTATACCAACTATTGCCATATAACATAGAGAAAGCAAGGCCATTATGAACATTTTAAGATCTGTGATCACCCCATCTCATGGCTCTTTGGCTATTTCATTATTCCTGATAACATTTTAAGTAGTATTTTTGCATTTAATTACAAAGGATAAAGCCTGTATAAGACCCTTTGTACTTCAAGGGTACTTAATAAATGCTGAATTGGAGTTTATCATATATATTTTTTAAGATGTACTTCTTTCTATTTTATTTACATAAAATATTTGCTTACATGTATGTAAACACATCATGTACAGGCCTCGTACAAACAGATTTCTGAAACTGGAGTTACAGAAACTTTATGAGCCACCATGTGGCATTGAGAACTGGACCAAGGTCCTCTACAAGAACAGCAGTGTTCTTAACTGCTGAGCTGTCCTTCTACCCCCTAATGTATATATCCATATCTATAATTCTTAAGTCTGAGCTCCTATTTGCAACATAAAATGGCACAGAGTAAACCATCTCTATTCTGAAGTGGAAAAATGGAAGCAATGAAAGGGAGACATGTGGCCAAAGGGAGACTGAGATCAAACTGAGAAAGAATCAAATCCTGTAGCTGCATGTCCAAGCATCTGAGGGACACAGCAAGATATGAACGTCAAAGGACTTGGAAAACCCTATCCCTAGGGTCTTGCAATCAGCAATTCATATGGTATCTCTCTTGGAATAACTCAGTTTACTGCTCGTAGCTTTCCTCAGCAGAACCCCATCTTCCTTCCCTCTCCAACTTCTGAGTCTCCACTGCATTCATATCTTACTACATTATCTTCTCAGGGACTAACTGCAGAGATCCTGACTCTGCCACATGCTGCCTGCACACGCGCGTGCACACACACACACAGAGAGAGAGAGAGAGAGAGAGAGAGAGAGAGAGAGAGAGAGAGAGAGAGAGAGAGAGAGAGAGAGAGACTTACCTTTATTTTGAAATGTGGGTAAAAGCTTTCAGGACTTCTCAAATCTTGTCTCCGTAAATGCCTACAAAGTTAACACCATATGCATGATAGCGAAGTTTCCTACCAGTTCAAGCAGTAGGCTGAGCCCCCTTGAATAATGATTGCAAAGGCTTCTGAGTGTTTACACAACTGAACAGATGGAACCACTTCCTTATATGGCCCTTTGCAAGCAGGGCACCACAGTGTAGAGGGATAATTTGCATTTGTCAACATAACTGGATATGCTATCACCTAGGAGGCACATCTCTGGGCTAACCTGTGAGGGCACACCTAAAGAGGCTTTAGAGTAGAGAAGACCTGAACATGGGAAACACCATCCCATGGACTGGTATCTCATGCTTAATTAAAAAGAAAAAAAGGGTCAACATTCATTAATTAATAAAAAGGGGAAAAATGAAGCCAACATTCATTTCTCTGCTTCTTTTTTAAAAGATTTATTATTATTTTATGGGCATGAGTGTTTTGCCTGCATGTATGTATGTGTACCACATACACAGCCAGTACCCATGGAGGCCAAAAGAGGACAGTGAATCACCCAGAACTAGAATTACAGGTGGCTGTGAGCTGCCATGCAGGTGCTGGGAACTGAACCTGGGTCCTCGAGAAAAGCAGCAAGTGCTCTTAACTGCTGAACTATCTCTCAAACCTCATTTCTCTGCTTCTTGACTACAGTTAAAATGTGACTAGATATAGCAGGTTTCAAGATGGCAGTGGTGGCGGAGAAACCCATGGAGGCTTTGAGGAGAGACTCAGTGGTGAAGGATGAACCTGCAGAGCCTGCAGTACATCTAGAACAACTAAAAAAGTGGTCTCACAGAAGTCTTCTATGTCTCTCATTCCCAGCTGTGAGTCTACAGTCATCATACCACTACAAAAGAAGCTTCCTTGCCCTTTGCAGTAAGCAACAGCACAGAACATGGACTTCCCCATGGATTCTGGTGAAAGCACCCCTCTCCACCTTAAAAAAAAAAAGAAAATAGTCAGACAGGAAGCTATTAAAGAGAGTCCTTAAAAATTATGACAAAGATGCTGAAGTATAGTTCATCACAATTGACGGTTTCTGGCAGGAGTCGGGGAGTGGGAGGTTGGGGGGTGTGGGGAAGGACTTAGTTTTTAAGGGGCTGGCCACTGGAAATTCTACCATGCTCCAGTGAAGTGAGTATATGGACAACACAAACTGGACTTGCTGTATTTTTTTTTTTTTGTGTGTGTGTGTGGCTACAAGGGTGTGTATGGGCAGAGTGGGCATAGGACTAGGAAGTAAGTTTCATTGGGGTGCATTATGTGACATTCACAAATTATAAATAAAAATATTATGTTGAAAAAAATAAGTGGTCTCTAGCCGGGCGGTGGTGGCACACGCTTTTAATCCCAGCACTCGGGAGGCAGAGCCAGGCGGATTTCTGTGAGTTCGAGGCCAGCCTGGTCTCCAAAGCGAGTTCCAGGAAAGGCGCAAAGCTACACGGAGAAACCCTGTCTCAAAAAACCAAAAAAAAAAGTACATAAATAAATAAAAATAAGTGGTCTCATGGAAGTGGAAAAAATGATGACGGAGCAGAGCAGGATGTAGCACAGAGACTCGGGAGCAGTGATGCGGACAAAGGAGCATGCCGTTGCCAAGTAAAACTGGTCCTCGGTCTGCCAGGAGGCTCAGGCCAGTGGGCCCAGCCCAACAGCATAAAGCCACCACTGCTGCAGAAGAGCTCAGGGCCACGGCACTGCCCATGGACTGCAAACACAATAGTCGTGACTGGTGTGGGAGGAGGTGCAGAGGGCAGGGAGCAGTGCAGCTGCCTGGAGCTCGAGTGGATTCTGCCCCTTACAAGCTGTCCAACTACAAGATTACCCTGACTCTGGGCAACAACAGGGTATCTGTGATGAGTCTCAGCAACGGTCTAGCATTTACCAGAAACCTTGAATCAGATCAATGACTTGCTGCAACAAGTATTTGCATGTAAAGCTGTTTGATCAAAAAAATATACTGTGTAACACACAGTGGTTTGCAATGCTACTTTAATAAATGAATATGCAATAGGAGGTGGGAAAGATGATGGAATGGAGGAGTGTGAGAGCTGAGGAGAGAGGGAGAACTATGAAAGTGTTGCTGCAGCAGACAAAAGAGCATGTCCTTGCTGATTAGGGCTGGCAGGGTGTTATACAGCAGCCTGGAGCTCATGCAGGCTGTGCTGCCCAGCCACATGATCACTCTGACTCTGAGTGACAAGATATCCAATATGAAGAATGGTTCATTGTCTGGAGTAAGCCTCCTTGAAAGATCTTCATGGTATATGCTGCTACCAGAAGTTATATTGTTGTTCATGGTCCATGCTACAGCTGAGGCCAGTGCTGGTGTCTATAGTTCATGCTGCGACTGCAGGCCATGTTGATATTTGTGGTCCATGTTGCCACCGCAGGTCATGTGGATGCCTGTGATCTATACTGCTGCCTGAGGCCATGTTTGTGTCTGCGATCTGTGCTGCCACTCGTAGTCCATGTTAACATCTGTGGCCTATTCTGCCAATGGAAACCATGTGAAAGTCTATGATCCATGCTGCTGCCAGCTGTTATGAGCAAGCAAGCTTCTTTTGCAGGGTTATCAATGACAGCAGACTCATAATTGAGAATGAGAGACATGGAAGGCTTCTATGGCAGCCCCCCCCCCCAAAAAAAAAGCAGTCTAGACAGGAAGCTACTGAAGAATTCTTAAAAATTATGACAAAGATGTTGAAGTGTCCTAGGTCCATGTTGGTGTCTGAGGGTCATTCTGCCACCAGGGCCATACAGCTCTGAGTGCCCTGCACTGCCATTTTGGATCATGGTGTCACTTTCACCTGAGCCACAGCCTAGGACCATGCCTGAGTCTGTAGTACTACCACAGTGAGGGTCTGTGTTGACCTCCATGGCCCATGTTGCTACCAAAGACCACAAGGATGCCTGGGTTCTGGGCTGCCACTTGTGGCCATGTTGGGGTCCAAGAGATGTGCTGCTAGCGGGCCATGTTGATCTGGGTAGTCTCTGCTGCCACTCAGGGACATGGTATCATCTGGGTCTGAGCTGCTGCCGAGTATTGGTGAAATTATTAAGGCCACTCCACGTAGTTAAAAGGGAGGTTTATTTTGTGGGGTAACTTACAAGTGAAGGGATAGTTTACAGGGTCTGGAAAAGGTGTAGCGCAGTCCGGTGGTGTTCTCTGGAGAACTCTGCTCGGTCTGCCTCCAGCGTCCAGGGTCCAGGAACCAAAAGGGCCGGCGGATCCGGATCTCGGGTCTTCAGGTTCCTCCCTTGGCCTCGCCTTATAGGCGTGACAGTTACCGAAGCCTCAATGGGGGTTGGAACTTCCAGATCAAAGCTGGAATCGCTACCCACTATAGCCAAGGGCCATGTCTTGGTCTGTGGCCCTACTGAGGCCAGTGTCTGCATCAATGTCTGTGGCTCCTCTCACTACCAAAGGCTATGCAGAGCCCAGGGTCTAGGCTGACACCTCAGGCTATGTTGGCACCTGAGGGTGAGGCTGCTGCCAGGGCTGTACAAATTGGGGTGGCCTGCACTACTCCCTCCCCCCAGGGGGGCCATACTGATGTTAGGGCCTAAGTTGTAGACAGGGCCATGTCTGGGTTCGTAGCCATACTGCAGCCAGGGTCTGTGTTGATACCTATGGCTCCTGTTACCATCAAAGGCTGTTGGACTGTTTGGGGTCTGGGCTGCCACCTGGGGTCATGTTGGAGTCCTGGGACCATGCTACTGTACTACCACCTGGAGCTATGGTGACAACCAGGCCAAAGATACTGCTAATGGCCATGTCTGGGTCTATAGTCCAGATGCAGCCAGGATGTGTTGATGTCCATTGCCCATGTTATCACAGGGACCCATGTGTTCAACCATGTGTTGAAGTATGAGGGCCATGCCCAACTCAGCTACCACCCTGGCTCACATCCAGTACTTTCAAGTTGGCACTCTCCAACATCAACCCCATCTATGACCTGCTGGCATGCATGAAGGGACTGACCCTGCTGAACCATAACCACAGGATCCCCATGAATCAACACTACAGCCAGATATCCCAGAGGAGTTTTGGTGAGGGTCCAGCATCAGTGGTATACCAGAAGCCAGAGGTCTTGAATCTGACCAATAACACACTATACAATGAACACTTGCAAGTAAAGCTACTTGGTCAAAAGAGTATACTGCATGATACATAGCAGCTCCCAACATCTCTAAGACAAATGAAGAGGTGATGGAGAAGTGAGAAAGATAGAGGAGCAAAGTGGTTTTTATTTTATTTGTTTTTTTTTTTTGAGGTTTTAGTTTGTTTTTGTTTTTTGTTTTCTTTAATATTCTTATTTTTATTATTTCTTTTTAAGTGTTCCTTGTCGGGGGATGCTACAAGGTAGAGAGACTGGGAGATGAGTGAGATTGAGATGCTTGATATGAAATTCCCAAAGAATCAATTTAAAAAAATCATGTAATAAAAATGATGCTGAAGTGTAGCTCATCACAGTTGATGGTTTCTGGCTGGGGGAAAGCGAAGGACTCACTTTTCTTTAAGGGGCTAGCCACTGGGTGTTTGAGCATGCTCCAATGAGTATATGGACAACACAAATTAGACTTGGTGTGTTTTTCCTTTTGGGGGGAGGGCACAAGGGTGAGAGTATGGACCTGGGAGGAATAGGAAGCCAGTGTGATGGGGTATATTGTATGAAATCCCCAAATAATAGGGATATTATGTTGGGAAGAAAATAAAGAAAAAATTTAAAAGAGGAAAACGAACACCATAGCAACTTAAAGGAACATAGAAAATCAACTTCATTTGTTATTAAAAATTGTTACTAGGTATCTAATATTCTCAACACTGTGCCTTCTGTGTAATGAACTGAACTCAGGTTGTTTTCAAGAGCAACAAGTGCTCTTAACTGCTGATCATCCATCTCTCCAGCCCCCCAATACCAGCGGTCTCTCCTCAAAGCAAAGTCTTTAAAATTAGTTAACTCTTTATACTCTTGACTCTGTGATAAAGCATCTTTACAATTGTCTTGCTGCAAGTTGTTGGCTTGTTTTTAGATGTTTGTTTGTTTATGTACTGGGGCGGGTCTATCTATCTCTTTGTCTGTATCTGTATCTGTGTGTTTGTTTGAGTGTTCTTGTATGTGTGGTAGCCAGAGGGTGTCTGGTGTTCTCTACAACTCTCCATATTTTTCTTTTAAGGCAATGGTCTCTTCCTGAACAGGTATTTTCCTGTTGAGGCTGGAAGCCAGCAAGCCTAAGCAATCCTCTTATTTTTTCCCTCTTAGAGTTGGATACATGATTTCAGAATAATCACCACTGAGCCACCTCTCTGACCCCTAGTTGACTTGTTTTTATTAAGCATAGTCTCTTTAGCAGCAATACCTCTCTTGGTCCCAGTTTTACAAAAGCTACACCTATCTTGCCCCAACTTTCAGGAAAACTGTAAGTTTTCAATTATTTTTTTCTTTACTTTTTGCTTTCAGTTCTCACTATAAATCTCTATAAAAGCAGCAAGCAAAGCCCACATTTCAGAATGAATGCTGCACTGTGTAGAAATAACTTCTACCAGGCTAATTAGTCTATCATCTTCTAATTTAACCTCTCATAAAGGCTTAGGGCATAGGTAAAATGTAGAAAAGATATTTGCCACACATGAAACATGAATATCTAGTCTAATTATCAATGGAATCCGTATTTCCATCTGAAATGGCCTGAGCAGTTTTTGCTGCGCACATCCCTCTCTGAGCTAAGGTTCTGGCCAAATCATACACTTACCTCTGGTTTTAGAATTCTGGGGCTTTCCTTAATCCTCATCTCTATTTCTCTCCAAATTCTTCCAACAAACATGCTCTAAAACCATCTTAACCACAGTCATGTCATCACAGCAACAACCTCACCTCTCTGGTACTTATTTTCTGTGCTAGACTTTTTCCTTTCAATCACTGTGATAAATACTGAAAGACTGAACTTAGAGCTCACATTTTCAGAAATTTCGGTTGATAACTGGCTATGTTCATATTTTTGGGCCTGTAATAAGGCAAAATGTCATGGCAGGAGGGCACAGTAGAAGAAAGCCCCTCAGCACAGATGAGTCAGGAAAGAAAGAATATGGGCCTGTGCTAACAGCTCTCTTCCTGTAATTTATTCCATCTGAGCCTTCAGTTTATGCTGATGCTGCTCATATTCGAGGTGAGTCTTACTTTCCTTAATTGTTTCTCTGAAAATTCCCCAAGAACACACCCAGAAACGTGTTTTATCTCCTGGACATCTTTCAACCCAATCAAGTTAAAAGTCAAGATTAATCAGTACAGAAGAAGACTTCCTTAACTTCACATAAACAATCTGTTCCTAAAAAAATTACTAATAACATATTTAATTGTTCGAAACAAAAAGCATTCCCTCTAAACTCCGAAACAAGGCAAATATGTCTCCTTTTACCACTGATTTTTACATCATACTGGAAATTCTACCAAGGTGAATTACTAAAGGAAAGGAAGTAATATACAGTTAGGACCAAGAAATAAAACTGCATTTGTTTACATATGACATGGGTATCTCAGTAGAAAATATCAAAGAATTGACAAAACAGTTCCTAGAATTAGTACAACTAGATTGCATAAGGTTAATAAACACAACTCAAATTTCTTCCTATTTTATCAATAATAAACAATCAGAAATTGAAACTTAAAACACATCACAATTTATATTAACATATCTTTGATATTAATTTGGTAATAATCTAATAACATTTTTATAAGATGTCTATTAGGAAAACTTGAAAACTCTGATGAAATATATAAAAGGACCAAGCAAATTAAAATGGCTTCGGAATCAAGGATACAAAGAACTAACAGTTTCAAGGTATTATTAGTTCTTTCCAACTTGATCCGTAAATTCAATACAACCCCCCCTGCAAAAAAAAAAAAAACCCTAAACGACTTATTTTACGACTATATAATTGGTTCTGAAATTTATATTGAAAGGAAGAAGATAGGGAATAGCCAATTCAATATTAGCAAAGAGTAAAGGCAGTGGAACATTACCACCAATTTCTAGCCTGTACTGACTACTCATCTCATTCCTGTGACAAAGTACCTGGCAAAAGCAACGTAAGGAAGGATTTTTTTCCCATTACAATTCCAGGGGATATAATCCACCATGGCAGGAAGGAACAACGGCAAGAGCAGGAAACAGCTGGTCAAACTGTGTCCACAGCAGAGAGAAAGAGAGTGATGAATGCCTGTGCTCACCTCACTTTCTTCTTTGTATTTATTCAGTCTGGGGCCACAGCCCATGGAATGGTACAACTCACATTTTGGCTGATTTTTCTTATGTCAAGTTAACTTATTTAATCAGGGCAATACCTCACAGACATGCCCAGAGATTGTTTCCATGGTGTTTCTAAATCTCATTAAATAGAAGAATATGGGGAAATAGAAAGCATGACCAGAATATACTGTATTAAATTTCAGTTAAAAAAAAAATTAGCCCCCACAAAGACTTACTATAAGACTAAAGTGATAAAACCAATGTGGTATTTGCAAAATAATAGACAAGTTAATCAACGTAATAGAATAAGTTTCCATAAATGGATACATATTAATACAGCTAACTTGTCTTTGACAAAGGACAAAAGGAAACATAATGAAGAAAATATAAGTTTTTCAATTGATGCTGCCAGAACTGGATAACTGTATGCAAAAACAAAAATGAATATAGAAAACCAGGCTTGGTGGCTACACATCCTAAGTCCCAGAACTCACTAGGCAGAGGCAGGCAGATCTCTGTGAGTTTGAGGTCAGCTCTGTCTACAAAACAAGTTCCAGGACAGTCAGGTCTTTACAATGAGATCCCGTCTCAAATAAAATGAATATAGAGCTGATATAAGTAGTTCAGTTGGTAGAGTGTTTGCCTAACATACATGAAGCCCTGGGTTCAACTTGAGCAATAGACAAAAAATCAAGATGAAGACTTCATACCCAGAGCAATTAACATTAAATGCATTGTTAACCTAAAATGGGCCACAATTGAGGTATAAAATATAAAACATTAAAACTCCTAGAAGATAACATAAAAGGAAATCTAGATGACTTCTGGTATGATGAGGATGATCCATAAAACGAACAATTAGTAAACTGAGCTACATTAAAACATAAAACTTCTGCTCTACAAAAGATACTGTCAAGAAAATTAAAAGAAAAGCTACACATTATTAGAAAAAATACTCACAATTCTATATTGTACCAAATATAGAAGTACTTGGTTTAAAAAACAGCTAAAAGATCTGAAGAGATGTCTCAGTAAAAAAGAAATACAGATGGAAAACAAACTTATGAAAAGATGCTCAACATTATGTGTTTTTAGGAAGCTCAATTTAAAGCAACAATGGAATACCACTATACGTCTATTAAAATAGCCAAAATAGAGAACACTTACACTACCAAATGTTGTTAAGAATGAAGAACAGGCCTCTCATTTGCTACCAGTGCAACTGAAAAAAGCAGTACAGTCACTGTGTATGTTGTCAGCTTCTAGCAAAACCAAACTTATTCTTAATATAGAATACAGCTCTCATACTCCTTGGTATTTACTCAAAGGAGTTGGGAAGATATGGCGTGGGAAGAGTGGGGGAGGTTACAGAATACTGGTGTTTACAATAGCTTTATTTACTATTGTTAAAACGTAGAAGTGACAAAGAATAGTTTCTTAGAAGGTAAATAGATAAACTGTGGCATAGTCAGGTGAGGTGTTATTACCCAGCACTTAAGATAAATAAGATATCAAACCACAGGAAGACATGTAGGAAGTTTAAATGCACATTACTAAATGAAAGGAATGGGGGGACCTACATATTGTATGATCCTAAGTATACAGTATTTTGCACAAGGTGAATGTGTGGGAATAGTGGAAGGATCAATAGTTACTAGAGGTTAAAGAGGTAAGTGATAAACAGATGTGTTGTGGAATAGGATATTTGTTTAACTATGCAAAAGTGTATTTGTTTAATTATGTAAAGGTGTGTGGCTTTTGTGATGCTGAATGTGTTTAATTATATAAAGATGTGTTGCTGTTTTACCTTGCCTGCCTAAGGTACCTGATTGGTTTAATAAAAAGCTGAATGGCCAATAGCTAGGCAGGAGGGATAGGTGGGGCTGGTGGGTGCAGAGAAAAGGAGGGCCCCCTGGGTGGGGGCAGCCAGCTAGACACAGAGGAAGCAGGAAAGCAGGATGGACAGTATGTAGATGAGGTAAATGTGCCAAGCATTCATAATTAGTAGTAAGTGTCTATGTCATGATTTGGGAGCTGGCAACCAAGAATGCCTGCTATACAGATGAAGCAAAGAGGATTTGTAGGGCAGTCCAGTTATCTGTATGATATGACAATGGTGAATGCAAATCATTATAATTTTGTCCAAACCTATAGAATGTTCAACTCAAAGAGAAAAGCCTATGTAAACAATACACCTTAGGTAATAATGGTGTGTCAGTGTAAATTTATCAGCTGAAACAATGGTACCACTGTATATTTGTTATCCTAGTACAGGAAATACAGGAGGTATATAAGAACTCTATTTCCTACTTAATTTCCCTGTTAACCTGAAACTTCTCTAAAAATAGAACACACTGATTAAAAAATTAATAACCTCTGCACTTATGATTTGATTTATTCCTAGAGTTTTCTATTCAGAAACACCTACAAACTTTACCTGGATATTAAATATGAATCTCAAATAGATTTACTGAGAAATACTATTCATCACTTAATAAAACACACAAAAAGAATACTGTCAGCTTCATCCATCTCTGCTTTTAAACTTATGTTTTAATTCATTCTTTTCTCTTCTCTCAGTGTGCCTATTCTCACTGCTCCAGGTTCCATTCTCTAGTACTCTATTCCATTAATATCTTCGAGCATTACACCTTCAGCCACTCCTGCACTCTAACAGGCTTTTTAATTGTCTTTGGTGCATTCCCATTGTATTGAACTCTTTAAAATCCTCAAACTGTAATGTTTGTCTTAACTTCTTTTGTCAATAATTTACACACAAAAGTAGTCTATTTTCACTGTCTCCACACCCTGACTTCCATTACTCAAAAGTATTTCTGAAACAGAGTGGACCTCAAAAATCTCCCAAGGTTTTCCTTTGTTTTGTTGTTGTTTTAGTTTCTACATCCTTATTACTAATTTGATGTGTTTATATGAAGGAAAGATAATAAATATAAACATGTTTGTTGAAAGAGCTTCCTAACAGCAGAGTATTATACATATGCCAAATTAAAAACTAATACTCCAAATACCTGCAATGTCTTTCTAGTCCTAAGAATAATAATAGTTCACCAACTGAAGAATATAATTAAGTCAATCCTCTGCACATAAACCAAAAAAAGGAAAAAAGTTTGAGAGAGAGAGAGAGAGAGAGAGAGAGAGAGAGAGAGAGAGAGAGAGCGAGCCTCTTTGGTTATTAAATACAAGTGTCTTCCCTTGGTTGTGTCCTTTCCACCCTCACATGATATGACAACCCCAGTTTTACGCACACTCGGTTGTTTAGCTATAGAAACACAGGAAAACACCAGAGACACAAGGAGGAAGTCTGGATGAGGAAAATTCAAGGGAGAAAAGTATAAAGTAATCAAAGTAGTTTGGTATCAATTTTTTTCAATAAATGTGTGCATGAATCCGAAAATATGTAGAATTTTTTAAATAAAAATATTCATGGAGTACTCAGCCTTTCTGCATCTCAAACTTTACTCATAAATATCAAACACGTGAAGCACTATTTTAAGGAGGGTGACTATTTTAAAATTCACATAAAAAAAAAACAACTTTACATTTACGTGGACGGGGAGAAGTTAAGTAAGGGAAGAAAAACAGGGGTTACTAATGACTAGGACAAGTTCTCTGCTTTTCAGGCATAGACTCTGGATCAATCAAGTTGCCATATCCTGAGTCATTTTTAAACAAAAGAATAAATTCATTCTTTGAAAGCCAGTATTTGCTTAGGATACTCTTGGCAATGAGTAAATCCATTCAGGAAATGAAAGTTGGGGACAGGACTGTTGAGACTGAGTAGAGGTAATTGGAAAGTCAGTAATACTGTTGGAGTTAAGAGAGATGTCAAAAACAAGCTAGCAGAAATAGTCAGACCAAGCTGATTAAGGATACAGTATACAAAAGTCCCATTAGCTAAAGGCTCAAACCACCTTAAGACTCAGGAGTACAATATAATGTAGGCTTCAGTTTTCTTTATCCATGTGTTAACCTTTACTAAATAGTACCTAGTGAGCTGTGTTCATTTTTAGTATTTCCTAAATTCAAGCAGCACCTTATTCATGTCTTTTTGCAAATGACAAATTACACATTCCAGTGTGTATACTGACTATTCACTAGCTTAGTTTTCTTTTAAAGTGTGCATTTTTGTGATCCTCATTTTCCTTTTTACCTACAGATTTTTACACCTCTTTTAAGTGGATAAACTATCACTGATACATGAGAATGTACGTATGTTCTCACTCCTTATCCATAGTCAAAAATGTTGCTTAAACATTAAAGTTCAGAATTTCTTCTATTACTCCATGAACTCTATCCAGGATGATTTATCTTTCTAATAACATTTAATAATATGTAAGTTTATTAATAATAGTAAGTTTATTGGACACTCCCCATATGCAAGGCAGCTATCTGGATAGCAAGAGAGAAAATAAGGCTAGTGCTATCAAACAGATAAAGCATGATTACTTCTAAGGGAGTTGACAAATTTTCGCAATAAGTTAATAAGAATGAGTCTGGAAGGATAAATAGGAGTTCACTAGGTTCTTGGAAAAGGCAAAAGAAATCCCTAACATCCCCCTCACACGATTGATAATATCACCACCAAAGGCCTTTGAATAATTGGAGTAAAGAAATGAATAAATAAAATAACAAGAAAACATGAAGAAATTCTGTTTAAACATTTCAGATCTGAGAGTAAATGTTTATAAAATAGGATTCACAGTCAAGAAAAAGGGGTGGAGAAGGAGGAAGCTAAGTTTATTATGTTGTATTAAGTTAAAACAAATGAGTTAAAATATAAACATCTGCGCTTGGGACCACATACCATCTTTCATAAAAGTTCATAAAAAAATTAAAATGAGAGCATACAGACCTTTATCCAAGACTTTCGCTAATGTTTTATATTCTTAACATCATTTTTAAAGTTTCTAAAGTGAGTCTGCCTAAGAATCTGGCAGCACTATATCACTAAGAATACACTCTTCATTGAAACAATGAACACTACTTTAGCTAAAATTTCAGTTACTGATTTGTACACCTTCATAGTTTTCAAAGTCTAGCCTTATACTGTGACTATCCAAAGGGATTCGTCTAGCTCTAAGGTTTGCCACTCCACCTCTTCTCACTTTAATTCACATTCACTTATTTCTTCTCAAATTCCATTAGTTATGTTTTTCTCCCGTTGGAACTCTTACAAATGTATATGAATAACAAAATCACACACACATACACACACACACACACACACAAAATGGCTGCAGCCAGAGCATGAACACACACCAATATCCAGGCACATTCCTATGGGGGATATTCTTACTCAAAATCAACAGACTAGGAAAAAGAAAAAAGCCTCCGCAGGAAAGTTGCTAGGTTTCTCCATTCCTCCAACTCTAGGCCCTCTTATATTCCCCACCCCCTAGGGCGGCAACGTGACTGACTTCTGCGCGCGCGCGCACACACATACACACCACACACACACTCACTCACTCACACACACACACACACACACACACACACCACACCACACGTGTGTGTGGTGTGCGTGTGCGCGCGTACACGCGCGCGCGTCACCCCCTGTCACCCGCCACTGCCAACAAAACAGTTATAGCCTTTGTTAAAAATGTCCAGGCACAATGCATCAGAAGAGCGGCACATTCCCGAGGAAAGGAAAGTCGTAGGAACGAACGCCACACCCTCTATTACAACAGCCCAGGCCCTTAGCCCACCTCCCCCAACCCTCTCCCCAGCGACAGGACACATTCCTGGCAACTCTGCACCCCGAGAAAGCCGAGCGAGAGTCGAGAGTAAGCAGGAACATCGCTCAGGGGCACCAAGCAGGGGGGGACCGAACTTGAAGCTGGGCCACCCTCCACGGCCCTCAAGCAAATTTCCCGGCCTGGCCAAGCCCAAGTGCGGACTTCCAGCGTCTACACTCCCTTCTTCCTTCTTCTAATTCAGCCGCTCCCACACACCTTGCCGAGTCCCGCCACGGCTCACTCCTCTGCCCACGCGGCGGGAGCCAAGAAACCTCGGGCAGCGCCGCCACCGACCCAGCTGCACGAGTTTCCCTTAACCGGGTCAAAGTCCTTCCCTGCACGCCCTGGCCCCCCTCGGGCTGCAACCACGTTCTCTCCGAGGAGTCCCGCACTGCAGCCGCACTCACCGAGAGTCCCGCTCCGCTACTAGGCGCTAGGAGAGCCGCAAGCCGCGCCTGCGCCCTTCCGCTACTGCCGGGCCAGGACCGGAGAACGGAGTCAGCAGCTGCTGCGAACCGAACCGTCGGCAGCTGTGGGGAGGACTCCGCCACGGTTAAGGAAGAAGGGGAGGGGCCAGGAGGTGTGGGAAGCAAGGGGCGGGGCCGGCAGGGCGGGAAAGGGAAGAGTGGAGCCTGGGCAGTGCCTTAGGCTATTCACTCTCAGTGCCTGAAAACTGCCTTTGGCCCCTCTGTGTGTTCCCATATCCACCCATGAGCAAACCTTGCTTGGAGCAGGATCAAACAGTTGTTGGAGCAACCGGTCTCTTTCTCAGACCACATTGTCAGTTTCAGTACAAGAGCATTATCCCACAGCACACCACCCCATTAATTCTTTTCCTTTGTTAATTCTCATTCTACATTTTCCTTGGCCCTCTTCAAGAGAATGGAATGGAAATTTCTCATCTACAGACCTCCTAGGAAGATATGTATGTGAGCCAGGCCAGGACTAATGACTAGCCAACCAACCTTTGGCTGTTGTCACAGCTCAGAGAATTGCCCTCTCCCTGGGGTCAAATTTGCACTACTTCTGAACAACTTGAGGCCAACAATCTGCATTCTCTTTAAAACAAAATTTTATTTACTTACTTATTTTTGAGACAGGGTCTTGCTTTGATGCCCTGGCTTTTTAAAAATACTCTGAATATCACCCAGGCTGGCCTCTACCTCATAAGGAGCCTACCTCAGCCTCCCAAGTGCTGGTATTATAGGTGTGTGTCACAGCACACTGCTCTGAATAATTACGTTGTTAAAATCCATCCGAATGCCTCGGGAAATGAGAACACAACTTGTCAAATAAGACCTATTTTTAAAATGTCTTTAGGTGTTTGTTTTATAATTTGAACACTAGAGGTCTAAAAGCCCCTCTTAGATATGTTTTTGTTTAGACTTTCCTGTCATGATTAGAAGCCTTCTGGTGGTTAGCAATTCAAGGAGCCTAAAGTGATTATTATTCTATGCTGCATGCATGCTTAGTTTTAAGTCCTGAGCTCTTCTGTTTAAGACTCTGGCCAGCTGTGGCATCCATCTCACATGCTTTCAGATCAGCTATTAAAATAAGCACACCTCAGTGAACACAAAGTGAATTGGGTGTGGCTTGAAGTGATTTGTTCCAAGCTAATTTGCCCCCATCCCCTTTTTACTTTGGTCAGTGATGGATTTAGGGCCACACTAGTACACACACCCAATAAATACTTCAGTTGTGACTGGAACATTTTATGGGGCAGTCTGGTCATTGTCACTAAAGATCTAAATATACCAAAATTCCTCTCATTAGATTTGTGGTTCTTTCATCTGTGTATTTTACAAAGTAGACTTTCCTGAGCTCCTTTCTACTTTGCATTTGTGAAAAAAAAAAAAACAAAAAAAAGGCTTAGGGGTATTGTGCATTGTAGAAAGTACTTATTGATGAAAGGTATGCTGGCAAGTTTTGCAGAATGAATCTTTAAGTGGCTGAAAACGTAACCTTGTTTCTATTCCTTTTGCTACTAAAACATTGCCTGTAAAGAAGGTGCTTTAAAAATACAGTGGGTCAAAAAGGTGATTTTTTACACATCTAATAAAGTTAGATATGTGGGAGATTTCACTTTTAATTTGATTGCTGGTGTATTCTTCTTTTTTCCCTTAATGTTTATTTTGGTGGAAGTAACAAATACTAAATTGAAATAGCTTAAGCAAAATGGCAAAGTTATTGTGTAACCCAAATTATGAAAGGGTAAGTCTGTTGTTAGCCATGAGAATAAATAATACCAAAAAGTAGAATGTTTGAAATTCCATCTCAGGCTCTCAATCTTTCCTCTCTCAGACAGGGTCACTCTTTCAGAACCTCCCAAAGTCACATACTACAGGTTTGGAATCACAGCCTCTGACCAACACTGGTTTCAAACTATCATGTTGGGCCAGATAGAAGATGCTTCTCTGCCCTCAGTTCAGATTTTTAAAGCACCAGCTGAAGTGTTTGATTGGGTAGAATATCATAACTGATTCTGGACAGAAAATATATAGATAATATGTAAATGGGACCCTGTACACACACACACCACACACACACACACACACACACAAACACACACACACACACACACACACACACACACACACACGGAAAAAAGCAAAGAAAAATTTCTGAATGAAAATATAAGATAGGAAGAAATGACCCTCAGATCTGAAAAATGACAGAGCACTGAGCTTTGCTTTTAAATTTTTAAATTGTTGTTTATGTGTATTGCTGTTTTGCCTGCATGACTGTCTATGTACACCCATGCATACAGTGTCAATAGAGGTCACAAGAGAGTCCAGATCTCATGAAACTGGAGTGACAGACATTTGTGACCTGCTGCATGGGTGCTGGAAATCTAACCCAGGTCAGAAGAATATTCAATCTTTTTCATCACTGAGCCATTTCTCCAGCCCTGAGATGTTGTTACAGAAAAAAAGTATTAAACATACAAAAATAAACAAAATGCACACTGGGCTGGAGAGATGGCTTAGAGGTTATGAGCACTTGCTGCTCATGAATAGGACCCAGATTCAATTCTCAGAACCCACATAGTGGTTTACAATTGCCTATAATTCCAGTTCCAGGAGATCTGACACCCTCTTATGGCCTCCACTGGCACCAGGCACACATGTGGTACACCTACATACATACAGGCACTCACACATACACATAAAATAAATAAATATTTTCTTAAAAAAGAAGATACACAAAATACAGTGTCTGTATTTAAGGACCACAGAGTTGGAATATTTGCAGATTCTCTGTCTCTGTCTCTCTGTCTGTCTCTGTCTCTCTGTCTCTGTCTCTCTCTGTCTCTCTCTCTCTCTCTCTCTCTCTCTCTCTCGTCTTTCAATAATGTGGGTGTTTGTTTTCTATGTCTGCTATGACAAACTTGCTGTTTTAGAACACAGTTGTATTGAAGACCATCTTCTGCTCATGCCAAAGACCCAGATTTAGTTTGGAGCACCTACATCAGGAGATTCAAAACTACCCTACTTTCAACTCCAACTGCAGGGGATCTGGTGCCCTCTGACTTCTTTGAATTCTTGCTACACAATAAACTAATGTAACCACGCACACACACATAAAAATGTTCAAAAACATATTTAAAAACTCAAATGAAGCAAAAATTAATTGCGTTATATTTTTGGAGACCAGAAGTGAGAGTGGAGTTTTTTTTAGGAGACTCTTTGGGACTGCCTTGTTTAAACTCAAAATGTCATAAATAATTTGTAGTCAGCTTAATTTTCCTTAAATTACTTTCCCCTGATTTACTTCTTGCTTAATAAATGAGGCAGATTCAAAAGTAAATTTTATAGTTGGTGTTGTAGATGTAATATCTGTTTCACCATCACCCCATATCACAGTTTTTCCATATTCTTCTACTCAGAAGACTCGAAGGAGCCTCCTCCAATATCCCAGTCTCAGACATATAAAACGTGTAGATCCAATCTTCTGCTTGATTGATGTCAGCACCAATTACTTGTAAATCATATACCTGGCTCTAAATTCTCTACTGGTTTTAAAAATCTATAGATTCAACTAAGGAGTGAATTATTTTTCTGTAAGCTATAAAAAAGAGATTAATTTTTCTCCCCAAATCTTTTTTCTTGAATTTCCTTTCCTTGTTAGTGAAACCACCATGAGTACACATATTTGAATTGGTAAATCATTTATAGATGCTCTTTTCTGAAGCATTTGTATTTCATTCATTTTTATCTCCTATATGTGTCCATATTGTTTTCTTTTTCCGTTTGATTAATCTCAACCACCTGAGCTACAACATGACTGTAGCTATAGTTTTCCTGGTCTTGCCTGGCCCTTAGTCAGGACAAATCTCTCTCACCTGCCAGTCCCAAAGCCACTCAGACCCAACCAAGTAAACATACAGAGACTTATATTACTTATAAACTGTATGGCCATAGCAGGCTTCTTGCTATCTGTTCTTTTTTTGTTTTTGTTTTTGTTTTGTTTTGTTTTTCAAGACAGGGTTTCTCTGTGTAGCTTTGTGCCTTTCCTGGAACTCACTTGGTAGCCCAGGCTGGCCTTGAACTCACAGAGATCCGCCTGCCTCTGCCTCCCGAGTGCTGGGATTAAAGGCATGCGCCACCACCGCCCGGCTGCTATCTGTTCTTATATCTTAAATTAACCCATTTCTCTTAGTCTATAAGTTGTCACATGGCTCATGTCTTACCAGTACCTTACAGCTCGATTGTCATGGAGGCAGCTGGCAACATCTCTCTGCCTCAGCCTTCCACTTCCCAGAATTTAACTCCTCCTTGTCCCACCTACCCTATCCTTCCTGCCTGGCTACTGGCCAATCAGAGTTTTATTTATTCACAACAAAAAGGACATCCCACAGCACTTCCCCTTTTCTGTTTTTTTTTTTTTTTTTTAAGCTGGAGTTTTCTCTTCGGGGCCAGTATCTTACATGTTGGTACTCATGGCCTGGCTGGGAATGTCTTCTGACTCAGCCTTCCTGTTCCTAGAATTCTCTTCTCTGCTTGTGGCACGAATTCACAAAAAAGCTACTTGCCTGTGGCCTTGAGTGCTGCAGCTCAGGCCCAAGCTACACATTGCCTGTTGTGGTGGCACACTGGTTGGATCTACTGAAGGAGGCAGAGGCAGGAGGACCCCAAGTTTGAGGCCGGCCTATGAGGCTTGCTAAGGAGAAGCTTCAGCCAGGACCAAGCCACAAACAGTGGTGGGACTATGGAGGCAGCGGCTGCTGCTCCAAGTTGCCAGCTGCTACTCATCGTGTTGGTGATGCTGCTACCTGGGACGAAGGGTTTACTGCTGCTTGTTCAGAGAACAATTGCCAGGACCATCATGTTAAAAGAAAGCTTTGGCAAAGGTCAGTTTGGAAAAGTTTGGCAAGAGAATTGGTGGGGAGAAATTGCTGTGAAGATTTTCTCTTCTAAGGAAGAACATTCATGGTTCTGAGAGACAGACTGTGATTGCTCCAAACCACCGAGGAGGCACACAAAAACATTGGGAACCTAACAGCAACTTTGAAATCTTCAAAAGGATGACGGGCCCCCACAAAGATGATTCCACATGGACTATGATAAAGTCATTAAGCTGATAAACTCCACAGAAAGATAGACTTTGGGCTACAAACTGGTCAGGACAATTTTACGATGGCTAGCTAAAATGATCCAGCCTGACAAACTACTCAAGTAAGAAATTGTGACAAGACCTGCACTTTCCCAATATGCAGAGACTGAACAAATGATACAGGACTTGAGACGTGGCCTTCCAATTCTTTTCATCTTTAGTTTCTCCCAGATCCAACCTGCCTTGCCCAATTTTTGCAATTGTTTTAAAAACACAAATATGGTCAAGTTACGGATCTGCTTACATATATTCCTAGGGCTTTCTGGGGAGCAAATGTGGATGTTTCATTTAGACCCAAGCACTCCATGGTCACTTCTTTTCAGCATTTTTACAGCTGTGAGTGTGTTAGGCATTGCCCTGTGCCAAAAGAAACTTTTCTGACACAGCCTGACAACAGCAATAGTCTATAGGCATAAACATAAATGTTTAGGAGGCATTTAGGATCCAGGGAACCTCAATGAAGAAAGCCAGAAAGATTTTAAGAGATGGAAGATGGCGTGAGAGAAGTGCTCTGAAACTGTATCTTCTGGATGTGGTATGACTATTGCAATCACAAACACACAGTAGATGTTCCCATCTGCACAAGACCTGTATAACATAAGGATATAGAAGGAAGAAGCAGCCAGATCTCTGTGAGTTTAAGGCCAGCCAAGACTACATAAAGAGAACTTATCTCAATACTTTTTCTTCCTACTCCCTTTAACAAAACAAATGAAAACTTCTTTAAAACAAAAAAAACTTCTAATCTTGTTCTGTTACATCATTAGAAATGCATATTCTTACTACACACACACACACACACACACACACACACACACACACACACACACCTTGTTACTAACTGTGTTTGTAATTTATCCCCCTCCCTCTCTCTATCTCTCTAGATAAGTTGAATTTTACTTATTAAACAAACTAAATACCATTTGGAATTAGGAAAGTTCTAGATTTTATTCATATTTTTTTAGTCATAATTGCAGGAATACACAGAGCTACAAATCAAGACTAAAACAGGAAAGCCATGAAGAATTCCAGAAACATCTTGGAAATTTCCAAAGAAGTATACAGATGTCTAAGTCTCTTAAGCTAAACCCTAATTGCCCAACATGCTTTATTCACTTATATACTTAATTTCACAATAAGCTAGTCCTTATTGTCATAATTATTATCCCATCTCTTTGAAGAGACACCATAGCCAAAGCAACTATTATAAATGAAACCTTTACTGGAGCCTTACTTACAGTTTTAGAGGGTTAATCCATGATCATCATGGAAGGAAGCAGAGAAGCATGGTGTTGGAGCAGTAGCTGAAATTTCCATCCTGATTGTCAAGCAGCAGGAAGGGGAGTTGGGGGAGGTAGGCCTGGCATGGGCTTTTGAAATCCCAAAGCCCACCCTTAGTGACACACTTCTTTCAAAAAGGCCACAGCTACTCCAACAAGGCCACACTTCCTAATCCTTCCCAAACAGTTCTACCAACTGGGGACAAATCATGTGAATATATGAACCTATGTGGGTCATCCTCATTCAAACTACAATAGCTACGTATTCTTTCAGATACCTTCTACTTTGTCAAAATTTAACTCTGCAGTAAAAAAAAATCTATTTTTATTCAGTTTTATTATTGTGCTAAACCACACTTCCCTGGATGTTTGTGTCACCCACCTAAATGTTTATGCCATTAGCTTCACACTGCCTTGATAGTGATGACATATTTTGTCTGTGTTTTTGAACTAATAATAATATGCAGATTTCATAGAGTCTTGTACAATATTAGTTGAAGGTGTGTTATGTTTATTTATGCTGTGGAACAGTTGTTTAATGATGCAAAGAAGTGTTGCATTCTTTTATGTTGCATTTGTTTAACTCCATGAAGCTGTGTTACTATGCCTGTCTAAAACACCTGATGGTCTAATAAAGGATTGAATGGCCAATAGTTAGGCATGAGAGAGGACAGGTGGGGCTTGAAGGCAGAGAGAATAAATAGAAGGAGAAATCTTGGAGGGAAGGAAGAACGACCAAGAAAACAAGGAGAGGAGGATGCAAGGGGCCAGTCACCCAGCCAGCCATCAAGTAGGAGTGAAAGTAAGATTACAGAAGTAAGAAAAGGAAAAAGCCCAGAGGCAAAAGGTAGATGGAATCATTTAAAGTTAAGAAAAGCTTGATAAGAAACAAGCCAAGCTAAGGCCAGGTATTTATAATTAAGAATAAGCCTCTGTGTCTGAATTATTTGGAAGATGGGTGATGGGCCCCCCAAAAGAGCATAAACAAACAACATCAGCTATCAGCTTTTTATTAACAATGAGAACAATACATGTTCACAGTGTACAGAAGGATTATTCCAAGCACCTAGTGACATACTTTCTTTAGTAAGCCTGAACCTTGTAAACCTCCCCAAACTGTGCCACCAAATATGTAGTAGTATTCAAATATGGGAGCCTCTGTAGGGACACTCTTATTTAAACCTTGTACTTGACTTTATAACCCTCACATATGGGCATGGAATGAAAATTGTATTTCTGTCACAGTTCATAATCTCCTTATGCACATGAGAAAGAGTAGCAAAATGATGTATGTGAAGTTTAGTTATTGTTCAAGGTCATAAAACATCTGTACTTCCTCATGATCTTGTACCTGTCTCACAATTTCATGCTGTGAGGACATCACTATTTTGGGTTAGCCAAAAGGACACTCATTTTGTAAGTTCTTTTTGGTGTCACTCCAGACAAAGTAAAGGCTGATTATTTTGCTGAGTACCAATCAAATGGCTTACAACCAGAACGTATTTTATGGATTTCTTCAACATTTCTTATAAAAACAAAGGAGAGATATAAACACTAATTATGTCTTTACAGTGATTGATGCTTTCCTATAGGACTTTTAAAAATCATTTCTGTGCTTAATCTATACTGACAATGAAATTTTAGCTTTTGCTAATTTTGTCATCTTGTTCTACATGCTTATATACTTTCTAATCAAATGTGTGTGTGTGTGTGTGTGTGTGTGTGTGTGTGTGTGTGTAGATGTGTGTATACCATGTGTGTACAGGTGTCACTCAAGGCCAAAAGAGGGCACTGAAGCCCTGGAACTGGAGTTATAGGTGGTCATAAGGCCCTCAACACTGGTTCTGGGAACTGAACTCAAGTTCTCTGAAAAAACGGTAATCACTCAACTCCCATCTCTCAAGTCCAACAAGCTTAGATTTTTAACTTCAAGTGATTGATAAACTGTAAGAAAGCAGGATATGATCTTTATATTTCTTTTGCAACTTCTGAAAAAAAAAGACATGATAAATATCCATGAAGCAAGATAAATCATATTATGGACCACAAAACTAGAATTAATAGATACGAAAGAAATAAAATTATACAGACTATGTGCCCAAAATACAATAAAATTAAAAATCAATATCTGTATGATATTTAGAAAAATCACAAATAAGGAAAATAAATAACATTAAATATTAGAAAATAAAATTTAAAAATAATTGTATTTATAGTAATATCAAAACTTTAAAAATTTCATATAAGAAAAACTGCAAAATCTCTATTATAATCTACAAAACACTGCTGAGAGAAACTCACTGAGAACTAACTAAATGGAAGGATATACCATGTTTTGAGTATGAAGACTCAACCTTGTCAAGATACCTCGTTTTAATTTTCTATTGCCTTTGACAAAACACCATGACCAAGGCAACTTATAGAAGAAAGTATTTAATATGGGCTTACAGTTTCCTACGTCAGTCCATGATCATCATGACAGGGAGCATGGTAGCAGGCAAGTAGGCATTGTGCTGGAGCAGTAGCTGATAAATTACATCTGCTTCACAAGCATGAAGCAAAGAAAGAGCTAACTGGGAATGCCATGACCTTTTAAAACCCCAAATTCTGTCCCTAACAGCACATTCCATCAAACATAGCCACACCTCCTAATCCTTCCCAAACAGTTCCACCAACCGGGGACCAAGTTTTCAAACAAATACAACCATTCTTAGAACAGAACACTTAACTGGAATGATCAGATGTAGGCTTGAATATCACTGCTCAAGTATTTAAAGTTACTATGTTTCAATATTCAAATGTTATTAATTGTTCCACAACAGTTAAGAAAAAGATCAGTTAAAAAAGTTCTGCTACATTTAAATTCTTCTATTTTACAGTGGTTTACTGATATTGGATACTATAAGAATACATTCATATGATTACAGAATAAATATCCTCTAATAATTCCAGCCAGAAGATAAAAAACAACATTAAAATAAAGGGAATTTCTTACTTTTATGAACTTTAGAGCTAAAATTAAGAAGCCAACCCTATTGTTTTACCCTACCTTGAAGCTGTTATAAGCTAGAGGTTTAGCATTTCAGGAAAGATACTAGATAGTATATAAGACATTGCTGATCCCCCTGGAGGGACAACAGATATGATCCAACAGTGGTTTAATTATAGAAAACAAAAACTTTCAATGCTTTTCTAACATCATTCTTCACCATGCAAGTATTTAATACATCTTTGGTTTTTAAAACTGCTAATTGAGATGCTTTTTGAGTTTTTTGAGTTTAAAAAACAATTGTTAAATGAATTTTGCCTTGGGATTAGGGCAGAATTTCTAACAATTTCTGAAATGGCCCTTAAACACCCCCCCCCCGTCCCCTATTTTGTACTGTATATTGTGTGAAGCAGTATTCTCAACATTGTCAGTTGCAAAATCAAAATATGTTTAACTCTGAAAGTGTTCTACAACCTACAGTGCCAAATATTTTGTCACAATCTGTATTAGTTTGCTTTTTTTGTTATTGCTGTGACAAATACCATAACCAAAAGTAACTTGGGTAGGGAAGTGTTTATTTCATCTTGAATGTTACAGTCCATCATTGAGGGAAGGAAGCCAGGGCAGGAACTCAAAACAGCTGTTCTGGTTAGTTTTTTGTTTGTTTTGTTTTGTTTTGTTGTCAACATGAAAGAAGCTAGAGTAATCTAAGAAGAAGGAACCACAACTGAGAAAATGCCTCTATAAGATTGGCATGTAGGCAAGTCTATGTTGAATATTCTTGTTTAATGACTGATGTGGGTGTTTCCAGCCTACTGTGGGCTGGCACTATCCTTGGGCAGGTCTTAGAGGGTACAAGAAAGCAACCTGAGCAAGCCATGGAGAGCAAGCCAGTAAGTAGAGTCCCTCTGTAGTGGTTTGAAAGAAAATGGCCCCCACAGGGAGTAGAACTCTTAGGAGATGTGGCTTTGTTGGAGTAGGTATGGCATGGTTGGAAGAAGTGTGTCACTGTGTGGGTAGCCTTTGAGGTCTCCTATGCTCAAGCTATGCCCAGTGTGGACACTCTTTACTTCCTGTTGCCTAAGGATCAAGATGTAGAACTCTTAGCTCCTTCTCCAGCACTATGTCTGCCAGTATGCCACCATGTATTACCATGATGATAATGGACTAAACCTCTGAAACTGTAAGCCATCCCAATTAAATGTTTTTCCTTATAAGAGTTGTAAGGTCATGGTATCTCTTCACAGCAATAAAACTCTAACTAAGAAACCCTCCATGACCTCTGTTTCAGTTCCTACCTCTAGGTTCCTGCCTTCAGTTCCTGACCTGACTTCCTGTTATGATGGACTATAAGCTGTAAAAGCTGAAATAAGCCTTTTCCTCCCCAATTTTCTTTCATTCATAGTTTTTATCACAGCAGTAGAAACCCAAAAGACACTAGTGTGAGAGCTAACTCCTTTCATTTATTTTTATTTAAGAGAAATTATTAAATTAACTAATAATTAATTTGTGCTAACCAATTGGTTGCTTTCTCTTGCCTATGGGTACCTGGGAACACACTTCAGAATACAGACAAAATCAAATTGTGCCCTCCTCTTCTTACTAGAACAACTTTGTTAAGGCCCTTATTGTCATTCCTTTTTCTTTCCTTATCATCTCACTCTAAAGCTCTCTTGTGCATAAAACAAAATAAGACTATTTTTTCCATAACAGTAGAAAGACTTTTGTTGTTCTTTTGTAATGACTTTTTACTTTGTTGTATTTCTCTTAAAGATACATGGAGAGATGACTTGGTACAAGACCTGGGTTCAGTTCCCAGCATTCATACAGCAGCTTACTGCAGGGAGCCGCCATTCTAAGATGGCGCCGACTTCCTGGTAGCCCAGCTGTAAACAACTCCATATTTGGCTATGCTCCTAGAACTACGTGTCCCAAGGCCCGCACATGCGCGTATATGGTAATTGACTCTATGTCCTCAGCCTATCCCGTGGCTCCCTGTGCTAGCATTCTGTCGGGATCCAATCACGGACTGACTCGTTTGCTTGAATCCTCATATAAGCAGCTGCAATTTAGTTCTCAGGGCCCCTCACCTCCAGCTCTCCCTTAATCAAGAGGCGCTCCAATAAAGTGTGATCTGAGAAGAATCCTCGAGTGGTGGTCGTTCTTCCTCGCTGGCCGAGGAGCTCGCCGCAGCTCACAACTATCTGTAACTCCAGCTACTGGAGATCTGATATCCTCTTCTGAGCTCTATGGGTATCAGGTATGCATATACATACATTCAATCAAAACATTCATATACATAAAATATAATAAATATTTCTAAAAGAGAGAAAAAGAAAGAAATACCATGAAGTTGAATAACTACAGTGGTGGAGAGGATCTGAGAGTTGTTGAGGGAAGGGAATGAATATGATCAAAATATAGTGAATGAAAACTTTTAATAAAAGTTTTTAAAGATATGAACTGAAGTATATTAATGCATATTTACTGAACAATAAAATAAATGTGTACAAAAATTGTCTTAATTATCTGTAGCTAGAGTTTTCCTGCCTGGCCTACAGTCAGGACAAATCTCTCTTACCCGCCAGCCCCACAGCCACTCAGACCCACCCAAGTAAACATGGAGACTTATATTACTTATAAACTGTTTGGTCTAATGGCTCAGGCTTCTTGATAACTGTTCTTACATCTTAAATTAACCCATTTCTATAAATCTATACCTTGCCACATGGCTCGTGGCTTAACAGTATCTTACATGTTGGTACCCATGGCTGGCAGCATCTCCTGACTCAGCCTTCCTGTTCCCAGAATTCTCTTCTCTGCATGTCCTGCCTATACTTCCTTCCTGGCTACTGGCCAATCTGTGTTTTATTTATTAACCAATCAGAGCAACACATTTAACATACTTTCTTATTCCTGCCTGGCCCACTGTAAGGACAAATCTCTCTCACCTGCCAGTCCCACAGCCACTTAGACCCAACCAAGTAAACATAAAGACTTATATTGTTTACAAACTGTATGGCCCAGCAGGCTTCTTGTTATCTAGTTCTTATATCTTAAATTAACCCATATCTATTAGTCTATAAGTTGCCACGTGGCTCATGGCTTACCGGTACCTTACATCTCGCTTTTCATTCATTGCAGCAGCTGGCAGCATCTGTCTCCCTCAGCCTTCCACTTCCCAGAATTCTTTTCTCTGCTTGTCCTGCCTATCCTTCCTGCCTGGCTACTGGCCAATCAGTGTTTTATTTATTAACCAATCAGAGCAACACATTTAACATACAAAACACCCCACAACAATTATCTTTGCCATTTGTGACTTAATTTTTCTTTTTAAAAAGTAATAATTTTATTTTCTTCCTTTTTAAAAGGGGCTGGCTTAAATTTCAGAGTTATAGTGCATTATGTTTATGATAAGAAGCATGGCAGCATGTAGGCTGACATGGTGCTGGAGAGGTAGCTGAAAGTTCTACATCTGCATCATTAGGCAGCATGAAGAGAGTGAGACTCTGGGCCTGACTTGGGCATCTGAAACCTCAAAACCCATCCCTTGTAACTTCCTCCAGCAAGGCCACACCTCCAATTATGCCACTCCCTATGATTCTATGGTGACCATTTTCATTCTAACAATCACACTGCACTCCCTGCCCCCTATAGGCTTGTAGCCATATCATAATGTAAAAATTCATTTAGTCTAACTTTAAAAGTCCCTGTAGACTTTGACAGTCTCAACCCTCTTTAAAAGTTCAAAGTTCAAAGTCTCTTCTGAGACTAATTGCAATCTCTTGTGTATAAACATGGTAAAATCACAATGGCATTGAATATACATTACCATTCCAAAAGGGAGGAAAGGGAGCATACCTGGACCAAAACAAGACCGAAAGTCAGCTGGGCAAACTCCAACCTCTGCATCTTCATGTTTGATGTCAAAGTGTTCTTCAGATGTCCAACTTCTTTCAAATTTGTTGACTGCAACACACTTCTTTCTCTTGAGCTAGTTCCACTCTATGTTAGCAACTTTCCTCAGCAGGTATTCCACAGCTCTGACATCTCCAACATCTTAGAGACTCCAAGGCAACCCAGGTTTCACCTTTTTAGCTTCAAGGAATGGCTTCTCTGCACCTCCATCCAGGGACACCCCTGACACATGTCTGGCCTCAGTGGCTTTTCTGAGTCACAGAGGGAAATTCTAGAACCCCTTTCTTGTATCCACGTGGCCAAAGCTACCAAGTTCTGCTTTTTGCTGGGGCTGGAACATGGGGTCCCCTCATTCAAATACATTTTCACCAGCCTTCTGTTTTTGATGATGTCCTTCACTGAGTAAGCTTGGCTGTCCTAAAACTTGCTCTGTAGACCAGGCTGGCCTTGAACTCTGAAATCAGTCTGCCTCTGCCTCCCCAGTGCTGGCATTAAAGGCATGTGCCACCACACTAGGCCCTAATCTTTTCTTTAATTCCTTTTCACAATTTGGAAGATTAGCTGGGTGGGGTCTTGCCCTGATGTCATCATTCCATGTATTCCATCTAGCATCAGGCTTTTCTTTCATCTTTTTATTGCCTTGAACACAGGATTGAGTTCCAATAAATTTCCTGATGCCCCCTTTCTCCTCAAACTGTACATGTTCTATTTTTCCTTGCTCACCTTGCTCCTTTTCATTATAGATCTGCATAAGACTGGCCATTAATAACCACATGATACAGTCAATGTCAGGCTGTTTTGAAATGTCCTCTGCCAAAGCTGTTAATTCAGAACTCTTCAATTTAGCCTCAGGCAGATATTGTGGACAAGGACAGAAAAGAGCCACGTTCTTCACCAAAATATCACAATGATGGTTTCCAGACCACATACTAATATTCTTTGCTGAAACCTCTTGAGCCAGTCCCTCACAGTTCAAACCACCCTCAGCACCACTGCCTTCCATGGTCCTACTAATTTGTCTCATTAAGCCCCACATAACGTGTTGAACTGTTTTTCTAATCCGAAGTCCCAAAGCACACATTGCTCCAAATAAAAGGATGGCCATGCCTATCATAATACCCTAGTCCCTGGTACCATAACTCCTGAGAATCACCATATGGGGACTCTGCAAGTGCAGAGCATTGAGTGATCTAAACTGCTGAGCCATCTCTCCAGACCCTATGAAGTTGATATTTTAAACAAGGTACTAGAACAGCTAACTATGGGAAATTAAAAGCTGTCTCTTTTGCAAGTGATTTAATAGTTTTTGATAGTATATAACTTTCCAAATTGAATTTTAGACCTTGTACCATATATGGGCCACTTCTTTAAAAACCGTTTATATAAAACTTTACCAAAAAAAAAAAAAACCCTTCTGTCATCTACTTCTCCTCTTGTCCTGCTTTGTTTTCTGTTTGCTTCCTTTCCTTGCCTCATTCATACTCGCCAATAAATTCATCGATGATTCTATGCAAGTTCTTGAGTCTTTGCACTAATTTATTATACAGCTTTGGCTCACTAATAAATTTGGGCCTAGTTGTACGTTTCCTTTATTGTCATTCCTAAATAGAAAAGTGTACTTAATTGAAAAGGTAATTATTAGAAATAATAACTGATGGCTCATTTCCCAAGGTTTCTTGAACTATCTTAGGTCCACCTAGAAATGAATAGAAACTACATATCTGCCATTAATGTCTGCTAGTTTGGCTAGGTCTGTTTATCCCAGCCTTGGTAAGTTATCCCCTACACAAATTAAAAATTTAAAGTGGAAAATTACTAACAGCCAAACTTTCATACAAGGTCATGAATCTGATAAGTTATCAAATAAATAGGAGGTAAGATATAGAGATATAACCACACACAGTTTTTGTAGAGAAAATGTCAAATATAATCAACAGAGAGAAAGATAAGAACATACCCCCATGATTACTCCAATAACATGAAAAGAATAGAAGTAGAAAGGGGTTCAAGGTTATTAAGATTGTTCTCTGCCTCATTCAGCATGCCTGCCATTCTAGGCTGACACCCAGCTTTGCAAGGTCATAAAATGAACTGCTTCACTTTCACTACTTATAGAAAGTGTATCTTTGATAGATTCATCTTTATCAATTAGGTTGTTTAAATTGTTTTATTATAACAGTCTATTAGCAAAAAAAAATGTATTGAAACCTTAAACTTGTTTATAAAGTTCACTTAAAGTTGTATTATGGGAAATTATATTGAGCTTTAGAATTTGGATAATTTGTTTAATTCCAACAGAGGAAATAATTTAAAAGTTGGCAAGTAATCCAAAATTGTGACTTGGAGACATAGAAGAATAAATAAAAACAGGTGGGTACTGGAGAAGACAAGAAATTAGAAAGAAGTAACAGAGTGCAAGGGTCAGTCTTCCATCCTACAGCCTCATGGTATATTGAAGATGGCCCATACTGTGTAGCTAGAACTCTGATAGAAAACCTGTAACATTTCTGTTCTAAAGATCCAGAAGACATAGTTCAGAAAAGTGAAGAGAACTGGAAATTGAGGTGATAATTAAAAGGAAAGATAGGAAGAGTTCACCAAATTTTCTCTATAAATGTTCTTCAATTTGATGGCTAATCTCTGAACCACAAATTAATACAGCTCAAAAATAAGAACTGAAAATTGAATGCTGCCACTTCATGATATTTAGACTATCTAATCTGAGACCAACACACAATATGTTTGACTCAAAACAAAACAAAACAACAACAATAACAAAGCCATATCAAAATCAGCTTTTTATGAGACATGGTCTCAGTATATATCCCTGGCTGTCCTAAAACTCATTATTTAGTTTAGGCTGACCTTGAAGTCACAGAGATCCTTGTGCCTCTGCCTCCATAGTGCTGGGATTAAAGGTGTGTGCCAAAGTGCCCAGCCTTCAAATCACTTCTATTTTAACGACAGATGATGTTCATAGGGATATCATGACAATTACTTTATACTTATGATTTTTAAAAATCTGTATTTTTCAAACTATTCATCATTCTCATTGTCTTCTTTCTTCCAATTCTGTATTATTGCCATTTCAAACCTCATTTCCCTTTAATGCTACTCTTTTAACTTCTATTAGGATAAGAAGTCCCTTAGTTTACAAAGAAAAAAAGAAGTTGCTGGGAAGGTTAAAAACCAAGGGGAATAGACACCAAGGATGCATTTATGTCACAGGAATCTTGGTTAAAGGGAACAGAGTTTGGATTCGATTCCCAGTCTCAATAGATTCTCTCTCTCTCTCTCTCTCTCTCTCTCTCTCTCTCTCTCTCTCTCTCTCTCTCTCTCTCTCTCTCTCTCTTAAATGATTACTCATTTTCTGGAAACACTCTGAGAAATAACATAAAATGTGTTTAACTGTCACAACATTGCAATTTATGCATTCTCAAGTAAGTCCCATTGTTTAAAAAACATGTACATGGAATTATTGTTTTCTGATGCTTTTTATTATGTTACAGTATCTCTTTGGGACATCATTTATTGAACTTACATTTTAATTCAGTCACATGGTAGAAACATATGTATTGAATATGATAATCTCTGAATACTCTGCTTTCTTCTTTTGCTTTCAATTCAAATTCAAAATATACATGTGGAATTTCCCCCTTTTTTTTCTCATTCAATGGCTACCCTACAGTTAAAAGGAAAGCCTGAAAAAGCACACCAGTGATGCTACACAGGTAATGTTTTCGCAGTTTTGAAAGATGGAATTCATTAATAACATGACCCCCTCTGTCTCTTTTCATTATGTCTTTCCACTGCTATTTTTGCGTGTTCGCAGCAGATCTTTGCATGACTTCTTAGATTATTTCTCACAGTTCTCAGAACAAAGAATAATTGTGCCCCAAGGCTGAAGGAACAATGACAGTTGTCCTTCCTTTGATTTAAAAGTGCATCATTGTTTCTACTCTGTGCATTTGCTCCCTTCCTGATTTGGTTCCAGAGTTTCTTATCATGTAAAATGTTTGTTTCCAAGTTACTGAAACACACATTGTAAAGAAGAGTTTTATTTATCTCATCAGTACAGATGCCAAATGCAAGTCATTCAACAATTCTGTGATAAAACATACTCAACACACAATGCTATTATAGTGTTCATGGAATTGATGTGTAACATGTTTACAAAAAGTACCTGTGTCAAAGGTCTCCACAAAATCCCTTACATTTGAAGATTCACCTGAAAGATTCACAGGACTCAGTACACAAGATTAAAGCTGAATATATTAAGAAGACACAGCTAGATCATAAAAGTAATAGTCTTAAGGAGAATGCGGGAGAATTCACGTACAGACCTTCATCTATATACACTCCTCTCCCTCTTCTTCCCTCCTTCCTCCCTCCCCTGCATCCTTCCCTCCACCGCCCCCTCCTATCTAGGAGGGATCATACAGAATATTATTGTCCTTCATCAACAAACACTCAGCAATCTTTGCAAGGTTATTCTGCTCAAGGAATCCCGGTATAAACAGTACCTTGGATTGGATTATTACTGATAGTTGAGAATGTACATATTCTCTACTTGTTATATAACAACATATCAGAATACCAAAAGACAAGCAAGATTTCCGTATTAAGAACAATGTTGAAGACAGGCAACTGGGGAAATGTCTCAGTGGGAAAAGGCACTTACTGCTGTGCTTGCTGTCACTGTCCTGAGGTCAATTCCGGAAACCCACAAGATAAACAAAGAGAACTGATTCCTGCAAGTTGCCCTCTGACCTCCAAATGTGAGCACTGGCATACACATCCCACTCCAAACCTTTCCCACAAAAATAAATAAATAAATGTAATAAAATTTTAAAAGAGCATTGTTTATACAGATTAGGTACAGGGAGCCACTTTAAAAAATTCTGGGAGTAGTGAGTTCCCACCTGCCATTCAAGAGGCAATCCTTACAAATACATTTCTTTTTAAAAAATAGTATCTTTGTTTATTCTTTGAAATATATTTTATTTTTGAAATTAAATATAATTAAATATAGTTGTATCGTTTCTCCCTTCCCTCTGTCCAATGTGTTTATTCCCTCTCTCATGTATTTATTGCCTCCCCTAACTCTCTCTCAAAATTCATGGCCCCTTTATCTTTAATTGTTGTGATATATATCATCTTTATTCTTTAATTGTTGTGATACATATGTATATATATATATATATATATGAATAAATGATATGGATAGCTAATTGAGGGGCTCTTCCCTAGGTAAGACTATTTTTCCCAATCTCAGCATCCTTTAGTTGCCTTTTCCTGACTTAGACTTAATCGGGTTATGGGATCAAGAAATGAGCAGTTTGAAAAGAAAAACTAAATTTCAACAGGTCTAATTGTGTAGCAAGTTAAACATATTTAATGGCAATATACTGTTCGCTTGGAAAAATGTAGAGAATTGAAGTATGTGCTACCACTATAAAATGATAAATATATAAAATGATAGGTTTGTTAATTAGCCAGATTTAATTTTTCTACAATGTGCATATATTTCCAAACACCATGGTGTGTGTATACACACACATATATGACAGAAACTTGTATTATCTGTGTTAATGCATAATTTCATATTTTATTACCACCTTCAGTTCTAGTTTGATTTTACTTGGCTTTAAGTGATTTCCTGTATCATGTAAAATTGATTTCATATCAATAATCTTTCTTAACTAAAAATAGATTTTCTGTTCTTTTACTAAGAGCCCCTTTCTCTGATAATATGCATTCTTAAATCTGCATTAAAATCTTTTCTTAATAAACTACAACTGTGCTTAATGAAAAAATGCATTTGCTAAGATTTCACTATTATTTTATGATGTAAGGTAAGCTCTTTAGCTTTCTGCATCCATGGGCATATATTTTAAGGAGCTAAAGTTTTGTATTTTTTTGTGCATTATTTATTACTTTTTGTAATATCAGTATTTTATCAAGAATTGACATTTTAAACCATGGTGTCTTTTCTGTCTTTTTAACATGTATTTTTTTTTATAATGGTGAATAAAAGTAGTGAGAGTAGATGTCTTATTCCTTTGCCAGGAAGAAAAGATTTAAACTTTCACCATGAATTATGATATTAGCATTAGTTTTTCCTATGATGCCATTTAGCATATTGAGGAGGTTCCCTTCTTTTCAGTTTTTCAAAAGTTGCTATTAGGAGTGGTCATTGCAATGTCAAAAACGTTTGTCTATGTGTATTGAGGTAAGAGTTTGTGGCTTTCATTTATTTATTTAAAGTGTTTTAATATTAAAATATTTTATAGACAAATTGTTTGTTGAAGTAAATATATAACCAAACCTTTATTTCTGTATGTTGTTGTAGTCCCATGCTTCTATGTAGTATATAAACATTTTTCCCATGTGAACTTATATAATCGTTAAAATAATACCATGGTATAGAAATTGCTATAATTTCAAGATGAGACACTGAAAGACTAAGTGACTTGCTCAAGCTTACAGTTTGGCAACAGCATAAGGGAGGTCCAAGCAGCTCTCAAAGAATGTATTTCAGAGTTACTGCTTGAAAATATCAAGAAAATCCATTTCTTTTGGTCTAAGAACTTCCAGAACAACCATAAAACAAAACAAAACAAAAACAGAAGGATATAGTCTCAGTGAAAAGGATGTCACTCTTTATCTAGGAAGGAGAAAGAGGGTAACGTTTCAATCCTTTTAAGCATAGTTTATTCTTCTCTACAGTGCCCAGGCAGATGTATTAGTTCAACACACCCTTGACCCCACTTCCCACATACACTCCCTGTTTGCTACATTGACTCACAGTAAGTTTGTGCACCATCTCACAGATTGAACAGCTTGTCAGCCTCATGTACAAATTCAGCTAAAGGAATAAAAATTCAGTATACCAAGACAGGTCTTACTTGCTGTGTGTATATTTAAAGTTAACTTGTACTTGCTATTTATATAGAAGATAAACTGGTTTTTCATAACTTCAGTTATAACGACAATAGTAGCAGATCTCTATACTGAGTTCCTAAGGCCAAAAAAAACTCTAAGTCACAATGATCTAGGCTCAAGGACTCTTCACAAGTGGGTGTGGGGGGTGCAGATAAGTAAAAGTTGAAGGTTAAACAGGCAAAAAAATCATTTCAATGTGACCATGTAGAAGTATAAGTCTAAGGACAGTCATGGATACAAAAATAGTAGATTTGAGCTTCCGTAGAAGAGGAAAGCAAAAAGATAAGCATTGAGGGGGCTTTCTTATCATAGTCTTATTGGTGCCAAGGATGTTATTGTAGCTAAGTTGAAATCTTCATTTCCTTCACAGAATGTTCATCCCCAAGTCCTGTGATCATGAAAGAGGATAATCTTTATTTTTCAGACTGTTTGTCTCTCAGACTCAGGTCCTTGGAATGTCAGAAATTTGAGGGAAAGAACTCACAGGGAAATAAAGAAAGAGTCAGTTAGGTTAATGATTGGACTTTCTTCAATTTGAAGGGCTTCCGTTGAGTGATGCCGTTGGAAATCTGAACAGAATGGAAAAGGTAACACACTCTTCAGTGCTTTTCACAAAGAGCAGAGGAGTGATTAAAATCAATTAGAATCTCTTGAGAGATAGTTTTCAAAATACAAATATTACTGCTGTGGGACATGAAGGATAACCCTAATTTGTTGTAGTATGAAAATATTCCCAGGGGTTTTCCATGATAAATATTCCCGTTCTAGAGAAAATTGTCTTACTTAATACTAGCAGACTATGCCTTGTTTAAATTCTGTATCCAGACCTCAAAAAATCACTAACAAAGGGTTGGGAGATGGCTCAGCAGGCAAGTATGCTCATTGAATAAGTATGAGGAACTGAGTTCAAGTCCTCAGAACCTACACAAGAAAAACTGAACATGGTCACATATCCCTTTAACTCCAGTTCCTGGGGGTGGAGAAGCAGAAAGAGCAGAGACAGGAGGATTGCTGGAGCTTACTAGCCACCAGCTTAACTCTAGATTCAGTGAGAGACCCTGAATCCCAGTGAGACTCCTTCAAGGGAAAAAGTAGAAAGTAATAGGGCAGGACACCCAATATTCTACCTTGGGCTCCACCTGCACGCAGACACAGGCATCCACATATACATATGTATATATAAAACAGAAACTTATACCACACACACACACAAAGTCACTAACATAGTGTTCCTATATAAAAAGTGACTCAGAATGTAACATTTCTATATTATACTGTTATCACCTTCAATTTATTGTATAATATTGATCTTACAGACAGATACTTAAAAAAATCAAAACTGTTTCATTTCTCTGCTTTAACCTACAAACACCCTTCTTTACAAAGGGAAATTATTTTACAATTACTGTAACCTGCATTGGAATGATCTAGAACACCTTGAAACACAGCATGCTTGGCCATACCACAGTTTTTGATTCAGTTAGCAGAGGTTGGGGCTCTAGCTTTTTCATGTATAACAACTGCCCAAGTAATGCTGGTGGTGGTACTTTAGGGATCATACTTGAAAGGCCACTACCTCTTTTCTGATTCTATGCAGAAGTTGCTGCAACAGGTCCACCCCTATTCACCTTGATATAATTCTTATCTAATAGATCTTAGCTTCATAGAATGCTTCTGCTATATTTTTTGGATGTATAGTTTTGACAGCAATACTCTTGTGCTGCCATTTCCTTAGCATGGTGCTCATAATGCATCCTTTTATCCTACCTTATAAATGAGAGATGAGGACATTGTTTTCCACTGTATGATTTTGATATTTACTAGACATTTTGGTAGCAGGAAACACACCTCAGCTCTGACTCTATGATTTTTATCCTCTCCTTTTTATTCTTTAAGTAAGCTCAAATACTTTGACCACCCACTTTCCTACTTTTACAGGCAAAATTTGGTTACTGTAAGACAGGAAAGCATTAAGACTCAAAAGCAAAGAAAGAAACCTCAGGCAGTTGGCTATAACAATTTTGAAAGGCAATTTTGAAAAGCATTCATCTTTTAAAGCAGGGGGAGTATTGTGGATGTTATTAGAAAGGTGCTTCAAAGCTCCAGCATATCCTTTTCTGGTTATTCAATCAAATATTAACCTAAGTACTTTTGTGAAGGAATTTAAAAAATATAGTTACAGTTAGAAACTGATTAACTTTAGAAGAATATCCTTAAGATTCAATTGAATAAGATGAGCCCAGAAAAAACAGAAGAGAAGGCAGCAAATTCCAGTAGGAAGATTCAAATAGCAGACAGAGCCAGAGGAGAGTTATGGTAGAATGTGAGGATGGAGAAATTCAAAGTGCTAGAGAAACACAACCTGCTATTACTGGCTTTAAAGATGAAAGGGACCACAAACCATGGAGTTCAAGCAGTCTCCAGAACTGGAGAATGATTTCTGGATAACACCCAACATAAGTAGGAACAAGGATCTCAAGCCTACAACAACATGGAACTGAATTTTGCTGACAGTCTGATTAAGCTGGGATGGAGAATAACTCATAAAATATCCAGAGAAATGTAAAAGACTGCCAGTACCTTGATTTCAGTTTTCTGCAACCCCAAACAGAGAAACTTGCTGACCTAATGTACAATTGTTTTCTTTTTCTTTTAATTTTTCAGTACCCAGAGTCAGGCCAGCAGTCTACCAATGACGTTTTTGTTTGTTTTTGGAGACAGGGTTTCTCTGTGTAGCCTTGGCTGTTCTAGAACTCACTCTGTAGACCAGGCTGGCCCTGAACTCACAGAGATCTGCCTGCCTCTGCCTCCTGAATGATGGGATTAAAGGCGTGTGCCATCAACACCTGAATTCCAATTGACATTTTATCTTCAGCCTCAACCAATGCTTTTGACCTACAGAACTATAATATAGTGAGTTTGTGTTTATAGCTGCAAATTTGTAGCATTTTCTTAGGATACTCATTGAAATCAAAAGGACAGTAGAAATAAAAATGAAACACATGTAGAAAGGTATTTTTGTACTTACATATGTTTAGGAATGTTGACAAGGTAAATAGAAGAAGAAGTCTAAGGGAGAACAAAACTTCAGTGTTCATGAATTAGACTACCATACCAAAAGACAAATTAAGAAGAGGCAACTGTGCACATTTGTTTAATATAATGTTGAGTATTTGGAATCTAGAGCCATGCATATGTTAGACAAACAATTTACCACTGATCCATGTTCCAAACTCTAGAAATGTATTGTGTGTCACATGAAAGCATCTAGAAATGAAGACACAGAACCCCCAAGGAGAATGGTGCATTTTATGCTTCTCTGCTGGATAAATGTGGAGAAACATGATTGAATGAAATAAGGGTATGGTTAAATGGATATAAGAGGGAGCAGGGGGCACTTAGCATGGCCTCTTGTGATTCTTCTTGGAACCCCTGTGTGACATTCCTTTCCTCTTGTTATAGAGTAAGTTCTTTTTAAAATGAGACTTATTTTCCGGACAAGGTCAACTAGGATTTATGACCTCATTCAGAATATCATAAAAAAGGGGAATTTTTTCTCGTTTCTAATATTACTTACTTGTGTTGTCTTATTTTTAGGCAACGTGTCCTAGATTCCATAAGGAGTCAAAATGTGGTGGAGCTGGATAAATAGCTCATGTTAGGAGTGCTTCCAAAGGACTCAAGTTCAGTTCCCAACACCTATGTAGAATCGCCCACAGCCATCTATAACTCCAGGTCCAGCAGATCATGTCTTCTTCTGTCATCCATGGATACCTATAACATGTGGCACACATTTACACAGACACACACATATACATACATTTTAAAAGGAGGGTGATCTTGAATATATGTAAAACATTCAAATGTTCAAGACAATAAGGCACTATGAATCCTTTCTAACACATTTTTTGGAGATATGGTCTTGTGTATCCCACGCTAGTTTGATATCATTATGTAGATGAAGATGACCTTGAACTTCTGATCATTGTTGCTGGAGGGCTTCTCTCCAGGTTCCACCAAGCCCCACAGTCCCACAATCCACATATAAAATAATCACGCAGATGCTAATATTACTTATAAACTGTATGGCCGTGGCAGGCTTCTTGCTAACTGTTCTTATATCTTAAATTAACCCATTTTTATGAATCTATACCTTGCCACGTGGCTGGTGGCTTACCGGCGTCTTTACATGCTGCTTGTCCTGGCAGTGGCTGCAGTGTCTCTCCTCCTTCTTCCTGTTTACCCAATTCTCCTCTCTCCTTGTCCCGCCTATACTTCCTGTCTGGTCACTGGCCATCAGTGTTTTATTTATATAGAGTGATATCCACAGCACTTCCCCTTTTCTTCTTTTTTTAAAAAGGAAGGTTTTAACTTTAACATGGTAAAATTACATATAACAAAACAATTATTGAGCAAGAATTACAGTTACAATATTAAAGAAGATGTCCTATCCATCTTATATTTGTGAGTTTAAGGTTTTATATCTAACTTATCTTTTGTCATAACTGAGGAAATTATAGCTACCTAGTCTTTAACCACATCAAAGACCTGAGAAGGAACATAATGGTACCTGAGAAATGGTAGATGGATGCAAGCAACTTTTGGGAATCTTGCAAGAGTAGACCAAGACAGCTGGCAGCCTGGACAGTCACCTAATGTTTCTCAGCATTGTTGGTGCATTCAAATTGGCTACAGGCCTAGAGTATATGACAGACCATTTTCATAAGCAGGAATTCTGAGAGACCATCTTACCCTGTCTTGGCAGAGTACAGTGGTTGCTTTCCTTGTGTCCCGCTTGTCCAGAAAGGACAGCATTGTATTCGTACTGTCAGCTGTTAAGGCAAGGGCAGTTCTTTGCCCAGTAGGCCATTTTGTACCAAGAAGATAAACTTTCAAATGGAAATGTCTTAGAAGCCCAATATTCTCTCTGGATCAAATTGGTGTAGCCAGGAGCAATTGTGTCTCACGCCAGGAACCCACCAGTGTTCAAACATGCGTTTTGCGGCGTCTAGCTGCCCGTATGAGACATGAAGCAGGAACCTGGTTTTGGCTCTGTTTAGAATTGGTTATTAAATATTATCAGGTTTAAGGTGGAAACTCGAGCTGTTGGGCACCATTTGTAGCTGGTGGGCTTCTCTCCAGGTTCCACCAAGCCCCACAGTCCCACAATCCACATATAAAATAATCACTCAGACGCTTATATTACTTACAAACTGTATGGCCATGGCAGGCTTCTTGCTAACTGTTCTTTTATCTTAAATTAACCCTTTTTTATAAATCTATACCTTGTCACGTGGCTGGTGGCTTACCGGCATCTTTACATGTTGCTTGTCCTGGTGGTGGCTGCAGTGTCTCTCCTCCTTCTTCCTGTTTCCCCAATTCTCCTCTCTCTTTTCCTGCCTATACTTCCTGCCTGGTCACTGGCCATCAGTGTTTTATTTATATAGAGTGATATCCACAGCAGATCATCTTGCCTCTACTTCCCAAATGCTGGGATTAGACACATGTGCCACCATATCCAGTTATATTTGGTGCTGGATGTCAAACCTTGGACTTTGTGTATGCTAATCAAGCACTATATTGAACCACATCCTCAGTTTCATAATAATCCATTTTGTTAGTTGGTTTTTTAAAAAAAAATGATTATTTTTAAAATTTATGGAATGTACTATGATCATATTCTTTCTCCTTCCAGATACCCACCCACCCAACTTCATGCCCTTTCTCACTCAATTTCTAATGAAACTTGTGATTAGCTAGCCGTTTCTTTCTTTTATTAGCACTATCTAATAAAATTGGATTTATGTCTTTCATGTAATTCAGAATTTCTTCTCTTGTCAAAGTAGCTCCCAAGTCTTGCAGGAGTGTCACTCTACTGCATTCTCTGTTGAGGATTTGGATTTTGTTATCTGAATGTCAGAAATTGAAAGACTATAGTCCAAAGACTGACTTTGCAGATGTGTCTGTTCTTTACTACCATTTCTAACCTTGGTTGTGTGAAATGCATGAGTATTTTGTGTCTCTCCTAGCATTGACTGAACCAAACTGGAGAAGGTACTACTGTGGTGGGAACAGCCTCTCAAGTGAAAAACATTTATTGAGAATTTCTTTGTTGTATGGTGAGCATAAATCATCTAGCATTCTGGATAATTAAATGCTGTAACTTAATCATACCAGGACAATGGACATAATGTATATTGTTCTTCCAAGTTAGTATGAATGTTTATCTTGGCTATATTCCAAGTGGCTATATTCCAGTGGCTTGGATAGTGGCAGGGAAAAGCATAGGCAACGCAAAAATCAGGGCCTTCTGGAGCTTACATTATACTAGGGATGTCCTACAGTAAACAACTAATGAAGAACAATGTGGTAAAATGTTAAAATACTGTTAAAGTGCTATGGGAAAAACAGAACATAGAAGAATTCCCTCATTTCTCTTCTCTCTGTCTCTGTCTCAGTCTGTCTCTCTGTCTCTGTCTCTGTGTGTGTGTGTGTGTGTGTGTGTGTGTGTGTGTGTCAATGTGAATTAAAATGTGCTCATTTTAAACAAAAGTCTCAATAATGTTACTCTTTTATTGAGGTGGACTCTCTGCTATGGGATGTCTTTTTGTATGCTGTGAATATGTGTTGCTCTGATTGGTTGATAAATAAAGCTGCATTGGCCTATACCAAGGCAGCTTAGTGGCAGGCAGGAAATCCAGGCAAGAAGAAGAAAGGGAAGAAGAAAGGCAGCATGAAGGGGAGATGCAAGGCAGCAGCCCAAGGAGCAACATGTAATGGGATGCAGGTAAAGCCACAGAACATGTGGCAAAACAAAGATTAGTAGAAACGGGTTAATTTAAGTTATAAGAGCTAGCTAGCAAGGAGCCTGAGCCATTAGGCCATACAGTTTGTAAATAATGTAAGCCTCAGTGTGTTTACTTGGGGCCAAGTAGCTGTGGGACATGGGTAGGAGAGATTTGACCCTATCTGCTGGGCTGGCCAGGACGGGAGAAACATCTGACTACAACTCTCTATATGCTTTCCAATCAGGTCCTTGAACATCTGGGCTCAGGTAGCCCTCCTGCTTCAGAGTCCCAAGTATCTAGGAATACAGGAAGTACCATCACACTGGGCAGAAATTGGGTTCTGAACAGAGATATGTAGAGGGCATGGTAAAAACAATATAGGAAAATCTTGGAGGAGAAAGTTTGAAACACAGAGGAGAGAAAAATACACAGGATCAGAAGAGGGAGTGTACATGCTGTCGGAATTGTTAGGGTCAGAGCCTGGGTCCTGGCAGACCTAACAAGCCAGACTTCAATTGGCCAATTAAAAAGACAAGTAATAGAAAGAAGCAGAAAAAAGGGTATTTTTAATGTGTCCACATTGGGAAGAAGAACAAAGATCCAGTGACCACACTTCCCCAAGTCCATCTTCGGGTTTCTGACACGAAGTTTACCTTTAAGTACAAGGAAATAACTATGCATCACTAAGTAGTCCCAGTCAAGGTATGGTTATGGCCATTGCTGAACCATCATTGTCTTGGCTATAGTCTTTAATGTAAAGTGGTATGACAAGTTGTCAGAATCATGAGAAATCTCTTCCAAGTAAAAAAGTTTCTGTTGCCCTGGTGTCAGGCTTCAGACTTTTCCTTCTCCCAGTAGATTACTGGAGGAATCTCATATTTTTCTTTTTAGATTTATGTGTATTCTATGTGTGACCATTTTGCTTGCATGTATATCTGTGCACCACATGTGTGTTCCATGCCCACAGAAGTCAGAAAAGGGCATCAGATTACCTGAAACTGGCATTATTAATGTGTAAGTGCTGGGAACTAAACCTGGGTCTTCTACAGGAGTAACAATGCTCTTAACCACTGAGCCATCTCTCCAGGCCCAAATTCCAGTTCTTTGGGGACCATTGTTTCAATAGTCTGATAAGCAAAGGGAAAGGCACAAGTATTTTTTCATAATAAGTTTCTTGATTCCAGGATAGTTACATACATATCTAGTGTGCCCCAGGTAACAGAAGGCAGGAGTAAGATCGAGGAGGGTTTTTGGGAGGCATTTTGAAGACTTTATCTTTGAGAGACAGAATGTAAGGAGGGTGAGATCACTGGAGTAGTAATGATTTGACTCTGGTTTCATCAGAATGCGCTGCAGCCACTCTGTTGAGAGTAGACTGTTGGGGTAAGAACAGAAGCAGGGAGACTGGTATCTTGTTCACTTGGAATAATAAAGTAACAAACCTCTCAAGAGAAGTCCTATGAAATATGGCACATGTCTCTATAAAACATTAGATGAATCCTGTGTCCATTGGGAGCCTACTCTCACCTGTCAAAAATGCTGTGAGTAGATAGCTATAGTTCATTGACACCAAAAATTAGAGTTAAATATGAGGCAAAGCTATGAATACATATATTTATGCTATAAATGTAAAGAAAATATCTTATCATGCCATAATGAGCATTTCACATTAAAACTGATCTTTGTGGGATGTTATCTGATAATAAAATCTATATATTTTCTCTGCCTCTAGCTCCTAGCTTAGAGCTCCTAAAAATATGTGCTGTTTCTTGACTGATAGGGGTCTTAGGTTTATACTTTGATTTTTTATTTTGTTTTTATTTTCATTTTCTAAAAAAAGACATTCATTTTTATTGTCTATGTCTAAGTGCTTTCCATGCATGTATGTATGTGTACCATGTGCATGCCTGCTGCCCACAGAGGCCAGAAGAGGTGTTAGATCTCCTGGACTTACAGCTCACTGTAAGCTGCCTTGTGAGTTCTGTAAACAGAATCTGGGTCCTCTGGAAGAGTAACAAGTGCGCCTAACAGCTGAACCACCTCTCCAGCCCTGCTATACTTGTTTTGATATTTTACCTTTCATAGTATTCCCCAACTTAACTCTACCAGTCTCTTAAGATTTCCTGGAGTATCATTTTCTAATAAAGTGAATCTTGGATGGATTATGAATTGGGACTGATCTTTCATGACTAGAAAGTTTGAAGTTTTCAGCTTCACCCATTCATCCTCTATGAAGAGGAGAAGGACTGGAATTCGAATTAATAATAGATAATGAAGCCTCTATAAAAATCCCTGGGGATTTTGGAGAACTTCTGACTTTCTCAACACATGAAGGCAGTTAAAAGGTGATGTACAAATCTCTGCTTCTACATAATTTGCTGTATTTATCGCTTCATATGACTCTTTCAATCAGTATCATTCATAACATCCTTTACAAGGACTCATTAACCATAAGCACAGTGGATAATTGTATCCTCTGATTTTTTTCAGTGATAACAGGAATAGAAGCAAAGTGCCCTCTCTGGCAGTAGCCTAAGAAGTTGCCTTCTCCCTTTGGGACAATCACTCAGGGATTCTTGGCTTCACTGAATAAAAGAATTTCAGATTGAGCCACTATGAAGCAGAACTGGATTTTATCAAAAGACCTTTTAAACATGGATCTTAAGTACAGGGTTAATATAAAGAGAGATGCTCTCAGAGAACAAATAAGATACACCCAAGCATGATTATGGATTTCTTAAGAGATGGTCACACTTATGTGTCTTTCTATATCTATCTCTCTTTATATGTTTTAGTAGCCTTAAATTCCATCTTTAAAGATTTTCAGAAGCCATTTTATGAAACAAAATCAAATCAAAGAGTGTAGTCTACAAATGTAGAAGGTCAGTTTTCCTTTGTAGACAAACTTGACTGTGCTAAATTGACAGATGAGAAATGAGTGCTAAAAGATGACGTTACATGTCATTCTGGCTCTAAGTAAGCACAGATGGGTCCCCTATGTCATATATTGTTCCTGTGGCATTTTTCCTTATGAATGATGTGTTAAACTGCTCAGCTCCATGACACTATCAGAAGGGAAGGCAAGCTGGATGTCAGAGTAAAGGAGCATCTCTTCTTTTGGTGATTTTCTTCCTATAGCTTTCTACCCTGCCTCAAGTGACCCAACAAACTACTGAACAGGAGGAAGAGGTTGTGGAATCCTGCAATTTATACCCAAATTGGACAGACATTGTTGATTTGTTGGGAAATTCACCACTTGTGATTGGCATTTGAAAAGCAGGAAACAAAATTGTGGAAACAGCTCTTCTTTGTGACTTGTTTGTTTGTTTTTTGAGATACAATTTCTCTGTGTAGCCCCAGATGTCCTGGAACTGGCTCTATAGACCAGGCTGGCCTTGAACTCAGAGGTCTGCCTGCTTCTGCCTTCTGGAGTGCTGGATTAAAGGCGTGTGCCACCAGCGTCTGGCTGGACATAGCCCTTACTATTGTGTCTGAATATTATGTCCAGGTAGACAGTGTCAGAAGTTCAATGATAAGCTATTCAGACAATGTTGGAGAATCAGCTAGTATGGGAGGAGGTGAGGAACTATACACATCTGAGTCATACAAATGTGCTGTGGTATTGTAAATGATGTGTTCTGAAAAGATGAAGAATATTGAGAATATAATAGGAAGAAATAGGTTATTCTGTTTCACATGGGTACTTATTTTTGAAATTGAAATTTTCACTGAACAGCTATATAAAATATACAAATATCTCAGTGTATTTGCTAAATTAAACCAAGCCAATAGTTCTGTGCCAAAATTGTTCTTTTGTTTTAACAAAAAGAAAAACATGACCTCTCATGCCGTCTTTTGAAGAGTGACAGAATGTGCTTGAGATAATAGGTAACCAAGTGAAAATACAGGAGACACAACACACACACACACACACACACACACACACACACACACACAAATTAGATGAAAATCAAAATGAAGTCTTTTCTTGAAGTGTGAATATCTGAGACATAAGCTAAATTAATGTCTGTAAGGATATTGTTGCAAATATAGCCTTGAAGCATCTTTATCACAGCAATTTAGAAAAGTGATCCCTACTTCTTAATCAGAAACAAAATATCCAAGCAAAAAGGAAGTTCATAATTAATGATTTTTAATGTCTGGCCTTTGTTCAATGTTAACAATATTCAATTCTTTCTGCTGTACTCATTTTTTTATTTTATAATTTAATTTAATTTTACGTATCAGCCACGGATTCCCTTGTCTTCTCACCTCCATCGCTCCCCCTCCCCGCAGCCCACACCCCATTCCCATCTCCTCTAGGGCAAGTACTCATTTTTTTAAATCTCATTTAAATAGTGACCAAAATACTATACTCTGGTTTCCTAAAGTAAGAGGTAAACTTAGGAGAAGCTTCACTGAAAGGCATCTCCTGCATTTTGTCATGCAGGCATTAAAGTGGAAAAATCATCTTGTTTTCTACAATAGGCATCTGCAACTGCAGATGTCAGTGGAATACTACACTTTTTACCTGAGGATTATCCATGCAAGATGAACATTTGTCCATGCTTTTCTGGGCCCAAACCACCAATTTGATCTTAATTTTATTCTCAAAATGTGGTCACATTAAATAAATCTCTTCTGCTTTCCTTTATTAATTTGGCTGAGATGATGTGACTTATCAAGGTTTAATTGGTTTCCTGAGGACAGGTAGCTGAATCTGGCTTGAGGCACAGGCTGTGACACCCCAAATTGAAAAACATAAATTATGCAGATAGTAAGATCTTCTTGTAATTGGTGATCTTTTAGGTTCAATAACATATGGTTCTTATAACAATACTGCTCTTAGTTGTGGGTTGAAGATAGACTTCAAAAGAGCAAGGATAAAACAAGGATATCAAGCAGATGATTAGAGTGATCCAGTCACCCTGGATTATATGGTAAAAAAGGAGATCAGACAGTGCATATAAAGTAAAGCAAGTAGTATTTTCTATATGATGCAAAGAAAGAAATATGAGAAGGATTCCTCTGAAGCTTCTGACTTTAGCAATGGGAAGAGTTTCATAAGTTGAGATGGGAACATGGGACATGGTAGAAGAGACTTTGGTGACCGTATCAAAAATTCACTTGTAGAAAACTTATTTTTCAATGTTTATTAACAGATGAGAAGGGAGAATATGTGTTTCAGAGGCTGAGTGATATATAGACGAAGTGCTAAGAACTATTAAATTCCTCTTTAAAGTTCCAAGGCTCTCTCAGGGCAGTTGAAGTTGGAAAGTAGCTGGCAGCAGGAAATTGGCCCCTTTGAGGTTTGTGGCAAGAATTTAAAGAGAGTCATCAGCGTAGCTGTAAGCGTTTTTCAACTAAAATTTGCAATAAGAAAACATGCAAAGCAAAAAAAAGGATATGATCAAGGTTATCAACAACAACAAAAACTACAGAAAACCTACAATCTCATGGAAACTGAATAATGCTCAACTGAATCACCAATGGGTTAAGGAAGAAATAAAGAACGAAATTAAAGACTTCCTAGATCAATGAAAATGAAGACACCACATACCCAAACTTATGGGACACTATGAAAGCAGTGCTAAGAGGGAAATTCATAGCACTAAATGCCCACATAAAGAAGTTGGAGAAATCCCACACTAGTGACTTAACAGCACACCTGAAAGCTCTAGAACAAGAAGAAGCAAAGTCTCCCAGGAAGAATAGACGCCAGGAAATTATCAAAGTGAGAGGTGAAATTAATAAATTGGAAACTAAGAGAATAATACAAAAAATTAATGAAACAAAGAGTTGGTTCTTTGAGAAAATCAACAAGATAGACAAGCCCTTATCCAAACTAACCAAAAGACAGAGAGAGAGAATCCAAATCAACAAAATCAGAAATGAAAAGGGGGACATAACAACAGACATTGAGGAAATCCAGAGAATTATCAGGTCATATTTCAAAAACCTCTACTCCACAAAACCGGAAAACCTAAAAGAAATGGACATTTTTCTGGATAGGTACCACATACCTAAGTTAAATCAAGACCAGATAAACTATTTAAATAGTCCAATAACCGCTAAGGAAATAGAATCAGTCATTAAAAGTCTCCCAACCAAAAAAAGCCCAGGACCAGATGGTTTCAGATCAGAATTCTACCAGATCTTCAAAGAAGAGTTAATACCAATACTCTCTAAATTGTTCCACATAATAGAAACAGAAGGAACATTACCAAACTCCTTCTATGAGGCTACAATTACCCTGATTCCTAAACCAAACAAGGATGCAACAAAGAAAGAGAACTACAGACCGATCTCCCTCATGAACATTGATGCAAAAATACTCAATAAAATACTGGCAAACAGACTCCAAGAACACATCAGAACAATTATCCACCATGACCAAGTAGGCTTCATCCCAGGGATTCAAGGGTGGTTCAACATATGAAAGTCCATCAATGTAATACACCATATAAACAAACTCAAAGAAAAAAACCACATGATCATCTCACTAGATGCAGAAAAGGCATTTGACAAAATCCAACACCCCTTCATGATAAAAGTCTTGGAGCGATCAGGAATACAGGGAACATACCTAAACATAATAAAGGCAATTTACAGCAAGCCAACAGCCAACATCAAATTAAGGAAGTACCTTCGAAAGAAAATTAGTCAAAGGAGTTGAAAATACATGTAAATAAATGAAGAAACACATACTGGAGATAGACATTTAAATACTTTTTACTGATGTACACACAGCACAAAAACTTTAAAGATGCCTAGTTTTGAACCAAAGGCTGAGGGCCCCCAACTGGATCAGGCCCTCTGAATAGGTGAGACAGTTGATTGGCTTGATATGTTTGGGAGGCATCTAGGCAGTGGTACCAGGTCCTGTGCTCATTGCATGAGTTGGCTGTTTGAAACCTGGGACTTATGCAGGGACGCTTGGCTCAATCTGGGAGGAGGGGACTGGACCTGCCAGAACTACCAGGTTGATCTCAGACCTGGGGGAGGCTTTGCCCTGGAGGAGGTGGGAATGGGGGGTGGGCTGGGGAAAGGGGAGCAGGCAGGAGGGGGGAGAACAAGGGAATCTGTGGCTGATATGTAGAACTGAATGGTATTGTAAAATAAAATAAAAGGAAAAAAAGAATGCTAAAAAAAAATAAAGGACATACAAATGGGGAAAAAAAGATGCCTAGTTTACGTGATTGTAGCTAAAGTAGTTCTATCCTGAATGTTAAAAGGAATGGTATTTCCTTTTAACAGGATTTCCTGAAAGTCAACCTGTTTGCAAAACACATAAGAATGATTATTTTTTGGAACTTCTTGTAAACCAAGTATTTCCTTGAGGTACTTGATGTTTATTACAAATTCATCTTAAAGATTAATTCTGGTGCTGGAAATTTGAAGAGTGATTATTGCCAATGTAAAATTGTTTTGTCCAAATTTAGGGCTTTTCTCTATGAAACAAGAATTGTGAAATAAGTTCATAGTATTTGTGGTCTTTCTCATAGTATCTGATGTGATATTCAGAATAAAATTCAGAAACGTTGAACCAATGCCACTCTTTTGCTTTGGCTATTAATACAAAAGATGTAGAAGGCAGGTATAAGGGAAATATTCAAGTTAATTAAACCATAGTTTTAGGAATTCTTTTTTTTTTTTTTTTTTTTTTTGGTTTTTCGAGACAGGGTTTCTCTGTGTAGCTTTGCGCCTTTCCTGGAGCTCACTTGGTAGCCCAGGCTGGCCTCGAACTCACAGAGATCCGCCTGGCTCTGCCTCCCGAGTGCTGGGATTAAAGGCGTGCGCCACCAACGCCCGGCAGTTTTAGGAATTCTTGACTGTAAAGTTATGTTATTAAACTTTGGGGTTGCAAGCTGTGCCTCAAGTCATGTCTGGCCGTTGTCAATATGCCAATTAAAAGACTGAAATTAAAAGTAAAAAAAAAAAAACGGAGATTTTTTGCCACTGTGTAAATTTATGAGAGGCACAGTAAAGCAACCAAAATGGCCAGTCCATGAGTGGTAAGGGAAAGTTTATTCCTAACTGCCAATGATGTCTTAGGGAAAGCAGAGAGATGTGAGACAGAAAAATCTCTACATTTATAAAGAGAAAGGGTATCTGAGGAAGGACGAGTGTGAGCTGAACCAGTCTGGAAGTTTTAGGTTAGAGGCAGGGATGAGAGGGGCCAGAATACTAGCATAGACTTTGAAATGTGTAATGGGCACTTGTGAGAAGGGACCTAGGAAGTATGGAGGTTATCATGAACTTCGATATGCTGATAGCTGTAGTGGGTATATGTAAATAGAGAGCCATATTTCTCCTTTTGGTGGAAGTAGGAAAAATTACTTCTTTGTGGGGGAAGGAAAACCTATTTCACAAGTTCCTGAGGGATGGTGACTGTTATCTAACCACCAGAAATTCTTCTACTTTTACAGTCCAGCTTGAGATGGGCCTAGACCAAATTTTGGAGCAAATTAGTGGGCCTGCCATTTAGTGGGGAATAAGATACCCTTTGGAAAGGACAAGTAAGACTTAGGGGGTTCACTGGATGTTTTTGGCTCCTTAGTTAATTGGCTTATTGAAGACAGGTGGCCAGACGTGGCGTTGGATATAGATTGTCATTTCCAATTTCAGTAACAGAGACTCTGGAGTTCAGTGGGCTCAATTGTTCTTCCAGTCTAGAGATAAATGCAGTCATTGGGATGTGTCCACTATTGAAAAATAACTTTCCTGTGTATATCAGCTAATTCCATAGTGAGGCCTTACTATTTGCTTTTTGTAGTGATTCTGGTTTTGTTTCTCTAAATCTGTCAGTATTGGTCCCAAATCTTCCAAATCAAGCTCAAATAAACAAACAAACAAATAACCACAATTCACTGTCAAATTTCAAAGCCTTATGCAACAAATGTAAAGACATGTCAGAGATCAGCATCAGCCTAGCAACTTACACTGACTATTGGACTCTGTATTCCTATTTGTATCAGAAATACAATGACGTATTTTTGCCCAAAGATATTTGAACATTGCATAATACATTGAGAGTTTTAACTCTATTGATTAACGCACAACACATTAATTTAGAGTAAGATTCCATTAGTTCTTCTGATGGCTCAGTTAACACTGTTAATTGATATTGAACAACAAGTCCCTTGAATATTTTTCACATTAATTGCTATCAAACTCAGTCTCCTGAATCTTGTACTAGTAATTAATCTTTTGGACTTTGGTGCTAAGCTCTTGCTTTCCCTTAGTAGGCCTCACCTTGTTGATTTTACCAATTCTTTCTACTCTACTGGGTACTTTAACAATTTTGATTTGACTTTCTGAGTTCTTAATCAATATTTCTGTGCAAAAAGCAGTTAATATAGTAGGTCTCAAACTACTGTCTATCTGAAAACTTGGATTTATGAAAAATTCTTAACATTTCTTAGTTGATTAAAGTGCTTTAAGTCCTCAGATTGTTTACGCAACAATGTGGCCATATGTTATCTTTCTGAGAGTCTGAACTTTTTGGCATATGACAGGTAGAAGTATCTATGTTGCCAACTCCATTAGGAAAAAAACCAAGATGAGCTTGATAGCACAGGAGGGTCAGGGGTTCAAGACCAGCTTTGGCTATGTAGTCAGTTGGTGGTCAACACGGGCTACTGAAAACAAACAAATACACAAACAACCCTCAATTGAGCCCTAAAGGACTTTTCCTGGATCAGAAATACTGTATGCACATACCTGCATTTCAGTCGGTGGGGAAGAGAATGCTCTACATCAGAAGCCTGAACGTGGATTCCAAGTTTCTCCACCTGTCTCTCCTCTTACGGTTTAGAAATATTAAAATACCTGTAATAAATCTTAACTCTGATTATAAGGACATAATGTCTCATGAGTCCTTTCTATGAATATTTTAAATAATTTCTAAATGTTGGCATGGCATTACAGACCCCAGAAACACAACCCAGCTTGAACACCTACAGATGTAAATTGCCTGTCCCAGCTATCAAGCAAGTGTGATAGTTTAAGAATGATTGTGATTTATAAGCTTCAATGTCTTCGTTTATGTAGAGTGATTAGTAGTCACTATATATGTTTGGTTAGAGTTTCCACTGTTCTTTAAAACAGTACTTTGTTTTTGTGTTTTTAAAGTGCTCATTACTCAGTTTCCTCTTGAAAAGAAGAGCCTTGGGGTTGGAGAGATGGCTCAGCCTATCCACTGATCAGATCACATACTGCTCTTGCAGAGGATTTAAATTCCATTCCCAGTACCTACACTGGACAGCACAACCACCTATAACACTAGGTCCAGAAAATCTGACCCCCTTATCGGGCCTCCTTGAGCACCAATCTCATGCACAGAACTCTCTCCCCCATGCACATACACAATGAAAAGGGAAAAGAAAATTGGTTGGGGAATTTTCAAAACAACAGATTCCATAGACATTGTCAACATCCCATAACAGACACACCCTCTGAGCAGAGAAAAAACATCTTCTTATCTCTAATTATGGACTGTTTCTAGCATACAAGTAATATAGAGACTAATATAAAACTTCACCAATGTAACACTACTAAGATATAGTCAGTGTTAACATTTTGTTAGTACTCCAGATATTTTAATTTTAATGATTTCCTTATGTTTTTTGTTTTGTTTTGTTTTGTTTTTGGCACAAGGCCTCATGTATCCCAGGCTTCAACTGGCTACATCGTCTAAACCTTCCTTGAAGTTGTGATTCTCCTGCCTTCATCTCCCAAATGCTGGGATCACAAGCATGCACTGCCATGCTTAGTGTAGCATTTTTATTTCCCAATAAACTAAATAATAGTTGTGAATTCCTACAATCCCAGCACTTGGAAGGCAAAGGCAGGAGAATCACAATATCAAGAACAGCTTGAACTATATAGCAAGACCCTGTGACATAAACCAAGGGCTGGGCACTATGGGATTCAGTATAAAGGTGCCCCAGAAACAAATGAAACAAAAACTACCACATTGTCCAGCTACTGTTATACATACCTGAAGGCATCTAAATCAGCATAAAGTAGAGATAACTGAATACACATGTTGGATAGCAATATTTACAATAACCTTGTTATTAAATCAGCCTAGATGTCCATGAGAAGAAAAACAGACACAGCAAATATTATATATATAATGGAATTGTATTCAGCCATAAAAGGAAAAATTTTTTATTTGCAGGAAAATGGATGACCCAGCAATCATCATATTAATATGCCAGTTTTACAAAAGCTAGTAGTTCATACTTTCTCATATGCAGGAGCTGTACATGTGTATAGATTATATATATATATATATATATATATATATATATATATATATATATATTACATTCATCTATTTTGTGTGTGTATACCACATGAGCTCTGTGGCTAAAACTCAGATCTCCAGGCTTGGTGAGAAGCAATATCTGCTAAGCAGCTTTGCTAGTCCCATAAAACATTAAAGTCAGCAACGGATGGTTTGGAAAAAGAAGGGAACCAGAGAGGGTAATAAATTGGAGTGAGTATGAAAAAAGTACATGATAGATACATATGAAAGTGTCATAATGAAATCCATTATTTTCTATTGCAAATACATTCTGATTTTGAAAATGTGCAATAATAAAAAAGAAATTAAGAATGTACCACCATCACTTTGTGCTGTATTAAAAAAATGATACCTTCATACTGTGAATGTGTGAATTATTAATATAGTCTGGGTTGCATATTTAAAAATCATATTAAAGATATAAAAAGTAAACAGTGGCTGAGGCTAGTATGCTGAAGATCTTTGATTTGTCCCTTGTCACTGAAAATAATAAAGAAAGATGAAATTGAATATTTTTAGAATAAAAACATTTTTACATGTTCTCTTCAATGACTCATCCAAATTGCGTCCGCCTCAGTGGTGGTCAAGACCTTTAGACATATCTGTTTATCAATCTTTCAGCATCCATTTAATGTAGAGTTGTTTGAAGTGTGTTTAATCTTTACTGAAGTGTTATTGTTGTGTTAAAATGTGGTTGTTTTCTATACTTTCCTCTACTGATAAGTAGTATTTTCTATGTAGATCATGAAGCCTCAGCATATATATTTTCTTTGATCTATATTATGCAATGTTACACTATACAACTCACTTTTAATATATATTTTATAGGCCAAGTACTATATTTCATAAATCAGAATTTCTTGAGACTGAGATGCAGCTTCAGCATGTTTAAGAACTAGCCACTATACAGGTAAATGGATAGGAGAGAATGAAGAAAAAAGGCAGCTAGATCAAGGCTTGCACATAAATTAGTTTATTGGGGACATGCAGATAGAAGCATGGTCAAGGGTAGAAGTAGAAGCCGTGGATCGCCATCATTTGTGTCAAGGGACAGAGGCCTATGGAATGGACAGGCTTCATACATGCCACAATGTACCTGGTTTTACTCAAGCTAATCTCAAAGATGTCAGTAGGTGCTGCTTGTAAAACTCCACAGAACACTCTAATAGTTTTATTTCTAGTATACTGGAAAGGTGTGGGAGACCAACTGACCAGGGTTGCTTAGGGGCATTCATAGCAGTTGCAACTTAAGATTCAGTTCAAGCTAGGATGCATTTGAACCATTGTACTCTCTTGCTTTTTTAGAAAACATTGAAAATATTCACGAGGCTTTCAATAGTAAATTGAGATAAATTTAAAGTTTATCTCACTCCAGCAGCACATGCTCATTCCAGCAGCACAGTTACTACAAAATACAAAGTTTGGAAATAAGTGAGTGGATACAATCACATGTAGCAGGAATCTTAACAGGTCATATTAATAAAATCAAACCTGAGGCCAGTTATTGGGGTGAATGCTGGAAGATCAGAGAAGCAGAACAAGCCACCGCTACTTCACCTTGTCATTTCCTCAGCTGATCCTCTTTCCTCAGACTGGAAGCCTCTGAGTCCTCAATCAGAATGAATCTCAGCTGAACTGCTGCTCGAAAGCCTGAAAACTTAACCAGGCCAAATGATTCTAGTTTCTGGTCCTCACGCCTTATATATCGTTCTGCCTTCTGCCATCACTCCCTGGGATTAAAGGCTCACTTCTTGGGATTAAAGGCATGTGTCATCATGCCTGGCTGTTTCCAATGTGGCCTTGAACTCACCGAGATCCAGAGAGATTTCTGCCTCTGGAATGTTAGGATTAAAGGCGTGTGCTACCACTGCCTATCCTCTATGCTTAATATTGTGGCTGTCCTGTTCTCTGACACCAGATAAGTTTATTAGTGTGCACAATATTTTGGGGAACACAATACCACCACTATCACAATTCTTTGCATGTATGAATTTCTCAAAGAATTATGAAAAGCATTTTTAAAAGTTCAGAAACAAGATTTTTATTGATTGGATAATTTTGGCTAAGTATTTGGCTAAGTGCTAAGGACTTAATCTATTTATAAAAAACATTTGTACTCAAATATTTTAATTTGAAAATACAACAGCAAACATTTATATCCACAGATAATGTTTTCTTAGAATACAAACACATTGATAGTTTTTTTTCCTTTTATTTTATTTTACAATACCATTCAGTTCTACATATCATTCATGGATTCCCTTGTTCTCCCCCCTCCATAGTTTTAAATATATTCTCTGGGATTATTTTTGCCCACAAGAGCTTTTAAGTAATGGTGAGATCATTGTCTTATAAGTGCTAAAATATTTAGTATCTGAAACTTTTCTACCTCTGATAAATATATATATATATACAATTACTTAAGTTATTTTTATTTTATTGCTTTTTAAATTAGATTTATTCTTTTTATTTAATTTGTTTTTTGAGATGGTGTTTCTCTGTGTCTCTGGCTGTTCTGGTTAGCCTCAAACTCCAAGATCTGCCTGTGTCTGTGTTCCCCATGCTGGGATTAAAAGCATGTGCCACTGTGCTCAGCTACTCATTTTTTTAAATGTGTGAGTGTTTCGTCTGAATATATGTATGTGCACCATATACATGACTGGTGGGCTTGGAGGTTAGAAAAGGGCATCATATTTCCTGGAACTAGAGTTACAGATGGCTGTGAGCCTCCATGTGGGTGCTGAGAATTAAAACTTGGTCCTCTGCAAGTAAACAAATGCTCTTAACCACTGAGCCAACTTTTCAGCCCCTAGTTAACCTATTCTTAACTTGAAAGGTTAAATTTGTATGAGTAAATTTTAAAGCAAAATTAGGCAATTATTTATCTTTTAGAACCATAATTTTTCTTTATGTTAATTGTATTAAAGTATATTGGGCCAGGCGGTGGTGGCGCATGCCTTTAATCCCAGCACTCGGGAGGCAGAGGCAGGCGGATCTTTGTGAGTTCGAGGCCAGACTGGTCTACAGAGCAAGATCCAGAAAAGGTACAAAGCTACACAGAGAAACCCTGTCTCGAAAACACCAAAAAAAAAAAAAGCATATTTGTTGTACAATTAATAGGTTTTTGGTAATATTTCTTATGGGTACATCAGGTATTTTTCTCTTATTTTCCTTCATTACCCTCTATTGTTCCCCTCCTCTCTTGTACTGTGGTGCTTCCTCTTCCCAAAGCTACTCCCTTTCTAGTTATGGTGTTTAGAAGAAAACTAGAATATGCATATAAAAAAAGTATACAGTATTTGCTTTTCTGCAATGGCTCAACACACATGGATTTGTTCCTTCAGTTAGTGTTTATCTTGGTAACTCTTTATACTTCCATTGGTCTTAAAGGCTAACTGCTAGACATAGTTAGCAGTTATTTACTTTCAGAGCTTGACATACACCACACCACACTTTCCTGGCTTTTAAGGATTCTGCTGAGAGGCCTGCTGTTAGACTGATATGTTTTCCTGTGTATGTGAAATATCAATTTTCTCACAAAGCTTTTTTATTTTTTGTTTTGCCTTTTTGACATCCAGACTATAATATGTCATGGGGGAGTTCTTCTCTGGTCACGTTGATTTGGATGTCTAAATATCTTTTGTGTTTTGATGTTCATGTCTCTAGATTTAGGAATCTTTTTCTTATAATTTCATTGGTTACATTTTCTATGTTGTTGGTTTATAGCTCATTTCTGTTCTTGGAACCAGAATATCTTAGGTTTGTTTTTTTAATCATGTCTCAGAATTCTTAAAATTGTCATCTTCCTTGTTATGATTCTTTATTCCTTTCTGGGTATAATATTTCCGCAACTTTGTCTTCTATGTCTGAAAACTCTTTTTTTTTCTACTTAATCAGGCATATTGGTGATGTGTTATTTATTTGATTTGTTGTGATTTGCATTTCTACCACTTCTTCTTTCTTCCAGAAGCTCAATTTCTGTATTGAATTTCTCATCCATGTTACTGATTTTCTTGTGTAAGGCCTGAATTGACTTCTTCACTTGATTCATTTACTTGTTTAAATCCCCTGTTGGAGTAATCAATTGTTTTTAAAATTAAACTTCTAAAATCCACTTCAGTTTCTTAGAATTTGGTCTTTAAAGAACTGAGAATTTTGTAAGAATTATGTTTCCTTGCCTTTTCATATTTTCTATGTTTTTGAGTTATGAGTTGCACATCTACTGAGGCACATGTGTCTTTCAGTTTTATGTAGAGGTCTTCATAATGAAGAGCCTTTACTCATAGTTCAATACTGAGCACCACTGAGAAAGAAGGATACAAATCACTGCAACAGCAACAACACTGAAATAAATCAGTTATACAAACACAATTAAAATCAGTTAAGTCCAATGACACTACCAATAAACATGAAAATTGACAAAATAATATATTTGTGATTTATGAGGCTCAAAATTATTTAAGGCAAAATTAGTAATAATGACTGAATGAAGTAAAGGAAGGGACAGGGTGATACCCTCTTCTGGGCTCCATATCCTGGCCTACAACTTTGGAAGAAGACTTTGCCTTTACCAGAGGCCAGGCAGGATCTAGAAACCCCAGGTAAGACACTGCCCACCACCTATTAAACCTCATTAAACCAGCCCAACAACCCCAGACTGCACCCCTTCCCTTGGGCTCCATACTAGGGCCCATAGCCCCAGCAGCTTTTCTTGACACCAGGCTGGTCCTAGAAACCTATTAGGATACAACCCACAGCCCACTAAATCTCTTTAAGCCCACCCAACAACCCCAGACTGCATCTCAACCCCTGGGCTCCATATCCTGATCCACAACTCTGGGAGAAGACTTCGGCTTTACTGGAGGCCAGGGCAGATCTAGGGTCCCCAGGCCTAAAAAAGCCCAATGAAGACACCCTACTAAACCTGAAGACTTGCTAGTCACTAGAACCCTTGGCCACTTAGGCCAGAAGAACAGAGAGGAAACAGAAATCAAGGAATAAAACACCCATTCAATGAAGATAAACACAAGAATCAACACCTAGACCCATATTCATCCCACATCCAGATGTCTAAACACCAGTATAAGAATACAATGAATAACCGAAAGGGTAATATAGCACCACCAGAATTCAGCTATCCAATAACAGCAAGACCTGAGCAATCCAATGCAGCTGAAGCACAAGAAAACAACCTTTAAAATAACATTATGAAGATGATAGAGGCCTTTAAAAAGGAAATGAAAAATCCCTTTAAAGAAATTGAGGGAAAGACAAAGAAAAGATGAAATCAACAAATCCCTAAAGGGATGCAAAGAAACCCAAGAAAAAAACAAATAAACAGGTGAGGGAAACAGTTCAAGACCTGATAATGGAAATAGAAGAAATAAAGTAAAAACAGAGGGAATCCTGGAAATGGAAAATCTGGCCACAGTCACTCTGATATCCAAACCACACAGAGACTCAACAAAGAAAAAGAATTGCAGACCAATTTTCCTCATGAATATCATTGCAAAAATACTCAATAAAATACTGGCAAACAGAATCCAAGAATACATCAAAAAGATTATCCACCATGATCAAGCAGGCTTCATCCCAGAAATGCAGGGATGGTTTCTGTCAATGTAATTCACAATATAAACAAATGGAAACAAAAAAATCCCACATGATCATCTTATTACATGCTGAAAAAGCCTTTGACAAAATCCAATACCCCTTCATGATAAAAGTGTTGGATATATCAGGGATACAAGGGACATACCTAAACATAATAAAAACCATATACAGCAAGCTGTTGCCAACCTCAAAGTAAATGGAGAGAAGCTCAAAACAATTCCACTAAAATCAGAAAGAATACAAGGCTGTCTGTCCACCCTCTACATACCTATTCAATATACTATTTGAAGTTCTAACTAGAGTAATAAGACAACTGAAGGAGATCAATTGGATACAAATTGGAAAGGAAGAATTCAAAGTATCTCACAGCAAACTCCCTGTTCCACTAACTCTTAAAATCTTTCTGTCCACTCTTCTGCAATATTCCCCAAGCCTTACAGTCAGGAGTGCTTTGTAGCTGTATCCATTGAAACTGCGCTCCACAATTCTGCAATTTGATTGGTTGTGGTTTTTGGTACTAGTCTCTGTTGCAAAGAGAAGCTTCTTTGATGAATGGTGATGACTACATTTACTTTGACTTCAGAATTTATGATGATGTGGTTTTAGTCTGAACTAAATGAGATTTTTTTTTCAATTCTACCACATGCATTAAAATTTACTAAAATTGTATTTTTGAAAGGGATTTAATTTCACTGCTGGACCATGTAACTCAGTGGTAGACCTCCTGACCAGAGTGCATACAATCTTAGGTTCAGTTCCTCATATAAATAAGTAAGTAAATAAATAAGTTTCCTTACAGTTGAGTAGAGTAATAAAAATAAATAACAAAAACACTATCAAGGGGAGGTTGCTCACTGTTTAAGAGCACTGGCTGTTCTTCTAGAGGGCCCCGGTTCAATTTTCAACACCTATGTGGTAGCTCGTAACCATCTGTAACTCCAATCCTAAGGGATCCACCACCATCTTCTGGAACCTCCTAAGTCACCAAGAGAGCACATGTTGCACATACATACATGCATGCAAAATACCCATAAACATAAAATTAATTAATTAATTAAAAATACTACCAAAACTAACCTTTACCAAATCTATCTAGGAGGTTAGTGAGTGACTGGATGCAGTTAATTTGGGATTTTTCTGTCTAGCAAGTCTCCCAGAATAATTTTTATATCTTAATGCATTCTAAACAACCAGCTAGAGTACAAATGACAAAAGATGTCTTCTTATTAAAGAGGAAGACACTTCCTACTTCTGTAGATATTATATAATAGCTTATCATTGAGAAGTCTCTATGTAGAAGAAATAAGAGGGTAACTAAGCTCTAGATGAAACAAATATCTCTCTTCCAATAAATAAATTTAGTGAATTCTTGAAATGGTGACAACTCTTATCTACTACACAAACTGAACTCTTGAGCAGATGACACAAAATAATGTGTAAAAAGTTCACAGTGCAGTTCATCAACTTGTCTGAGTGCACTTATACAAAATATCTGCACACAGTTATACACAAGTAGCCTTTTTTCTTAAAGACTGACATGGAGGGAGACCAGAATCTCAGGAATCCTAGGACCTAGGATTCTAAGTCAGCCCTCCAAATCAGATTAGACCTTGTTTACATGTGTTCTACAAATGCAGTAGTTGAGGGATTCCAGAAAGCAGCCCACTCAGGTTTTATATCCCTGTCTCTGTGAAATGTTAGGCTAAACATTAAAGGATTTCCTGTGTCTGGGGGCTGCAGGACAGCAGGAGCAGAGCCTGTGCAGCTCCTTCCCTCTGTCATAATGTTGCTTTTCCAGCACATGCTGAAATTAAGGAAGAACTGAATTGTTTCAAAATCACCTAGTTCTGTCTTGAATTTAAAAGACTTATTGTCCAGGGCATTTTTTTGCAGTTGAAGCACAAAATAAAAGAATTGGTGAGAAAAGGGGGTATAAACTTTGAATGGACACTGTGAAAGTATTTTTTTTCAAAGACAGAAAGTTTTTGTAAGTGGGACAACAATCTTAGAAGAATAAAGTTTCAAGGTCAAGGTAGTCTTAAACTTAGACTATCAATACATGACATTTGGAATAAAATATTTCCTTAGATTTTTAATACTAGTACCATCTGGCCAATGATAGTTATTTAGAGATAGTTATTTAGTTATTTAGAGATAGTTATTTAGTTATTTAGGTAGATATTTTTTTAGAGCTGCAGTCATAAGTGGACAGTTTACTTAAGTGCAGATCTCCAGTCTTGAAGCAGTCTGCAATGGCAATATTCACTAATTGACTGAGATCTTCTTTTGGCAACAGAAAAGCTCCTTTTAAGTTACCAACTCTAAGTGTTCTTCAGACTTTTAACTGTTTAAATTATGAGACCTGTGGTGGTTTGAATGAAAATGGCCCCCATAGGTTCATATGGAGTGACAATATTAGTAGGTGTGGCCTTGTCTGAGTAAATGTGGCCTTATTGGAGGAAGTGTGTCACTAGAGGGTGGGCTTTGAGGTTTCAAATGCTCAAACCAGGCCAGTCTCACTCTTTCTTCCTGGTGCTTCCTGATCCAGTTGTAGCACTTCCAGCTCCTTCTCTATCACCATGTCTGCCTGCATGCTGCCATGCTTCCACCATGATGATTAGGGACTAAACATCTGAAACTGCTGGACAGTTCCAATTAAATGCTTTCATTATTAAGAGTTACCATGGTCATGGTGTTCCTTCACAGTAATAGAAACACTAACTAAGGCAAGACCCGTCAGAGATGTTCTACATGCATAAATATAGACAATAACTCAATATCTTTGGAGAAATCCACTGATAGATATGAATTCATTTATTATGTGACCTTAGAGGCCCCAATGTCCTATTATCTGTTCACTGTCTTAAAACTGAAGAACTGGGAAAGTTAGTTGTAATAATTTATTTTGAGTAAAGAGGGCAGGGAGCCAAAGGAGTCAATGTTTAAAGCAGCAAAAGACAAATGTCTCAGTTCAATATGAGAGAATATATCTAATCTTTCTACATCCTTTGATTCAACTTGGGCCTGAAAAAGACAGGATGATGCCTGGCCACATTGCTAACTACAGATCTTCTTCACTGTGTCCATTGATTCAGATATTGATTTCTTCTAGAAACACACTCATACTCACAAATAATATTTTACAAGTTATCTGGGCATCCTTTGGCAGAGTCAACTTGAAGCACAAAATTAACCATCAAACATGTGTAAGTTATTTTGATACTCTAGTTTCACTATAATAATTCCAAATTATGAAAGTTTTCTTTATGAAACTGTTTTGATTGCATATGGTGGTAGGTTATTCTTGGGAATTTGTAGTTGTTTATAAAATAGTCTTTTTTCCATGTCTTCTGTACACATGCCTACTTCTCAATTGTAACTATTGCAGTTAAGATGACAGAAGGGTGGGAGGCTGCCATCCTGGGTATTGTCATGTCACTGGGAGCCAGAGTGTTTCTTTTGAAGGAAGAGATAATATATTCCCTCTAGTGTGGAGTTTTTTTTGCCATGCTGTGTCTCTTATAGCCTATGCAGTTTATCTTAGTTCATGACTTTGTAGAAAATAAAGACTGTCAAAGATATGGGTAACATAGATTTTCAAGACTACAAGGGCTTTAAAGACAATCTAACCATTCCACAAACACCACTTCTGACTCCTTCCTTAGCATCTTCATCTCAAATGGCCATTTGAATGCATCTTTCCCTTAGAAGAGCTGGCTCTATCTACTTGAGAATCTTAGGAAGAATGTTCAGGCATTGGCTTAATTAAATGTGACCAACATGTCTTGAAGATCTTTTATAAATTGCAAATCATGGTTGCAATTTAGGTCAGATTTTCATGGTCTATCATAAAACTAAAGATGGGAATGTGTCTTCTAGAGAATAACAGGAGTGAGACTTATAAATCTTTAATAAGTATCAGTTCTGACCAGTAAACACTGACCTATTGTGACTTTAATCTTGTCAATTTATTAGATTAAAAAGCATCTTAGAGACTATTAAAACATACTTTCACAGTGTGTCTGTAGGGTCATCTCAGGAGAGGATTAAATAAGCCTAGAAAACCTGACCTGAATGTGGTTAACATCATCTCATAGGTTGGATGCCCAGATGGTTTAAAAAACAGAAGAAGGTAGAACTGAGAGCTCTCATTAGCACTGACATTCTCTTTCTGCTTCCCAGTCATAAAGATTTTAGCTGTTTCACTCTGCCACACCTTATCCACCACAATTTACTTAAATATCTTAAACTGTGAGTCAAAAGAAACCTTTCCTCTGCTAATTTTTATGTGTTTTGTCACAGCAACAGAAAAGTAATTAAAATACCTATTGACACTTAACCACCAATCCATGCCTGTGGGATGTCCCATTTTGTCTATATAGAGAGGAGCAAACAGATGCTTAGAAAAGTTGTTAAGTGTTGCCCACAGATCTATGACAGAAGTCAGAAGTCACATGATCAGTGATTTTTCCCCTAAAATTGAAGCTGTATAAACATATACATAATTCTTTAGAGTTAACAGAATTCTTTCACATTTTATTTGCTTTAGATTTTCCATTCTGTGTGCTTAGGAGTCTGTTTCACATGTATCTTGTCAGCAATTGATTTTTGTAGCTTTCGTTAGAGAAAACATAGACAAACAATATTTGTTTTTTGAAAATCATTAACTTCTGAACATCATTGACATTGTAGAAACAACAGTCAAGTTTGGGCCTACATTCTACTTCCATAATTTTTTCTGGGCCAAAGAAAATTCTCTATCCAAGTTTCAGTAGAGAATCAGAGTGTCTGTCTAATCTTCTTAAGGTACCCTTAAAATGATTAGCAAGATACACAGGATAAATCACTCTTTTATCCCCTTCCTCTGTTCTCACTCAAGTCACAATGAAGTCAGGCAGACCCTAGAGCCAAGAGATCTGGCAACTAGAAGCCAGCAGCCTCAGTCAGTAAACTCAGATGTGGAGGGTGATTTTTCTTACAGTATGTTTCTAGTGGCTTCAGTATGAGAAAAGTGATCTGGAATGTTTGTATGAGGAGAGATAGTTTCAGTGTCTATCACTTAGAGGCCTCTGATTTGAAAGGATTCCCAATATTTCCGTGAATATGTCTTAACCAATTTAGGCAAGCAGAAAATGTATATCTTTTGGATTTCCTGTGTTCCTAAACATTTTTCTTTTTTCCCTTCAAGTAGTTTTATCTCCTAGAAGCAGTAACCTCTTCCCATTTCATCTTCTAACATGCTATGACTCTCCCAGCCATCCCCCTCCTAGACAAAGTCTCATGTTACACAGGCTATCCTCCAACTTGTTGTGTAGCTGAAGATGACCTTGAACTCTTTAATCTTCTTCCTTTACCTCCCAAGTGTGGGTACTATAGGTACAAGTCACCATAACTGGCATTTCCTGGTTTTCTTTTTATTGTTCTTTAAAAACTCTATTTTATGACTATAATAATTATCATATTTACTTTATAGAAAAATGGTTTTGTGTTTGCAAACCTGCTTTATCAGTGAGTTATAGCCCAGAGCTAGTCTTTTAAAATTTTAATTGTGGGATAAAATATAAATGGTTATAGGTACAGTGTTCTCCCCTTTTCTCTCCTCTATGTTTCACATCTAGAGAGACATACATAACCTCACTAATTTAACTGCCACTGATGAGCTGATAACTAACAGGCCTAAGAGGTTTTTTGATGACTCCAAGCTTTCTAAGTTCCTGTATTCATTGAATGGTGGGCACACACATGGAGATGAAACCAGGATTTTACTTCAACTGCTGCCATTCCTCACATTCTAACTACTTGGTTCCTGAAAAAGGACTTCCAAAAATCCTGCTGAATTCAAGTGTGGACCTGTTACTCCTGAATTGTCATTCCCAGATGCAGAACACTATCTTATGCTATGTATTTTCCATATCAGAGAATCCTTCATGCACTGCTCAGACCCATTGAACCACCAAGTCAAAGAGCTCTACCCATTCCATGAAATATCAGTTTTACTTGTCTTCTGAAATGTCACTCAAGTTCAGCCTGTCCTCCCCATTTATACTATCTTAAGGCCTAAGTTACCTCTTGTATGAGCTCCTTTGAGACCTATAAATGTGGTTTCCTAGCAGATAATTCTGGAACTATTCACCCAACACACAGCTGTATGGATCTCAGGAGAGGCCCACAAAAGTCATGGACCTAAGTGTAAACCAATAGGCCTTACTCTTGATTGCCAACCTGGAGTGGTTCCCTATCCTAGGTGAGGATGTCACTGTCTTGGGATCTTGGTCAAGTTTGTTTTCTACTCTTTCTAAAGAGTTAAAAAGCAAGAAAAATAATCTCCAATATAATAGGTGGCAGCGGGGAAAATCTCACACACAGTAGTCAGGATCATCAGGTGGAAAATATTTTTATCAAAGGTAAACTATACATACCACACAGCAAGGCACCTAGAGAGAAAGGTCCCCTGAAAAACAGAGGGATGAGTAGGGAAGCCAAAGCCCAGTCTTTCTTCTAAGTCTGGGGTTTTAAGGGTCTTTGGTAGGCTGGAATGAGGGTCTCTTCCTAATTTATGGTTGGTCATTTTAAGCAAAGAAGAATGTGAGTAGGTCACAATTTTGGGTAAACATTTCTAGGTCTGGACTTCAGCTTGTCAGAGTTGTCTACTGGAAAGGTGGGTGGAGGTTACTGGTGGGAAAAATCCCTGCCAGGCATTAGTCACACATCAGCAGAGTGAGGAAAAATCTGGAAGCTAGTTACCTTTTGAAATCTATCTGTGGTCCCATTTCCTTGTCTGTCTAACTTTTGGGGACCTGTCTAACTCTTAGGCCCTCATAGAGGCCTACGTTTCTCATTGGGGTACTATATCCTTCCCCTCAAGGCCTTACTCACCTGGCCAGGCTCATCCCTCCCCAGTTAGTTAAAAAAGAGTAGTATTTTTTCCAAATGTACTCAGCTATTTCTTCTGACTGACTTGTTTGTATTTGTCTCTGGCTGACCCCCTCTAATTCTGACCCCTTTCAGCACCCTTCAGCATCACCATCTTCTCATCATCATTTCAAATTCACACAGAGACCAAGGGAAGAATGTGGAATAAAAATGACTATGGTAAGACAACAGATAACTATGAAGGCAGGACTCAAATTCATTAGGCCCCTTACAAGGTAAAGGAACAAAAGTCTATTATTTCCAACTAGATAATTTAAATGATTGACATAAATGTTAGTAGTTTCTATTGCTGTGAGAAAATACCTAAGAAAATTAACTAAAAGAAAAAAAAAAGATGTGTTTGGGCTCATGTCAAAAGTTTTAATCCCTTCTCATTTAGCTCTGTGTTTTATAGGCAACCAGGAAAAGGAGGAGGGAGAAAGCTGTTATAAAGAACAAAATATCCCCTACAGGTGCATATCTCCAGAGACTTGCTTCTTCTAGTCATGTACTTCTTCCTCTTTAAATTTCTATCACCTCTCATTCAGTAAGCTCTAGATACATAAATAAATTGATCCTCATGATTCAATTACCCCCCCCCAAAGGCTCCATATCTGAGTAGTGCTACATTAAGGCCATGCTGTTAATACATGAGCTTTTGAAAGAAATTCCAGATGCAAGCCCAACAGTTAACAGATGCAAAATTTCTTTGAATATGACATAAATAATTTGTGTAATCAGTGAAGGATGAAAAGGAGAAAGGTGAAACTCCAATTGAGGCTCCATGAATTCTGGTCACTCAACAATAAAACATTTGAAAGATACCAAGTATATACAAAGAATCCAGAGTTCCTTCTTGTCATGTAAAAATCTATTAGCTTTAACTTTAGAGTTCCTGGTGAGTATTATTTACATTCCTTTTAATCTTATTAACAATTTAATTATTTTGCTATGTAGGTGGCACAATAAAATTGTTTCTTTGTTTCCTATAAATTCCATATTTTCGTAGCGAGGCTCATACTATGGACTTCAAGGGACATCATGATTTGCACAGAGAGTACAGAGGCACATATTTCAAGATTTGGACACTACGGATATAAATAAAAAACAAAAACACCCAAGTCTTTTTACAGGCTTACAATGATAAGATACACAGAGGAGAAGGCCCACACATCTAATGGTTTCTGCTACTAATAAAAGTTAAGCTCAATTGTTTCTAGTAATGATGAACGATATGTACAATGAAAATGTTACAATTTTGTATGCCACTAAGGTTACTAATTTATCAACTTTACCAAGTACAGAATCAGGAAAAAGTCAACCATGCTTTCCCTAGCTCCATGTTTTCCCCTGTTTTGTGACAAACAGCAAGGATAAGAAAATGGCTAATAGGCAAAGTCAGTGGGTGAGGCCTGGTATTTGGAAAATGAGGTTTACTCATATTAAATGTATAACAAAACAGTACTTAATTAAGAAAGCCTGGGAGTGGGAAGATGGCTCAGTCAGTAAAGTGCTTGCTAAGCAAACATCAGGACCTGAGTTGTGTGGCAGGCACTTCATCGACTAAGACATCTTACCAGTCTCATAGAACTGTTTTGATTTGAGAAAGACAGCCATATTGGCGAGCTAGAGCCACTGTGGAAGAGGGAATCTCAAATGAAGTACTGTCCCAATCAGATTAACCTGTGAGCATGGCTGTAAGGCATTATATTGATTAATGATTGGTGTAGAAGGGCCCAATCCACTTTGGGCAGTACCATCCCTGAGCAAGTGGTCCTGGACTATATAAGACAGCTATCTGAGTTTGTAAGTGAGCTAGAGAAAGAGCAGGTGAACAATATTCCTCTGTAGTTTCTGATTCAGTTCCAATTTGAGTTCCTGTCCTGGCTTCTCTCAATGATGACCTGGAAGCATATGACACAGTAAACTCTTTCCTCCTCAGGTTTCTTTTAGTTGTGGTGTTTATCACGGTAACATAAAAGCAACCTATGAAAGCATGCAATGTTTTAGCTTATATGTATACTAATTAGCTAATGATTATGTTCAATAAACTGGGTAAAATTGTTTTATCTGCAATTGAATTAGCCATGGTTCTCCAAAAGAAATGAACCAACAGAACATATGTAGATTTCTATCGAAATGGAATTGTTGGATTGCTATGTGACGAGGGCTAGGTAACTCAACAGTTGCCACCTGTCTCCATGCTGGAGTGGCACACAACTATTCAGTGCTGATGTACGAGAAATCCCTCAAATAGTTGCTGGTATTGAAGTCTGGTGGGAGCAGAAAAAAAAAGACATTCAGAAAGCAAGCCACTTGCAAGCATTTATACTCTGTCTTCCTCTGACTTCTTGCATCTGGGAGACTAGCCACCCTGTGCTAAAGAGGTGGCTTAGTGACTAGGCTAGGAGCATGTACAGCTCTTGTGAAGGACCCCAGTTCACTTCTCAGAGCCTACATCAGGCAGCTTACAGATACCTGTTTCTCAGGCTCCGAGGGATCCATTGTCTCTGGCCTCTGTGTGTACTGTGCATACATGGCTTTCACTCATCCATACACATAACTAAAAATAATAAAATTAAAATCTTAAAAAATATTTCTGAGGTCAGCATTTATGTATCTACAAGAAATTACCCACATTAGAGGCAGAAATTTCCACTCTAGGTACTGGCAGACATGTCAGTTCTTTCTAGAAACATCTCCATTCTCAGTCTGTTTCCCCATGTCCTATAAAGATGTACAATTTGCAGAGACAGTAGAGCAACAGTCAGGACGTAGGCGTGTGAAAGTTTAGCTGTAGGTTCCAGTCAGTTGAGCTAGGAAGATAAACCAGGGGGCAAAACTGGCTTTTGAAGTTCTTGTACCCATTTGGGGCCACAGGCCAGAGCTTCTGTGGGGACAATCTCTGCCTCTGGCAAGATAGTTCCCCAGGGCTTGGAACTAAAAAAATATATATATAATAAAAAATAATTCTGACTTCAAAGGAGCTCAGTTGTGTCCTTCAATGGAGCCTTGGCCTTGAATAAATTAGGCAAAAGCTTAATACTTGGAAAGACAGCTTTAGTTTTCTTATAAATAAAGCACCCTAACAAACAGGAAAAGTTAATCTTAATGTTTTTCTCATTTCCTGCAAAGTCTGCTTACTTCCAGGGAATATGCAGAACTTCATTCTGTTCTTGTTGTGCGGTTAAAGCTTTTTGTTTCTGATTTACAAACCATTGAGATGACATTTTCATATTCCTGTCCATACAGATTTTCAAATATTGATGAAAGGATCATAATGATTCACATTATTTTGGTCCACCCAGCAATAAAATGTACTTTATTCTTTTTTTATATGTGATTAAATCCAAAGAGATTAAGAAAAACTCACAGACTGCAGGAATGCTGGTACAGGATTGCATTCCTAGCTGTTGGGAAACACATGCAGAAAGACCTCGATCTCAAGGCATTTTGGTATACATAACAGGGGAAAAATAAAACGAAAAAGTGAGAAGAAATGGCTCAAGGTTGTGTCCTTTATTTGTAAATATATACATGGTAATTTCTTGTAGACATAAACGCTGACCTCAGAAATAATTTTTAAGATTGTATTTTTATTATTTTTAGTTATGTGTATGGATGAGTGAACGCCATGTATGCACAGTACACACAGAGGCCAGAGACACTGGATCCCTCGGAGCCTGAGAAACAGATGTCTGTATGCTGCCTGACATAGGTGCTGGGAAGTGAACCGGGGTCCTTCACAAGAGCTGTACATGCTCCTAGTCACTAAACCACAGCCCCCAGCACATTGTTCTTTTTTATTTTTAGAGCTATTATATCGTAGGTGGGAGATATGGCTCAGCAGTTAAGAGCACTTACTGATCATACAGAAGACAGGAAATCAATTCTCAGCACCCACATGGTGGTTTACAACTGCCTGTAACTCCAATTCCAGAGAGGATCTGATTCCCTCTTCTGACCTCCACAGACTTCTGCACATATATGGTACAAGCACATACTTATCCTCCAGCACACATATGCATATACATAAAATAAAGAGTTTGTATTTGTATTATTTATTTAGGTATATGTATATGTGTGTGTGTGTGTGTGTGTGTGTGTGTGTGTGTGTGTGTGTGTGTGTGTTCTTACGTGTGCCCACAGAGGACAAAAGTTCAGTTGGATCTCCTAGAGCTTGAGTTACAAGCAGTTTCCAACTGCCTAACATGGATGCTGGGCACTGAGCTTAAGTCCTCTGCAAGAGCATTATGTACTCTTACGTGCTAAGCCATCTCTCTAGCCTTCAGAAATATTTTGGATATCTAAGCTGAGAATAATAAAAACTCTTATATTTATATAAACAAACAATTCACACATACAAATTCTTGAATTCAACACTGACCTACTGACAGCCACATGAAGATAAAAATGAATGACCAAAAAATACTGATAAATGCATACTCATATCTTTTCTTAACCATTTCCTTTCTCCTTTTCATCTTTAGAAATGGCATTATACACCTTTCCTACTTATTAGAGTCTGTGGCATACATGAGGTAATGGACAGATAGTGAAGGAAGACACTAGTCACAGATTTAACCTACTCCATTTTTTCCTTCTCTAATTCTATTTCTACCTTTTAAATTTCTTCCTTCTGGGCCATTACCTCCTGCAGTTACTTTGGATTCCATAATTACATGAGTGAGTGATAAACATCTTTATGACAAGGAACTGATACTACCGCTCTGAGCAACCGCAAACTTTTGAGGACAGATCATTCCCCAAATAAATGCAATTACTCATAACATGGGGCTGTAATCTAGAGCACAAGTAATCTTCTCATGGGACAAGATGAGATTTCTCCCTTCAAGTGATCATAGATATAATATTCTTGGGAGAGTACCAGTGGAACAAGAACTGAGATATTGATCAATTAGACCAGTAGCCTCATCAAGATTACCTGCCCTGCCAGGTAAGCACACTTTAGGTTCTTCTTTAATTTTTCCTTTTCTTTAAACCCCCAGTGTTCCCATTAGCACCTTCAGGATAGATTTGTCATTGAATCTCTTTATTTGCTCTTACCAACTTTGCCATGTTTATTAATCTTCTTTCTCTGCTCCTCATGGCTATCTCTTTCACTGACATGTAAGAATAGGTGCCTTATCTGTTAGGACTCATAGAGATCAGGCTTTTGCTCTAAAACTCTGCTTATAGCAAGTAGATGGTGACATATTAAGGACAAAACTGAAGAAAAAAGTAAAAGCTCATTTGTTTCTCAAATATAATTGATAGTATGTTTCGGTCACATCAACTTGTTCTCTCAAGAGTTGGGTGATGTGACTATGTACCTATTCAACATGTTCACATGGCTATAGGAGATAAAAGACAGTTATAGACTGCCAAAAGCCCTCCTCCACACCACTGCAGTGACAACCTTGGTGTGTACTCTTAGCTTCTGAGGTTGCTGACATTTTCTACTAGATAATGGGTCACATTGCTTATTCAAAAGAATTGATTGCATCCCCAATTGCTCCTGCAGCTCTGAGTGCAACCTTCTGGCAATCACTATTTTGTAGTTCTAAACTGCCTCCACCAGAGTGCCTATGTTTGTGTAAAAGTGGCCAATGAGCTTTAGTTCAAGGTCAGCTTCAATGACCACATGAAGATGGTGCAGCCTCCCAATAACCACCACTTGGTGCTCATTGCCAGCTAAGAAGTACGCAAGTGAAAATTCGTGTTTATGTCTCTTCCTTGCCAGAAGATTTACAGAATATTAATACAAGGTTTGCTGGCTGACTTTCCTCCTTCACATACTGTCATGTTTGAACCATGATGCTCCAAGATGTCTGGCAATGGGAATCACCTATGGAGAGATAATTAGGTGCAGGAGTCAAGCTATGAGTAACTTTGAAAATGGGAAGTTCTGTTAGAAGAGAAAGCACCATTTAAGGCCTACAGAAATGCCTAAAAGGTGATACATACATCAAAATCAAAAGTGTTTTCCTCAAGATTAATCTGGCATTGATGACAAGCCAGAGGAGATAGTCTCTATATTGGTACAAAAATCACTAGTCACCTGCAGGGAGATGAAGTCTTACCTCTTTCTCTGTCTAAGTGCCTCCAGCATTAGCTGTACCTAAGTAGCCATTGGAGTAAAAGCACACATGGACTCACCCTGATAGCCATCACTTAGAAATCCAGATAGCCCATCTACTCTCCAGCAATAGCTTCATCTCAGAGATCTAGGAAGATACTTCCTATTGGGATAACAGAATCAGCAGTAGTGACAGCCAGTTACTTTCTTCTTATATCCTGCTCCCTCTGATAGAGGTCAAAATAGGCCCTTCGGCAGTCTTAGCTACAGCTTCAATGTGAGCAACAACTTTATCTATACATAGGTGGGCTTTAAATTGTAGAGTAATACTTCTTAGGCTTTAATATGCATACCTGGAGATCATAGTTTTTGAAATTTTATTTTTCAATATGGCGGTTTCTCAGAAAATTGGGAATCAATCTACTTCAAGACCCAGCTATACCACTCTTGGGCATATACCCAAAAGATACTCAATCCTACCAGAAGGACATTTGCTCAAAGATATTCATAGAAGCTTTATTTATAATAGTCAGGAACTGGAAACAATCTAGATGTTCCTAAACTGAAGAATGGATAAAGAAAATGTACATTTACACAATGGAGTATTACTCAGTTGTTTAAAAAATGACATCATGTAATTTTCAGGCAAATGGATGGAACTAGAAAAAACAAATCTTCAGCAAGGCAAGCCAGACCCAGAAAGACAAACATGGTATGTACTCACTTATAAGTGGATATTAGCTGTTAAGTAAAGGATAACCATGCTACAATCTACAGACCCAGAGAGGCTAAGTAACAAGGAGGGCTCTGTAGATGAATGAATGGATTTCCCTGGAAGGAGAAATAGAATAGATTTTGTGGGTGTATTGGGGGCAGGTGGGGATGGGAACAAGAGGGATCAGAAGGAGTAGGGAGGGACAGAGGAAGAGTACAGGCTGGATTTGACTGGAATTGAGGGGCACTTAGGGGGGCAATGTGGAAATCTAGTGCAGTGGAAGGTTCCTAGAACCTATGAGGGTCACCCTAATGAAGATTCCTAGTACTGGAAGATATGGATATTGAAGTGGCCAACTTCTAAAACCAGGCAAGGCTTCCAGTGGTGGGACTGGGACACCAACCAAGCCATGAAACCTTCAACCTACAATCTATCCTGCCTACAAAATGTGCTGGGGCAATGGTGGCTCAGAGTTTGTGGGAGTGCCAACCTATGACTAGTTTAGCTTGAAGCCCAACCCACAAGAAAAACCCACATGGAAGCTGTACAGATCAGAGACCTAGGGTAGAACCAAACATGAGGGGAGGTGTGTGTGTGTGTGTGTGTGTGTGTGTGTGTGTGTGTGTGTGTGTGTGTGTGTGTGTGTGTGTGAATTGGGAAGAGTTGGGGGAGGTGAAGTTGCAGGAGGATAAGTAAGTAAATAAATAAATAAAATACTTATTTTTTATTTTATGTGAATAAGCATTTTTCTGCACAGATGCATGCATACCTGGTGTCCATGAAGGTTAGAAGAGGGCATTGAATCCTTGGAAGTGGAGTTACAGATGGTTGTGAACCACCATATGGGTGCTGGAAACTGAACTCAGGTTCTGTGCAAGAGCAACAAGTACTCATAATCACTGAACAAGCTTTCCACTTCATTGAGATATGTTTAAATGCAGATTCTGGTTACATAAATCAGCATCACAAATTGAAGCTCTGTGTTTACTCAGTTAGAAGGTGATACATGTGAACCATCATGAAGTAGCAATAACATCGATAATTCTTTCTGTAATCCAAAAACTATGCACAAATTTCAATGGATAAGAACCTCTTTAGAAAGAAAAATTCACCTTATTCTATTCTAGAATAGCTAGATTACTAGGCATGCCAACTCAAGAACATTCACTACTTTCTCACTATGTACAAGCTCACATGTATCCAGATTCTGGTTAAAAATATAAACAAACGACAATCTAGTTAGTCTCCAATTATTGTCAACAAGGATTTGTATGAAGATTTTCATAACTCAGAGTCAACCTCATCCATCTATAGTATCTGGCAGAAAATCAGAGAACTTGTGTTATAAATAAGCTTTAATTGTGATGATGTATGTGAATCAGTCCTCAAGAAAAGCAAATTTTGTGTGATTCTTTGGAGTCTGAGTCTCCTCCTTTATGGATGTAGAAAGGGAAGAATATGAAAAAATATAGTTTGAATATTAAAAACCCCATGGCTATAAATAAAATTATAAAAAAATAGCAACAGTTATAAATGGGAATGCTTAAGGAACAAGTGGTAAGGAATGGCTACCTGAGGCCAGCATTAGATATATAAAAGTTAACATTCTGATTTTTCCGAAAGAGCCAAGTATCTGGCCTTTTTTTTAATGAGCCACTTAGTTTATCTGTTACTGCTTCTGATTTAAACATTTCAAACATTGTATTAAAAAAGCAATTTTCTGGTAGTTGGTAGATAGTGATAGATTCAGCATACACACAAAAAATGACACTTTAAAACTTCTTTATTAAAGATTTGTTTTTATTCATTTTTATGTTTATGAGTGTTTTGCCTGTGTGTAAATAAGTGTGCCATGTATGAATACACAGGGATGCAAAGAAGAATCTAAACAAAAGGCTTGCTAAGTTCCTACCAGTTTCATATCATGAGATTATTTCCTTATTGTCCAATCTGTATCATACCCTGTCATCAGATCTTAGTGCAAAATACGTAGATTTCTCTGTTCTTTTGGGTGTTCATGTTTGAAGCACACCATGTCACATAACAAGGACACTAAATAATTGGTATTCTTTTCTTTTAAGTCTTCCTTTTGCCCTGGACTCCTCAATTATGGACCTTGGAACAAATGAAGAAAAGAAGTGACTTCCACATAGTTCCTAGTAACACAAATGGTAGAGCAGAGACAACAGATTTACTCTGGACTCTACATATAAGAGCCTAGAAAAAGATGATATATCCAGTGAAAGAAGATCAACTCTCCTGAGTTTCCCCTTTTTAAAATTTAATTTTATTTTTTATTAAAAATACATTTTTTTCATACAATGTATCTGATCACAGTTTTCCTACCACATTTCCTCCCAGGTTTTCCCACCTCTGCACCCATCTAATGCCACAGCTTTTTTTCTCACACTCTTTGGAAAACAAAGAAGCAGTCTCAGTAAGGGTCTATACCCAATCACCTCAAAGTACATTAAACCACAGCTAGAATTCCCCTAAGCAGGCTTAAAAGGGGGTCAAGGAAGCCATTTTGGGCAGGCCCCAGCATACTGGTTTTTCTTGAGAATAAAGCTGCTTTCTGCAATTGCATATTGGATGTCTTCTGGTCATTTGGTGCAATCTAAGAACCCTACGTCCAGTAAGTCTTGTTTCCTTTTTTTTTTTTTAGGAATTATACTTGAGAAACACTCAGGAAAACTTCAGTAGACATTTAAAAAGCTAGACATTATTTAAGTTGTTTCAGATAATATAAAAATATGACTTACACCTGTAATCTTATCATTGGGAAGAAAGAGGCAGGAGGATTACTACAAGTCTGAGGCCTGATTTGGCACAGAGACTATATCTCAAAAAAAAAACAAAAAACCACAATTTAAAAAAAAGCACAGAAACAAATTAAAACCCACAGTTCCTCCCTCCTCCTCTACCTCCTCCTCCTCCTCCTCCTTCTCCTTTGCCTCCTTCCCTTCCCTTCCTCCTGCCTCTTTCTGTTTTTCTTTTTTCTTTGTTATGCTTAATACATACCCAGCAATCACTTTGCTGACAGTATCAAGGATCAGTGTCAGGGCTTTTTGCATGACAAGCAAGCACTTCATCGCTGAATAATATCACAAGCCCCCTGGAAATAGAGTTAATAGACAGTTATGCTGTCCCTTGTGGGAGCCGGGTGTTCTTTTGAAAATAGAAAAGTTTTATTCTCTTAGACTATTTACTTGTTTATAAAAAGAAATTGGTAAATGTGTTTTCTTTACTTTTAAAATAATCTACTTAGGAAAGAGGGATTTTGTGTTCTACCAGACTAATTTCCTGTGGTTTATGTTAACCTGCATCATATTCTTGATTATTTAACAGAACTTAGATTTTACTTTAATTATGTATAAACCCATATATTATTATTGTTGTTGTTGTTGCTGTTTTTTATTTTGTTTTTGTTTTAAGGCTGGGTGTGGTGATATTTTATTTGTACTCTAACAAATAAAGTTTGACTGGAGATCAGAGGATAAAGCCAGCCACTATATTAAATATAGAGGTCAGGCTGTGGTAGCACACTCCTTTAATCCTAGCATTCAGAAGGCAGAGATTCATCTTCATCTCTGTGAGTTCAAGGCCACACTGGGAATAGAGCAAGACTTGGTGGCACTTGCCTTCAATCCCAGCACTAGTTAACCATAGAGGTCTAGGGGTCTGTACAGACAGACAGGAAGTAATAGTGCTGGACTGAAAGAGGAAGTGATATAGCTGGGTGGAGAGAAGAAGTAAGAGGGCATAGAAAGATATATAGGCATGAATATACAGAAAGTAGCTCTTTCTTGGCTGAGGATTTCCTAGCAGTAAGAACGTGGCTGGCTTATTTCTGCTTCTCTGATCTTTCAGCTTTCACACAAATATCTAGCTCCAGGTTTTCTATTAATAGGACCGTTTAGCGATTTATGTTACAGCTGGGTTTCTTCATGCCCTAGAACTCATAACATAGACCAGGCAGGCCTGGAACCCACAGAGATCTGCCTCTGTCTGCCTCTCAAGCTGAGATTAAAGGTGTGTGTCACTATATCTGGCTCATTTACTAATTTTTAAAATATACCTTTAGATATTTATGACAAATCTCTTGGCCCCTCTCTCTTTCACAGAGACAGGGTCTCTCTATTATGTAGCTCTGGCTGTCCCAGAACTCACTTTGTATACCAAGCTGGTCTTGAACTCACAGAGATTCACCTATCTCTGTCTCCAGAGTACTAAGATTAAAGGCCACTATGCCTGGCTGATACAAATTTCATAAATCAAATTCTAAATTAAATATTTTTATATCAAATTGATTTGGAGAGCATGTATCTGGCCCCTGGAATATCTCAAAATAATTTCTTCTTTCTTCTTTTTATGGATGAGATGTTAAATAAATTAGATTTTTTTGACAAACTGCATTATATGGGAAGCCTCATCAAATAATGAGTGATGCAAAACTTTCATTGAGTTATATATTTGGATTTATTATTAATGTATTCCAGAAATTCTGTGAAAATCCTGGCAGCATACAGTGTCTGATATGTTATAAGCCTTAAAGTGTTATTTTAAAATATCACATGTTGCATAAATAATAACTATATTTACTTATCAGTTACATCCTTATTATTAGGAAAAAGAGGAAGAAGAAGGGAGCCTTACACCCAAGCTATAAATATTATACTGAATATTGCTGATGATGAATCCTTGGCCTGACTTCTTAGGCTCTATGTCTTTGATGAAATTTCAAAAATCCAACCTGAAGGCAAGATACATCCATGAATACCTACTGTCCAGTACTCAAAAAGCTGAAGCAGGAAGATTGTGTTAGACAACAACCTAGTCTATATGGCACACACTATGTCATCTTGAGTAACACATAGAGATCTTGTTTCAAAAACTTAAAAAATAAAAATAAATTCTGAGATTCCTCACTAAAAGGGCCACCAAATTTAAAAAAGAGTCTTTGTGATCCATCACTATGTTTGCTGTTTTTATGTATAGTTAGTCATATATAATGAAGATGTGTGTTTTTTTTTTTTACAAACAAATTAGAGTTGTATTGTTTATCTTTGAAATGACATGACCTCAGGGGGGAAAATCTTGTTTTGTAGAAACACATTTTTCTCCACCATTGTTATTGGATTCTTTGTTTATCCAGAATTTGAGGGGAAGAAAAGTGAAATTGCAATGTATTAAAATTTGTGGAAGAAAGCTAAAGTAACACCTAGAGAGAAGTTGATGGCTGTAAGAACATATGAGAAAAACAATTATTTCTAATCAGTAGCTTTCTGTCTAAAGGAAGAAAGGGTGGGGGGAAGCAAATGAAAGCCAAATAGAGTAGAAAGGAGGATATAATGCAAATCCAGGCAAAAAATAAATGGAACTAAACAAAATGAACACACTCCAATTGGGTCTTGGTAAAAAGCAAAAAAAAAAAAATGATAACATTTAGCAACATATAAATCAAATTAAAGATTAATAGAAAAATAACACAATTAAAATGTATAAAGGCTCTGAATATACATTTCTTTAAAGACATGCAGATGTATGTTTGACATGAAGAAATTCTTTTTTTGTGTGTTTGTTTGTTTTGTAGTCCCAGCTGGCTTTGAATTATTTTTTGACTATCTTATCATTGCTCCTCTAGGGATGATTAATTATTATCAAAATAGTTACTTAAGTGATTATTAAGAATGTAAGCAGGAACTAAGTAGATGACTAAATGGTAAAATTGCTTGCAGTATAAATATGTGGACTAGACTACAAATCCCCAGAAACCATGTAAATATCTAAATGTCAGGTGTGCATGGTGGTCCTCCTGTTATTCCAGCCTTAAAGGCTGAGACAGAAGATCCCAGAGCACACTGGCTAGCAAGACTAGCCACATCCTTGAGCTCAGAGCTTGACAGAGAGAACTTACCATGATGAATTAGGTGGCATGAACACCTAATATTTGCCTGGATTTATTATTAACATACTTCAGAACAACATGTTAAAATCCTGGAATATACTATACCTGATATAATGCTACAAATCTATGGCTATTTGCAGATGATATGATAGTATATATAAGTGACCCCCAAAAAATTCTATCAGGAAACACCTACAGCTGATAAACACGTTTAGTGAAGTGCCTGGATACATGATTAATTTAAGAAAAGCAGTAGCCCTCCTGTATACAAATGACAAACACGCTGAGAAAAAAATCAGGGAAGCAACACCTTTCACAATAACCACAAATAATATAAAGTGTCTTGGGAAACTCTAATCAAGCAAGTGAAAGACTTCCATGGTAAAAAAAATTAAAGCTTTTGAAAAAGAAATTGAAGAAGATGGAAAGCTCTCCCATGCTTGTGGATTGGTAGAATTAACATAGTAAAAATGACCATCTTACCAAAAGCAATCTACAGATTCAATGCAATCTCCATCAAAATTGCATCACAATTCTTTACAGACTTTGGAAGGACATTACTCAACTTCTATGGAAAAATAGAACAACAACAAAAGAAAAACCCAGGAGAGCTAAAACAGTCCTTTACAATAAAAGAACTTCCAGAGGTATCACCATCCCTGATTTCAAGATGTTCTACAGAGCTCTAGTAATAAAAAACACATGATGCTGGCATCAAAACAGACACATTGATCAACAGAATTGAAGACCAGGAGGTAAATCCACCCACTTATGGGCACCTGGTATTTGGTAAAGAAGTCAGAAATACACAATGGAATAAAGAAAGTATTTTCTCAACAAATGATACTGGCCTAACTGAATGTTAACCTGCAGAAGAGTGCAAATAAATCCATACCTATCATCCTGCACAAAACTCAAGTCCAAGTGAATAAAAGACCTTTACATAAAACCAGATACCCTGAACCCATTAGAAGAGAAAGTGGGGAATAGCCTTGAATGCATAGGCACAGGAGACAACTTCCTGAACAGAACACTGATAGTGCAGGCACCAAGATAATCAATTAATAAATGGGACCTCATGAAACTGAAAAGCTTTTGTAAGACTCTGTTGGGAGTGTAAACTTGTACAGCCACTATGGAAATCAATATGGTGGTTCCTCAGAAAGCTTGGAATCCATCTACCTCAGAATACAGCTATAACACTCTTGGGCATAGACTCAAAGGACACTCTACCCTACCACAAGGACACATACTCAACTGTGTCCACTGCTGCTCTATTCATAAAAGCCAGAAACTGAAAAAAAAAAAACCAAACCTAGAAGTCTTAGTGTGGGTTTCATTGCTGTGAAGAGATACCATGACCATAGCTCTTATAAAGTAAAACATTTAATTGGGGCTGGTCTACAATTTCAGAGGTTTAGTATGTTATCATCATGGTGAGAAGCATGGTGGCATGCAGGCAGACATGGTGCTGGAGAAATAGCTGAGAATTCTACAACTGGATCCACAGGCAGCTGGAAGGGATAGAGACACAAAAGGCCTGGCTGGAGCTTCCAAGCTCTCAAAGCCCATTTCCAGTGACACACTTTCTCCAATAAACCATACCTATTTCAGCAATACCTCCTAATTGTGCCAGTCCCTATAGACCTATGGGGGCCATTTTCATTCAAATCAAAACACTAGATGTCCCTCGACCATTTTATTCATAATAGCCAAAACCTGGAAACAACCTAGATGCCCCTCAACTGAAGAGTGGATAAGGAAAATGTGGTACATTTATACAATGGAGTATTACTTAGCTGTTTAAAAATGACACCATGAAATTTGCAGGAAAATGGATGGAACAAGAAAAAAATCATTGTGAGCAAGGCAACCCAGACCCAGAAAGACAAACATGATATGTACTCACATATAAGTGGATATTAGCTAGTTAAGTATAGGATAATCATGCCATAATCCATAGACCCAGAGAAGTTAAGTAACAAGGAGGTCTTTAAGGGGTATGTATGGCTTTCCCTAGGAAGAGGAAATATACATTTTTTCAGGTGGACTGGGAGCAGGTGGGGATGGGAACATGAAGGATCAGCCAGGTGGGGGCAGGATGGACTGGAACTGTGGGGTATTTGGGGAGGCAATGTGGAAACCTAGTGCAGTGGAAACTCCCTAGAATCTATGAGGGTGACCCTAATGAAGACTCCTAGCAATGAGGAATACGGAGCTTGAACTGGTCATCTGTAACCAGGCAAGGCTTGCAGCGGTGGAACTGTGAAACCACTCCAGCTACAAAATCTTTGACTTACAACTTGCCCTCCCAAGCCGGGCGGTGGTGGCGCACGCCTTTTATCCCAGCACTCGGGAGGCAGAGGCAGGCGGATCTTTGTGAGTTCGAGGCCAGCCTGGGCTACCAAGTGAGTTCCAGGAAAGGCGCAAAGCTACACAGAGAAACCCTGTCTCGAAAAAAAAAAAAAAAACAACTTGCCCTCCCTGCATGATGTGCTGATGTGCTGGGCTGAAGGTGGCATACCACTTGTAGGAGTGGCCAACCAATAACTGATCCAACTTCAGGCCTAAGTTACAAGATGAGGCCCACACATGATACTGCCTGCATGGCCTGGAACCAGAGGCTGGATTGCCCAGAGAACTAGGATAGAACCAAACATGACTGGCCAGAACAAAAGAAAATCAGTGAAGTGATTCCTCAAGATATTCTGCTATACTCATGGATCAGTCTAGAACAATTATCATCAAAGAGTCTTCTTCTGGCAACTGATAGGAGCAGATGCAGAGACCCACAGCCAAACATTAGGTGAAGAGGAGGTGGAAAGATTGTAGGAGCCAGAGTGGTTGAGGACAATTGGAGAACACGGCCCACAGAGTCAAATAACAGGGCTCATAAGGGCTCACAGAGACTGAAGTGGTAATCACAGACCCTGTGTAGGTCTGTCCTAGGTCTTCTGCATGTACATTATGGCTGTGCAGCTTGATCTTCTTGTTGGACTCCTAACAGTGGGAGTGAGGAGTGTCTCTGACTCTTTTGCCTGTAATTGAGACCCTTTTGCCTGTAATTGAGAACTTCTATTGGGTTGTCTCATCCAGCCTTAATATGAATGTTTGTCCCTTGTATTATTGTAACTTGTTATGTACTGCTTGGTTAATATTTCTTGGAGACCTGCTCTTTTCTGAAGGGAAACAGAGGAGGAGTGGATCTGAGGGAGAGGCAAACTGAGGTGGAGACAGGGAGGAGTTGAGTGAGTGGAAACTGTAGTCAGGATGTAATATATGAGAGAAGAAGAAATAATAATAATAACATTGTAAATATACACCTATACACCATATACATGGGAATGGAAAATGTAAAAATGTGTAAACATACATGTTTATGAGAATACTGAAAAACCGGAATCCTCAAAGTAGGTCTGCATCTTATTAGGGATGAGGATGAAGCTTGAGGATGAGGATATCAAATCTAGCCTAGCCTACAAATTGAGTTCAAGGCCAACCTGGAAATCTTATCACTCAAGTGAAGTGTCTAACATGTACAAGATATTTTATTAAAGTTGTATTTGTTTTTCTTTAATATTTCAATTATTTGATAATTTTGTATAATGTTTTGATCATATTCACCCCATTTCCCTCAACTCTTCCCAGATCCACCCATTCCCCACCCACCTAACTTCATGTTCTTTTTTTTTTTTTTTGCTTCTCCTAAATAATCCATTGATTCTAACCTGTGTTGCCCATATATGTGAAGAAGCATTTTATTTGGCCAAGAAATGATATAACAGTGATATAGTTTAAGGACTAAGGTAGTTTCAGTGAAGTGCATATGATCCACACTTTCAAATTCAGTAAGATGTGATGAGGGATTTGATGTTTAAAAAGAAAGTAGCATATGGATTGGTAGGGAAAGATCAATAAAAATCTTGGTCTTGTTTCTCACCAAGACAGAGATCATCTTTATACTTTGAAATTAAGAAAAACAGAGAAAATGTGTAAACAATAATTTGAAAGGCACTAGCCATGAGAAAGCAGAGATTGATCCCCTATTAAAATGGGAAACATGTGAAATGGGGTCTGTGATTGTCCTCCATTGTTTACTGACTTTAGACCATAGCTCATGAAGGAGGAATCCAGGCAGAGACCCTGTACTCTTTATAAATTTAAGAGATTAGGATAAGCATCTTGGTTTAGGAAAAGCACCACCTAAAAAGATAACAGGAAGCAGTGCCTTGCAACCACAAAAGTCCTCTAAGAGTATCTGTTCTGATAAAGGATACATGAGAAAGGTTGAATGAAACGATCATAAGCCAGAGTTACTGGAACTTTTCATCTAAAATATTGCAAGTGAGGGCCTGAGGAGATTTGTCGGGGATTGTTTCAGAGCAGTGGCTGCTGTTCCTGGATTTTCCCAGCACCCACATGACAATTCACAACCATTTGTCATAGGAGATCTAGCAGTCTTTTCTGGACTCCATGGACACCAGGCACACACATTATGCACAGACACAAATGCAGGCAAAATACCATACACATAAAATAAAATCATAACAATTAAAAAAGTAAAATACTGCAAGTGAGAAAACAGTACATCTACCCCTTCAAAGCACTAGTAGAAAAAAATCATACTATTGGCATAAAATTGTATATAATTTTATACAAAGAGAAAATATCTGTCTAAAAACAAGTCAAGGCCATGTGTGGTGGTACACACCTATAATTCCAGCCTTCTTGAAGAAGACTTTGATGCTGACCTGTTCTACAGAGTAAGTTTCAGGTTGTCTTAGTTAGGGTTTCTATTGCTATAAAGAGACACCATGATCATAGCAACTCTTATAAGGAAAAAATTTAATTGGAGGGTGTGGTTCACTTATAGTTTCAAAGGTTCAGTCCATTATCATCACGACAGTTTGCAGGCAGACATGGTGCTGGCTACACCTTGATCAGAAGGCAACAGGAAGTAGACTCCATGAAACAGTGAGGGAAGCATGAGCAAAAGAGACCTCAAAGCCCACTCCCACAATGACACACTTTCTCCCATAAGGCGATGCCTACTCCAAGAAGGAGAAACCTCCTAATAGTGCCACTCCCTTTAGGAGCCATTTTCTTTCAAACTGCCACACAGGCCAACCAGCACTAACTACACAGAAAAACTCTGTCTCAAAAGAAAGAGCTACCACAACAAAAGCTCACACAAAACAAAACAAAACAAAACAAACAAAAATTAAGCCAAAAGGCAGTAGGAGGAAGAAATGTAAGGCAGGCTGGTCTATATAATGAGGCATTGCTTTACTCTTCAGAAAGGGACAGATTCATCATCAGTAAGCAAGTAGTAGAGTACATGGTTCTCAAAATTTATTCTCAATAAATTTTCTAAAAATTTATTCTCAGTGCCACTCATGACAGTATCAAAAACATGAAATTTCTGGAAAAATCAAGGGGGGGGGCATTGTGACAGACATACACTAAAAATGACAAAATAAAACCAAGACAAATAAAAGAACACATATACAGATGGAGAAATACCTTTTTATAAGTCACAAAATCCAGTTGTTGAAATGAAAGTATATGTATACATAAAGTAAATACAATATTCATAGAAGAATTCTCTAAAAGTCCAAGAAGGAAACAGTTGGAAAGTCCACCCCTAGTCCAGTGGAGCTAAGAAGTGTATTTAGTTCTTGGCCCAAAGAAAAATGGAAGGAGCCATTGAGGTCAGAGGAGGGGGACGGGGTGTGAGAGGAATGGCGTAGGATACTTGGTTTTGCCCATTGGAATTTCAGCCACATAGTCCTTGTTTCTTAGCAACCTGAGTAGACCCAGGAAAACAATCCCTTGAGGCTAAGACAGTTGCCTCAGACCCAGGGGTACCATGGGCGAGCAGTGGATACCATGGAATCGCCCCCGGCAGGTACTTCAGCCAATGCCTCTGGGCATGACCTGCAAGCCCTGGTTCAAGGACAGACTGCCTTCTAAGTGTTTAGCGAAGCACAAACAAGAAAAACTGAAGTTCCCTACTTCTCTGGATGGACGGCGCTGGGTGTTCGTGAAGGAAGGGCTAGACGATTTCAGGAAGGGCTGTCCACCTTGTGAAGGTATGATCCTTCGTGGCTCCAAAGAGGGCTTTCTCCCCACAATTTCTCATCGAGTCAGGCGCAAGTCCAGGAAGAGTCAGAAAAAGCAGGGCCGGGAGTTGATGCTGGTTTCCCCGCTGTCGCTGGCCCAGCAAGAGCGGAAGTTCTTTGTGGAGAGAACCGAAGCAAACCTGACCCAGCATCCCTTGACTTTCTGGCCCCTGGAGGAAGGAATTCCTGAAAATCTCTTATTAAATGTGATGGAAACGCTTGACCCTGAGCGGGAGTTGGAGGAGAAGTGGGATTTTTGTGAGGGCCAGAGAAAATCGATCGATCTGCCTGTCGTTGCAGACAAATACCCTCAAAAAAAAATTGAACAGGATCCTCCCAAGTTTCCTGGATCACGCAAATACGGTGTGCTTCATGAAAACAAGCCCCAAAAACAGGAGACTGAGGAGTCTTTTTATTACCGGTACATACCCAAAGGAGTCTATGACTTCTGTGAATGGGTTGACTCATTCGGAGACTTGGGCATTGACGAAGATTTCATGATGAAGCAATTTGACATTGGCTATGAGTGCAAACCGAGCTATGGAGACTCTGCCATCAAGAAAATCAGCGTGCTTCCTTCTGAGCTCAAGTACTGCAGGAGGCTGAGCAGAGTGAAGGAGATCAGATTCTCCATACAGGAGTCTAACTTTGAAAGAAAACTCCGAAAACCACTTGATCCTTACAAGCCCACCAGGGATAAGATTAGATATGGAGCATGGTACCTGAAGCCTGGTCTGTGGAAAAAGCTAGTAAATGATGAGCCTTTGATGGATCCTGACTACTTACTTGAACTTGAAGGTGGAAGGTTTGGTAAACCAGACATCATTGAAGACCTTTATGGAACAATTGCCTTTAAGGATTTCATCATAAGCAAAGGCTATGATATGCCAGGCATCCTTGAGAAGCTGTTTATGAGGAAAGGATGGGACTACCAAACTGTCAACACTCCAATACCAAGAGTACTAAGAGCACATGAATTGATCATGCAGAGAAAGGATGAAGATTATGATGATGAAAATGACTAGGTGGTTTTCCATTTTACTTACTTGACTTTATTCTGTTCTCATTTCAAATAGTGAACAGAATATATATGAAGATATCACCATATGTGAACATCTTTTTGGACAATATCAATGTTAGACTTAATACTTATAAACATTTCTCAATGAACTAAAATATACTTCTGCTATGCCTGAACCAACATTTTATCAATTACAAGATCAACATTCATATGCACAGTTCTCAAATTTATTTACTATTGAGAATATGGCATTCTTACATCAGTTACTTATAAGAATATGTAAAGACAATAATAAAAGCAAAGCAGAATTACTCTTTAGATTCAGTGACATCAATTACAAGATAAATCTTAAAACATTGGAATTGTTCGTATAAAATAAGAGAAAACTTCCATAGCTTCAGCTAAATGAAAAATTTAAAGAAATAATTATTGAAGGAGATCCCTCCTCCCGAATGGGGGCTTCCTCCTGGACCTCGGATTAGGCACAAATCACACCCAAACACCAGTTTTCGCAGAGAGATCCTTTATTAAGTGGAGAAGAAAAGTTAAAGTGGCTGCTTTCTGACTCAGGCAGGAAAACAGCAGCAAGCAAATGACCTTGCAGGTGTAATTTAACAGCAGAAAAGGGGGAGGTCTGTGTTAGAATGGGTTAGGGTGCGGTGGTGAAGGAGATAGGTGACCAAGGAGAAGGGGAAGGGGACAAGGGAAAGGGGTGTTTATTCCAGAGGGACAAAGGACATAGGAAAATGGCAGTTTCTAAAGGTACGAGGGGAAACCCTGTGTTAGGATGATGCATTTAATTTTAATTGGGCATGCTAATTAGACATTTACTAACTGGGCATGTTAATTAGAACAGCAAAAGTTGGCTTCTGATTGCTGGACTTCAATACTTTGGTAGCTGGACTTTGGTAGTCAGCCTCAGGAGGAGAAAGTGGACAAATCAGAGAATAGACCTTGGTGACTAGTTTTAGGAATGTCATCTAACACTTTCTAGCAAGGCAGAGGGAATGGGAGAGAAGGGCCAGGCCTTCCAGAGCCACATGCTCAAGTTGGCTAGTGTCCTTTCAATTTTAGTGATTATTTTTTAACCAAACTTGAAGCTACAGCTAAAATAATGAGTCTTATTGTTTCTAGTTTGATACTTTTAAGAAAAGTTTTACTTCAGTTTTAGTCATATAAATGACTATGACATATGAGTGTGTTTGTGCAAGTATATGCCACATGGGTGGGTGCCCAAGAAGATCAAAGGTATCATATGCTTGGAGCTGGAGTTACAAGGGATTGTGAACCATCTGATGTGAGTTCTAGGACTCAAATTCTGGAAGAATAATACTCTTTTAAATGATGAGTCATCTGTCCAGTCCCACAGTCTTGATACTTTTAAGATGTAACATTTAAAGATTTTAGTTTTAAGTTAATTTTGTTAAAGATTTTAGGTAGGTTTAAGTTCATTTTCAACCTTTTATATCCACAAACACTCATAGCACATTTTAAAATCAATGAATATTTTCTATTTGTATGTGTATGGTGGTAAAGCTTAATATTTAGTATTTTCAGTATTAAAATCATTTCCAGAAAGTTTATAGATTTGCAAATATTTGGCCTTCTTACTCTTAATTTTCTTTTCCTATGCAGAAGTTTTTTGTTGTTGTTCATTTGGTTTTTGTCTGCCTTGCTTTTTGAATTGATAGGCCATGGTTTATCATGTCATATCTAAGAAGTTAACTCTCATACCAATATCAGGAAGATTTTTTCCTATGTTATTCTTTTTCATACTGGTAGTATTAATGATCTCAGGTGTCATGTCTTTAATCCATTTTATGTTCCTATTTTCCCTTGTTGTGACAAAATTCCTAGTAACTAGAATGTGAAGAAAACAAATTGAATGATGGGTACATATTTGGTGAAAGAAGGGACAAAGAGAAACTATTTTAGAATATAAGTGTTCTATATTTCCTCACATTTTAGCAACCCAAATGCATTCTATCCTTCATCTTCTTAGATTAAAACCTAGGAAATTCTCCCTGTCACTGGTGATTTCTGCTTCCCCAAAAGTCTTTTCCTGAGTGATCAGAATTTATGGAAGTTTCCTAAATTAGATTATGTGCTTTTATCATCATTTTTACTCAAGTATAAAAAAGGTTTGTGTTTCAGGTGTTTTGTTGTTGTTGCTGTTGTCTTCTTTTCCCCCAAGACACAGTCTCACTATGTAGCTCTGCCTGTCCTGGAACTCACAATGTAATCCAGACTGGCCTTGAACTCACAAAGCTCTTCCTGCTTCAGATGTCCAAGTGCTGGGATTAAAGGCTTGTGCCACTTTGCCTGGCTCAGCTAGGGCAGTAAGTATGTTAATCCTCTCCTTCATCTTCAAACATATCATCTCAATTTCGGATAGCCGTTCACATATTTCAAGAGAGCTGTATGGATTTCCTTGAAAATTAAGTTTCAGGTAAATGTAACAGTAGATAAAAATGTGTCAGCTGTCAGTGACTCACTGGAAGAAATGTGATATTCAACAAAGGTGAGAAAGGGGTAAAATATATAAAATTATATTTTACCAAAAATATAATTAAAAGCTAGATCTTTTTTTTCTTTTGTAACAATTCATTGAACATATAGCACTGCATTCTGGAAAGAAACATATTTCAGTGAGTACTTACATTTTCATTGTGGTTATGAGACCTTGAACTTCATAGAGACTGTTGCTTTGTGTATAAAATGAAAATCACACTTCTCATCAAAATTAAAAGTAATTTTGATGAGAATGAATGGAGTTTTCAGAGTTGCCTGATGCTAATGACATTATAGAGCTGACAGTATACATTTATAAAAGAGGAGGGAAACAGGACGAGGAGAGGGCTATGCAATGGCCCAAAGGAAATATGGTAATGGAGGAAAGGAAATCTTTCATAAATTTAATCCAGTGTGATAATCTGTAATTTTCTTATATGCAATCTGTGTTGGTAATGCAGCTAGCTGTGTAGTTGGTTCTGCTCTTGCACCTGTCCCTGCTAGGCTTGTTTTTCCCAAAGTTGGGGTTGGGGCAGGTAAGAGTAGAAATGACTTCAAGGAAAAGGACAGGTGCTCTTGGGAAGATAATGCAGCAAAGTTTCTGTGAAATGTGATCACATAGCACACTGTGTGTGACTGTAAGTTGTCCTTGAGACTGAACAGCATCATTGCCCCCCCATACATCCTACTTCACATGGCCCATACAATAAGGCAGGGTGGCAGAAACTGGACACTCAAGGTATTGGCAGGAGCAACAGTGACTGTGGGATCCTGATTTTTTAATGAAATCCAAGCCTGGCTAGATGTGACTCTATAACCAAGAGGACTTCAAGAAGCTGGAGACATGTCTGTATTCAGAGCCAACAGCATATGAAGTGTTGTGGATGACTAGTATGTATACCCAAACTAGGGGATTTTCCCAAGAGGGAGGAATAAAGGCTAAGAGCAAGTTGGATATGCTGATGTGAGGCAAAGTGAAATTAGGTAAATGGATTAGTTACTTTTCTGTTGCTATGATGAAATGCCATGCCCAAAAGTGACTAATGGAAGAATTTATTTTGGTTTATGATTTTGGAGTGAGAATTCACGAGAATGAGGGGAATGCATGGCAGCAGGTAGCTGTAGCATGAAGCTGAGAGGTCATATCTTTTACCAAAAACACAAAGGGGGGAGTGGGGGAGGGAAGAAAAAGAGAGAAAATATTGGGAGTGGGGTGAAGCTATAAATTCTCAAAGCCCGACCCCTCATGATTCACTTCTTCCTGTAACGCTGCACTTACCACCCCAAACAGTACCACGGAGGATAATGTGTTTAAGTATATGAGCCTATGGGGGACATTTCCTTCAAACTACAACTTTCTACTCCCTGGTCCCCATAGGCTCACGACCATATCATAGTGCAAAATGAATTAAGTTTAACTTTAATAATCCCTATAGTCTTTCACAGTCTCAACACTCTAAAAGTTCAAAGTCCAAAGTCTCTTCTAAGTCTCAAGGCAATCTCTTAAGTGTGACCTCCTTTAAAATAAAGTAAAATAAAATAAAAAAGCAAATAAAATATTCCAACATACAATGGCACTGCTCCACAGTTGGAAATTATATCACCAGAACTAGCCATTATAGAAAAATCCAATCCTATGGACCATGAAAATAACATTAAATGCTAAGCAAGTGATGACAGATACATTAAAAAACAATCAAATTAACCTCTCTATTTTTTAATTTATTAATTTGTTTCATCTGATTTTGTGTAAGTAGTTGTATGAGCACATGTATGAGTATTTATTAGTAGGTTTTCTGTAGCCCGATAACAGGTTTCTCCATTGATGCAGTAAGCCAGGTCAAGCGAAATTGGAAAAAAAAAAATAAAAGAACAAATTTTTCTGTGCAAAGCAATTCCTGGTGAGTTCTCCAGTCCCAGAGATTGAGACTGGAGAAGTCCCAGGCATGAACTAAAGCAGGGAGGTTATATAGCCTGTAAGACATGGGTTATGACGTGCCTGCCACAAGCTGGGCTAGTGCCCAAGTATGGTCAAAAACTTAATGCTTTAGGTGGAGTCTTGGGCTGCTGGCAGCTTCAGAGGAGGAGCTGCAGAACTGAGCTTTTTGGCACCTTTTCTTTGTTGGAGATTCTGAGAGGATGGGGCTTGGAGAGAGATGGGGCTTCTCAGACCCTGCAGGCTTTGTGTCAATATAGCCACTAACTTTAAATAATCATGAGCTATTAGATACTTTAAGTAGAATTAAGAATTATAAATGTGACCTAAATGTTGTATCATGGGATGTCTTGAATACAATATGGCTCATTTATTGAAAAGATGAACACATCCTAAGTTTTCATATTGTACATTTATCTTAAAAAATGATTATTTATGTATTTATTTGTTGTTTATGTGTATGGGTGTTTTGCCTGCATATATGTATGTGTACCATGTAGATACAGTGTCTACAGAGGTCAGAAGAAAATATCAGAACCCCCAAACATTAGAGTTACAGACAGTTGTGAGCTGTCATGTGGGTGCTAGGAACCAATTGCTGTCCTCTTCAGAAGCATCAAGTAGTCTTAACTACTGAGCCATCTCGCCACACTTCATATTGTACTTTTTAACAATATTATGATTTTTTTATAAATTTAACAACTGTTGTGGAATATTACTTTAACTATGTAAAAATGTGTTACATTTGTTTATGCTGTATTTGTTTTACAATGTAAAGATGTGCTGCTTTGCCTGTCTAAGGCACCTGATTTTTCTAATAAAGAGCTGAACAGCCAATAGCTAGGCAGTAGAGGGATAGGCAGGGCTGGCAGGCATAGAGAATAAGTAGGAGGAGGAATCTAGATTCAAGGGAAAAGGAAAATGAGGGAGAAAGAGAGGAAGATGCACAGGGCCAGCCAGCCAGGCAATAGCCAGCCAGCCAGACACAGAGTAGGACATACAAAATGAAAGAAAGGTAAAAAGCCCCAAGGCAAAACACAGATGAAGAGAAGCAGGTTAAAATAAGTTATAAGTGCTAGTGGCACAAGAATAAACTAAGGCCAAATATTCAAAACTAATAATAAGTCTCTGAGTCATGATTTGGGAACTGGATGGTGGCCCAAAAGAAAACATGGTACAAATGACTTTTCATCCTACTTTACCATTCTTTAAAAAAAATGCAATTTTTTGTTTGAATTCATTGTATGAGAAAAAAAGTCCATTGGTACATGGTATTTTTTAAGCAGTATGGTGATATTTTATTTGTATTAAAATGTTATTTGTATGTTAATAAATAAAGTTGCCCGGGGGTCAGAGCTATTAGCAAACCATAGGAAAGCAGGGCAGTGGTGGCATATGCTTGTAATCCCAGCATTTGGTAGGCAGAGCTAGGTAAGTCTCTGTGTGTTCAGGAATACAGCCAGTATTGGATACACATGCCTTTAATCTCAATACAAATCATAGAAAACCTGTAGGTCTATACAGACAGGCCGTGACGAGGCGGTCATGTGGTTGGATTTACAACCAATGAGAAGGCAAAACAGAAACACTATAAAAAGACAGACACACAGGAAGTAGCTCTGGTTCAGAGAGGTAGGACCACCACAGGAGGAAGGGTAAGGTTTTAGCTCTTATCTCTGACCTCTTGGCTTTCTTCTTTGCATTGGTTCTGTGTTTCTTATTTAATAAGATGGTTGGTTACATCTAAAATGCAGAGTATCTCTACATGTAGAACCCAGGCTGACCTGAATCTCACCCTGTATACCAGGCTGGCCTTGAACTCACAGAGATCTACCTGCCTCTGCCTCCCAATTTCTAGGATCAAAGGTGTGTGCCATGATGTCTGGTAGGAGCACAGTATTTGAAATTAAGACCCCTCAATAATTTAAAACTTCCATAGCAGTTGAAGGAGTAATACAAAAGAAACAGGCAAAAAAGAAAAAGTAGCAAAAAGTCCTTTCCCCAAATTTATCCATTTGTAACATCATATTTATTCCATAATCCTTCTTTATAAAAATGTATTTGATGTGCATGTATGTGAGTATGAGAGTATTATGTATGTGTGCCATATAAATGCAGGAGCTGATGAACCCACAAAACTCAGAAGAGGGCTTCAGATCCCTTATAACTGGGGTTACTGACAGTTATAAGCCCTCATATATATAGGTAGGCATTAGGAATTGAACATGGGTCTTTTGTAAGAGTAACAAGCAGTCACAACTGCTGAGCTATCGCTCCAGCCCCTCAAAACAATTCTTTACACATACATAAACACACACTTACACTTTTTCCACTCATCTTTTAGTAGTAATTTGCAGATCATGACCTTTGTCCTTAAATACTTAAGGGAATATTGGTTAAAAATACTTCATCACAATTGATATTGACTTTAGCAAATCACGTAATTTAATAATACTACAATGTTATTTAATTATAAGATATTATTTGCTCTCAATTCAATTGGACAAGCATTCAATAATGATCTTTAAAGCATTGTTTCCACTCAAAGATCCCTTTGAGGCATCAGTTTTGTTCTGGAATGTCTGGCAATGGGAAACGTTTCTAAGTTTTTAGTACAGGCTGAATAAGTTCCAGGCTTCTGTGGTTGCCTCAGGGAGAAAAAAAAGTAAAGAAAAGAAGAGGAAAGAAAAAAGAAAAGGAAAGGAAAATAAAAAAGAAAGAATTAAAAAGAAGGAAAGAAACACAAAGATATGGCCTAAAAAGCAAGGCACTCAGGGTTAGCATAATGAGAGTTAACTGGTAACCAAAGACCACAGAGGGAAATGGGCCTTTCATGCTTCCAGCTCTCTCTATCTCCTCAAAATAAAACCAAGTCAAAAATCATTCAGGGAAAAGCCAGTTTAAGTGGAATAGTACAGGCAGAAATGTGGGCCAAGAGGAAAACTTTGGCAAATTGCTCTTAGACAGAGGGTTGGGAAAGGAGGGGAACAGAGCAGAGAACCCACACATCTTGGATTTTGCGTATTTAGCTTGTTTCTGTTTTTAGCGGGGATATGGAAAGTGTTGCATCTTTTACACAACCACGTGGTTTTCAACTTCAATGATAACAATTGTTCAAAATAGCATATGTGTTACTCCAGAGGGGAAGGGATGGCCAAGGGAGGAGGAGAGGGCGTGGCAGGTCTCCCGAGTCTTGGCAACTAGGACCATAGGGAGAGGGGAATATTCAGGGACTTCCTAGGGCCCAGGGGTCAAAGGAGGGCAGAGGAGGGGAGAGGAGGGGAGGGGAGAGGGCAGCAGAGGAACCATGGACGACAGAACAGGAGCAAGGGGCACTTTGTAGGGGACTTCACCGCTGCCGAGGATGGGCTCACAATTCCAGAAGTCCAGATTTGCGGGCTTACTTTTCAGCAGGACTCCCAAAGGGACAGGCAGACTGGGCTATGCATGGCTCCTAGTTCCAGCTATGGCACCAGGAAGATGCACATGAGCCTGACCAGCTTGAGCCAGCTCAGTATCAACAGGCTCATCTCTTTCATGCTGCCGCCCCCAGTGAAGCAATGCTCTAGTCCCATTCAAGCGGTGCTGTACTGTTTGCTCCCCACCCAGGTTGGCTCCCAGAACCAGTGCAGCCCCTCATTCACGAAGCTAGCTGAAACACTTTGCCAACAAAGCTCCAACAGAATTAATAACCTTTGCTGTAAAGGTTGCTAACATATATACACTATTTTTCTTTCTTTTTTTGTATTAAGAATTTTTTTATTCGTTTTACATACCAGTCAAAGATCCCCCTCTTCTCTCCTCCTGCCCATCCAGCCTCCTCCTCCCAAGCCAACCCTCCATTCCTTCCTACAAGAAGGTAAGGCCTCCCATGGGGAGATATATTTAGTAGAGGCAGGTCCAAGCGCCTCATCCTGCCTCAAGGCTGTGAGAGGTGTCCCATCAAAGGTAGTGGGCTCCAAAAAGCCTGCTCATGCACCAGGGATGGATCCTGATCCTATTGCCAGGGGGCCCCTTAAGCAGATCAAGCTACACAGCTGTCTTGCAATGTAGAGGGCCTAGTCAAGGCCATGCAGGCTCCACAGCTGTTGATCTAAATTTCATGAATTCCCACTAGTTTGGTCTGGTTGTCTCTATAGGTTTTCCCATCATGATCTTGACGTCCCTACTCATAGAATCCCTATTCTTTCTCTTTGACTGGACTCCTAGAACTTGGCCTGGTGTTTAGCTGTGGATCTGTGGATCTGCTTCTACCAGTTACTGGAAAAAGGCACTATGATGACAAGTTATTCATCAATCTGATTACCCAGGTAAGCCAGTTCAGGCACCCTCTCCAATATTCCAATATTGCTAATAGTTGAAGCTGGGGTCATCCTTGGAGATTCCTGGGAACTTCCCTAGTACCAAATTTTCCCTATTATTGGGGAAATTATTAAGGCCACTCCATGTAGTTAAAAGGCAGGTTTATTTAGTGGTGTAACTTACAAATGAAGGGATAGGCTGGTTGCAGAGTCTGGGAAAGACATAGTGCAGTCTGGTGGTGTTCTCTGCAGAACTCTGCTCGGTCTACCTCCAGCATCCAAGGTCCAGGAACCAAGAGAGGTGGCGCATCCAGATCTCGGGTCTTCAGGGTCCTCTCTTGGCCCTGCCGTGTAGGCGTGACAGTCACTGAAGCCTCAATGGGGGTTGGAACTTCCAGATCAAAGCTGGAATGGCTACCCACTACACCCTATCCCCACGTCTCCCTCTATCATGGTATCTCCTTCATTGCTTTCCCACTCCATCCCTGTTCCAGCTCAACCATCCCATTCTCTTATGTTCTCATCCCCTACCCTCCACAGCCCACCCCTCATCCACAGTTTACTCATGGAGATCTCATCTATTTTCCCTTCCCAGGGCAATACATGCTTCCCTCTTTGGGTCCTCCTTGTTAGCTACCTTCTATAGAGTATGGGTTGTACTCTGGTTATCCTTTGCTTTAAATTTAATATCCACTTATGAATAAGTGTTTACCATGGTTGTCCTTCTGAGTCTGAGTTACCTCATTCAGGATAATATTTTCTAGTTCCATCCATTTACCTGAAAATTTCATGATGTCATTGTATTTTCCTGCTGAGCAGTAGTCCATTGTGTATATGTACCACATTTTCTTAATCCATTCCTTGGTTGAGGGGCATCTAGGTTGTTTCCAGGTTCTGGCTATTACAGATAATGCTGCTATGAACATAGTTGAGCATGTGTCCTTGTGGTATGATTGAGCATTCCTTGGGTATATGCCCAAGAGTGGTATAGCTGGGTCTTGAGGAAGTTTGTTTTCCAATTTTATAAGAAACCATCATACTGATTTCCAAAGTGACTGTATAACTTTGCACTCCTACCAGCAGTGAATGAGTGTTCCCCTTGCTCCACATCCTGTCCAACATAAGCTGTCTTCAGTGTTTTTGATCTTAGCCATTGTGACAGGTATAAGATGGTATCTCAGAGTCGTTTTGATTTGCATTTCCCTGATGGCTAAGGATGTTGAGCAATTCCTTAAATGTCTTTCAGCCGTTTGAGATTCTTCTGTTGAGAATTCTGTGTTTAGCTCTGTAGCCCATTTTTAATTGGATTCTTTGATATTTTGATGTCTAGTTTCTTGAATTGTTTATATATTTTAGAGATCAGCCCTCTGTCATATGTGGGGTTGGTGAAGATCTTTTTCCATTCTGTAGGCTATTTTGTCTTATTTGCTGTGTCCTTTGCCTTACAGAAGCTTCTCAGTTTCAGGAGGTCCCATTTATTGTTAATCTCAGTGTCTGTACTACTGGTATTATATTTAGGAAGTGGCCTCCTGTGCCAATGCATTCAAAACTACTTCCTATGTTGTCTTCTAACAGGTTCAGTGTAACTGGTTTTTTATTGAGTTCTTTGATCTACTTGGACTTGAGTTTTTGCACAGTGACAGATATGGATCTATTTGTATTCTTCTACATGTTGACATGCAGTTATGCCAGCACCTTTTGTTGAAGATTTTTTTCTTTTTCCATTGTACAGTTTTGGCTTCTTTGTCAAAAATTAGGTGTTCATAGGTGTGTGGGTTAATGTCAGGGTCTTCAGGTCGATTCCACTGGTCCACATGTTGGTTTTTATGCAAGTCCCAAGCTGCTTTTATCACTATAGCTCTATAGTGGTGCTTGAGGTCAGAGATGGTGATGCCTCCAGAAGATACTTTATTGTACAAGATTCTTTTGGCTATCCTGGGTTTTTTGTTTTTCCATATGAAATTGAATATTGTACTTTCCAGGTCTGTGAAGAATTGTATTGGGATTTTGATGGGGATTGCAGTGAATTTGTAGATTGCTTTTGGTAAGATTTCCATTTTTACTACATTAATCCTACCTATCCATGAGCATGTGAGATCTATTGATTTTCTGATATCTTCTTCAATTTCTTTCTTCAGAGACATGAAGTTCTTGTCATACATGTCTTTCACTTGCTTAGTTAGAGTTACTCCAAGATATTTTATAATATTTGTGGCTATTGTAAAGAGTGATGTTTGTCTGATTTCTTTCTCAGCCCGTTTATCATTTGTATATAGAGGGCTCCTGATTTTTTTGAGTTAATCTTTTATCCTGCCACATTACTGAAGGAGTTTATCAGCTGTAGGAGTTCCCTGGTAGAATTTTTGGGGTTACTTATGTATACTATCATATCATCTGCAAATAGTGAAAGTTTGACTTCTTCCTTTACAATTTGTATCCCCTTGATATCCTTTTGTTATTTTATTGCTCTAGCTAGAACTTTGAGTACTATATTGAGTAGATATGGGAAGAATGGAGAGCCTTGTCTTGTTCCTGATTTTAGTGAAATCACTTTGAGTTTCTCTCCATTTAATTTGATTTTGACTGTTTGCTTGCTGTAAATTCCCTTTATTATGTTTAGGTTTGTTCCTTGTATTCCTGACCTCTCCAAGACCTTTATGATGAAAGCGTGTTGGATTTTGTCAAATGCCTTTCAGCATCTAGTGAGATGATCATGTGTTTTTTTTTCTTTCAGTATATTATATTGACATATTTTCATATGTTGAACCACCCTTGCATCTTTGGGATGAAGCCTACTTGGTCATGGTGGATAATTTTTTGATGTGTTCTTGTATTCAGTTTGTCAATATTTTATTGAGTATTTTTGCACCAATGTTCATGAGGGAGACTGGTCTGTAATTCTCTTTCATTGTTCCATCGTTGTGTGGTTTGGGTATCAGGATAACTCTGGCCTCATAAAAAGAGTTTGGTCATGTTCCTTCTGTTTCTATTGTGTGAGACAATTTGAGGAGTATTGGTATTAGCTCTTCTTTGAAAATCTGGTAGAATTCTGTGTTGAACCCATCTAGTCCTGGGATTTTTTGGTTGGGAGACTTTTAATGATGATTTCTATTTTCTTATGGGTTATTGGTCTGTTTAAATGGTTTATCTTGTCTTGATTTAACTTTGATATGTAGTACATATTCAGAAAAATTTTCCATTTCTTTCAGATTTTCCAGTTTTGTGGAGTACAGGTTTTTGAAGTATGACCTGATAATTCTCTGGATTTCTTCCATGTCTGTTGTTATGTCTCCCTTTTCATTTCTGGTTTTGTTGATTTGGGTGCTCTCTCTCTTCCTTTTGGTTAATTTGGGTAAGCATTTTGTTTTATTGATTCTTTGTATTGTTCTCTTTGTTTCTATTTTATTTATTTCAGCTTTCAATTTGATTATTTCCTGGCATCTATTTCTCCTAGGTAAGTTTGCTTCTTTTTGTTCTAGAGCTTTCAGGTGTTCTTTTAAGTTTCTAGTGTGAAATTTCTTCAATTTCTTTATGTGGGCATTTAGTGCTATGAATTTTCCTCTTAGCACTGTTCTTATAGTTTCCCATAAGTTTGAGTATGTATTACATTTATTTTCATTGAATTCTAGGAAGACTTTAATTTCTTTCTTTATTTCTTCCTTGACCCATTTGTGATTCAGCTGAGCATTTTTCAGTTTGTATACAATTGTAGGTTTTCTGTAAATTTTGTTGTTGTTGTTGAAATATAACTGTAAGCCGTGGGGGTCCAATAAAATACAGGAGGTTATTCCAATTTTTTTGTGTCTGTTGAGATTTGCTTTGTGACCAATTATGTGGTCAATTTTAGAGAATGTTCCATGGGGTGCTGAGAAGAAGGTATATTCTTTTTGTTGAGGTGGAATGTTCTGTAGATATCTATTAAGTCCATTTAAGTTATAACTTCTGTTAGGTCCTTATTTCTCTGTTAAGTTTCAGTCTGGCAGATCTGTCCATTGGTGATATTGGGATGGTAAATTATCCCACAATTCATGTGTGGGGTTTGGTGTGTGACTTAAGCTTTAGTAATGTTTCTTTTACATATTTGTGTGTCCTTGTATTTGGGGCATAAAAGTTCAGAATTAAGACGTCATTTTGATGCATCTTTCCTCTGATGAATATGTTATGTCCTTCCCAATCTCTTTTGATTAATTTAGTTTGAAATCTATTTTGTTAGATATTAGGATAGCTACAGCAGCTTGCTTCTTATGTCCATTTGATTGGAAAGTCTTTTCCCAGCCTTTTAATCAGAGGTAGTGTCTGTCTTTGAAATTGAGGTGTGTTTCTTGTATGCAGCAGAAGCATGGATCCCAATTTCATATCTATTCTGTTAGCCTGTGTCTTTTTTATAGGCAAATCAAGTCCATTGGCACTCAATTAAGGGATATTAATGACCAGTGGTTGTTAATTTCTGTTACCTTTTTGTGGTAGTATGTGTGTATTTCCCTTCTTTGGGATTTACTGCTGTGGGGTTATCTACTGCCTATGTTTTCCTGGGTGTATCTGACTTCCTTAGGTTGGAGTTTTCCTTATAATGCTTCCTGTAGGAGTGGATTTGCAGATAGGTAATTAAATCTGGTTTTGTCTTGGAATGTCTTGTTCACGCCGTCTATGGTGATTGAACATTTTGCTGGGTATATTAGTCTAGGCTGGCATCCATGGTCTCTTTGTGTCTGCATTACATCTGTCCATGACCTTCTGGCTTTCAGAGTCTCCATTAAGAATTCGGGTGTTATTCTGGTAGATCTGCCTTTAAAAGTCACTTGAAATTTTTCCTTTGCTGCTCTTAATATGCTTTCTTTATTCTGTACGTTTAGTTGTTTAATTATTATGTGGCAAAGGGACTTTTTGGGGGGTCTAGTCTGTTTGGTGTTCTATAAGCTTCTTGTATCTTCATAGGCATTTCCTCCTTTAAGTTGGGAAAGTTTTCTTCTATGATTTGTTGAATATATTTTCTGTGCCTGAGTTGGTATTCTTTTCCTTCTTCTATCCCTATTGTTCTTAGGCTTGGCCTTTTCATGGTATCACAGGTTTCCTGGACATTTTGTGTTATGACTTTTTTTGGCTTTGGTGTTTTCTTTGACTGACAATTCTATTTCCTCTATTGTATCCTCTATGCCAGAAATTCTCTCTTCCATCTCTTGTATTCTGTTGGTTGGTTGTGCTTGCATCTGTAGTTCTTCTTCGCTTACTCAGATTTTCTATTTCCAGCATCCCCTCAGTTTGTGTCTTTTTCATTGTTTCTATTTCAATTTTCAGGTCTTGAACTGTTTCCTTCACATGTTTAATTGCGTTTTCATGGCTTTCTTTAAGGGGTTTGTTGATTTCTTCCAATTTTTGTTTGTCTTTTCCTCAATTTCTTTAGGGGAATTTTTTCATTTCCTCTTTAAAGGCCTCTATCATCATCTTAGCTATTTTTAAGGTCGCTTTCTTCTGCTTCTTCTGAGTTGTGATGTTCAGGTTTTGCTGTTGTTGAATTGCTATGTTCTGGTGATGCCATATTGTTTTTTATGTTGTTGTATTATTTTTGCACTGGTGTCTACCCATTTCTTCCTCCAATAGGTGCAAGAGGTGCCTGTGTCTGATGGAGCTCTTTTTAGTCCAATCAGTGCTTGCTGTGTCTATGTCTCAGGGTGCCACCCTGGGTTCAATCTTAGCTCTTGTTCTAATTGGATCTGGCATATTCTGTGGCTCAAGGAGCTGCTCTTGGTCCAATCCAACCTGGCTGATTCTGTTTCTCAGGGAACTGCTCTTGTTCTTATCAGGGCTCTTGGTCCAATCAGAGCTGGAGCATTCTGTGCCTTAGGAAGCCCGTCTTGGTCCAGTGAGAGTTCTTGGTTCAATGAGAGCTGGCAGATTCTGGGTCTCAGGAAGCTACTGGGGTTGCAGGGGGATGGGTATATTTTGGGTAAGACATGAGTCTTATAGATTGCAGTATCTGATGCGGGGTTTTGTGGGGGAGCCTGCCTGTAGGAGTCTTCTCTGCTGGCCAGCAACTGGAACAGAGATGGCCACACTGTTTCTCTTACATACAGTTATTTTCAAACATGAAAGTTAAAATGTAAATGAGTTATGCTTAAGGCCTAGGTGCAAATGACCTTCTTCCTTTCCTAGCTGTAAACCAACAATTTTCTAGGAATCTCATCAGAAACCTCATTTATAGTGAATGACATTTATTAAAGATCTTCTGTAGCTCATAATTTCTTTTTTTTGGATTCTAATGCCATCCAGAATGACAATGCTTTATAATCTTACTTATCCGAAAAGTAGAGTGAAAATCTGTTACCAGCCCTTTGAGAAAGAAGTTGAGAGTCACCAAAATGGTTCATATAACTACTGCTAATTTATTTTTGGTCACCTAGAACACATTATTTTCAAACAGTGATTCTCAACCTTCCCAGTGCTTCAACCCTTTAATGCATTTCTACATGTTGTGGTGACCTTCAACCATAAAATTGTTTTCATTACTGCTTCCTAACTTTGCTCCTGTTATGAATCTTAATATAAACATTTGTTTTCCACTTATCTTAGGTGACCTTTGTGAAAAGGTTGTCGACCCTCAGGTTGAGAACCACTACTTTAACACATGGTCCTTGGGGAGGTGTTCATCATCAAAATTTTAGCACCCTTTGTTTGACTTTTTTTTCTCTTGGAACACAAAGTCATAACTAAGACATTCTTAAATAATCAGAGTTCTGAAAGGCATTTTTAATATTTGTGAGAAGTCCAAATTAGGGGGCATCATTAAATGGCCCCATGTCTGATGGAAAGAGCACACTCTATACAGATTGTGGACTGCATTAAGAAAAGCTGGTTGACACTTTTCAATTACATACCTAAAGAAAATCCTGGAACTAACTGCCAGTACCCAATAGTTGCTGTGCCAGTGACAAAATGATGAGTTAAGCAACTTTCCCTATGGCCAAAGAGCTTTGCTCCTCTGGGAAATTTTACTCAACTAATGAATTAAAATGAAACTATAATGATGCACAGTGGCAGTCCTCAGTCAAGTCAGATTTGTTGCCATTTTTATGATCACTGGTCTTGTTTGTCTAAGCAGTGTTTCTCAACCTATGGGTCAGGACTCCTTTGGGGGTCACATATCAGATATCCTGTATATTAGATATTTACATAATGATTCATAACAGTAGAAAATCACTGTTTTGAAGTAGCAACAAAATAATTTTATGATTGAGGATCACCACAACAAGAGGGGCTGTGTTAAAGTGTGACAGCATTAGGAAGGTTGACAACCACTGTATTAAAGTTGGCTGGTCCCTAGGCTAGTGCTCATCATGAAATGGCAGAACCTTTAAGATGTGTGGTCTAGTTACAGAAAATTAGGTTACTTGGATTGGGTGGGAGTCTAGTCTTTTTCTTTTCTCTTTTCACTTCTTGGTTATAAGGTCAGCAGTTTTCCTTGCCAAGCACTCCTTACCACTGCTATCTGGCTTTTCTTCAAAAGACTAAATGCAGTGGATCAATCCTGATCTTGGAACCTCTGATAACATGAGCCAAAAACATTTTCCCTTCCTAGAATAATTGTCTTGAGTCTATTGTTATAATGATAGAAAAATCTAACACAGAGGACACCTTAAGTTGCCTAGAACTGAAAAACAATTGAATAGTCACTGAAAATTTTGAAATACTTACCAAATATTTTTATTGGGTAACAGCTAACTATTGGAAAAAATCTCTAGTAAGGAGAAACAGAGTGCTTTGCTTAGGCATGGTAGCACACATCTTAATTTCAGCACAAGTTCAAAGCTAGACTATGCCACCTGTCTCAAAAAAGCCAAAAATTTCAGAGAAAGAGGGGAAGGTGTTGGGAGGAAGGAGAATCAGGAAAACAAGGAAGATTGGGAAGAGGAAGATGATGATGGGGAGATTACTTTGAATATTTATTTTCATTCTTCAAGTCCATGTCATAAAGTTTACATTAAGAGTGAAATGATGCTATAATGAAGTCTGAATTCTATTTATGATAATAAAATATAAGAAAGTTCTAGATTATGGAACACTACTCAGATTTCTTTCTTCATAATAGCAAGGTTTTTAGTTTTAAGCATTATAAATAGTTGTGCTTAATAATTTGAGTTTGCGATTTTTCACAAGAGAAGACTTCTAAAAATTAAGAATTCCATGTCTCTAGCATGACACAATAACCTTAAGTGTGAAAAAGTGACATCCATATCTTGACAGTAACAAAAACTCACTAATTGGACTGAAGGTTCACTCAACAGGAAAAATATTATGCCTGGTACTGGAAACCTAGCTAACTATTCTGGGCTAGTGAAGTCATGCATCTTGTAGGAGAATCTCCAACTGCCATTTTAATAAACTTTACTAAATATTTATCCTTATACCTACAATAAGTTTAGTTTTTATCCCTTATCAAAGAAACTTTTGTAACAGATAGAGAACATTCATAAAACAACAACCAGTTAAAATACAGAGAACAGTGATCATGGATGCCCAGACTGATAGATGCATTTATGACACAACTTCTATACATAAAGTTTAGGAAACATTTTGGGAGAAGAAGTGGAAAGGTTGTAAAAACTAGAGGAACAGAGAGTTTGCTGTGAGATTGCATCTCTTAGAAATGACAGGAAAGCTTCAACCATGATACCTCAACAATATGGCTGTCGAAGCAAAACCTGAAGAAGTATAACACTAATAGACCTGCTAACATGGAAGTGGGGACTCTCATGAGACCACAACCCTAGACAAAGAACTATAGGTAATTAAAGAATGAGGAGAGGGAAAATTAGTCTTTACCAGAGATGAGGCCTACAATTGATTATCCAATACCAAGTGGTCAGCCATGAAGTCATATACAAATAATTAACACTAAATAGACTGAACAGGTTATATTTATGTGAATATATGTATATGAAAGAGCACATTCCTAGTGAGTCTAGTTTTATACACCTTCCCCATCTTTTTCAAGTGCTTGTTTCCTCAGTAAAACATAACCTATAGGCAGAAATCTCCCCCTTATTTTTATTTAACTTTATATATGTAAGATAAAGGTATGTGGAGAATTGACTAAGTGGGATGAGCTTTCAAAACCACATAATTGCATTTCTAAATTTCTAATGTTTTCTGTTTCAATATTTTCACAACTAAGAATTCAAACTTTTGGTAATTTGGAAGGCACTGCCTAAGAACCAACATGTACCCTATACTGATAGAATTTTGGGTATCTATGGGAAATACCTGAGTGAGTAATCATTTTGGTAGCAGGCATGAGTAACCTATGCTGGGAAACTAAATTGAAAATGGAAGACTGAACATCTTGGGAATCGTTATGCTGATAGTTAAGACTTAGATAGTATGGAAAGCTGTAACTACTGCTTGGTGTAATTGGATGGGCCTAACTATTGATCCCTGACCTAGGTGTTGACCTATATCCACACCAACGATGTTAAAATAGATGAGGAAGGGAGTACCAGAAAACTTCCTGGGTAAACTAGTTACCCTTTTCTCCTGCTCTTCCTGGAGCTGGTTAGGTGTATTAATTACTTTTCTATCATTATGATAAAACACCATGATCAACACAATCTATAAAATAAAGCATTTAATTTGGGGCTTATGGTTTTCAAGGGTTACAGCCCATGATAGTGGAGAAAAGGCATGTCAGCAGGAAAAGTTGAGAAAGTACAGCTTGATTTGAAAGATGGAGCAGAGAAAGAAGGGGGAGAGGGAGAGAGAGAGAGAGAGAGGGAGAGAGGGGGAGAGGGAGAGAGAGAGGGAGAGAGGGAGGGAGGGGGAGAGGGAGAGAGAGAGGGAGAGAGAGAGGGAGGGGGAGAGGGAGAGAGGGAGAGAGGGAGGGGGAGGGGGAGGGGGAGGGAGAGGCTGGCAATGGTGTGAGTCCTTTTAAATTTCAAAGCTTGCAGTGGCACACCATTTCCAACAAGGGAACCCATTCTAATTCTTCTCAAACAGTCCCACCAATTGGAGACCAAGCATTCAAACATATAAGCCTGTGGGCCATTCTCATTCAAAACTACCACATTAGCAATGTTTTTCCCATGACTCTAAATTTATTCTAAAGTCATCTTGACACATTTCTGGTGAAATTTCATGGAATATTTTCATACTGACCTTGTATTACAGCACATTTGAATGGAGGCAATTGCAGATAAGTTATAAAAGAACAACAACAAAAAATACAACAAAATAAAAGAGACAGAAACTAAAGGAATACATGCTTAGTTATCCCCTTCACAAATGAAAGGGCTGTATTACCTGAGTGTTGTGGTTTGAATGAGAAATGTCCCTCCTTTGGCTCATGTGTTTCAAGGTGATACTTTTTGGAAAGTGTCTTAGCTAGGGTGATCATCGCTGTGATGAAACACCATGCCAAAGCAACATGGAGAAGAAAGATTTATTTGCCTTATACTGGCACATCACTGTTCATCTTTGAATAATGTCAGGACAGGAACTCAAACAGGGCAGGAACGTGGAGCCAGGAGCTGATGCAGAGGCCATGGAGGGTGTTGCATATTGGCTTGCTATCCATGGCTTGCTTAGCCTGCTTTCTTATGCTACCCAGGACCACCAACCCAGGGATGGAATCACCCACAGTGGGCTGGGACCTCCCTCATTTTTCACTAATTAAGAAAATATCTTAAAAACCTTCCTACAGCCAGATCTCATGGAGGCATTTTCTCAGTTGAGGCTTCTTCCTCTCAGATGACTCTAGCTTGTGTCGAATTGACATAATATTGGCTAGCACCGGAAAGTTGTATAATCTTTAGGCTATAGACTCTCACTAGAACAGTGGTTCTCAACCTATGGTTGTGACCTCTTTGGGGGTCACATATCAGATATCCTACATATCATATATTTACATTATGATTCATAACAGTGGCAAAATTGCAATTATGAAATAGCGATGAAATAATTTTATGGTTGAGGGTCACCACAACACAGTAATAAAGAGTTGCAGCATTAGGAAAGTTGAGAACCACTGCACTAGAAAAAGTGGATGGCTGAAGAATGGGCTTTGAAGTTTTATAGCCTAGCTCCACTTCCTGTTCACTGTTTGTTTGCTGACTGTGTATGCAAAGTGATTAGTGGCTTCCTGGTGACATTCCATCTCTGTCATGATGGACTGTACCCTTCAAATTGTAAGCCAAAACAAACCCTTAAATTGCATTTTGTCTTATATATTGACACATCAACAAGAAAATGTAACTAATATATGAGGAGTAGAGTCAAATGACATAAAATGGGAAAATGGATTCATAGATGTCTCAGAACTGGAAGGATAACCATTCTTAGTTTCTCTGCTTTCCCTATAACATGGTTACCATTGGTAGGTAGGAATAGAACAAAGGTCAGGAAATGTACCCATGTATAATTGGCTACCCCTTAAAGTGAAACTAGAAATATGTCACAAGTCAAGTTTTTCATCTTTAATGTCACTTCCTTGTAACATTTTCCTGAAAGGCATTGCTTAGGGGTGGGGCTTGATTTCAGCTTCTGTTCTCAGCATGAGATGGAGAAATACATTAAAAGGCAAGTTAGAAGAAAATAAAAAAAGACTTTGAATTTAAACTCCTGATTTTGAGGGTACCCCATTTCAGTGTCAGTTTACCAGTTCAGCAATTGGTTTATCTGTGATGATCAGGACTGATAATTTTCTCCTGTGTTTATTTTTGTAATGTAAATAGTCTCCAAACTGTTGTAGCCGATGACACTTCTCTAGCATTATGATAGGGACTGTGACTTCTTTCTTAAAACATTCTCCTTTACTAGAAAGGAGAATGCTCTTTTGTGGCCTGATGGCACATGCACAAATAGGAAACGTGGCCCTGAATTTTAGATCTCAAGAGTGATGCTTCAACATAATTGACAGAAAGACTGAATATAAAATGAGTAAGTAGAAAAGTGTAATTTATAATCACAGTTCCAACTAGAGGCGTACAACTAAGTAATTACTCTCTGAGATTTCTAAGATGTAGTTTTAACCTCAGTAGCACTGGGGAACTGTGACTAGTGGGCAAAAAGCCATCTTAGGAATTTTACTTCAGTGAAGCTCTCCCCTCTAGATTTTACCTTTCCAAGTTAGTCTGCAAAGTCAGCCATGCTGGGTGGTAGTATGCACTCTGTCAAATTTCAAAATGCCAGCTCTTCTGGGTCCAAATAAATGTAGATGGAATAATTCAGAACAGTATGTATTCCCCTATTCTGAACATATCTGTTGTGAATATGATATGTCAAAAACATAAACATCTTTGTATCTTCATACAGTGCCATAATTGAATAAAAACACACAATGTCATAATTTTGGATAAAAACACATTTAGAAGTTATATCCGTTTTTTGTGTCAGTGTTGTTAGCTGTAATTTATCAAGTAATTCCAATCACAAGTTCTTTTCTTTTGATATTAATTTCTAATATAAACCCTAAGGTCACACATTCCATTTCATATAATAATATGTATATAGTATACATATGTAAGACACATATATCATACATATATACACAGAGTAACTACAAAAGTGTTAAAGAAGCCAAAGAGTTCAGAGGTTTAACTGAAGGCAGAAGCAGAGAGCCGATACAAATATAAATAGTCACCAATATTAAAAAACCCATTGGAGAGCCACTGGCAGCAAACCCAGTGGAGATGCTGAGGTGTAGAATTGTTGAGCAGAGGTGTTAGACTGAGTCTTGGTGATAGATGAAAGAAGGGAAGGATGGTGCTATGATAGTTTGACAGTTTGAATGGATTGCACCAAATGGAGGGGAGTCATTATCTTCTCTGATGGTCAGTACTTTGAAGTATATACTGGGTGAACAGGTGACACATAGGTAGGTCTGTTGCCATCACAGTGTTAATGTTTACGGGATGTCTTAGCTAGGGTTTCTATTCCTGTGAAGAGACACCATGACCACAGCAATTCTTATAAAGGAAGGTATTTAATTGAGGCGGCGTCTTACAGTTTAGAAGTGGGCAGCATTGTGGCATGCAGGCAAGCATGATGCTGGCTACATATTGATGGAAGGCAACAGGAAGTGGATTGTAACACTGGGTGTGGCTTGAGCATATTTGAGACCTCAAAGCCTGCCTCCACAGTGACATACTTTCTCAAACAAGACTACACCTACTACAGAAGGCCAAAGCTCCCATTAGTGCCACTCCCTTTGGGGGGGCATTTTCTTACAAATCACCACATGAATTGAATCATTCCTTGATCTCATGCATTTGATAAACTCACGAGATTAATTTGCTTGAGATGGTTTTAATACACTTACATGTTCATGTGTTCTAAATCTTTGGTACGTTCATATGTGGTATCTCTTTATGTTGAAGAGCAGTCAGGGCGTTTTTCATGATTCATGCTAGACAGGTGATTGTGTCTATATGCAAAAACAACATGTGATCATTTGGCCTCTGAGTTTGCATTTGAAATGAAGTCACCTGCTACTTTGTAAATGACATCAATGGCAAAGCACAGCCTGAAAGGTGTGACTCACACATAATTTAGAGCAGGGCACTACTCATCTTCATACATTAAAAAAAGAAATAGAGGGAGAAGGTTGAAAGCAGTAGAAATGAATGACATTTCTACCTAAAGTTTACATGATTTTCTTATTCTCATTTGAAACATTACTCATTTTTTCTTGCCTTTTCTGTTTTGTCATATTTGTTTTTTCACATGACCACATAATATTTTTGAAGTAAATAAGCAGTTACTCATATTTTTCTGAAAAATACACATATATTCACACACATACAGATACACAGTCACATACCTATTATTATATTACATACAGCTCTTATATAAGATTATGCATGTGTGAAATAAATTAATTGAATGAGTCCCATTATATAGTATTCAGTTAAAAAAACACTGAGATAATAAAAAGTTTAGTGGTTTTTAAGGTTAGGGAAGAGACACAGATGAATAGAACACACCATTTTTGAGGCATTGAAACTTCTACATGATACCTTAATAATGGATACAGATCATTGTATATTTGTCAAACTCTTATAGCACCTACAGTAACCCTCATGTGAACTCTGGGCTTTTAGCAATAATGATAAAATCTGTACATGTTTGTCAGTTGTCATTATAACATATTCCTCTTTGTTGAAGGATATTGATAATGAGAAAGTTCATAAATATGTGGGGAGATTCAATTGTGCTAGAACCTAAAATTGATAATTTTGTGTAAAATCAATGCTTGAATTGATACTTTGCATGAAAAACATACTTGGTTTGAGATAGATTATGATTTCTTCATGAAGGCTATTAATGAACTTACAGCAGTAAACTCTATAAAAGAAATTATCTTTAGCTTACATCACAAGATTTGAGGTAAACAGAATGGACATCTATTCATATTATTAAACTGTTAAAATGAAAAGGTTTCATTTCACTTCCTGCTAATGTGAATTTGAAGTTACACACACACACACACACACACACACACACACACACACACACACACACACACAAATGGAGAGAGAGAGTCCTAAGCGAAGATATTCTTGTATGTTTTATAGTATTTTAACCAACAGGCCTTAGGAGTGAACAAGCAGCTTTTAGACATCTAGCAAACTAGAATCCAAATCTATGTGGAAACAACACAATGGTGTTAGAATTGTAATTTTTAACTCTTTTGTGGATAGTTTTGTGAATAAATATTAATTTCTCTTCTTTCCTTTTATTTTATATTTTGTTTTACATGTATAGGTGTTTTGCCTGCATGCATATCTCACCATGTATGTGTGTGAGTAGCCCATGGAGACCATAAGAGAGAGGGTGACGGATCCCCTAGAATAGGAGTTACCGGTAAGTGCCACGTGGGTGCTGGGACCCAAACCCAGACCCTCTCGAAGAGCAGCCAGTGTTTTGAACCACTGTTTCATCTTTCCAGCTCCAAATATGGATTTCTTTGAAATAAACTACTTTTTAATTTTTAAAAATCTATTTACTTTATTTTATGTGTATGAATGTTTTGCCTATATGTATGGATGTACACTACATGCACACCTGGTGACCCTGGAAGTCAGAAGAGACCCTGGACCTAGAGTGGTAGATGGTGATGAGATGCTCGGTGAGACCCAAACCTGGGCCCTCTGCAAAATTCCTCAGTACTTCTAGTTGGTGAGCCAAGTCTTCAGCCCCATAAGCTGTCCTTTTCTTGGTTAATAAAAGCAAAAGTTTCCAAAAGGCAAGAGTAGGCATACTACTAATCAGGACATGTGAAAATCTAAGCAATACAAAAGCAGATCTGTTATGGTTTAAATAAGACTTTTCCCTCACAGACTCATGTGTTGGTCTCAGCTGGTGGCAGTTTATGGGATCAGTGGAAGCTACAAGAGATGTGGCCTCCCTGGAGGAGGCAGATCCTTTGAGATGTAAGTTAAAGATTTTACAGTCCCTTCTGCTCTCTCTGCATTTTTCCATGACTGAACAGCCTCTGCTTCAAGCTCCTACATACATAATACTCTACCTTACTACAGGCCCAGACACACAGAGCCAAGTAACCATGGACTGATTTGTTTGAAACTGTTAGCCAAAATAAGTTCTTCCTCTTATTAAATTGTTTCTTTAGGTGTTTTTGTCACAACGAGAAGAAAAGCAACTAATTTAAGATGTGGTCTTATTTGCTTATACTGGGTAATAGTCGGAAACACCTGAGAGAAGCTACCCTAGAACTTTATAGGGATTGGAAAGCCTCACACTTGTTCAGGAGGGAACTTCATGGCTTCCCCATACTTGTGGGTGAAGTTGAAGGCCTTTCTTAGAAAAGTCAAAGTCATTACTGGGCTTTTGCATGCCTTCTAACATTGTGGAAATTACATTGTGCCCAGGTGAGTGTGCTGGCTGGTTTTGTGTGTCAACCTGACACAAGCTACAGTCATCAGAGAGGAAGGAGCCTCAGTTGAGGAGATGCCTCCATGAGATCCAGCTGTAAGGCATTTTCTTAATTAGTGATCAAAGGGGGAGAGCCCAGCCCCATGGTGGGTGCTGCCATGACTGGACTGGTAGTGCTGGGTTCTATAAGAAAGCAGGGTGAAGAAGCCATAGAAAGCCAGCCAGTAAGCAGCACCCCTCCATGGCTTTCACATCAGCTCCTACCTCCAGGTTCCTGCCCTGTTTGAGTTCCTGTCCTGACTTCCTTCAGTGATGAACAGCAATGTGGAAGTGTAAGCCAAAGAAACCCTTTCCTCCTCAACTTGCTTTATGACCTATGGGAGCCCGTTCTCGGGTTCCTCATGACTTTACCCAGCAGGTCTGCATAGAGGATGATCAGGACCACGGGCCTGAGTGCAGGTGTCTGAGATGGTCTGCACTTGGCTGTGCTGGGGGAGGAGGTCTTTTGCTCCACCCCTTGGCGTCTTTATAAAAACCCTGGGCCAGAGACAGTTGGGGCCCGTTGGAATAGGTTCCAGGCCCTCTCAAGGCTGTCCTTTATTTTCTATCTGTTTATCTCCACAAGATTCCCCACTATAAATCCTTCTATCTAATATTTCCTGCTGATTGCACTCAAGAAAACTCTGGGGAACTGTGGGGGTGGTGGGTAAACACCCCACAATGACCATGCTGTTTCACCACAGCAATAGAAACCCAAAGACAGTGAGGTAGTAGGAATGGGCTTGTAGGTAGAATGTTTACATTTCTGAGAAGAAAGTCTCCATCTGACAGCTTTAGTCTCCAAGTAAACTGCCAACCTAAAAGCATTTTGCTCAGAAACTGCAGGTGTTATTGTGAAACAGAGGTTATTTACAAAGCGTGTCTATAAGTACAACTAATGAGCACTACTCAAGCACTTGAGGACTCATCTATGTCTCTGAACTTCATGTATTCCTCACTGGTCTAAATGTATTCATGGTCCAAAAGTGAATATTAATGAATTCTTGCTTTTATACTTTCATCACAAGTACATTTTGGTTTCATTTCATTTGATGATACATTAATATAACTTTACAGGTTATATTTTTGTGAGTTTTATCCATGCTGATATGGAAGCTGCAGTTAATTCATCTTTTTCATGTTCTATGTCTGTGTATATTTGTTAAGTCTGTGGATATTTATTTGCCCTACTATGGAAGACCATTTGAAATGTCTTCATTTTTTCTTTATTTTGGCTATAAGAACAGTGCTGCTAACAAATGATCTTATGAGTTTTGGTTAGGGTACATATTGAAGTGTTTATATACTCAAGAATAGAACTGTTATGTGTAAAGTATGCTTTTGTTTACTCGTTGTTCTAGAGGCTAGAAAGGTACAGTTTAGGATACCAGTAGAGTTGGGTTCAGGGGCAGGCTGTCCTGTCCTATAGATTTTCAAAAGTCTGATTTTTATAATCTTTTTTGAGTCAAGAGAAAGAAAACAAGTACTAATGTTTCTTCATTTAAAAAATTAATTTATTTTATGTGTGTGTGTGTGTGTGTGTGTGTGTGTGTGTGTGCCTGAGTTTCTATGTGTCCATGGAGCCAGAAGAGTGCATTGGGTATCATGGAGCTGGAGGTGCATATGGTTGTAAGCTACCACAGAGGTACTGGGAAGTAAATATGGGTCCTATTCAAAGGCAGCAAGTTCTCCTAAGTGATGAGCCACCTCTCCAGCCATACCTATGTCTTCTTCTAAGGGGGTATTCATCCCAGTGTCTTCCAAAGAAACCACCTCTAATTATAACATTGGGGATTAAGGTCTTAATGTACGAATTTTAGGGTATATAAGCCCTCAGTTTTATGTTATATTTTTGTTCACACTGAAATTGATTTTTGGTTATCCCATACAGTTGTTAGTTTTATTTTTTTTACAGGTTTGTAAATGTTTAAAACTTGTTATGGTATATTGCCATTAAAACCATCATAGTTTTGTAAACCTATCTCCATTCATTAAGAGTGAGTGCTATGCCTCTATTCCAATTTTATTGCATCAATGTAACCTAAGGAGTGTGAGCTAAATCTTCTGTGGGGAAATATAAAATAATATTTATCCTTGTAAATTAGAATATTCTCATCTTGAGGAATAATCACCACAGCATGGCATAAATATGTGAAATATTTAAGTAAATACATATTTAGATATACTTTTATGGTTTAAAAGTACAGAATGCATAAAAGTTACAATGCAGATTCAAATTTTAATCTTTCTATCACATATTCTCAGTGTACTCTAGAGGATAGTTGTCTTATAAAATTAAAATGTTCTTTTCATTTACCTAAATGCAAATAAATATAATTTTGAAAGAAAAATTGAACTGTTTGTCTGGGGAAATAATATTTTCAAGAATCTTGGAAAATAAAATTTACATTTCAGGGGATATTTTTTAATATGATACACTTATTTTTCTTGCCTGTTTAAGGAAATAACATCGATAAATATTAACATTTAATAATTAATGATAAACCTGAGTTAAAAATAAGTGCCATTTATTGAGTAAAAACTGGAAATTGTGGTGGTATTGTGTTCCCCAAAATATTGTGTACCCTAATAAACTTATCTGGGGTCAGAGAACAGAACAGTCACTAGATATAGAGGCCAGAAAATGGTGGTGCACATGCCTTTAATCCTATCACTTGGGAGGCAGAGATCCATCCGGATCTCTGTGAGTTTAAAGTCATCCTGGAAACAGCCAGGCATGGTGACTCACTCCTTTAATCCCAAGAAGTAAGCCGTTAATCCCAGGAAGACACGGCGGAAAGCAGGAAGGTATATAAGGAGTGAGGATGAGGAACTAGGCTGGTTAAGCTTTTAGACTTTTGAGCAGCAGTTTAGCTGAGATTATTCTGGATGAGGAATCAGAGGCTTCCAGTCTGAGGAAACAGGATCAGCTGAGGAATTGACAAGATGAGGTAGCTGTGGCTTGTTCTGCTTCCCTGATCTTCCAGCATTCACTCCAATACCCAGCTCCAGGTTTGTTTTTATTAATAAGAACTTTTAAGATTTCTGCAACAGGAAATATCCAACTTTATATGATATTTTCTCCCTTTCTGGCTTTGTGATGAATATTTTAATCTAAATTCAGATCCATATAATTTAATGATTATGTCTAACTATTGAGATGCACTTTTGAGCTATATAATGGATTTCTTATTTATTGGTCAGAAGTTAGATTTAATGAATATAAGAATATATATTAATTATAGATCCTTGTCTCTATAACCTTTCTTTCTTTTTCTTTCTTCCCTTTTTTTTTTTGGTTTTGCAAGACAAGGTCTCTTTATATATACCTGGCTGTCCTGGAACTCTCTTTTCATAGACCAAGCTGGCCTTAAACTCAGACATCCACCTACCTCTGGTCCTGAGAGCTGGGTGCTAGGATTAAAGGAGTATACCACCACCATCCAGCCTCACTGATTTATTAAGGGACTATGTTATTGAAAAATTATTGAGCATGAACAATCAGAAATTGTACATTAAAATAAAAACATTTTGTGTATATGTACAAAAAGGGGAGAAAAATTTATGAAATACTTACAATGCTATGGCTAACAGTCATCCAAAGTTTGAAAAAAGTAGTTTCAGATGAAAACCATCTGTTTAACACTTTGCTTGTGTTTCGATATTTTTTCTTAACTCTTAAATGGAAGTAAATAGAATTTTAAAAAGATAAACTTTGAACTATTTGTCTAAAGTAAATAATCTCCCTTCTCAGATTTGTTGTCCCTGTCTCCTTTCTCAACTGATTTTTTTTTTTTTTTTTTTTTTTTTTTTTTTTGGTTTTTCGAGACAGGGTTTCTCTGTGTAGCTTTGCGCCTTTCCTGGAACTCACTTGGTAGCCCAGGCTGGCCTCGAACTCACAGAGATCCGCCTGCCTCTGCCTCCCGAGTGCTGGGATTAAAGGCGTGCGCCACCACTGCCTGGCTCAACTGATTTTTATTATGACATTTGTGCGGGATTCCATTTCCTCAACCTAGTCTTTTCATATAAGTCTTTTAGAGACTTTTTATTGGAGGAATAATTTTGGCCACTCCACGTAGTTAAAAGGATATTTATTTAATGGCGTAACTCACAAATTAAGTAATGGGTAGGTCGCAGGGTCTGGGGAAGGTGTAATGCAGTCCAGCGGTGTTCTCTGGAGCTCTGCACAGTCAATCTCCACTGGTCAGCGTTCAGGCACCGAGAGAGCGCCCAGCGAGAGCACTCGCCCATCCAGCTCTCGGGTCCCCAGGCGCCTCCCCTCGCCCCACCTCGTAGGCGTGACAGTTGCCAGAGTCTCAATGGGGGTTGGAACTTCCAGAACCAAGCTGGAATGGCTACCCACTACAACTTTTGTTTCTCATCATTAGCATTTCTAAAGAAAAGTAATCTTTACTAAAACATAATGGAGACTTTCCTTTTTGGCCTTTGGGCTAAAATGCAGTGTGAATATAATTGAGAAACAGAGGCAAAAGGTGAAGTCCATTTCTATACTTCTTTTTTATTTTATAATTTAATTTAATTTTACATATCAGCCACGATTCCCTTGCTCTCCCCCAACCACCACTCCCCCCCCCCGCATTCTCCCCCAACCCACACCCCATTCCCATCTCCTCCAGGGCGAAGATTCTCCAGAGGATTGAGTTCAACCTGGTAGATTCAGTCCAGGCAGGTCCAGTCCCCTCCTCTCAGGTTGAGCCAAGTGTCCCTATATAAGCCCCAGGTTCCAAACAGCCAGCTCATGCACTGAGGACAGGTCCAGGTCCCACTGCCTGGGTGCCTCCCAAAGAGATCAAGCTAATCAACTGTCTCACTTATCCAGAGGGTCTGATCCAGTTGGGGGCTCCTCAGCTATTAGTTCATAGTTCATGTGTTTCCATTCGTTTGGCTATTTGTCCCTGTGCTTTGTCCAACCTTGGTCTCAACAATTCTCGCTCATACAAATCCTCTTCTTTCTTGCCAATTGGACTCTGGAGCTCCACCTGGGGCCTGGACGTGGATCTCTGCATCTGGTTCCCTCAGTCATTGGATGGGGTTTCCAGCATGACAATTAGGGTGTTTGGCCATCCTATCATCAGAGTAGCTCAATTCGGGCTGTCTCTTAACCTTTGCTAGTAGTCTATTGTGGGGGTATCTTTGTGGATTTCTGCGGACCACTCTAGCACTTTGGTTCTTCCTATTCTCATGTGGTCTTCATTTATCATGGTCTTTTATTTCTTGTTCTCCCTCTCTGTTCTTGATCCAGCTGGGATCTCCAGCTCCCCTAAGCTCTCTTTCCCTCGAACCTTGCCCTTCATTACCCCCACTCACGTCCAGGTTGTTCATGTAGATCTCATCCATTTCTCTGTCATTGGGCAATCCCTGTGTCTTTCTCGGGGTCCTGTTTTCTAGGTAGCCTCCCTGGAGTTGTGAGTAGCAGTCTAGTCATCTTTGTTTTACACCTAGTATCCTCCTATGAGTGAGTACATACCATATTTGTATTTCTGAGTCTGGGTTACCCCACTCAGGATGATTTTTTTCTAGATCCATCCATTTGCCTGCAAACCTGATGATGTCACTGTTTTTCTCTTCTGAGTAGTATTCCATTGTGTATATGTACCACAATTTATTTATCCATTCTTCAATTGAAGGGCATCTAGATTGTTTCCAGGTTCTGGCTATTACAAACAATGCTGATATAAACATAGCTGAGCTAATGCCCTTGTGGTATGATTGAGCATTTCTTGGGTATATGCCCAAGAGTGGTATAGCTGGATCTTGGGGGAGATTGATTCCCAATTTTCTAAGAAAGCGCCATATTGATTTCCAAAGTGGTTGTACAAGCTTGCATTCCCACCAGCAGTGGAGTAGAGTTCCCCTTGCTCTACATCCTCTCCAGCATAATCTGTCTTCAGTGTTTTTGATCTTAGCCATTCTGACAGGCGTAAGGTGGTATCTCAGAATCATTTTGATTTACATTTCCCTGATGATTAGGGATGTTGAGCAATTCCTTAAATGTCTTTCAGCCATTTGAGCTTCCTCTGTTGAGAATTCTGTTTAGTTCTATAGCCCATTTCTTAATTGGATTGTTGGGCATTTTGATGTCTAATTTCTTGAGTTCTTTATATATTCTGAATATCAGTCCTCTGTCACATGTGGGGTTGGTGAAGACCGTTTTCCATTTTGTAGGCTGTCACTTTGCCTTATTGACCGTATCCTTTGCTCTACAAAAGCTTCTCAGTTTCAAGAGGTCCCATTGATTGATTGTTTCTCTCAGTGTCTGTGCTACTGGTGTTATATTTAGGAAGTGAACTCCTATGCCAATGCATTCAAGACTACTTCCTACTTTCTCTTCTAGTAGGATCAGAGTAACTGGATTTATGTTGAGGTCTTTGATCCACTTGGACTTAAGTTTTGTGCACAGTAACAGATATGAATCTATTTGCAGCCTTCTACACATTGATATCGACTTATGCCAGCATTATTTGTGGAAGATGCTTTCTTTTTTCCATTGTACAGTTTTGGCTTCTTTGTCAAAACTTACATGTTCATAGGTGTGCAGATTAATGTCAGTGTCTTCAATCAATTCCATTGGTCCACATGTCAGTTTTTATGCCAATACCAAGCTGTTTTTATTACTATAGCTCTATAGTAGAACTTGAGGTCAGGGATCGTGATGCCTGCAGAGATTGTTTTATTGTACAAGATTCTTTTGGCTATCCTGGGTTTTTTGTTTTTCCATATGAAGTTGAGTATTATTTTTTTCCAGTTCTGTGAAGAATTGTGTTGGTATTTTGATGGGGATTGCATTGAATCTGTAGATTGCTTTTGGTAAGATTGCCATTTTTTCTATGTTAGTCCTGCCTATCCATGAGCATGGGAGATCTTTCCATTTTCTGACATCTTCTTCAATTTCCTTTTTCAGGGACTTAAAGTTTTTGTCATATAGGTCCTTCACTTGCTTGGTTAATATTACCCCAAGGTATTTTTATTATCTGTGGCTACTGTAAAGGGTAGTGTATCTCTGATTTCCTTCTCAGCCTCTTTGTCCATTGTATATAGGAGAGCTACTGATTTTTTTGAGTTGATCTTGTATCCTGCTATGTTGCTGAAGGTGTTTATAAGCTGTATCATTTCCTTGGTTGAATCTTTGGGGTCACTCAAGTATACTATCATGTCATCTGCAAATAGGGAAAGCTTGACTTCCTTTCTAATTTGTATCCCCTTAATCTCCTTATGCTGTCTTATTGCTCTGGCTAGACCTTCAAGTACTATATTGAATAAGTATGGGGAGAGCAGTCAGCCTTGCCTTGTTCCTGATTTTAGTGTAATCACTTTGAGTTTCTCTCCATTTAATTTGATGTTGGCTGTTGGCTTGTTTTAAATTGCCTTTATTGTGTTTAGGTATGTTCCCTGTATTCCTGATCGCTCCAAGACCTTTATCATGAATGGGTGTTGGATTTTGTCAAATGCCTTTTCAGCATCTAGTGAGATGATCATGTGTTTTATTTTTTCTCTTTCAGTTTGTTTATATGGTGTATTACATTGATGGACTTTCCAAGGTTGAACCCCCCTTGTATCCCTGGGATGAAGCCTACTTGATCATGGTGGATAACTGTTTCGATGTGTTCTTGTTGTCTGTTTGCCAGTATTTTATTGAGTATTTTTGCATCAGTGTTCATGAAGGAGATGGGTTTGTAGTTCTTTTTCTTTGTTGCATCCTTGTTTGGTTTAGGAATCAGGGTAATTGTAGCCTCATAGAAGGAGTTTGGTAATGTTCCTTCTGTTTCTACTGTGTGGAACAATTTAGAGAGTATTGGTATTAGTTCTTCTTTGAAGATCTGGTAGAATTCTGCTCTGAAACCATCTGGTCCTGGGCTTTTTTTGCTTGGGAGACTTTTAATGACTGATTCTATTTCCTTAGCAGTTATTGGACTATTTAAATAGTTTATCTGGTCTTGATTTAACTTAGGTATGTGGTACCTATCCAGAAAATTATCCATTTCTTTTAGATTTTCCAGTATTGTTGAGTAAAGGTTTTTGAAGTATGGCCTGATGATTCTCTGAATTTCCTCAATGTCTGTTGTTATGTCCCCCTTTTCACTTCTGATTTTGTTAATTTGGATGCTCTCTCTGTCTTTTGGTTAGTTTGGATAAGGGCTTGTCCATCTTTTTGATTTTCTCAAAGAACCAACTCTTTGTTTCATTAATTTTTTTGTATTGTTCTCTTTGTTTCTATTTTATTGATTTCAGCTCTCACTTGGATAATTTCCTGGCATCTATTCTTCCTGGGAGACTTTGTTTCTTCTTGTTCTAGATCTTTCAGGTGTGCTGTTAAGTCACTAGTGTGAGATTTCTCCAACTTCTTGATGTGGACATTTAGTGCTATGAATTTCCCTCTTAGCACTGCTTTCATAGTATGCCATAAGTTTGGGTATGTGGTATATTCATTTCCATTGATTTCTTGGAAGTCTTTAATTTCTTCCTTCTTTCCTACCTTCCTTCCTTCCTTCCTTCCTTCCTTCCTTCCTTCCTTCCTTCCTTCCTTCCTTCCTTCCTTTCTTCCTTCCTTCCTTCCTTCCTTTCTTTCTTTCTTTCTTCCTTCCTTAACCCATTGGTGATTCAGTTGTTCATTATCAGTTTCTATGAGATTGTAGGTTTTCTGTAGTTTTTGTTGTTGTTGAAATCTAACTTTAAGCCATGGTGGTCTGATAGAATGCAGGAGGTTATTCCAATAGTTTTGTATCTGTTGAAATTTGCTTTGTGGCCAAGTATGTGGTCAATTTTAGAGAAGGTTCCATGGGGTGCTGAGAAGAAGGTATATTCTTTTTTTTTATCATATTTTTTATTTATTTTACAATACTATTCAGTTCTATATAATAGCTAAATATTCCCTTGTTCTCTCCCTTCCTGCCCCCCTCTCCTTCCCCCCAGCCCACCCCCCATTCTCACCTCCTCCAGATCAAGGTCTCCCCCAAGGACTGGGATCGACCTGATAGACTCAGTCCAGGCAGGTCCAGTCCCCTCCTCCCAGATTGAGCCAAATGTCCCTGCATAAGTCCCAGGTTTCAAACAGCTAACTCATGCAACGAGCCCAGGACCTGGTACCACTGCCTAGATGCCTCCCAAACAGATCAAGCCAATCGACTTTCTCACCTATTCAGAGGGCCTGATCCAGTTGGGGGCCCCTCAGCCTTTGGTTCATAGTTCATGTGTTTCCATTCATTTGGTTATTTGTCCCTGTGCTTTATCCAACCTTGGTTTCAACAATTCTCGCTCATATACACCCTCCTCTTTCTCACTAATTAGACTTCCAGCACTCCACCAGGGGCCTAGCCATGGATGTCTGCAGCCAGATTCCTTGGATGGGGTTTATGGCACAACTATTAGGGTGTTTGACCATCCCATCGCCAGAGTAGGTTAGGTCGGGCTGTCTCTCGACCATTGCCAGCAGTCTTTTCTGGGGGTATCTTTGTGGATTTCTGTGGGCCTCATTAGTTCTTTGTTTCTTCCTTTTCTCATGTGGTTAGGATATAATGTTCTATAGATATTGATTAAGACCATTTGAGTCATAACATCAGTTAACTCGTTTATTTCTCTGTGAAGTTTCGATTTGGGAGATCTGTCCAGTGATGAAAGTGTGGTGTTGAAGTCTGCCACTATTAATGTGTGGGGTTTTATATGTGATTGAAGCTTTAGTAATGTTTCTTTTACATATGTGAGTGCCATTGTGTTTGGGGCATAAATGTTCAGACTTGAAAGTTCATCTTGGTGGATCCTTCCTGTAATGAGTATGTAATGCCCTTCTTGATCTCTCTTGATTGATTTTAGTTTGAAGTCTATTTTGCTGGATATGAGGATGGCTATACCTGCTTGCTTTTTAAGACCATTTGATTGGAAAGTTTTTTCCCAGCCTTTTATTCTTAGGTAGTGTCTGTCTTTGAGTTTGAGGTGTGATTCTTGTATGCAGCAGAAAGATGGGTCCTGCTTTTGTATCCATTCTGTAAGCCTAGGTCTTTTTATAGGTGAATTAAGTCCATTGATATTAAGGGATAATAATGACAAGTGATTGTTCATTCCTGTTATTTTTTGATGGTAGTATGTGTGTACTTCTCTTCTTTGGGCTTTACTGCTGTGGCATTATCTATTGCCTGTGTTTTTGAGGATGTATCTGACTACCTTAGGTTGTAATTTTCCTTCTAGTGCTTTCTGTAGGGCTGGGTTTGTGGATAAGTATTGTTTAAATCTGGCTTTGTCTTGGAATGTCTTCATTCCATCTATGATGATTGAAAGTTTTGCTGGGAATATTAGTCTAGGCTGGCATCAGTGGTCTCTTAGTGTCTGCATTACATCTGTCCAAGAGGATTTCAAAGTCTCCATTGAGAAATCAGGTCTTTTTCTGATGATTTTGCCTTTATAAGTCACTTGGCCTTTTTCCTTTGCTGCTCTTAATATTCTTTCTTTATTCTGTACATTTAGTTGTTTAATTATTATGTGGCAAGGGGACTTTTTTGAGGGAGCTAGTCTGTTTGGTGTTCTATAAGTTTCTTGTATCTTCATAGGCATTTCCTTCTTTAGGTTGGGAAAGTTTCTTCTATGATCTTGTTGAATATATTTTCTGTGCCTTTGAGTTGGTATTATTCTCCTTCCTCTATCCCTATTGTTCGTAGGTTTTTTCTTTTCATGGTGTCCCAAATTTCTTGGACATTTTGGTTCATGACTTTGTTGGCTTTAGTGTTTTCTTTGATGAATCTATTTCTTCTACCGTATCTTCAATGCCAGAGATCCTCTCTTCCATCTCTTGCATTCTGTTGGTTATACTTGCAACTGAAGTTCCTGTTTTTTTACTCAGATTTTCTATTTCCAGCATTCCCTCTGTTTGTGTCTTCTTCATTTTTTTCTATTTCCCTTTTCAGGTCTTGGACTGTTTCCCTCATCTGTTTCATTGCTTTTTCATGATTTTCTTTCACAGCTTTATTGTTTTCTTCTGCTTTATTTGTCCTTTTCTCTAGTTTTTTATAGCGTTCTTCCCATTTTTTGTTTGTCTTTTCCTCAATTTCATTTGTGATTCCTCCTATATAAGCCTCTACCCTCTTCATGATGTTATTCATAAGGCTGGTTTCTTCTGCTTCTTCCATTTTTTTTGATGTTTCAGGTCTAGCTATTGGAGGAGCACTAGGTTCTGATGATGGTGTATTGCTCATCATTTTGTCGTATGTACTTCTGCCTTGATGTCTGCCCATCTCCTTGTGGATTTGTTCTTGGTCTTATCAGCACACTTGGTCCAGACCAAGCTGACAGATTCAGGAAGCCTCTCTCTCTTGTCCAGATGGGAGCTCCGGGGCGGGATGGGAGCTCTTGTCCAGATGGGAGGTCCAGAGCAGGATGGGAGCTGGGGAATGGTCTGTAAGTCTCAGGAAGTGGCTGGGGTCTCAGGCGGATGGGCATGGGGGTAGGGCGTGGAGATTGCAGGGTCTGCTGGGGGTCTTGGAGAAGGGGAGCCTTCCTGGTGGGGGTGGATGGGATCCTGCCAGATGGCCAGAACCTGGGGCCAAGTTGGGCAGGTCTTCCCCGGTGTGGCTGGTGCCCAGGGCTGAGCCCAGGCACTTACCTCTTGTCCAGATGGGAGGTCCAGGGCAGGATTGGCTCTATACTTCTTTTAATTATTAGTGTCCCTTCAACTCTATGTGTATTTTCAAATTAGGACCTTCCAAGTCTTACAGCACTTTCTCCAGATTTGCTTTTGTGCATTTTGAGATCAGTTCCTTTTTTTCACATATGTGTCATTGCAGAATTATTGTCCTCATTTCCCTTGCAGAAGATTGATCAGTGCAATCAGTCACTGAATAGCAATTTTCATCATCAAAGGCAGCTTCTGTTCTCCCTTGATTAGCATCCTGGCTGCAAGTTACTCAGCGGAAACAGGTAATCTGTAAGAACAGTGCCAAACAGTCCTTCTTAGAACACAAAGAGGGTTAACCTTAAATATCACTGACACTGCCCAGGTAGGCAGATAATCAATGAAGCCTAGTTAGTTATCTTCTGCTTTGTGATATTCCTTTTGTTTGCATAACTGGCCCTTCAGATTTCTCCCCTTCTTTATTAATCTTTTGGTCTTTCAAAATACACAATTACTTGTGATCTATGTTGACAAGAAAATACCTATTACTTGTTAATACCATAAGTCAATGATTCTTTATTTCTTTATGTGTATCCTACCATAACCAAAAACATTGTCTGTCTGACACAATATATCTGTAGCTGGAAGATTTCCTGTGTCCCGCCCAGTCCTGCAACTGCTCAGACTCAAGTAAACACACAGAGGCTTATATCAGTTGTGGACTGGATGGCCTATGGCTCTAGCTTCTTGTTAGCTGGCTCTTATATCATAAAATAACCCATTTCTATTAATCTATAAGTTGCCAAGACGCTGTGGCTTACCGGTATTTTTACATCTTCCTTCTGCTGGTGGCTTGCAGCATATCTCTCCTTTCTCAGCCCCCAATTTCTCTTGGATTTTCCAACATGGCTCCATCCTGCCCTGCCATAGTCCAGTGCAGCTTTATTTATTGACCAATCAGAGCAACACATATTCATAGCATACAGAACGATATCCCACAGCACTTTCTCTTTTCGGTCTAATCAAAAAGGGAGGTTTTAACTTTAACATAGTAAAATTACATATAACAAAACAGGTATCAAGCAAGAATTATAGTTATAATATCTAGTCTATATTTGGCAAATTCAAAGGAAATATTCTAATATCTATCCTACATTTGTGAGTCTAAAGTTTCATATCTAACTTATCTTTTATCATAACCAAGGAAATTATAACTATCTAGTCTTCAACTACATCAAAGACCCCAGAAGGATGTAATATTACGTAAGTAAACATAAAATTGTAAGTAACTTCCAAAATCCTGGAAATGACAAAGACAACTGCCTGCCTGGATAGTCATCCAAAGTTCCTCTGTAACATTTGGACATCCATCTTTACCCAATAGGTCTAGATTTCTTTAGTCACTTCTCCCTATGTCCTATAGAATATTTGACAGTCTCCTCTGTGAAGCAGGAACCTGAAAAACTATTTCACCTTGCAAAGTTCAGTAGTCAACTTCCCATGAATTCTGCATGTCCAGTTTATTTTTTTTCTTTTTTTATAATTTGATTTAATATTATATATCAGCCACAGATTCCCCTGTCCTCCCTCCTCCCGCCTCCCCACCCTTGTCCCAGCCCACTCCCCATACCCATCTCCTCCAGGGCAAGGACTCCCCTGAGAATTCACCTAAACTGGTATTCAGTCCAGTCAGGTCCAGTCCCCTCCTCCCAGGCTGAGCCAAGTGTCCCTGCATAGGCCCCAGGTTCCAAATAGCCAGCTCATGCACTAAGGACAGTTCCTGGTCCCACTGCCTCGGTGCCTCCCAAACAGTTCAAGCTGATCAACTGTCTCACTTATCCAGAGGGCCTGATCCAGTTGGGGGCTCCTCAGCTATTGGTTCATAGTTCATGTGTTTCTACTAGTTTGGGGACTTTTTGGGGGGGGTCTAGTCTGTTTGGTGTTCTATAGGTTTCTTGTATCTTCATAGGCATTTCCTTCTTTAAGTTGGGAATGTTTCTTCTATGATCTTGTTGAATATATTTTCTGTGCCTTTGAGTTGGTATTATTCTCCTTCCTCTGTCCCTATTATTCGTAGGTTTTTTTTCTTTTCATGGTGTCCCAAATTTCCTGGACATTTTGGGTCATGACTTTGTTGGCTTTAGTGCTTCCTTTGACTGATGAATCTATTTCTTCTACCGTATCTTCAATGCCAGAGATCTGCTCTTCCATCTTTTGCATTGTGTTTGTTATTGGTTATAATTGCATCTGTAGTTCCTGTTTGTTTACTCAGATATTCTATTTCCAGCATTCCCTCTGTTTGTGTCTTCTTCATTTTTTTCTATTTCTCTTTTCAGGTCTTGGACTGTTTCCCTCATCTGTTTCATTGCTTTTCATGATTTTCTTTCAGGGATTTATTGTTTTCTTCTGCTTTATTTGTCGTTTCTTCTAGTTTTTTTTTTATAGCCTTCTTCCCATTTTTTGTTTGTCTTTTCCTCAATTTCATTTGTGATTCCTCCTATATAAGCCTCTACCCTCTTCATGATGTTATTCATAAGGCTGGTTTCTTCTGCTTCCCTTTTGTGATGTTCAGGTCTTGCTGTTGGAGGAGGGCTAGGTTTTGGTGTTATTGTATTTCTTTTTATTTTGTTGTATGCCCATCTCCTCTTGGATTCGTTCTTGGTCTTATCAGTGCTCTTGGTCCAGACAGAGCTGACAGACTCAGTGTTTCAGGAAGCCCCTATGATCGAGATGGGCACTGGGGACTGGTCTCCAATTCTTAGGAAGGGGGTGTCTCAGGCAGATGGGTGTGGGGTCAGGGTGTGTAAACTGCAGGGTCTGCAGGGGGGATCTTGGAGTAGGGGAACCTTCTGGAGGGCCCAGCCAGATGGCTGGAAACTGGGACCAAGTTGGGCAGGTCTTCACTGGAATGGCTGGTGCCCAGGGATGGGGCGTAGGGGCAGACCTCTCTGGGTATGATCCCAGGCACCTCTCGTCCAGATGGGTGCTGCGGGCTGGTCTGCATGTCCAGTTTACATAACAAATTATCAGCAGTCCAAGCAAGAGCAGTTTCTTGCACAAATGGCTATTTTTGCCAAAAAGAAGATAATGTCCATCTTCAATGTCCATCTTTCTCTTTGAAATAAATTGGTGCTGCCAGGAGCAGTCATGTCTCACTGTCCACAAAGTCTGTTTTCAAAATATTTTAAATGCCATATTCTGTAGGTCTTTGAAGTGTTTGAACATTGCCTACCTAATTGAATTATGTATATATGTATACCTAGAAAATTTAATTAATGTGACTATAAGTTTGACTATCATAAAGGCTAATTATTAATCTGTATTTCTTAATTATCCATTATAATCTAAATGAGTTACATAAACATAATACCTTAAATTAGAGTAAATATATATATATATATACAATATAACAAAATTAACTTTAAATTTGTAATAAACTAAAATCTATAGCAATGTAAAACATTTAAATAAGTTGTTGCTCTTTAGAAGTATGTTTAATAATCTACCCTCTTATCCTATCATATCTATTATCCCCTTATAAATCTATTATCCCCTTATCAATAAAATTGTATTCATAATCAACCCCTTTTAAATAAAAATAAACATTTGTAAACATTATTTTGGGAATTTGGGTGTAGCTTTTCATACTACTTCCTGCTGGATGGGGATGCTGGCAATCTTATGGGGATTCTGAGAAAATTAAGAATTATGGCCAAGCCTGACTGGAATAGTCTGTGAGGCTGCATTGTCTGAACCAGTTGCCTTGAAGCTGTTATGGATGTTGAATCATCTGGGCCATTGTGTCATTGGAGACTTTTTAGGGGGTCTTAGCAAATTAAACCATATTAGCCTGGATGCAATCTCATCTTCCTTAGAAACAAAAGCAGAACCTCTCTTCTAAAGCAATGTATCCTTAGACACAAACTTTGAAGTCAAAAATACTATATATATACATGGTCTTAACTCAGCAGCCTTTACAATCAAATTTATTTCTGCAGTTAAAAATCCCAAAGACAATACAATCCAGACTCTGGGTGATTTCCATCTTTGCATAGCTTATTTTTTATATTATTTTACTGTCTCTTTAAATACTTTGTTTTTTAAAACTATTTCTTTATATAACTGTCTACTCTTCTTTTCCTCTCTCTTCCAAGCCTATATGCATTGTTACACACAATGTAAACTATTTAGAGTTTTATTCCATCTGAATCTGTATTTTGTGTATCTATTGCTTTAAACTGTAGCATGGCTAGAACTATAACAGCAGCTTTGGCTGCTGGCTCTGCCTACCTCAGCTTCCCAACATGGTGGAGGTAATTCATCGCCAGCTCTGAGAGCCATGCTCTCTGTCAACTCTGGGAGGCAGTGGATCTATGCCTCTATCAAGGAGAATGTATCTAGCCCAGAAACCTCTTTTTTTGTCTACACTAGCAAAAGATAAATCCACCATGCAGTCCACTTGGTGCCACAAACCTGACATGGCCAGGGGACACATCACCGTACTATGCCTGCTATAATAACATGAACTACAATGGTACTTTTAGCTACATTTATAATCTCTTCTTAAGCTCTCTCAGGTTTCAGGTGGAAACTTGAGCCAATACATGGGGCAGTCAAATATAGTTGAAAGTTTTCTCTAGTCCCACCTGGCCCTGTGGTCCTGCAGCCTGCTTATAAAATAATCACACTCAGAAGCTTATATTAATTATAACTTCTTGGCCATTAGCTTAGGCCTATTGCTGACTGGCTCTTACATTTAAATTAACCCATAATTTTTATTTATGTATAGTCACGTGGTTTGGTACCTTTTCTCAGTTCTGCCTTGTCATCTTGCTTCCTTTATGTCTGGCTGGCGACACATCAAAGAAAATTCAACTGAACTGAAGAATCAATTATTTCTTTTCCTTTTTAAATGTTGTACTACAATGTAACAAATATGAATTCTCCTGTTCAATGTAAAATAAGTTTTATGGAGAGAAGATTTATGTTGAAGAATGAAAGAGGACTTCAGGGCTGGGAAGATAGCTTAATCGAGGAAATGTGTGCCACAAAAGTATGAGGAAGAGAGTTAAGAAATCCAGAATACATAATCACTGCGTTGGGCATGAAGCAAATTGAGGGAATCCACTTGTAATCCCAGTGCTCACTTGGATGGCAAAGCTAAGTGATCCCTGTATCTAGCTAGCTAGCTAGTCTAGCTAAAATCAGTAAACTCCAGGTTCAAAAGAAATCCTCTAGCAGTAAATAAAAGTAGATAATGCATGAAAATATTTATCTCTAGCCTCTACATGTACACACACAGACACACATATGTGCCCACACACGCCCACACATATATAAACATGCATATGTACATACACACATATATGCAAGCACAGAGAACATAAAATTATGTGTAAAATAAAAGAAAGAAAAAGGGACTTCAATAATCTTTTTCTCAGAGATGGAGAGATTTGCTGAGCATATTGTTGCTCTTCCAGAGGGTCATGGTTTGATTCCCAGCATTTACATAGAGGCTCAAAATATCTATAATTCCAGTTTGAGGAGATGTGATCTTTCTCTTGTGACCTCTGTGGACACCAGACAGGCATATGATGTACAGATATGCACGTAGGCAAGACAGCCACATGCATAAATTAAAAATAAATGAATTTAAAAACAAAACAAGGAAAAATCTGTCAAGCTGACATGCCTGGATTAAAAAAAAAATCAACGGTACTGTGCCAGCAACACCCTCCCCATAGCAAAAACAAAACCAAACAACAACAACAAAAAAAAACCCTAACCAACCAACCAAACAAACAAACAAAAGAAAATTTCTTGAAGGTTTAAAAACCTATTACATTAAAATTCATATCTCAAATCCTAAGCATGTTGTAAAGTCTAGCAGGAGCTGTGTTCTGCTCTTCTCTACAGACATTTCTTACTTCATTTCCCAGATAACATCTTCTAGATACTATTCATTCCTGACTGCCTTTGATTCCCTCAAGCATTCAACATTCTTACCTCGGGGCCTTTGTACCTTTTCTTGTTTTTTCCATGCCTGGCTTCCTTTCATCCTTCTAGACATGTAATGCATGATTACTTCTCATAGAGACCTTCCTTGACATTACTTTTTTAAATTTTATTTTTTACAACCATTTTTTGGTTCATGAAAAAATTAATAGGAAGAAACAGAGATCTAGTACTTTCTTTATTAAATTTGATGAGCCCACACTCATTCTTATCACCCAGTCTATATTTTATGTTAGGGCTCTCTGTAGGTAATGTACATTCCAAGGAATTGGGTAAATGAATAGTGTTATCTTTCCCCCATTATAGTCTCATACACAGTCCTCTCCCTAAAAATATTCTGTATTCTACTTCTTCATTTCCTTGGTCCTCAGGCCATAGCAACCACTAATTTTCTTTCTTTTCTTCCCAGTGTTTCTATAGAGATTGCCACATAGTTTGAATCATTCAACATTCAGCTTTTTTAGGTGGGCTTCATTTTCTTACTGATATGCATTTGAGTTTTCTCTGTGTTCTTCCATGGCTTCTTACCCCTTTTCCTTTTGGTATTGAATCATATTCCACTATCTGGATATACCACAGTTTATCCATCCATTCATCTACTACTATACATTCTTAATTTTGTCTAAGGACTGGCAATTGTGAATTTAGTCACTATAAATATCTTTCTGTATGCTTTCATGTAATACTAAGTTTTCAACAATGTAGGAAAATGTCAAGTTTTCAACAATGTAGGAAAATGTCAATGGATATAATTATTAAAATTTGTTATGTTTAGATTTGTAAATGAAAATAAAAAGTCTGCTTAATATTTTTTTCCAAATTTAAAGTGCCATTTTGCATCCTTGACAGAAATATGAAGGGCACCTGCTGCTCCACAGCCTTGGCTGCTAGTGCTTGGTGCTTTTTGTGTACAAGATTTGCTATTATAAAGCTGTGCAGCTTTCTTCAGGTATTTTGACATGAGGATATGAGAAGTTGACTAACATGAAGTGAATGTTAAATCCCTCCTTTGCAGCAGGCCTCATATCTAATTAGAAAATTTGTGGTTACCTCTTAACCATCATGCTACTATTTCACCAATGGGCACACCTTGTCAGACAAGTTAGTATTATAGCATGCAGATTCCAGTCCTTTACAGGACTATTGATGTCTTTTCTTCCCCAGCAGCTTGCCTAGCAACTTCTGGCACTATGAAAGCTAGCCAGCAGGGAGAGTATTTCCTTGTTACTTTGAAGTGTATTTCTCTATGTTCTGCATCCAATGTAATGTCTTTAGTAATATAGCATTGCCATCTAGTTATGATGTGAATGGGCAATCACAATATCCTGTATTTGGGGTTAGGAGCTCTGGGATCTACCTGGCTAGTAATAAAATAAACCTTGGAAACCTCATTATCCTTTTGAATCCAAATTTCAAATTATTCATTGGCTATTTTCACTGTGTAGCTCAGGGAGAAATTTCCTACTTCCCTTCACTGTTAAAGCTGGCTCTATCAGTTCTGACTCAAGTGACTCTTCTGAAAAATAAGATTTAGCAAATTTTAATTTTTATAAGAACAGTTTTATTGGAGGGTTGTCAAAAATCTATCAGGAAAGATGAAGTCCAGCCAACATAAGTCAACTCAACAAGCATTTTAGCTATGTTCTGGATGTTTAAAGCCAGGAATACTTGCTGCTGCCTGCCAGGAATAACATGTTTAGAGTCTATTGAGACAACTTCATCCACATTTTGTTAGCTACAGGGGAAAAGGTACCTATGCAGACTGCAGCCAGAATGGCTAAGCAAAGAGGGAACAGATACCAAAGCCAAAGTTCTGCTTCCAATTTAAGTCTATTTATTCTTTCTTCATAGAGCCTTCCAAAGAAAGCTCAGAAATATTAACGACAGAGTATGTCAACAGAACTATTTTTCATATTTCCTTTCATGTCAAAACTGGCATCATTTCTAAGAGACAAAGATTCTCATCTTAAATGAAGGTTAGAATTAATACACAGCAAATCTATCACTCCCTACAACACATTTCTGTATTCACTAGCTCACTTGATATTCACAATCAGAGTGCAAACAATACATTTTATAGAACCTTATTTTTATTTGTTGGGGTCAATTCCAGAAGAACTTCAAAACAAGGAGTAACTATTTGAAACTATCATGAGTTTATTTAATACTGTAAATGAAAACAAGGTAGAGTAAAAATTACCGATTGTATTCTCTTAAGAATAAGATTTTTTTCATTCATTGTTCAGGGTGTGTATGATTGTGTACCTGTTTGTCTTCTGATTAGTGACTTCTTTCTTACAAAATGTAGTCCAGGCATAATCAATTCAATCATGAAACATTCATGGTATTATACAATCTCATTGTTTTTAAATTTTGTTCAGATTGAACCTAATGGAGTTGTTTCAGCATTGGCAGTGAGGATTGTCTGTCCCTACCTTGTGGGTCCACTTGCTTGGAGTTTTCACTTTGCTGCTCACCAAAAAAAAAAAAAAAATCATTGACATGACCAAATCTCTAAAATTCCAAGCTGAATGCAGAAGATTACTATTGGTATGCAATGTCACATGGGGTTAAATACAATTGAGAATAAATATTGAATGTGGAAAACAGCTTTTAACTCTCCTTCCTCAGCATGTATCTTTGTGGTACAATAGGACATATGGTTCTATCTGTAGTTGGAGACAGAAATATGATTTATGTTTGGATTTTTGGGATGTTCTTCCCCAAAATACCATGCTGTGAGAAGTAGCACAGCTGCCAAACTGAAAGATGATAGCAAAGCAGCCCTAGTGTGTGGTCCACACATGTAATCAGACGTTTCTTTACAAATCCCAGCCGTCAGTCCCAAATAACCATCACAGAGGCTTAAATTACTTGTAAATGCTTGGTCAATAGCTAAGGCTTGTTACTAGCTAACTCTTACATTTTAAGTTAAGCCATATTCCTAATTTACACTCTGTCACATGGTGGTACTTTTATTAGCATGTCGTGTTCATCTCCTGCTCCCTCTGTATCTGCTGGGGACTCTCTGACTCTGCCCTCCTTCTTCCCATCATTCTCAGTCTGGCTTTCCTGCCTAACTTCTTGCCCAGCTACTGGCCTGTCAGTTTTTATTAACCAATGAGAGTAATGCATATTCACAGTGTACAGAAGGATTATTCCATAGCACACATGAATTTGAGGAAGCTGTATAGCAAGGCCTGAGAAAAGGATGGAAAACAAGATCATGAAATCACCATGAATAGGGAGCTAGCTATAAAGCTAATCCTTGATTATCATTTATCAAACTTCAGAGGAGATTGCATGAATGCCAAGATGCTGATTTGAGACCTTCTACCAGAGGAAGATGGAGTGGTCCAGAGTGCCCATATCAATGAAGAGCTAGTCAGTGAAACAGAGGGATTAGAAAGGTGTGTGCCTTCCATTCAAATCCCTAGTGATCACAATGCATTGGGCTGACATGATGTTATTTATTTCCCCTTTGTCAGGAGAGTGAGCAGTGGCCGAGAGGTATCTTCCATGTATTCTGAAGATACATGGATGTTCCTGGTCCCAAATAAAGGGCACAAACCAGGAACACGGCAACTACAACAGGGAGGGGGGGTAGGTGTTTAATCTAGCTTAGAACCTCCAGAAAAATACTGATACTGCAGTTGTAAGGGTTGGGTGAGAGGTGGAGACAAAAGTGATATAAAAGGATTGTCAGTATGAGTCTCCATCAGAATGTATTTGAGTCTAACCTGTCCAGAGTGAGTGGCTAGTTTGCAGAGGACAGCTTGGCAGTGGTGTCTTTCTGGTGCCAAGCTAAAGAAATGCAGAGAAGCCAAACTGACCCCAGATTCTGAGCCTGTCAACTGCTAATATTTCTTATCCCCTTTAACTTGTTTTAAATTTCTTTAAAAATTAATTCTTCTCTCATATAATAATCCTGACCACAGTTTTTTCTTCCTTCTCTCCTCCCTGCTCCCCCTCTCCTCCTTCCCCCTGATCCACTGCTCCTCTGTTTCTATTCAGAAAAGAGCAGGCTTCCCAGGGATATTAATGAAGCACTGTATTACAAGTTACAATAAGATTAGGTGAAAACACTCATATCAGGACTGGACAAGGCAATCCAGTAGGGGTAAAAGGATACCAAGTGTAGACAAAAGAGTCAGACACTCTCACTTACATTGTTAGGAGTTCCACAAGAACACCAAGCAGCACAATCATAACATCTATGCAGAGGACCTAGATCAGACCCACGAAGGCTCCATGATTGCCACCTCAGTCTCTGTGATCTCCTATTTGCCCTCCTTAGTTGACTGTGTGGTCTGTGTTCTTGGAATGTTCGACGACTCTGGCTCCTACAATCCTACCTCCTTCTCTTCCATAGGTACTCCGAGCTCTGCCTAATATTTGGCTATGGGTCTCTGTATCTACTCCCATCAGTTGCCAGAGAAAGTCTCTTTGATGGTGATTGGGCTAGACACAGATCTGAGTATAGTAGAAAATCATTAGGAATTATTTCATTGACTTTTTTTCTTACCCATTGAGTTTGGTTCTATCCTGGTTCTCTGGGTTGCCCAGGCTCTGGTTCATGGCTCTCCAGGAAGGGTCAGCTATGGACTCCCTCTTATAATATGGGTCTCAAGTTAGACTAGTTATTGGTTGGCCACTCCCACAATTTCTGAGCCTCCATTATGCCAACACATTTGCAGGCAGGACAAATTGAAGGTCAAAGGTTTCATGGCTGGCTGTGTGTACCAGTCCCACGAATAGAAGCTTTGTCTGGTTACAGAAGATGACTGGTTCAGACCCTGTAACCCCCATTATTAGGAGTCTTCACTAGGGTCATTCTCATAGATTCAAGGAAGTTTCCACATTGCCCCCCAAATGCCCCACAATTCTAGTTTCTCTCCCAGTACTCTCTCACTCCAACCCTCAGGCCTGATCCTTCCTCTTCCAGGTCCCACCTGTACCCAGTCCACCTGAAAAATCTATTCTATCTCCCCTTCCCAGGAAGACCCCTGTGTCCTCACGTGAGCCTTCCTTGTTGCTTTGCCTCTCTGGGTCTGTGGATTATATCATGATTATCCTCTATTTAATGGATAATACCCATTTATAAGTGAGCACATGCCATGTTTGTCTTTCTGAGTCTGGGTTACCTCACTCAGGATGATTTTTTCGAGTTCCATCCATTTGCCTGTGAATTTCATGGTGTTATTTTTTTAACAGCTGAGTGTCTTAGTAACGTTTTCTATTTCTGTGAAGAGACACCATGACCATGACAACCCTTATAAAGGAAAAACATTTAATTGAGGTGGCTTACATTTTCAAAGTTTTACTCCATTATCAACATGGTGGTATGTAGGCAGATGTGGTGCTAGAGAAGTAGCCGAGTGTCTTACATCTTGACTTCCAGGCAACAGGAAGTAATCTGTGTCATTGGGCATGGCTTGAGCATGTATGATACCTCAAAGCCTGACTGCACAATGACACACTTCCTTCATTAAGACCATACCTACTCCAACAAGGCCACACCTCCTAATAGTGTCAGTACATTTGTGGACCATATTCTTTCAAACCACTACATTCCACTCCCTAGCCCCATAGGCTTGTAGCCATACCATAATGTAAAAATGCATTCAGTCTCACTTCAAAAGTCCCCATAGTCTATAACAGTCTCAAACTTATTTAAAAGTCTAAAGTTTAAAGTCTCTTCTGAAATTCACGCAATCTCTTAAATGTAATCCCCTATAAAATAAAAATCAAAAAGCAGATCACATACTTCCAACATATAATGGCATAGTATATACATTACCATTCCAAAATTGTAGGGAAGACAGCATAAGGAGGAAATACTGGACCAAAGTAAAACCTAAAACCAGCTGGGCAAACTCGAAACTGCATCTCTATGTCTTATGTCAAAACACTCTTCAGATCTCCCACTCTTTTAAGCTTTGTTGACTGCAGCGTACTTCTCTCTCTTAGGGGTTTCCACTCCCAGTTAGCAGTTCTCCTCTGCAGGTATCCCACAACTATAGCATCTCTAACATCTTGGGGTCTCCAAGGCAATCCAGTCTTCAACCTCAGAGTTTCACGAAATGGCCTCTCTAGGCCTCTATCTGGAGACACCCCTGACACATTCTTGGTCTCAGCAGCTTTCCTTATTTGCAGAGAAATATTCCATAACTCCTTTCTTCTATGCTTAAAGCCTGAATGACATGGCCAAGGCTGCCAAGTTCTGCTGCTTAGTGAGGCTGGAACATGGCCTCCTTGTTCAATTACATCTTCACCAGCTTTCTGTTTTCCATGATTTCCTTCACTGCCTAAGCTTGGTTGTACTGGATCTGAATCTCTAGACCAGACTGGTCTCAAACTCAGAGATCCACCTGTCTCTGCCTTCTGAGTGCTGGGATTAATGGCATGTGTAGCACAAATCCTAATTGGTCTTAACAAAAACCCAGAGTCAGATATCAGGGCAAAAACTGAAAGATCAGCAAAGAAGAGCAGCCATCCACTAGAATGATTTCTTACCTCTAGGATTTCTTACCTCATACTGTAAGGGGCCTGGTTCCTTTATTCACCCTGCCTTATCACTTCCTCTCTCTGCCCAGCCAAATCATTTCCTGTTTCCTCCTCCCAAGTGCTGGGATTAAAGGTGTGTGCCTCCCAAGTACTGGGATCAAATGAATGAGATCCCAAGTGCTGAGATTAAATGTGTATGCCACCACCGCCTGGCCTCTAGTGGCTAGCTTTGCACACCACAGGTGTGCACCACTATACTTAGCTCTAAACTTTTAATTCCTTTTCACAATTTGGAAACATAGCTGGGTGAGATTTTACCCTGAGTTCACCACTCCCCATATTCCATTTCTTAATCTGTTTATATCCTTGAATACAGGACTTAGCTCCACTTTCTGGTGCTCCTTTTCTCAAATATTTTTTCCTTGCTCAGCTTGCTCTTTTTCATTATATATCTTCATTAGAATAACCCTACTAAGCACACAACAAAGTCTATACTAGGCTGTTTTGAGATGTACTCTGCCAGTGGAATCCAAAACTCTTACCTTTAGCCTCAGGCAGACTCTTTGGACAAAGGCAAAAAGCAGCTACATTCTTTACAAAAATGATTTCTAGGCAACATACTAAAATTCTTCTCCTCTGAAACCTCTTGATCCAGCCCCCAATAGTTCAAATCACTCTTAGCACAATTGTCTTCCATGATCCTACTGGTTTGGCCCTTTTAGGTGCACTTAAAGCATTCCCCTGCATTCCTAATGCAAATTACAAAGTCCATATTACTCAAGACAAAAAACAAAACAAAACAGAACAAAAAAACATGGTCAAGCATTTGTCAGCAATACACCAGTCTCTGGTACCAGCTTCTTTCTTAGTTACTATGTCTATTGCTATTAAGAGACAACATGTCCATGGCAACTCTTATAAAGGAAAATATTTAATTGGGATGGCTTACATTTTTCAGAGGTATAGTCTATTATCTTCATGGTGCAACATGGTGGTGTGCAGGAAGACATGGTGCTGGAGAAGTAGCCAAGTGTCCTACATCTTGAGTTGCAGGTAACAGTGAGTGTTCCATCTCACTAGTAGTGACTTGGGCATATATGAGACCTCAAGGCCTGCACCCACAATGACACAGTTCCTCCAACAAGACCACACTTATTGGATATGGCCAATTCCTTTAGGGGGCATTTTCATTCAAACCACTACAGCTGTGTAATACTCAATTGTGTAAATGTACTACATTTTCTTTATCCATTCTTTGGTTGAGGGGCATCTAGATTGTTTTCAATTTCTGGCCATTATGATTAAAGCTGCTATGAATACAGTTGAACAAATATCCTTGTGGTAGAATGAAGCATCTTTTGGGGATATGTCCAAGAGTGATATAGCTTGATCTTGAGTCCGATGGATTCCCAATTTTCTGAAAAACCATCATATTGATTTCCATAGTGACTGTATACATTTTCACTCACACCAGTAATGGAGGAGTATCACCCTTGCTCAATATCCTGGCCATCATTATCTGTCACTTGTGTTTTTGATCTTACCCATTCTGACATGTGTAAAATGAAATCTCAAAGTCATTTTGATTTTCATTTTCCTGATAGCTAACATTTCCCTGTTGTTAAACATTTCTTTAGGTGTTTCTAAGCCATTTGAAATTTTTATTTTGAGAATTCTCTGTTTAGATTTGTATCCCCTTTTTAAATTGGATTATTTGATTTGTTGATGTCTAGTTTCTTGAGTTCTTTATGTATTTTGGATATTAGCCCTTGGTTAGATATGAAATTGGTGAAAATCTTTTTCTATTTTGTAGGCTGCCATTTTATCCCATTGATTATGTCCTTTGCCTTATAAAAAGCTTTTCAGTTTCATGAGGTTCCATTTATTAATTGTTGATCTTCATGCCTGCATTATTAGTGTTATGTTCAGGAAGTTTTCTCTTGTGCCAGTGCATTCAAGGTACTCCCCACTTTCTCTTCTATTAGGTTCACTGTATTTGAATTTATATTGAGGTCTTTAATCCACTTGGAATTGAGTTTTGCAGGATGAGAGATATGGATCTGTTTGCCTTCTTAAGTATACAGATGGGCAGTTAGACCAGCACCATTTGTTGAAGATGCTGTCTTTCCCCCCAGTGTGTATTTCTGGCTTCTTTATCAAAAATCAGGTGCCCATAAGTGGGTGGGTTTACTTACGGGTCTTCAATTTGATTCCATTGATCAACACATCTGTTTTTATGCAAATACCATGCAGTTTTTATTACTATAGCTCTGTAGTAGAGCTTGAAGTCAAGGATGGTGATACCACCAGAAGTTCTTTTATTATACAGGATTATTTTAGCTATACTGCTGGGTTTTTGTTTTTGTTTTTGGTTTTTTTTTTTTCATATGAAGCTGAGCATTGTCCTTTCAGAGTCTGCAAATAATTGTGTTGGAATTCTGAGGGAAATTGTGTTGAATCTGTAGATTGCTTTTGGTAACAAGGCCATTTTTTTTTTACTATGTTAATTCTACCAATCCATGAGCATAAGAGAGCTATATATCTTCTGATATCTTCTTCAGTTTTTTCTTCAAAGACTTGAAGTTTTTGTCATGCAAGTCTTTCACTAGCTTGGTTAAAGATACTCAAGATACTTGATATTATTTGTGGCTAATTTGAAAGGGTGTTGTCTCCTGATTCCTTTCTCATCCAATCTGTCATTTATATATAGGAGGGCTACTGATTTTTTGAGTTAAGTTTGTACCAGTCACTTCCCTCAGCTGTAGAAGTTCTCATGTAGAATTTTTGGTGTTACTTATACATACTATCATATCATCAGCAAATGGTTATACTTGGACTTCTTCCTTCCAATTTGTATCCTCTTGATTTCCTTAAGTTGTCGTATTGATCTAGCTAAAACTTCATGTACTATTTTGAATAGAAGTGGAGAGAGTGGACAACTTTGTCTTGTTCCTGATTTTAGTGGAATTTCTTTGAGTTTCTCTCCATTTAATTTGATGTTGGTTATAGGCTTGCTGTAAGTTGCATTTATTGTTTAGCTATGTCCCTTGTCTCCCTAATGTCTCCAAGACGTTTATCATGAGGGGTATTGGATTTTTTCAAAGATTTAACAGCATATAATGAGATGATTATGTAGTTTTTCTTTCAGTTGTTTATATGATGGATTATACTGACAGATTTTCTTATGTTGAACCATCCCTGCATCTCTGGGATGAAGCCTACTTGTATTGGTGGATGGAATTTTTGATATATTGTTGGATTCAGTTTGTATCTTATTGAACTATGAAAGTGTTCTCAATGTATAAAACATACTTCAGGTGCCCGATGTCAAGTTAGGGAAGTAAGATAAGATTAAAATTCAAAGTAATAAACAAATAACATCAAACTTTTCCTGGGAGCACTGGACCTTCAGGTAGTCTCCTGTTCCATAGCTAATGCTCAATTGAGTCACAACAATCTTTCAGGGGCTAAATTCCTCTGCATTAAATAGAAGGGACTTAACTAAGAACATTTACTAGGTAACTGCTTTGTCTTAGGAATTTATTTATCATTTAAATTATAGCCTAACTTCACAGATTTAAAGTCTAGGAAAGAAAGTACATTCTTACAAGTAGTAAGATTATACATCCCCACACCATATTTAAAATGTCTAAAAGTGTACTGTAGAAGAGAAAAAAATACTTAAGGTACTTTTTAGAACTGTGGTAAACAGTGGTGCTGAATGTGGCTTTCAGGTGACAGAGAAGGCAATATTAATTTTGTCTTCCAAAAAACTGGTATTATGTCCTCTCTGATGGCTTTCTGAATGGAAAACCTCAGGGGCTTGCTTTTGTTTGCTCAGCATGAAATCTTTTCTGGGTTTGTCTGGCTTTCTGTAGGCATTTATAAATACATTTAATGGCCCTAGATGAACGATAACATATGGGGATGGGCAACATTCAGACAAAAAAACCCCTATAAATAAAAAGACTAGTGAGGGAGAAAGATGGGAGAATAGTTTTGGAAAATTCTCACCAACAATGGAGAATGTAAAAGTTCACTTAAATGCTCAAAACTGGATTTGTGTTCAGAAAATACCCATAAAACCATAATCTGTCACCCATAAATGATATTTAGACTCAGAAAAACAAAAATCTAAGGCAGAGATATAAATTGTGTAGGTGTAATTTGAAATAGTGAATCCCAAACAAATTCAAAGACTTGGAGATGCTCTTTTGTTCCCCCTTGCTGTTTTTCTTCCACAATGTTAACTTCAATTCAACAAACTTTTCCTATATATCACACCAAATCACATGACCAGGAAACAATATATCTCACTGAACCTCATCCAAATTATATATATATCACTATTCAACTACAAAAATGTGAATAACCTAGCTGAAAAAAATGGGCAAAGGACATGGATATTTCACCCAAGAAGACAAAAATGTAGCTAATAAAAACATTCAAGGATATTATTAAATAAAGCAAAGCGCTCTGGTAAATATTTTCTCAGTTTCTTAAACAGTATTTTGGCATTTCCTTCAAATGTTTTAGTAATGGAGTACACTGTATAAGTGAGAATTGAAAACATATTTACATAAATGTTATTATATAAATTTTAATGTTATTCATAGTAGCCAAAATTGTGAACAACTCAAATACCCTCCAGTTGCTGATGAACAAATGAACAAAATGTAGTACACCCATACAACAGAATCTTATTCAATCATAAAAAGAATGAAATGCTGATATATCCTATTACATGGACAATCCTTGAAAACATTATTCTAAGTGAAGGAATTATATTCCTTTCATTCAATAGGCTAACAATAGGCAAATTCACAGAGATGGAAAGTGGATTAATGGTGGTGAGGGGTTGAAATGAATGCTTCTTGAGTACAGGGTTTCGTTTGGGGGTGAAGAAAATATTCTGAAGTACACTATATACAATCACATTGCATAGTTTAAAGTCACTAATGTGATAAATCTTATGTTATATGAATTGATATACTTAAAATCAATACAATTTCCAAAATTAGAAAAGCAAATCCCAGCAGGTAGATGACTCCTTTAAGAAAAACAGAGGAAAGACAAAAGTTAATAAAACTGTCAAATGAATATTAAAAATGTATTGCTGTCATAGTTAGGGTTTCTGTTGCTCATGCACCCCATGCCTGACCTGGTGACATTAAACTCATTTAAATTCAGGGCCATGCCTCTAGTGATGAACAGACGTTTTATCTTCTGCATTCTGCATACATGCATATAAAGAAGGAGTATTGAACACGTTTTCCATCTCAGATGGACAACAGTAAATCCCTTAAATCCAGCAGCTTATGAACAATTGTTTATTCTGTTATCTTTAGCTATATCCTTACAGAAGGCAGAGAGAAAATTATAAGGGAAATAGCAGAATTTGAATCAGTAAGAGTAGAACCCCTAAATGTCTGGATGAGTGAAACGACAATGTACCCATTAGTGTTTACTATTTGTCTTTGAAACACTCAAGGTCTTTTTACTCATTAATTTTTTGTCAAAAAGGTGTTTGAATTAAGACAAATAAAACAACAAAAAACCAGTACACAAGTGTTCTCATGGAGTAGGCCTTTTTTATTTTTTACTTTAATTATTTTTTTTTTACCTTCAGTGTTCTAAGTTCTTAAATGGCTTGCTGAAATGAATTTGGCATTTTTTCCTACCTTGAACTCTGTTACCTTCCACCCACAGGATTTGCCTCATCTGATGTTGTGACTCAGTTTTCTCTGAGATCTGACCATTCAATCATGCAGGGAAGCTCAAGACAGAGAGTAGACAACTGCAAATAACTTCAGGGAATCCCTGAAACTGACAAGAGTCTCAAGGTCCCCTCTTTACTAAGGCTATATAAGGAGTAAAGAATACCAAGAATCATTCTCAGACGAGCCAATCAGCAAGGAAGACCCTGGACTAGACCAGCTGAGCTGCCTGGAAGAGGCTGCAAAGAAGATTCTCAGACAAACCAAGCTGCAAAGAAGATCCTGAGGCATGACCAGCTTCCTGGAAGAGGTGTAGAGGAACTGAATCACTTGGAAAGGATACTCTCCAACCTGTTGCACTTCCTGAAGGATTTACAGTGAGCTCCAGGTCCCCAGCTTTTTATGAACTGTCACCATGCTGGGGTGGGCTTTGGTGATGCAGCTGTCTTTGAGTCCTTTCTGGTACCATAGCAGCTCATCCATATTCCTGTAAGTAATCCCAATAAAATACATGATTCAACAAGATGGATTTTGGTGGTATCCATACAAGTCTGTCATGGGCTCCCTAGATGGTGTTGGCAGACATGTGTTGTATATTCCCAGAAAAAGTTGCCACACGATATCTAGGTAGGTAGATGTTTTTACTTCTGCATTTTTTTTACTTTATTGCTCATCAAATTTGAGTCTAAAGTCCAGATTTAAGATAAAAAATGGGTAAAGCCTTTTGTTTAATCAAAGTAGTGAACTACAACAATACCTTGCTTGTGGTGCTCTGAAAGCCAGAAGACTATTGAACCTGCTTTGAATTTGAGCTTCTATGTATTCTCTCTCTTAAACCAAGGGATTATATACCTGCAATCCCATGACCTAGATCATATTACAGTTCTCTACCTTCATATTTAGTTCTAGTGCCTCTTGAGTGATAAAGATGTCATTCTTTTCTATATTTTTTATGCAACGTCCTTGGAAAGGTGATAGGGAAGATCTTATTTGTCCAGAAAAGTAATTCTTGGTCCTTGGCTCAGCACCACTATAAGACAATTCACCAGTGGATTCCGAGCCATTTCACTGATTTTTATCATAGCACATACCTGAATTATTATATGCATAATAATTATAAACATAATGTAACATATTATTTTAATAAATAATTTATTTTAATAATTACAATTATTTAACATTTATTTTAATAAATTTTAATAACTGATACTCAGCACTGTATTCATTAACTTAAAAAGATGACTTGATTCAGAATACGGTATCACTATAAGCTCTTTTAAGTTGGGCAGATAATTTAATGACTCTTGTTTTAATTTTCGTATCTGATAATATACTACTTTTCATTTTTCAGGAAATAAATTTTGTGTTTTTGCACTAACAATGAGGGTAATGCAAATCAACACCACAAATGATAGTTCATCTCTCACTTGTTAAGATGGCTATTGTTTTTTAAATAAAAGATATCTCTTGTATGTATAGAAATTAGAACTCTAATCATTCTGTTTCCTACAGGTGTTGCCAAAACTATTGGTGAGGAGAATATTCAATGGGTCTAGATAGGTTACAATATGGGCACTCTATGAAGTTTCTACAATTTCTTTCTGTTTATGTAATATCTTATTTGAATTACTTTCATAGTATCAGTATTAGTAAAGTTATAAGAATATTTTAAAATCTTTTTGTGACAATCACAGAACCCTAGTTAATGTCTATAACAGTAATTCCTTAATTCATCTCTCTTAGGAGTTTTAGTTTTTCCATTTTTCACATGGAAAAACACGCCATAATAACTCTGTTTCTCAGGGTAAATTTACAGGAACTTTCTAACCTCTACCACCAGCATCGTTGTCTTCTTTGAGTCTGTTTCTGTTTTACAGAAACATTGTGTTATTGAAATCTCTAGACAACAGAATTTGGGGTTGGCCTTACCTCCTCATGTAATACTCAGAGATCTTCAATATCTTTTGCTGACACACTGGAAATCCCAGGCAATGATTTACCACTTCTTGTCACTTCAGAGTCTTTGTAAAAAAATATTCAGCTTGCATAAAGCGCTCTTAGACAGCACAATGCAGGAGATTGCCTGATTCTCATGGAGCCCTTGTGTACTCAGACATGAGACACACCCATAAGGAAAGGGGGAAAAGTAAAATAAGAATGGATTGCAAACTTGAAGTCTGTACCGTAGAATCCTCCAGAGTAAAGCTGTGTAAATAATCATGTCTATACTTGTGGAATGTGATGTTTAATTGGAAATTAATAAATGAAACAAACAATACATATATTAAAGAAACCAGAGTTACAGTTATAGGTATATATGAACACATACCATATATTGTAAATAAAACCACACACTATTTCATGAGATATATTTCAATTTTTATTTCAATCTATTTTAGAGGGAGGTCAACAAATCTTTTTCTGTAAGGGGCCAGTTGGAAAGTATTCAGAGTTTCCACTGCACATATGATTTCATCTACTTAACTTTTTCATTGCAGGCCTACAGCAAATACACACAGCATATAAACAAATGGGCATGTTTGTGTTTAAATTTTATTTATGGACAATAAAATAGCAACTTTATACAGTTTTCATATGTCACAGGATGCTATTCCTCTTTTGGTTTTTTTTTTTTATCCCTATAAAAATGTAAAACACAAGTCAGGGAGATGGTTCAGTGGAGAAATTGCTTGCTGTGCAAACATGAAGACCTGCGGTAAGACTCCTAGCATCCATGTGAAAGGCTGGGTGTGGTAATGTCACCCCGGGACCCAGATCTGGGGAAATTAATGTAGGATGATCCACAGGACTCACTGTCCAGCCAGTATAGCTGAAATGGCAAATTCTGGGTTCAGTGAGAAACTCTCTCTCAAAAAATAGGATGGAGAGAAATAGAAGAAGATACCCAATGTTGACTTGTAGCCTCCACAGTCACAAACATATGCATACACACACATACACTCACACATGCATGCATGCACACATGCACACACAGTAATGTAAAACATGGTTAATTCATATATTCTACCAAAATATATGATAGACTGAATAAAGCTTAAAGGCTCTGTTGAATTCTGATAAATATTTTAGAAAGTAAAGATTTATGGGATAAACTGAAAATATTGTGCATTTATGGAACCTCTGATATTTAGCACTATTCATCCATTTTGACAGATATTACAGTGCTGAGCTGCTAAAATTGTCACTAGGTGGCTCTGTATTCTACATGTTGCCCTCCTTTGCAACTGAGCTTTATTAAGAAGCTGCTATTGCAACGTGTTCAGCACTAGGTGGCGCCAATGACTGAGAGCACCTGTTGGCATTCTCTCATGATTTGAAATTTTATGATTCTTAATTTTCTCTGTGTAATGAGGAATGCATGATTAGATTCTATTCTTATTGTTATAAGGCTGTATAATTGCTTCCATGACAGTGTAATTACCTACTGTAACTGGAGAAACTATAGAAAATTAAAATTTAATTATTAAAATAGTTCCTGTTTCTATTTTTAAATAGTACTTTATAAAGAGGTACATACCAGATAAATCAAAAATTCAGAACTGGTATTAACTTTATTGTGTGTATATTCTGAATCTGTTACCATTGAGGTGAACATCACCTTTCACACTCATTCTCTAGCCTTCAGAATGCAAAGTTATAAGTACACACTTTGAGTAGTTTCTAGGTGGATACCACTGTACTCAGATATTTGCATTGGCACTGGGTATCTGAATAATGGTCCTCATGCTTGCAATGCAATTTTCAAACTTGAAGTGCTCACACACATTGTTAATAGCTTACCATATGGGAAACATGCTTTCTTTTCTTTTCTTTCTTTCTTTCTTTCTTTTTTTTTTTTTTTTTTTTTTTTGGTTTTTTGAGACAGGGTTTCTCTGGAGCCTTTCCTGGATCTCTTTCTGTAGACCAGGCTGGCCTCAAACTCACAGATATCTGCCTGGCTCTGCCTCCCAAGTGCTGGGATTAAAGGCGTGTACCACCACCGCCTAGCTGAGAAACATACTTTCAAATTTTGCAAATTATATAAATGTGCTTGGGTAATGTGTAGCAAAATTACTGGCACATTTAAAAATAATATGTTTGAAAGATAGTGATAGTCGGCTTTGGGGTTTGCTCACTTTGCCTTCTTTATCACCTCCATAATTTAAACTGCCCTCCAGCTGATGAAGAATAAGTGAAGGAATTCATTCCTTATTACTTTATTTTTACTGGCAAATTGATACTGTAATTTTTTTCAACATGCTGTTGTACAAATATCATGAGACTAGTTCTGTTTCTTTTTTTCTTAATTTTAAATGTTTTTGGATATAGGATATGAACTGTATTATGTGTTTGCATACCAGTGAGTTTTCACAAGAAATAATACTAAAAATAACTCATCAATCAACAGGTTTAAAAATCCAATAAAAAAATGTTGTACAGTCCATTCCAGCAAGGTTGGGTAAAGTGTACTCAGTTATCTTTGTCTCTTTATTACTTCACATTTCCATACAAAAAAATTTTCCATTGATCTGGTTTTTATTCATATGGAAACAAAGATATCTATGATAAAATGTAGGGATTCTGAAACTGGTAGAATGCCCTTATCAAGGCAAACCAATGTCTATTTATTGTCATAACTATTTATCAATGGAGTAATAATGTTTATATATTATTAATGAGATAGAATCTCTACTGCTGCCACCTTGCTTTTACTCTGGACATAATGTCCCCATTATTCCTTTCAATAAAAAAGTTGATAACTATCCCTGTTGTTTATCAGAGATTTTCAACAGATTCTTTGGGAAAAATGTATTAAAATAATAAGAAGTGGTGTCTGTATTTTAATTGTTACCTTCTTAATTTATTTGTTTTTAATGGAAATCCACATTTAAATTACATGTATATAAAGAAATGTGAAAACTATTTAGAGAGTTTAGCTTTAAATGGAATTATACAAATAAAATTTAGACCTTAATGTGTGTTAACTTTCTGAGGATCCTGGCTCATGGATAAATGTTTTTACAATTCTCTATATCCTTTAGATATAGGGGAAAAAATCAATATTTCCCAGCTGAAGGATACTTCATTTTTCAAGTACCTTAGATTAAGAAATTATTTTCTTACCATCATTTTCACATACAGATCAATTTATTGAGAAGACTGAAGTAAATGTTGGCATTAATAAAATGCACCTCTGTCAATTGCACCTGGTGTGCTTTGAGCTACATTTCTATTAGACAATTTCTAGACTATATCAAGGTGAAACCCCTACATAACATGCTTAAGAGATGTTAGGTTGCTGAGAAAAGAAGGTAGTAAAAGTTAGTAAAAAGACTGAAAAACATAGGTTGTTAGTAGTCTTGGCACCTAGTATAATGAAGAAAATTCTGTAGTACCTGAAATTCATTGTTAAAGTTCCATTTGAAAATTTATTATCAACATCTCAAAAAGACATTTTCTGTTTTAATTTTACTAAAACCGATGTGTATATAGGGCTGTTGCGTAGAGTTGTAAAGATAATTTACTACATGAAATTGTTGAAGCCATAGTTTCTATAGTTAGTTTTTGTCACTGTACTAAGTATCTGACAGAAATAATTTAATAGAGGAATTTTGGCTCATAATTTCGGAGGTCTGACTGTGGTCGGTCGCTTGTCTTCATTTCTGTGGGCTTCTGTTGAGGTAGAACATCATGCTAAGGAGAGTATAGTGTGACAAAGATGCTCACTGCTCAGGCATCGTAATAAGGAAGGAAATCCAGATGGATGGGTGGGTGGTTGGATGGATGGGTGGGTGGTTGGATGGATGGAAGGATGGATGGGTGGATGGGTGGATGGATGGATGGATGGATGCATGGATGGGTGGATGGGTAGACAGACAGATAGATCGGGGGGCAAGGGAGAGAGGGAGTGAGAGAGAGGGGGAGAGAGAGGAGAGAGAGGGAGAGGGGGAGAACAGGGGGAGGGAGTTCCATTGCTTTCTCAAAGCTTCAACTGTGACCAGTGACTTGGGGACCATGCCTTCAACATCTCAACCTTCTTTTGGGACAAAGCATTATATTCAAATTTGTCACACTGTATTCACCAGAAGAAAAGGAATCCTTTTAATAATTTACATGCAGGTAATGTGAGGCCAGCTGTGATTCTGCCTCTAGGCTAGTGCCCTTCATTCCTTGATGTAATTTTATATTTCATACTGTATATATTATCTGTAGGAATTTATAAAGTTACCTTGTTTGAAAATGTTTGTTAATGACTATTTCTGTATGTTACTAAATGCTAGTAAATGCTAAATACTAGTACCTACTGTTGAGGAAGTTCTGCTCTTATTTATTTTATTTTGGTGAATTAATCATGTTATCTTGGCTCTATTAAGTTTAGCCCTTCATTATATAATTTTTATAATAAACTGTGATGGTATTTTGCTCATAATCTTTTGACAATATTTAAATTCATAGATACAATTTATTGACATTTTTTACTTAGTATCAACTGTCAAGTTACCACTAAACTTATGATAATTTTCCATCTGGCCTTGAACTCACAGTGGTCTGCCTGTCTTGGATTAAAGGCATTCACCACCACACCCAGCATATTAGTTGATTTTTTAAGTTTTTGTAAAATGTACCTAAAATTGCATATAAGCCTGAAACTTACTCAAGGAAATTTCTCTTTCACTTATTGTATACTTTTATTTTCTTTATTGTTCATCTTGATAATTTATGTTTTTATAGGAAAATCTTTTATGCCATTTGGCTTTATTTCCATTATTTTTATCCCTTTTTTATTATTTGAGGCAGCATTTCTATGTGTAGTCCTGATTGTCCTGGAATTCTGTAGACCTGGCTTGCCTCAAACTCACAGAGATCTGCCTGTCTTTGCCCTCTGAGGGCTTGGTCTAAAGGCATGTGCCACCACCACCTGACTTCCATCATTTTTAAACGTTAACTTACATTTCCATTTTTATTACTCACACTGTCTAGTACCAGCATCCTCTTTGAAAAACACAATGATACTTGATAGAAGAGTTGTAGTTTCATTTTTTTGAAAATCCTACACATTTGAATTTATTGATCCATTCTGTATTTTTAAAGATTTATTTTTATTTTTAATTATATGTGTATGTGGAGATTTTGTTATGTAGCACTAGCTGGCTTCCAAATGTAGCCCAGACAGGCCTTGAACTCCTGGCAATCATCCTACCTTAACCTCCTGAGTTCTGATATTACAAGCTCATGACAAACCATACTTGGGCTAATTTTTCCTTTCAATATTGTGGATAGGGCCTTGAATATACCATAAAAGCATGAAGCTCTATCTCCAGCCTAATTCTTTGAATAGATTCATTTTGAAAGACATATTACCTTTCCCCCCAACTTTGTTTCTTTTTGTACTTCACCCATTTTTAGATTTGTCTTCTCCTTCCCCTCCCTTTCTCTGCCTTTTTTCCTTCTTTCCACCCTCAGCCTCCTCAAGACTGCTAAGAATCCAAGCCAAGGATGTGCTCATGCTAGACACATACTCTACCACTGAGCTATAATCCCTAGTTGTAATAATTTCAATGACAGTGTCTCCTATAGGCTCAGATATTTCAACACTGGTCACAGTTGGTGTCTCTGTTCAGGGGAATTTTAGAGGTGTGTCATTCTCAGGGTTCGCTTTGAGAGAAAAAAATTGCCTCGTGCCATTTTCAGTTCTGTCTCTGTTTTGAGCTTGCGTTTGAAGAACTGAATTCTAGCTTCCTGTGCCTACTGCAGTGCCTGCCTTTTGGTGTGTTTCTCACCATGGTGGACTCTTATTCTTCTGGAACCTTAAGCCCAAATCAAGTCTTCCATCTACAAGTTGCCTTGGTCATGGTGTTTGATCACAAGAGCAATAAAGTAGCTAATGCACCAGTCTTTATCTAAGATTTCCCTTGGTTTAAATGAGAAATAGGAATAAAATATTTCAAGTAGAGATGCCGTAATCATTGCAGAGTAAGTCCAAATCTATGTAACCTTAGCAAAAATATTGTTATGAGTTTATTCAGCTTTCTAAAGGGTGTTAACAAAATTAATTATCACACTCTTCATGTCTCATCAATGCAGCCTTGTACAACAACTTAAATATTCTACCACAGTCATCAATGGTTGCCTTGCCTGGGGAATGTTAAGAACCTCAATTGCTTACTTAGCCTTTCAGAAATTTCAACAATCTAAGGTTTTTCTCAAACTCAGATGCTGATTTCCTGCCAAAGTTTGCATGGTACCTTATTCAATATGCCCAGTTTCTTAAAAAAAATTCCATATTTCAATTACTCCTTCATTTATAAGTGGAAGATAATTTTTCTAATGTTGTGTATGGTTATCTGATCTGCAGTTATGTAGCAAGACCTGAAAGTCTTTAGGGTCACCCATAGTTGAAAATAGTAATGAGAGAGCATGTACTAAGAATATCTTGTGTGCTATGACAGTCTTTTGTTTGTTTCAGGTGTTTGGTACATACTATTGCCAAACTACTGTAGTAAATGTAAATTAAGACTGTCATATTATAGGACTACTTATTTTAACAACAAAAGGAGCCATTTTATCTGTATTTTATTTTAAATAAGAAAGGAAGTCTTGATATTTCAATTTTTATTTGTTTGAAAATATAACTTCTTTTATTTCTTGCATTGAAGAAATACTTTAAAATATTATAATATTTTTATACTTCACCATTATTTTTCTTATAATTATAAAAGTTGGGAAACAGAAAATCAGATTTCACTATGCCCTTTAAGGCAGTAAGGTGTTAGAAGTTGGAATTCTTTTACAGCCTCGTTGAAGCAGGCCAGAATTGAAATGAGGGTACCTGCATCTTTCTCCTAGGCTTAATAACTTAGTTGACAAACTACACACTAGAAATATTATTTTTTTATCTCAGTGATAAAATAATAAAACCCATATGTTTCTGAATCAAAATGCTATCAGTGATAAAATAATAAAACCCATGTTTCTGAAGCAAAATTTGATGAGTGCATAAACAGCTGTTCTCTTTGACATTGGCATAAAAATATTATTTTCCAGGTCAATAAAGTGAGAAATAACAAAACGATAGTAGTTATGAATTCTTTGAAAGAAACTGCTTGCTTCTGCTCCTCTAATCTTTCTGTATGCCCACCATATATTGAGTTTAAGGGTACGTTCTTTACTATTATATCACAAGGCCCATGATGCCAGTACTTAAATAAAAAGACCCCTCCAGATCTCAGTTTTCTAGTATTGGTATTTACATAGATTCTAATCCTTTGCGATCAGAAAATTTTCCACTTTTTTTAAAATTTAAGTAATGTTAAAAGAATTGTTGTTTTAGAAATGAGTGAGCTTATTTTTTACAAGTGCATATGTCCTAAGAACCTCCTCAGATAACCTTTAGGCGAGTGAAAAAAAAAACAGATATTAAAAGAATCACACAAGATCATTTAAAAATAGAATTTGATTGAGATTTATACTTGAAGAAGGGAGAATAGAAAATATTTTTGAAGTTATAAAGCAAAAATTATTATGCAAGAAAAAACAAAAGTTATTTTCTTAGAACTATGACATGGATACAACAGTTCCTTGCCATGACTACTAATAATTTTATACAAAAAGAGACAGCTATATGAGTATAAGGGAAATGTGACCCATTAGAACTTCAGCTTAGCTATTCATAATGGTGCATTCCTATTTTTGAAATGTGTTCATTGTGGTTATGTAAACTTCAGAACACCAAGCAGTGCTCCATACCACAGGTCATCTATCACCATCCTTGGCAGAATTCAAAGTAGTGTACAGTTCAGAAGAGGTAAGACTCTCATGGTACTGGAAAGAAATCACCTGTATAAATTTATTTATTTATTCTAGATGTAGTCAGAGGGAATTAGCCTAGTGCAGTGGTTTAAGCAATGGTAATATTCTTTGGTGTATTTACCCATGAGCAAACATAATTCTAAGTAATACCGGTGCATTCTTCTAAAAATCTTAGAGCTCATATGCAGAGATAATTTTGATTTATTTTGTTTTATTTTATTTTGTTTTGTTTTGTTTCAATAGCTCAATAGATATGTCATCTGTTGTCATAACACATTTTCATATCTTTATAAATAGACTTAAAATTAAAATGGTAGATATCCAAAGTTTGATTTGCCTATATAGTCGTGAATGACATTTGTGGGAATATTTTAAAGTTTTCAGAAAGTAGAAATATATTGCTGTCTGAAGTGAAAAGAGTGTATAAAGACTGCTTCCCATATACTACAGAATCTGCTTCCACAAATGCAGGGGGACTTTGAAGAGATAACTACTTTTGGCTAAAGCAGGGCTGTGTAAACGAAAGGAGAAAAAAGCTCTACAGAAAAAATCGTGTCATACTGAAAAGCCATTCTTCTGGGAAATTCATTCTTTCTTTTAATATCAACAAAGGAGTAAGACACTGAACATCAAGTGGAAAGATACTGAGTTGTAATTAAGAATAGAAGAGTACTAGAAGTAGAACCTCTAGAATAGCAGGGTAAGAGATGTGTCAGAATCTTCCCCCAGCAAAACAACATGGGCAACAAAATGAGCGAAATACAGATTTTGTGAAATGACTGTATTAGTTGCTTGTCTTGTTTCTGTAACAAAATACCTGTCAAAAGCAATTTATGGAGGCAAATGTTTATTTGGGCCCACAGTTTGATTGTACCATGATGGGGATATTATTGTAGCAGGAGCTTGAAGCAATTACATCCATAATCAGGAAGCAGAGAATGATGAATATTCAGATTTTTTTCTTTTTATTTTAGTATAAAATCTCAGCCCACGTAATTGTACCACCATAGTGGACAGGTCTTCCCACCTCAACTAATCTAATCTAGAAAATCCCTCAAACATCCCCATAAGCTTGTCTTTTGTTTAGTTTTCAAAACAAATATGAATGGCAATATAATAAAATAAAGAAAGGCATGATACAAGTATAAAGCAAGCCAAGGCATAGTAACCCTGAGAATAGAAGTCAAATATGTTAAAATAAAATGCCTATAAACAAAAGGAAATTTAACTGCTTATTAGATATTAGGTGGTTTTTTTGTTTTGTTTTTTGTTTTGTTTTTTTTGCTTTTGTTTTTCGAGACAGGGTTTCTCTGTGTAGCTTTGTGCCTTTCTTTCCTGGAACCAGGCTGGCCTCAAACTCACAGAGATCCACCTACCTCTGCCTCCGGAGTGCTGGGATTAAAGGCGTGCGCCACCACCGCCCAGCTCCTAGGTGATATTATACTTATAATTTGGGACAAATAATCATCCTACTTCTTAAGACATCTTTTTCATTGACTGATATATTCAGAAATATCTACAGATACATTAATATATAACTCAGATTTATATCAAAATAACTGAAATTATACACAGGGTAGAGCATTTATTAAGGAGGTAGGCAGCTATTTGGATGAAACAGTTGAGATGCATTATATTTTAATCACTTTATATAAATAATTTCTCATAATCATTAAAATCTTTCTTCAATAATACAAAGAACACTTTTTATGATATACCTTTTAGACATGAAATTTCATATATTCTTAATTCACGAATATTTTATCTTAAAAGTATCTTTAATGTAAAATGTGCATCTGTTGACTTGTTATTTCATTTAAGTCACAGCTATGTATTTTACAAATTTATAACTTTTGTATATTTTATAAGTTCAAACCTTCTTTAATTCCTAAGATAAACTCTGCCTTACTGTATGCATGCCAAACTTACAGACTATTGCAGTCAGACAGAAGAAAGTTTCAGTATGTGACTAACAAAATATTCAAAACCATAATTTAAGAAAGTTCTTTTGAAGTAAAAGAAGAATGGAATACACTATTGAAAGCCAATATCGTGCACCTGATGGAAATGATCCAGAATAAGATGTATTTGGGGAAAAATATTGAATGTCAAATTTGAAATAATAGTTCTTTAACCAACTTTGCAAAGTTAGACAAAATTGGATTTGGTATCATCTTTTCAAAAAAGTGTCATTAAATAGTAAAAAGCATTGAAGTAGAAGTGCTAACCTCTTCTAAGGGAAATTTTAAAACAATGGTTTCATATTCACAATATGTATCCTTCATATATTCTAGCCATTATAAAGTAAAATAAACTTAATGTATATTAAGTGTCTATTAATAGATGTGTGAAAAAATGATGTATTATACAAAATAATGCTATCCATCCCTTTAAAAGAAAGAAAACTTGTAATTTGCAACAATGTGCATGGAGTCTAAACAAGCCAGGTATAGAATGACAAGTATCACCTATACTCATTTAAATATGAACTCTAACACAACCAAACTCAAATAATCAGCAAATAGCATAGTAGTTACAAGAGGCTGGGGTTGGGTGGTAGGTACATGGTCATTAAACAATACACAACCTCTATTAGATAGGAGAGGTAAGTTTTCTTTAAACCTTGAGATATATTTCACAGCATGGAGAAGACAGGAAATACTGTATTAAAAACTCAGTAATTTTTAGTGTAGCACAAACCATTGATTTCAATTTTATTTATTTATTTTATGTCCCATATTTGCTAAAATATCTTGTTCAATGAGATATATAGAGCTTCTGTGGAGAATAGAACTTACATAACTTTCTTTTCAGGAGTTGTACAAAGGAAAGTGATAGAGGAGTGACTTATAATTGCCTCTTGCCATGGACAAGTATTTACTAAACATATCACCTTGGCCATTTAAGTTCTTTGAACCATAGATTTTTAAAATATACACATTAAGAAGAACAAAAAAAAGAAATTCTAGAGAATTTTTTAATTAAAAATTTGCATGACTTAAATTTCAGTGAGAATAGAATCTCATAAAACCTGGACTAGTTGTGTACCTTAAAATGAAAATGTATTGGTATGTCTGATGCAATGATACTGAAGAAATGGTCTGAAATTATAAAGTGAAATACCTGTTCTTTCTTATGCATGATTTTATTGTGTGATATTAAATAGCTGCTGTGTTCTATTATGGCTGTAGCCCCTCAGTTCTGCCTGAAATACCTTTCATGTGTATACTGAGGAATAAGGATAGTGCATGATTCATCACCTTTATAAATCAAAGATTCTGTTACAGGCAGAAAATAGCCCAACAATAACCATTCTATTACATTTCAATGGCATTATAAAATGAGAGAATACATCAAGTGATTAACATACATCCTCCTTTTTTACTCTGCAATACAAAAATTCTATGCAGCTTTTAAAATTTTATTTTTTCCAGTCATTGTAGATTGACAGTTTTATTGAATGCCATTTCCCTAGCTGTACCTCCATTTCTTTCCAGAATACAATTTATCTTCTATTCTTTAGTTTTTAAAAAAGTGGATTCCATAGAATACAGAGGATTATTTTGTTAATACAGTCCAACTGAATTTTTATTTCCTAATGCCTAAGAAGGAACAACTGCATACACTATGAAAACCAGATAGATGGTCAGATAGGTAGACAGATAGAGTTGATTATATAACAATAATATTTAATAAAAATTTTTGGCACAAAATCTTCTTAAGTGCATTTTCTTATACTTTGTCCCAACTCTGAGATCCCAGGATATGTTTGATCAGATAGAAATTTACTTTTAATATTTTCTTCACTACTTGAAAATGACAAGTTTTTAATTATCTTCGTAGCTTCTGTTTAAAAATCAACAACTGAACTGGTCATGGTGTCACACACCCTTAAACAAAGCACTCAGGAGGTAGAGGCAGGCAGATCTCTGTTGGTTCAAGTCTATCCTGGTCTACATAGTGAGTTACAGGACAGCCAGAGATATATAATGAGACTGTCTCTAAAAACAAAACAACAATAACAACAAAAGTTCGACAGTTGATTTTCCTCATAAGTAATAGTTTGAGTAATTTATCTCATCTCAGTCCCTTTTTTGGCTCAGAAGTTCAAACTTTTAGGGTGTATTTGCCTACTCTAAGAAGAAACTTCTTTGATTTCCTGGGAAGCAGGTAGGCTAACTGCAGGTGTTCACTTCTCCTTCTAACCCAAATCCAATCCCCCAATCTCTTCCTGAGCTCTGCAGCAAACCACCTGCTATAATCTCCCTTCTCACCAAAATAAAAACATAATAACATCCAAGGGCAATGTGTCTTCACTGGAGCCCAGTAACTTTACCACAGTAGTCCCTGAGTATTGCAACATAGCTGAAGACCTTTAAAAAATACTTAAGGCCTTAATGTATATGATAGAGATCCTTAAAGAAGAAATGAATATATATATCCCTTAAAGAAATCTATGAAATCACACATAATCAGACATAATCAGTGGTAGGAAATGGATAAAACAGTTCAATACCTGAAAGTGGAAACAGAATCAATAAAGAAAACCCAACCTGATAGAAATCTGGAAATGAAAAATTTAGGACTTTAAATAGGAACTTCAGAGGCAAGTCTCAGCAATAGAATAGAAGAGATAGATGAGAGAGTCTCGGGCACTGAAGACAGAATAAATGTATACCTTGGTCAAAGAAAATGTTAAGTCTAAAATTATCCTGGCAAAAATCATCCAGGAAATCTGGGACATTTGTGATGATATTTTGTTTGTGCTTTAACAAAGCTTGCCTGAAGATCAGAAGGTAGAGCTAGCCATTAGTTAACCATAGATGTATGGAGGTCTGTATAGATAGAAGATAGGAAGTGGTATAGCTGGGAGGAGAGAGGAATATAAGGCAGGCAGAGACAGGAGCAAGGCCCCTTTTCAGTCCTTTTCAGAGGAGTTGTGGAGGTAAGAGGTGACTCTGGCTGTTCCTTTATTTCTCTGATCTTTCAGCATTTACCCTGATATCTGACTTCAGGTTTTTATTATTAAGACCAATTTGAATTTATGCCACATCTGGCACCCAACTTGGGGCATGAATTCATGAAAAAAAGCTGCTTGCCTGTGGTTTTGCAGCCACCAGCACACACTCTCTTTTTACACTAAGCCTCTGAGAGGGTTTGAGACTTTTTGTTGCAGCCTCTCTGCAACAAACTCCACTGGCACATGGGCTCAATACACTGCCAGAGTTAGCTCCTCACCATCAGCCAGCTCTGGTTTTAGGCATTTCCTGCCACACAAGTTTCTTCCCCATGATCCCCTGTGTGTATTTTTCAGCCAGCAGGTTCCCTCTCCTGGTGCTTTGTGGGTTTTCTCTCAACTCCTTCCTCAGGATGCTACCACACTAGGTAGCTGCCTTGACACCCAGTAGGGCTTCTACTAGTCTGCGAAGCAGCAGTCAGCCTCATACTTCACTGTCATCTGAATCATCATTATTGGCATATTTAGTAAGATAATTCTTAAAGGGATGAATTAGTTAAAAGAGAGAGTTTTTTTCCCCACATTAAAAAATGGGAAACACTATTATAATGAAGGGATTTAGGTCTCTGTATGATAATACACTGGATGGTTTGAAATGGAACAATTAAATGAGAGGATAATTAATTTAGATGGAATTTATGTAATATCAACTATAATCATCAGCTTTATCATTTTATTTAATCACTAAAAAGTTGGTTAATATGAGTGATAAGATACAAGTTTAGAAAAACGTATTAAAACAGATCATAGAGATATTCAGACCCAGACAGAGGAATTTAAAGGAGAACCAATCTCAGTGTTGCATTATAAGGTTAGAAAGGAAAATCCTAAGGTTTTCAAACAAGAAAATTTAATTTATCCAGTAACCTTACAGGAATTGCCAAATGATAGATAGCCTCAAGGCTGTGTAAGAGCTGAATGGACTTCTGTGGAAATGTTAGATTTAAGGAGATTCAATGAAGCAGTAGTCTCATATGGTATGCATTCACCTTTTGTGAAGCAGATGTTAAATTTGTAGTCAACGAATTTGTTGACTTGTAATAGAATTATCCCTCAAGACTGGAGAGACTTGGTTACAGAAGTCTTGAAGCCAGGTCCTCTACTACAGGGGAGGACCTGGTAGAAAGATGAGGCTAAGATCATTGAACAATGAAGTAGGGCTAAAGGTATGGAAATCTCCCAAGACCAACTTCTTGGAGAGGGAGATTATGCTAATGTACAAAGGCAAGCTCTATATGATGACCACACCCTTGCTTTATGCCTTTCAGCAGATTTGAATGCTTGGGGCAGAATTGAAGAAATAGGAAAGAAAACTGAGTCATTTACTGAAGTTATACAGGGCCCAAAATAAACCTTCACTGATTTTTTTTTTTTGCAAAGATTGACTTCAGCAGTAAATAGAATGATACCAAATTCAGAAGCTAGACAAATAATAATTGAATCTCTGGCTTTTGAAAATGCTAATGCACAATGCAAAATGGTAATTAGGCCATTAAAGGCAAGATCAGCACCCTTGGAGGAATGGATCTGAAATACAGTCAATATTCAATCTCATAACCATGATGATGCTTGGACAGTAGAGGTGATTTCCAGAAATTTGAAGAAAAATTGAAATGTCATGTGTTTCAATTACAGGAAACAAGGTCAACTAAAAGGGATTGTAAACGGGCATTTCTAGAAACAATGTTTTTTCTAAGAATAATCTAAGCAGAATGCCCCTCCCTTCTGGGTTAAGAAGAAGGTGTGGCAAAGGCAGGCATTGGAATAATGAATGTAGATCAACAAGGCACAGTAAAGGTAACCCTTTGACATTGGGAAATGCCTTGACAGGCCTCTCACAGGCCCCCATGTCAAATCTGGTTCATTTGTTTCCTGCCATCATAGAGAAAACTCCTTCCCAGAGCAATTAAAGAACCTAATGCCTATTGTAAAAAGGCATACTGCTCTGGAAGATCGAACAGCTTTAGAAAATAAAACAAAATTTTCAGGAGGAACCATAATCAAAATTGATAAATATTAGATTTGAACAAAAGAGACTTCTTGATTAGAAGAGATGATAGTTCATCAAACAACGTGGCTGTTCAATCTAAATTAACCTATAAAACTAAAAATGCTTTTCATTTGATCAGATATAACTTGCCTAGAGGGAACCTCCTCAAAATTAGGATTGGAGAAGGGTATTGTTTTTGTCTTTTCAGGAAAATAAAGGCATTCACCTAAGGAATCTAAAGACCACTGGACAAATGAGACATATGAAGAAAAAGGACAAATCATTCAGAAAAAAAAATGTCCCCAAGAAAAAGAGTAAATTGGCCTATTGAGATATCACATTTTCAACAGGATAAAATTTCAAAAATCATCCCAAATGTTTGTTTCTGCTATTTTCTACAGACACATAATGCAAATCTTTTTGTAGTCCCAGTTCAATTGAAAATTAAAGCTGGCTTTGGAGTTGGAGTGGGGGTCTCTCCTTCTCTAAACCAATGCATTCTTATTAAAGTAAAAATCCAAAATCTCTGTCTCATTTCAGAAGAGACAACTGATAAGTGACAGAAGAAAAACCAAACTTTAGGGACTATTTTATTGCCACTAATCTTATAATTCTTTAGTTTTATTTTGACTCTTTAATACTTTTCTTAAGGTATAAATATTATCTCAAAATTTATAAGATATATATGTGTACATACATATATTAAACCTTTTGTCATGATATTAATGGTCATATAGAGTACTAACTAATTCTAGAAAAAGGTTTCATCTAGCTTCCTGTACATGATTTCAGGTTTTAGTCTCTATCAGATAACTAGGAATTAAGGATTTTTTTGTTTTGTTTTGTTTTTAATTTTCTTCTTTTTAAGAAAAAATTTTTAGTTATTTTGCATACCAATCGAAGATGCCCCTCTTGCCTCTTCCTGCCCCTCCATCCTCCCCCTCCCAACCCATCCCCCATTCCCTCCTACAAGAAGGTAAGGTCTCCCATGGGGAGGTACATTAAGTAGAGGCAGGTCCAAGTCCCTCCCCATCCCTCAAGGCTGTGCAAGGTGTCCCATCATAGCTAGTGGGCTCCAAAAAGCCTGCTCATGCACCAGGGATGGAATCTGATCCTACTGCCAGGGGGCCCCTTAAGCAGATCAAGCTACACAACTGTCTCCCTTATGCAGAGAGCCTAGTCCAATCCCATGTAGGCTCCACAGCTGTTGTGTTGATCTAAATTTCATGAGTTCCCACTAGTTTGGTTTGGTTGTCTCTGTAGGTTTCCCCATTAGATCTTGATGCCCTTGCTCATAGACTCCCTCTTCTTTATATTTTTTATGGGATTTCCGAGTGTGCAAACAAGTGGGTCTGTGATTCTTGTGCCTTCTCTTAGACTCTTTTCCTTTTGTTGGTTTGTTTTGTCCAATTCCAATGTGTTAATTTTTGTTTTATCTTATTGTATTTTGTTTTATTATTATCCTACAGAATCCTGTTTGTTTTCTAATAAGAGAAAGAAAGGAGATATATATACAGGTAGAAAGGGTGGTAAGGAGGAACTGGAGGGAGGAGAGGGAGAGGAAACCATAATCAGGATATATTATGTGAGAAAAAGAAATATATTTTCAATAAAAGGTAAAAATGTAAAGGAAGAAAAGAGGGCATCAAAATGAGAATTATTGAGAAGAATGGAGGGGGGATTATGTGAGTAATTAGGAGAATAGGGAAGACAAAGGTGATGTTATGCCAAATTTTTAATAAAAAGAAAAGAAAACCTTCCTTGCTCAAGGTTTAGAGCAGCCTAGAACGATGGGCATAAACATACATATTTATAAGGCATCTTTACAACATTACCATTTAGAATAGGCTCTACCCTTAGGGTCTATGACATTCTCAGCCATGGGCTTTTGACCATGTTAACAGTCCCAAGCATGAATTTGCTCCTGTTGGAGAAGGCATCAGATCTAATTATAAATTGGTCAGTTCCCATAACAGTCATGCCAGTATGGTAATATTGCCTACATAATATTAAGCAGGCTGATATTATAGCATGCAGCATCCAGTGCTAAGTAAGACTATTGCTACCTTTTCTTCTACGGCATATTAGATAGAATGTGCCAGCATTGTGAAAGCTACCAAGTAGGGAGGGAATATCTCTGAGGGCTTGACATTTATCTATCTATCTATCTATCTATCTATCTATCTATCTATCTATCTATCTATCTTTCTATGATCTATCTATCTATGATCTATCTATAATAGAGAGACAATGAACGTGGATGTGAATGCCTCCTCTGTAGTGGGATATAAAGTCCTTTGGATATATGCCCGAGTGGTATGGCTAGATCATATGATAGTTCTATTTCTTTGTTTTCAAGAAACCCCCAGGCTGGTTTCCCAAGTGGCTAGATTAGTTTCCACTCACAGCAAAATTAGGCAAAAGTTCACCTAGGAACACTCTTTCCTGTTGTTTTTGAAAAAAAAATTGTTTTATGTATATAAGTGTAGCTAGAGTTTTCCTGCCTGGCCCACAGTCAGGACAAATCTCTGTCACCCACCAGTCCCACAGCCACTCAGACCCAACCAAGTAAACACAGAGACTTATATTGTTTAAACTGTTTGGCCTAATGGCTCAGGCTTCTAGCTATCTAGTTATTACATCTTAAATTAATCCATTTCTATAAATCTATACCTTGCCACGTGGCTCATGGCTTACCGGCATCTTCACATGATGCTTGTCATGGCAGCAGCTGGCAGTGTCACCCTTTCCCTTCCCGTTCCCTTAATTCTCCTCTCTGTTAGTCCTGCCTATACTTCCTGCCTGGCCACTGGCCAATCAGTGTTTTATTTATTGACCAATCAGAGCAATTTGACATACAGACCATCCCACAGCATATAAGTGTTTTGTCTGCATGTATGTCTGTGTGCCAGATGTATGAAGTACCCTTGGAGTCCAGAAGAGGGTATTTGAGCAAATGGAACTATGTATTCTGAGCCACCGGAACTATGTTTTCTAAGCCACCATATGGTTGATGGGAATCAAACCCAATCCTCTGGAAGAGCAGCGAGTGCTCTTAATCACTGAATCATCTCTACAGCCATCATTTCTTCTTGCTTTTTTGAGACAGGGTCTCATAATGTAACCTTGGTGGGCTTCAAACTCACTATGTTGACCAGTCTGAACTTGAACTCCTAGAGATCTGCTTATCTGCCTCCTTAGTGCTGGGATAAAAGGCATGAGCAACTATGCCCAGAATGATTGTTGTATAAAAACTGAGGGAAAATATCCATTGTCCAATAGACACCTTTACCTTAAGAGTTATGTAAAATTGAGCCAGAGTGATAAACTATCTGAGTTTAATTCCCAGCACCCATGCCAGGAAGCTCACAACTGCCTCTAAGTTCAGCTCCAAGGGATCAGCTGCTTCTGGCCTCTACTGGTATCCATACAGGTATATGCACACACATATACACATGACTAAAAGTAAAATAAATATCTAAAATCAGTTATGCAAAATTAACTGATTATATCAAAATAGTCCCTAAGGATCAAATTCTAGTAATATTTCCTAAAATAAATATGAAGTAAATAAGTTAATAGCTTCAAATCATGGTTCAATTACTATTTTTTATTTTTAGTGTTATAAATATGTTATTTCCTAGACCCAAAGAAATGATATTCATAAACCTTCAGTGAAGTAAAATCAATCCTATAGGTCATTGCTTGACATTGTGGACTAAAATTACTTTCAGTCTTATTATTAGCACTATAGCACTGTAGGATCACAGAGGTGTGATTTCATTTCTTAACATGGCTTGTTGCTTTCAAAATGCAGTGAACACACAGGCTCTGTTGATTAGACCTTGTTTTCCTAATTTGAAAGAGTGAGAACTTACTGTTAGGAACTTGTCACAAAGACAAACTTTAAGAAATTGTAACTGCAATCCCAAATGACCAGTTCTAAACACATGTATATAAAAGCAACACTGCGTGGACAAAATAGGTTGATGCGTATGTGTATGTGAGCACATATCTATAAACCAGTGATAATGATAAAAGAAAAGATCATGATTTTGGTAGGGAGTGGAGGACACAGGAGGAGTTGGAGGAGGAAAGAGAAGAGTAGAAAATGATTGCAGATACAGTCCTCACATATGAAATTCTAAAAATAAAATAAAAATTTTAAATAAAAATACAATGAGGGAAAAATGTTGAAAAAATAGATTAAAGAGTCATGGGTGCATCTGAAAATGAAATGTTTTTAAAGTGGTCCAGCAAGATGGCTCAGAAGGCAAACATGGTTGCTGCCAAGCCTGACAACTAGATTTCAAATCCTGGAACCCACATGGTGGAAGGAGAGAGCTGACTCGAGGCTGCCCACAGAACTAGAGCTGGTTAAACTTTTAGGCTTTTGAGCAGCACAGTTCAGCTGAGATCCATTTGGATGAGGACTCAGAGGCTTCCAGTCTGAGGAAACAGGATCAGCTGAGGAATTGGCAAGGTGAGGTAGCTGTGGCTTGTTCTGCTTCTTTCTCATCTGGCTCCTAACTCCTCAGAAACTGTCCTTCTTCAAAGCATTCTCTCTACCCCCAAAATCCTGCCTAGCTATTGGACAATCAGCTTTTTATTAACAATGGGAGCAACACATTTTCACAGTGTACAGAAGGATTATTCCATTGCATCCACACACCTATGGACACCTATTTGACAGAGCAGCCAAAATTATACAAGGGGAAAAAAAGAAAGCATTTTCAACAAATAGTGCTGGTCTAACTCAATGTCACCATGTAGAAGAATGCAAATACATCCATATCTATCACCTTGCACAAAACTCAAGTACAAGTGGATCAAAATAAATCCACATACACTGAACTTGACAGAAGAGAAAGTGGGAAATAGCCTTGAACACATTGGCACAGGAGACAACTTCCTTAACAGAACACCAATAGCATAGGCACTGAGATTGATAATTAATGAATGAGACATCATGAAACTGAGAAGCTTTTGTTAAGGGAAAGGATACTGTCAATAGGACAAAATGGCATCCTACAGAAGGAGGAAAGATCTTCACCTACCCCACATCTGACAGAGGGCTAATTTCCAAAATATATAAAGAACTCAAGAAACTAGACATCAATAAACCAAATAATCCAACATAAAAAAGGAGTACAGATCTAAACAGAGAATTCTCAATAGAGGAATCTCAAATGGCTGAGAAACACTTAAAAAAAATTAACATCTGTAGCAATCAGGGAAATGTAAATCAAAATATCACTGAGATTTTGTCTTACACCTGTCAGAATGGCTAAAAACACACAAGTGACAGCTTATGCTGTTATGGATTGGAGCAAGGGGAACACTCCTCCATTGCTGGTAGGAATGCAAACTTGTACAGTCACTATAGAAATATATATGGTGGTGATTCCTCAGAAAACTGTTAATTGATGTACCTCAAGCCCCAGATATACCATTGTTGGGTATATACCCAAAGGGTTCTCCAACCTGCCACAAAGACACCTTCTCAACTATGTTCATAGTGGCTTTATTCATGATAGCCAGAACCTGAAAACAACCTAGATGTCCCTCAACTGAAGAATGGATAAAGAAAATGTGGTACATTTAAACAATGGAGTATTTATTACTTAGCTGTTTTTTTTTAAATGACAGCACAAAATTTGTAGGCAAGTGTACTTGGGAGGCAAAGGCAGGCAGATCTCTGTGAATTTGAGGCAAGCCTGGGCTACAGAGTGAGTTCCAGGAAAGGCGCAAAGCTACAGTGAGAAAACCTGTCTCAAACCCCCCTCAAAAAAATGTAGGCAAATTGATGGACCTAGAAAAAAATCACCCTCCATGAGAAAGGGGAAAATAGAGATCTCTTGGGTGGACTGGGGTGGATGGGGATGGGAACTTGAGTGGTCAGGTTAGGGGGTGGGTGGAGGGAGACAGTATTGAAAGAGATTCCCAGAAAGCAGGGGATCCTTTAGAGGTCAGGTAGAAACCTGATTCAAGGGAAACTCCCTTGAATGTACAAGGGTGACCTCAGCTAAGACTCCTAGCAATGGTACATACATAGTCAAAACTGACCATCTCCTGTGATCAGATTGATGACTATCCCAATTGACATCAGAGAGCCTTCATCCAGTAGCTGATGGAAACAGATACAGAGACCCACAGCCAAACATTAGACTGATCTCAGAGAATCCTGCTGAAAAGAGGGAGGAAGTATTGTAGGAGCCAGAGGGGTCAAGGACATAACAAGAAAATCCACTGAGTCAACTAACCTAGACTCATAGGGGCTCACAGAGTCTTAACCAACAACCACAGAGGCTGCATGGGACTGACCTAAGCCTTCTAACATATATGTGACTGTTGTGTAACTTGATCTGTTTGTGGGACTTTTGACAATGGGAGCAGGGGTTGTCCCTAATCCTTTGGCTGGCTCTTGGGAACCTGTTCCTCATACTGGGTCACCTTATCCAGCCTTAATACAAGGGAAGGTGCTTAGTCTTACACAACTTGATAGGTCATGCTTTGTTGATACCCATGCGAGGCCTGCCCCTTTCTAAACAGAAACAGAGGAGGAATGGATTGAGGAGAAAGGGAATGGGAGGAGAGGAGGGAGAGGAAACTGCTGTAGGGATATAAAATAAATAAATTAATTAAATTAAGTAAATGAAAGAAAACCCATATGATGGAAGGAAAGATCAACCCCACAAGTTATCCTATGACCTCCACAAATACATCATTGTGCTTTCCTCAAATAAATTAAGGAGTGTACAGTATTTAAAAAAACAAACAATAATAACAAATATATATGTATGTATATTCAAATACATTATTATGGTTTATTAAATTGACATTCATGTCCTACAGGTGAGCTCTATGTCTCAGAAGCAAGAATTTTCAATTGATCAGGAATAAAAAAAAACTATCAAATGATAAATATCTTAAATAAATTGATACAATTTTAAATTAGTAAAAAGAGCATTTTTACCAGGCCAGTAAGCAGTGTTATTCTATTATCTTCAGTTTCTGCCTCCAGGTTCCTGACTCAAGTTCTTGCCATGACTTCATTCAATGATGGACTGTGACCTAGGTTTATAAGATGAAATAAACCTTTTCCTACCCACACTTGGTTTCACACCAACAGAGAAACATAACTAGGACATGGATAAAAGAAGCTAATGGTTAGAGAATATGATCAAAAGACATTTTATACATATATATATATATATATATATATATATACCTTATTGAGTATAATTGATATGTTAATAAAAATAAATAAATAAATAAAAAATATTTCTTTATCAAAAGTCCTCAAGCTTCTGATGATGGGCTCATGAAGGCAAATGGAAGACCTGTCTCCTTCTTTCTTCTCTGTGGATGAGATGAAGGGTATGCTCTGTCACATACTCCTGTCAAGAAACACTGCCTCACTAGGGGCCCCCAAATCTACTACTCAATCATGGAGAAGAATGCCTTCACAACTGTAAGCCCAAACTAAACCATTAATATTTATTAGTTAATTATCTCAGTACTTTGTTCTAAGAATGTCAAGGAGACTAATGCACCAATGTTGATAAACATAATGGTATATGGTGTCCAACAAAATTCAAAATATCTTCCTCAGCCAGGTATGGTGGCCAGTGCCTTCAACCCCAGCACTTGAGAGTCAGAGTCAGACAGAACTTTGTGAGTTTGGCCAGCCTGGTCTACATAGTGAGTTCCAGGCTAACCAGAGCTATATAGTAAGACCCTGTGTAAACCAAAATACAAAACTAGAAATATTTCTCCAATTAGTTCTGATTCTTAAATCATAAAACTTATTAAACACTTGCAATTCTATTATATGTAACTTCATCATTCCTTTTTTTTAAAAAAAAATATTTTATTTTATTTTACAATACAATTCAGTTCTACATATCAGCCATGGATTTTTTACCCTGAAAATTTCCCCTTTGTGTGCCTGACCCTTAAAAGCAACATGGTGACAATATGCATAGTGTGGTTTGGTCTTGAGGAAAGTGTTTTGTAAAGCAACTGCCATGGCAAAATCAGTGAAAATTTCTTATGTTTTAAAGTATTTTTATTTAACATTCAAACCTGAAAAACAATATACATGCCAACAACAATGGATGATATGAAGTTGTAGTATATTCTGTAGAATATATTACTCATAAAAATATCAACAAAAGTGATTAATCTAAAAACAATTGTGATTACTTCAAGAAAGTAGACAAAAAAGCATGAATATATATTGAGGTCATCTATGTTTCCATGGAAGTTAAAAACAAACAAAAAGAACAAAGAAGACCATATCCACACAGAATCTGGTTGAGTAACTGTTGTGGAATATTACTTTAACTATGTAAAGATGTGTTACATTTTTTTTAAATATTTATTTATTATGTATATAGTATTTTGCCTGCATGTGTCCTTGCAGACCAGAAGAGGGCACTAGATCTTGTTACGGGTGGTAGTAAGGCACCATGTGGGTGCTGGGAATTGAACTCAGGACCTCTGGAAGAGCAGTCAGTGCTCTTAACCGCTGAGCCATCTCTCCAGCCCGTGTTACATTTTTTTTTATGTTGCAGAATATTACTTTAGCTATGTAAAGGTGTGTTACATTTGTTTATGCTGCATTTGTTTATGTACAGGTGTGTTGCTTTTGTTTATACTGCATTTTAATTATGTAAAAATGTGTTGCTATTATACCTTGCCTGCCTAAGGCACCTGATTGGTCTAATAAAAAGCTGAATAGCCAATAGCTAGGCAGTAGAGGGATAGGAGGGGCTGGCAGAGAGACTATGTAGGAAGTGGAATCTAGGCTTGAGAGGAGAGAAAGAGATTGAGCTGCCTGGGGCTAGCCAGGTAGCCACCAGCCAGCCAGACACGGAGTAGGACATACATAATGAAAGAAAGGTAGAAAGTCCCAAGGCAAATGGTAGATGAAGAAAAACTGGTTAATTTAAGTTATAAGAGCTAGAGGGACAAGTGTGAGCTCGAACATTCATAACTAATAATAAGGCTCTGTGTCACGATAGGGTCTGGTGGTCCAAGAAAACCTGCGACAAGTAAAAAAGACTCTCTATTCTTTGTTTTGGTGTTCTTGCCTATGCAGTGATGGCTTTATGGTCAGCCATACAGGTAGGCAAAGAATTCAGAAAAGCATCATGTTAATTCCTGTGATACCAAATTCAGCCCCAGGAGCCAAAGAGTTACATAAATCCTAAAAAGTATTGTAGAACCTCCTCCCACACAACTATAGTCATAAGAAATTTGCATGTACAACTCTTTAAAATAGAAACATAAAGTTCAGTTTGCCATGGTCTTTATTGCTCATTATTTTACAGAATATTGCTGCATTAATTGTTTGTGCATTTTTTTCTAGTAATAGTGATTGCACCTAGAATCTTACCTACACCAGATAATCTAACACTGAACTATATACCCTTTACCACCACTTAAATCCTAAACCACATTCTTTATCCTTTTCTTTTTTGAGAGATGTTTTACCTAAATGATATATCTTATTTTAGCTGGGTTTTTTTTGTTTTTATTTTTCAAGATGGAGTTTCTCTTCATAGCCCTGGATGTCCTGGAACTTGCTCTGTAAGTAGACGAGGCTGGCTTCAAACTCACAGAACCCACCTCCCTCTTCATCCTAAATGCTGAGATTAAAAAGGCATGTGCCACCACCACCCAGCTTATTTTAGTATTTCTAAGAAGAGCACTTAACACAGCTATACCAAATAACAAAAAATTTAAAGTAGAAAAAATATAATTTATACTTTTAACATTAATAAATTTGAATGTTACAAAAGACTGCAACATCCTATTAAAACATGAGATCATTATGACATGAAAACTTTATGACAGTTTTGAGCAGTGTTATCTAATGATCGCTCACAAAAGTCATGCTGTCTTCAGAAACACTGGAGGAGGTCATACCAGTTATCTCTTCATCAGGGTGGAACTTAGGGCTCTTAGAATACCCTGACATGTAAAGTCATAAGATTGATCCCACAAAGCCCTATAATGTTTCCTTTAAAAAAAAAAACTTAAGTATTGTTACTAATTAGGTCAAATTACACTAAGAATTTTTTTCTGCTATCCCACTGTTTGTTCTAAGACACAAAATTTTGGGCCCCCACCAAGGAAGGCCCTCCTCTTTTGTTAGAACACCATAATTCTGTTTCCAATAAACTATACATATGAAAAAACAGTAAAAAATTTAAACAAATGGTAGAACAAGTCATTTTATAAATCAGGCCATTGTAGAACAGGAAGTTACCAGACAGCATGGTTTGGAGGCTGGATAAATCTATCTTGGATGTCATATAGAGTCAATACAAAGATGGGAAACATTTGAATAATTGCAACAGTTTAGGCATTTTCAGCAGGAGAAGAAGTATGTCCATATTAAATCCATCATCATCAGAGGAGCAGGGAGCCCCCATTAAGTTTAGAATATTCAAAATTGTCTCCATAGGAGAAAGACAGCAGAAATTTGCCTTCCCTGAGTATACTGGCATGAAGATCACACCATGAGCTGCTGACAGAAGTGGAGTTGCTTTTGCAGCAGAAATAGGCAAGGAAATAACTAAAAAAATAATTTTTTATGGGAAGATGAGAAATCTGTAGGCAACCTCTACAAGGTAACACTTGTAGGTAACCCTCGTGCAGATGCCTAACTATACAAAATTCTTCTTGTGTTTATTAGCTCCCTCAGAAAGGCTATTCTAATGACTATTCTCTATGAGAGTCATGTGTGGTGATCATGTGTCCCCCAGTATATTGTGTACCCTAATAAATTTATCTGGGGTCAGAGAACAGAACAGCCACTAGACAGAAATAGAGGCCAGAAAATGGTGGCACTCATATCTTTAATCCTAGTTTTCTGGAGCCAGAGATCCATCCGGATCTATATAAGTTCAAAGCCACACTGAAAACAGCCAGGAATGGTGACTCATGCCTTTAATCCCAGGAAGTAATGACAGAAAGCAGAATGGTATATAAGGTGTGAGGACCAGGAACTAGGTTGGTTAAGCTTTCAGGCTGTGAGTAGCAGTTCAGCTGAGACCCATTCAAATGAGGACAGAGAGGCTTCCAGTTTGAGGAAACAGGATCAGCTGAGGAATTGGTGAGGTGAGGAAGCTGTGGCTTGTTCTACTTCTCTGATCTTCCAGCATTCACCCCAATATCTGGCTCTGGGTTTGTTTTTATTAATAAGACCTGTTAAAATTCATGCTACAGTCATGTACTGTTGCACAAAGAATTCTAAGCTCACTTTCCAATATGATATCTCTGTTTTGAAAGGATCTTAAATGATGTCACTGTCACCAAGCTGCTCAAACCATAAGATCTTCAGGGTGTCCTTTCATGTGGTAATCAAATGGGGCACATGCTGCTGAGTCCCACATTTACTAAGCACTCCAGTGTTACTCCAGTGTGATCCCTGTGGTGGTTGTGGCTAGTTTCCACGGGAGAAGTTTCTCCTTGGACCGGTGTTGCCTTGGTGTGCACTTCATTGTGTGTGTTAAGTACAGACAAACAGATAAAGGCTTTCCCATGCTTACTGCACAAATAGGGCCTCTCACCATTGTGAATTCTTTTGTGTACTGTAAAGGACATTATTGATGTAACCAACCGTCTTATTAAATAAGAAACACAGAAACAATGCAAAAGAGAAAGCCGAGAGGTCAGAGCTCAGAGCTAAAATCTCACCCTTCCGCCTGCGGTGTCCCAGCTTCCCGAATCAGGGTTCTATTTCCTGTCTGTTCGTCTATTTAAAGTATTTTGTTCTGCCTTCTCATTGGTTGTAAACCCAAACACGTGACTGCCTCGTCACTGTCTGAATGTACAGCCCCCTAGGTCTTAAAGGCATATGTCTCCAATGCTGGCTATATCCCTGAACACACAGAGATCTATGGGATTAAAGGTGTGTGCCACCACCACCACACTCTTGCTATGGCTCTAATAGCTCTGACCCCCAGGCAACTTTATTTATTAACATACAATCAAAATCACATTTCAGTACAATTAGATTACCACCACATTTCCCCTTTTCTATTTTAATAAAAAGGAAAAAAAAAGCAAAAGGTTATAACTAACAAAAGAAAAACTATATACAAAAGTACAATAACTATATACAATATATACAAATAATAAATACCTAAACAGGTATTGGACAAATCAGAGAAAATAATTCCATTATCTATCCTATTTTGGTAAATCCAAGATGTATCTAATGCACTTTCTATCCTAATTAATTTTTCAACTATAAGTAACTAATCTTCAACCATAACTAACTAATCTTCAACTCCCTCAGAGACCCAAGAAGGAAATAATATTAGCTAACAAAAATAAAAAACATATCTAATATGACTACAAGTTCTATTGTAATGTCTAACTACTAACTTTCATTTCTTTATATCCTAGTAGTTGGTAATAATAACATTCAAGGATCAGAAATTTGTATTACATTGTTAAATGAATGGTATAAATACAATTAGAAATATACATATAACATTTTCTAATAATATCAGTTTCAAATTTGTATACAATATAAAACAATTCAATCCAATGTAAAGTATTAGTAATTGTCTTTTTCTTTTCTTTCTTTCTTTCTCTCTCTTTTTTTTAAACAAGAACCTTAAATCTAATCTCCTTTGCTTAGCCTTTTTCTTAACCCTTGACAATAACTTGTAACCAACCCCCCTAAATACTGAAAATTATCCCAGACCCAAAACCCATTAAAAAGACCAAAAAACCACCCACCCCACACCACCTCTTTGGGAATGTGGGCGACAAAGTCTTAAAATTGCTTCCAGCTGGGTATGGGCGAAGTTTTCTTTATCCTGAAAGAATGCTCTGAGCACCTTGTAGTTCAAAGCTGATCTGTGGATGATGTTTGTCAGCTTAATGATATCATTATTGTCCACGTGGAATTGTTGTTGTTGTGGGGCCCCATCTTCTTTCTGGAGACTTCAGTTGATGTTAGGCCTGGCCATGATTTCCTGCAAAAAACTGATGAGACTTGAACACAAAAACATATATATGCAGCTAGCCTTTTTTCTAGAATTAGTTAGTACTCTATATGACCATTCATATCTTAACAAAGTTTAAAATGTATATATATCTATATATCTTTATATGTTAATCTTGTAAATTTTGATATAAAATTCATACTTTAAGAAAAGTTTAAAGAATCAGAATAGAATCAAAGAGTTGAGATTAGTAATAGAATAGTCCCTTAATTAATTTTCCTTTTGTCCTGTACCATAGCAGAAGATGGCTCTTATTCTGGCATGATACAGGGAGTTTGCATTTTCCTTTTAACAACATGCTTGATTTTAAAGAAGGAGAGAGCCATTCTCCAACTCCAAAGTCAGCTTTAAATTTTAATTGAACTGGGACTATTAGAAAACCAATAGTGTTAAATCTTTAGAGAAAAGCAGAAACAAACATTTAGGAAGACATAAAAATTTTTTAGATAATATATACCCATACACCGTTTCATTCTGTTTCTTGGGATAGATGATTTGTCCCTTTTCTTCAGTTGTCTCATTTGTCCAGTGTTCTTCAGATTCCTTAACCTTCATTCTCCTAAAAGACAAAAACAAAAACCTTTCCCCAAGACTAATTTTGGGGATGTTTCCTTTTGACAAGTTATTATCTGATTAAATGAAAAAGCATGTGTTATTGATACAAGTTAGCTTAAATTGGATGTTCATGCTAGTTGATGAACTATCACCTCCTTAATTAAGAGGTCTCTCTTGTTCAAATCAAACCTTTATCAATTTTGATGGTACCCACAGCTTATCTTCTCCTGTAGAAACAAAAGCAAAACCTCGTCCCCAATGTAATACATACCCTGGTTTCCATTCTGAGGTCAGCACATCCTTAAAGTATATAGGCTGATTTAATTCTGTAGTTTTTTCTATTATCCAATGTCTCTCTGCAGCTGTTGTTCCTTTCTCATTGGCATTCAGAAAATTCAAAGTTAGAAGAGCATTATGCAGTCTATTTCTGGGGGTTTTTATTACCCATTTCTGTTTATTTAGCATATCCTTTAGAGTTCTGTTTGATCTTTCTATAAATGCTTGACCTGTAGGATTATGTGGTATGCCTGAAATATGCTTTATATTGTAATAAGCAAAAAACTGTTTCATTTTAACAGAGACATATGATGGAGCATTGTCAGTTTTGATTTGTGCAGGTATACCCATGATGGCCATAACTTCTAGCAAATGAGTGATTACAGAATCAGCTTTTTCAGAATTCAAAGCAGTTGCCCATTGAAATCCTGAATAAGTATCGATAGTGTGGTGTACATATTTCAATTTTCCAAATTCTGCAAAGTGAAACACGTCCATCTGCCAGATTTCATTTCATTTCTCTGAGTACCCTTTGGGTTACATCCTGCTGGTAATGGCGTTTGATTGTAGAAGGAACAAGTAGGACATTTCTTTACTATTTCTTTGACTTGTTGCCAGGTTATGGAAAAATCCTTTTTTAAACCTTTACTATTAACATGATGTTTTTTTTATGAAATTCTGAGGCCTCCAGCACATTTCCTATCAATAATTTATCAATCTCATCATTGCCTTGTGCTAAAGGGCCTGGCAGACCAGTATGGGATCGAATGTGAGTTATATATAAAGGATGATTCCTTTTCCTGATTGTATCTTGTAATTGAATAAATAGTGAAGTTAATTCTGAAGCATCAGGGATAAATTCTACAGTCTCAATATGTAACACCACTCTTTCAGCATACTGAGAGTCAGTTACTATGTTGAGAGGTTCTGAAAAATCCATTAATACCAACAGAATAGCATACAATTCTGATTTTTGAACTGAATTATATGGACTTTGAACCACTTTACTTAAATTTTCTGATTTGTAACCTGCCTTTCCTTCTTTGTTGGCATCTGTATAAAATGTACGAACTCCAGATATGGGTTTTTGCCGTACAATTTGAGGCAAGATCCAATCAGCTCTCTTTATAAGATCAATTCTATTGCTTTTGGGATATTTGCTGTTAATTTCTCCCAAAAAATTACTGCAAGCTCTTTGCCAAGGTTCACTTTCTGTCCATAATTTTTCAATGTCCTCCTTAGTTAATGGTACGACAATTTCTGCTGGGTCTATGCCTGCTAATTGACAAAGTCTCAATTTTCCTTTGTAAATTAAGTCAGAGATTTTTTCCACATAAGTTTTTAATTTTTTATTTGGTTTATTTGGTAAAAATATCCATTCCAATATAATATCTTCCCTCTGCATTAATATTCCAGTAGGAAAACGCCTAGAGGGTAAAATAACCAAAATGCAATCCAGCTTTGGATCAATACGATCCACGTGTCCTTCATGCACTTTCCTTTCTACCAAGGCTAATTCTTTCTCAGCTTCAGGTGATAATTCTCTTGGACTATTTAAGTCCTTGTCACCTTCTAAGGTTTTGAACAAATTAGTCAGTTCATCATTTTTACCCCAACAATAGTTCGTAGATGAGAAATGTCTCCAAATAATCTTTGAAAGTCATTAAGAGTCTGTAGTCAAGCCGGGCGTCGGTGGCGCACGCCTTTAATCCCAGCACTCGGGAGGCAGAGCCAGGCGGATCTCTGTGAGTTCGAGGCCAGCCTGGGCTACCAAGTGAGCTCCAGGAAAGGCGCAAATCTACACAGAGAAACCCTGTCTCGAAAAAAAGAAAAAAAAAAAAAAAAAAAAAAAAAAAAAGAGTCTGTAGTCTATCTCTCCGAATTTGCACCTTTTGGGGTCTAATTTTTTGTAGCACTATTTTATATCCTAAATAATTAATAGAATCTCCTCTTTGTAACTTTTCAGGAGCAATTTGTAATCCCCAGCAAGGCAAAATTTTCTTTACTTCTTCAAACATTATTTCTAAAGTATCTGCATTTGAGTCAGCTAGTAAAATATCGTTCATATAATGATAAATTATAGATTTAGGAAATTTTTTACGTATCACTTCCAATGGCTGTTGTACAAAATATTGGCACAGAGTTGGGCTATTCAACATTCCCTGAGGGAGGACCCTCCATTGAAATCTTTTAACCGGTTGAGAATTATTATAAGTAGGCACTGTAAAAGCAAATCTTTCTTTGTCTTTTTCTTGTAAGGGTATTGAAAAGAAACAGTCTTTTAAATCAATAACTATGAGAGGCCATCCTTTTGGTAACAGAGTAGGCAAAGGCATCCCAGATTGTAGAGAGCCCATTGGCTGAATTACTTTGTTAATTGCTCTAAGGTCTGTCACCATTCTCCATTTACCAGATTTCTTTTTAACAACAAAGACAGGAGAATTCCAGGGGCTACTTGATTCTTCAATATGCTGAGCATTTAACTGTTCTTCTACTAGCTCTTCTAAAGCCTGGGGTTTCTCTGTTGTTAAAGGCCATTGTTGGACCCATACAGGCTTGTCTGTTAACCATTTTAAAGGTAGAGCTATTGGTGTCTTTGGAAGATCATCAGTTATTGTGCCCTGTTCTTGTATAATATGGATGGCTGGTGACCACTCATTAGAATAATATCTTCTAATATTTCTCTCAGTAACATGTGTTAGGTTATGATTTGTTTCTGAGATTGGAGGGATGTTAATCTGAGTATCCCATTGTTGCAACAAGTCTCGACCCCACAGGTTCATAGTTATGTTAGCCACATATGGTTTTAATTTTCCTCTCTGTCCTTCTGGACCTATACATTCGAGCCATCTTGCACTCTGTTTCACCTGAGATAATGTCCCAAATCCTAACAGTTGAATGTTTACCTCCTGAAGAGGCCAAGTTGGATGCCAAAATTCTGGTGCAATTATGGTAACGTCCGCACCTGTGTCTACCAGACCAGACAACAAAACACCATTTATTTTTATCATTAATTTTGGTCTTTGTTCATTAATAGAAGTTTGCCAAAAAATTTTCTTTATGTTTTCTCCTGAATTTTCTATTCTCTCTGTTTCATCATTCTGACCAGCATGATTTATTCCAATAGGCATTTGGTTATTTAATCGCTCTCCAGATCAGGGATTTCCTCTATGGCTGCAGGAAAGGTTTGAACTGGAATTGCACTGGGGGCCTGTGCGAGGCCCCTCTGGGAGTTTTCTGAAGACTGAGGCAAAGGATTACCCTGTCTGTCCTTTGTTGATCTACATTCGTTGGTCCAGTGTTTTCCCTTACCACACCTTCTGCATACTCCAGAAGGAAGGGGCATTCTGTTGCCATTGTTCCTTGAAGAAACATTGCTTCTAGGAATGACCTGTTTACAGTCCCTTTTAAAATGTCCTTGCTTTCCACACCCAAAACATCTAACACTCCTCAAACCTTTTGAAATTACTTCTCCTACCCACGTATCTTCATGCTCATCAACCTCAACATTAATTGTTTCTCTAATCCAATCTTCCATAGGTGCAGATCTTTCCCTTAATGGCCTGATTATTCTTTTGCATGCTGCATTCGCATTCTCAAAGGCCAAGGATTCAATTATTGCCTTACCAGCTTCTGAATCTGAGACCATTCTCTTTACTGCTGAAGCCAGTCTTTGTAAAAAATCTGTAAAAGACTCTTTTGGGCCTTGCCTCAACTTTGTAAATGACTCAGATTTTTTTCCTGGTTCCTCAACTCTGTCCCATGCATTCAAGGCTGCCGTTCGACATAAAATTAGGGTTTGGACATCATATAAACATTGTGTTTGTGCTGGAGCATATTGGCCTTCTCCAATAAGCTGATCCTGGCAAACTTGTATTCCTTTATCCCTCCATTGTTTTCCATGTTTTTAGCCTCCTCCTTAAACCAAGTCAGAAATTGAAGTCTCTGGCTGGGTTCCAGAACAGCTTGTGCAAGGTCCCGCCAGTCCTGTGGTACTATCCTATTATATGTTGACCAAGAGTTTAACATTTGCTTTACATATGGGGAATGCATGCCATAAGATACTATTGCCTCCTTAAACCTTTTTAAATCCAACATTTCAATTGGAGCCCAATTATTTTGTGTAGCCATCATTTGATCAGGCATCTGCTGTACAGTTACAGGATAAATTAAGGGTGACTGTGTGAAAACAGGCTTTCTTTCTACAACCTTATGATCCAAACTTGAACCAACTTCACTGTTAATTGGATAAATTAAGGGTGACTGTGTGAAAAAAGGCTTTCCTTCTACAATCTTATGATCCAAACTTGAACCAACTTCACTGTTAATTTCTTCTGTCTGAATTTTTACAGGTTTAACAGGTTTTTCTAAAGCTGTTATCCTGGCACTTAAATCGACTATCTTTTTAAATAGTAAAATGAGAATAAGCATGGTGATAAACTGCATAATTCCCATAATACTAATCTTTTCATATAGTTGTTCCATTGTCAGACTGCCTAAAATTTCAAACAAAACCCATTCTTCCAATGTACACAGGAAACCCATTTTTTTTTAATGTGGAAAAAAATTGTCTTTTAAATAGTTTCCTTTATGACTTACCAAATCTGCGTAGAACAGTAGAAATCCCAGCGAATTAAATCTGTGTAGAACAGTAGAAATCCGAGGGGATTTTCAAAACAGCCACCTAGTGTCCCAGGTGTAAATCCAAAGAGAAAGAGAGAGAGAGAGAGAGAGAGAGAGAGAGAGAGAGAGAGAGAGAGAGAACAAGAAAGCATAGCTGGCTAAAGTTTAAATGCAGCCACGTGTTCCCTTTGGTGCCTAGTCAAGGCTTGGGTCTGGCTTCCTTAAACTCCGACCACGTGCGTTGGCTTTACAGGCAGGGCCCTGTTCGGCAGGGCAGGTCTGAGTTGTTCGTAGCACCGGCTTTAAGCAAGCTGCTCACAGACCTAGGCCCGGGCTAGAAGCTGCCGCTCGGACTAGGAAGCCAGCAGCTCGGACTAGGAAGCCGGCTGCTTGGACTAGGAATCTGGCAGCTCGGACTAGGACGCCAGCCGCCCGGTCTGCCGCCCTTGCGGGAAAGCGGACCTGCCGCCAAGCCAAGCGGTTTTTAATGGATTCTTGTCACGTTGGGCACCAGATATTGATGTAACCAACCGTCTTATTAAATAAGAAACACAGAAACAATGCAAAAGAGAAAGCCGAGAGGTCAGAGCTCAGAGCTAAAATCTCACCCTTCCGCCTGCGGTGTCCCAGCTTCCCGAATCAGGGTTCTATTTCCTGTCTGTTCATCTATTTAAAGTATTTTGTTCTGCCTTCTCATTGGTTGTAAACCCAAACACGTGACTGCCTCGTCACTGTCTGAATGTACAGCCCCCTAGGTCTTAAAGGCATATGTCTCCAATGCTGGCTATATCCCTGAACACACAGATATCTATGGGATAAAGGCGTGTGCCACCACCGCCACACTCTTGCTATGGCTCTAATAGCTCTGACCCCCGGACAACTTTATTTATTAACATACAATCAAAATCACATTTCAGTACAATTAGATTACCACCACAGGACATTTTCTCAGTTAAGAATTTCCAGGATACCACAAGAAAACCAACAGAATCAACTAACCTGGGCTCATAGGGGCTCACAGTGACAGAACCAACAATCAGGGAGCCTGCATAGGATGGATCTAGGCACTGGGCATATATGTTGCAGTTTTGTAGCTTTCTTCTCTTATGGGACTCCTAACAGAGGAAGCAGGGGCTGTCTCTGACTCGGACTCGGCTGTCTCTGACTCTTTTGCTGGCTTTGGGACCCTATTCCTGATACTGGGTCACCTTGCCCAACCTTAATACATGGGTAGGTGCTTAGTTTTACTGCAACTTGATATGGCATGTTTTGTTGATACTCAGGGGAGGCCCTTTCCTGAACAGAAACAGAGGAAGAGTGGAAAGGGAGGGGGGAACAGATGTGGAGCCTGAGGAGAGGAACTAGGAGGAGAGGAGGAGGGAAAACTGTGGCCAGGATGTAATAAACAAATAAATTTTAAAAAAAGAAGAATTCCCTGCACTCATTGCACCTACGGAATTTTCTTGCAGTAGGGAGTTTCTTGTCTGCACTAACTGTAACTTAACTGGTCAAACTAGACCCAGAACCCTGACAGTCAGGAGGCCTTTCTCCACTGTGAATGTTTGTGTTCTGAGTCAGTATATTTTGAGATACGGTCGCCTTCCCATATTCTCTAAACTTTTGTTGTTTGTGTAATGCCTGGTGCTCAATGCAGCCATCTTTCTTGATGAAAAATGTCTCACATATCCTGCCTTTGTGCCTTGTTCCAGGGTAAAGGCCCTCCCTACACTCAGTGCCTCTGTGTCACATCTCAGTGTTTTCAGTGACCTGGTGATGGACAAATGCACTGCAAGTCAAGGCCTTCTCTGGCCTCAGTAATCCACCACTTGTCACAGATGAGGCCTTGTCCTCTTTCCTTCTATTCAATTCAGCATCATTCTGCTGCAAAATGAAGCAGAACTGTCTCTAAAATGACTAATGTGTATATTGCTGCTGTCACTCAGGGGGCATCCCTGCTGCAGAGCCAGGGGCAACAACTCTCTCATGACTGTCTCATGCATGAGACAGCAATGGGATTCTGGGATGCAAGAATTTAAATGAAGAGGCCTCTCCTGTGCCACCAGTACTGAAATGCTCTGTTCAGATGCTTTAACTTCAGTACTCTCTGTAGAGGAAGGACCAGGGATGGGGTCATTCTTTGTCTTTCTCTGGGTCACACATCTGTTAAACTAGTAATCCTTCTGGAGCTCTCTTGGTGACTTAGAACTTAGAAGGAATCTGGAAACAAATTCCTAGGGAGAGTGCTTCCTTACTTATGGTTGTCATCACTTCATAGTACAAAATTTCTAAGCATCATCAGGAACCTCCACTCTGTTATCATTCCTAGCCACTTTACAGCTACATGAACTCACATGCACTGTCCAGCAGCCAGACAAAATGCTTAGTCACTCCAGGGTCTTACATCCTACATAATCCATGTGCCTGTGATCATGTAATCTGAGCACAGTGTAATCAGTAATCTATGTGCATTCATGGCTGCATAAACTCATATGCGCATGCACCAGGTGACCTACAGGTGGGCTCCACCCATTCCGCAGCCCTCTCCACACTATTCATTTCTGGTAAGCCTATTCACATTCCATATACTTCTCCCCCAATAAAACTCTTATAGTGGGTTCTATTGTACCTCATGTTTTCTCTCACCCAGTAAATAACATTGGTGCCATGACAAAGCAGGCTCTCCCAGTGCCCTGCACCAGGATCCTGAACAGAGGTTGGTTCATCCCTAACTGCCCACGTTCCATCTGCTCTGCCTCCGACTTGCTTGACACAACACTGGCTGCTTCGATTGATGAGTTTTCCCTCTACCAGCCAGCATAAACAGTTCCTTGGACCCATGGTAATGACCATTGATCATCAAGCATCCTTCTGGTGTCCTTGGGACTGGAGGTAGCCCTGTTCCCCTGTCCACAGTCTTTGTTGGCTGTGATCAGCCCCCATCGCTGGCTATAATACCTCAGCCATTTTCCCCTACTGTGGCCTGAGATATCGTTCTTGTTCATTCTCATCTCTTGGACCCTCATCCTCTGGCTGTGGCCCCAGCCCTCACTCTTTTGCTCAGTAGAGCACTGAGCTACTTGTGCCATTCATTGATCCTTGCTTGATCTGTGGGACACCTGAGATATTGCAGCTATTGGATCTCATTTTTTATTTTATTTTATTTTTTCTCTCTGCTGCAGTCATGGGAAACAAGGCTTCCAATCCCATAAGCCCTACATCTCCTAAGGGATGCCTTTTGGAAACACTTAAACCTCTCAGCTTAATGTCTTACTTAAAGACTTGTAAGCTTATCTGCCTCTGCACTAAAAAATTGCCTAAATATTCCTAAGATAACAATAAAAAATGGCCATCTGTTGGCTCATCGGACCCCAATATTTTATGGGAGTTGTAGATGAATTTCTAAATGGTTGTATTAAATAAAAACACAGAGGCAGATATAGGGGTAAAAACCTTAGAGATCAGGGAAAATAGGGAAAACCACAGCTAACCTTACCTCACCAACTCTGCAGCTTCCAAATGCAAGTTACTTCCTGTCTACCCACACCTATATGCCTTGCTGTTCTGCCATCTGATTTGCTCTTTCTGTTCAACTACATCACTTCCTCTTCCTGCCCAGCTCTGTCACTTCCTGTCTATCTGTACAGACCTCCAGACCTCCATGGTTAACTAGTGTTGGAATTTAAGGCATGTGCCACCACATCTGGCTCTGTTTCCAGAATGGCCTTGAACTCACATAGATCCTGACAGATCTCTGCATCCCAAGTGATAGGACTAAAGGCATGTGCTAACATTTCATGACTTCTATGTTGTGGCTGGCTTTTTCCTCTGATCTCCAGGCAAGCTTTATTTATTAAAGGACAAATAAAATATCACCACATTTCCCCTCTTTTGTCTAATAAAAAATTAAAAAAAATAAAAAAGTTCTAATATAAGAAAAAATATATACAATAAGTACAATTACTATACACAATATATACAAACAATAAATACATCAGCAATGTCTAGTCCATTTGCATTTGACAAATTTCATTATCTATCCTATTTTGGTGAGTCCAAAATGTACTTAATTCACTTTCTATCCTATATTACCAATCAAAAATTATCTAATGAAAACTTTCAAACTTATAGATTTAACACCTCTTAGTGAGTTTCTTTTCTGAATTTCTTAACAAGAAAAACTATAACTATAACTATCTAATCTTCAACTCCCTAAGTGACCCAAGAAGGAAATAATATTACCTAAAAAATGCCAACAAGTGACTTCCAAAAAATGAGTTATGACAAAATCAGCCAGCTTCCTGAACAGGCACCAGAGGTTCCTCTGTAACGTTGGGGCATCCATCTTCAGCCTATAGGCCTAGAGTTTTTCAGTCACTTTTCCTTGTGTCTTGTAGAATATTTGGCAGTCTCCTCTGCAAAGCAAGAACCTGAAGGACCATCTCACCTTGCAAAGTTCAGTGGTCACCTTCCTATGGGTCCTACATGTCCAGTTGATACAACATTTTATCAAGTAGTCCAGGCAAGATTAGTTTCTTGCCTCAATGGCTATTTTTGCCAAGAAGAACATAAACTCCATATGGACTGTCTTAGATGCCCATCTTCCTCTTTGAAGTAAATCAGTGCTGCCAGAAGCAGACATGTCTCATTGTCCAGAAAGTCTAAGCTTTTAAAACATTTAAAATAACATATTCTGTAGGTCTTTGAAGTGTTTGAAGATTACCTACCTAATTGAATAATATCTATGTATACCTAGAAAACTTAACTAATATGACTATAAGTTTAATTATCATGGATGAATAATTACTAATCTGTATTTCTTAATTATACATTATAATTTCAAATGAGCTGCACAAACATAATACTTTAAACAAGAGTAGAAATATACATACAGTATAACAAAATTAACTTTAAATTTGTATCAATAAACTAAAATCTATAGCAATGTAAAGCATTTCAAATAAGTTGTTATTCTTTAAAGTAGATTCAATAATCTACCCTTTTATCCTATCATATTTATATCCTATAGATCTATATATTTATATCATATCCCCCTTTCTTCTTTTGGAGAGAGATTGACTATGACCAATAATAATTTGTAACCAACAACCTAAGTAAAGACAAACATCCATAATCCATTTTTGGGGAATGTGGGTGTAGTATTCTATGCTACTTCCAGCTGATAGTGGGCACCGTTAGTCTTATGGGAATCCTGGGAAAATTCAAGATAATGTTCATGTCCTGGGAAGACTGGCTATAACCTTTGTTGATAGGTACCATCTGTTAAGGTTCAGGAGGTCTGGCTTGATCAAATCTGATCCATCTTATCCTGGAACAAATCCATAGCCTCTTGCTTCCTGTGGAAACAAAAGCAGAGCCTCCTTTCCAAAGCAACATATCCTTAGATACGAATTTTGAAGTCAAGATATGTTTAAAATACATATATTGGTTAACTTAGCAGCCTTTATAATCAAATATCTCTCTGCAGTTAAATATCCCAGAGACAATATAATCCAGAGTCTCTGTGTAATTTCCATCTTTATGTGGCTTATTTTTTTACATTACTTTTACTTTTTCTTTAAAAAAAGTATATTTTTAAATATCCCTTTCTTTATATAACTGTCTATATTCCTTTTACTCTCTCTTCCAAGCCTATGTGCATTTTTACATATACTGTAAACTCTTCAGGGTTTATCCCATCTGAATCTGTCCTATTATGAATCTATTGCTTTGAACTGCAGAGGGGCTAGAAGAGAGAAGCTGCAGCTTTGGCTGCTGACTCTACCCACCTCAGCTTTTCAATATGGCAGTGGTACATTTACTGCCAGCTCTGGGGGAACCATGCTCATTGTAAAATAAATTTACAAAAAAAAAACCTTTTCTTTCCTTTTTATTTTTTTAGGTGGGACTCTAGCTAGGGATTAGCTTATGGCCTGCCTCCTTGCAGGTCTTTGTAAGGCTGCCCTCAAATCAGTAAACTATGAAAAGCTTCAAGAGATAGGTTAGGGTAAAAAAGAAAAGCTGTCTCAATTTCTAGAATGACTTACAAAGGCTCTCTTACAATATACTAATCTAGATCCTGAGAGCCCAGAGGGCAGACAGCTTCTTATGACCCATTTCATCTCACAGAGCTTCCCCAACATTAGGGCCAAACTTAAGCTTCTGGAGAGAGGGCACCTGACCTCACAGGCAGAAGTCTTAGTGCTGGGTTTTAAGGCATACCATGGGAGAGATGAGAAAGCCCATAAACAGAACTACCAAATGCTAGCAAAGGCTATCTAACCAGCCACTTTACAGCTACCTGATGGTGCATGCACTGTCCAGCAGTCAGGCAAAATGCTTAGTCACTCCAGGGCCTTATGTCCTACATAATCCGTGTGCCCTGTGGTCACATAATCTTTGTGAAGCGTGATCACATAATCTATGTGCATGTGTTGCATATCTATGTAAGCCCATATGTGCATGTGCAAGGTGATCTATAAAAGCAGGCTCTACCTGTTCCCTGACCCTCTCCACACTAGCATTTCTGGTAGACCTATTCACATTCCCTATACTTCCCCTCCCCACCAATAAAACTCTTATACTGGGTTCCATTGTACCTCGTGTTTTCTCTCATTTAGGAAATAGCACCATAAGTGTTAGACCAAAATGAGCCATCTTAGAAATAAGACCAAAATGCTTTCACCCTAAAATTAAGGCCTAAGATTTCTCCTTTTGGGAATAGGCCATTAGTTACTGAAACCAGTCAGTTCAGATTCCAGAAACCAGGAAGTGTAAAAGTATAGAGTCACAAGAGAGTCACGAGGTAATGCCTGCCAGACTATGGAATGTCCTCTCCCTGGTTTCCAGGGTAACTGATCACCAGATGCCCCCATCTGGGGGCAGCCAATGAGAAATGGTGGCAGGCAACCACTCCCTTAGAAGTAATTTCTAGAAGTCCCTAGAAGCGAGCCAATCAGAATTGTATCTGTACTAGCACCCCTAAATGATGTAACCTTGTGACTTTTCCCTTTAAAAGCTGAGTTTGCAGATAGGTGGGTGCTTCCTCTAGCCTCCACTGTGTTGGATGAATTGGACGAAGTCCCTGCCTAGGCTTGTATTGCTTTTGGATATCCAGAATTAAACCTTGCTTTTGCATTCCGGCATGCTTGTCTTTGGTGGTCTTTCTGGGGGTCACGATCTGGGCACAACAAGATAAATAACACACTCCTCTGAGAAAAAATGCAGGAACAGACCCTCAAAGTTATATATAGAGTTCTGGGTCCAGTCAGTCTGTGCTGCTTTGGTAGGTCTTAGGACCACACTATAGTGTTCAGGGGCCATGGCCTGAATTGGAATACTGGTGAAGAGGCCTGTAAAGTCCTAAGGCATAAATAAAGTCTTAGGAGTGCCTGAAACATACAAGTCACAAGATCACTAGTCTATTGTCCTTGAAAAAATTCCATCACTGGAGATCAAATCTATCACACCTCTTACAAAGCATATCAAGAGGCCCGCCTTAATACCACCTTATTTTAATTGTTCACGAAGGGATAGCAGAAGCAATGGGTCAGCTTGGGAGGTTTATTGAGCATTTCTAGCATCAATCACCACTTATGCACATGCTCTAGTGGGATCCTAATGTAAATGACATCCACTCCAAGCCTGAAACCCCAGATGAGCTGGCTTCTATTTTTCAAATTAAAATATTCATTCATTCTTTTATTTATTTTCATTTATATGTATGTGTGTGTGCTTACTTGTCTGTATATGCACCATCTGTGGACAGGTGCCTTTGAATGCCCTAAGAGGCCAGGAGAGAATGTTGGGTACCCTGAAACTGGCATTATAGGCGATTGAAAGCTGCTATGTGAGAATTGAACCAGGGTCCTCTTCAGGAAGAGCTAATGCTTTTAATTACTGAGAATTCTACGTCACTCCAGAGATGGCTTCTTTATATTCAAGATAATCATGGCTTTGAAGAGCAAAGATGAAGGGCTAATTTTGAAGTCCAAAATTTTCAAGATCTAAAGACATTTGTATGTCACAAGACATTTGGATCTCAAGTTCATCTCTTGCAGGCCATAAGAATATATCATAGAGATTCAGCTGTGTATTAAAGCTAAACTTTGACCAGCCAAGGGTCTGTCAAAAGGCAAAGCCATTTATTATGAATATTTGGTGTTACTCAGCCTTTAATATTTCAGCTGTCTTCTGCTATGAAATCCGTGCTTGCCCAGACCAATTGGTAAACAGTTCAGCTCCCCAGACCTGCTGAACCTACTAAGTTACTAACTGCCCCGCTGAGCTTAGGAGACAAGCTGGCGGGAGACGCCTGGCTTTGTTTCCTTTGCTAATGAAGCTCAGACCATCCCCTTGCCTTGAGAAGGCCTAATGGTTCTCCAGAGCGCTTTGACTGAGAACAAAAGATGTTTTTACATATCAAGGTGAGAGGTAAAACAACATCCGTGAGGAGGCAGAGAATGAGGTGCCCAGGGAAAGAAAAGGCAGGCATTTTCTGTAGAGAGACAGAAAGGCATGGAGAGAGAGAGAGAAGAGAGGATGACAGAGGTTCCATAGAGGGTAAGCAGATCTCGAGTAGAGTTTTCTGAGGGCCAGGAGTAGAGAGTAGCAGAGAGGGAGAAAGAGGAGATACAGAGGATGAAGATGAGGTTGAAAGCATAGGGGTTAGTCGTTAGCTGGACTATGAACTAGGGAGCTGGACGGAACTGCAGTTATGGAGACAGGATTTCATCCCAGAGAAATAAAGTAGACAGATATAGAGCTTGTTATGTCTAGAGTTATTCCTGCCTTGAATGCCTGGTGGAAATATAGCTGAATTGATAGAATTTTGTCTTAGAGGAATAAAGTTAACAGACATTAAGAACATAGTGTATGTAGATTTTTTTTTTCTAATATCCCACTGCCAGATATAGCAAAGCCCCCTTGGACCCTGGGGAATCAATATCTGCTGCTGTATTATACTGTCCCTGTGGGCCCAGCCTAGAAGAGACACTACCACGTGGCATGGGAATGAATCTATCTTTAGTCCATTCAATTTATTCCTCTAAGCCATTTTTTATACAGATTTTTCTAGTCCATTTGCTTTATTTTTCTAAACTAATTCTGTAGGGTTTTACTCACTTGTCATCACCCTTGGTGAGAGCCACAACATAGCTACAGCCCTATTTCTATGGGAATCCTGTTTGGGCGCCATAAATCAGAGAAAACATATGACATTTGTCTTTCTAAGTCTGGGTTATCTCATTTAGCATTTTGATTATTTCCAGCTCCATCCATTTACCTGCAAGTTACATTTTTCTTAACAGGTGAATAATATTTAATTGTGTGTATGTGCCCAATTTTTATTATCCAGTCATTCATTGATGGACATTTAGGCTGTTTTCAATTTCTGACTATTAGAAATAGGCAAGCAATGAATATGGATGAGCAAGTATCTTTGTAGTAGACTCTGTAGAGTCTTTTGGGTATATGCTCAAGAGTATTGCTGTTTACTCATGTGGAAGATCTATAGATCTATTTCTAGCCTTTTGAGGAACATTCGTACTGATTTTCCACAGTAAGTGTACCAGTTTATAAATCTCAGCAGCAGTGAATAAGTTCTTTTCCCTCACCCATGTCAGCATTTATTATTATTATTATTAATAACATTATCATTATTATTATCTTAGCCATTCTGTCTGTGTTAAGAATCTCAAAGAAATGTAATTTTAATTTGCATTTCTATGATGATGGAGAATGTTGCACATTAAAAATATTTCTCAGCCATTTGTATTTTATCATTTGATCATTTGAGAATCCTTTGTTTAATAGCATGCTCCATTTTACATTGGGCTGTTTGCGTTCTTGTTTATTTTTGTCATTTTCTAGATATTAACCCTGTGTCAGATGTATAAGTGATAAAGATATATCCCATTCTGTAGACTGCCTATTTACCTCAGGCATTGTTTAGTTTCATGAAGTCCCATTTATTAATTGCTAGTCTTAATTAAGGTCCTGATACCAACATATATGTTTTAATTGACTTGTGAATTAAGCAATTTCCCACATCATTTTAACTAAACTAAAGGAACTATGTTAAAGACTATACTATTTTTTCCAAAGTCTTTTGTCCTAAGAACTTTTTCCAGATATCTTTCAGAAGCTAAAATGCTACAAGATAGTTAAAAATAATTGGTTCATATCAAAATAGAAGTCAGCAAAGGACGTAGACTTAGAAGTCATTTGTTATGATTGAAAGTCATGAGCTCTAGGGGTAGGTAAAAACTGTATTAGAAATTCAGCTTATCTCTTTATGACTATACTCCCACTTATAATTTTTTAAGTCATAATGAAGAATTTTAGAATACAACAAACAGATGTACAGTAACTGATAAAATCATCAACCATTTGTTGTGACTTTATGCTGTTTTAGAAGCAACAATGTTTGCATCACAAGGAACATAGAACTACAGTACTATATTTTAAGTTGATTCTGATTAATAAATCTTTCAATCATGATTTATGCTTATTTTGTATTTGGAATTGTCTACAAAATCCCATATGTTAAAAACCTGGTCCCTAGTCCATGGTATTGTTATGAGGCAGTAGAGGCATTAAGAAGTTAGTCTTAAGCCGGGCGGTGGTGGCGCACGCCTTTAATCCCAGCACTCGGGAGGCAGAGCCAGGCGGATCTCTGTGAGTTCGAGGCCAGCCTGGGCTACCAAGTGAGCTCCAGGAAAGGCGCAAAGCTATGCAGAGAAACCCTGTCTCGAAAAACCAAAAAAAAAAAAAAAAAAAAAAAAAAAAAAAAAAAAAAAAAAAAAAGAAGTTAGTCTTAGTAAGAGACCTTCAAGTCACTGGGGACATGTCCTTTCTGGTGATAATGAAAGCCTAATAAGAACTCCATCTTTTTCCTCTCTTTTATCACTTATCAGTGATGAAGTAATTGGCTCTGCACTGTACATGTTCTCTGCCATGATGTTCTTCCTCACTATAGGCCTGAAAGCAATGGAGCAAAAAAAAAATCATAGGCTATATCTTCAAAATTGTGAGTCAAAATAAGGCTTCATAAATTCACTGTCTTGGGTATTTGCTATAGAAACCCAAAACTGATGATCACAAGTGCAAATTCTTTAGTAACATGGTATATTGTTTACATCTAATTGGCTTATAGAATTTCAACTGAAGTGTATAACAACTATTAAAGTTATCAAGTACTGGAAAGATGACCTTGCTTAGTGGAGTGTGTATGAGTGAAGTTTGTCCTCTATATACTTGGAAAGACACTTGAAATCCCACTGATGTGACGAAGATGACAGTCTCACCATCCAAAGCAGTATTATAATAGGATAAGGGAAAGGGAGAGCTACACAATTCACATAAGCACCACACTGAAGAGCTTTTAGGGTCAATTTCCTGGGAACTTTATTCATTCACATAGCATTGGAGGAAGAGGTTAGAAAATAAGCCACAAGAGATCTGGCTGAAAATTGTAACACTAGAGAATAAATGATGACTGCCCTAAAACTATCATATTTATGAGAAATACTATATGAGTTTGTGTGTGCTTGTCTGTGTATCAAACCTCAAGGTAGCTTTTATATTCTGGAAACACCATGCATTAGGTTAGTTTTCTGTTTAACACTAATGTTTAACATATTAAAGTCATAAATTTTAATACCTACATCTTCCACAGGCTTTAAGTTTCATTTTAAAATATTATTTTATTGTTTTAAATCTAGAACATTTAACAGCCACTTTCTGAACTTTATTCATTAAATTTGTTTTTAGACAATTTCACACATATATGCAATGCAGAACAACCGTTTTCACCATGCCTCACCTCCCTACCCATCTGTTATTCTGCCACTTCCCCACAAATCTCTCTCACATTCAAGTCTATTAGTTTTATTTTATCATTCATTGAGATTAAACAGGGCTGTCCATGTATCTATGGGTTCAGAGCTATCCACTGTAGTCTGTTGGTACCAGCAATGGCTGTACAGCTAAAGGCAGTGGTTTTCCCTCTCCCAGAATCTACCAATAGCCAGAAGTTTAGAGATAAAGGCTAGAACCCAGTGAGCCTCTCCATCTTCTTTAACTTTCTTTGGACAGGGCTTTGTGTAGACTCAGTTCAGGTAACTACAGTTGATGTGAGTTGTATAAGTTTGGAGAATGGCATTTTGTAGCTCTCCATCCTATCTTCTCATTCTCACACACTTCCTGCCCCATCTTTCTCGGTGATCCCACAGCCTTAGAAGGGGTTGCATAAATGTCTTGTTTAGGGGTGGGACAACAACTGCTGCTTATCCTCAGCATCTAAGGCAGTCACATGCCTCTGCATTCATAGACATTCGTCATAGGGAGAGGCGTCTCTGATTAAGGCCAGGGGCCACTTTTGTCTGTGAGTATAATCATGAATGAATAGAAGGCAGTTTGTTGCTTTGTCAATTTAAACATCAGTTGTAAATTCCCTGTCTGGGCCTATGATCTTCTCAGATCTGTGGGTGTTAAGGTGTGCTTACTCCTCTAAAGGCAGTGAGACCTAGGAGAGTGGAGTCTATTTCTCATGAAATAGACAACTTTATTCAGAGAATCAGACAATTTATACCCTGAGGATTAAGGAAGATCACCTGAGTAAAGTTCTCATGAGGTCTAGCTGTATACAGTCACAAGAATGAGTTGCACGTGACAAAAATATGTTTTTCTAGAGAGGCATATATATATACAAAACAATAACTAATTGTAATGAATAATCTAAAGCATATTCACTTCTATCCACTACATCTGGGAGGGGCACAAAAACACATTCCAAGAACAATTCTGTGATTTTGAAGAAACTGAGGTCACAAAACGACAGGTTTTTTTATTTTATTTTGGAGATTTCTCACAAGCACTCAGAATTCCCCTTTTAAGACTCCATTGTTGGACTGTGTTCTGACAAGGTATAATCAAGGAAGAAAGTGCTAGGATTGGGAAGATGAGTCCGCAGGGGGGAAAGTGGTGATATTTTATTTGTGCTCTAGTAAATAAAGCTTCCATGAGGATCAGAGGAAAAATCCAGCTGCTATATTAAACATAGAGGTCAGGCAGTGGTAGCATACACCTTTAATCCTAGCATTTGGGAGGCAGAGATTTATCTGGATCTCTGTGAGTTCAAGGCCACACTGGAAACAGAGCCAGGCATTGGTAGCACTCACCTTTAATTTCCAGCACTAGTTAACCATACAGGTCTGGAGGTCTGTACAGACAGACAGGAAGTGATAGAGTTGGGTGGAAAGAGGAAGTGGTGAAGCTGGGCAGAGAGAGGAAGTGAGATGTCAGGGCACAGAAAGGATATAGGAGTGGGTATACAGGAAGCAGCTTTCTGTAGAGGCTGGGGAGCTTTCTGTAGTTGGTAAGGTGAGGTTAGCTGTGGCTTGTCCTATTCCTCTAATCTTTCAGTTTTCACCCCAATATCTTATTATTATATTAATAGTTTTATTAATAAAACCATTTAGCAATTCGTCTTACAGGAAAGAGGTTTAACTGTGACAAAGGGTGTATAGAGAAGCCATGTGGAAATCTGCTTCTAGGCCTAAGGCAAAAAATATTCAAGAGAAGGACTGAGGGGTGCTATCCTGCATGACTGGGTAGTGTTGCTCCTTGAAGGAGTAGATTACTGATCAAAGTCATCAGTCCCAGGTATGAGATACCTCTACAGAAGTGTATCAGGAGGTCTCAGAAGTACCCCCAAACAGTATCGGTTCCTGTCAATCTTCTTGACTGCCCATTATATCTAGAGAATAAGATTGTATTATAGAATCCACATACTTTGGCTATAAGATACTGAAGAAGGAATCTGGCAATGAACTAGAAACTTCCTCCTTGCTGGCATTTGAACAACAGAGGTTGTTGGGAAGAGTTCTGGGGAAAAAAATTTGCTCTCTGTCTTGCTTATCTGTGAATTTTATGAATGAGAATTCCAACATGCTGTGTAAGATATGCCTACCTGTGCGTCACTTTAATCGTGACCTGAGCTCAGTCCCACAGAGCAAGGAGAGAACCAATTCCTGAAAGCTGTCTTCTAACCTCTACACATGTAATACATGCATGGCTGAATTCATGCACATGTCATGTTCTCTCTCTCTCCCTGTCTCTTTCTCTCTGTCTCTGTCTCTCTTATGTGACCAAATATTCAAACCAGAATAGCTAAACTTCCATAACATTGTTTACTGCAAGCTTAAAAGGCAATAAGATGAAATATTTGTTCTTGCTGCAAGTATTTTGCAGCATAAATTGCCATAAATTGGTAAACATCTTAATGAAATGTTGCTTTGCTCATTTTTTACAATGTATTATCACTTTTCCTACTGGCTCAGTTGCTAAAAATTGTTCTAAGCATTATTCTGGACTGAATATGACTATGAGGTATGGAAAGACAGTATATGGAGGTTGGGTTGGAAAAGTGTGCCTAATTAGTTTTTGTTAGAAAAAAAACTGAACACTTGTCAATGTATCATAGAAATGGTAGAGTTATTTAAAAAATATTTTAATTCATAAAAGCATCCGAGTTTGTTATGTTTAAAACAATCAAATATTAAATACAAGTAAACTTCTAAAATATTTAACAAGCATATATTTATTTTCCCAGTTTGATTTGTATTTGGCAATCAACTACTAAGGACTTGTGCTTTGAAAAATCTTAAGTTTAAATTTTAATATTGTGCTCTATCATAGTTAATATTAATTACATAGCTGTAACAAAGTGCAAACATGTTCATCTGTAGCTAATAGAAGTGTTCTGGAGATAGTAGCCCATAATCATGTTCTTCCTTGTGCTTAGTGGGGCTAAGCCTAGACCTGAAATTTAAGAATGCCTACAAATTATTGTCTGTTTTGTTCAATTTCAAGGATATGAACTGTCAAGCCCAATTTGGAAAATAATAAAGCAATATGAAGCTCCATTCCTTTCAGGGAACAACACTATGCTATTCTTTGTTTTGATTTAAAGCAAGTGTGCATTTATATTCAGAAGAAGATTTTAGTAATACATGTACTGACTTACCAGCTCCATCTACTTTACCTCATAATTGCAAGTGATGAAAGACATGATAAATGTAAATCTAGGCCCCTGGTCCATCAATTTAGTGGCAGAGTGCAGGATTTTGACATCTAATCTGATTTTCCTGTAGTACTTTGGTATGGGCCCACAAGTTCTATTTTACTTTAAACAAATCGAAAGTTTTATGATCAACAGAGGCGCTCATTGTGGCCTAAAAATGATCCAATAGACTATAATAAAAGTACTCTTGAAATAACAATAGGTTCTGTTTTATATGTCTGCAAATTTCTAGGCTATGCAAGATCCTTAGTCTCATGTGACTATGTGAGACTCTACAGACTAAACTAAAATTACATCAAGTTCACACATATTTTGTCCATTGAGTGAAACTATTTTATTTATATTTACACTCTTATTTCCTTTGCATTGGAAAAAAATATTTGAAATAATCAATAATTCAATTAATGTCACTTAGTCATGAATATGAGCTTTCTGAAGTGTTATGTACAGCAAAGTTATTTTATAATTTGGTTATTCCTATTTTGTCTCCTTTCTGTGAATTTGATTCTCCAGCTAGTATACACTTCACTTTGTGGCAAATAATCCATGAAATATGTCTTGTGTCAGAGCAAGGACTTCCCTTTAAATGCAGGATGCTTTTAAAGAACTAATTTTCCAGTTTTCTGATTATTGGCTTCTTTAGTATTTTATCAGTTACTTTTCTTGATGCAACACTGAGAAAAAAAAATACATCATGCTAATTCTTCCTAACTGTATTGTACCAGCAATTATAAGAATTCTGTATTTTTCTCCTACACATGATTTAGATTGTTCTCAGCATAGCAAATTCTATTCTTTGGGAGGTTTATTATTCAACCCAAAGAACAAACTATAAACTGTGGAGAAGCAATTTATGCATAGCAGAAGAAAAGGAAGAATATATTTTCAAATCTGAAATAAGTGGTTATCCTTGTCAGTTGCCCCATGCTGTGTACTTACACTGTGAAATGCACTCTAGTAAGGTCAACAGGGCACACAGACTTCACAAAATTTGGTTCTGAACTTCTCCCTGAAGAATTCTGAAGAGGACATGCATACTTATAAAAGCTCTGATTTGTAGGAGATAATGAAGTATGTGGTGATATTTTGTTTGTGCTCTAACAAATAAAGCTTGCCTGAAGATCAGAGACAGAAGTACAAACAAGGAAGTCAGAATATGCACTCTAAAGAAAGAAGGAAAGTAGTTCTGACTTCCAAATTGAGACACTGTTGTTGAGCTACAGTGAGCAATGTATTAAATTTTAGACATGTCTGTCAGGTCCTGCCCCAACCTGTCAAATAGTCCTGAGTAGGGGAGTGAGAAAAAAACAGGTAGGAAAAACAGAGACATAAAGAAAAGACAGAGACACAGGATAGGTTCAGGAGGGTTCTGAGTCAATACCTCAGCAACCCTGAGTTTATTTCTCACAGCCCTTTCATACCCAAAGCAAGGGGGGTGGGACTTCACTCTCTCAAGGATACTATGGTTCAAGGAACAAACAAGCGTAAACACCTCCTTAATTCTCAAGACATCTGACAATCACGCCTTTGGCCATACATCCTGTTATCCAGCCTTAAGGAACAAAGGCAAGATTGAAGTTTCTGACCTTGAGTCAAGGTGGAATCAAGCCACAAACTGAAGTCCCTGTTGGCTCCCATACGTCTACCCCAAATTTTCTGGAAGCTGTTCTATACAATATGGTAGTAACTAGACAGATGAGGACACTTAAATATGAAATAAATAAAGCACTCATTTCCACAGTAGCACTAAGTACATTTTAAGTACTCAATAGGCATTCATAGGGAGTGGCTACTATAGGAACAGGACAATTATAGGACATTTTATAAATTGAAGAATGCTTTCATATACATTATTGTTCTAGAATTTACTGTTCACATATATTCAAACTAATGGATTAATATTCTTACTCATAAATCTAGAGGGGACATGCAATTATTGAAATAATTGAGAGGTCATATCATTTTATAAATTTAAATTCAAAACTCAAATATATAAAAATATCTAGGAATTTTTTTGAGACAAAGTCTAACTGTGTAATCCTGGCTGGCCTGGTATTCACTATGTAGAACAGACTGGTCTATAGCATACAGAGATCCACTTACATCTGCTTTACTCAGTGCTGAGCTTAAAGCACTATATCACCACAACCAGCTGGGAATATTTTTATAACCTAAAAATAGATAATTTTCAAACATAAAAAACTATAAAATAAGTAGAATATTGGTAAATAGAAAATGATAAATTTATCTGAAAGTGTATTGGTTTACAATTTTTAGTATAAATCACAGTTCTTCAGGTAAAAAAGTATAACCAAACTTCAGGTGTTGTAAATAGTAGCATTATTGATAAAGAGAATTACAATGTAAGGGAAGTTAAAGTAGGTTTTCTTCAACCAAATATGATTTGCTGTGTAATTAGACACAAAACTAATGTATCTGAGTTAATATTCAGCATGATTGTTACCATGGGAACATTCCTGTTATGAGTGCTACTGAAAGGGTTGTTGCGAGCAGGAACACAGAAAGATAATTAGTATTTGTGTAGCAGATTCACGTTTTCAATCAGACAGTGATTTTAGGTTTGTTGTTTATTTACGCTTCTTTTTGAGTTTCATTCTTTTCTTAATTTTGACAATTGAATACACATATAAAAGGGATTATAATCATAATCTATTACCTCTCATTACACTCTTTTATCTCTTTCTTTCTCTTGTGTACTCTACTTTTCACAGGTGTGTGTTCATGATTGTGATGGGTATTCTATATCCTTAAGACAATGTTTCACAGCATTCCCTTCCATTCTCTGGCTCTTATAATCATTCTGCCTCCTCTTCTATTATGTTGCCTTCTCTTTGGAGGAGGTGATACAGGTGCTTTGTTTAGGGTTGATCATTCCATAGTCACTTATTTTCAGCATTGGGACAAGCTTGTCTGTCTCTGCAAAAAGAAATTACTCTTTTTGATTAAGGATAGAGAAGCACAAGTGTAAACACAATTGTTTAGGAGGCAGTTTGGCTACATGCCTATTCAGAAAAATACATGAGCAACACATTCTCCTTTAGGGCCTGTGATCTCCACAGGCACAGGTATTTTTTAAAATCAGGATTTTGCTCTGATGAAGGGGACCTGAAGCTCTGCTAGAAAGCAGTTGGTTAACCCCATACCTGCCATGCCACTATTGCACTATGTTGGAACTGCAGCATGCAGAGTCCATAGCTGGGAAAGATTGTTGATAACTTTTCTCCCTCAATAGCCTGAGTAGCATTTTTGACATTGTGAACACTTACACAGTAAGGGAGAAATTGTTTGGGGACTCTCTAATCAATTACTAACAGGGAGATGTCCTATATCCGGTACAGGTATTTTTGCATAAAAACCCATGGCTTCTGGGAGCAATGTTATCTTCTCATACATGATGCCTCCATTTAAACTTTTTCAATTATATTTTTTAGCAACAGGTTTCAGTATACTTTTCCCATACACCCGTATTTTTGTTGGCCTGCTCCCAGTCTTCCCCTTACCTATATCCCATTGTCTTCAACCCCATTCAAACATTTCTGACCCTATTATTCTTGTACTTTTTACTTCCATATCAGTGTGTATCTCGCTTTCCCCAAGTCCCAAAGACAGTTTTCTTTGCTGAGCAGAGGCGTTTTAATTTCACAGGGTCCCATTTGCCAATTGTTGCTCTTGTTTTCTGAGAAGTCAGAGTTCTATTTAGAAAATCTGTATCTATGCCTGTATCGTATAATATATTCCCTAGCCCTTTGTAGCAGTTTTAGTATTTCATGTTTTACACTACTATCTTTGATCCAATTGGAGGGTTATGTGTCTTTGTGTATGGCACACAAACACATATACAAGAATAAATATAAAGATTAAGTTTCCTTGTTCATATGTAGATATGCAATTTTCCCAGCAATCTTTGTAGAAGATACTGGCATTTCTCCAGGTGAATTTATTTTTTAGCTAAAATATGCTTATATGTACTGTAGCAAGCTAAAAGATAGCATTAGAGTGGAATGGAGTGTTGCTCAAGGAAAGATCTGGACTAAAATTTCCCTGGCTGGGTGAATGACAGAAGGCAAACCACATTTTTCATAGTAATTGGATGGGGTTTAGTTTTGAAGAAAAGAGAGGATGGAAACAGTACTTGTAGGTGATGCCTTGTGTACTTTACAGCAGTTATATAGCCATTTCTTCTTAATTGAAACATTCTTTCCAGGAGGCAGGCTCATGATACTCAGAAACTAAACTTCACATGTCTGGGAAAGCTGAAACTTATTTCAGAAAGGCCCCTCCCTGGGGTTATAGAAATAGCAAACAGCTGCTGGGGGAGGAGACTCTGATCAGTGAGTTGCCAAGAGGAGATTCTCTGCAGATCATGCAGAGAGCTTCAGGGTCTCAGCTTTTGTGAGTTGTTAGTCCTGTTAGAGTGGGGTTTAAATGTGGTTCAACTGACTTTGAATCATCCCTATAAGAAACCTCAAGAAAAGCCCCTTGGTTCACCAAGTTGGACTTTGCTGCAGTTTGGTTCATTGTGGGTTCCCTCTCTGGGGTGAGTAGATGTGTGTGCATCTTGTCTCCCCAGGAAACGTCTGTAACATAATACATGGAAAAGGGGGAAAGGCTTTGTGTAAACAGTAAGTTTATAAGACATTTGATATTAACCTAATTCTTACAACTTATAACCGACCCAAAAATTCTCATTAGCATTTCAAAGTCTTTACTTAAGAAGAGCCCAGTATTGTCAGTGATCCATACTCAGCCAGACTGCCTTTGCTTGAGTTCCTGAGGAAAGAGCTCAGGGATTATGCTAAGCTGCACTGTTTATATAATGAAGCAGTGCCTGCATTTTGCTTGATCTCATTTGACCAGCCTGTTAACTATATGGAGAATGTGCTGTTATTATTCAGGATTTGTAGATATGAAACCGAGACCTATCCTAAAGTTAACAGTAAATTACAAAAGTAGAAACGAAGTCACGTTCTACATGCTTCTGATGCACTGTTCCTAATCATGGTTGTCCACTCTTCCCTTCAACATGGCAACAGGAGAAGACATATGGCATATGGCTTCTTGTGGGCCTGTTGTTTGTATTCTGACCCTACTCTAAACATATTTGTTACCTGAAAATAGTTACAAAGTAGAAAAATACTAAAGTAATCTTTGCCCCCATATTTATTTTATTTTTTTAAGATTTTATTTATTTTTAAAAATAAATTAGTTTTTATATAATAATTAAATGATTATTATATATACATATTTTTGCTATATGATACTCACACATGCATACCAACAATTAAAGAAAAAGAGATAGTTATTGACAATCATATTAATAAAGCCAATTAACAGTATATGAGTCCTTTTATAAGTGGGCAACCAAAAATGGGTGCATGCCTCAGAGTATCCTGGTGACAAAACCTGGGGAAACAGCATTTTAAAGACAAAACCACAGTTATATCAGGGATTGGTGGGCATTGAAACAACATTTGTCTTTTTGCATAGCTTAGTGGTATTTTTCAGGCACCATATGACAATTGTTTTTTTTATTTATACTTTCTATTAGCTATTTTAGCTTTATGTTTTAGCCTGCACAAACATTGATTATTCTGTTTAGTATATCTGGACCATGGTCAGGTACACAGACAGTCTCAAAAGTCCTGCAAAGGTAGATGTGGCTATTAGGGGTGTGTGTGTGTGTGTGTGTGTGTGTGTGTGTGTGTGTGTGTGTGTGTTTGTGTAAGGCTGAGGTGTGCCTAGGCAGACACAAAATAGAGTCGGGACAAGATGACATCACCACAGCCATTTTCCCCTTTCCTTTTCTTGTTCTAAGTGCTCTAATATAACCCTCCTTGCAGTCTTTCAAATTCATGCTTCCCAACATAATAATATAATTCATAATAAACTGAATTTCTGAAACTGTATTTGAGCCACCCCAAGTGAATGTTTCCTTTATAAGAGTTGCCATGATCATGGTGTCTCTTCACAGCAATAGAAACCCTAAGGTACCAGGGACTGGGGTATTGTTGTGATAGGCCTGATCATGTGTTTGGAGGAATTTGGACTTTGGTTTATGAAACCAGTGGAATACTTTAGGCACTACTTAATGGGCCATACTAGTAGTAGCATAGAAGACAGACATGCTATTAGTTATTTCAACTGTCTGGATCTCACTTAAGAGTTTTCACAGAATTTAATTATGTTGCATTACCTACAGAGGCCAGAAGAGGGTGACAGATCCCCTGGAGCTGGAGTTACATGTGTTTGTGAGTAGCGTTACACGGTTGCCATGAATTGGATCCTCTGCAACAGCAGGAAGCACTCTCAATCACTGAGCCGTCCTTGTAGTCCCCAGGGTTTTAAGTTTTAACTCAGAAACTGTAGCAGGAACCTTAGAAGGTCTTATTAATAAAATCAAACCTGAGGCCAGTTATTGGGGTGAACACTGGAAGATCAGAGGAGCAAAACAAGTCGCAGCTTCCTCATTTGGACAGTTCCTCAGCTGATCCTGTTTCCTCAGGCTGGAAGCCTCTGAGTCCTCATCTAGAGATGGGTCTCAGCTGAACTGTGTTGCTCAAAACTTAACCAGGCCAAATGCTTCTAGTTTCTGGTCTCCACGCCTTATATACCTTTCTGCTTTCTACCACCACTCCCTGGGATTAAAGGCTGGCTTTCTGGGATTAAAGGCATGAGTTACCATGCTTGGCTGTATCCTTGAACACATGGATTTCTGCCTCTAGAATGCTAGGATTAAAGGTGTGAGTGTCGGGGCTGGAGAGATGGCTCAGAGGTTAAGAGCACTGGCTGTTCTTCCAGAGGTCATGAGTTCAATTCCCAGCAACCACATGGTGGCTCACAACCATCTGTAATGAGATCTGGCACCCTCTTCTGGCCTGAGGGGATATATGCAAGCAGAAGCAGAACACTGTATACATAATAAATAAATAAATCTTTAAAAAAAACCTTTGCATCTAGTGGCTGTTCTGTCTCTGACCCCAGACTAGTTTATTAGGGTACACAATATTTTGGGGAACAAAATACCACCACAAGAAACCTTACTAGTATACTAACGATTACTAGTGGCAAGCTATAACATGAAAAAAAATATCAAACAGCATTTATTCTGTCCCTTCTGTATCAAATGTATTGCCTTTATGGAAGTAAGTATTTTCCTTACAAAATAACTTCAGTTAATCTTTGTGTAGAGGGAGATAAAGCTAGAAGCTCACTACTTCTAAATCTCAAGTGAGATCATTTATTCAGGTAGTTATCTTTGATGAATGAGACCATTAAGGGTGAAATTACACCATGCAGAGACAATGCTCTTCTAGCTTTCTATCACTAATTCCTGGTTTCTATTTTCTTATTTTGGAGACTATAATATATTTCTCCCTTCCCTTTCTTCCCCCCAGACTTTTCATATACCTCTCCCCACTCTTTCAAATCCATAGCCTCTTTTTCCCTAATTGTTATTGCATACATATATGTATATAGATGCATATTCCTAAATATAAATATAAAGATTTCAGTCCATATATTACTTGGATGTATATTTTCAAATCTGTGTTTTTAAAATGAATGTATTTTATTTTATTTGTACCAGCATTTGTTTGCATGGATGTATATGTATCAGTTGCATGTGTGGTGCCCATGGAGGTCAGAAGAGGACATTGGATTTCCTGGAACTGGAGTTGCAGATGGTTGTGAATCACCATGTAGGTGCTGGGAATTGGACCTGACACCTTAGAAACAGGAGCTAGAGCTCTAAATGGCTGAATAATCCAGCCCTCGATTTATATTTCTAACTTGATTGCTAACAGTGATTCAGATAAATCATCACTGAACCATCAGATCAATATATGATAATATATTAATATTATATTAATATTTATAATGAAATAGAAAATACCCCTATGTGAGACGTCTTTCTCATAAGCCTGAATTTGCAATCACATCATATATCTAGGCCTCAGTTTCTTTTTTAGATTGCCATATATTAATTTTATAAAATAGTATATATAAGCCGGGCGGTGGTGGCGCACGCCTTTAATCCCAGCACTCGGGAGGCAGAGCCAGGTGGATCTCTGTGAGTTCGAGGCCAGCCTGGGCTACCAAGTGAGTTCCAGGAAAGGCGCAAAGCTACACAGAGAAACCCTGTCTCGAAAAACCAAAAAAAAAAAATAGTATATATAATGACATTTTCATAATGTATATAATATATTTCAATCTTACTCATCTTTCTAATATCCTTTATTGTCTTTCACAGCTGATCACCTTCCTCATTTCAAATAGTCTTCTTTCTTCTTTCATGTGTTTTAAGATATCTACATTCTATGTATAAGAGAAAAATGGAATATTTGTCTTTCTGATTCTGGTTTATTTTGCTTAATATGATTCCCAGTTTCATTTTGGACAATGTGATTTAATTTTTCTTTACAACTGAATAATACTTCATTTTGTATCTATATCATATATAAACACAATAAAATATGACAACAAAATGGATATGAGGGGCCCAGGGAGAGGGTACAGTGTGTAAGGTAACTTACTCCTGTTCCTTTTGAGCTGAGTCCCATCCCTAGGACCCAAGTCTTTCAAATTGTCCTTTGACCTCCTCGTGTGCGCTATGTCATGCACACCCCCTATTTCTAGTAAATAAATAAATACATACATAATATACAACAAAACTGAAATGAATGTAATTGGATTTTTGAGACAGGGTTTCTCTGCATAGGACTGGCTGCCCTAGAACTCACTCTGTAGATCAGGCTGGCCTTGAACTCAGAGATCTGCCTGTCTCTGCCTCCTGAGTGTTGGGATTAAAGTCATGTGCCACCATGCCTGGCAAATTTCTTTCTGTCATCTAACACCATTTTCATTATATAGTTCTCCACCATTGCAACATTTCTCACAATGTTTGTTTTCTTAGAGTTGGGTGTTAAAGCATTCACTTTGGTTTTAAATAGTCACAACCTGACCTGACATTGTGAAGACCCTGAATTAGAGCTTTCCTGTGTTTTCTAAGAATAGCCAGAAGTTCATAGAAGGGGAAGACTGAGTGAAGGCAAGATAGAAAAGACCAGGGAACAGAAATATTAGGGAAGTAATGAGACAGGTGATGAGGGTTGGTGGGGCATGTTGATGATGAGAAAACTCTGCTAAGGACTTCAAACCTTATTCTGTGGAAAATGCGAAGTTGATTGAAAGATTGTGATTAATTTTATGTGTGTATGAACATATGCATGTTTGTATTTATTCGCCATGTGTCCCTAGGCTAGTGAAATCATTGCAATGTGAATCTGTGTTTGATTTTCATTTTCTATTCTCTTCATAACCTGGTCTAAAGTATTTAGTAATATTGTGACTATATGAATAGTTGTCAATTAACTACTGATAGAAATCATACTTTCTAATCTAAAACTTAGCATTGTTTAAAAAGTAAAATTTTTAAATTTTAATCACCAAAACCATGTAGTCACATTTCAATGCTGTGGATATTGTTCTATATAAATAAAACACTGGTGGCCAGTGACGAGGCAGGAAGTAGGTGGGACAAGGAGAGAGGGGAATTCTGGGAAGCGGAAGGCTGAGGGGAGAGACACTGCACCCACCGCCAGGACAAGAGCATGTAAAGATGCCGGTAAGCCACCAGCCACGTGGCAAAGTATAGATTTATAGAAATGGGTTAATTTAAGATAAAAGAACAATTAACAAGAAGCCTGCCACGGCCATACAGTTTATAAGTGATATAAGTGTCTGAGTGATTATTTTATAAGTGGATTGTGGGACTGCGGGGCTTGGGGAACCTGGAGAGAAGCCCTCCAGCTACATTTCAATTTCAATATTTTATTTTACAGAACTTAGAAGTGTTGTATTCTGGCTGGTATCATATAAATAACATGTAATCATTAGACTTTACAATGATTTATCTTCTTAATTGCTGCACACACAGAGTCAAGCTACTTGAAGTCATAAACATACAGAATAGTATGGGGGAAAATAAAAACTGACACGTTTTTATGTTGGTGTATTTGACTGTATTTATACAGTTTTTGGAATGTAAATTAGTGCTAATACATAACATGGGTTCATTTTTTCTTTTATTGAAAGTAGATTTTTTTCATACAGTATATTCTGATTATAGTTTTCTCTCCTTCTATTCCTCCCAGTTCCTCCCCAACTCCTTTCCCATTCAGATCCACATCCTTTTTGTCTCTCATCAGAAAATCAACAGGAATATAAGGGATAATAAAAAATAAAATAAGACACTATAAAACTTAACAAATTAGAAAAGGACAAAACAAACAGAAGAAATGGAGCCTAAGAAAAGACAAAAGAAACAGATACAAAACAGAGACACACTCATTTGCACATTCAGGAATCCCAGAAAAACACAAATCTGGAAGCCATAATATATATTTCAGCCCTGAGTTTGATTATTTCTTGCTGTCTGCTCCTTTTAGGTGTGATTTCTTCTTTTTGTTCTAGAGCTTTCAGGTGTGCTGTTAAGTTCCTACTATGAAACTGCTCCAGGTTTTTTATATAGGGACTTAGTGTTATGAACTTGCTTCTTAGAACTGCCCCCACTGTGTCCCATAAGTTTAGGTATGTTGTGTTTTCATTTTCATTTGATGCTAGAAAGATTTTAATTTCTTTTTTTTTCTTTTTGTCTTGACCCACTCTTCAGTCAGCAGTGAGTTGTTCAATTTCTATAAGTGTGGAAACTTCCTGTTGTTTCTGCTGTTGTTGAATACCCATCTTTAAACCATGGGTCAGGTGGGATGCAGAGTGTTATTTTAATTTTCTTGCATCTGTTGAGACTTGCTTTGTGTCCAAGTATGTGGTCAATCTTGGAGAAATTTCCATGAGGTGTTGAGATTAAAGTATATTCTTTTGTGTTTGAGTGAAATGTTCTGTAAGAATCTGTTAGGCATATTTGATTTATGATGTTTTTTTTTCTTTTCTTTTATTTTACAATACCATTCAGTTCTACATAACAGCCACAGATTCCCTTGTTCTCCCCCTCCCTGCCCCCTCCCCTTGCCCCAGCCCACCCCCATTCCCACCTCCTCCAGGGCAAAGCCTCCCCCGAGGATTGATTTATGATGTTTATAAGCTCCACTATTTCTCTGTTTCGGTTTTGTTTGGATGACCTGTCCATTGGTGAATCTGTGGTACTGAAGTCTCCCACTATCAGTGTATGAGGAGCAATAATGCTTCTTAGGTCCATTTGCTTGAAATATCTTTTTTCAACCCTTTTCCTTTAGGTAATGTCTATCTTTGATGTTCAGTTTTGCTTCATGAATGTAGCAGAAGGATGTATAATATTGTTACATGCATTCTACTAATCTTTGTATTTTATTGGGGTATTGAGAAAATTTATGTTTATACTTATCAATTAGCAGTACTTGTTGTTTCCTGTTATTTTGTTCTTGTGGTCTGTTTTATTGCTCCCTTTTTGCTGGTCTGGGATTATTTATTCCTTGTGGGGTTTTTTTTTTGGGGGAGGTATAGTTAGTCTCTTCTAGTTGAAATTTTCCTTCTAGTACCTTCTGGAGAGCTAGATTTTTAGATGGATAATGCTTAAATTTTTTTTTTGTAGAATGTTTTTTTTTCTCCATCTATTGTGATTTAAGCTTTGCTCATTATACTAGTCTGGAATGCCATCTGTGGTCTCCTAGATTTTGGATAAAAACTTTTTAGGCTCCTCTGGCTTTTAGAGTCTCCATTAAGAAGTCAGGTGCTATTTTCTTAGCCCTCCCTTTATACATTATTTGGTCTTTTATTCCTTGCAGCTATTAATATTCTTTCTTATACACATTTAGTGTTTTAGTGATTATGTGTTTTAGGTACTTAATTTTCTTGTCCAGTCTGTTTGGTGTTCTGTAAGCTGCTTGTACCTTGATAGGTACCTCCTTCTTTTTTTTTTTTTTTTGGTTTTTCGAGACAGGGTTTCTCTGTGTAGCTTTGCGCCTTTCCTGGAACTCACTTGGTAGCCCATGCTGGCCTCGAACTCACAGAGATCCGCCTGGCTCTGCCTCCCGAGTGCCGGGATTAAAGGCGTGTGCCACCACCGACCGGCAAGTTAGGAATATTTTCTTCTATGATTTTATAGAAAATATCTTCTGTAATTTTGACTTGGATTTCTTCTCCATCCTCTATTCCTGTTATTCATAAATTTGGTATTTTCATGGTTTCTGAGTTTTCTGTGTGTTTTGTGTCTTGATTTTTTTATAATTAACATTTTCTTTGGCTGAAATATCCATTTCTTCTATCTTCAGTGCTCGTGATTCTCTCTTCTTTTGATCCTGTTGGTGAGGCTTTCTGAGGTTCCTAATTGAGTTCCTAAACTGGAAGTGTTTTTCCTCAGGTTAGGTTTTCTTTATTGATTCTATTTCCACTTTAATTTCTTGAATCGTTTTCTTCATTTGCTTCCTCTCTTTCTTTGTTTTTAATAGATTTTTAGGGTATTTATTCATTCCCTTTTAAAGGACCACTATCATATTCACAAAGGCTATTTTAATGTCTGTGTTTTTGGCTTCATCTATGTTGTATTTGTCAGGGGCTACTGAGGAAGAGTTGCTGGGCTCTAGTGGAGACATTTTGTCCTGGTTATTACTGTGTTTTACCCTGTCATTTGGGTTTGGGATGATTATAATTCTAGAGTTGATATCTGGCCTTATCTTTCTTTGGTGGGTGTTTTGAGCCTTGGTTTCTGTTTTATTCTCTGTTCTAAGGAAGGTATAGTGGCTGTGTGTTGCCAGGTATGGAATGCTTCTGGGATCCTACTAGGTGTGGCCGCTGGGATTCTGTGTACAGTATGTTTTTTAGATATTGGAAACTATTATTTAGGGATAGGATCAGGTTAAAAAGGGGGAGATGAGGGGGTCCACAGAAGGGAGGACTGCAAGTTCTTCCATCAAGATGCGCTTAGTGCACTGAGAATGCTGGTATGGAGTGAGAAGAGGTCACAGCATGCAGTCTGCTACAAACTAGGGATGAGACTGGGATATTAGATTTGGAGGGGAGAAGGGAGAATGAATATCTGGAGTTTGCCTTCCTGCTTTGCTGGCTTACTTGCTTTTCTAGTAGGCTTTGCTAGTGGGTTCCTGGGGAATGTCTGCTGGAGTTCTGGGCTGAGATAATGGGAACAATGGAGAGGAAGGTTGGAGGAGAAGGTGAGCATGATCTAGAGATGGGGGCAGAGATGAGGAAGAGGTCACAGCAAAAGGTTTGTTACTGAGCTTGGGAGGTGAGATTGAGGATTGGATTTAGAGGAGATGATGGAGAGGTGAATATGTGCAGTCAACCAATCAGCTTCTCTGCTAATAAAGATTTATTTCTTTTTTCTTTTTTATTTATTCTCCTCTCATCCAATGCATCCTGAACATAGCCAAACCCTCCCTCCATTCCTCCCAGTACTTCCCCAAAATCCCTTCTCTCCCAGATCCACTGCTCCTCTGTTTCCCTTCAGAAAAGTGCAGGCCTCCCAAGGATATCAACTGAACACAGCATAACAAGATAGAATAAGACTAGGCACAAACCTTCACTTCAAGGATGGATGAGGCAACCCAACAGGAGGGAAAGAGTTCCAAGATCAGGCAAAAGAGTCAAAGGCAACCCCACTCCTACTGTTAGGAGTCTCACAAACACAGTATGTATGCATAGGACTTAGCTCAGACTTATGCAGATTTTTGCTTCAGTCTCTGTGAGTCCTTGTGAGCCCTGTTTAGTTAATTTTGTAGGCTGTTTTCTCTTGGTGTCCTCAAGCCCTCAGGCTCCTATGATCCTTTTTCCTTCTCTGCAGCAGGGTTCCAGGAGCTCTACTTAACGTTTGGTCTGGAGTCTCTGCATCTGCTCCCATCAGTTGCTGGATGAAACTTGTGTGATGACTTTGTGGATGGCTAGGTATCAATCTCTGAATATAGAAGAATGGTATTAGTAATCATTTCTTTGTCCTTTTTTTTGCCAGTTGTGTTTGGTTCTACCCTAGGTCTCTGGGCTATGGCCTTCTGGTTTGTGATCATCTAGGCAGTGTTGGACATGGGGTCCTTCTCTGGCATGAACCTCAAGTTAGACCAGTCATTGGTTGGCCACTCTCACAAGATCTGAGCTGCCATTGCCCCAGCACATCTTGCAGGCAGTACAGGTTGCGGGTAAAGGTTTTGTGGCTGGGCTGGTGTCCTAGTCTCACCACTGGATGCCTTGCCTGGTTACAGAAGATAACCAGTTCAGGCTCTGTATCCTCCATAACTAGGAGTTCTTGCTAGGGTCACCCTCATAGGTTCAAGAAATTTTCCACTGCTCCAGGTTTCCATATCATGTACCCCCAAGTGCCAAACCATTTCACTTGTTTCTCCCAGTACTCCCCACCTCCACCCCTCATTCCCCTATATGATCCGTTCTGTTCCCATCCACACCTGTCCCCAGTCCACCCACATAATCTAGTCTATTTCCCCCTCCCAGGGAGATCCATGCATTCCCCCCTAAGAGTCAAATTTGCTTCTTAGCATCTGTGGATTGTAACATGATTATCCTTAAGAGCTAATATCCATTTATAAGTGAGTATATATCATGTTTGTCTTTCTAAGTCTGTGCTACTTCACTCAGGATGATTTTTTTCTAGTTCCATCCTTTTGCCTACAAATTTCATGATGTCACATTTTTAACAGTTGAGTAATATTCCATTGTGTAAACGTAGCATGTTTTTTGAAATCCATTCCTCTGTTAAAGGACATCCACATGATGTCCAGTTTCCAGTTTGTAGCTATTGTGAATAAAGCTGCTATAACACTTGCTTAACATAGTTGAGCAAGTGTCCTTGTGGTAGGATGGACCATCTTTTGGGTATATACTCGAGTGATATAGCTGGGTCTTGAAGTAGATTGAATCTAAGGAACTGCCATATATATATTTCCAAAGGGACTGTACAAATTTGCGTTCCCACGAGCAATGGAGGAATGTTCCCCTTGCTTCAATCCTTGACAGCATGAGCTGTCACTTGCCTTATTGTTCTTAGACATTCTGATATGTTTACAATGGCATGTCAAAATAGGTTTGATTTACATTTCCCTGGTGGCTAAGGATGTTGAACACTTCTTTAATTGTTTTTCAGCCATTTAATATTCTTCTTTTAAGAATTCTCTGTTTATATTTATATAATACTCATTTTTAATTGGGTTATTTCATTTTTTGATATTTAGTTTCTTGACTTCTTTGTATATTTTGGATATTAGCCCTCTATTGGATGTGGAGTTGCAGAAAATCTTTTCCAATTCTGTGGGCTGCCATTTTGTACTATTGACAGTGTCTTTTACCTTACAGAAGCTTTTCAATTTCACGAGGTCACATTTATTAATTGTTGATCTTAGTGCATGTGCTATTTGTGTTCTGTTGAGGAAGTTGTTGCCTGTGTCAATATGTTCAAGACTATTCCTACTTTCTCTTCTATCAGGTTCAGTGTATCTAGTTTTATGTTGAGGCCTTTGATCCACTTGGACTCCAGTTTCATGTAGATTGATAAATATATATCTATTTGCATTCCTCTACATTGAGACATACAGGTTGACCAGCATCATTTGTTGAAGATACTTTCTTTTTTTCCATTGTATAGTTTTGGCTTCTTTGTCAAAAATCAGCTGTTTATAGGTGTGTGGATTTTATATCCAGATCATTGATTTGATTTCATCAATTGACCTGTCTGTTTTTATTCCAATACTATGTAGTTTTTATTACTATTGTTCTATAGTATATTGTGAGATCAGGGATGGTGATATTTCCAGCTCTTTTATTGATAAGGATTGTTTTAGGTATCCTGGGTTTTTTGTTTTGTTTTGTTTTTCCATACAAAACTGAATATTTTCCTTTCAAATTCTATAAAGAATTGTACTGGAATTTTTATGGGAATTACATTGAACCTGTAGGCTGCATTTGGTAGAATGGACATTTTTACTATCCTACCAACCCACAAGCATTGGAGATCTTTCTATCTTATAATATATTTTTAAATTTCTTTCTTCAAAGACTTGAAGTTTTTGTCACATAAGTTTTTCACTTGCTTGGTTAGGGTTACTCCAAGATATTTCTAACAGTTTGTGGCTATTGTGAATGGTGTTGTTTCTATGTTATCTTTGTCGGCCAGTTTTCCCTTGGTATATACAAAGGCCACTATTTTTTTCAGTTAATCTTGTATCCAGCCACTTCCCTAAAGGTGTTTATCAGCTGTTGCAGTTCTCTGGTAGAAATTTTGGTGTCACTTATGTACACTATCATATCATCTGAAAATAGCAATACTTTGATTTCATCCTTCCCAATTCATATCCCTTGATATCATTTAGTTGTCTTATTGTTCTATCTAGAACTTGCAGTACTGTATTGGATAGATATTGAGAGCATGGACATCCTTGTCTTGTTCCTGATTTTAGAGGAATTTATTTGAGTTTACCTCCATTTAACTTGATGTTGACTATAGTCTTATTGCAAACTGTCCTTATTATGCTTACTTAGGAATGTCCCTTGTATCCCTGATCTCTCCAGGACTTTTTCATAAAGGGATATTAGATTTTTGTCAAAGGTTTTTTGCAGCATCTAGTGAGCTGATCACATGGCTTTCTTTCTTTTAGTCTCTCTCTCTCTCTCTCTCTCTCTCTCTCTCTCTCTCTCTCTCTCTCTCTCTCTCTCTTTGGTTTTTCGAGACAGGGTTTCTCTGTGTAGCTTTGCGCCTTTCCTGGATCTTGCTCTGTAGACAGGCTGGCCTCGAACTCACAGAGATCCGCCTGCCTCTGCCTCCTGAGTGCTGGGATTAAAGAAATGCGCCACCAACGCCCGGCCCTCTTTTAGTCTCTTTATGAGGTAGATTACATTGACTGATTTTCATATGTTAAACTATCCTTGCATCTCTGGGATGCAGCATACTTGATCATGGTGGATGATCTTTTTTTTTTTTAATGTGTTCTTGGATTTGGTTTGTGAGTATATTATTGAGTATTTTTGCATCAATGTTCATTATGGAAATTGGTCTACAATTCCCTTTCTTTTGTGAATCTTTGTATGGTTTGGATATCTGGGTGACTGTGGCCTCATAAAATAAGTTTGGTAACGTGCCTTTTGTTTCCATTCTGTGGAATAATTTGAGGAGTTTTGACATTAACTTTTTTTAGAAAGTCTTCTAGAATTCTGTGCTAAAACTGTCTGGCTGTGGGCATTTTTTTGGTTGAGAGACTTTTACTGACTGCTTCTATTTCCTTGGAGGTTATCGGTCTACTTAAGTTGTTTGTCTGATCTTAATTTAACTTTGGTAAGTGGTATATATCAAGAAAATAATTCCAGTTCTTTTAGATTTTCCAATTTTGTTGAGTACAGGCTTTTAAAGTGTTACCTAGTGATTCTTTGGATTTCCTTGATGTCTGTTTTTATGTCCCTGTTTTCATTTCTAATTTTGTTAACTTGGATATTCTCTCTCTACTTTTTAGTTAGTTTGGATAAGAATTTGTCTATCTTTTTTATTTTCTCAAAGAACCAATGCCTTGCTTCATTGATTCTTTGTATTGTTCTCTTTGTCTCTATTTTATTGTCTTCAGCCCTCAGTTTGATTTTTTCCTGACATTTACTCCTCTTGGGTGTGCTTACTTCTTATTTTAGAGCTTTCAGGAAACTGCACCCATTTTCTTTTTAGAAAAGTTTAGAAATCAAAACTCATAATCAAGCAGTTTGTAGACACAAGTATTTTTTAGTGCAGGATTAGTTATTGCTCCATTTAAAATCTTTAAATTACTTCTTTGAGAGTTTCATATGTTTTTTGATTAGACATGAGTTTTAAACCAAATAGCTATTTTGAAAGTATTTCCTGGAAAGCATATGAAAAGAAACAGGTAGGAAAAAACTTTTCAAACCATATTTTCAGCAAAACTACAAGAACAAAAAAAATTCAACCATCTTGCAGTTTTATACATATTTCATCATAGATGAAGACACATAGTAAACTGATGGTTGTTATGGGACAGTAGAAAACACTGCAAGGTAGAGGACTTCTAAGGACAAGTGGATTTTTTGCATCTCTAGCAAATAGTTGCCACCAAAATTAGGGGTGTAAAACAGGGATCAATGTGAATAGAATTGAGGTTGAGCACTTTAAGATCACTGGAAGAAAGATACAAATTTCACAAAGTGTACAGGACTCTACAAAAGGTTTCAGCAGGCCAGAATTCATAATGACAGAAGATACTATTCAGGTTGTTGGGGAAGAAAAATCATCAGTGATGAGAGCAACTGTAGACCTTGCAAGTTACATTACTGAACTGAATGGCAACATATGCCCACTGGTGAGATATTGAAGGTTCTGGGGGTAGCCAACTGCTTCTTGATTAGGTTTGAAGCCTGATTCACGGAGAGACTATATGACTAGCACTATAGAACTTGTCAAAAGCCATGGCTAGGAAGGCCATAGTCTGTATGGGGGAACCTATGACTGATGCTGTACTGGGTGGATATGTAGTTAAACTACCTTCCCTACATTTATATTTCTATCCATGACTAGTGCAGCTCTAAGCCTCAATCAGAGAAGTCTCCTTCTACAAGTGGTGATAGTTAAAACAAGGGATAAAGTACTGATAATAAGTGATTGATTAGTACTCTACGTGAAATGGTATGTGTATGTCTTGTCTTTTGAGATCCAGGGAACATTGCAGATGAGCAGCTAAAGGAGCTGTGGGAGCCTACATATGTAGGATTTTTCACCTGGATATGATATGACTGTTGCAATCTAAACACGGAGCTGCTGTGGCTGCATTCTTAGGGCCTGGGAAAAACAACAAGAATGGAAAGAGGAATATGCAGGCAGTATGTGGGGCTGGGTGGGAAGAAGAGAGTCAGTAAGAGTGCAAGGAAGATAAGAGGGGTGAATTAATCACAGTGCATTGCAGGCCAATACAAAACTGTCAAAAATTATGAACAGTTGTACATCATGGTGGAAGAAAACAACATGACTGAACTAGCAGATCCAGGCTGGCAAGGGAATTTTACCTGAAAAAAGGCGAACTAGGAAAGCCAGAGCCAGACTGGCCACAGAAAAGATATTTTAAAACATTCACCATGTAGACTCTAGAGGGAGCTGTGTGCCTTGAAGACAGCACGAGCTGTGTTCCTCAACCATTCTTCCAGGAAGGTTTGCTTACACTCACGGACACAGTAGAATAAAAGATGAACAGAATCATGTGTATCTTTTGATAATTGGAAAATCTTTCTGGAATTGGCTTCTACAAAGCAGGTGAAAATCATATTACAAAAGAATTAAATCAGAAAATGATCAGAAACCAGATTTTAAAAGAAGTTACAGTCATGTAGGAATACAATGAAACACAATGGAAAAACTCAAGAAAAAGTGACCACAAAATAAGAAATACTAGCCAGAAAACAGGAGGGTGTGTAGTTTGAATCAAACTAACTCACCAAATAAATGAAAAATCAAAATTCTAAAATGAAGATGAATTACAGAATTCTAAAATTGAAGAACAACCAGTACAGAAATTACAGCTGTAGATACAGAGGAAATAAATAAAAAACAGTCTGTAGAAACAGAAGCAAAAGCAAAGATTAAAATGCATAGAAACATGCTTAATAAGAAACAGCTGCCTCCCCCCCCCCCCATACAAACATCAATGTCTGGAGCAGGTGGTAGAGCTGATCCTCTGGTCATAAGAGCAGGAAAACTGTCCCAGACCCCCACCAGCTGCAACACTTGGGAGAGCAGGCCCTGTACCTCACCAGGGTGGTATAGTAGAGCCAACCCTATTAGCTCAGGTAGGGGTAAGCCAGCCCCAAAATTGTGAGCATAAGAGAGCTCTCCCCATTTCTCATCTGTCTTGTGGTGACATGGCCTGTGGCAGGTGGGAGAGCTGGCCCTGTGGTCATAAGTATGGGAGACCCATCCCTAACCCCCACCAAATGCAACACTTGGGAGATTAGGCCTGCACCTTGCCAGGGAAGCACAATAGAGCCAACCCCTTGAGCACAGATATAGGTGAGCCAGCCCCGAAATTGTGAGCATGGGAGAGCTGTCTCCATTACCCATCTGTCTGGTGGCAGCATGGACAGGGGAGAGCTGCCCTCCTCCCCCCCCCATCCAGCAATGCCTGGGGTAGGTGGAAGAGCTGGCCAAATGGGCATAAGAGAGGGAGGGCTCTTCCTAATCCACCACCACCTGCAACACTTGGGAGAGCAGGCCCTGCACCTTGATAGAGCAGCACAATAGAGCCAACCCTGTTAACCCAGGTGTGGGTGAGCCAGCCCTAAATTTGTGAGCATGAAAGAGCTGTCCCCATTACCCATCTGTCTTGTTGTGGCATGGGTGGAGGAGAGTTGCCCTCCTCTACCATGCCAATCAATGTCTGGAGCAGGTGTTATAGCTGGCATTGTGGTCGTAAGAGCAGGAGAGCTATCCCTGACCCCCACTATCTGCAACAAACGAGCAGACCCTGTACCTAACCAGGTAGTACAATAGAGCCAACCCTGTTAATGCAGGTATAGGTGAGCCAGCCTCAAAGTTATAAGCATGGGAGAGCTCTCCTCAATTCACATCTGGTGGACCAACCCTACTGCTGCCCAGGTCCAGACCCAAGGATGTGACTTGGCCCTCCCCATCATCCACCCCATCTATGATTTACTGGAGCACATGAAGGGACCTGACCCACAGACCCAAGCTGCAAGATCTCCATAATACAGGGCAAAAGCAGGATATCCAGGAGGAGCCCTAGTGAGGGCCCAGCATTGATAACGTTGTAGAAACTAGAGACCTCAAATCAGACCAATGAGTCTGCAATGAACACTTGCAAGTAAAGATATATGGACAAAGGGGTTTACTGTGTGACTCACTGTGTCATCCTGCAGCTTCCATGATGAGATTTTTTAATTTTTCCCCTTTTGAATGTTTTTCCTTTTTTCTCTTAAATTTTGTTTTATTTAGGAGGGGGTTGTAGGGACAGAGGGTGGATGCAAAGGAACAGGGAAATGAATGGATCAAGATATATGAGATAAAAGACAACTAGAATAAATAAAAAGAATATTACAGAGATGCTGAGGAAGCTTATCATAGTAGACAGGCTCTGAGGAAGTGTTGGAGGTCTGCAGGTGGTTTCTCACCTGGGGTTCTGAGTACTAGCTTGGCCTCTGGTAGAGCAGGGCATGATGCTTAATCTTGGTTGTCAACTGATAGCATTTAGAGTCAACATGGAAACCCTAAATTACCCATGTTGGTCTTGATCTCACTGTGTAGGCCAGGTAAGTCTTGAACTTGAGATCCTCATGTCCTACTTACTGAGTGTGGGTTTATAGGTATATACTACCAGTCACCAGAGACCAGCTAAAAAGAGTGATTAAAAAATCTCTTCTGTGTTGATTCAAAACTTCCCTTATACACAGATAGGTCAATGACCAATTTGTCCCTGGAGATTTCCTGGCATTATCTTGTAGGACTGAGTAGATGTGATAATGTAAGGAGGCTAAGAGACAATCACATTCTACTCATTTAAATAAATAAAATAAATAAAATCATTTAATTATAATTAACTCCCAAACAAAAGCATTACACAGCTAGCTTATGGAAACAACTCAAGCACTTGCCCAATGCCTAATGATATACACCTCCCTGACCCTCTATACAGTTAGAATGGCCATTCTGAAGTGATGGAGATTTGTTTAGAATTTTACATTTTCGTTATCAACTATATTTTTATTAGCTTATTCTTTGTTAATAAGGGAGAATTGTTGGGCTTGTATAGAAAAACAACCTCTAACAATTAAGAGAATGCTATCTTATGTCTCTTTTCCCTTGTATATTCTTATTGGTACATAAATATATTTATAAATTCCTTCCCTTGTCCACAACTCTGGCAGAAGCCCACTGCTCTACTGGAGGCCACACTGGTATCTCAAACTCTAGGTAGGACCCCACCAGCAGATATCCAATGCTTCTTCAGAGCCTGCTCAGTATCCCCAACAGCACCCTTTCCCCTTGTCTCCATACTCTGGACAACAAATCTGGCAGAAGCCCATTTCTTTACTGGAACCATGCAGTTACCCAGAACCCCCAGGTAAGTCCCCACCTGAAGATATCCAACCTGAACATATCCAATGCTTCCTCAGAGCCTGTCGAGCTTCCCAGCAGCAGCATCTCCATATGCAGGCCCACATCTCCTGCAGAATACACTGATCTACAGGAGGCCATGCCTGACTCAGAACCCCAGGTAAGAGCCCATCCACAGTCTACCAACACATCTTGGAGCCCACCAACTTTCTTCAATAATACCCATTCCCTTCATCTCAATATCCTGGCTTACAACTCTAACAGAAGTCCACTGTTCTACCAGAGGCCAAGCTGGTACCCAGAACACCAGATAAGACCATGACTGCAGATATCCAATGCTTCCTCAGAGCACACCCACTTTCCCCAACAACACCTCTCTCACTTGTGTAACCTGGCCCATAAATCCAGCAGAAGCCCCCTACTCTACCAGAGGCTATTCTAATACCCAGAACACCAGAATTCATGCCAGAACTTGGAATCCCAGAGTCTATACTGGCACCCAGAATGCCTGAGGTTATGAAGGTTGATAGAACCCCAGTGGAGGTACCCTACAGGAACAGAGGACTCACTCGTCACCAGAACCACAGGCCATTCAGATCAGAAAACCGGAAGTGAAACAGAAACCAAGGGGAAAAACACCCATCCAGCAAAGAAAAACATGGAAATTGACAACAAAACCTATAGTTACCCCCAAACCAGATGTCTAGAAGCCAGTATAAGAATACAATCAACAACAGCTATGGCAATATGGTACCACCGGACCCCAGTTATTCTACTACAGCAAGCATTGTATATTCTAACACAGCTAAAACAGAAGAGATTGACATTAAAACCAAATTTATGGAGATTATAGAGGCTTTTAAATAGGAAATGTATAAATTCCTTAAATCCAGGAAAGCACAAACAACCAATGGGAAGAAATGAATAAAACCCTTAAATAAAGCCAAGAGAGCCAAGAAAAATCAAACAGATGAAAGACATGAATTGAACTGTTTGGGACCCAAAGATGAAAATAGAAGCAAACAAAGAAAACAAAAACTGAGGGAATCCTGGAGATGAAAAAAATCTAGGTAAGCAAACAGGAACTACAAATGCAAGCATCCCCAACATAATGCAAAAGATGGAAGAGAGAATCTCAGGCATAGCAGATATGATAGAAGAAATTGATACATTGGTCAAAGAAAATGGTAAATCTAAAAAATTCCTGACACAAAACATCCAGGAAATATGGAACACTATGAAAAGACCAAATATAAAAATAATAGGAATAGAAGGAGAAGAATTCCAGCTTAAAGGACCAGAAAATATTTTTAACAAAATCATAGAAGATAATGTTCCCAAGCTAAAGAAGGATATGCCTATAATGGTACAAGAAGCTTATAGAACACCAAGCAAATTGGACCATAAAAGAAAGTACCCACCACCACACTAAACATACAGAATAGATAGCTGCAAGGGAAAATGGCCAAGTAACATATACAGGCAGACCTATTAGAATTAAACCCAACTTCTCAGTAGACATTTTAAAAACCAGAACATTGCAGACAGATGTATCACAGTCTCTAAGAGACCACAGATATCTACCCAAACTACCAGGGATATGAAACAAGGTATTCCATGGTATGAGCTGGCTGTTTAGAACCTGGGGCTTACACAGGGACACTTTGCTCAGCCTGGGAGGAGTGGACGGGACCTGCCTGGACTGAATCTACCAGGTTGAACTGAATCCCCAGGGGAGTCTTTGCCCTGGAGGAGATGGGAATGGGGGGTGTCCTGGGGGAAAGGCGGGGGTGGGGTGGGGGGTGGGAGGGGGAGGACAGGAGAATATGTGGCTGATATGTAAAATTAAATTATAAAATAAAAAAATTTTAAAAAAACTAAACAGAAAAACTTACAAAAAAAGACTTTATTTTCTAAGACCTTATTTTCTATTGAGTCATAAAATGAAAATATGAAAAGAAATATTCCATGGTAAAATCAAATTTAAACAATAGCAATGTACAAATGCAAGCTAACTGTACTCAGACAGCTTATGGATATTCACCCCTATTTTTGTGAATATGCTTTGTTAAATTTTGAATGATATTGTTGTTTTTGAAAATGTGTGCCTATGTTTATCACTTTTTAGCTTTGTAAAGACAGAATGTGTCTGGCCCACTGTTTGGCTAAGCTAGCAAAATGAATAGCGTTGTTTTGGCTTTAAAAGATGTTTTGATTTAAAAGTTAAGAAAAAAATATTTGTCTTTGGAGGATGGGAAAAAACATGTTTGTTAGTATGAAAAATATGCTTATTTTTGAAGTATGAATAAAGATGGCTAGAGCTATTCAGGGATAGCCATTTGTGTGAAACTCATCTGGTGGTCAGACACTACTTCATTTCTTCATACCAACGCCCCTTCTGCATCTCAGGACTTGAACCCAGGCTGTGTTAGGACCATGGCATGGACCCAAGAAGCAAAATGGTATAGACATTCTAATATCTAATAAAATAGACTTCCAACCAATGTTAATCAAAAGAGATGGGGAAGGATATTTAATATCCATCAAAGTAAAAATCCACCAAGATAAAGTCTCAGTTCTGGACATCTGTACCCCAAACACAAGGGCACCCACATTAATAAAGAAACATTACTAAAGCTTAAATCACAGACATTAATAGTGGGAGACTTCAGTACCCTCTCTCACCAATGGGCAGGTCATTTAGACAAAACTAAACACAGAAATAATGGAACTAACAGATGTTATGACTCAAATGGATCAAAAAGATATATACAGAAGAGTTCACACAGAAAAGAGTATACCTTTTACTCAGTACCTCATGAAACTTTCTCCAAAATTGACCACATATTCAATCATAAGGCAAGTCTCAACCAATACAAGAAAACTGAAAAAAACTCCTTGTATCATATCAGACCACTATGGATTAAAGCTGCATTTCAACAATAGCAGAAACAATGGAAAGCCTACAAATTCATGGAAACTGAAGAACACTCTACTGAATGACTACTGGGTCAAGGCAGATATAATGAAACAAATGGCTTCCAAGAATTCAATGAAAATTCATAAACAACATACTTAAATTTATGGGACACAGTGAAAGAAGTGCTAAGAGGAAAGTTCATAGCACTAAGTGCCTTCATAAAGAAATTAGAGAGATCTCATACTAGCAACTAGCAGCTTAACAGCACACCTCAAAGATCTAGAACAAACAGTAGCCCAACATTTCCAGGAGTAGTAGATGGAAGGAAATAATCAAACTGAGGGCTAAAATCAATAAAATAGAAACAAAGAGAACAATACAAAGAATCAATAAAATAAAGAGTGGTTCTGTGAGAAAATAAACAAGATAGAAAAATTCTTATCTAAACTAAGGCAGAGAGAAAACATCCAAATTAACAAAATCAGCAATGAAAAGGACATAACAGAGACTAAGGGAATCCAATGAATCAATAGGTCATACTTCACAAACCTGTACTCCACAGAATTGGAAAATCTAAAAGAAATGGACAATTTGTTCTATAGATACTACTTACCAAAATTAAATCACTCTCAGATAAACAATTTAAATAAGCCTATAACCCCAAGTTAATGGAAGTAATCAAGAAATGTCTCCCAACCAAAAAAAGGGGGGAAGAGCCAGCCAGTTTTAGCACAGAACCCTACCAGATTTTCAAAGAAGAGCTAGTACCAATACTACTTAAATTATCTTACAAAATTGAAACAGAAGGAACATTGCCAAATTCATTTTATGAGGCCACCATCACACTCATTCTTAAACCACACAAAGACTCAACAAGAAATAGAACTGCAGACAATTTTTTCTCATGAATAGTGATACAAAAATACACAATAAAATACTTTCAAACCAAATCTAATTGAAAAACACATTAAAAAAAGATCATCCAACATGACCAAGTAGGCTTCATCCCAGAGATCCAGGAATGGTTCAATATTTGAAAATCTGTTAATATAATCTACCATATAAACAAACTCAAGGGAAACAAACACATGGTCATCTCATTAGGTGCTGAAAAAGCTTTTGACAAAATCCAACACCCCTTCATGATAAAAGTCATGAAGAGATCAGGGATACAAAGAACATACCTACACATAACAAAGATAATTTATAGCAAGCCTATAGTCAACATCAAATTAAGTAGAGAGAAATGCAAAGCAATTCCACTAAAATCAGGAATAAGCCAAATTTGTCCATTCTCTCTACATATGTATTCAATATAGTACTTGAAATTTTAGCTAGAACAATAAAACAACTAAAGGAGATCAATAGTATACAAATTGGAAGAGAAGAATTCAAGGTATTACTATTTGCAGATGATATGATATTATATATAAGCTACTCCAAAAATTCTAAAAGAGAACTTATACAACTGATAAACCCCTTCAGGAGAGTGACTGGATACAAGACTAACTCAAAATAAAATCAGTAGCCCTCTTATACAAAAATGAAAAACTGGCTGATATGAAATCAGGGAAAGAACACCTTTTGCCATAACCACAAATAATATAAAACATCTTTGGTTACTCTAACAAACCAAGTTAAAGACCCATATGACAAGGACTTTAAGTCCTTGAAGAAAGAAATTGGAGAAAATATCAGATGTTGGAAAGATCCCCCATGCTCAAGCATTAGCAGGATTAGCATAGTAAAAATGACCATCTTGCAAAAGGCAATCTTTAGATTCAATGCAATTCCCATCAAAATTCCAACACAATTCTTTATAGGCCTTGAAAGAACAATACTCAACTTCATATGGAAAAACAAAACAAAACAAAAATAAATAAAATAAAACCCAGGATAGCCAAAACAATTCTATATAATAAAACAACTTCAGGAGGTATCACCATCCCTTTTCTCAAGGTCTTCCATAGAGCTATGTTAATAAAAACTGCATAGTAATGGCATAAAAACAGATGGGGATAAATGAAATAAAATCAAATACCCAGTCATAAATTCATTCCTTATTTTTAACAAAGAACCAGAATTATACGATGGAAAAAATAGTGCATCTTCGAAAAATGGTGCTGGTCTAATTGGATATTGACATGTAGAAGAATTCAAATAGATCCATATATATCACCCTGCACAAAACTAAACTCCAAATGGATCAAAGACCTCAGCATAAAACCAGATAAACTGAAAGTGTTAAGAGAAAGTGGGGTGAAGCATAGCATTAAACACATTAGTACAGGAGACAACTTCCAATAGCAAACAGATAGCACAGGTACTAAGATCAACAATTAATAAATGGACCTCGGCATCCAGGCAGTGGGACCGGGTCCTGTCCTCAGTGCGTGTGCTGGCTGTTTGAAACCCGGGGCTTATGCAGGGACACTTGGCTTAGCCTGGGAGGAGGGGACTGGACCTGCCTGGACTGAATCTACCAGGTTGATCTCAATCCTCAGGGGAGTCTTTGCCCTAAAGGAGATGGGAATGGGGGGTGTTCTGGGGGGAAGGCAGGGTGGGGGGGGAGGAAGGGGAGAGAACAAGGGAATCTGTGGCTGATATGTAAAATTAAATTAAATTAAAAAAAGGAAAATAAATAAATGGACCTCATGAAACTGAAAAGCTTCTGTAAGGCAAAGGACAACAACAAAATGACAAAACTGCAGCAGACAGAGTGGGGAAAGATTTTTTACCAACTCCACATCTCACAGTGGGCTAATTTCCAAAAATATATAAAGAAATCAAGAAACTAGACATGCATAAACAAAAGTATTCAATTAAAAATGGGGTACAGATCTAAACAGAATTGTCAACAGGGGAAACTCAAATAGCAGAGAAACACTTGAAGAAAAGTTCAACATCCTTAGCCATCAGGGAAATGCTAATCAAAAAGACTCTGAGATACCATCCTATGTATGTCAGAATGGCTAAGATCAAAAACACAGGTCACAGCTCATGCTAGAGAGGATTTGGAGAATAAGGGACACTCCTCCATTTCCGATAAGAGTGAAAACTTATACAGCCACCTTGGATATGCATAGGGAGGTTTCTCTGAAAACTGGGTATCAATAAACCTCAAGATCCAGCTATACCATTTCTTGGCATATACCCAAAGAACTCTCCACTATACCAGTTTTATTCATTATAGCCAGAAACTGGAAACAACCTAGAGGCCCATCAACCAAAGAATGGATAAAGAAAATGTGCATTTACACAATGCAGTATTACTCAGCTGTTAAAAGCAATGGCATCATCAAGATTGCAGGCAAGTGGATGGAACTAGAAAAAACCATCCTGAGTGAAGTAACACAGACACAGGAAGACAAACATGTTATGCACTCACATGTAAGTGAATATTAGCTGTAAAGTAAAGGATAATTATGCAGAAATCTACAGACCCAGAGAGACTAAGTAACATGGAGGGTTCAACATGGGACACACAAATTTCCCTGGGAAGGGGAAATAGCATAGACTTGGTGTAGGTAGTACTTGGAACAGGAGGATCAGTTTGGGAGAGGAGGATAGAGGAAGAGAGTACTGGGAGTGACTATTGGAACTGGGTAGCTAGAAATCTAGTGCAATGGAAACTCCCAGAAATCTACAAGGATGACCCTACCTAAGACTCCTAGCAATGGGAGACAATGAGCTTGAACAGGCCAATTTCTGCAATCAGACAAGACTTCTAGTGGAGGGATTGGGACCCTAATCGAGCCACAAAACCTTGGACCTACAATTTGCTCTGCCTTCAAGATGTGCTGAGTAAAGATTGTGCAGAAATTGTGGGAGTGGCCATCCAATGACTGGTCCAGCTTGAACCCCATGACACTAACTGGAGTATTAGGAACCAGAGGTGGGATAGTCCAGAGACCTAGGATAGAACCAAACAGGATTAGCAAAAACAAATACAAAACAAACATACAAACAAACAAAGAAAAAGTCAATGAAATGATTCTTAATGATATTCTGCTATCCTTATAGACAGGATCCTAGCTTAATAGTCATCAGAGTGGCTTCATCCAGTAACTGATGGAAACAGATGCAGAAACCCAGAGCCAAACATTAGGAGGAGCTGGGGAATCCTGTGGAGAAGGAGCAGGGAGAATTGTGGGACCCAGAGGGGTCAAGGACACACACACACACACACACACACACACACACAAGTCAACTAACAAGTGCTCATAGGGGCTCACAGACACTGAGGCAGCAATCATGGAGCCTTCCTGGATCTGACCAAGGTCCTCTGCATATTTGCTGTGGTTGTATAATTTGGTCTTCTTGTGGCTTCTAACAGTAGAAGAGGAGGATGTTCCTGACTCTCTTGCCTACTTTTGGGACCCTTTTCCTCCTACTGGATTGCCTCATCCAACCTTAATATGAAGGTATGTACCTAGATTTATTGCAAATTAATATGCCATGTCTGTTGATGGGAGCCTACCTTTTTCTGAAGGGAAAGAGGAGTGGATTCATGGGAGAGGGGAAATGGGAGAAGGGACTGAGAGTAGAGGAGTGAGGGGAAAATGCAGTAGGGATATAATATATGAGAGAAGAATAAAACAAAATATTACACTCATTTATTTGTATATGTCTGTGTGTGGTAGTAGGCATGACTGTGTCCATGCATGCATGTGTCTGTGACTGTGTCATTGTGTGTGTGCCATAATGAACACGTGGAAATCTGAGGACAACATGTAGAAGTTAGTTCTCTTCTTCCACCTTGTGGGTCCCAGGGATTGATCTCCAGTAGCCAGGTTTGGCGGCAACTGCCTATACTCTCTTTGGTATATCACCAACTTCTTGTCGCTATTTTACACTCCTTTTGATCATTGCTTAATCCTTAACAGTAGAAAAGTGATGAAGAGTGATGATCCAACTTCCAGGAATGCTTCAGAGATGATTTGGGAACATTGATTTTTATCTAGAAGATGAATAGTAATGCTTGGACACCTGACATAATGACAACAAAACTAGTGCCATAGACCCTCCATCCAGAATATGTATAGGTTGAAAACCATAAGTGAACATCATTTGGACTTCCAAAAGCCATTGGGAAACTTATTATTTCACAAGTTTACTTAAAAATCCACATTATCCAGAGAGAGAGAGAGAGAGAGAGAGAGAGAGAGAGAGAGAGAGAGAGAGAGAGAGAGAGAGAGAGAGAGAGAGTTAGTTTTAAGTTTTAATGAGGTTATACCCATAGTGGGATAATGTTTTACCCTGGAGCAGCTACTGTCTAATGCAAACCCTAGAGCCAGGCAAGGAACGTCTCTCTTTGAGTAGTTTATCTAAGGTGTAGGAGGAAGACCACAGCAAGGAACTCAAACCCTTGTAGGTGGAGGTTTTCGTTGGAACTGCTATCAGCTCTGGTCCTCAAGCTGCTTCCCAAATAACCATTCAGAGACTTATTATTAATTATAAATGCTCAGACTTATTATTAATGAGCTCCTACAGTTTAACCTATTTTTATTAATCTATGTTCTGCCCCAAGGCTTATGGCTTTTACCACTCCTGCATTTTCTGTTTCCTTTTTGTCTGGCTGGTGACTCCTCTGACTCCACCCTCCTTCTTTCCAGCATTCCATGCACCCAGAAAATCCTGTGTAGCCATTGGCCAATCAGCTTTTTATTAACATTGAGAGAAATACATATTTACAGTATACAAAGATTGTTCTTCAGCAAACCTTTGGGTATGTCAAGGTATATGAGCTATTTTAGGTTGCAAAGGACTCAAATTCTTCCATATGGCATCTTAATTTTAATTCAGTGTGACCTGTTCTATGGCAATCCACCTGTACCCATCTTCTTGAATAAGCTATGACTATGAAGACCTATGTCCATAGATTATTTGGACCTCACCAAAACATGGACTGAAAAAAATGAGAGAGAAGGAAGAAGGAAAGGATCTCAAGAAGAGGGAGTAGGATCCTCACTGGGTACCATAGGATGGCATTCTGCACCCTCTGATTGCCACTTGAATTTTGAAGGAAATCTTCAGACACAAGAATTAGAGCAGTGGAAAGTTGAGTAGATCAACTTTGTCCTCTAATTTTTGGAAATGGGAGGAAAGGGAAAGAGAAAGGGATTTTTTTTTGCATTGATAGTTGGAAGAACTAATAAACCAAGACCCCCTGAGGTAACACCCATAAAAATCACAGCGGAGAGAGGAAAATCCAGGCTGTTGATGCACTGCTGGCAGAGACTGTGTCCTGAGGTACTGGATTCATCTGATTTCATCTATCCAGGATTCATGTCACAGAAATTTGTGACACAGATCCCACCACAGTCACTAAGTGATGCAAGATATATATTAACTCATTTCCATGATTAGAAAATAAAAAGAAAAATATAAGGGAAGGTGCTTAGTTTTACTGCAACTTGATATGCTTTGTTGATACCCATGGGGGGCCTGCCCCTTTCTAAACAGAAACAGAGGAGGAATGGATTGGAGGTGTTAGAGGGAAGGTAGAGGGAGGGAATGGAAGGAGAGGAGGGAGGGGAAAACACAGTTGAGATGTAATAAATACATACATTTAATAAATACATACAAATAAATAAATATATTTTTAAAAAGAAAAATTAAAACTGACTATGAACTCTTAGACAAAAGTTTTTATTGAAAAAAAGGTGGGTGGGTGGGTGGGATGGAAAACATGAAAACAGCACTGGTTTGGAGTAATTCACATTCTCCCCTTCAAGTTGCTTTTTAAACCTGCTGTAGTACCTGAGGCAGAATGGATTGTATTTGAATAGCGTATATATGCTAATCCATTGTTGTTCTAATAGAAACGTAGTTTTTCTATTTTCAATATTAACTATATTCAAACAACCTCAAATAATGGTCATGTAGCTTTCTAGCACATTTTCTAAGGAATCATTTTACCTTTTCTGTTATTAACATAAAATTTTCCTCATTGATATTGAGACTGGAAATTCCTTTAGAAAATATTCTCTGGGGGATAAAGAGATTGTTCAGAGGTTAGGAAACACTGGCTGTTCTTTGAAAGGACTCATGTTCAAGTCCCAATACCCAACATAGCATCTCACAACCTTCTGTAACTTCAATTCCAGGAGATCAGGCACTCTCCTCTGGCTTCCATAGGTGCCAGGCACAGAGGCACAAGGCAACCAAGTGGTGTACAGACATACACACAGGTAAAAACATCATACACATAAAGAAAAAGAAACTCATCTATTGATAATGCCATAATGTTCTGTGCCTTATGAGAACTTCCTTCACTGACCTTTTTATTAGATCCCATTTATTCTGATTTCTGGTTAAATTCAGGTAAAGTAAAACATCAAAAGATCATGATTTATATCTGTCTAACAGTATTCACCATGGGAATGTGGTCTTGAATCTTTACATTTTCATTTTATTAGTTTTAGGACAATATTCACTTTCAATTGCCTTTGAGTTTCTAAGAAGCATGTTTTTTTGTTTCTCTGCTTTATCATGAGACAACATTTTCTTCTTCCTGTTTTTTTTTGCATACACATGATATGAATTAAAAGTTTCTGATGTCTTTGAAAGCATGGACCATATGACTCATGCTTTACTTGGTCTTTATTTCCTTAGCTCAGTTTTGGAATCATGAAAAGAGAACACATAATACTTAAGAACATAATAAAGCAAAGGCAGATGGAACTAAAAATAATAAACTAAAATAATAAACTAAAAATAATAAACTAAAATAAACATGAAACAATCCAAGGAAATAAAGTCAACTTTCTGTTGTGCCATAAACTCTGTAAAATATTTGGCTAAGAGAAGACTTTCTGGCAAAGAGTGACATGGAAATGATTGAAGATGATCAAACCAGATCAGTCAAATCTTATAGGGAAAATATGGAGATTAATAATGATGATGAAAATAATAATCAATAGAACATAGGGCTTCAGAGGACAAGAGTTGAGCATGTAAGGGTTGTCAGGGTTTAGAGAGTTCAAGCATCCTGATAAGTCCTGAATGTTGTTGTAAATGGGTGATAGTCATAATAAGCTTTGGGAGAGAAGGGAGGCCTGAGGGAAAATCATGCCCCTCCCCTTGATGTGAGGATCACAGGGCATAGAAGACAGATGACAGGATGAGTTTCACATATTGTTGGCTCCATGGTCTCTCTCAACTGAGTCCAAATGAACAGCAAACAAGCATTGCTCCTCCCATCATGGATTTCCAACATAAGTGAGACTGTAGAAAAATTTGAGTCTAGAAAAATATAAGTAGAGTCAATGGGTGGTAGCACTATATTTCTCATTCTTCGGAAATCTCTGGGTTTCTCTAAATATCCACAATCCACAGCTCTCTGTGGATTTCTGCAGGAGATGGATGCAAAGGAAAACCCAAACTTCTGTAATATTTGGAGACAGATCCAGGGAGCAGCTTCTTTAGCTGATTAATATCTAAACTTAATTTTAACGTAAATATGAAATGCAGTGACATAGCTTCAGAGTATAAAATAGCAATGCTAAAGTCATGGTATTTTCCTTCCAAAAAACCAGTCTCCCAAGTGTGTGGGCCTGTCCAAATGGCAAACACACTGTTGCTAGGGGAGAGTAAAAGCATCTCACATTTGAACAGGAGCACACATCACAGAGCCCAATATGACAGAGTGAAGGCGGGTGACATTATGAAAACAGAAATACAAGCTTTGTTGAGTGGGCTCACCACCTTAACAAAATGGAACTGCCCTTCTTTCTGTCATGTTAACTCCACATTTACACCCATGTCTCCACTGTACTTGGCAGGCTGAAGTGCTAAGTCAGTCTCAAGATGTTACATTACTAAAGAACTTTTAGGACAGACAGCAGTACCCACCTACATACTACATTGTTGCATACGTGTCTATCAGAGGGGAGTCAATCAAAACACAACTATATTTTGGTAGAAACAGGGCATCAAAATTTGCTGTGTCCTAAGGGAAGAGAATAAAACCAACCATCTCATTAAGCCAAGTGCTGTTTCAGGTTATGTCCAAAGAAGGAACTTTCTAGACCAATCTGGAAATTGCTCTATAAATATTTCTGAGGTCACTGAGATCCCTCTGTTCTGATTCATAGTGATGTTGAGTAACAGAAGTTTCTCACCTTTCAGATTATTTGGAGGCCTATTACTAAGAGAGCATGGGTGTACTTGCACGAAGACTCCAGCTGTTGTGATATTATTTCCCTGTGTTTGGATAACACAATTCATGGTTCATGCATTAACTGAAGTAGATTGCCAAAGAAATGGCTGGTATGAAATGTATATACACACATTCCAGGACTCATGTCAAGATCACTGCAGCAGCAGGCACAGGTTTCCGTGTAGCCAGAATGAAACAGCAGAAAGAGAGAGAAGAGTTGTGCTTTCCAGATGTACTGTCATTTACAAGAACCCATGGTGCTGTGGGGAGAGGGTGAGGCTGTGGTTGCCATTGCAAAAGTGTATGTTTCTCAGAAATTCCATAATCAACCACAGTTACCCCTCCACTGCTGCATCAGCTATGGTTCTAAATGCAGCTATGTTTCTTCAACCATTCCAGATTAGTTGAGTTTCCAAATCTCAATACTAATAAATACATGGACCTCTCATGAAATATTTGGTTGGTAATCAGAGTGTGATCAATTTTCTTTTCATATAGATGCAATTATACAAAATACAAGGTTCTTTACCTATCATATTTCCAAAAGAAATACCAGTATTTGTGATATAGCTGATCAATGCAACAACAGCATATACATCTTTTAAAACATGTCAGTTCTAGGATGTCAACAATTTTGCTAGGGCAAATGCCATGAATAATTTAGGTAGGACTATCTCAGGGCTTTCAATGATCTTTCACCTTACACATTCCATCTACTTAAACAACACACCCAGCAGCATTGCTATGAAATATTAGAGATGAAGAGAGGGGTGGTGAAGTCTTATTTTAGGGTTGACATCATTCCTTTCTTGCCTGTACCCTTCAAAGCATGACCATCATTCATACTCCAGCTATGTTTTTGCAGGTGAGTTCCAAGTCTTAAGCATTCCACAAATGCCAACAGCACCATGTTATTTCACCATGGGAAGCTTTCCTTCTAGATTTTTCCTGTGGAGAAATATGAAAGAGAAAGCACACAATGTGAATGAAGTACAGAAATGTTGATGGTCTCTCTGCTACTACTCACATAATTTCCACGCAGCTTCAACTAACCTTGTATTCAAATTGTCAAAAGTTATACATTTCCCCTATAAACTGACACTCACAGAGCTTAACATTTTACTGTGCTAATTTGGAAATTTGGAATTTACAATTGTGAATTGATATAATCAACCCACCAATGATCTGGCTCATCAAAAGCGAAAGAATAACCTGGAAATGAAACTGCAGAGTGATTTATTGTTTGCTCCTCTGAAGTGTGACAAAAGCTATGACTCAGCATCCGCCTACCCAAGACTCCACAGAGCTCTTAATCCCTACAGTTAATTTTTAGCAAGAATCTGAGGGAGAAGTAAAAAGGGTGGAAATGTGGCAGGTCCTGGGCCATTTCTTCTGTTACAGCAACTTCAGTCCCTTGAAGGTGGGAACAGGTCACAGCTGCCACATATGCACTCTGTGGTTGGGGCAATGGGGCCAATCATGGGCCAAGAGAAGGAAAGCTTACTTGGAAGGGAAGCTTCAGTTTGTTATTTCATAACCTAGATTCTCCTTCTTCGTGAATACTATCTAGAAACTTATCCACAATAATATATTGGTTTTTTTTGTTTTTACAAAGTATCTTTGACAAATAATGAACACTGATACACATTTAGTCACTAAAGATAGAACTTAGAAGCTTCCATCCTTCCATTAAAAAAGATCTGTTCTCTTTCATTATTGCATTTCTTTCTTTGATAGTTGAGTTGGTGTTTTGTCTCCTTTCACTGTTCTAGTGATGCACTGGGGTTATAGAGTCTAATTTTTAAAAATAAGTTCTAAATGGACCCACAAAGCAATGAGTTTCTTATTTGTCTCAGTGCTCTCGCTCATCTACTGGACTGCTTTTGCTGGTTTGCTTCCTTATAAATAGCTCTCCTTCTGCTTTCATATCACATGCATTGTTAACTCCCTACCCACCCACTTAAGATCTTTCCGCCCTTCTTTTAGTCACCTTTCTAGTTTCATAATATACAAATGGACACACTGTTGTGTATCAGTTTTCTCTGAGATTGAAACATTCCACTGGGCATGGATGCCCCTTGAATCAAAAGGTAAACAACTGAAAATAGCTTCTGGAAGTCCCTGAAACTGCCTAGATTAGTAAATATCTTCCCTAGAGTAAAGCATAAAGACTGCTTGGAGATACTCTTAAGAAAAGTAAAACTACAAAGAAGATTCTGAGACCAGATCAGCTGCCTGGAGGAAGCGGAAACCAGCCCAACTGCCTGGAAGAGGATTAGACCAACTGAGTCACTTGGAAAGGACACGCTCCCACTTGTTGAGCTGCCTGTGGGCACGTCCACAGCCTTTGTGAGTTGTCACCAGTGCAGGGGTTTTGGCAAGGCAGCCAGCTGCCATTTAGTCATTTCTGGGAATGTAAGTAACTCCCAATTGTCAATCTTTGACAACCTATGCAGATCTGTCAGTGAGACCTAGGATTTAAGGACCTTAAAGACTGGTTCAGACTACAGTCTAATGCTGCCGACAGTCTTATTTCAGTTTCAGTGTTGCACAAATGTAATAAAGAAAGCAGCGAACTAAGGAAGGCTGGTTAAGTTCAGAAAAACATGATCAGCAAACATGTAAACAAATGCCAGTAAGCACATATTAAATATTAATGGAGCAGCCCTTTCCTAGAACTTTCTCAGGACAGACTGATTTAAACACAATTGCTTGGTATGTACTATAGATTATACCTTGGAAAGCACAAAAACAAGGCAGGAGGGCATATCCAGATTCAGGGTACACTGAGGACAACGCTCAGCATATCCTTTCACCAGATTGGGTTCTATAGCCATGTTCTGACATCCAAAAAGATTGAACATGTCTTATAAATTGAATGTGAATATTTGTTGTAGGAGGCATGAAATCATGTCCAAGAACAATCCTGGGAACAAAATGTATGTGAAGTAAAAGGCCCTCTGCCTTTTTTCCTGGAGGCTCTCTTACAGTTCCCCAAGGCATTGTTCACCATAAGTCATTCTTTTGATCATGTCTTTTTGTTTGTTTGTTTGTTTTTTCGAGACAAGGTTTCTCTGTTTTGTTTCAGTGCCTGTCCTGGATCTTGCTCTGTAGACCAGGCTGGCCTCGAACTCATAAAGATCTGCCTGCCTCTGCCTCCCCAGTGCTGGGATTAAAGGTGTGTGCCACCACGGCCCGGCCCTTTTGATCATGTCTGGACATCCAATAAAACTCATTGGTTCACCAAGTAGGACTTCGGTGGTATCTGTACTTTGATGTGTCAGGGGCTTCCTATCTGGGGTGAATAAACATGTATATTGCATCTCCCCAAGAAGTCTTGTTGCACATGCACAGACACACAGGTACACAGACACAGACACACACACACACACACACACACACACACACACACACACACACATTTAAATTTAATTTCTGTAAAGGGGAGAAAGTATGCAGTATTCATCTTTCTAAGCCTTATGTTGACTTGTTTTGCTTAACATATCTGCTTTATATGGAGTCTTCATGCTCCATCTGCTAAGGGTAAAAGGAAGAGGGTATAATGATTGATAAAATCTACTCATGCCTATTCTGTGATAAGGAACAATTGATTCCCATAGCCAAAGCTAAGGCACCCAAACTGAGGTATTGTATGTGTTGGGTTAAATTAAAATTAAATTTTGGAGATGTGTCTCAGTGATAGAGAATACTTATCTATCATTAATAAGGCCCTGGGTTCTATCCCCAGCATCACATAGACAAAACAGAGAAACATTATTCCCATATCTAGAGTTTCACCTGTTTTCTTTGTTTTCATGGTATACTGGATCATTTAGCATTACATATGACACTTGCATTATACTTATATGTTGTAGGGTTAATACAGAGTGTCTTTCACATTTATTGACCATGTAGACTCTTTGTGATGAGACAAGTTCTTAGGAGGTAGAGTGACTTTAATGTGTTTCTTGTTAATAAATTCAGTACTGATGTGATTTTATCAGTTTGTTTGCAACTGTTGTTTGTAGTGTAGTGTCCACTTAAAATTTTGTATTTACTAAGCTTTTTGTCAAGCACTGTGAAGAAAACATTTTTAGTTCTATGACTCAGGTTCTTCTGGAACTTTAAATATAGCAGAGATAGCAAAGAACTGAATACTCAGTTACAAGTTTGGTAAAATACTGTGACTGCTTAAATGAGGATTTTTCTTGAGACTGGTGCTTGAATCATTAGTCCCCAGTTGGTGGTACTGTTTGGGGAGGCTTAGGATGTATAGAGCGAGTATGTCACTGGGGTGGGCTTGAGAACTAGGCCTTGGCCCACTTCCACTTTGCTCTGCTTTTTGCTTGTGGTTGAGGATGTGAGCAGCTCTCAGCTTCCTGATCCAGTCACAATCCTTGCTGCTTGGCTTTCTTGTCACGATGGAATCTATTTTAGTTTTGCCACATTTGGAAACTATTTGGTCATTTTCAACAGAAGTAAGTAGATTAAAAAAGAACTCTTGTTAAATGAAGACACATTTCAAATCATGTAGTTTAGAAAAAGATCAAATGGTATTTTAATTTTTAAAATTCATACAATTTTATACTTCTCTCAGTTAAGATTATCTTAATCTTAAACATAAGAAAAAAGAATGATAGAAAGCAATGAAAAACTCATCAATAATTAAAAATCTGTTGGGTATTATGGGACATAATAACTTATTTTTGAAATTCTCTTTTAAAATTAAATGCTTTTATGTTGTTCAATAAGTAAATTCTGTTAAGTATACCTTTTGGCTTATTTAATCACAAAAAATTAATAACTTACATTTATTAATAGAAAAAATTGACCCTTAAGATATAAGAGAGAATTGAGTTTTGTTTTAGCTTAATTAGTGTGTGTTTTCATTTACACTTTTGTTTTCTCTTGGCACTTTTTTTTATTTAAAAAATTTTTGTATTCATTTTACATACCAACCACAGATCCTCCTCTCATCTCTCCTCCTGCTCCCCCTAGGCTCCCTCTCAACCTAACCCCATCCCCTCCTCCAAAAGGGTAGGAGCTCCCATGGGGAGTCAGCAAAGCCTGGTACATTCAGTTGAGGCAGGTCCAAGCCCATCCCCAATGCATCAAGGCTGAGCAAGGTGTCCACCATAAGTAGTGGGCTCCAAAAAGCCAGCTCATACAACAGGGATAGATCCTGATCCCACTGCCAGGGCCCCTCAAACAGACCAAGCTACACAACTGTCTCCCATATGCAGAGGGTCTAGTCCAGTCCCATGCAGATACCACAGCTATCAGTCTAATGTTCATAAGTTCAAACGAGCTTTGTTCAGTAGTTTCTGTAGATTTACCCATCAGATCTTGGAAACCCCCCCACCCCCTGCTCATAGAATCCATCTTCCTTCTCTTTGACTGGACTCCAGGAGCTCGGCCTGGTGCTTGGCTGTTGATCTCTGCATCTGCTTCCATCAGTTACTATATGAAGGCTCTCTGATGACATTTAGGGTATTCACCAATCTGATTACTGGGGTAAGCCAGTTCAGGCACCCTCTCCACTAATGCTAGTAGTCTTATCTGGGGTCATCCTTGTGGATTCCTAGGATTTTCCCTAGCAACAGGTTTCTTTCTAACCTCATAATGTCTCCCTCTATCGAGATATTTCTTTCATTGCTCTCCCACTCCATCCCTCCCCAAGCTCGACAATCTTATTCCCTCATGTTCTCATTCCACTTCCCCTCCTCTTTACTCCCCCCTCCAGTTGTCTCCAGTTTACTCATGGAGATCTCATCTCTTTCCCCTTCCCAAGGTGATCCATGCATCTCTCTTAGGGTCTGCCTTGTTTCCTAGCTTTTAGCTGTGGGTTGTAGTCTGATTATCTTTTGCTTTACATCTAGTATCCACTTATGTGTAAGTACATACCAAGTTTGTCCTTCTGAATCTGGGTTGCCTCACTCAGGATGGTATTTTCCAGTTCCATCCATTTACCTGAATATTTTGTGATATCATGTTTTTTTACAGCTGAGTAATACTCCGTTGTGTATATTACTACATGTTCTTTATCCATTCTTCGGTTGAGGGGCATCTAGGTTGTTTCCTGGTTCTGGCTATAAGAATAATGCTGTTATGAACATAGTTGAGCAAGTGCCCTTGTGGTATGATTGAGCATCCCTTGGGCATATGCCCAAAGGTAGTATCATTGGGTCTTGAGGTAGATTGATTCCCAATTTTCTGAGAAGTCACCATACTGATTTCCAAAGTGGCTGTGCAAGTTTGCACTCCCACCAACAGTGGAGGAGTGTTCTCCTTGATCCACATCCCCTCCAACATAAGCTGTTATCAGTGTTTTTGAACTTAGCCATTTTGACAGGTGTAAGATGGTATCTGAGTCATTTTGATTTGCATTTCCCTGATGACTAAGAATGTTGAGCAATTCCTTAAATGTGTTTCAGTCCTTTCAGATTCTTCTGTTGAGGATTCTCTGTGTAGTTCCGTAGCCCACTTCTTAATTGGATTGTTTGGTATTTTGATGTCTAGTTTCTTGAGTTCTTTATATAGGGTGAAGATCTTTTCCCATTTTGGAGACTGTCATTTTTTCTTATTAACGTGTCCTTTGCCTTATAGAAGTTTCTCAGTTTTAGGTCCATTTATTAATTGTTGCTCTCAGTGTCTGTGCTACTGGTATTATACTTGGGAAGTGGTCTCCTGTGCTCTTGGCACATTTAAAACTATATTAGTTAATCTCTAATCATGTATATTATGGTAAGCTTTTTGAAATGCTTTTGTAAACAACAAATAATGTAATAGTAACGCAATGTGATTAAGTGGCTAGTTCTTTAGTGTTATATTATGTCCCATTATTTCAGTGTTATGATGCATATTTAATGGTGTAAAATAGTAACAATGATTTTAAATATTTAATTATCTGTTTGTAGTTCTAGTGTTTGACTCAATTCAACTTGATGCATTTTCACTTGGAGTCTCTTATGCTTTTTCATTCAGACATTCAAGGGAACTGGAACACTTTCAAAGTTTGTTTACATGTCCCATGGCTGCTTTCAGTTTTTGTTTAGATTAGAATGGTAGATTTTGAACATTGATGCAAAAATACTCAATAAAATACTGGCAAACAGAATCCAAGAACACATCAAAACAATTATCCACCATGATCAAGTAGGCTTCATTCCAGGGATGCAAGGGTGGTTCAACATATGAAAGTCCATCAATGTAATACACCATATAAACAAACTCAAAGAAAAAAACCACATGATCATCTCACTAGATGCAGAAAGGGTATTTGACAAAATCCAACACCCCTTCATGATAAAGGTCTTGTAGATATCAGGAACACAGGGAACATACCTAAACATAATAAAGGCAATTTACAACAAGCCAACAGCCAACATCAAATTAAATGGAGAGAAACTCAAAGCAATTCCACTAAAATCAGGAACAAGGCAAGGTTGTCCACTCACCCCATACTTATTCAATATAGTACTTGAAGTTCTAGCCAGAGCAATAAGACAATATAAGGAGATCAGGGGATACAAATTGGAAAGGAAGAAGTCAAGCTTTCCCTATTTGCAGATGATATGATAGTATACTTGAGTGACCCCAAAGATTCCACCAAGGAAATGATACAGCTTATAAACCCCTTCAGCAACATAGGATACAGGATCAACTCAAAAAAATTAGTAGCCCTCCTATATACAATGGACAAAGAAGCTGAGAAGGAAATCAGAGATACATCACCCTTTACAATAGCCACAAATGACATAAAATACCTTGAAATAACACTAACCAAGCAAGTGAAGGACCTATATGAGAAGAACTTTAAGTCCCTGAAAAAAGAAATTGAAGATGTCAGAAAATGGAAAGATCTCCCATGCTCATGGATAGGCAGGACCAACATAGTAAAAATGGCAATTTTACCAAAAGCAATCTACAGATTCAATGCAATCCCCATCAAAATACCAACACAATTCTTCACAGACCTGGAAAGAATAATACTCAACTTCATATGGAAAAACAAAAAACCCAGGATAGCCAAAAGAATTTGTACAATAAAACAACCTCTGCAGGCATCATGATCCCTGACTTCAAGCTCTACTATAGAGCTATAGTAATAAAAACAGCTTGGTATTGGCATAAAAACTGACATGTGAACCAATAGAATCGAATTGAAGACCCTGACATTAATCCGCACACCTATGAACATACAATTTTTTACAAAGAAGCCAAAAGTGCACAATGGAAAAAAGAAAGCATCTTCAACAAATGGTGCTGGCATAACTGGGTATCAATGTGTAGAAGGCTGAAAATAGATCCATATCTGTCACTGTGCACAAAACTTAAGTCCAAGTGGATCAAGGACCTCAACATAAATCCAGTTACTCTGAACCTGCTAGAAGAGAAAGTAGGAAATAGTCTTGAACGCATTGGCATAGGAGATCACTTCCTAAATATAACATCAGTAGCACAGACACTGAGTGAAACAATCAATCAATGGGACCTCTTGAAACTGAGAAGCTTTTGTAGAGCAAAGGATACAGTCAACAAGGCAAAGTGACAGCCTACAGAATGGGAAAAGATCTTCACCAACCCCACATGTGACAGAGGACTGATATCCAGAATATATAAGGAACTCAAGAAATTAGACATCAAAACAACCAACAGTCCAATTAAGAAATGGGCTATAGAACTAAACAGAGAATTCTCAACAGAGGAAACTCAAATGGCTGAAAGACATTTAAGGAATTGCTCAACATCCCTACTCATCGGGGAAATGCAAATCAAAACAACTCTGAGATACCACTTTATGCCTGTCAGAATGGCTAAGATCAAAAACACTGAAGACATCTTATGCTGGAGAGGATGTGGAACTAGGGGAACTCTCCTCCACTGCTGGTGGGAATGCAAGCTTGTACAACCACTTTGGAAATCAATATGGCGCTTTCTTAGAAAATTGGGGATCAATCTCCCCCAAGATCCAGCTATACCACTCTTGGGCATATACCCAAGAAATGGTCAAACATACCACAAGAGCACTTGCTCAGCTATGTTTATATCAGCATTGTTTGTAATAGCTAAAACCTGGAAACAACCTAGATGCCCTTCAACTGAAGAATGGATAAATAAATTGTGGCACATATACACAATGGAATACTACTCAGCAGAGAAAAACAATGACATCATGAGGTTTGCAGGCAAATGTATGGATCTAGAAAAAATCATCCTGAGTGAGGTAACCCAGACTCAGAAAGACAAATATGGTATGTACTCACTCATAGGAGGATACTAGATGTGTAACAAGGATGACTGGAATGCTACTCACATCACCAGGGAGGCTACCTGGAAAAGAGTACCCCAAGGAAGACACGGGGATTGTCCAATAATGGAGAAATGGCTGAGATCTACATGAACAGCCTGGACATGAGTGGGAGTAATGAAGGGCGAGGGTCAAGGGAAAGAGAGCCTGTGGGAGCGGGAGATCCCAGCTGGATCAAGAACAGAGAGGGAGAACAAGGAATAGGAGACCATGGTAAATGAAGACCACATGAGAAAAGGAAGAAACAAAGTGCTAAAGAGGCCCACAGAAATCCACAAAGATACCCCCACAATAGACTGCTGGCAATGGTCAAGAGACAGCCCGACCTAACCTACTCTGGTGATGGGATGGTCAAACACCCTAATAGTAGTGCCAGAAACCCCATCCAACGACTGAGGAATTTGGATGCAGAGATCCACGGCTAGGCCCTGGGTGGAGCGCTGGGAGTCTAATTAGCGAGAAAGAGGAGGGTTTATATGAGCGAGAATTGTTGAAACCAAGGTTGGATAAAGCACAGGGACAAACAGCCAAAGGAATGAAAACACATGAAATATGAACCAAAGGCTGAGGGGCCCCCAGCTGGATCAGGCCCTCTGAATAGTTGTGACAGTTGATTGGCTTGATCTGTTTGGGAGGCATCTAGGCAGTGGTACTGGGTCCCGTGCTCATTGCATGAGTTGGCTGTCTGAAACCTGGGGCTTATGCAGGGACACTTGGCACAGTCTGGGAGGAGGGGACTGGATCTGCCTGGACTGAGTCTACCAGGTTGATCTCAGTCCTTGGGGGAGGCTTTGCCCCTGGGAATGGGAGGTGCGCTGGGGGGAATGGGAGGGGGGCAGGAGGGGGGAGAACAAGGCAATCTGTGGCTCATATGTAGAACTGAGTGGTATTGTAAAATAAAATAAAAGGAAAAAAAGACTCATCTTTCAATTGCAATATTCAAACTGAATGAGTTCCAGGTTTGAATGGCTTCCTTTCCTTTACTAGGTTCTTATAAGCTTACTAGGTTTTCTACATGTGTTGGATTACTTCTAGGCCCATGGCTTCTATAACAATACCACTACATAGTATATAATATAAAGATTTGAAACTCCATATCAGTTGACATTATGACTTGGGCTTTGACAAATTTTCTCTTGACATAGCATTGTTAGATTTTTCTGAACCTTTTTGTGCTCCAGGGAATAACATGAAATGCCCAGATTCATAAGAATTTTTATTCTTTCATGGCACAGCTTTGTTCAGTTGAAAAGATTTTGTGATTGTTGATTTTCAAAGTCAGCTCATGGTACTTGAAAACCAAAGGGTTCTCTGGATCTAAAGTTTCTGGAATTCAGGTTTTTAGAAATTAGCCACTATTTAATTGCTTTTCATTCTTCAGATGCTGTTCTTGACTCATATGTACAAAAGCAAGCATAGTCTGAAGGACATATGACCGGTGGATCAAGCTGCTTTCAAATTCTAGCTAAGTGTCACGTTGTCTCCTTAGGTAAATTCTATTCAAAAAGCCAATTTATTCATGGCATGATTCTGAGGATCAAAAGTTTGTTTACTGTAAAAAGCAAGTAATATCATTGGAGAGTCAACAGATTGACTTTGCAACTATTGCATTTTTCTGATAATGCCTTAAAGAAATTGTTGTCTGAAATAGCATTATATGCTCTTTAAAACATGGAATCTTGAAAATATTCAATAAAATTAAATTCTTATTAGTAGAGGCAAGGCTCAGAATAATTCCATATTAAGATAAGTAATAGGAATTATAGAAATGATAATACTTAGTGCTATTTTATTAAATGGAAATTTATGATATAACATGGTGAATATTTTGCAGGTTATTTGTTCAAATGTATGTAGAGTGAAGTAAGGCACACGTACTTTGTTAGTATTTGTCTATTTTTTGTAGCTCTAAGTAAGTTATTTCCGAATGAATATAACTTGATAATTCCATTGATATTGAGTGACATTTTTACAGTAATTTAAGTTTCATGCTCCTTGGTGCCCTACCCAAAAAAAAAAAAAAAAAAAAAAACTGGAAGAGGAAAATAGATTATCTTTTTGGTCTCAAATCTTATCATTGGGGGAAGAGGTTGGAGTTAGATATATTGAGGACCTTTATAGTTTTATGGGGATTCAATAGGTTTTGATAGAAAATGGGTGGGAAATCCCTATGCCAGATGAAGAATTCTTCCTGAAACTTTCTTCTGTCCTTGGTAGATCCTGTAAGTTCACACTTCTTCCTATGCTGTTATAACATTATTTTTTGTTACCTTATAATTTAAAATACAGAACCATTAAATCACAAGTTTTAAATCGGATTGGTGTTTTAACAGCATGGTATTTAATTTACTTAAATTAATATGTTCAATTTGAAAGGTAATTTAATTCCTTTTTCTTAATAGAACTATGTGTAATTTGCAGCAGAGGAGGAGCTGCCCACTGTTTTAAGCCTTGAACTGTATTTAAGGAGAATTTTTTAAAAGTCAGAACTTTACAGTCACATGGTAGTGAAAATTGCCTTTGAAAGAATATGTGAAGTCAGAAGAACAGGATTTTAGTAATGTGGACTACAAACCAGTTTCCTGTCAGATTTAGCATTTATGAAACACTAAAGGATATTTAGCATGCAAATATGTTTGATGGCATATTTCGTGTTATTTTAGCATTTTTATTAAGGACCCTAAGACATTTTAGATAAGGTTATTGAAAATGTCAGTTCCATTTTTTGATTAGAGAAATGTTCACATCTTATACTTGGTATTTTTTAATAGTTTTAGAATATTTGGAGAAATGCAGAATAAGTTGACCATACTGTACACTGGGAAATTACTCTTTGAAATAATCACAGGCTAGGGGTTTTGAATAAAATTTTAATAAAGCCAAGAGTATATATATAAAATATGCATTATTACCAGCAACTGATAAATGTCATATAAAAACTCTCGCCTTTTGAGCCCTAGTTTCTTAGGATGGAAGACATTTGTGTACCATTACATTTCTGAGTTATCAGGCAAACAGTGTCCCAATAGAGACAGAAAAATAAAATCAGAAAATCATTCTTGCTTGTGTTTTACTCTTACAAATCAACATTCTTTTCTCAATTTCTCTACCAACCAGTTCTCCCTGCTTTTCTCCATAAACAATTGACTTCATTTTCTTTATATATCCATATGCTTGAGGGGTGATTGTATCTTGTTATAGAAGACCTATGTATGGTTCACCAATATAACACACACCACATGACAAAGTTTTGGTCAAATATTAACCATGTATTAAACAAGAGTCTCATAAAATTATAACACTAGAATTGTAGACATCTTACTTTGTGTAAGTGCATCCCGTGATGTATTCACAATGACATTGGTAAATAGCTTGCACTTATGTTGAAAGATGACAGATGAGTACATTTTATATGAATTATGCCATTTGGTAATAGCCTTGCAAGACCAGAAGTACTTTTAGAAATTATTTCCCAAATCTCATGCTGCAAAGCTATAGGCAAAAGAAGGCAATTTGTAAAGCTATTCTCTACCCTATTCATGTATTATGTTAGTCTCTTAAGATTACTTACAAATGGCACAAGGAAAAAAGATCACCAGGTCAATGTAATGTGACACTGACTGTTTGCAGTTAGGAAATGATTGAATGGAGAAGGAAAAGAAGGAAGAGAGAAAAGAATTGAAGTAGACACAAATTTCTCTACTTGTTGCTGCATGTTATTATAAAGGTATGTTCTTGATAGATGTTTCAATTAAAGGATAAGGAGAAAACTATTGCTTCTAATCTCCATCAAAAGAACTATGAAAAGGTAATGCCTGGGAAGCTTCTCTTCTGCAACTTTGAACACAAACCTACACTAAGATCTCACAGGGAAGTCTGGATATTTCCCTTTCCTAAGAAAACCTCAGTCTCCATGTGGCACTGACTTGCTATTTGAATGGATTAACAAAGGGCTCACTGTAGCAGGAGGATGATGAACCATCCCTTGTCTTTACAAATCACAGACATCAGTCATGACTTTCAGTAAGGTTCAGTGTATCAAGGAATATGGTGACAAAGAGCAGTGGAGTAGAGGGTACCACCTTGAGAACTTGACTCTTTTTCATATTTGTGAAATCGTCAAAGCCCTTCTCCCACATCCTGATGTTAGATTAAGGTGAAAGGTGGGGGGGGGGGCGGTCAGAGGACAACTTGGAGGAATCAGTTCTTTTCTTCCACAATGTGGATCCAAGAGATCAAATACAGTTCATCAGGCTTGGCAGCAAATATCTTTACTGTCTGTGATGGCTATTCTTGATTGTCAACTTGACTATATCTGGAATGAACTATAATCCAGAAATGGAGGGCACAGCAGTGATCCAGATCTTGAGGCAGGAAGACAACATGCCTTTGATCCAGATCTTAAGGCTGGAAGGCACACCTTTAACCTGGGCCACACCTTCTGCTGGAAGTCTATATAAGGACAATGGAAGAAGGAAGCGAATGTTCTTCTACTGCTTGCCCTAGACTTTTCAGCACATCCATTCCTTCACAGCCTTCTTCTAAGGCATTCCAGCATATACAGAAGACCAGCTGTGGGACTGAACAGCTGCTAGATTCTTGGAGTTTCGATTCACAACTAGCCATTGTTGGACTGTAGCCTGTAAGTCATTTCCAATAAATTTATATATATATATATATGGAGAGAGATTCATTCTATATATTCTGTATCTCTAGAGAACCCTGACTAAAATACTGTTTGAGTCATCTCACCAGTACAGAAGTTTAATATTTATTCCAAATCCAATAATCTGTTTTTTAAAGAAATGGCACTCAGAGTTATTGAATAAGTTTAAACCAAACAGAATATTTAGTGACTTTCTTTCCTGTATTGACAATGTGCTCTCTGAATAACAAAACAAATAAATTTAATTTTATTTGGATGATTTTATATTGTCTATAGAAGTGGGTATACTCCAAATAATTCTTCCATTTTCAAATCAGGTCAGCCAGAAAAAAGAAGAAACTTTATAGAATCCAGAGTTTCTCAGTGTTGTGAATCTAAGCTGGTACAATTGTTTGTGTGTCTTGAAATAAAAGAACTTTCTCTGAGTTTCAAGTTTAAAATAAAAACTAATCCATGATCAGAATATAGCCTATTGAGTTTGAGAAACTATTTTTTGAGCATTAAATAGTAAGTTCTCAGTACAATTTGTCCTTATCCTTTTTTAAATTAATTTTAATTTTTTATAATCTCATACATAAATACTGTCTACTATATTTCTGTTATGTTATTTTCTGTAAATGTTATTTCTGCTAATATTACTTCTCCTGATTTTCTTTTTTTTTTCAGGTTGTTTTTACTTATTTTTTTCTATTATCAGCTTGATATAGTACAAATTCTTATCCTAATAGTGAATCGTCTCACTGAAGCTTACCCAGTGACTAAGTAAAACCAAAACTTATTATAAGCCACAGTCATCCTAGGGTCCCCCCTGCTATATAGCCTCCCTGGTTCTGTGGGTTGCAGTCTGATTGTTCTTTGCGATATATCTAGTATCCACTTATGAGTGAGTACATACCATGTTTGTCCTTCTGGATTTGGGTTACCTCACTCAGGATGATATTTTCTAGTTCTATCCATTTGCCTGCAAAATATTACTTCTGATTTTCTCTTTCCAAGACTGCATAATTTCAACTGTCTATTTTTAAGCTTGCTGATTCTTCTCCTTAATTTATTACTGAAATTCTCTAGGGAAATTTCATTTGAACTATTATATTTATCTGCTGTTTGTGTCTTTTAAAATAATATTGATCTCCTTATTGATACTATTTACTCATACATTATACTCAATTTCACACCTTGTCCCTGTTATCCTGTAATGCTTTGAACATACTAAAGATAACTCATTTAAACTATTGTCTAGTTTGATCAATATTTTAAATTCCCTAGGGTCAGTTTCTGTCAGTATTATACAAAGCAAAAAGAGAGAGAGAAAATCAAGAACAATGTCAGCCATGGATTTTCCTCTATATTCATACCTGATTGACAGAACAGATTAAGAACATGTCTATTTAGGGGAATGAAGTTATCTACACATTGTTTTGTTTTGTTTTGACATCTGACACTAATAACTTTATCAGTCTTGTGGAAGTAAACACCAAAATAAGTGTGGTTTCTTATAGATGCTTTATTTTCAAATATCATGCTATGTCAGTTCAGTTAAGTTACTGGTCATAGCAACAGTCAGGGAGTAACTTCCTTATTACAAATTTATTTATAGTTTCTCTGTAAGCATAAAAAGATAGTGTTATTGTGGTGGTTTTGTTGGGACCCTGTTTTAAGTGAGGAAAAGGCCACAGGCTAGTGAATGCTCTGCCAGGCCATGAACAGCCTTGTTAAAAGTGCCGCCTTTAAAGACAACCAGTCAGCTGACTGCCCCCAGGCACCAAGACCCATGGGTACATCAAGCTAAGACCTCCAGCAGACCTAGGTTTGGCTACAGACATGACATGGAACCCAGAATGTGGCAGGGAAGCAATCCATTTCTTTCCTTCTGGACACCAGAGCCACTGACTCAGTCCTGAGAAGTTTTGGGATGTTACCTCTCCTTTATTGTCGGTTACAGAGGACGGCCTTACCACCTCACCAGATTTAATTGCACCTTTAGAGTTACTGCCTGTGTTTCTCACGTGCATACAGACAGGGCCCTGATCTTTTCCATGTCCCTAATTCCAAAAAAATAAAAAATAAAAAAATAAGTTTTCATGCACCATGCACCACAAGCTTTTCTCTTCCCAGTTCCCTGGTCTAACTCACTGTACAGCTAATGGTACAGGACCACCACAGAACCAGAGTCCAAAGATCATCAAGTAAGAAACTGTAACAGCTAAAAGGTATTTATACCCCCAGACCCAAAAGCATCTGGGCGCTACAAAAAAGAGTTTAATATAAACATCTATTACTGTGAGATGCTTTTAACAATTGATCACCTGTCTCCTGGATGCCAAACTAATAAAGAAAACAGGTGCTTTAAAATAGTCTGTCTCTGATAAAGCTTAACATGTTTCAAAATCCATCTGGATAGGCAGGATCTACCAACATAAAATAATAATGATGCTTTTCTCTAAGCTTTTTTCTGTGTCACCAGCATCTTGTCAAACAGAAAGTTCCCAGCCACAGCCAAGAGGGATACATGTCTCCAGAACAAACGGATGACAGACAGCATTTCACAACGCCTGTCTACCTCGGAAGACTCCCTTTTCCATTCCCCCAAGAGCCAATGGATGTCCGAAATTCAGCTGGAAGCAGTTTTTGAGAGGAACGACTCCCCTATTCCCATATACCTGCTTTTTTTTTATAGTAAGTGAAAGTCTGGGATGTAAGGATTATGTCCTTAATTACGTCACCAGCCTGCGATGGCGTCCCAGCCTAAAAAGCGGGCATGCCCTCTGTGCATTCCTTTCTCTTTCTGCTCTCTATCCTTCCATCTGTTCTCTCTCTCTCTCTCTCTCTCTCTCTCTCTCTCTCTCTCTCTCTCTCTCTCTCTTCCTCTCCCTCTCTCTCTCCCAATAAAGCTCTAGAAAAGTAACTATGGCTTGTGACTCTGTTCCGTCAGCCATGAGCGCCGGTGCATAACCAACAGGTTAAAAAAAAAAAAAACAGCCCTCAAAGGAGTGGCACTATTAGGAGTTGTGGCCTTGTGGAGTAGGTATGGTCTTGTTGGAGGAAGTGTTTCACTGTGGAGGTGGTCTTTGAGGTCTCATATATGCTCAAGTTATCACCCAAGGTCTCCTGTTGCTTGCAAGGTGTAGGACTTTCAGCTACTTCTCCAGCACCATGTTTGCCTGCATGCTGCCCTGTCCCCCTGAGATGATAATGAACTGATTCTCTGAAATGTAAGTGAGCCACCCCAATTAAATGTTTTACTTTATGAGAGTTGCTGAAGTCATGGTGTCTCTTCACAGCACTAGATACTCTAACTGAGATAGTTATAAAGAGATAAAAGAGAAACTAGAAGAAGAGGTATAATGGGAAGGGGATAGGAGAGGAGAGTAAAAGTGAGATATGTAGGGAGGGAAAACTAACACTGAAGGCCTTTTGAACAGCCATATAGAAACCCATTACTATAGAGGCTTTTAAAAACATATACATATTTGAAAGAAGTCTAAATGGAGAGAAATGTTCCAACTAGACATCTTATGCTACCAAGTAAAACCACCAGTGCCAGGGATGGGTTACATCTTGATGAATCACTACCCAAAGGGGTACCATAGACACCCCCAAATATAACAGGCTGTTGCTAAGGCTATTGGTTATCTCCAACAACCTGATGGCAAGGCCCTATTGCTGAAGATACCACTTACTTATGCAATTGAACATGGGGAAATTGAGGTGATGCTCAACTAGAAGCTTTACTCCTATTGACTAGTATTCATGGTTCCAGCAAGTACTATTCATGCTACCAGTGGAAAAAATAATCATTATCACCCAGTTATGAACCCTGTAATCTACAAGAATGACCTGCCTGTAATATATACTGGCATAACAGTGGCACAAATATTATGGGAATAACCAAACACTATATTATTAGATATAAGGCCCACTCTATGAGATAAAATCATACCTGGCACTGCTAAAGTAGCCCATACATCTGAGACTAGATAGGTTATGGGCCCTAGGGAAAAATCTGACTGGGATCTGCAGGTTGTTGTTTAGTTACAGGGTCCTGAAGAAGAGGACCAGGAGATCAGAAGATAAGGAGATATATGATAGAAAAAATAAGAAACTTTGGGATCAGGAGGTCTTTCATAAGCTATGTCTTATGCCAGGGGAGAAATGGGACAAAGTCAGCAAAAACTATCTATCATAAGATGGGACAAAATCAGCAGGAGGCTAATCAAGCAATGCTACCCAAAGGGAATACGGGGTATCTTAGCATTGCAGATTGAGCTTTCAGTGAGTGGCCTTGAGACTGATAATTTCAATCTCTTTAAGTGGAAAAGCCACGTTCCCAGAAACAAAAATCCAACTCATGCGAAGTCCTAGTGTCAGCCCCAGACTGGTCTTGCCAAGTCTGCTTCTGAGTGGAGATAAAGAACTAGGTTTGTTTTATCCTTTCATCAGGCCCTCTGAGGAAACCTTGGGTTGATCTGGCTCTCAACAAAAATCTACTACTATTATTCTGATGAATGCACATAAAAATAAAATGACTCCTGGTGACACAATTCTATTCAACCGGCACCAGAGAAGTTCTTCCTTGCAATAGATGGGAATTCACCCACAGAGGTCCATAACTGGGTATTGCACAGAAGAGAGACAGGATGAGAGCACTCAATCCTAAATAGAATATCTTTATCAAATCTTCCCCATTAAGGTTCAGGGATCTATGTAGAAGAAGAGGTAGAAATATTATAATTTATATACATAAGAGCCAGAGATGGTGAATGACTCCCAACAAACAGCATGTTCCAGACAAAACAGAAATGATGCACATATTAATTCACAGAGACTGTGGTAGTATACACAAGACCTGTACAAGTTCAAATCAGATAAAATCTAACCATAGGGAAGGGGACCTGGACACAAAGTTCCACCCCTATCTGTGAAGCTATTTGCAATTGTTATCTTCTGGCAAAGGAAAAATCCGTTTTCTCCAATGGAATAATACTAGTTATATCAATTAAACTCCAAGGTAGATTCTATGTCCAGAAGTAATTGGCAGTACAAAAGTACAAAATGTACTCCATGTTTTTTGTGTGCTTTTGGTTTTGTATTTTTATTTATTTATTTATTTATCTATCTATCTATCTATCTATCTATTTATTTATTTATTTATGATTTTTCGAGACAGAGTTTCTCTGTGTAGCTTTGTGCCTTACTTGGATCTCGCTCTGTAGACCAGGCTGGCCTCGAACTCACAAAGATCCGCCTGCCTCTGCCTCCTGAGTGCTGGGATAAAAGGCATGTGCCACCATCACCTGGCTTAGTTATTTTTTTTCTTACCATTTTTTGTTTGTTTTGACTTTTTAGTTAAAATTTTTTATTGAAAACAGACTCTTCTCTCATACAATACAGCCCAACCATAGTTTCCCTGCCCTTTGCTTTTCTCAGCTACCCTCACCTCCTTTCTCTCCCAGATCCACTCACCTTTCATTTCCTTTTCAGAAAAGAGCAGGTCTACAAGAGATGACAGCCAGATCAGACAAAACATGGTACAATAAGACATGTGAAATTCCTCATATCGAGGCTGAACAAGGCAACCCAATAGGAAGAAAATCTGAAAAGCAGGCAAATGAGTAAGAGACACCCTACCTCACTTTTAGAAGTCCCAGAAAAACACCAAGTTATCAGCCATAACATATAATCAGGGGACCTGTTTCAGACCAGAGGGGGTAGACACAAAATTGGGTGAGTAGGAAGGTAGACAGAGAGGAAGAAAAACATGAAATTGGGTGAGTGTGAGTAGGAAGATGGAGAAGATTAGGAAAGGGGAAAGAATGTGATCAAAATATATAATTTTTTTTTAAATAATAAGAAAAGAACAATAAAAGCAGTCTTATACTATTTACATATCTCATGAATGTAAGATTGTATTGGTAACATTTTAATTTATGTTCACGGATGCTGTTATTCCTTAGACTAAACATAATATATTAACAGAGTAAAATAAAAGTTTAAGCTTCTAAGTTGACTTTATTGTCTGTATTTCAGAAGCATTAATTAAAAAAATTAACAATTCCATGGGTGCCAATGACTTGAATTCTTTAAGGATTGTTGAAAAGTTCTCTATGTAAGTAAATAAGCATCTTTGTAAAAGTGCACTAAGCAGGCACTTGTAGCTTGATTTTTTCGCCTTGCCCACAGTCAGGACAAATCTCTGTCACCCGCCAGTCCCACAGCCGCTCAGACCCAACCAAGTAAACACAGACACTTATATTTCTTGCGAACTGTATGGCCGTGGCAGGCCTCTTGCCAACTGTCCTTATCTTGCTAACTGTGCTTTTATCTTAAATTGATCCATTTCCATACATCTATACCTTGCCATGTGGCTGGTGGCTTACTGGCGTCTTCACATGCTGCTGGTCATGGCGGCGGCTGCAGCCTCTCTGGTCATTGCGGCGGCTGCAGCGTCTCCTTCTGCCTTTCTGTCCTTTTATATCTCCTCTCTGTTAGTCCCACCTATCTTTCCTGCCTAGCCACGGCCGATCAGGTTTTATTTATTAACCAATCAGAGCATACAGACCATCCCCCAGCACAGCCAAGTGCAGACCATCTCAAACACCTGCACTCAGGCCCATGGTCCTAATCATCCTCTATACGGACCTGCTGGGTAACGCCACAAAGAACCTGAGAATGGGCTCCCACAGGACCTACAGAACATCCCACAGCAGGCACTATTATTATAACCTAGGTCATCATATGCACATAACTTAGAAATGTTTGTTGTCCTGGTTGCAATGCCTCGATTATACAATCTGTCTTAGAATTTCTATTGCCAGAATGAAACACCATCACCAAGAGCAAGTTGGGGAGGAAAGGGTTTGTTTATTTGAACTTATACTTCTACGTGACACTCCATCACTGAGGGAAGTCAAAACAGAAACACAAGAAAGACTTTTTATCATTAATTTTCTATGTCAATCCTCTGTTGATCGTTATAGAAAAGAAGATTGAAAACACCCTATAAGATCATAACAAATTCAAACTTCCCACATAGAATCAAACATTTGTTTTTTAAACCTTTAGAAGGCAAATTAGTAGTATTCTTTAGGTTTAAGCAATCTAGAAAGTGGTAGGGAAAGTTAAAATAATTTGGTCTACATGAAATTTTTATTGCCCTTGTGGGAAGGAAAGAAAAATATCTGAACTGTTTTAATAAGGTTTAAAATACATTTAAATAATCTTCATGATCCATTGCATTTACATTTTACTACCATGAAACCACTCAAAATCTTGTCCCACTAGGAGAGACATAAATGATAACAGGATTGATACAAGAATTTAATAACACTACTGAGAAAATTATTGATTCAAGTTAAGCTGAGCATTTATTTTAGACTGTAAAAGACAGTTTGAAGTTGATATTTATGCATAGATTTTCATTTTATAGCAACCATATATGTTGCTTAGTTGGGGTAAGTTTTTCTCTATTTTTCAATATATTAGGTTGCCTCTGAAATAATTTACAGACACTTATAAATAAATACATGATAAACATACTTTTAAAGTTAAAAAAGAGAATGATTTTCCCTCTGGAATGTGTCTTTTGTGTTTATGCCTAGTCCTAGATGTACACATATGTTTAGTATGTGTAAAATGTGTCTTTTAGCAATTGCTTTCTTTTTCTTTTAATATTTTGGTTCATGTCATTGGAGCAAAAACACTAATTTATTGGCCTCTGATGATTGGGATACCTTTTTCAAATAGCGTTTCTTGCCACATTTGTTAGGAATGGAAAATGTAGTATGTAGTTACAATACACTGACTTTCACAATTGCTGGTGGGAGATGTTGGCAGAGCATCAGTTTCTCCTGGACACCAACTTCCCAATGCAAATTCCTGATCATGGGTGCTTCAAGTTTAACCAAAACAGACTGTTGAAAATGACTCACCTCTGCACTGTCTCCAAAATATTCATGTTTTCTAAAGAGACAGAAAAAAAATGATGAAAGTTCTTAAAGGGAAAAACATTAGAAATTATTCTAGCTCCAGAACACTTAACAAATAAATGTTGCATAGGTTGGAATTCCTACACTCCAGCTTTTTCAACTCTAGCAATATATTTAGATGTTAGAATTTCTATAATATGTTGTATGTTAGAATTTCTATAATCCAGCTTTTTCAATACCAGCAGTAAGTTTGTATATGCCCCATAGAAAATTTTCCAAATACAGAAGTAGATATGAAAATAACTCAAAACTTGTAAGCATTTATGCATATTTTCTTTTTATTCATCTTATTCTCTGCTTTTTTTATTTTTTAATTATTTTTAATAAATTTATTTATTTTAAACCTGTCCACATTCCCGTTCCTCTTTTCCCAATCCCTCTCTCCCACCTCCCCTCTACCTCTCCCATTCACTCCGCCTCCATTTCTATTCAGAAAAAGGCAGGCTTTCCATGTATATCATCAAAACATGGCATACAAAGTTGCAGTATGACTAAGAACCACTCATTGTATTAAGGTTGGGCAAGGCAATCCAGTATGAGGAATAGGATCCCAAAAGCCAGTAAAAGAGTCAGGGATAGCCTGTGCTCCAACTGTTAGGAGTCCCACAAGAAGACCAAGTGGATAGAACTGTCACACATTTTCAGAGTATCTAGGTCAGTACCATGCAGGCTCCCTGGTTGTTGGTTCAGCCTCTGTGAGCCCCTGTGACCCCAGGATAGTCAATTCTGTGAGTTTTCTTATGATGTCCTTGACCCCTCTGGCTCCTACAAGCCTATCTTCCCCTCATCTAACAGGATTCCCTGAACTCCAGCTAATGTTTGGCTGTGGGTCTACATCTGTTTCCATCAGTTGCTGGATGTAGCACTCTGAAGACAATTAGACTAGGTAGCATCTGGTTACAAGAGAAGGCCAGTTCAGGCTATGTGTCCATTATTGCTAGGAATCATAGCTGGAGTCACCCTTGTAGATTCCTAGGAGATTCCCTTGCACCAGGTTTTTACCTGACCCAGAAATGCCTACCCTTTCCAGTAGTCTCTTTCAGTACACTCCCTTTCTGACCCGCCTAACCTGATCACACATGGCCCCATCCCCGCCCACCCTCAGTCCACTCAAGAAATGTCTTCTATTTCCCCTTCCCATGGAGATCCAGGCATCCCCCATGAAGCCTGCTTGTTATCCAGTCTCTCTGGGTCTGTGAATTATAGCATAGCTATCCTTTATTTTACAGCTAATATCCATTTATGGGTGAGTACATACCGCGTTTGTCTTTCTGGGTCTGGATGACCTCATTCAGGATGATCTTTTCTAGTTCCATCCGTTTACGAGCAAATTTCATGATGTTATTGTTTTTAACAGCTCCATTTAACAATACTCCATTGTGTAATGTACCACATTTTCTTTATCCATTCCTTGGATGAGGGACATTGTTGTATGTGGTGATGTATTGTGTCCCCCAATATACTGTGTCCCTCAGTAAAATTTATGTGAGGATCAGAGGAAAAACTGAGCCACTATTAGTAAACACAAAAGTCAGGCAATGGTAGCACATGCCTTCAATCCTGTCACTTATCTCGATCTTTGTGAGTTCAAGGCCACACTGGGAACAAAGCCAGGCATGGTGATACATGCCTTTAATCCCATCACTAACCATAGAGGTCTGGAGGTCTGTACAGACAGACAGGAAGTGATAGAGCTGGGCACAAAGAGGAAGTGATATAGCTGGGCTGAGAGAGCCAATGAGAGAACAGAACAGAAAGTCATATAGGCATGGGTATAGAAGAAGTAGTTCTTTCTTTGGAGATTGAGGTTTTGGTGAGGTGAGGTTAGCTTGTGGCTTTTCCTATTTCCCTGATCTCAGATACAGGTTTTCACCCCTATATCTGGCTCCATGTTTTTTATTTAATAAGACCTTTTTAAGATTCATGTTACAGTTGTAGAATATTATTTTAAGATGTGGAACATTTGTTTAATGATGCAAAGATGTGTTGTATTTTTTATGTTGCATTTGTTTAACTGTGTGAAGCTGTGGTACTTTGCCTGTCTAAAACACCTGATAGGTCTAATAAAGAGTTGAGTGGCCAATAGCAAGATGGGAGAAAGGATAGGTGGGCTGTCAGGCAGAGAGAATAAATGGAAGGAAAAATTGGGAACAGGGAGATCAAGGAGTGAGAAAGAGGAAGAGAGGAAGACTCCTAGGGCCAGCCACTCAGCTACACAGCAAGTCACACAGAGAGAAGTAAAGAAAGGTATACAGAAATAGACAAAGATAAAAACTCAGAAGCAAAAAGAAAACAGGATAATTTAAGTTAAGAAAAGCTAGCTATAAATAAGCCAAGCTATAGCTGAGCAATCATTAGAAAGAATAAGACTCTGTGTATAAGACTGTGTGATTTTGTAGAGGGAATCGCTCCACCCATGAACTTGTGCTATCTGGTCTGATAGAAGTGGTGCTTCTTATCTGTCTACATGACCACTTAAAAGGGAGGAGAAAGGGGGTTGCACTCTCTTGGGTGGTGAAGACCAGATCAGGTGGCATGAACCAGCATGTGATTAGTCACCAGCTTTCCAAGGACCCTGCAACTGGATTTACCTAATCCTGTATTAGTGAGTCTGTTTTCCCCATAGAACTCTTTAATATATATATATATATATATATATATATATATATATATATATATATATATATATATACATACACACACACACATTGAGGCTTTCATTACAATGATCTATTTAATTTATTTGGACTGGGTGACAGGCCCCCGAAAGACCCCAAAAAAGCAATGATCCAAAAGAGTAAAGATTAAAAACAATAATTACAGGACATCTACATTATTTCCAGATTCTACATTCTGGCTATTACAAATGAAGCTGCTCATGAACATAGGTGAGCAGGTTTCCTTGTGGTATGATTGAGCATTCTTTGGGTATATGACCAAGAGTGATACAGCTGGGTCTTGAAGTAGATTGATTCTGAGGAACCACCGTATTTATTTCCATAGTGACTGTACAAATTTGCATTCCCAGCAATAGAGGAGTGTTTTCCTTGCTCCAATTCTTGACAGCATGAGCTGTCACTTGTCTTATTGTTCTTAGACATTCTGACATGTTTACGATGGAATCTCAAAGTAGTTTTGATTTACATTTCCCTGATTGCTAAGGATGTTGAACATTTCTTTAAAAGTTTCTCAGTCATTTAAGATTCCTCTATTGAGAATTCTCTATTTAGCTCTGTACTTCATTTTTCAATTGGATTATTTGTTTTTTTTTCTTTTTGATGTGTAGTTTCTTGAGTTGTTTATATATTTTAAAAATCAGCCCTTTTCAAGTGGATGAAACTAGAAAATATAATCCTGAGTGAGGTAACCCAGACTCAGAAGGACAAACATGATATGTACTCACTCATAAGTGGATAATAGATGTAAAGCAAAGGATAACTATATTGCAAACCAAAGTTCCAGGGATGCTAGCTAGCAGGGAGGACCCCAGGAAGGACACATGGATTGCCCAGCGATGGAGAAATGAATGAGACCTACATGAGCAAACTGGGGGTGAGGGGGGTAATGGAGGGCAAGGGATGGGGGATGAGAATATAAGCAAATGGGAGGTTTGAGCTGGAACAAGGACAGAGTGGGAGAGCAAGGAAAGAGATACCATGATAAATGAAGACATCATGGGAATATGGAGAAACAGAGTACTAGGGAAGTTCCCAGGAATCCACAAGGATGACTCCACCTTAGACTACTGGCAATAGTTGAGAGGGTGCCTGAACTGGCCTACTCTGGTGATCAGATGGCTGAATACCCTAACTGTCATCATAGAGCTCTCGTCCAGTGACTTATGGAAGCAGATGCAGAGATCCAGAGCTGGATGCCAGGCTGAGTTTTATGAGTGAGAGATTCCTTTATGAGAGAAAGGAGGGATTCTATGAGCAAGGGATATTGAGACCATGACTGGAGAAAAGTACAGAGACAACTAGCCAAACTAGTGGAAATATACTGTGGACCAATAGCTGAGGAGTCCCCATGGTACTGGATTAGGCCCTCTGGATAGGCTTGAACTGTTTAGAGGGCCCCCAGGCAGTGGGATCAGGACCTGTCCCTAGTGCATGAGCTGGCTTTTTGGAACCTAGTGCCTATGGTGAGACTCTTTGCACAGCCTTGGTGCAGGGAGGAGGGGCTTGGACCTGCCTCAACTGAATGTACCAGGCTCTGCTGACTCCCCATGGGAGACCTTGCCTTGGAGGAAGTGGGAATGAGGGGTAGGCTAGTGGGGAGGCATGGGGGGGAGCAGGAGGAGAGAGGACAGGGGAATCTGTGGTTGGTATGTAAGATGAATAGAAAATCTCTTAATAATAATAATTTAAAAAAAGATATCAGCCCTCTGTTGGATGTGGGGTTGGTGAAGATCTTTTTTCCATTCCGTAGGCTGCTGTTTTCCTTATTGTCAGTGTCCTTTACCTTACAGAAACTTTTCAGTTCCATGAGGTCCCATCTATTAACTGTTGATATCAGAGCCTGTGCTATTGGTGTTCTATGCTATTGGAAGTTGTCTGTGCCAATGTGATCAGGATTATTCCCCACAATGTCTTCTATCAGGTTCACGGTATATGGATTTGTGTTGTGGTTTTGATCCACTTTTACTTGAGTTTTGTGCAGGGTGATAGATATGGAACTATTTGCATTCTTCTACATGCAGACATCCCATATGACCAGCACCATTTGTTGAAGATGCTTTCTTATTTCCGTTGTGTATTTTTGGCTTCTTTGTAGAAAGCCAGGTGACCATAGGTGTGTAGATTTACATCTGGGTCTTTGATTCAATTCCATTGATCCACCTGTCTCTTTTTATGCCAATGCCATGCAATTTTTATTACTATAGCTCTATAGTAGAGCTTGAAATAAGGGATGGTGATACCTCTACAAATTCCTTTATAGTGCAGGATTTTTTTTAGCTATGCTTGTCTTTTGTTTTTCCATATAAATTTGAATATTGTTTCTTCAAGGTCTGGAAAGAATTGTGTTGGGATTTTTAATGGGGATTGCATTGAATTTGTAGATTGCTTTTGATAGGATGGCCATTTTTACTATGTTAATCCTACTGGTACATGAGCATGGGAGATCTTTCTGTCTTCTGATATCTTCTTTAATTTCGTTCTTCAAAAACATGAAGTTTTTTTCATACATGTCTGTCACTTGCTTGGTTAAAGTTTCACCAAGATATTCTATATTATTTGAGGATATTGTAAAGGGTTTTGATTCTCTGATTTCTTTCTCAGCCCTTTTGTCATTTGTATATAGGAGGGCTACTGATTTTTTTTTTAGTTAATCTTGTATCCAGCTCCTTCACTAAAGGTATTTATCAGCTGTAGGAGTTCCCTGGTACAGTTTTTGTGGTCACTTATGTATACTATCATATTATCTGTGTATAATGATACTTTGACTTCTTTTCATTTGTATCACCTTGATTTTCTTTAGTTGTCTTATTGCTCTAACTAGAACTTCAAATACTATATTGAATAGATATGGAGAAAGTAGACAACCTTGTCTTGTTCCCGATTTTAGTGGAATTGTTTTGAGTTTCTCTCTATTTTATTTGATGTTGGTAATCAGCTTGATGTATTTTGCTTTTATTATGTTTAGATATGTCCCTTGTATCCCTCATCTCTTCAAGACTTTTATCAAGGGGTGTTGGATTTTGTGAAAGGCTTTCCATCATATATTGAATGATCATGTGGTTTTTTTCTTTCTTTCAGTTTGCTTGTTTGGTGGATTACATTGACAGATTTTCATATGTTGAACCATTCTTGCATCTCTTGGATGAACCTTACTTGGTCATGGTGGATGAACTTTTTGACGTGTTCTTGGATTTGGTTTGCTAGCATTTTATTATTTTTGCATGAATGTTTATGAGTGAAATTGGTCTGTAATTCTCTTTCTTTGTTAAATTTTGCGTGTTTTGGGTATCAGGGTAACTGTAGCATCATAAAAAGAGTTTGGCAATGTTCCTTCTGTTTCTACTTTTGTAATAACTTGAGGAGTATTAGTATTAGCTCTTCTTTGAAAGTCTAGTAGAATTCTGCACTAAAACCAACTGTCCCTGGGCTTTTTTGGTTTTGATGCTTTTAATAATAACTGCTTCTATTTACTCAAGCATCATGAGTCTAATTAAATTGTTTATCTAATCTTCATTTAACTTTGGTAAGTGGTGTCTATCAAAAAATTTGCTCATTTCTTTTAGATTTTTCAATTTTTTGGAGTACAAGTTTTTGAAGTATGACCTAATGATTCTCTTGATTTCCTCAGAGTTTATTATTATATCCCCCTTTTCATTTCTGATTTTCTTGATTTGGATATGCTCTCTGCCCTTTATTTAGTTTAGATAAGTGTTTATAGCATGAATCTTAAAGAGTCTTATTAATAAAATCAAACCTGAAGCCAGTTATTGGGGTGAACACTGGATGATCAGAGAGACAGAACAAGCCACAGCTAACCTCACCTGGCCAACTTCTCAGCTGTTCTTGTTTCCTCAGACTGGATGCTTCTGTGTCCTCATCCGAATGGCTCTCAGTTGAACTGCTGCTAGAAGCCTGAAAGCTTAACCAGGCCAAATGCTTAACCAGCCAAATGCTTCTAGTTTCTGGTCTCCACGCCTTATATATCTTTCTGCTTTCTACCACCACTCCCTGGGATTAAAGGCTCGGCTTTCTGGGATTAAAGGCATGAGTCACCATGCTTGGCTGTATCCTTGAACACATGAATTTCTGCCTCTGGAATGCTAGGATTAAAGGTGTGTGCTACCACTGCCTATCCTCTATGTTTAATATTGTGGTTGTTCTGTCTCTGGCCCCAGATAAGTTTATTAGCATGCACAATATTTCGGGGAACACAATACCACAAGTGTTTATCTATTTTCTTGAAGAAACAACTCTTTGTTTCATTGATTCTTTGTATTGTTCTCTTTGTTTCTATTTTATTATTTTATTGATTTCAGCACTTAGGTTTTTTTTTTCTTGCCATCTACTCCTCTTGGGTGTTTGCTTCTTTTTGTTCTAGAGCTTTCAGGTGTGTTAAGTTGCTGGCATTAGATCTCCCCATATTCTTCATGAAGGCACTTATTGCTAAGGACTTTTGAAGGGTTCACAACATGCCCCCACGGTCACATATACCAGGCGGACACTTCCACCTAGCCAATTCCAGGTCAGGATAGGCATTTCCGGGTCAGGGCATCTTTTGTAACCAGGATACCCGGCGGACCTGGACACCTCCGCCTAGCCAGTTCCAGGTCAAGATAGCCATTTCCGGGTCAAGGCGTCTCGCGTAACCAGGATCCGTGACGTTTCATGGCCACGTAAGTGCGCAACGTGACCATGTGATCTACGCACACGCGTAAAGTAGTGACGTGACCTGGCCACACCCAGCCGGTTTTAAAGCGGAGCGCCATGTTCTCGGTTCCTTCTTCTTCTTCTTCTCCACGCACGTGTCTCTCCCACAGGCCTGCGCACTCTATCCCTTTATCTCTAATAAAACTCTTATAAGCGGATTCTGTCCTGTTTCGTGACACTTCCTTGCAGGGTAAGAACACAACGCGGCTAAATAACTAACATTTTGGTGCCGAAACTGAGCGGGTGCTTCCGGGCGCCCTGTGCCTGGAAACCCGTGAACCGGAGACTCTGCTCCATACGCGACAGACCGCTCTCCATTCGCCTGAACCGCATCCAACACCGCTTTCTTCGATTGGTGAGTTCACCCATTTTTCGGCCAGCATAAACGGTTTCCTGAATCTGTGAGAATGACCGTTGATCGTCTGGCGCCTCACAAGTATTCTTGAGACCAGGGGAACCCCCGACCACGGTCTTTATTGGCTACGGTCGGCCCCTATCGCAGGCCTAAGATTTCTAGCCGTCTCCCACGTCTGCAGCCGTTGGTGCGTCATGGGAGCCACATGAGGCCAACACGTCCCCAGCTTGAGGAAGCGGCAGATGCTGTCTGGATTCCTGGGGAATACTTTTCCTCACCGTGGAGGGGGACCCTGCTTCTGTGGCTGACGAGTCAAGGAGCAGCCTGTGCCTGGCATCTGTCCTTGGCCTTGGGGATGCCTGGGGCCTTGGCTCCGGATCACGTTTATTTTTATTTTTTCATTTTTTATTATTTTTCTGCCTCTCCGCTGCAGACATGGGAAACAAGGCTTCCAACCCTGTTAGTCCTTCCTCTCCGTTAGGCTGTCTTGTTGAAGCCTTAAAACCTCTCAGTTTAATGCCTTACATAAAGATTTCTAACCTAACTCGTCTATGTTCAAAAAAGTGGCCAAAGTATGCTGTAGAAAATAACTAACAAAAAATGGCCTCTGAGCGGCTCCTTGGATCCCGATATTTTATGGGAGCTATCCAATTACTGTCAGCATTCAGGCAAATGGAAAGAGTTGCCCTATGTGATAGTGTTTTTCTTTCTCAGTGCTAAACCGTCTCTTCTAGATTCTTTTTCTCCTGCTCATATGCTGTTAGCTATGCCTAAACTGGAGGATTCTCTGACTCTGGAATCTCTAACTTTAGACCCTGCTAATGAACCTCCACCTATTGAACCTCCAGCTCCAATTCCTAGAACAACCGTTCCTTCCGCTCCCCCTCCTGACTCTTCCTCTTCTAAAACTGTTTCTTCCTCAGCAGTGGCTGCTTCCAAAGGCCCTGCCCTGGCTCCAAACTTCACTCCCCCTACCACCCGCTCTCGAGCTGCTAAATCGGCTGATTCCAGCCATCCAGACCCTTCCACTGTTCTCCCTTTGCGAGAGGTGGTGGGTGTGATGGACTGGTTAAAGTTCATGTTCCATTCTCTCTAGCAGAACTCTCTCAGATAGAAAGTAAGATGGGTTCTTATACTTCTAATTCTGCTTCCTTTATTAAATGGTTTCAATATATAAATAACTCAATCTTATAGTCTCACCTTTCATGATATATTCATGATACTTTCTAATAATTTACTTCCTGAGGAGCGCATGCGGGTATGGGAGCAGGCTAAGACTCATGCAGACAAAATTCATCAAATTAACCTTTCACACCCCCCAGTAGCTGAGGCGGTTCCTGGCCGAGAACCACACTGGGACTATAACACCCAGGGTGGCTGTCTAGCCAGAGATAGGTTTATTACCTGTCTCCTGACAGGTCTCCATAAGGCTGCCCTAAAACCAGTAAACTATGAAAAACTAAAAATGGTAATTCAGGATAAGGACGAAAATCTGTCTCACTTCTTAGAGTGGCTCACCAAGGCTCTACTTCAGTTCACCAGCTTAGACCCAGAGAGCCCTGAAGGCAGGCAGCTGCTAATGACCCACTTTGTCTCTCAGAGCTTCCTCCACATTAGAGATAATTTGGAGATAGTTTGGAGAACGGCCCTCTGACTCCACAGGCAGATATGCTGGTAATAGCATTTAAGGTGTACCATGGTAGAGATGAAAAAGCCCATAAAAGGAGCTGCCAGATGCTGGCAAGCACCGTCCGACCGGCTCCCGGAAAGCCGTCTGGTCCCTGTTTCAAGTGCGGGAGAGAAGGCCACTGGGCACGGGCATGCACCACCGGTTCACGAAGGGAACCAGCAAAGCCTTGTCCAAAATGCTACCAAAAGGGTCACTGGTCAGCTGACTGTCCTAATGTCCCAAGCGACATAGGAACACCAGACAAAGACGACCACGACCCTCTGGATGACTTTGTAGGCTTGGCTTACAGCGAGGACTGACGCTGCCCAGTTTCTGCCCCAGCCACTCCCATCTCACATAGGGAACCAAGGGTAATAATTAAAGTAAATGGGCACCCCATCTCATTCCTTTTGGACACTGGAGCTACCTACTCTGTCCTGAGAGAGTTTTGGGGACCCACCTCTCCTGCTCATCTCCCTATTGTCGGGGTTGGAGGACAGCCTTATCTACCTTAATCTACCGCCACTTAATTGCATTTTCAGAGGCATCCCTCTCACACACACATTCTTAGTGGTGCCAAGCTGCCCTGTACCTTTAATGGGGAGGGATCTCCTAGCTAAGGTAGGAGCGTCCATTTCTTTTGCTCCACACATTCGCCTCATCCCAGATGCGCCAGCAGCCCCTCTACTCCTCCTCCTAGCCACTAATTCTTCTGACTCTAACAATTCTTTTCCCTTACCAGCTTCTCAGGTAGACCCAAAAGTCTGGGATACCCAAAATCCTTCTATTGCTAGACACCATCAGCCTGTTGTTATCCAGCTACAAGATCCTGCCAGGTATATCACCCAAGCTCAGTACCCTCTCTCGCTCCAGAGCCTGAGAGGACTTAAGCCCATCATTTCTGACCTCCTCAGGAAAAAGCTGCTCCACCTAACCTCTTCACCTTTAACACCTCCATACTTGCAGTTAAAAAGTCTAATGGAACCTACCGCCTGGTTCAAGACCTCTGGCTCATTAACTCCGCAGTGGTCCCTCTCCATCCTGTAGTGCCTAACCCTTACACTCTCCTATCCACTATCCCTTCAGGAACCTCTCACTTCTCAGTTCTAGATCTCAAAGATGCCTTCTTTTCTATTCCTCTCAGTCCTCAGTCTCAAAATATCTTTGCTTTCACCTGGACTGACCCTGACACTCACCTGTTCACACAGCTGACCTGGACTGTTCTGCCACAGGAATTCAGAGACAGTCCATATCTATTTGGTCAGGCTCTGGCCTCTGACCTGCTTTCTCTGTCTCTCCCTGGTTCTAAGCTAATACAGTATGTAGATGATATTTTACTCTGTAGCCCATCTTTACAGGTTAGCCAGACTAACACCTCTGCTCTCCTAAATTTCTTATCCAGCCGGGGTTACAGGGTATCTCCTTCTAAAGTTCAGCTGTCTGCCCCCAGGTCACCTATTTAGGTCTATCCATTACTCCAACTCACAAGGCTATTACTGTAAACGGAAAACGTCTAATCCAGTCCCTCACAGTCCCTTCTTTCCTGTCTTTCCTAGGAATAGCTGGCTTTCTATGGTCTTGGGTTCAGTCTTTCTCTCTCCTTGCTCGCCCCTTATATGAGGCAGCTCAGGGCTCCCCACACGAGCCCCTTCTTCATCCTGTCACTAAACCTTTCCAAAGGCTTCAGCAGGCTCTTCTTCAGGCTCCAGCACTCCATCTCCCAGACTTAACCCGTCCCTTCTCCCTTTATGTAGCAGAGAAAGAAGGATTTGCCCTGGGAACTCTAGGGCACCAGCTGGGACCTTCCTTTGCACCTGTAGCCTATCTGTCAAAGAAGGTAGACCTTACCAGTCAGGGCTGGGCACCTTGTATCCGTGCCTTAGCAGCTGCAGAGCTCCTCCATCACTCCAGTTAGGTCAATCCCAAAGTCATGCAGGCTGAAGAATGTGTGTGTGTGTGTGTGTGTGTGTGTGTGTGTGTGTGTGTGTGTGTGTGTGTGTGTGTGCGCGCAGTCTGGGGTTGTTGGACAGGCCTAAAGATGTTTTGTGGGTGGTGAGTGGTGTCTTATCCTTAGGACTAGCCTGGCCTTCTGTAAAGCTACTGGGGCTGTGGACCCTAGTATAGAGCCCAGGGTAGAGGGTGCACTCAAAGGTTATTGGGCAAGTTTTAGGACTATTAGCTGGCAGTGGGCAGTGTCTTACTTGAGGATCCTAAATCCTGCCCAGCCTCTGGTAAAGCCGAAGACTTCCTCCAAAGTATTAGGCTGGGATATGGAGACCAGGGGTTGGGATGCTATCTGGGGTTGTTGGACAGGCTTAAAGGGATTTAGTGGGCAGTGAGTGGTGTCTTCCTTGGGGTCCCTAGGATCACTCTGGCCTCTGGGAAAGCTGCTGGGGCTGTAGGCCCTAGTCACATATTTTCTTACAAATCCAGCCATCTCTTATGTTAAGTTCTTCACTCTCCATCAAAAAATGAATAACCATATATTTCCTGTGAACAAAAGTAGGCATTTGTAATATATTTACCCAATGAAATGTGGACCAGAAATGACATATTTTTGTTGATTTTGGCTTTGTTCTTTTTTCTACTCTTTGCTTTCCTATACATTTTTAATCTCTTGTTACTGTATCTCAAGCCATCAACTAGGCTTTTTTGTATGCATTCTGTCCTTTCTCCTGTGCCCCATTTCAATTTCAACCAGTACTTTAATTTTGCCCAACACTGATGTAGATTCCTACTCTTCAACTCTGCCTAGTTAAGCAGCCATGGCTGGTTGCATTTTGGTTGCTCTTCAGTTTTTAATTTTCCAGATCAGAGAATTCACAATTTTGATCTGACTCCTAAGTCATAGAGGCTGCTTGGATTCTTTCTACATCAAGTATGTGTTGTCTGAGTATCACCCACATTGGCATCTCCTGGGAACTTGTTAGGAATGTAGAATTTAAGACTCCAAACCTTCTGAATTAGATTCTGATGGTAAACATTTTAAGATTCTCAAGGTGTTCTGTCAGTACACTAAATATCAGACACATTTGGATAGATCATTGGTCTGTAAAATTATTTTAATAGTACTTACTTTTCAATAAAATAAACACTGGATACGTTTGCTACAAAATATGAGTATGGTAGAGTATCTCAGTAGTAAAACTTCCTTGTATTTAATAGAACCACCACAAAGAAGTGCTATCCTCCCAAGTCACAGATATGTATAGGATATCAGGGATGTTAGATTTCACTTCTGCCACAAATGCCTCACTCTTCATGCTCATGATAACTGTAACAGAAGTCATATACTTTGTTAATTGATCTAATCTGAAAAGATAAGTTTTTCATCTTTATTAGATGACTATTTGCAGATATGACCATTTCCTTTTCTTATGTTCTATGGATTACTAAGGGTCTGGGGATTTCGCTACATCCAGCATGGGATATCTGAGGGGAAAAAGGCTACGTACACTATGCTCTTATGTCTGTTAGCTTTATTCCTCTAAGACAAAATTCTATCAATAAAGCTACAGCTCTGTCAGGCATTCAGGGCAGGAATAAATCTAGATACACCAAGCTCTTTGTCCATCTACTTTATTTCTCTGGGATGAAATCCTGTCTCCATAGCTTCAGTTCCCTCCCTGACACACAGTTCCTCTTTGTCCCCCCATTTACTGTCCCCTCATAGTCCTGCTAACAACTAAGCTCTTACGCTTCCCACCTCATCTTGGTCCTCTGTTTCTTCTCCCTCCATCTCTACTTGCTTTCTACTCCTGGCTCAAGAGTTCTGCCTTACCTATGTGTTCTTCTCTTCTCCCTGGTCATGCCATTCTGTCAGCTCTACAGAAAATACCTGTTTCTTTCTTTCTCTGGCCACAGGGTTCCCTACTTCCTCAGGAATGTTGCTCCACTCTACCTTCCACCTAGATATGTAAAAATCTCTTTTGTTCTCAGTCAATTGCTCTGGAGAGCCACTAGACCTCAAGGCAAGGGGATGGTCTGAGCTTCTTTTGCACAAGAAAGAAAGCTATGTGTCTCCAGCCAGCTTGTCTCCTGGGCTTAGCAGGGGAGTTAGTTACCTAGAAGTTCAGCAGGTCTGAGGAGCTGAACTGTTAGCCAATTAGTCTGGGAATATTTGAGCGTGCAAAAATTTCATAGCAGAAGATGGCTGAAATATTAAAAAGCTGGATAACACCAAATATTCATAATAAATGCCTAGCCTTTTGATAGACCCTTGATCAGTCAAAGTATAGCTTTAATACATAGCTGAATCTCTATAATATATTCTTACCCAAGAATGTTCTTAAGAGAGACTGCAGCAGCTCTCTCTTTAGGTTGCTGAATTTCAAAAAAGAATGAGAACTTGATGTCATCTCTAGGTCCTAACCTGAATCACATGGAATTTTGTAACTCCTGTGAAGATTTTCTTCATATATCAATGAAATAGAGTTAAGATTCAGACTCTTTTCAAGTGAGGAATGCAAGTCCTGATATTTAAAACATTTTTTAAAGATTTATTTATATTACATGTACAAGCATTTTGTCTTCATGTATGTATGTCCACCATGTGTGTAAGAGCCATAGAAAGGCACATCCCCTGGAACTGGAATTATGGATGGTTATGACCTGCCCTAGAACACATCCCCTGGAACTGGAATTATGGATGGTTATGACTTGCCATGTGGGTGTTGAGAATCAAACCAAATCTACAAAAACAGGTACTTTTAACTGCTGAGAAATCTCTCAAGCACTTTAAGAAAGTTTGTAAAGAAAAATCTTTTTTTCACCCATCTTGTCCCTCCCTTACAGGGTATTTATTTGTGTAGATCAATTAGCCTAGTTCTCATGGAGAAGTTCTAAATGTAAACATGGGGCAAAGTGGGGGACATATTTATAATGAAATTCGTTACTGATTCCTTAAATTCAGGACAAAACTAGTAAAAATAATTGATGGATTCACAACAGGCCCCCATGTTTGGGCGTGTTTGCGAATGCCCGGTGGACCTGGACACTTCTGCCTAGCCAGTTCCAGGTCAAAATAGCCATTTCCGGGTCAGGGTGTCTCCCGTGACCAGGGTTCTGTGACTTTGCATGGTTGTGTAAGAGCACAAACACAGCCATATGATCTGCACATGTGTGGAGTAGTTACATCAATCTGTGTATGGGCCACCCAGCCTTTATAAACCGGTGCCATATTCCCGGCTTACTCTTCTTTTTCTTCTTCTTCTTTCCCACACACGTGTCTCTCCCACAGACCTGAGCACTCGTCTGACCCTTTTATCTTAATAAAACTCTTGTTAGTGGATTCTGTCATGTTTCGTGACATTTCCTTGCAGGGTAAGAGCGCCGCTAAATAACTAACAATAATACTTACAAACTCTGTCACACTTACAATTTTGACTAAGGAACTGGATTACAATAAAAATAGTTGAAAACAAAATTGCCAGACACAAATCCAAATTTACACACACACACACGCACACACACAAATGACGCAAAATTTTAAGCAAAGCAAAATTAACTAGGCTTACTGTCTTAGATAAGAACTTGACAGAATCATAATGGGGTATGAAAACTGAGAAAGTTAAGGCACAATTCATATATATATATAATATATATATATATAATATATATATATATATATATTAACCTGAGCATAGGAATATCAACATGGCTCTTTTTGAGGCAGATTACTGTTGTTAATTAAATATAGTTTATGGTAGAAATTCTTTAGACTGGAGGCACAAGGAGGAAAGGATTTTTAGGTTAACTTTAATGATCAGGCCTGTGGGAGAGACACGTGTGTTTGTTCATCTTGAAAGGCAATTTTAGTTGTTTTTTAGTCTTATCTTGTAAGATTGTGCGTTAGATTGTACTTAAGGTTGTGGATTATTTTTTACTTGATGTAAGCATAGTTTCTCTGTACTGTTTAGAATAGACATAGTATAATATGCCAAGTCTTAGGACCGTTCAAAAAAGATCCAGGAAATTAATTTGGTTTCATGTCTCAGATGCCAAAACAAAGAAAATTTTATTTAAATCTAATATTTATAAAAAAATATGGAGGAAGTAGTAACAGCTGGAAAAATACTACAAATAATGTCCATAACAGAACTGCAGGAGGAATAATTCCATAGAGGGAACTCAGAAAGCGTATAGTAAATATGAGGAATAAACAAATATAAAATATGAATATATTTATATATGTCGATGACATGGAAGATATGCTTGACTATATCTATGAAATATAATCAGGTGTCAAATCTCTGGAAAAACCAAGCTGTTTACTGTAGTAAAAGACAAGTACGAACTTGCCATTCCCTTCTCTGCTTCCTAAATCTCACTAGACATAAGCAAGGTTAGAAACAGTACTAGTGACTGAAAGCCATCCAGAACTAGAAGCAAAGAAACTGACCATCCACACTCTGCTCTGGTCTGGACTGATTGGGATGTGGTTCAAACTGATGAGTCATAAATTAGACATAATTTTTTAATGATGAAATTAATTTGAACATTTTCAACTTAAAGTTGATTGTAGAACTTCCAATTACATAGACCAATTAGAAAAGAATTGTGTCCCTCTACTAGAATTTTTATCAGGTAACAAAAGAATAAACAGTTCTAGAGAATTGATTTTGAATGGACAGTTGAGAGAAAAATTGGAATATGTTTTAATGACTTCTTGTGAGATAGCCTTCTTTACCAACATTTAATTACACAAAAATAGATAATAAATTACTAATGTAGACACAAAATGTACAGCTAGCACAGCTCAAAGATGGGATAAACAGTATTTTAAACACTTTATTTTCTGCCTGCACAGTGCAAAATACTGTGAAAATTGTTATTGTATTGCTTTATTTTTCATCTTTTGGTGTTCCATTAATTGTGCAGTTTTAAGGGTGATGGTTTTATGTTCAATTCCTTTTGAATTTTGGATTCAGTAAGTCTCAAAGCTACCTGAAATGGTAAGTCAGTTTTTATGGAACAGGAACATTGCTGACTTCTCTTAGGACATTCATTCTGTAATCATGACTATTATTTATTGAAAGGATTTCACAGAAATTTGACAGGAAAATGTCCGTCTTTTCTGATGAAAGAATCATCCTATTTGCTTGAAAACTTACCAAAGAGAGAAGGTGTTGTCAGATATATTGAAATTTCACTGATACTTCTCTTTCAGAATATTTTAAAAATTTTAGTGAATTAGATTCTACTTATCAAAGTGTCCAGATACCAGAAGTTATATATGTGATAAACCATATTTCTCAGCTCCAAAGCCACCTAACACTGGAAAAGACACTAAAAAAATTCCATGAGTTGTTTTCATGAATCATTTGATTTGATTTTTTTTTCGGGGGGGGGGGTGTTGAGACAGGGTTTCTCTGTGTAGCTTTGGAGCCTTTTCTGGAACTCACTCTGTAACCCAGGCTGTTCTCAAACTCACAGAGATCCACCTGCCTCTGCCTTCCAAGTGCTGGGATTAAAGGCATGTGCAACTGCCGCCTGGAAAACCATTTTCTTATTATTTAAATAACTCAATATTTAAATATTTAAATAGGGCATGGATTTGATGTGTGTGTGAATGTATGCCCATGATAAGCTCTAACTTCAGCAAATTGACACCAATATTTTACAAAAAGCAAAATTGATACATTTAATTTCTACTTTTATCTGCTTTGTCAGGTGTTGAAAAAGAAAACTTGACATGGAATAAAGTGTACTCTATCCAATTCAAATATGTAATATTGAAAAGATTCTACCATTTAATCTGGAAAAATCAAATAGCTTCATGCACTGTATCCACAATCCACTGCAACTCATTGAAATCACATTTACTAGTGTAGTCACTGCTGAGGAGAGGCCAGGCTTTCCTGTGGGACATAATTTTGTGATTTTGAACATCTGGTAGACAAAACAAGTGTCAAAGTCAGATATCAATCATTAGTAAATCTCATTATTTCCATTTTTAAAAAGTATATTGTTAGCGAAAGGTCAAATATTTTCTTCAAGCACCACACAGGGTCATCTGCCACCCTCAAACGATATGTTCTGAACTTTAGAAAGCCAGAAGGCTTACAAGGGAGGCAAGGAACTTAAGAAACCTGACAGCATTATCCTGCCTGATCCCTGGGGCCTTGGCTCTACCTATTCTCAGCTTTCATGTCCCCAAGAATCTCCTCTGTACTTGGCTATCAGCCAGCCCCTGGATGCAGCTGTCAGCAGACATTGTTTCATCCTTAGGAAACATCAGAACTCTAGCCTGGCTGGTGATTTGATGTCGACATTGCAATACCAGTTTTCCTCAACAAAGATCTAACAACTTCAGTAGACTAGAAACGATCTCATGAAAAGGTAGTGAACAACACTAAGACTGTTCTTCTGGTCTCATCACTATATGATATACAAATTCTAAATTGTTCTTACAAGAGACTGAAGTCTGTATTAAACTCTGAAGTGTCCAATAGAATAGCACTATCTCAATGGAGCTCACTAAGTGGTTCTTAGAATTTAACATTTTAAACACCAATAAGAACCAATAATCAGGCACTAATTTAGTCATTAGTGGACCGCTTTTACAGTGCCAATGAATAATGTTGAATGAACACAATAAGTAAATGAAGTTACACCACAGAACTGTATATGCATTCTTGCCAGCTTGCACTTTTTGAGACCATTCCATTCTTTTTCTAATATCTTGATCATTCTGACTCTCATAATGGAGTGCATTTTCAGAGAAAATCTTACCACCTTACTTCACTTCACATATGAGGTTTTGCCTCTTCAAAAATAAAGCCTGTGGGGTTGATGAGATAGTCTATCTAGTAGATAAAGGTGCTTGCACCAAGCCTGAGGATCTGAGTTTAATCCCCAGAATCATCAAAATAGAAAGAACTGACTCCTGCAAGTTGTTCTTTGACCCCTAAACAAGTGCCACAATGTATGTGCTTTTTCTCAAGTAAATAAATAAATAGGTTTTTTTTCTTTAAGAAATAGGGCCTCCACATTTCCTTAAGCTGCTATACTGTAGAAAAGGGTTTCTCAACCCCATTGGCAATATTGACACTGAGAGCCAGTTAACTCTTGCTGTGGGTAGCTGTATTGCAGGCTATAGGATATATTTTTGGCAGTAGTATTTACAGCTTTTACCCACCAAATACCTCTTTGCAGACTTTCAGGTGGAACAACTAAGGTACTGCTTGATGCTTATGAATAAAAATAATTTCTATTTCAGAAAAATGAATGTAATTCTATATAATTATAGAGCATGCCAACACAGCTAATTACCAAAAGAAAGGAATGAATGCTACATAAATTAGGAATGTGTTTTTCATAAATGCTATATCCATGTTGTGCTTTGAAACTTACACTGTGTTGTACATATACAATGAGACTTCCTTAAAAAGTAGTTGTTGTTCTATGCTCCATCATCTCTTTTTATTTCCCCCACCCCTCTCTTCAATTCTAAGGCTATAAATGCCCTTGCTTACTTACCGGGACAAGGTCACCTGATAGAGCTGCAAGGAATGAAGTCAGGCTCCTTGGGGTGGGGGTGCATAGCAAGACTGAAGGTGTTACAATTTGAGAGCAATCAGACTTTATACCTTTATCAGAAATAGAATTTGATGGTAATTGCCAGCATCAATAATGTTGTAATTGCAGGTATACAATGAAGTTTGCAAACTATACAGGATACCCAAGATTAATGTCTAAGACCAATTGTTCTGTTGAGCTTCCACACTTCCTTGACTACTAAGGGAGCATATAAAGAAACATAAAAGTGGCCTGAACACTCCACTGCCTGAAGGAGCACATTGTTTCTCTGGAACTGGAGGGCACATTGTGCCCCAGGAGTCAGGGATTCTCTGAAAAACCAATGATGTGTGCCTCTCAAGGCAACTAGGCCAGGTTAACTCCATGATTTCCTGCATAAGGGCTGACTGGTTGTGCTGTGTCTGGCACAGAGCAACTGCCAAGGGTAAAAAAATCATTCATGAGTAGTGAGTCTCACATTCTAACGTACATAATTATTACCTTTAGACCTCATTTAAAAGCAGATTCTGACCAGCATTTTCTGGATGCAGGCCTGCTATTTTGTATCTGTAACTCCCATGTAACACTAGCTCTATCTTCTTAGTAAACTAATAAGCAGGAAGCTGCCAACCCTGATATAAGCACACTGAATCAGAGAACCTGCACTTGGTTAAGTACCTAAAGCTCTTTATAGTCAATAAAACATACAAAAATTTAAAATGAGTTCAAAAGTTTTTATTTTGTGAAGGATATTTAGCATGAGATTTATAGTCCTAATGGTTGTTAGTATAGAATACATAAGTATTATTATTTTCTATTAAAATATTTTTTCATATAATGTATTCTGATCATTGTTTCCCCTCCCTCATCTCCTCAGAGATATTCCCCACCTCTCCACCCATCCAACTCTGTACCTTCTTTTTCTCTATTTTTAGAAAACAAAGAAGCAAATAATGAAGCATTCAAATCAGAATTGAACAACAAAAAACAGAAAAGAGCAGAAAAAGCATGAGAAACACATACACACACACAAACACTCACACACACACACATACACATACACACACACACACACACACACACACACACTGAAAAATCAGAAGGCAAAATATATAAACAAAAAACTGGTAAGTTAAAAAAAATTCTCAAAATATTATGAGACAAAAAAATCTACAGAAAAACCATTGAGTTCATTGAGTTGTTGGTCAACTCCTCCTGGACAGCCTTAACTGTGGTTTGTATACACAGTGAGACTTCATTGGAGAAAACCAGTTTTTCCTTTGCAGGCAGTTATTAATTGAAGATAGCTCCTGGGTTAAGGGTGTAGGCTTGTGTCTACTTCCAGTCTCAGCACTAGGATGCCATCTGGCTCAGACCTGTGCAGCCCATGTAGGCCCTCTGCATGCTGCCACAGTCTCTATGAGTTCAAATGTGTGTCAGTTCTGTTGTGTCTGGAAGGCCTTGTTTCCTTGGTGTCTTCCATCTCCATTGTTTCTTGGTAATCTTTCTGCTTCTTCTTCTGCAGAATTTCCTGGGCCCTGAAGGGAGGGATTTGATGAAGATATCCCATTTATGACTGAGTGTTCCAAGATCTCTCTCTCTTTGCACGGGAATACATAATTACGGAGTGTAGGCAGAATACTACGTAGCAAGAATCTAAAGCACATCCCTCTTGATTATCAGAAACTTTATATCTATGGGATAATGATATCTTCCTTTCCATAGCTTATGATAATTACCATTCAAATCTTGGAGTTTATGAATCTACTTTATATATTTCAAGTATAGATTTAGATAATATTTAATTATGGAAATATCTAAAGTATAGAAATAGCCATCCTTCCAGTCTACTTCCATCTCCTAAGGATTCAGCTTCTTGGCGCATACTCAGGGTCCCAGTGGTTCTTTCCCACTGTCCCTTTCAGCTTTTTCTCCAAGCCTATCTCTATTCCTTTGTGACATTCACCAATCGAGAACCATTGTCTAACAGAGACCCCAGCTATAACGTTAAACTGGCATTTGGGTAGGCAACCATTTTTAATAGCTGTTAGAACATATATGCAAAAATTCTCAATAATATACTTGATAACTGAATTGCAGGACAAACAAAACTTTATCCACGATTAAATTGGCTTCATCCAAGATATACAGGTGTGGTTCAATAAGTAAATCAATAAAGGTAATCCACTACATAATTGATTGAGGAATAAAACCACAAGATATACTAGGTATAAAAAAAAGTCTATGACAAAATCCAATATCATTTCATGATAAAGGTTCCAGAGAAGCTATGAATACAAAGGATATACCTCAGTGTAATAAAGACAATTTTACAGCAAGTCCATAGCCAACATCAACTTAAATGGAGAGAAATTCAAAAAGCATTTCCACTAAAATCAGGAATATGACAAGGATGTCCACTCTTTCCATATCTATTTAATATAGTACTTAAGGTCTTAGGTAAAGCAATAGTATAAATGAAGAATACCCAAGGGATACAAATAGGAAAGGAAGAAGTCAAGTTGTCTTTATTTGCAGATAATAGGATTTTATATATAAAAGACCCTAAAATCTCCATCTCAAAATATATACAGCTGATAAATACTTTCAGCAAAGCAGCAGGATACAAAATTTACATGAAAAAAAAAATCAGTAGCTTTCCTAAATACAAATGATGAACATACGAGACAGAAATCAAGGAAACAGTACCTTTAATACCAGCGTCGCCCCCCCCCCCCAAAATCCCATGTTAGTTCTAATCCAAGAAATTAAAAGACTTGAATAACAAAAATTTTTAGACATTGAAGAAAAATTGCAAAGACACTAGGAGATGGGAAGATCTCATGAGCTCATGGATTGATATGATTAGTATTGTGGAAATTGCCATCCTACCAAAAGCAATCTACAGAGTCTGCAATCTCCATCAAAATTCCATCAAGTCTTTCATAGAACTTGAAAGGACAATTTTCAGCTTCATATGAAAAGAACCCCCACCCCCAGAAACCTAAAACAATCTTGAATAATAAAAGAATTGTTAGAGGTAACAATATTCCAGATTTCAAGTTGAATTACAGAACTATAGTAAAAAAATGCATAGTATTGATATAAAAATCAGATACATTGATCACTGGAATAGAATTGAAGACCCAGACATAACTCCATCCAAATATGGGCACCTATTTTTTTTTTTTTTACAAAGAAGCCAAAAGTATGCTTTACAGAAAACACTGAATCTTTAACAAATGGTACTGTTCAAACTAGTTGGTTGCATGTAGAAGAATAAAAATAGATTTTCTTTTGTTGTCCTGTACCACACTCAACTCCAAACAGATCAGAGACTTCAGCATAAGACCAGATGCCCTGAATCTGATAGAAAAGAAAGTAGAGAATAAGACTGACATTGGTTTGGGAAAGGACTTTCTGAACATAGACATTAAAGCCAACAATTAATAAACGGGACCTCCACAGATTCAACTCACCTGGGCTATTAGGAGCTCACAGAGACTGAACACAACCAGGGAGCCTTCATAGGACTGACCTAGGCCCTCTGCATATGTGTTATAGTTGTTTAACTTGGTCTTTGTGTGGGATGCCTAACAGTGAGAGCAGGAGCTGTCTCTGACTCTCTTGCTGGCTTTTGGGACCCTTTCCTTTGGGTTGCCTTGTCCAGCCTTAATACAAGGGGAGGTACCTCATCTCACTGCAGTTTGATGTAGCATTGCTGGTTGGCATCCATGAGAGGCCTGCACTTTTCTGAAGAGAAACAGAGGAGGAGGAGTGGATGTGTGTTGGGGGTTAAGTGGCAGGGAGGGACTGGGAGGAGAAGAGAACAGTGTTAAACTCTGGGTTGTGACCTCTCTGAGGGTCGAATGACACTTTTACCGGGATCACATATCAGATATCCTGCACATCAGATATTTACATTATGATTACATTTGCTATACAGTAGCAAAATTACAGTTATGAAGTAGCAATGAAATAATTTTCTCGTTGGCGGTCATCACAACATGAGGAACTGTATGAAATGGTCACAGCATTAGGAAGGTTGAGGACCACTGTTCTATTACAACATGAAATATTAAAAGTACATTTCCTTTTCTACTTCATCACTCATTGTTTATCCCACTCCCTAGTTTCTTTTGGTGGTTATTCTACTCTCTACCAATATGTGACCAGCTCTTTTCTTTGCTGCACTTGACAACCGACTTTATGTTTCAATGCTTAGCTTATTTTACTTTATATAATGTCAATTTTAAATCATGATTACTAAAATGGACAGTGCTTTCTTCCTTCTCACAGCTGAGTAATCTCAGAGTGTATATATTCCGCATTATTTTTAGCATTCATCATTTATAGGTATTTTCTTGACTATTTTCTGCAACCAATGCTGCTGTAAGCATGGTAGAGCAGTTTCCCCTTGATATAATGATTTCAGTGCCTTTAGATAGAAACACAACCAGTAGTGAGGTTTTGGATCATATGGTATATCCATTTTCAGAGGTTTGGTTTTGAAGAATCTACAAATCACTTTCCATACTGATTTTACCATTTTACATGTCTACTGATACTGTATAAGAGTCTACTTTTCACCTTGTGCTCAACAGTTCTTATGTTTTGTCTTATTGATAATAGCTATTTTCACTGTGGCTGAAAGATTGTGATTTTATTTGTCTTTTCCTCATTATTAGTGAACTGACGATTTTTTCCTATACCTTGTAATTTGTATGTTTTCTTTTGAGAGATGCCTATTGAGACTATTTACTCAAATTTTAACTGAATTTACTTTTGCTTTTGTGTTGTTTGAGAATTAAAAATACACTGTGAATATCAAAAAATAATTTAAAAAACCTTCCTCCCATCTGTGTAGATTGTGTCTTCATCTAAAGCCATACTACCCTGAATGTGTCCTATGTCATTTGTATGTTGTTTTCTTTGATTTTCTGAAGTTTCTTAGTATAATGTCCTGTTTCTTTAGTTTCAATTTTGCTTCTCGTGTTTTAAGAGATTTATTAAAATCCCTTTTGCTTATTACTATATCTTGAAGCATTTCCACACTTTCTTTTGACAATTTCATGGTTTGATATTTCACATGAACATCTTGAAGACAATTTGCAGTGACACACACCTTTAATACCAGCATTCAGGAGGCAAAACATGCTCTACATGGGAAGTTCCAGTAAATGCCTGCTGTGAGCCTCATCTGTGTCAGAAGATATGAAAGATCAAAATGTCAAGAGTACTTCTTCAGAAGCTTGTATATGATTTAAAAATAACTCTGTATTGTATTACAGATATCCTGTGTGTTTGATCTCTGCACATCTCCTTAAACTTAAAGATCGTGGAGGTGCTTTGGAAGAATTAATTATCGTGCTTTGAAAAACCATGACCAATGCTGTATACAATGATACACATACAAACTTGTCTCTGTTTCCCTTTTAAAGAGACAACTACTCAGTGTAAAGTGGCCCATTGCTTCTGCACTGTGGTAGACTCCTATTTTGAGCTATAGCAAAGTCATTATCTTACCATATGAAGCTGAAAACCAATCATCGCTCACTTTCACCACATGAATTAAGGCATGGTGGTATACCCAGTACCCTAAAATTTGAGATGCTGATACATGAGCTTCTAGATTTTGAGGCCATTTCAGGGGAGGGTAGAGAGATCCCAGACAGCCTTGCTACAAAATGAAACCTCATCTCATAAACAAATAATCTGGCCTATAACTCGAAAGTTCTAAACTAAATTATAGCTATAGTATTCTTTCAGGTAAGTTAGTATGTACTAAAATCTGTTATTTAAAATATCTTAACTCTGGTGCACATGGAATAATGGCTCTGACTGAACTTGTAAGAATATACATTAGAGGCTTGTTAGAATTCATTACTAGCTGGGCAATGGTGACACACGCCTTTAATCCCAGCACTCAGGAGGCAGAGCCAGGTGGATCTCTGTGAGTTTGAGGCCAGCCTGGTCTACAGAGTGAGTTCCAGAACAGCCAGGGGTACACAGAGAAACCCAGTCTCAAAAAACCAACTCTTCCCCCCAAAAATTCATTGACTAGCTTTTTAAATGGGGAAAGAGAGAGGAGAGAGAGAGAGAGAGAGAGAGGGAGAGAGAGAGAGAGAGAGAGAGAGAGAGAGAGAGAGAGAGAGAGAGAGAGAGAGAGAGAGAGAACCTACCAAATTGATTTATATATTGGGAAAAAGTGAAAAGTATGTTCCTTTTTTCAAACTCCCTAACAGAGTTTTGGAAATAACCAATTAGGAAAATTGCTGTGCCTACACGGCAATTGGGCCCAAAACCCGGCAAGGGAAGTAGAGATGAACACAGCACACACCAGTCAAGTTGCAAGCATCAGGACCCTTTTATTCTTTCTTCCCCATCTTATATACCCTTTCAGGAGGAACAAACAAAATTGTTTATCAAGCACCCAGGGTCAAGGAACAGTCAGCATGGCCCAGGAAGCCACAACTGCCAAACCACGAGACGTACCAAACAGCAAAACATCCACAGAACAGCCTGACCTCAGCGCACTCAGAACAGGGGAGATGGGGGCAATCTTAGAGGGGTCAAAGCCATTCTGATCCTTACATAGCATACAACATTCCAATAATTTTAAATGAAGTAAATTCCTTCCATCAGTACAGTAGTAACTGACATCTGTGATTTGAAAATTTTGAGTATGATTTTGGAAATTTCAATTTTCATTTGCTCTCTCAACACTGGTATCAGTATCTATTAAGTTGCTACTATGCTCTGACACAGTCTAATTTGCTCTTCTTTTCATAAATTTAAGAAAATTAATAGAGACAATATTTGCCAAGTATTGCTCTCACTGAAACATCAATTAAGCTTTAAAAGTAGGCTGGGTGGTGGTGCATGCCTTTATCCCATTACTCTCTGGAAGCAGAGCCAGGTGAATCTCTGTAAGTTCAAGGCCAACCTGGTCTATAGAGCAAGATCCAGGACAGGCACTGAAACTACACAGAGAAACCCTGTCTCGAAAAACAAACAAACAAACAAACAAACAAACAAAAAAAAGCTTTGAAAGTAAAAATGTACAATAATGAAAACTGTGACAGAAATAATTTTTTCAGTATTTTTTAATTTTATGTGTAAGGGTGTTTTTGATTGCTTCCATGTCTGTGCATTATGTGCCTGCTGCTCTCAGAGGTCAGAAGACGTATCAGATCCTCTGGGGTTGGAGTTATAGACAGTGTGAGTTGCTGGGAATTGAACCTAGGTCCTCTAGAAGAGCATCCAGTGCTCTTAACATCTGAGTTATCTCTTCAACCACTCACTAATTTCTTTCTTGTGCATATTGTATACAAATATGTACATGAAATAAGGTAATTTCACATACTTCTGTTATCTGCTATAATACAATCATTCTCAACTTGAGATTCCTTTCACCTGAGAAAGTTTATATAACCTTAAGTATATAGGTAACAAATCAAATGGTTACTGACTCACAGTGACATTTTAAAACAATTCTTAAATTTCCATATAATTCCACCATTTATTAAAAATGAAAACAAATTTTTACATTAACTATGATGGATGTACTTGTTTATTTTTATATGAATGATTAAATCTTTCGTGATTGACCACTTGATTTTGGAAAACAGTATATTCAACATCTTGCAGAGTTATAAAATCATTTTTTTATTTTATAATCAGCAATGCTGAGAATGCAACTTCAGATATATATGTAGAAGAAAATAAGAGAAGTATATTTAGTGCCATTTCAGAAACTGTTGGAAGCCATCTCTTCTCCTATGGTGATGCTCATACATGGCATGTTAGGTCAAAAATAAAGAAAGGAAGAAACTAGGAAAGAGAGAGAGAGAGAGAAGAAAGAAAGAGAGAGAGAGAAAGGAAAGAGAGAGAGAGAAAGAAGGAAGGAAGGAAGGAAGGAAGGAAGGAAAGAAGGAAGGAAGGAAGGAAGGAGAGAGAGAAAGAAATTGTTGGAAATTTTGTCCTAATCCCAAGCTAAGATGTATTTAGTGATTTTCACAAATGAAACTCAGACTAATAACTCAAAGAAAAACTTTCAAAAATCAAATATTTGAACACAATAAAATGCAAATATATATTAATTTGCCATCTGCATTCTGAAAAATGACTTTGAAAATATTAAACATCTTAACTTCCTGTACTTAAGTAATTTTGTTTATATAGAAGCAAAATATTGTATGTCCACACTAAAAACACTGCAGTTCAAAATAGACAATAACCACAGTACTTCGGGCATTGTTCACTGGCTTTTTATGTGTGAGAGAACACCCAATGTGAAGTGTTCATGCTGTGTGTTCAGAAACAAAGTTGTAGTGAAAATTTTCAGCACAGCATGGATGAGTACTGACAGAAACACCTAGGATTCATTACATGTTTGATGTTGGATTAGATTTTTGTGGCTACACACAAAACACTTTATTGTTACTATTTTTTTCATGATCCCTACATTTAGTTTCAAGACCCCATATAGAGTTATAGTTTACAGTGTAAGAAGCAGATCTAAAGACACTAGTCAATAGTGTCATGACATAATTATTGTTCCCTTACTATGGAGCTCTTTTTTTTACTTGAAAGAATATTCTGTAATGTACCTTATATTCAAGCAACAGATCAACAAATAACACAAACCTCAGAAAAACAAATTTCCAGCAAATCACTGAAGGTCTGGAATTTGAATTGATATACAGAGGATAATAACACTCCAACTCTTTCCAGTTTTTTGTTTGTTTGTTTGTTTTTGTCTGTTTTTTTGTCCACCATAAGTGTTTGATAATTCTTTGAAAAATTATTCTGGCCCTTATTGGCAAATACTATCATAAGATCATTATATGTAGTTTATTTTGTAGCACAGAGTTTCTTTTAAATAAAAGGAAGACCCTTCTAGCTGAATTTCTTCTGCTTTCCTTCCTTCCTGCCTGCCTTTTTCTTCTCTTCTTTGGATTGAGCCCATGACGCTGGCTGTGCTAGGCAAGCACTTTACCACTGAATTTGATCTCCAATCCCCTGGCATGTTTTTCAACACTGGAAGTCTAAGTTCAAGAATTTACAACATTTCTGCTACTTCCTGTGCTGATTCAAGGCAAGACCATGATTTGGTTCATAGCCCTGAAGAGTTAGAAAGACTTAATGGTCATTTGTTGCTACATTTGTCCTCAAGCAAAAACATATTCTAGAATAATAGAAGAGGGAATATACCTTATAACACACACACACACACACACACACACACACACACACACACACACACACACACACGAGGAAGGGGATACTTTATTGTTATTGTTATATACCTACAGCATTCTGAGAAAATTAATACTGATACTCTGTAAAAGGGACATTGTTATTTCAAACTTGTTTTCCGTGGACTCACAACATTTGCTTGTGATCACAACATCCATTGAAGTTTGAGGCTTTCATATTCTCTTAATTGTGTAGCCTTAGGTGGTAGACCATGTTATTTCAGTACATTTACATGATGACACTGTGTGTTGATTGACTCAAGATACTTAGGTTTAGCCATCATCTCTAACATTTATCATTTCTTTGTGATGATAAATTATAGGATTATACAATACATTATTGCTAACTATAATTTTCTTTTAATATAATACCAGAATTTAATCTTTCTGTCTAGCTGTGACTTTGTACCCTTTAATCAATCTCCACATTCCTCCTCCTCATTCCTTCTCTAACATCTACTAATGGCATTTTTGTTTGTTTGTTTGTTTTCATTTTTTAAATGTATTTATTTTTCTATTGTCAGCTTGATACAGTATAAATTCTTATCCTAATAGTGAAATGCTTCATTGAGGCTTGCCCAGTAATTGAGTAAAACCAAAACTTATTATAAGCCACAGTCATCCTAGGGTCCCTCTGCTATATAGCCTCCCTGGTTCTGTGGGTTGCAGTCTGATTGTTCTTTGCTTTACATCTAGTATCCACTTATGAGTGAGTACATACCATGTTTGTCCTTCTGGGTTTGGGTTACCTCACTCAGGATGATATTTTCTAGTTCCATTCATTTGCCCGCAAATTTCATGATGTCATTGTTTTTCTCTGCTGAGTAGTACTCCATTGTGTATATGTACCACATTTTCGTACTCCATTCTTCAGTTGAGGGTCATCTAGGTTGTTTCTAGGTTCTGGCTATTATGAATAGTGCTGCTATGAACATAGTTGAGCATGTATCTTTGTGGTATGATTGAGCATTCCTTGGGTATATGCCCAAGAGTGGTAGGGCTGCGTCTTGAGGTATATCGATTCCCAATTTTCTGAGAAACAGCCATACTGATTTCCACAGTGCTTGTACAAGTTTGCATTCCCACCAACAGTGGAGGAGTGTTCCCTTTGCTCTGCATCTTTTCCAACATTGACTGCCATTAGTGTTTTTGATGATAGCCATTCTGACAGGTGTAAGGTAGTATCTCAGAGTCATTTTGATTTGCAATTCTCTGATGATTAAGGATGTTGAGCATTTCTTTAAATGTCTTTCCGCCATTTGTAATTCTTCTTTTGAGAATTCTCTGTTTAGCTCTTTAGCCCATTTTTTAATTGCATTGTTCAGTATTTTGATGTCTAGTTTCTTGAATTCTTTATATACTTTGGATATCAGTCCTCTGTCAGATGTGGGGTTGGGGAAGGTCTTTTCCCATTCTGTAGGCTGTCTTTTTGTCTTATTGACTGTGTCTTTTGCCCTACAAAAGCTTCTCAGTTTCATGAAGTCCCATTTATTAATTGTTGTGCTCAGTGTCTGTGCTGCTGGTGTTGTATTTAGGAAGTGATCTCCTGTGCCAATGCGTTCAAGACTACTTCCTACTTTCTCTTCTATCAAGTTCAGTGTAACTGGATTTATGTTGCCAGTTGTGGTGGTGCATGCTGGTAGGATTTTTTGGAGGTGGAGACAGGAAGATCACGAGTTCGAGGCCAGCCTCGGCATTTTTATAGTGTGAGAATTTCATATATGTCTATTACATGGCTTGAGCAAATCCACCCCTTTCCCTCCAATTCCTTCCTTCTCACCCTCTCACCACTTTTCTTATTCCAAGTCAATGTGCTCTTTTTTCTAAATCTATGGAGTCCACTTAGTGCTCCTTGCATGTGCACAAGTGTAGGAACATGAATAGTCTCTCTGGGCAACATCTCTGAAGAAAACTGATCTCTCTCTCTGAGTACCTATGAATTGCCAATATATCCTCAACAAAAGGTGGGACTTCATGACCACCTCCCCTGCCAATGCTGGTATTTTGGTTGACTTGTGAATGCAGTTTGTTGTTTTGACACACCAATACTTATTTGAGGATGAAAATGGAGAGTGATGCAGAGACGATATTTTCATTTTTCTGTTTCACTTCTCATATGATTAGCAAAGCCTTTCATGCTCATCTCATCCCTCTAAGTGGATTTTTTTGTGTGCTTGGGATTGAACAAAGAATATGAAGGGTCATTACTCTGTCACTGAACTACTCTGAACTCTCAATCTTAATTTAATATTTTGATATCCAAACATTTATTTATAAGTTTTCCTTTCTTATGTTGTTTCTTTGAAAAAAAAAAAACTTCAAGGGAACATAAAGGATCATATAACTCCCTTATCAAAGACAAGAGAATGCACTGGCTAGAATTTTCAACCCTACTTTATTTATTATTAAGAAAGCCTTAAAAAACAGTAGTGTGATCATTTCAATATGAGCAAAATGTAGCTTGAAGCTTTAATATTTTTTAGGAGTTCAGGCAAAGAAAAAAAGCAGAAGTAATTTTATTCATAAACACTGTCTAGTATATCTTAGAAATATCTTTCCTTTTTACTTGTCCATTGTCTTTTAAACTTTAATATATATACATATGTATATATAAAATTTTACTCTTTACACATATATTTCAAAGTATTAACTGGTTTCTTTTTATTACAATAAAATATAAACTAATTATATTCATATACATCAACAATAATATCTCATTCCATGTAATCAGAGAATATTCATACTATCAATACAATATAAATTGAATAAAAACATAGCTAGTTCATATATATCCTATATATGATTTTTCTATATTAGAGGTAGATTATTTAAAATCTAAAGCTATATTATATTCCAGTATAATCATTAACTTCTATTGCTATAAATTTTTGTTGTATTCATCATCCAGTTTTTTTAAATTATACTCTGGCTCTCTAATTCAGCTTTGTGTCATTAATCAAGGTCTCTTTTTTGTATAGCTGCAGTGGCTTTACTCAGAAAAGTCAATTATTGAGAAACAGCCATCCTAAAAATAAGGGTTACTGCTCACTATATAAGCAAGTGGTCCAAATTTGAGCAGCTGTCTTATTTTCCACATAAATTTTCATTTAATCATCAGAATATGTAAGCACATAGTACTATTTCATACATGTTCATATATCTATAGATCCTATATTTCTCTAGTATTAGGGTGATGGTTTGTTCATGTTTGTGACAATATGACTTTAAAAAGGGCAGAGAAATCATTAAGTTTGTTGGGAAAATTAATATGAAGAAAAAAGGTGAAGAATCAGGAGGAAGGAAATTCAGTCTCAAATTTACTAGCAAATTCATTAATTTTGAAACAAATCAGTTTTATAAACTCTAGTTTTCATTCCTTCAAATGTCAAAATAATGGTATTGCTAGACAACATCAATATCTTTTTATTTGTCTCTGTGTGTGACATGTGCATGTGCGTATGATGTATGTGTCTTCATAAAGGAGTGTGCCACAGCACTCATGGAGATCAGAAAACAATCTCGTGTGACGACAGTCTTTGCCTCTTACCTTGTTTAAAGCACTCTCTTTGTTATTTGCTGCTGCATACACCAGACTAGCTGGCCCTAAAGCTTCCAGAGTTTCTCTTATCTCTGTCTCTCATCTTACTGTAGGAGCTCTGGGATTACAGATGTACATTTACCATGTCTGCTTTTACATGGGTTCTGGGAATTTGAAATCAGGTCCTCACAACTGTGCAATGATTGTTTCAGCCACTAAGCCTTCTACCTAACCTCTTTTTTTAAAGGCTTAGTTACTAGAGTCACTTTGTTTTACTTTAACTTTCTTTTAATTTCATATATGTGTATTATGTTTACACCATTTTCCCCTCCTTTTCCTATCTCCAAACTCTCTCATGTGCCACCTTAAAAATCCCTTCCTGTTTCTTTTTATTGATACATAATTATATAAATACAACCAGCTGAGTCCACTTAGTGTTGTTCATACACATATGTTTTTAGAGCTTATCATTTGGGGTTGGATCACCAATTAAGGGGCTCATCCCTGGGGAAGAGAGACTGTTTATTAATTATTCTAATTATTTGTCTGTACTAGTTTCTATTATTAGTCAGTCCTTATAAGGTGATCAAACAACACAATTTGTCTATTTCTTCCAGGTTGTACAATTTATTGATGTATAGTTGTTCATAATAATCTGTAATGATAATTATTATTTATGTGGTGTTACTTGTAAATACCTCTCTTTTCATTTCTTATTTAACTTGTTTGAATCTTCCATATTCCTACTTAATTAATTAACTAATTAATCTATCTATTGTTTTTTTCAAGACAGGATTTCTCTTTGTATCCCTGGATATCCTGGAATTTTCTGTGTAGATCAGGGTGCTCTCAAAAAGAGATCTTGTTGCCTCTGCCCCGCAAGTGCTGGGATTAGAGGAATACACCACCATGCCTGACCTTATTTTATATTTTTATCTTATCTTTGTCTTGTTCTACCTACTTTAAAATTGTTTATTATTTGTTAGTTACTTAATATAAAGTAATGGGTGTTATTTACTCAATATATCCTTTTTGGTGTAAATGGTTTATTAATCAGGTCGATTTATTATGTGTTCATTCTTTCTACAAAATCATAATTCTATCTGAATTTTTTCTTGATCAATTGGTTTTTCAAAAGTAAGCTCTGTTTCCATGTATTTTCCAAAGCATTTTTTGGTATTAATTTCTAATTTTACAACATTGTGTGTGGAAAAGATATTTAATATATCAGTATTTGTAGCACTAATTTTCAGAAATTTTGTAGCTTATAATGTGATCCATTCTGTGGAATGCTCCATACACTTTTGAGAACATCTATTCTTTACTAGTTGGAATAAAAGCTCTGTGGATGCATATTAAGTTCTGATTTAGGGTACAATCTAATTCTTTTGTTTCTTTACTGATTTTCCATGAGGATGGTGTATTATTTGCTTAGTAAAGTGCCGAAATCATCTACTGTCATTTTATTAAGGCTTATCCCTCTGTTTAAATTATTTGGATGCTCCAATATTATGTGTATATTACTTTCCCTATAATCATTATATATCAAATTTTCATGTGTCTTTTTTCTGCTTTTAATTTAAATTCCATTTAATTTGATATAAATGTAGACATTTCTGATTTCTTTTGGACTTTTTTGCATAGAATTTATTTGATTGTTTCACATTGCATATGTATGCACAACACACATATGTAGTCCATATATATGAAGAAAACTTCTTATACAGAACAACCAGCTGGGTTTTGTAAATATATATTCAGTCATTCTGTCTTTTAATTGTAGCATTAAGTCCATCTACATTTGGGGTACTTACTGGTAGGTAAGTTCTTTGTTTTGGTTGACTGGTTTTTTTTCAAGACCAGGTTTCTCTGTGTAGCCCTGACTGTCCTGGATCTCGCTCTGTAGACCAGGTTGGCCTCAAATTCACAGAGATTCACCTGTCTCTACCTCCCAAGTCCTGGAAAGAGGTGTCCCACCACCACCCAGTGGATAGATAAGTTCTTACTATTGCCATTTACAATTTGTTTTCTACTTTTATTATAGTTTCCTTTGCTTTTAATCTTTTACAATTGTTCCTCTGTAGTTAAAGTTATTTACTCTGGAGATGTGTTTTGTTGCTTCTTCATTTTGCCTATGGTAGATTTTCTTTTCTCGTTACCATAAGAACTAAAATCTGCTTGTGATACTTTTGTGCTGCTGCCACCAGACACCTGACAAAACAACTTAGAGAAGGAAAGATTGCTACAGTTGTTTAGATCCATGACATAAGCAAAGCATCAAGAAAGCAGGGATATGAGGAGAAGGGAGAAGGCTGTTTACCTCATTGCAGAAGGAAAATATAGTGCAAGGATTAGATAGGTAAAACCTTCAAAGTGGGCTCCCAGTAACTTACTTCTTCTAAGGAAGTCCCTCTTATAATTTCCAGAACTTACAAAAATAATACTATCAAGTGGGCACCAAGTTTTCAACACACAAGACAGTGGACAACATATCATATTCAACCCATAAAATTATCACTTGATTATGATAAATCATTTTGAAATGGTGCCAGCACAGCATGGGCTAAACAATAAAAGAAACAAAAGCCTAGAAAAGATGCAAATGAAAACTCAATATACATACTCTTTTCCTCTTCATATTTGGAACTTTTAGTATCACATTTTGTATCTTTCTATAATACCAATACCGCTAATATTGATACAGTTCTTACTACTTTAGTTTTCACTCTTCATATAGCAGATATGAATTGTTTATGTATTACACTTATAATGTTATAACATTCTATTATTTGTACAGTTACTTTTACCAACCAGTTATATACTTTCTATATTCTTTGATGTAAAGCTCTTTCTTTCATTCTGAAAACTCCCCTAGAGCATTTCTTACACAGCAGGTCTGGAGAAGATATATTCTGTTAGCTTTTCTCTACTAGAAATATATTATATCTCCATTTCTAGTGTATTTCTTTGTAAGATATTATAATCTTCCTTGGGTTTCTATTTTAATAGTTGAGAAAAGTATAAGTTTCCTGTCACTGTCATGGCTTGCAAATTTCTGATAAGAAGTCTTTCCCTAGGTGAATTTCATTGTGAAGTGAACTTGGGCCATGCTTATATTTTGTTGCTTTCCCTTGTAGCCTTGATAATCTTAACTTGCTTTCACCTTTGACATCTTGGTTATTGTATATCTGGGAGCATTTTTGCTATTTAATGTTTTACTGGTAACTATTGACCTTCATGTGCCTAGAAAAATTTGTATCTATTTCAAGTGTTGAGAATTTCCTGACATTATCTCTTCAACAAACCTGCTAGACCATCAATAACCCCAGTATTTGTTGATATAAGGCTCTTCCAAAGTTTTTATAAGTTTTCTTCTCTCCCTCTCACCCACTCTTTTTTACCCTCAAAACTGTACATTTCAAATAGCCTATTTTTGAGTTCTCTAATACTTTCTTCTGTTTGATCCATCTTGCAATGTACATCTTTATCACATTTTTAAGGTTTCTTATATTTTTATATTTTTTCTGTTTTGTTTATTTATTTTTGATATTATAATATAATTAGATCATTTTCCCCCTTCCCTTTCCTCCTTCAAATCCCAATATTCCCCTCCTTGCTCTCTTTCAAATTCATGCCCTTGTTTTTCATCAGTTCTTGTTAGGTGAATATATGTATATCAATATACATATATATTCCAAATATAACATGCTCATTCTGTATAATGTTGTGTAATGTTACTTTTATGTATGTTTCCATGGTTGATCATTTGATAATGGACAATCACTTGATGTACTGTTCCCTGGGGAAGACTGTTTTCTGTATTAAAAGTTGCTTCTTGATTTGTATACTTATTTTTACGTTTCAGGTAAACATTGACATGTTTTTCAATGACAAATTGAAACTTGTAGAATTTTGACAAAACAGCTGCTTAAAATTCTTGTTATGAGAGTTTGCCCTTATTAGTTACTACTAAGGGTCATTTTCTCCTATTTTATTTCCATGGCAAGCAGATAGTCCTAATTTTCTGAGTGCTCTTGATGGTTTTTCATGTATAACCTTGTAAGCACACTGAAGCACTATGTATCTATTCCATTGTTTATAATTTGTCCTTATTTGTGCCCATGTTTACAGAAATTATGAGCAGGCTGTTAATTTTTTCAGAGTATGTAGCTAGCTACTGATCTATGAAGACTTGATGGCATCCTGTATCCAGATTTCCTCCAAGCCTTCTGTAGAATATTGCCACTGTTTCACCACTAAGGGGTGGTTCAAGCTCAAGAGTACTCACAATCTGCTCTTGATTTGTTGCTCAGGATGAACTAGGGGAGTACAAAAACTGTGTAGTCCATGCCTATAAGCCTCTACCCAGGGTAGAAGAATGCTGCTAATTGAAAAACAATACTTTATCACTTTCATGAAGTTTTTCAGGTTAGAACTCTTGCTTATTTTCCTTTTGAGTTAGGCAATGTATCTGTGAACATTTTTATCTCATTTCTTTCCAACATCTTATTGGAGGTTTGTTTTCTTAGTAAAGGAGACTAATTTGGAGCTTTCTTTCTGACTACAAGATATTTTGTAGTAAAGTAATGCACAGAAGATAATAGAGAAGCTCTGTATTGTAGAGCTATAATTACTGGAAATTAAATTTCCTGAGACTTCTTTATTGTCACAGTAATATAATATGCACTATATTATACACTAAATACCTTGAACTGCACTCAATATCATAACATTTGAATCTTTTATATTATGTAGAAATGTCACATAATTTTAGAGAACTAAGTTAATTGAGATTAATTATTATTAAAAACATAATATTTTCACAAGGATGGTTCATAATTTTTAGCCATTGTGGTAAATACTGAGGACAATTAGATAATTTACCATTTATATAACTTTATGATCACTCACATCCAAATGACAAATGTACAAACTGAAGATCAGAGATGCTATGGAGCTTATCCAAAGTCATACAATGGCGATCTGGGGGCTATGATTCACACAAAAGGGATGATTTCAGAGACTGTGCCCATAATCTCATTCCTGTGTCTCCAGTGCAAAATGACCACATGTGTTCATCTCACAAGCTGTCATAGTACCTGTCATAGAATTATAATAAAAATGGAATGAAGCATTTAATGAATAGTTTAATGCTTCTTTCAGATGATATTTATTATGGTTATTTTGTGCCAACCACTGCGCTGTACATATCAAATGCAACCATATACAATACAGAAGGGAAAATTACAGCCATGGAGATAATATTATTGCTGATAGATGAGACAATAATTATAAACCTCTCAGTTCATGTGGTGCATTCACTGGCACATTAGTGAATTTTTTTTCCTGAGTCAATGACTGGTGTGAATATTGCAAATTCAAGCCACAAGAATAACCACATTCATTATGAATCATTCTCACTGTGACAAGAATCATGTCATATTCTTTTGGGCTCCCTTACACACTGCCTTGTAATTTAGTTTCTGGTGACTTCTTAAAAGTCATAGAATAATGTTGGCCTTAAATAATTTGATAACATTTTATTTTGAAGAGAATAAGATTTTCTCTTGATATGTGTATATGTATATATATACACATATAGTCTCATACTTAATAGAGGACCAAGGGATTTCTGCATCATTTTACTGCCCACATTGATAAGTAATACAAAATATTATGGCAGTGTAAGATATAAAAAATGTTGGATCAAGAGATGTGTATAAATACTTTTTATTATGAATAGGAATTAATCTTAATAGAACAAACTGGTTTCACTGTGATGTTTTTAGGCAGAAACATACTGTGCTTCAACTGCATCCCTTATCCCTATTTTACCTTCTCTTTACCTCCTTTTCTTTCCCCAAGTTCCTCCCTTCCTTGATAGTCCATGTTACACTTTCAGGTCATACTTTCTTTCTATATATTTTTACTAACTAAAAATACTTTAAAGTAAAAAACAATGCCTTATTTTTTTTTGTTTAAACCTTTATAGAGACATTGCTGTATCGAACCTCAGTCCCATATTTTTCTGAAACATTTGACTTACTGAATGTTTTTATTCTTCATTGATGATAAAAAATCATCACTTCTTCTAAAAGGAAATCATATCCTATTGTTTATTTACTTTGTGTGTGTGTGTGTGTGTGTGTGTGTGTGTGTGGTGTTAGATGATTTGGAAGATTAATATTGTACTGCTACACACGTTCATCATTAAACCTGAGTCCCAAATTGTCCTTCACAAATGACTTACCAGTCAATGCCTACAGGGTCCATAATGTCAGAACTAAGTTGTCACAGAAGGTTTGTAGAAAAATGTCTGGAGAAAGGCAGATACCAGCAGGTAGGCAGTGAAGTGGACTGAACACAGTTTCATTGCTTAGGGCTATAAAAATTTAAGGCTGAATAAACATGAAGATGGGCATTCTCTTCTTCAGAGAGATTATCATAACAATTGGCCACTGAGAAAGCAAACACTCCTGGTTTCTTGCAAATGGAAAAATTGAGCGAAGGCAAGCCTATGATTCCGAAAGTCCAAAGCTAGTAAGTTGTTCTTATCTGTGAATGATTGAACCCATTAACTCATTCAGTGCACTGATCTAGTTGTACTTGATTGAATAATCACAATCTTTGTTCTAACCAGAATAATATCCCCAAAAGATAATGTGTGTATGCTGACGTGAGGAAGTCTCAGAGCAAAAACTGCAGTGTGCACAGGGTAAAGCTATCAGGCACCCAAATCTGGAACAAGGGTGTTTGGTGCACAATGGAAATGATCCTAAGTAGACCCAGTATGATTTTAATTTTGTTATTCATTCCCACAAAAATGAAATGTTACAGTTTTAATTATTATAATGTGAAACCTCAGTAAAAACCCCCACTCTATCCCCTACAGAAAGAGAGACGCTTAAATTAGGATTCCTAAGTGTACCTAAAAACTTAGACCCCCTTTTAAGTTCCCAGGTGGTGATATCAGCTACAGGGACTTAAAAAAACAGAGTCAGGATAGTAGATCATCTGGCAGGAGCTAATTGGTCACAAAACATCCCAAACTTCCCGAACCCCACAGACAGCTCGTAAAACTCCTAAACACTGTTGCTGAACAAAAGATAAAGATAACATGAAAGACTGAAAAAAAGGGAAACTGATACAAACCAAAGAAAGGGAGGCAGGTTTTGGGAAATGAATCTGTGGTCTGTGCCTTTAAGAACTAGCCTCACAAAGAAAGGGGAGCACTCTTTCCAGCCTCACTGCTGCAGGAGAGAGTTTGGGAACCTCCCTGCTGAGGCTTGTAAACTTAAAATAAACCTTGCTTTTGCATTCTGTACCTATAGTCTCAGCTGGCCTCTTTGGGGACGCGATCTGGTCACAACAATAAAGCCATAGTGTTATCTCTATATCTATTGAGAAGATGTAGAGATAACACTAAAACAAATGAAATAAAAATGTGTTCCCTCATGGAATCTTATCTCAATGGTTCATCAAATCCTTGAAACATTGTGGCTGGGAAGACAAAATGGATGACAAAGCATTGACAAGGGTGTGAGATAGATAAAAGATGGTGGGTATGGGAGTAATCAGAATGCATTATAAACATGTATGAAATTATAAAAGAATAAATTTAATTAATAATAAACCTCCTAAATATTTGCCTAAAAGACAGTGGAACTTAACAAAAATATTTCCCATTTCCTGAAAATTTTTCCAGTATCAAAGCACTGAATCTAAAGAGAAACTGGTATGAAAACAGATTCTAGAGTTTAAAAATTGTAACAGCACATCTCCTGTGTCTAGCTGGCTGGTGATGCAGGTATGTGTTTGAGTACTTACCTAGGATGTCTAAGGTCCCAGAATCAGTGCCCAGTAGTGAAAAAAACAAAAAACAAAAAACAAAGCCCCTGTGAAGTCATGTAGTCCTGGAATTTTTTTATGGGGGGGGGAGGTTGTTTTATTACTGATTCAATTTCATTACTTGCTATTTGTCTGATGAAGTTTTTCTACCCTTTGCTTTAAATTTGGCAAGCCTTATATATTCAAAAATTTGACTTTCTCATCTTGATTGTCCAATTTGTCATCATATAGTTTTTCAACATTTCTTTCAATGGTGCATTGAAATTTTTGTAATGTCAAACTTTTTGTCTTTAATTTTCTTTATTTGAGCTCTTTTTCTCTCTGTTTCTGTCTCTCTGCCTCTGTCTGTCTGTCTGTCTGTCTCTCTCTCTCTTCTTTCCATCTTGCATTAATCTAGCTAAAGGTTTGTCAGTTTTACCTTTTCAAATAAATGGTTATTTCTTTGATCCTCTATATTGATATTTAAGACTATTTCATTTATTTCTGCTCTGCTCTTTGCTATTTCTTTTCTTCTACTAATTTTAAGTTGAATTTCTAAGACTTTGAGACACACCATTTGGTTGTGAACTATAATTCTTTCTGTTTTTGTGATTTATGCATTCATTACTAAGTAATTTCTCTATTAGTGTTCCTTCTGCTGTAACTCAAAGGAGTGTGTGTGTGTGTGTGTGTGTGTGTGTGTGTAGACCTCATATCAAGTATCTTTCCATGATCTCCCTTACATTTATTTTTTCAGACATGGTCTCTCACTGAATCTAAATATCATAGACTTGCTGGCCATTGGTTATAAAGGATATACCTTTCTTTTTCTCCCTGTACCTAACTGAGGGTGGAGTTAAAGACACATGCTTTCTATGTAAATTCTGGGCATCTGAACTTAGCTCCTTGTACTTGCACTGCAGGATTTTTTTGAACAGAGCTATCTCCTCAGCCCACCAAAATGTTTTCATGTGTTATATGTAGATGTAACCAACCGTCTTATTAAATAAGAAACACAGAACCAATGTAAAAGAGAAAGCCGAGAGGTCAGAGCTCAGAGCTAAAATCTCACCCTTCCTCCTGCGGTGCTCCTAGCTTCCCAAAAGAGAGCTATTTCCTGTGTGTCTGTCTTTTCATAGTATTTTGTTCTGCCTTATCATTGGTTATAAACCCAAACACGTGACTGCCTCTTCACTGTCTGTATGTACAGCCCCCCAGGTCTTAAAGGCATATGTCTCCAATGCTGGCTGTATCCCTGAACACACAGAGATCTATGGGATTAAAGGCATGCGCCACCACCACCATACTCTGTCTATGGCTCTAATAGCTCTGACCCCCGGGCAACTTTATTTATTAACATACAATCAAAATCACATTTCAGTACAATTAGAATACCACCACATTTATATTTCTACTTTTATTTGCTTCAGTGACTTGACTTTTCAACTTCTTCAGTGATCCACTGTTCTTTCAAAGGTAGAAATGTAAATTAGTACAGCTTCTATGGAAAAAAAGTATGGAGGTTTCTTAAAACAGTAGGAATAGTCCTACCATATAAGATCCAGCAATTCTATTACTAGATATATATCCAAGAGAGGTACAGCCAGTGTACAAAAAAGATACCTGCAAAGGCTCTCACTAATCACTACAGAAAAGATATTGCATCACCATAGGTGCCTGTCAATGAACAAAGACAAGGTGGTATATACACAGTGGAGTATTATTCACCAGTAAAGAATAAACACTTGTCATTTGTAGCAAATTGGATGGAACTAGAGAACATCATGACAAGAGAAATAAACAAGAAGACAGAAGGCAAGTATCACACACTTTCTTTCATCTGTGGAAACTAAAAAAATAAAAAGATGGCCTTAAAGTAGAAAACTTATGAGAGACTTGGAAGAACTTGGGCATTACAGGGCAGAATATAAACTGGGTATATAGGGATGATGAATGTGTAATCTATACATGGAAATATCTGCATAAATATTATTAATTTGTAAAGATAAAGTATGCCTGCAATAATTAAACTTATCAGTGTATGAATCAACTGGAAACCCTTCTTGCCTTATGACGAAGTCATTAATACAGAAAGTCTGTGAGAAAAGTAGAAACCATGTTTCAGTGATGTTAGGACCACTTAGTTCCAGTTCTTCTGATCTTTTGGACTGTTCAATACAAGTGCTAGTAAAGGGACATCTTCTCAAGAGATGGGAGAGGCTTTGAGACAGATATTGAGAAACTGCTCTCTTTCAAGCCTTTGTTCTTCTCGCATCCCTATGGGAGTATCTTTTACACCACATTCTCCTTAAAATGCATTAACCTTTTATATTTGACTCTATACATCTTATCCTTTGAATGACCCTAAATGAAAATAATAAACTATTACTACGAGTTTAGGCCATTGTGATTAGGTTTTTTTTCTTTTCTTTCTTTCTTCTATAGCACTGACTTGTCTAATTCATTGAGTTACTTTTCATGTACAAGAAAATTAATAGAGCTAACATTTAGAATAAAGGAAGTTGTGTTTGAAACCCATTTGAGGCTATGAATTTCCTGAGTTGATTGATTACAATAATAATCACCACTTTTTGTGTCTTGAAATTCAGGAAATTCCTGGCCCCATAGGTTATATATACATGTAACAATCACAATTAAAAAATATCATTAATTTGGAAAGAGGGATACATGAGGACTTGGAAGGGAAGAGGAACATACAGCAATAATGTAGAAGCAGTGCTCAAGTACATAGTTCTCAAAACTTGAACTATTAAAAATTTCAGGACATTTAATTATCACAGGCATTAATTATGCTAATACATATTAGGACATACTAAACTGTCTCCAAGTCGCTGCTTTAGTTATCAATTAGACTGTACCTTCTGGGATAGCTGCCATAGTGTAATTTCTTGGACAACTTCTTATACATTTATGAGGATGTAATCACTGGGATCACTCCAGTCATTATTAAAATCTCCAGACAAAATAAACAGTAATTGACAGACTCATTTGCAGCTGGAAACAGAAGTCAGCCCAAAAAGTGCTAGAGCTCACTGATTTTTCTGATATTTGACTTTGTGAGCAGAAAGTGTGGCAAAAACACTTGTTTTATGTAAAGGGAAAGGATCTCTCTCTACCTCTTATTCCTATATAATTTTTCTCTGAAACTCAAAAACACATATCTCAGGAGTAGAAATTTGCTTTCTCTGAGAATTGTCAGAGTCTTTACTGTAGGAATAGAATAGAACTGGATATATGCTTTGGCAGGGAGGAACTTGTTACCACACACTTTACTATTCATTCGTTTTGAGTAGTTACATACAGAATCTGCTCTAAATTTCTTTCTGATCCTGTGTGAGCAGTGTTAGTTTTACACATTATTCTCTCACTGTTTATTTTGTCATCCTTTTCTGAATATATGCTTTTGATATCCCAGAATGAAGGAGAGACAGTATTAGTTTAACTTTCACGATATCCCCTAGGAAAGAAATTAGTAATTAGAGAATGTTAAAAGATTTGTGAGATATAATCTATTCAATAGATATGTGATATAATTCTTGCCAAAAGAAACCATGTCTTACTGTCATAGTCAAGATTTCTACTGTTGTGAAGATACACAATGATGACAGCAACTCTTATACAAGAAAGCATTTAATTGGGGCTTGCTTCCAGGGGTTTAGTTCACTGTCATCATAGTAGGAATCATGGTGGCATAGAGACATGGTGCTGGAGAAAGAGCTGAGAGTTCTACATCTTGTTCCACAGGCAGCAGGAGAGAGAGAGAGAGAGAGAGAGAGAGAGAGAGAGAGAGAGAGAGAGAGAGAGAGAGAGAGAGAGAGAGAGAGAGAGAGAGCCTAACTTAAGCATTTGAAACCACAAAGCCCACCCTCATACCTCCAGTGACACATTCCTTCCAACAAGGTCACACATACTCCCACAAGGCCATACCTCCTAATAGTGCCACTCCCTGGTGACCAAGAATTCAAATCAATAAATTCTTGATCACCAAGAAGTGGCACTATTGGGGGACATTCTTATTCAAACCAATTGCATTTACAATGCCTTCTAGGATCATTTCTCTTCTGTCCTTGCTGTCCCATCCATAGAGTTTAAGTCTTCACTTGTGGTGTTTAATGTTTCTATCTATATGTTGTGTTTATAACATCTTTTTGTATGGCAGCTGTCTACACTGCGTTGTGTGCCTTCCTTTAAATGCCTACCTTCTCAGCTAAATTGTGAGACTTCAAAGACCCGGCCCTCATTTCTTCTGTGCCTCAGTACCTGAAGAGTCTAGGATCCTACAGCAGTACTTGCTAACTAATAAGCTCTCAGGCATTGGATATATTAAAGAGTTTCTCAATGAAATATTAGTGAACCTCATGTGTGTTGAGTGAAACTATGGTATAAAAATTATTAAAGTAATATAGTATTCCATTCATGAAACTTTAATTGTCACATTCATTTGCACTACATTGCTTAACAAATATGAACTTATACTTGCTTGACATTTAAAAAGTCTTCTTTAAAAAATACCTTCATTAATGCTTTCAGATTTTAATACAATGTATTTTGATCATATTCAACCATTTCCCAACTCTTTCCAAATCCTCCCTCTCCACTCTCTCCTTCCTGTGCACCCAACTTTGAGTTTTCTTCTTTTGTCCTCCCATCTGGTCCAGTTTGGTTTGCCAGCTACTCTTTGGAGTTGGATCACTCCTTAAATATGGTAAACTAACCAGGGCTTACAGTTTTAAAGAAAACTTACTCTCCCTCTCCTAGCCACTATCAAATGACAATAGCACCTCAGATAGTGATGGGATTTTTTGCCCATTTTCTACCCTCCATCTGTGGATTTTTCTGTCTTGAGCTAGCACTGGTTTTGTGCATGCTGTCACAATTGCCATGAATTCATATATGCAACTGCCCCACTGTATCTGGAAAACACATTTTCCTTGAAATTATCCAGTACCTCTGGCTCTTAATTCTTTCTTCTCTCTCTTCCATAAATTTTTCTGAGTCTTGGGGGAAGGGGTGTAATATGTACACCACATGTAGAGTTGAACACTCCATTGTCTCATATTACCTGCATGTTGACAAGTTGAGGGTCTCTGTGTTAATATCCTACTGGATTAGTTTCTCTGATAAGATTTGAGAGAGTGACTGAACTATGGGTATAACAACGAGAACTTAAGAGTCATTTTTAATACTACATTCATTTAACAGAGTAATAGCAGTAGGTCCACTACAAAGTGCTATGCCTGATTTAGCCACTTTTTTTTTTTTACCTCACTATCAGTGCCAGATGTGTTTTCCATATCATGGAGTGGGTTTTAGATCCAATCAGAAAGCCATTGGTTTTTCCCTTAATATGAGTGACACTGTTGTACCAGTAGGTATATCTTATCAGGTCAGTGTTATTATAGCTTGCAGGGTTCGCAGCTAGGTGATATTGAGACAGGTGTGCACCAGCATAATGTGTTCGAAAATATTCTCATATAACCCTGGAAGTTGTTTAAGGCAAAGGTCATTTGAAAAGAGAAGCCCTGAGAGATGAGTGCCTACAATATCATCTACTGGAAGTGCTCTAGTTGTCCTAGTGAGAGTCTTATTATAGATGTTAGACCAGAGAGGTTTCTGGGTGCTAAGCCAGTACTTAATATTTTACAAAAATTTCTTTTTCAACAAACTTTCTAACCCTTTAACAATACAATTGTCATGGTAAGTATTTATTAGCTTATATATTTTAGAGTAAATTAATGTTTCCTCCTCTGAGGAAGCTATATTTAATCAAGGCATATGCAATAGATATTTGCAATAGATCTAGAATTCTTGAAGTGTATAATAGAACATTTTGTGAGGCACTTGAGGATACAAACAAGCAAAATTTTTGGCTGCAATTTTATGTAAAACTAGACCAACCAGAACATGGCAAAAAAGAGCACATTTATCTGTGAAAATATCTGTGGCAAATTATAAAAATAGTGGTTGCAAAAGAGTTGCCAGTACAGCCAACAACTATAACAAATATGTCAAGTACATATAAGGTTCCTGATGCATTAGACAAGTATCTTCACTTCATAAAGTAAAATCTTATGTCAAATTTTAAAAATTTGATCAAAATATGATAAATATGGTTAGGGATACTTTTCATTGAAATTTTCCGTAAATCTTAGAATTTGTTATAAGTTGTTAATAATTTATGATGCCAGAGGATAACCATTCTTTTAAATGATAGCTATGGATTTGCAATTTAGGTTTACTTCAAATCATTTTAATGAGTTAACTTTTTAAATATTCTAATTTTTGAAATGTTATGATTTAGATTCAGACTACATTGAGATAGAACTCTAGAACTTGTTAGATGCATGGCTTGAGTTAAGTCATGTGAGAAATGTTAACATAATATATATTAGGATATTATTATTTAATATTGTTTGAAGATTAAATTCAGCCACATTGGAAGTATTTTGTAAACTTCAATGTGTCATGCAAATGCTATATAGTAACAATGTTGTCTTGAAAAATTCTCACTGTGATTTCTAATATGTATACAGGACATATCAATTAATACTGATTTACTTCTTTTCAACTTAGTTGCAGCTTCACTTTGAAACCTGCAGAAGTTTGTCTTGGTCATTAAATGACCAAATAAAGGTGTCATCATCCTAGTTGGTGCTTTCATTTTGATATGTAATTAGGGTCAATTATTTTATCATCTATTTGGTTATTTGACAACTGAGGCTTTCTGTAACTAAAATAATTTTATACATCATTTCTGTCTTTTTCAATTCTTACATACAGCATAAATGTCAGCATCATTTAACATATTTTTTTGTTTTTTTTTTTGTTTTTTGAGACAGGGTTTCTCTGTGTAGCTTTGCGCTTTTCCTGGGACTCACTTGGTAGCCCAGGCTGGCGTCGAACTCACAGAGATCCGCCTGGCTCTGCCTCCCGAGTGCTGGGATTAAAGGCGTGCGCCACCACCGCCCGGCATTTAACATATTTTTAATCCTGATGAACATTAAAGTGATAATGACTAAACTAACAACAAAATATAAGCTAAACAATTATAATATAGTCTAAATACTGTGTCTATAGGAATGAAAATGAGATTTTATACTGGCATTCTGGAGGCAAAAAAAAAATCTTCAAATGAATGACAATTTGTCCAAGCCAGGGAAAAAATGTATTGTTAAATAGTCATCAATCAAAATCTAAGCAAATTCAGAAACCTTCAAGTCAGTTATGAATATAAACTAGGTCAATAATTTGAAGGAAATAAAATAGCCAATATTAAAATGAAATCTGTGAAATGGGCATTAAATGCAACTAAACAGTCTTGTGTGACATTGGTGGTAATTACTGTGTGCATAAAAACATCGATGTGACAGACAGAAAATATGTTTTGTCTTCCACACCTTTATGCACTCTGTAGGTTTTGCTGTTTTCATTTATCTTAAGATTTTTAAAGATTTGTTTTTTTATCTTATATTTATCACTATGATTGCTCAAGGATCAGGGTTTTTTTCTGTTCTATTACTGTTATTCATTGCTGGTTTCATTCTTGTCATTGCTGGAAAAAATGCACAGAATGATTTTTATCATCTTGAATTTGTTAAGACTTGTTTTATGACCATTTAAATCATAATTCTTAAGAGTGACAGAACTGAAAATAACAAAATAAGAAAAAGGAATTTATTAGGGGAGTTACTTTACTACAGTATGGAGAGAGAAAAATAGGCAATATACTATCTTCAAGATGGAGAATTGGAGGAATAGAATGGTTCCATCCAACAGAGAAGAGTGTAGAGTCAACAGGGACCATGGTATATTAGTTTGAAGATAAAGTCCTTAGGGCTTGGAAATGAAGTGATTGTTTCAATCCTAGACCCCAAAGTCCAGAAAACCTGGATTTCTAACACAAAGAATAGTAGAAACTTGAGTCTGAGGAAAGAGGATAAAATTTTGACCTTCCTCTGTCTTTGTTATATATAGGTCCATAGCTTTATGCTTGCCTGCATTGGGGGCAGATTTTCCTCCTGATTGAGGCCACAGATTCACATGTAATTTCTTCTGGAGAATTTTTTACAAATATCTGAAGGATAACACATCATTCTAACTCAAAGCACAAACATGGAGGATTCACTTTCATCAGAAAAATGGAGGGGATGTCTAGTTTTTCATGTTCCCTATAGTTGTAATGGTATTCATAGTAGTTGAGAAGTAGATTCAACTGAGGTGTCCAGTGGTGAACATGATTTTATATATATATATATATGTATCTATACATATGTATTTATATATGTATATATGCATTTATATATATGTATATATGTATTTGTATATATATGTATTTATGTATATATTGCTATATATTTATAAAAACTGAAAACCTGTTATTTTCAGTAATATGGATGGATCTTGAGGTAATAATTTGAAGTATTCTAGGCACATCAGACAACACCAATGATGGCAATCATACCTGGAGTAATAAAACATGTGGGTGTTTCTACTGGGAAGCAACTTATTATGGTTTCCTGTAATTTCTCTTTATCTTGTAAGCAAAGGTGGTCCTGACTGCCTTTGTTTGTGTTACTTATTAAGCAATGCTCTTTACCATGTGAGAGAAGCTGCAAGGCACAAGAAAACCCACTATAAGAGTTTGTCAGGGGAAGGGGAACAGAGGGGAGTTCTTAGGACTATAGGAACGATTGTGCAGGAAGAAGGGGGAGGTATGTGGGACCTGCTTTGATGGATTCCCCCTGCACGTGTGCCTATGGGCTTAGGTAGCTATGCCACTCATGCGCATAGATTATGTGATCAAGCTGTGTGCAAATTACGTGACCGCACAGCACATGGATTACATAGCATGTAAGGCCCTGGGATGAGTAAGCATTTTTCCAGCCCATGTGCAATCATGGAATTCTAACAGTTTGGGCTTATCTTTTCACATTTTTTTTATCAATACATTCTGTAGCAAGTTGTTCTCTGTCCCACCAGCCAGCTCCCAAATAATGACAAGAAGACTTATTATTAATTATGAAAGCTCAGCCTTATCTTGGGCTTGTCCCACTAGTTCTTATAACTTAAATTAACCCATTTGTTTTAATCTACATTCTGTTGTATGGCCCATTACCTCAACTCTCCATACTGTTTATGCTGCTTGCTTTGCATCTAATTGGTGACTCTGCCTTCTTCTCAGAGTTCTCTCTCTGCCTGGAAGTCCCACCTATACCTCCTGTTTAGTTATTGGCCATTTAGCTTTTTATTACACCAATCACAGCAATACATTTTCACAGTGTACAAATACCCCACAACACATACAGTCTGGGAAGATTGAAAGAATGAATGTCTCCTGAATGCTTTAAAGTCTCAGACTATTTCGCCACTTTATTAGATTTCTTTTACTGTATAGCTCATTATTATACATTTACAAACTTGAAGCAACATTCATTTAGTAACTCAGTGTTCTATGTTAGAAGTCTGATGTTGTATAAGTAGTTCTCTACGTGGGGCATAACATGCTGAGCTAAGCCACCCACCGAATTGAGTGCTTATCTTAAAATTCCGGAGAAAAATTACCTCTCAATGTAATATATATTATGTCCAAACCTGATAATTTTGAGGCTGATCTTAATTCCTACAAACCACTCATATTCCTTATCATTGTGGTAATCTCTGTATTCAAAACTAGCAATAGAAAATGGACACCTTTAGAGACATTTCACAGCCTTGATGCAGTAGGGAGGGGCTTGGTCCTGTCTCAACTGAATGTACCAGACTTTGCTGACTGCCCATAGGAGGGATTACCCTTTTGGAGGAGGGGATGAGGGGCGGAGTCGGGGGAGGAGGTTGGGGGAGCAGAAGGAGGGATGAGAGGGAGATCTGTGGTTGATATGTAAAATGAATTAAAAAATTTATAAATAAAAAAAGAGAATGGACACCTTGTTGAATAATTTTCATTCAAATATATTTGACTTCTCTATCTCTTAATGTTAGGTCTAAGTTTATAGGCTTCTGTAATTAGGTTAAGCAAACATTGATTACATCTTTTTCCTAAAGTCAATTTATCATACAAGATGGTGTATGGGAGCATAATAAATATTCGTAGTTCTGATGATTATAAAGAGGAAGTACATACACATCTAAGTCAGAGAAGACTGATGGTGACCTCCTGAAATTTATGCCGAACATAGACATCACAAAAGAAGACTTCTTTAAGCTTAATATTTCTCCTTTGTAACACAATACTGTGATAGTGTATGTGGCACCTGGTCCTCCTTTCATTGCTCCATGGAACATGATGTTCAATGAATATTTAAACATTTGGACCCTCACTACTGCTATGCCTCTGAATAATATACCAGCATACAGGAACCTAATAGCTTCTGTCAGCATTTCTTAAAATGTGGCATGCTGAATTGTTATCTTGCAAATAGGATAAAATGTTGGATCTTTCATAGGTTTTGACAGCTCCAAAAAATAGAATGCTGGCTTAACATGTTTAAAATTTGGTTTCAATATGATATATTTTCAAGATCACATGCATCATAGATTTTTAGAATGCTTATGAATGCTTTAAAGTAAATGAAAGTATAATCAGTTTACATTTTGAAAAGACTCTCAAAGCTTTTTCAGTTCATACATTTCAGCTCAGTACTAACTAAATTAGTCTAGATATTGGAAGACATTATATTTTCAAAGGGTATAAAATACATTAGTATTTGAAATAATATTTGGCAAAATATTAATCTGAAATTCTCAATAAAGCACAGGAAAAATTGATGTTTCTATGTCTTAATTTATCATGATACAATATGAACTTCAAATTTTTACCTGAAATTGACTAGAAATGGCAAATAACTGATGAAAACAACTGATATGCCTTAGAGGGTATTAATAATATGCATTCAATATTTTAATAAACAGTCTAATATAGAGAAACTGTAATGTGGTTGAATTATGTTCTAATAGATGCCCATTGTTACAGACATATAAAGAAATCTCAGATTATTATTAATTTAGACATATTTTTTAGCTCTTTCAATTACAGATATTGTTACAAGAAACAATTCATTTTGTAGTTCAATTATAATAAGTGTCATAGTTGTAATAAATAAAAAAATCCAAATCACATATCATTTAGAAGAGATGAAGAAGCATATGCTTTATTGTGCTTTGTAAGAGTGATAGACAGACAGACAGACAGACTGACAGATGATAGATAGATAGATAGATAGATAGATAGATAGATAGATAGATAGATAGATAGATAGTTGTTCCCTTGAGAAAAAGTCCCTATAGTTTATTTTTCAGAGAATCTTAGGCTAAAGCAGTAAACAAAGCAAGAAGAAAATGACATCTGCAAGGAACTTCCGGACAAAACAGCCTGCTTTCAAAAGACTGGCAGTTTCTTTTGGGTACAGTTAAGTGTCAAAGCTATAATTTTCCATTTACTTTTATTTATTGTTGTATATGTAGGATGTTTACCCCAATTTGATGACATTTGCTCTTTGTCAGAGAAAATCTTCCCGCAGACACATATAAACTACAATTATTCCCCTGATGCAAGTTATATAAATGGCCCCTGTCATTCTTCTTTTGACACTGTTCACTTCTCCACACAGAAATCAGTTGTCAAATGACTGAAGTCCTATATAATTCAGTTCTAATGGACTGTATATGGCAAGGGTGATTCAAACTGCACTAGTTCAAAATACCTTTCTCCAAACTGCCATTGTATCTGAAAAGACGAAGTTCTACTGTGATTGCTATTTGGATGACTGTTGTGGCAGTCTTCGGTTTCTAGAGGATGCCTAATTTGAGTAAAAACACAAAGATCACAGATGAGCTGGAAGGCCCAGATGCAAACTATTGGGTATAAGGTGAGTTAAACAGCAGTTGAAGTTTCACATTTTTCACCATGAAGCAGTTCTGTTTTGATCCATTTATTATCTGTTTACTGTAGTACTGTATTTAAATACATTTGTTCACATACAGAGTGCACTTTCAGTTGGGTGTGGGATCTATGGCATCTCACAACTGAAATTCCAAAACCCAGGAGGCTATGGCAAGAAGACTAAAATGAGTTAGAAGCCTATATAGGTTATTTAGTGAGTTTGAGGCCAGAATGCTCTACAGTAATTCCATGGGCTTAAAAGCGTTTTTTTCACCTTCCCCTCAAGATCTACAAACATCTCAAATAGAGAAGTAAAACATTTTACATGTTGATTGTCAGGAGCCTAGTACACTGTTCAGTGGCTATCCATTCCCATGCTAACCCAATGGTCCTTGCTAAAAAGCAATATGATTAGCCACTGTTGAGGGACTATTAGATATCTTTCTAAGACAATTGTGCCCACACATTAATGTCACCTGTTGGGCTTAGTTGACTCTTAACAGTCATGAATAGTTATATTTGTCTCCAGCATGAATCAGTGCTTTAAAGTACCATAAAATACAAGTAGCCAGGAAAAGTCTGACAAAAGAGATAAAGTTTACCTCCTGAATACTCCATATGATGTGAAAGTTATTTTATCTTTTTGATCATTCAGCATATGAAAGATTTGAGTTGTTATTTTTTTCTCTAGACACTTCAGTTCTAAGAAAACCTTGATAGATTTTTCAGAGTCATTTTTATTCTGAGGAGAGGAAACACAAGTGAGAGCAAACAATAATCATATTCACAAAAACCACTCCATAACATCTATGTCAGAATTTCTGCTCCTGTGAATATGTCACATAATATTACAAGGAAAAAAGTAAGGCTACAGATAGAATTAATTTTGTAATCAGGTGGTCTTAGACATCTTGGATTATCTGGATGGGCTTTTTGAACTGACAATATCCTTGCTAACTGTTAGAAGCAGGTAGACAGGACAGAAACAGACAGGAGCATGAGAATGACTTATGCATTTGGGATACTGACTGAAGAAAGAAGGAAGTTGTCATTAGTGAAGGAACATAGGCATCCTTTAGAAGCTGGAAAAGACATCAGATTCTTCTTTAGCGCTTCTACAAGAAATGCAATGCTATGATGACCTTGAGGTCAGCCCTATTAGATCTGTTTCATACTTCTGCTCTTCAGGAAAGAATAAGAACAGATTTTTGTTACTTTTTAGAGATTCATTTTATTTTATGTATATGATTATTTTGCCTGCACACACACACACACACACACACACACACACACACACACACACACACACACATATGTATGCATATACAGAAAGATAAAAAGTGTTGGGACAACTGGAAGTGTAGTTATGAGTGCTTGTGAGCCACCATGTGGATGCAGGGAAGTGAACCCAGGTCCTTTGCAACAGCAGCAAGCACTTTTTTTAACTGCTGGGCAATCTCTCTCTCTCCAGCTCCATTTTTTAAATTAATTTTTTTTTCATTTGTCTTGAACCCCACTACAGCTTTCTCTCCCCACTCCTCCCACTCCCTTCTCCCACCTTTCCTCTGGCCCCTCCTCAATCCAATTCTCCTCTGTTCCTGTTTAGAAAGGAGCAAGCCTCCCATGGGTGCCAACAATGCATGGCCTATCAAGTGGAGATAGGACTAAGCTCCTCTCCTTGTATTAAGGCTGGGCAAGGTAATGCAGCATTAGGAAAAGGTTCCCAAAAGCCAGCCAAAGCATTAGGGAAAGGCCCTGTTCCCACCACCACAAGTCCCACAAGTAGACCAAGCCATACAACCTTCACACATATGCAGAGGGCCAAGGCCTGTCTCATACAGGCTTCCTAGCTGTTGGTCCAGAGTCTGTGACTGCCCATGAGAAGGCCAGTTACTTCTGTGGGTTTCCTTGTGATGACTCTGACGTCCCTGGCTCATACAATCCTTCTCCCTCTCCTAACAATTTCTTGGGCTTTGCCCAGGGCTTGACTGTGGATCTCTGCATCTGTTTCCATCAGTTACTGGATGAAGGCTCTTTAATAACAATTGAGGTAGTTACCAATGTGATTACAGGAGATGGCCAGTTCAGGCTACCTATCCACTATTGCTAGGGATCATCCTTGTATATTTGTGGGGGTTTCCCTTGCACCAGGTTTCTACCTGACCACAAAATGCCCCCCACATCAAGACATCTCTTTCATTACTCTCCCCTTCATCCACTCCTCAACCAGATCCCTCATGTTCCATTTCCCACCTATCCCTAGTCTACCCAGGAGACAGCCACTAAATTCATTACAATAATAAGAAACTATAACATTCAATTAGTTGGATTTTTGTAGTCATATTCACTGTGAAATCATTTGAATTATGATTTTTTTAAAAACACTATTCACATTGTCAGTATATATAATATAATAAAGATTCTTTAAAAAGTAATTTCTGTATCAAGTTATGAGTGTTTCTAAAGAACTAGAAAAGAAATGAAAAAAAATTATTTGATGACACACATCTCCCCGAGTTTTTTAATTGTATAATTACCTGATCTGCAGCTTCTAAAACAAATCAGTGTTCGTAGTAGTTTCAATATTGGATGAGAAGGGATATGCAGTGGCCCTTCATAAGCTTCATACCTTCAATAAAGATAAATATTACACAGCTTTGTCATGACTGAAAAAACACAAAGTAATTACAAACTGAATTCTATCTGTAGCCTTACTTTTTTCTTTGTAATATCACATGACATATTCACAGGAGCAGGATTCAGACATAGATGTTATGGAGTGATTTTTGTGGATATGATTGTTGCTTGCTCTCACTCATGTTTCCTCTCCTTGGAATAAAAACACACTTCCCTCCAGCAGCTCTTGTTTTATAGCTTTACCTGATCTTCCTCCAAAGCTTAATTTGTGTTTTGATCTATATATATTTGCTATATCAAATAGCAGCTTGTATAGTCACTAGATATTTCTCTTAATTAATATTGAACGACATGCTTTTTTTTTTTGTGAGTTTAGGTCTGTGCCTTTCCAAATAAGAAAACTGTGAATGAAAATAACACTTTCACAGTTTTTGTTTGATGCAGAATTTTATGTAAACTAAGAACTAAGAGATGTTTGGCATGTATTGTGAGTATAAGAACTTCCCATCGGGGGAAGAGAAAAAAACCCAAAACACAATATTATCCTGAGAAAGAAATGCAAAATCCAAACTGAAAGACTTAGTTTCAAATTCCATCAAAGTAATGTTGCTACTTGCATGGCCTTTGGCAAATCATGTACTCTCCTTGTGTCAGCTATAAAATGGAAATAATAACATGCATTGTAGATCAATTTGGTGGTTTGATAACAAAATACATATGATTAACTTGCTTAACATTCAGGAACTTGCGTCAACCACAGTCTGTAGCTGTGCGTCTTGCCATGATATTCTGACTCTGAATGTTTACTTTCCTGTGCTTCATGCATTGATTTTCTTTCTGAAGCAAAACAACTGTATCTCATCAATTAAAACAGGCTCTCAAATCTGCAGCTGTGAGTTTTGATGACTCCTAGTTTCCATGTAATGCATTTTAATTTTGTAGTGAATGTCAGTTTTCATCAGCACTAATGTCCTCATGACATAATATGACTTGAAGATATGCAAATAACATCTTAACAGGTATTTCTAATTAGATGCAGGTCGTGGGTGGGCAGGTACTCTCTAATTAGTTCTGAGGTAATCAGGAAAAAATCACATTTGATTTTATGCTACAATTTCACTTCAGGAAGATCAGGGCAGAGAGGCAGGCACACAGCTCATTTTCTTTCACTGAAAGATACTTCATCTCTCTACTTTTAGCTTCTTCAGAGCATCTCCATCCTCTTTAATTCACACTTTGTATAAACTCAGGGATTTTGCTTTGCACCATAAATAGAACACTAACCAGGCTGAAAGCAAAACTACAGGGTTCTATGGGTACACAATAGTCAGATAGCAAAGCAAACACACAGGTGTCAGACCACTTTAATCAGAACTTGCCATTGCACCTTCTCTTTCTTCTATTTTGGGGCCTCAGCATTGGGTGGTGCCTACCAAAATTGATGAAGGCAATCTTATTTATTGAGTCTCTGTTTTCAAATGCTAATCTTTAGCAGGAACACTCTGACAGATAGGTAGAAGGGGAGTAGTAAAGAGAGAAAAATTAAGGTCTTAACAAGCAATTCAGTTTTGTGCAGTAAACATTTTCTACTATTTCAAGGATATTAACAATGTAAGGTTTCTTATTTCTCCTCTATTGTGCGGGTTTTTAAGTTTTTTTATGATATGGATTGAAACTCTGAAATTAGAGCCTGACACAGGCTGGCCAAATGTTCTACCACTGAGCTATCCCAGCCCTCTTTACTTTTGATTTTGAGACAGGGTTTCACTCAGTTGCCCAGTTTGCTTGTGTTCACCCAGTAGCATAGGTAAGTCTTGAATTTGATAGTCTCCTCGTTCAGCCTTTTGAGTCTGAGAGTTTTAGGTTTGTACCACTAGTGTTATGCCCAGATCACAGAGACTCCCAAAAGACCACCACAGGGACCAAATCACATATGTAAAAGCAAAGGGCCTTTATTTCAAGCTCAAGGTTAGTCTCTCTGCCTGCCTGACACAGCAGTGAGAACAGAGCCTCCCCGCCCCCAGCCTAGGCAGGGTGGTGTTTTTAGCAAAGCAGAGGTTGGGGTGAGGGGATTTCCAGGGTTCAGGACCCTGCCTGGCTGACATTTGTCTAGGACTATCTGTAAAAAGGGAATAGGTATGTGATAGGCTCAGGGACATCTGGTGATCTTATCTAATTTTATCTGATTGGAATGTTTGGGATGTCAGGTTCTTCCCCTTAGATGCTGACCCATCCCTGGGTGGATCCCTGGGTGGTGTCACTTTATGGCTTTTCCTGGATCCAGTGTTGCCTGCCAGTAAGCCTGTCATGGCAGCTATGTGGTCAAATTGTTTTGGGACTCCCGCACTAGGATGGAGTTTTTTGATGGTTTTGATCCTTTCTTTTAGGTAATCACAATTTCTACATGAGTTTTTGCCGCTTGTTATAGATTAATGGTGTCAAATAGGTATTAGAAGTTCTGTGTCCTCTGGTGGTGTTGTTACTGGATATTTTGGAGACTGCCTTGTGGCCACCAAATGACACTGGGGAAATTGGGGTCCCCTCATGGGGTTCTTATTCTTATCAATAGAATAATTTAGGAATACACGTACAAGGAAACTCAAAGACAATTTCATGAGTTTAAAGAAAAACCCCAGGGTAGATGAGCTACAAAGAACAGCAGCTTCCTAGAAGAGAAGGAAAAATGTCAGACCACTTTAATTAAAGAAGCCTGGAGGTCAGTCATGTGGTGGCAGAGGCAGCCATTTTTCAGGAAGAGGAGCCTTATAGAAAGAGTAATGAAGCTCAGAGTTAGAGAAAACATGGAAAAGTTGCCCTTTTCAGAATAATTTAGAAAAGTGAGCAGAACTAGGAAGCAGCATGGCTGAACCCTGTAAGAGACTGTAGTAGGGATGGAAATTTTAGTAAGGAAAAGTACATTACAGTATTAAAGGCATAACTGTTCTCCCTATCTCATTAGCATAGCTTAAGGTAAAAGTGCCTTCCTAAGGGGAGTTCCCATCTTCCTGAGGTGTGGTCCTTTAGCCAGGTCATTGACATCACCCAACTGAAATGTTAGATTTCTACCTAGGTTGGAGATTTTCATTCTGTTGACCAGAAGACAGTTCCATTTGCTGGCCTTTACCACTCCACCATCAGTGGGTATAGAAAGTATTGGGTGCTACTTTATCATGGGTAAATCAGAAATTGAAATAATCACATCTTTGATCAACTCTTTGTTGTAGAATATTATTTTAAGGTGTGCTACTTTTGTTTATGTTGCATTTGTTTAACTCTGTGAAGCTGTGATACTTTGGTTGTCTAAAACACCTGATGGTTTAATAAAGATCTGAATGGCCAATAGTGAGACAGAAGAAAGAATAGGTGGGGCTGGCAGGCACAGAGAATATATAGAAGAAGAAATCTGGGAGGAGGGTAGAAAGGAAAAACAAAAGGAAAAGGAGCCAGAGAAGGAGGAGGACTCCAGGGACCAGCCACCCAACTACACAGTAAGCCATGGCGTAAGAGTATGATTTACAGAAGAGAACCTAGAAAAACCCAGAGGCAAAAGGTAGATGGGATAAATTAAGTTAAGGGAAGCTGGCAAGAAACTAAGTGTAAGACAAATTGCTAAACAGTCTTATTAATTAAAAACCTGGAGCCAGATTTTCGGTTAAAACTGAGAGATCAGAGGAATAGGGCAAGCCACACCCAACCTCACCTTACCAATGCTCAGCCTCCAAAGAGACTTACTTCCTATATACCCATGCCTATAGCCTTTCTGTCCCTGCCATCTCCTTTCCTCTACCTGCCCAGCTATGTCACTTCCTGTCTGTCTGTACAGACGTCCAGACCTTTATGATTAACTAGTGTTGGAATTTAAGGCGTGTGCCACCACACCTGGCTTTGTTCCCTGTGTGGCCTTGAACTCACAGAGATCCAGATGAGTCTCTGTCTCCCGAATGCTAGGATTAAATGTGTGTGCTACCATTGCCTGACATCTATGTTTCATATAGTGGCTGGCTTTTTCCTCTGATCCTCAGATAAGCTTTATTAGGGTACACAATATATTAGGGGACACAATATATCATCACAACTAAGCTAAACTAAGGCTAGGCATTCATAAGTAATAACAAGCCTCCATGTGTGGATTTATTTGGGAGCTGGGTGGCGGGTGCCTTAAAAAGCAAAAACAAACAACAACAACCCTTTGTTCTCAGTTGTAGCAGGGTCCTTTGCTGTTGTTCCCTTTGGGGGCAGGGGCCAAGTAGGCACAGAGTCAAACCACACAGACTCCTGTAGAATGTGGAAACAACAAGCTCAGTTTATTCAGGAAGAGACAAGTCTTGTATACCCTCCACTCCACCTTGGGGGAGGTCTGATGAATATGCATCAGCTGATGTGACATGGCTGCCTCTCATTGGTCCAGGTCATCTCCAGATCATGTTCAGCTGCTGTTGCTAAGACCATCAGGCAGACCCAGGCTGGCTCTCAGAAAGTATCTTTTTTACTGGTTTGAGCCGTCTGGCCCTCAAGCCGGTCAGGGATTAGTCATCCCACACTCAGTATCTATGCAAAGTATTTCTTTGGAGAGCAGAAAATTATGTAAAGGGAAATTCTCCTGTATTTTGCCATGTAGCATAAAGCAACCTGTTTAGTTTCAGAGTGTAAGTGGGTGATGCTTGTGGACTTAAAGATGCACTTTATGCACTTGCTTTTATGCAGGAGCTAAGCATCAGTTTAATTTATGTTTACTTACTTCAGCACTTACTTCTTAGGCTAGCCATAGAAAAATACTGGCCTATTTTCTGTTGATAAGAAAGTGAACACTTAACTGCAGAGAACTGGGGAGACTGAATAGACTGGGATCATTGCTTCCTCTAATTTTGTTTCTAATGCTACAACAAAACAGTATAAATTGAATAAGTCATAACTAAGCAAAATTTATTTTTCACTATTTTGGAGGCTGGAAAGTTTAAAATCATGATATAAACAAACCTGACTGAGGACTCCTTCCTGAAATTTAACTTGTGCTTCTCCTGCCTCAGCCTTCTGAGTCTGGGATTACAGGCTTATACAACCAGGAGCAACTTTAGTTGGTTCTGATACTTTTCCTTCAGATTATCACAATTTCTTCATGAATTTTTTGATACTTCTCACAGATTGATGCTTTAAACAATGTAATAGAAGCTTCATACCTTCTGATGGTATTATTTGAAATGCCTGTCTTTTTGTAGAATCCTCTTGTGGCAGAAAGCAAAAGACTTTGGTGCTACACTACATTATAGACAAGGGGAATAAATACCTGAAGTACTGTGGCTGTTCTGTAATGGGCCTAGAAAATAGATAAATGCTATCTGTGCTGGGCATCAATAAGTATATATATATAGCTTTGGCAAAGCATCATCCTATAAATGCAAATCATCTAATAAAAAACGAGGATGCTAAAAAACATGCCTCAAGCTGGGTTCCCTAGAAGCAGACCTGAAATAAAAGTAAAGTATAAATAATAACAGCTTGAGTTGGGATAATACCAAAACACACAGTAGTAAGAACAAAATGGGAAATATGGCCAATAAAAGGTGGTGTATCAAGTAAATTATTGTGGATTCATTACGAGAGCTCAATTCCCTTGGGGAGCTGTGGGAGTTGGAACAGTACACATGCATGTTAGAGAAAACTAGAGCTGAACAAAATTAAAACAATGAAGACACATCTTACTTTATTAGAGCCTGTTTGCTGATAAAAAAAAACCTATAGAAATGTAGCTCATTGTAGAACTAGGCATGATTCTGAGTATATCATGTGCAGATATGCATTTATAACACAAAATAGGAAATGTCAGAGGTAAGAAATGAGATTCTGGCTCAACAGATTTGAAGAACGGTCAGGGTATTCAGGCACGAAGGGTGGAGGAGGTTTTGAATCAGGATCCAGAGTTGTCAAATGGAAAGGACAAGGATTCTTACTTATCTCACACACACACACACACACACACACACACACACACACACACACACACGCACACACTTACTTATCTGACTTATTAGATTGTTGCTAAAAATGAATTCTAAAAGGAAGGAAATGAAGTCCTAGTTTAAGACTGGGTAAAGAAAAAAAAGGTCACAGGAGACTACATAAAGTTTTGGTCACACTTCAGACCTATCTCTTCTCAGGGTAAGGAGGCTGGATGACTTTGACATTGATCTTTTATTAGAAATTGGTTGAGGACTGCTTCTCAGAACATTAATTTCCTGTCTTTGAAGCTTTCCTGAGTAGATGGAGAAGGTTTTGGCTGCCAAGGAAAGTCTTTCAATAATTGGAATTGTCAGAGCTTACACTCTAGTGCTAAGGCAACAAGAATAGAGGTGGAACCCTAAAGGGTTCAGCTATAAGTCCTCAGTAGAAGACCACAAACACATCAGGGGTTGAATGAGTCATCAGCTGTTTTCATCTTGGCTCTCTCCTCTGGATAACTAACGACTTCTCAGGAGCTATGATTTAGGAAGAGAGAAGAAGGGAGGAGAGGAGAGAGGGTAGTAGAAGAAAGACTGAACTAAACCAAAGTCAACCAGTGTAAATATCCTTCTAGTAGTTAGGAATGGTCTATCATGGGTCTTGAAAACTGAAGTTACATTTGGAAACTGGCATTAAGGCAGTTAGAAAAAATAAAGACTCCTAGCAACAGTGGAGAAGGTGCCTGTAGTCCTTCACCTGTAGTCAGATTAGTGACTACCCTAATTGTCATCATAGAACCTACATCCAGTAACTGATGGAAGCAGATGCAGAGACCCACAGCCAAGCACTGGGCAGAGCTCCTGGAGATCAGTTGAAGAGAGGAAGGAGGGATCATAGGAGCAAACGAAGTCGAGATCATGATGGGGAAAACCACGGAGACAGCTGACCCAAGCTAGTGGGAGCTCACGGATTCTGAACTGACAGCTGGGGAACCTGCATGGAACCCAACTAGACCCTCTGAATGTGGGTGAAAGTTATGTGGCTTGATCTGTTTGTGGGGCCCTTGGCAGTGGGACCAGGTCTTATCCCAGGTGCATGAACTGGCTTTTTGGAGTACATTCCCTATGGTGGGATACCTTGCTCAGCCTTGATGCAGGGGAGAGGGGCTAGACCCTGCCTCAACTTGGTAGGCCAGACTTTGTTGACTCCCTAAGGGAGGCCTTACCCTCTTTGAGGAGTGGATGGGGAGTGGGATGGGGGGAGATGGGGGCAGGAGAAAGAGATGGAGGGGAAACTGGGGTTAATATGTAAAATGAAAAAGATTTAAATTAAAAAACAAATGTTGTTACAATGTAACTTTTAAAAATTAATAAAGTATGTATGTGTAGTTCATTAAACCATCAATGATTAAAAAAAAAGAAGTATTCCACAAGCTGGAGCTTGTGGAAGGGGCAGGAGCAAAGGTGGCAGGAGCAATGAAGGACACCTCTTTATCATGGAACCTCAGAATCCCCAAGATTATTAGGCACTCTGGTACAGGCAAAATAATACAGCTGCCCAAAATGATCAGTTCTACTTGGTGCCATCAACTCAGATCACCAATATCTCATAGAGCACCTTTGTATTATTTTGGGAGGCTTTACTGTGACAAGAACAAGTTCTCATCAGGAGCAGGTCTAAGGAATGAAAGTTTGCAACTCTAAGTAATGAAGTAGGAAGAGGTAGATGATCCTGAGAGAACACGCACACACACACACACACACACACACACACACACACACACACACACACACCTGTCCAAAATGACCCTGCTGAACCATGTCTCTCCTCCTCAAGCTTATCCTACTCTGTCCCCTCTATTTACTTCCTCTCCTTTCTACACCTATGAAAACTAATTTGATATATCCTTCTCCACTTACTTTATATTTTGGTACCTTTAACAATACACTGTGATGTAGTGAGAAAGGCAGCTGCCAAAAGTGATGTCTTTGAGTTGAACACTTTTATCCAATATCAAGTCCTATGATGTGAACTCAAAGTGGCTCCTACAGTTCCAGAACAGAAACAGCTTTCAGGATGGTGTGTTCTTTTTGCATTAATTCTGCCAGTGTCTTGCAAGCCATCTGCAGAGATTTCTTACAGGGTAAGAGGAGGACTTGGAACTCACAGCCATTGATTTCCTGGCCAGGGCAGCAGAAACTATCAATGCAATCAATGCCTATTGTGGCAAGGGTTGTTTTGCTACCCTTTTTCTGCTGAACCTCAGAATTTCAAGTCTTCACAGTTTTGGCCACTGTGATCCAGGCTGGGTTTGAATTATTGAACTGGTGTCCACATTGGTCACTTAATACTCAACTACAAACCTTATGAGTATTTATTCAAAACTGTATGTCTTGGGATTTCCCAATGGCTGGAGATTTAGGGCCTCTGCTCTGATACATGGCAGTAGTATTATATATTATGATACACTTGGCAGACTCTGAGAAGGCTGGGAGAATTGAGCTCCCACTTAACTACCACAGCAGTGTCTGGCAGGTCACCTCACACCTTGGAAAACAGATCAGTGTCTTGCAGGTGAGATGGTTTATGATTTTGTGACTATAAATCACACAGTCTTGAAGGCAGACTTATACTTCCTTGGCAGTGTTGTAGAGCAGCACTATAACTCTTAGGGACTCATGAGAGGTGTGTATTGCTTGTATCAAAGTCATCCTGAGCTTTCCTCAAGTTACAGAGAGGCAGGAATAACAAAGCAGGCAGAACAAAGTAGGGCTAGGTCCCTTCTCAATCACACTCTTCCTACTAATGACCAGATCACATCCCATGCATGATTACAAGAGTCATACACACTAAATCCCAATACAAACATGCTAACAGTGTTAGAATATTCTTGTGTGTCTCATTCATATCCCACATCCAAATACAGCATGTCAGTGATGGAGCAGGGCACTTAGTCTTTGCTTTGTTTATGTCCTAAGTTGAATTACATCCCAACACTGAATGTTCTGTAGTCTTCTTGTTTACTATATGCACATTGTTATACAATTACACAACTCCAGTGTTGAAGAAATGCTTCCATTCATTCTTTTCTTCATTTATATACATAGGTCAATAAGAGTGCTACATAAATAGGGTCAATGTAACTCTACAGTGATGCTGAATCTTTGTTTTGTTCCATTGAGATGCAAACACCAGATCTTGATTTTTACCCATCTCATATTCTACTCACAAATGTTCCAGTAGTATAAGTAATATAAAGAGGGCATTAATTTCCTTCTTTTTGTCTACTTTCCATTTGCACCATTGCAATGATGACCCAGGATGTTATACTTTGTCCGGTCCACCCTGCATCCTCAGCTCTACAGTGCACTGATGATGTATTTTCCTCTTTCTTTTCAAAGCCTCTTCCAGGAACAACACAGGTTATATAGGGCTGTTCTAGTTGGTACATTCATCTACAAATCCATTACAGTGCTACGCACTTGTGGTCTGAGACTGACCCTATGTGTCTTCATTTCATGGTATGCCCAATTACTCTTATGCACTAATAATCTAGGCCTCTTAGTATTTACCCAGTTCATGTCAGCTATCTGAGTGAATGATACTCTTTATCTCTTGTATTCAGTTACACATTGCACTAGAAAGAAGTCTCCAATGTGACTTCTGTTCATCTTTCCTGTGTAGTATCTCCTGCTGGCTCAGGTACAATTTGCCTCATTTATATCCCTTACAACAAAACTGATGGAATGATGATATCCCTGTTCTTTGCCAGCTGTCAAAGCATTGTGATGGTGTGGTTGTGTTTCTTCAGTGTTGCTGAGTTGAGCCATTGCAGCACCTACATCAAGTACAGACCTAACTGTAACCACAACCAAAGTGAACAGAAGTACCAGCATGTCTTTCTTTAATTCTTCCATCAAAATGAAGGTATTAATAATGGGCTGTTATAATTGAGGCTTCAGAATAATAGGAGACATCTCATTGAGCATGTGAGTAATAATTTTGTGATGAGTTTGAGTCAGCCAACTACAAGTTATCTTTGCCTCCTTTGGCAATCCATAATGTACCAGAAGCTGGCCCTAGGGCAATAATCTCTTATTTCTAGGATTACAAATTTTGGTGAGTTAATGAGGTTTATAACTTTCAAAGCTTGCAATAATAACTAGTGTCGTGATATAAAACTCTGAGATTTGTCTCTGGATGGGTCCCATATTAAATTATCTATCACAGAATGACTTTCAATAATCAATTAACCATATGACACTATGCACTCTGATTCAGTTGCTACACTCATGGAGAATATGGTCAGAGAGAAAAATCATATTTACAGTGAGATTTGGAAAAGATGTAAGTTATAATTTAGATTTAAAATATATCCTAAGGGTCCAAGTGCTAGAGGGCATGATCTCTAGGGTGGTGCTTTTAGGGAACTGTGAGCCTTTTAGGACATAGTGGGGGGTGGTCCTTAGGTCATTGATGCCCTATCTGTAATGGGGATAGAGGGCTCTTCATCCACCCTCTTTCCATTTGGTTTCTGCCTGATGATGTGTTGCCTCTCCATGGACCCAAATTAATGAAGCTACTTGACCAGGGTCTAGAACCTACAAAGCTATAAGCTCAAATCCATTTTATTCTCTTTTAAATCAATTCTCTTGATTTTTGTCATGGTGATGGAAAGCTGAGTAAAATATATGCATGCATACATACATACATATCCTCTTCCTTTGATAGCCAGTGTAGAGATGGAAACTGGGAGGTATCCCAAGTTCAGGGAAGGGAAATTCCTAGGTTGAAAGTTTGTAATACTAAAGGCCTAAGAAAGAAAACAGATTAATTTGGAAGTTTATTTGCCAGATTGTAACTGTAGAAGTAATAGCTGAAGAAGATTATACTGCCCTTCAATTAAGCTTGATGCATAAGTGGGATTCAAGGTCTGTTGAATGCTCTGTTTCAATTCCCACAATTAACTATTTGTGAGGTGAAATGGGACCCTTAGTTAGGGCCAGTATCAGGAGATTTGAAGGGGACTAGAACATCTAATAAGGCTCCAAATGATGGGCTCAGAATTATTTTGTATGGAGGCTAAGTTTAGCAGTATGCATGTACATTAGTAATGATGATGACATAAATCTAAGGCCACCTTGGATTGTGCCAGAGATCCAATATATTCAAAGCATCATCATGTGTATGGCCATTTGCCCTGAAAAAAAAATGTGTGAATAGGTGTTAATGTTCAGTTAGTGATTGTGGCTCTGAAAGGATCAAGATCATTGAGGAATATATCTGTTTCTTATTTGAGAAAATTTCATATTCCAAGAAGCACATAGATAACTACTTAAAACTCTTCCTATCCTAACATCAAAAAGACACAAATTTAGGTAACTGAAGCCTTGACTTAAAAGCAGGACTGTACAAGGCCTAGAGGCAACACGTGTTGTATATTCTTGTGATTGTTGGGTCTTACTGTAGCGAGGATTCTCAACATAAGGAGATAAACTTGTGTATGACCTTAAGCTGATGCTTAGAGGATAGATTTTAAATGTTGAATGTGTTCTTCCAAACATCTCATTTGGGAGATGTTGAACCTTTTGGATTAGTATTATACACTGAGAGTGAGGGGTTTACTGAATTAGGGATAGAATAATCATAAGAATTTTATCATCTTTGCAAAGTACATATCTCTCCTCTGTCCTCATCCTAGATGTGAGGTATACAAGTGTTAAACTTCTGTTTGAAAGCCTTACAAGACAATATTTTATGAGTTCATGTACATAGGAACAGAAGCAGAAATTCTATAAGCCATTAAATATAGGTGCTATCTGCAGAGGACTACTGAGATACGCCATAGGTAACCCAGTGAATATGAGTGGCGTGTCCTCAAAAGGGAAGCCATACAGTAACTATTAATCTTTGGCATTCAATATTGGTGTAAAATACTGAGTAGGTTTATTAACACAAAGAAATCACCAAGAACAGCCTGCATGGCAATAACAACCTTGATAATGTGAAAAAAAAATGTGCCTTTATCAACAGAACAAATGCATTGAGATAGTAGTAATCTATATTATATCTACACTTAGCCCTGGACAGCTAAGAAAATTAAAAGGGAGAGATATTGTTAAAAATATAAAAACTTAAGGCCTGGGCCCAACTATATGTTTCTATTACTCATAATGAGGCTTTTAACAATTTTCATTTTTTTTTTATTTTTTGACATTATAATATAGTTACATCATTTTCCCTTTCCTTTCCTCCACCCAAACCTTCCCAAATATGGTCTTCTTGCTCTCTTGAAATTTCATGTCCTTTTTTGTTCATTAATTCTTTTTTACTTTTAATCTCATTACATGTGTGTTATGTAAATACAGCCTGCTCAGTCTGTGTGTTACTTGTTTTTACATTTTCAGGGCTGACTATTTTGTATTAGATAGCCAATTGGTGTGCTCTTCTTATTGGTAAGACTATTTTTTCTATTCTCAGCATACCTTAGTTGCCTGCAATTATTTGTATAGGGTTGAGATGGGGGTGGGGAGGCCTGGAAGGTCCAAAAGCTTTGTTAGTACTAGTCAAACAGCAAGTGCTACAGAAATTGCCTTGTTTAAATTTAAGAGGGAGCCCAAAGTGACATTCATTCTTGTGATTTGGTAGAGATGAGTAATCAGCATGAGGATTTAGTCAGCATACTGGACCATAACATCAAATGGCTCCAAAATGTCCTTTGTTTGAAGAGGGAAAGAATTTCCTAAAAAACTGTGTCCTGTGTCCTAATATAAAAAATCATCAGGAACCACTGATTATTTTATGGACTTCAATAGACCACCAGAGTAGCATTGGGAAAATTGTCCTAGACAGTTGGCCAGGCTTTAGGGAGGCACTGTGTCTCCAGGGAAGGGAGGGAAGTGGTTGCATTGTTAGAGGCCAGTAAAGTTTTATTTTTCATGTGTCAGGGTCTTAGTCCTATGTATATCAGGTTAGCTTCATGACAATATTTCTAAGATTGCAGAGTTTGAGGGCTACTGTGATGGCCAGTACTCCAGAATATACATGTAATTTTTGAGCTTACTCTGTTTCCTACAAAGTTCTATAACCAGTGAATAGCCAGAATTTTTAACTTTAACAAAAGGACAATCTCATAGCTGTACGTGGAAAAGCAGTACCCTAAGAATCAGTACTTAAAAGTAACTTTGCGTACAGGATTTTGTTAAGAAAAAAAAAAAATCTGGTGACAAAATTGCAGAAAGACCAGGCCACTGCAGAGTTAAATTTCAAAAACACTTTGCTAAAGTAATGTTTCATGAAATTTTGGTCTTTTGAAATGCAATCTGTCTAGCCTTCACCAAAGAAAGTAGAAGTGACAGTCCTAAGAATGAGTTCTTGAAAGTGCATTCTTAAAATCTAAGACTTCCTAACACATCTGAAGTAAAGGCTTGAGCTTCATGTCCAGAAGGGAGAACATCACAGGGGCATCTACCTCACAGTGTTTCTCTCAGGACAGACTAGAGGAAAGAACCTAAACATCATGTACATGGGCTGGACCCTCACTGTTGCTATGCTTCTCTCACATTTGAGTCTTCGGAGAGCTGGTTACCATCTCTGTTCCTTGCTGGCCTCTGCTGTAAAGTAACCACCATGAAAAGTTCCTGGTTTTTACCCCACTTTCTACCATTCAGTAGAAGATTTTCTTAGGAAAGATTCAGCCTGACAGCTACATACATATTTCTAGTGGACTTTTGAAATCATTTTTCTTTCTTTTTTTTTTTTCACTGTCCGATTATTTCGGGAGGTGAGTCAGTACTAGGTGGATGGAGACCCAGGGCAGCAGCAGAGGAAACTTTTGCAGGCACAGCCCATGGCAATAAGGGCTTTTATTCAGCAAGTACTGAGAACCCACAGTCTCATGTTTCTCCATGGTTCAGTTCTTCATGGTCATTTTTCATTCAAAGGGTCATAGAAACCAAAAGGAAGGGATTTTTCCAGCTACCAGCCCTCTTCAGGCCTCCAGTCAAGATATCCAGTGGACCTATCTTCCAGCTTCCTCTGGAAGGTCAGAAAGCCTCTTACGCATGGCAGCACCATGCTCTCTGCTCCTGGTCCTCTTCTCTGTATACTTATTCTTCAAGCACTTTCTCATTTCCCGATCAAGATCGTTGCAATAACCAAAAAAATTCAGAATGTTGTGATTTTTGTGACATTCCTTAAGCAAGTTAATCAAGACGTTGCATTCTTCGGTGTGCAAGTGTGGAGACAAGTCAGGATGCATCTTTAGGAGGACAAATAAATGCAGGGCGACCGCCCCTTAGCCCCCACGGGAAACACTGATAGAAATGTCATGACATTGAGCCCGCAGCTCCGCCGAGTGCTTAAAATCATTTTTCTAGCCTACTAAATTTATTTATAGTGATGGAAGTTGATGGATCTTTAAGTCAACAAGTCATGGAGACCAGAACTCATTTCCCCTTCCTCTGATTTTACTATTTTGATCCTTCACATCAAGAAGACTCATTGCACTTCATGGATTCCTTCCATCCTACATTGTAGAACTCAAATATCTAACTGTACTACCTAACCTACCCCCTTGCTATTACCTGGTTTATTTTAGTAAATTATGCTTTAATAGAAATTTAGGGATTCATCCTCTTATGCTATTATAAAATATATGGTGTGAAATAAACCTAATCTTTACTTTTTTTGTAAAAGATTCTGAGAAGAAACAGTGAAACAGAGACCCCAGTCACTGTTACCTTAGATTACATCCATACCCATAAAAGAACAAAGGCAACAAATTCAGTGTTCCAGTTCTCATAAGACTGATTTGTGGACTGGGACAAGAATTTACAGTTAATGGAGCTCAATAGGATTGTGGCAAACCAGGGATGTTTGTGCTAATGGGACAGCACATTGTCATTTTCAGATAACTGAAACCTGGCCATGACCAGAAAATTTGACTTTTCAAGAAAGAAAAGAAACCCATATATCTTGATTTCTAAATGTCAGCAAGTACTTAGTTTTCTTTTACACAAATGTGTGTGCTATCTAGATTAGATATGTAAGCTCTCACTCTGTGATTTTGCACTAAGAAATAATGTATCTCAGTTTAATAAAATATCCTCTCTTTTCATAATCTTACTTTTAGGGTAACAGAGGCCCTTTACAGTATCAGACTCTCTCTCTCTTTAGTTACATCCTTCAATGTCAGGCATACATTTTTGGAAGAGAGGACTGGAGCCTTCTTCATAAAGAAGCTGGTCTACCTTGTGTTCATGCCAATACCAAGTCATTGTTACAAAGTGAGTTCCCAATGGGTTTGACTCTCAAGATCATTTATTCCCTCATGTCATTTTCTGCCATATTGATCTGTAGCACGAATCTTAAAAGGCCTTATTAATAAAATCAAACCTGAAGCCAGGTATTGGGGTGAATGCTGGAAAATAAGAGAAGCAGAACAAGCCACAGCCACCTTGCCTTGCCAATTCCTCAGCTTATCCTGTTTCCTCAGACTGGAAGCCTCTCAGTCCTCATCCAGAATGAATCTCAGCTGAACTGCTGCTCAGAACCATAAAAGTTTAACACACTCTAGTTCCTGGTTTTTACACCTTATATACCTTTCTGCTTCCTTCCATCACTTCCAGGGATTAAAGGCATGTGTCACCATGCCTGGCCGTTTCCAGTGTGGCTTTGAACTTACAGAAATCTGGATGGATCTCTGCCTCCAGAATGCTATAATTAAATGTGTGTGCCACCATTTTCTGGCCTATATATCTAGTGGCTTTTCTGTTCCCTGATCTCAGATAAGTTTATTGGGGTGCACAATATATTGGGGAACACAATAGCACCACATTGGACCATGTCATGCCCTGGTCAAGCTAACTTGACCACATATCTGATTGGCAGTTTCTTTGTGCTCACACATGTTGTAGGCTACCCTCACTCAATAGGGCACTGGTAGCTAATGGTGTCCTCTCCATAAGACCCACCCTAGAGAGGAATTCTTCCTCTCGGGAGAGCACAGAAAGCCTACTTTGAATTAAGCTTGATGCCTTATTAAAGTCAGTGCTGTTCATACTGCTCCTTTTATTCCCTGAAAGTTTGCATGTGTGGAAGAGGTGTTTGGTAAGGAGCTGGATCAAGCCTTTGTTATTATTTTCAAGGCTCCCATGATTCCTATAAAACACACCTTGATTAGTCAAATGCTTTGCCATTTGGGGCTCAATCAAGAACAACCTCCAGCACCTACCAGCCCCCTCCAGTCATTGCAGCCCCAGAGACCCAGCAGCAGTCTCCTCCCCTGCCTCCTCACCAACTATCCCCTGCAGGACCAGCGACCACTGGAGACAAACCCCCAATTGCACCAACTGGGAAGAGGTAAGGCCCTGATCCTGTACCTTCTGCACCAACTGGGAAGAAGAGTGACCACAGGAGCTACAAGCTGCTCCTGCACCAAACTGTAAGGATTGAAGGAAGAAATGCATAGACAGCAGTAAAAGAACCTAGTGATCCTACAACAACAAGACCTGAGCATCCCAAAGCAGATGATCCAGAAGAAAGCAAACTTAAAAACAACTTTGTGAAGATGATAGAGGCCCTAAAAGAGGTAAGAAATATTTGAAAACTGACATAGAGACAATAAAGAAGACACAAACTGAGGGATTGCTGGAAATGGAAAATCTGAGTAAACGAACAGGAACTACAGACACAAGAATAACCAACAAAATGCAAGAGATAGAAGAGAAAATCTCTGGCATTGAAGATACAATAGAGGAAATAGATCCATCAGTCAAAGAAAACACTTAAGCCAAAAAAAGTCATAACACAAAATGTCCAAGAAATTTGAGACACCATGAAAAGACCAAACCTAAGAATAATAGGGATAGAAGAAGCAGAATAATACCAACTCAAAGGCACAGAAAATATATTCAACAAAATCATAGAAGAAAACTTTCCCAATCTAAAGAAGGAAATGCCTATGGAGATATAAGATACTTAAAGAACACCAAATAGACTGGATTAAAAAAAAAAGTCCCCCCACCACATAATAATCAAACCACTAAACATACACAATAAAGAAAAAATATTAAGATCTGCAAAGGAAAAAGGCCAAGTAACATATACAAGCAGACCCAAAAGAATAGCACCTGACTTCTCAATGGAGATTCTAAAAGCCAGAAGGTTCTGGAACAGATGTTATGCAGACACTAAGAGACCATGGATGTAACCCAGACTATTATACCCAGCAAAACTTTCAATCAACACAGATGGAGTAAACAAAATATTCCATGATAAAACCAGATTTAAACAATATCTTTCCATAAATCCAGCTCTACAGAAAGCAATAGAAAGAAAAATCCAACCTAAGGAAGTTAGATACACTCATGAAAACACAGGTAATAGATAGTCCCACACCAACAAATACAAAAGAAGGGAAACATACAACACTACCACCAAAAAATAACAGGAAAATAACAATCACTGGTCATTAATATCCACAATACCAATGGTCTCAGTTTACCTATAAAAAGACACAGGCTAACAGAATGGATATAAAAACAAGATCCACCCTTCTGCTGCATACACGAAACACATCTCAACTTCAAAGACAGACACCACCTCAGAATAAAAGGCTGGGAAAAGACTTTCCAATCAAATGGATTTAAGAAGCAAGCTAGTGTAGCTATCCTAATATCTAATAAAATAGACTTCAAACTAAAAACAATTGAAAGACATCAGGAAGGACATTATTTATCACAGGGAAAATTCGACAAGATGAAGTCTCAATTCTAAATATTTATGCCCCAAATACAAGGGCACCCACATTTGTAAAACATTACTAAAGCTTAAATAGTACATCAAACCCTATACACTAGTAGTGGGAGACATCAACACCCTACTCTCACCAATGGACAGGTCTGCCAGACAGAAACTTAACAGAGAAATAAGAGAACTAACAGACATTATGACTCAAATGGACGTAATACATACCTACAGAATATTCCACCCTAACACAAGAGAGTATACCTTCTTCTCAGCACCCCATGGAACCTTCTCTAAAATCGATCACATGCTTGGTCACAAAGCAAATCTCAACAGATACAAAAAAAATTGAAATAACCTCCTGTATCTTATTGGACAACCATGGCTTAAAGATAGATTTCAATAACAAAATTTACAGAAAACCTACAATCTCATGGAAACTGAATAATGCCCAATTGAGTCACCAATGCGTCAAGGAAGAAATAAAGAAATTAAAGATTTCCTAGAATTCAATGAAAACAAATGTACAACATACCCAAATTTATCAGACACTATGAAAGCAGTGCTAAGAGGGAAATTCATAGCACTAAATGCCCACATAAAGAAGTTGGAGAAATCTCACACGAGTGACTTAACAGCACAACTGAAAGCTCTAGAACAAGAAGAAGCAAACTCACGCAGGAGAAACAGACGCCAGGAAATAATCAAATTGAGAGCTGAAATAAATAAACTAGAATACAAAGAATCAATGAAACAAAGAGTTGGTTCTTTGAGAAAATCAACAAGATAGACAAGTTCTTACCCAAATTAACCAAAAAGCAGAGAGAAAGAACATCCAAATTAACAAAATCAGAAATGAAAAGGGAGACATAACAACAGACAACGAGGAAATCCAGAGAATCATCAGGTCATACTTCAAAAATCTCTACTCCACAAAATCGGAAAATCTAAAAGAAATGGACGATTTTCTGGATAGGTACCACATACCAAAGTTAAATCAAGACAAGATAAATATCTAAATAGACCAATAACCTCTAGGGAAATAGAAACAGTCATTAAAAGTCTCCCAACCAAAAAACACACAAGACCAGATGGTTTCAGTGCAGAATTCTACCAGATTTTCAAAGAAGAGTACTCTTGAACACATTGGCACAGGAGACCACTTCCTAAATATAAAACCAGTAGCACAGACACTGAGAGCAACAATTAATAAATGGGACCTCCTGAAACTGAGAAGCTTTTGTAGAGCAAAGGACACTGGTCAATAAGACAAAACGACAGCCTACAGAATGGGAAAAGATCTTCACCAACCCCACATATAACAGAGGCCTGATCTCGAAAATATATAAAGAACTCAAAAAGCTAGACATCAAAATACTGAACAATCCAACTAAAAAATGAGCTACAGAGCTTAACAGAAAATTCTCAAGAGAAGACTCTCAAATGGCTGAAAGACATTTAAGGAATTGGTCAACATCCTTAGCCATCAGGGAAATGCAAACCAAAACGACTCTGAGATACCATCTTATACCTGTCAGAAGGGCTAAGATCAAAAACACTGAAGACAGCTCATGCTGGAGAGGATGCAGAGCAAGGGGAATACTCCTCCACTGTTGGTGGGAATGCAAAACTTGTACAGCCACTTTGGAAATCAGTATGATGGTTTCTCAGAAAATTGGGAGTCAATCTACTTCAAGACACAGCAATACTACTCTTGGGCATATATCCAAGGAATGCTCAATATACCCCAAGGACATATGCTCAACTATGTTCATATCAGCATTATTCATAATAGCCAGAACCTGGAACAAACCTAGGTGTCCCTCAACCATAGTATGGATAAAGAAAATGTGGTACATATACACAATGGAGTAGTACTCAGCAGAGAAAAAACAATGACATCATGAGGTTTGCAGGCAAATGGATGGAACTAGAAAATATCATCCTGAGTGAGGTAACCCAGATTCAGAAAGACACACCTGGTATGTATTCACTCGTAAGTGAATACTAGACGTAAAGCAAAGGATAACCAGACTACAACCTACAGCTCCAGGGAAGCTAGCTAACAAGGAGAACCCTAAGAGGGATGCACAAATCACCCTGGGAAGGGGAAATAGATGAGATCTCCATGAGTAAACAGGGAATGAGGGGGGAAATGGAGGGTAGGGGATAGGGGAACAGAACATAAGGGAATAGGATGGTTGAGCTGGAACAGGTACTGAGTGAGAGAGCAAGGAAAGAGATACCATGATAGAGGGAGACATCATGGGGATAGGGAGAAACTGGGTACTGGGAAGTTCCCAGGAATTCACAAGGATGACCCCACCTTAGACTACTAGCAATAATGGAGAGGGTGCCTGAATTGGCCTACTGCAGTAATCAAATTGGTGAATATCCTATCATCATAGAGCCTTCATCTAGTAACTGATGAAATCAGATGCAGAGCTCCATAGCCAAGCACCAGGCCAACCTCCAGGAGTCCAATCAAAGAGAGAGAAGAGGGATTCTATGAGCAAGGGGCATCAAGATCATGATGGGGAAACATACAGAGACAATCAAACCAAACTAGTGGGAACTCATGAACTGTGGACCAATAGCTATGGAGCCTCCATGGGACTGGACTAGGCCCTCCACCTAGGTGAGACACTTGTGTAGCTTGACCTGCTTAAGGGGCCCCCTGGCAGTGGGATCAGGATCCATCCCTGGTGCATGAGTGGGTTTTTTGGAGTCCAGTGCCTATGGTTGGATATCTTACTCAGCCTTGGTGCAGGGAGAGAGGCTTGGACCTGACTCAACTGAATATTCCAGACTCTGCTGAATCCCTATAAGAGGCCTTGCCTTGGAAGAGGTAGGAATGGGGGGGGGGTGATTTGGGGTATGAAGGCTGGGGGAAAGGAGGAGGGAGGAGAGGGGAATCTGTAGTTGGTATATAAAATGAATAGAAAATTTTTAATAATAAAAAAGAAAAAGAAAAAATATACAGTGCAATTCTTCACAGACCTTGAAAAAAATACTTAACTTCACATGGAAAATTAAAAAAACAGAATAGCCAAAGCAATCATGTTCACTAAAGGAACTTCATGAAGCATCATGATCCCTGACTTCAAGCTCTACTATAGAGCTATAGTAATAAAAACAGCTTGGCACTGGCATAAAAACAGACACATGAATCACTGAAATCCAACCGAAGTCCCTGACATTAATCCACACACCTACAAACACCTGATTTTTGACAAAGAAGCCAAAATCATATAATGGAAAAAAAGCATCTTCAACAGATGGTGCTGGCATAACTGGATGTCTACATGTAGAAGAATTCAAATAGATCCATATCTATCATCATTCACAAAACTCAAGTACAAATGGTCAAAGACCTCAATATAAATCCAGTTACACTGAACCTCATAGAAGAGAAAGTAGGAAGTAGCCTTGAACACATTGGCACAGGAGACCACTTCCTAAAATATAACACCAGTAGCACAGACACTGAATGTAACAATAAGTGGGAACTCCTAAAACTGAGAAGCTTCTGTAAGGCAAGGACACTGTCAATAAGACAAAACAACAGCTTACAGAATGGGAAAAGATCTTTACCAGCCCCACATCTGACAGAGGATTGATCTCCACAGTATATACAGAAGCTTTCACTGAATTTTTTTTTTTTTTATTAAAGCTAGTGAATCTTTTATTTTGGTTTGAATTTTTTTTTTTAGTATTTCCATCACTTTACTAAATTCTATCTTCATATCCTTAATTCTTTTTATTTCATTCAGATGTTGTGTTTTCTAACCTTTTTTTCTGGCTTTTGTTAATGTCCCTTTGAGTTATTTGAACATTTTTACAATTGTTTTGAATTCATTGCCTTAAGGGTTGTCTAAGTTGCTTATGACCATTACTATGGGATTAATAACATTTGAAGAGGCATACTAACTGATGTGTGTGTGTGTGTGTGTGTGTGAATTCTGTTTTAATTGTGATTGTGAGACCTGTAGTTTGGTAATTGGTTTTGGTTTGGCTTGGGTTTCTGGCCTGCCTAAATTGAATGTTGATTTAAATGTCTAGGTTCTCTAGCTTGACAAGTACTAGATAAGCCAGTTGCTGTTTTGAGCTCAATGCTGGGGTTGCTCTGTACTGATTTGTGAGTATGGTCACGGAGGTGATCCTAGTTCAGCTAAATAAAGGTGAAGACTCTAAATTCACAAGTCAGTACTCTGTAGAATGAAGAGATTCGCCCTGCAGCTCCTCAGATCATGGTGCCAGAGAGAAGCAGAGTGAGGGCATCTTGGGTTATATCTATGTTCCAGGGGGATGAGAAAGTAGGAGCTACCTGTCTTGGCAGAGTACTCACAGGGAAGCACAGTTGTGTATGGGAGGCAGGAGGTTCCAGGGTCCTTTCATCTGGACTGGTTTCACACAGGGCAGTGGAAGAAAATACAGGACTGGAGGATCAGGGACACCTTCTTACCTGTCTGTTTGAGCTGGGTGTTCATGGGACACTGGTAGGGTCTCATGTGAAAATTTCTGTGTGGACATGTCTTCTGTTCTCTTCTGTGTATTTTAAAACTGTAAGTTTTTCATTATGTGGTGAGAATTTGTTTTTTGATCTGATCATTGAAGTATATGAATCGATTAGTAGTTTGAAGATACAGGCTCTCTGTTTGTGACAATGAAAGGAATTTGGCTTACCATCTTTGGCTTATCTGTTTTTCATCTCAATATGAAGAAGAGGTCCATGATCTCACAATGGTGAATGGCTATGTGATATCTTTGTGAAGGAATTTTTACTGTTCCTATCTTTACACTTTACCATAGCTGAAATTTTCAAAATTGAGATGAAAAGCTGTGTAACTTTTATAATATGCACAACTCCTTACTCCAGAAATGCCAACACTTCTGATTGTGTAAGTAAACTATTCCGACTTTAAAATTAAAGAACACCATTGTATTAATACATATAACACATACATGACTTTTTCTTGTTTTTTCTCAAAATTGAAGTAGATTTTTACCATATTGATATTACATTTATTGTTTATTATTATAAAAACATACCTTTTACTATGTTAAGAATACATAGTATGAGACATGACATCTCAAGTTTTTAGTATTTAGTACAGTAAGTATCACTAACCACAGACATGTTTATGTAGTAGATCTTTATTATTTCTTTGTGTAGAGCTGAAACCAAATTAAATCATTAGGATCATTTTGTATTTCTTCAGTAAGGAGTTTTAGCCTAAATATTTTAATTTTTTCTTTCATTTTTCTTTATTAAGGAAGTTTCTACTCATTCCATATTATCCACAGATCCCCCCTCCTCCCTCCTTCGACCCCCCAGCCCTCTTTCACAAGCCACCCTACATCCCCAAATCCCCCAAATCGAGGTCTCCCATGTGGAGTCAGCAGAGCCCAGCACACTGAGCCTAGGCAGGTCCAAGACCCCTCCCATTGCACCAAGGCTGTGCAAGGTGTCACACCACAGGCCCCAGGCTCCAGAAGCCTACCCATAGACCAGGGGCAGATCCTGATCCCCCTGCCTGAGTGCCCCCCAAACAGTTCGAGCCAAACAACTGCCTTCCATATCCAAAGGGCCTAGTCCATCCCTTGGGGGCTTCACAGCCACCAGTCCACAGTTCATGGGCTTCCACTAGTGTGGCCGGTCATCTCTGCACATCCTCCCATCATGATCTCCACGTCCCTCGCCTGCAATCTCTCTCCTCTCTCTCATCAATTGGATTCCCAAGAAAATATTATCTTGAGTGAGGTAACCCAGACTCAGAAGGACAAATATAGTATGTACTCACTCATAAGTGGATACTAAATGGGAGGGAAGGGATGGCCAGACTGCAACCCACAACTCTAGAGAGGCTAGCTAACAGGGAAAGACCCTAGGAGGGACACATGGATGACCCCGTGAAGGAGAATTGGATGTGATCTACATGAGTGAACTGAGTAGGGGGGTGGTGGCAGAGGGTGAGGTGTGGGAGATGAGGGAAATGGGAGGATCAAGCTGGAACAGGGACAGAGTGGGAGGGCAGGGAGGAAGATACTATGATAGATGAGGACATCATGGGAATAGGGAAAGGCAGGGTGCTGGGGAGGCTCTCAGGAATCCATAAGGATGACCCCACTTTGGTCTGCTGGTAGTGGTCCAGAAGGTGCCTGGACTGGTCTACTCTAGTGACCAGTCTAGTAAAGATTTTAAAAAAGAGGTATTAAAATAATATAGGTAAGCCACCATGTGACTTTGGGAAAGATGGGAGAGCTATCCCCATTATCTGTCATGTGGCAGCATGGGTGGGAAAGTGATCTGCTCCCCTCAGGTGGAGAGCTGGCCCTGAGGTCATAAGAGCAGGAGAGCTGTCCCTGCCCCTCATCAGCTGCAGTGCTCAGGAAAGTGGCCCCTAAACCTAGACTGGGCAACACGGTAGAGCTGTCCCTGAAGGTGTAGGTGTGAAAGAACCAACCCTGAGGATGTGAAAGCAGGAGAACTGGCCCCACCCCTTGCTCATCGCTGCAAGGGTGAACTCGCCAAGGCAATCTGGAGAGCTCTCCCTGGTGGTGAAGACAGGGGAGAGCTGGCAGGCTGACCAACCCTGCAACTACCGAGGTCCAGAACCAGGGTTAAGTGTAACACAAATTGCTTAATGATCTTATTAATAAAAAACCCGGAGCCAGATATTGGGGTTAAAACTGAGAGATCAGAGAAATAGAAGAAGCCACACACAACCTCACCTCACTGACACCTTAGTCTCTAAAGAGACCTACTTCCTATATACCCACACCTATATGCCTTTCTGTCCTGCCATCTCATTTCCTCTCTCTGCCCAGCTACATCACTTCCTCTTCCTGCCCAGCTCTGTCACTTTCTGGCTGTACAGACCTCCAGACCTTTATGGTTAAGTAGTGTTGGAATTTAAGGCATGTGCCAACATGCCTGGCTCTGTTCCCAGTGTGGCCTTGAGCTCACAGTGCTTGGATTAAAGGTGTGTGTCACCATACCTGACTTCTGTGTTTAATATAGTGGCTGGCTTTTTCCTCTGATCCTCAGATAAGCTTTATTGGGGTGCACAAAGAAAATATCACCACAGTTAAGTGTTGGCTGGCCCCAACATCTGTGATCTGCTGGAGCACAGGTGGCGGGGGCAGGTCTGAAGACATAGGGCTACAGGATATCCATGACACAAGGCAGCAACGGGATGTCCAGGAAACATCCCAGTGAGGACCCTTTGTCCAGAGTGTAACAGAGAACAGGGGCCTGGAGCCCAACCAATGATTCTTTGCAGTGAATGCCTGCATGTAAGGACGTATAGAGAATGGGTTTACTGTATGACTCACTGTGTCACCCTGCTGCCTCCATGATGAGATTTCCCTTTCTTCTCCCCCCCCCCTTTTTTTATCTTAAATTATATTTTGTTTTAATATTGGGTGGGAGTTGCAGGGGCAGAGTGGGGATGCGAAGGGACTGGAAGTAGATTGGATAGGGATGCATGATGTGAGAGCCACAAAGAATAAATAAAAAGAAAGTTAAAAAGAGCACTATAAAAATGAAACAAAAACAACATAGGTATGTAAAAGTATGACAAATCTCTCTGTTTTGATAGACTTCTTCATAAGATTGTAAAATAATGAGTCTATTTCCTTTCAAAATTAGTTTCCTGTCATTGAAAATAATCAATTTCTTGAATTTTTTAAAATTTAATATGTTTTAAAATTTCACCCTTTTCATGAAATTCTGTTTAAATAGCTAATATTTCCACATCTCTCTAGAATGGCATTCTATAGTCTGTTTTTCAACTTACTTTCCATTATTTCTCCCCACTTCTGTGACTGATAAGTACTTGTATTTATTTAAATAGTGTACTTATTATCATATCATCACTTTGATTAATAGGCATTTGGATGCACTATAGCCATTTATGTTCACTCATTTTGCTTATGAAATTTTTTATGAATCTTTAAGGCTGGTTCCATTCTCCTGGTTGAATCTAGACTTCCGTGAGATATATTCATCATCCTTGCATTTACTGTCAGATCATGTCACCTCTTTAAGCTTCCTCCCATTTCCCACCCACTTCTACCTATGCCAAGCCTTCGGGTAGTTGTTCTCTCTACCTATGGCTCACCTTCCAATACATCTAATACCTCCACTAAGCTGCCTTCACTCCACAAATCTGCAGAGTGAGTACAGCTTTGCTCCCCATTCACAAATGTATTATCTTTCTTTTGGCTGGGAATTTCCTCTACCTATTGTCTGACCACTCAGTCCTACTACAGGTTGTATGTTCTCTCATACTGGCAACTCTTGTTGGGATATACCTTCATTAGCTTAGATATTTGCTGCTTCTATATACCTCCTCATGGTGGTTTGAATAAGAATGGCCCCCATAGGCTCATGTGTTCAAATGTTTAATTATCAGGGAGTGAAACTACTTGGGAGGGATTAGGAGACATGGCCTTGTTGGTGTAGGTACATCCTTGTTCAAGGAAGTATGCCACTAGGAGTGGGCTTTAAGGTTTCAAGATCCTAAGTCTTCATGCCCAGAGTCTTTTTCTTCCAGTGGATCTGGATGTATAACTCTCAGCTTTCCCTCTAGCACCATTTTTGCCTTCGTGCTACCATGCTCTCCACCATGATGAAAATGGACAAAACCTCTGAATCTGAAAGCAAGCTCCAATTAAATGTTTCTCTTGTAAGATCTGCCTTGTTTGTATTGTCTCTTCATGACTAAGACACTCCTGGTGGATTTTTTTTAAGTTTTTTGATTTATATAAAATACTTAGTGGATTTTTGCCCATGCTGAACATACTCATTAACTACCCACATCCTACAAGGTCTCATAATAGTGTCATTATCCCATAAAATTATGCAGTCCCTCACATAACCAACCATATGCTAGCAGAAACTTCACCCATATACCTTCTGTGGGTACTTCCTAATCTGGCTTTATTTCAAACACATTTCCTTGTGTATATTAGATGAACTTACTACAATGCAATGCTTAACAATTCTACTCTAGGAAGTATTTCACACAAATGAAATGATTGCAATAAACACCCCCAAGATTTCCAGTCCTGTTTCCTACTTGTTCATCACTTTCCATGACTATGACAAAATATCTAACCAATGCAGCCTAAAAGATGAAAGATTTATTTTAGTTCATATCTCCATTGGTTTCAGTCCATGGTCACTTGGCTTCATTTCCTCTGAGACCATGCATAGTGATACAGCATCATTGTGGAAAACGGTGGATAAGATGACTGCTGCTTGTCAGACAGGAAGCAGAGGGAGAGGAGGGCAATGGCAAAGTATATCCTTCAAGAGCATGAGTCTAGTGACTTTTGATGTGTCCCCATACCGTACTTTCTATTGCCTCTCAATAATACCATCAAATTAAAAATTCATTACTAGATTATACCATAAATTAGGTCAGAACCTTTATGACACAATTTTTTGTTGTTGTTTTTGTTTTTGTTTTGTTTTGGTTTTTCAAGACAGGGTTTCTCTGTGTAGCTTTGCACCTTTCCTGGAACTCGCTTTGGAGACCAGGCTGGCCTCGAACTCACAGAGATCCACCTGCCTCTGCCTCCCGAGTGCTGGGATTAAAGGCATGTGCAACCACTGCCTGGCTTTGTTTTATATATATATTTGAGACAGGATTTCTCTGTGTAGCCTTGATTGTCCTGAAACTCACTCTGTAGATCACACTGGCTTCAAACTCAGAGATCCGCCCGTCTCTGCCCCCTCAGTGCTGAGATTAAAGACATGCATCACTACACCCAGTTGCAACTATTTTCTAAGAGCCCCATTTCTGAACATTGTGCTGGGAACCAACTCTTTAAACATGAGCTTTGGTAGTAATTTTCATATAAAAACCATAACACAGCAACAAGCTTTTTTACCGTCTTCACCAATACACATTTTCTATACCCTCTTCCAGGTGTTTTTGCAACTTGTTTTAATTAATCAAATTCCATATCCACTCCCAGGCTGGGTGCTTATTATCTCTGCATTTACTACAAAAATATCAACTGAAGAAATGTAGGCTTAGACCATCCCAGAGGGAGATGCATGGCCTTCTAGATCTTCCATAGCCATAATCCTACATTCATTTATTCAGTTCCTACTGCTTCCTTCCCTTGTTTAGTGGTACCCCCTATTCATGTGCCTGTGACCCATGCAACCCCTAAGGATGGCTACTCACCACACCCATTTACTTTTTGCTTGATTTTCCTCTCTGTTGCCCTAGATGAATCCTGTGGTCTCTGCATATGAGAATTTAGCTTCTTCATCATTCTTTGAAATATTTCTGTCTTAGACTTTGAACATATTGTTTTTAATTCCATTAAATAATTAATAAATAAAATTATCTATAAAAATCTGAGTTTATTTTATTAAATTGTTAAACCTTGACATGTGTTGATGTGACTAGGAGTGCTGAATGACCCTTGTACTCTGTTGTCTTCATTCAGATATTAGTCTGTTTTCAAAATTATTTTTGATTTTTCTTGGAGAACAAAATCAGGACTCATTGTATTAAGTAACAATTCTTTATCTCTTATACTCTACATTTGTTATATTTTATCATGCATGGTAAGGGTTTGACTTCATTGTTTCCATTATTTGCATACACTCTTGTTCCTTTGTCTTGTTTTGGTATTTCTGAAGAAGTCAATGATACTACTATGATTATTTCTTAGAATATCATACATTTTGTTAATATATCAAGGCTTTTCTAAGTAAAATTAATTTCCCTGAGTTTATCCTGAGAAATCACAGCTTGGAAGGCTTTTATGTTCACTAGTGATCCTTTTATTATCATGGGAAACTTCCAACTAATTGATCCACCTTAAGTGACTACCATACAAGGTACAAGATCTATATTTAAAGTTCTAATTGCATTTATTTCTCTTCAAATACCAAAGCTTAAAAAAAAGATTGTGCATAAGTTTAATAACCTGTTTTAAAAGGAGTAAAGGGATCTTGGAATATCTCCAAACCATGTCATTGCCAGAGCTCCCAGGTCCAACATGTTGTATTAGTTACTTTCTATTGTTGTGACAGAACACCATATCCAAGGCACCTTATAGAAGGATTTATTTGGCTTATGGTTCCAGAGGGTTCATAGTCCATTACCACCACAGCATGGATGCACTGCAGCAGTCAAATATGGCAGCTAGAGCTGAAAGCTGAGAGCTTACATCTTGATCCAAATGCAGGAAGCAGAGAGAATGCAAACTAGAAATGCTGCAAGTCTTTTAAAACTTCAAAGCCTGCCTCCAGTACCATACTTCCTTTAGCAAGGCCACAACTCTAAAGCCTCCACAAAGAGCCACAAACCCGGGACTATGAGTTCAAATGTCCAGACTGTAGTATCTCATTCAAACCATCCCACATGTCCAACATGTCATTTAAGCAGTGTCTGCTAATTTTATCAACGTGGAAGACTTGTATCCTACAACACTTTATGAGAAGCCATTACTTTATTCAAGATCATCTTTCTTACCCAAAGCCTAAGGTTTTTCTCTTTCTACAATCACTTTGATCAACACTCTCGTTTTTATTTACCACCTTTGACATAATCTTTAGTTCCCTTCAACCTTTTATACTACCCTCTTCAATACTCTTGCCCCTTCTATGCTTGGCAAACCCTTTCCTTCCCAGCTTGCCTTCTCAGCACTCCCGGTGGTCGCTTAAGTTTTAAGTTTCCCTACTATCTTCATGGGCTCTTTAAGGTCTCAACAACCCAAAGAACAATGATTTGTAGCTGTACTTTACAAACTATGGTTTTTCTTTGAACTTCTTGCCATTGTATAATATTTTCTGGCTATGTGAATAAAACTGAAAATGATTTTCCACTTTGTTCAGATAGTTCTTTAGAATGCACTTAGAAACTCTTTATGTCAACTGTTAACCTTATTGTGGAGCCAGGAGATGGTGGGCTTTGATTTGAAAATGCTAGATAGATCAATAAAAAAATGAGAACATTCATATAAATCAAAATAACATGTGCACTTTTCAGAAAGCCAAGATAACATGTGGTTATCTTGGTTCTATCTGAATGACTTTCACTTCCAAATTTAATCACAAATAGAAAACTGTAGGCAACGAAGAGGGAAATCTGTCTCCAATGTTGAACATAAATTGTAAAACATTTGGGCAAAGTTTTTAAGACTCTCTTCATTTAATATAATATTCCTGCTAAGTCACCATTTTGTGAATGGACTAATCTCTCACAGAGAAATCATAAAAAAAGACAACATTAATTTAAGTTAGCATATAGCAAGATACCTGCTCTGGCTGAGCATAATAAAGATGTAATGCCTAAAGGTTGAAACAATCACAATATAAGCTCATAGCTTATCAGTATAAAAATTAAAAGAATCTAATACAAAACTGGCCTTAATTCTTAATTCTTTTTTTTTCAAAATTGACAAAAATATTAGAAATATTTTAAGGAAAATTATCATTATATCAGGGCTGCCCAAACTTTATGGAAAAGAGAATATATATATATATATATATATATATATATATATATATCTCCCCAAGAATCATTATGAAAGACCAAATCCTTTGTGTTCATAACTACTGCTGAACATAGAAGGAGAAATCATATCCTTTTATGAACAATTATCAGTTTTTAGTGGGTACATGGGCTGCTTTTCTGACATTAAATGTCTCATATTTTCCTATTACCCTTCTTCAAAGTATGCAGAGTTTCTCCAACAGGATCAGCCAACTTATTGTATAACTTCCTGCTCTATCAACTACTTGCCATTTCATTTACATGTCTACACTCACAATACAGCTTTCTTCCATACCCAGTTTCTACTAGTCATTTTCTTTCAAGAAGAGTATCTCCTTCGGGAGCACTCCCATAAATTTTCTTCAGAAATCGCTTATCATTTCCTAAAACAGCAATTTGCACTGCTCTCACAGATCATATTAGAATACTTCATTCCTTAGATCATCTAGTACTCTCTGTCACCTCCAATGCAACTAAAATATTTGGAGCTCTAGGCGTACTTATTGATGCAGAGCCCATAAATGTTGGCATCTTTGTGTCACTCTTAGAAATCTTAAAATATCCCTTTCAATTTGGTGGCAATGATTAGACGATGGCTTATCAACCAAGAATCCTACACATACCAATTTCTACATCAATAACATTTCTATGACCTTGTGCTTGACCATTTTGTCCTGAAACATACAAAAATTCATGGCTTTTTTTCTTTATCTGATTTTTAAAACCAGTGGATCTTCACCTATGCCACTGCTGGCATGGTTCAAGTACATTCTCTAGAACCATAATCTTATTCTCTCTCTCTCTCTCTCTCTCTCTCTCTCTCTCTCTCTCTCTCTCTCTCTCTCTCTCTCTCTCTCATTTTCAAGACAGGGTCTCACTATGTAGCTCTGGCTGTCCTGGAACTCACAATGTAGATCACAGAGATTCTTATTACATGATTTCTAAATCGTATTACAGAGAATATTCAACATTATTCAATTTCTAAGCTTACTTCTCATAAAGTTTTCCTGGTATCTTCTTCCCACATTAGTATTCATTAGTGCCAAACTCCTATTCCTGTCATTCAATCTCTTCCTTTTAATGGACAATCTAATATCTGCAAAAACAGCCACTCAGGATGTCTCTTTTTTAAATATAGATATGTGAAACAACCTGTTATCTACTCTATATTTAGCCACATGTAGATAAATCCTATTTCCAAATAGATAAACTTTATTTCAGGTTGTTTTTCTCATCATGTATTTTAATGGAACAATGAAAGCTGTCCCTTTGACAAAGGCAAATTATGTCAAGTATCTAAACTCACTATTCTTACAAAATCTGTCAGTTCCCTCCCCTAATATTAGTATTTATAACAAAACAATTTATACATTTACTGTTTTTTATTACCCATGACCTTACCAATTTTGAAAATAGAAAATTTGTGATTATGGATGTAGTGCAGTAAATATAGTCTAAGGTAATCCTGATTTACTTAATAATTCAAAAATCCTTAAGACTGTGGCTCATAACCCTAATAGAACACCTTAACTTAAGCCCCATGTATAGTTAACAAATATACAAAAAATATGTATAGGAAAGCATAGCCACACACTCCAACTACTAAATCCCTAGTATATCTGTCATAGTAGGTCTCCCACCAGAATCCTTATTTAAGTAATTAAAAGTAAAGAAAGTGTTAGAACCAAAAGAGGAAAAAGATAATTGTAAACAAGTTAGATATTTTATCTTTACAAACTGGAACTCCCAGATAGCTCTTTGGTTCCTCCCTAAGATCTTACCCAAAACCAGACTCATAGACTTATCAGAAGACTTAAAATGAATGAAACACCTTACAAGATGTTGATGTTGCACACTTGAAGGAAAACATTACATTGATTCTTAAAAAAATCAACTTGACATTATCACTAAAACAAGAACTCTAAGGAAGAAAGGCAAAACTATTACTTAATGAAAATACTTTCCCAATGTTTGCTTGCACACTGGCAAATGGATTTGTATCCAACTTCTTAACTCTTAAGACTATTACTATCCATTGAATCTCTCTCTCTCTCTCTCTCTCTCTCTCTCTCTCTCTCTCTCTCTCTCTCTCTCTCACACACACACACACAAGTTTTGACGACTGGATGTCTCCTCTTCTTTTATACTAGATAAAACTACTTTTGGGGAAAAAAATCTCTATTTAAACATTTAAATGTATTTTCCAATGGTGAGCAATTTTTTTTCCATTGGCAAACTGAATTGAGGCAATCACATGTCCATGGGCCAAGGAATTCCAATAAATGTAAGACATTTACTAGGAACTAGTAGAGGCAAGATACAGATTCTTCATATTCTGAAAGGAATATGGACTTACCAAATTATTTCACTTAGATTAATGGCTTTATGACTGGGAAAGAATGACCTTATGTTATTTCAAGCAATGTAACTTTTTTGATCATTTGTTATATTAGCCATAGGAAATTAATGCAGATTCTTGCTCTCTTTCTATGTGAACATTCAATGACTTAAATCTAATATAATCAGGCATCCGTAAGTCCTGTAAAAGACTTATACAATATATTCATGTTTATAACCACATAGATAAAGCTATCTTCTCTCCTGATGTCTTTTTTATTGAATTCTTTTCATACAATATATTATCATGATTTTCTCCTCCCCCAACTCCTCCCAGATCCACCACCCCTCTCTTCCCCTCCCATTGAACTCCTTTATTTCTCCCTCTTAGAAAACAAACAGGCAGCTGGGTGGTGATGGTGCACGCCTTTAATCCCAGCACTTGGGAGGCTGAGCCAGGTGGATCTCTATGATTTCAAGACCAGCCTGGTCTATAGAGCAAGATCCGGGACAAGCACCAAAACTACACAGAGAAAGCCTGTCTCAAAAAACCAGAAAAAAAAAAAAACCACCCTAGTATACTTTTGTTTTAGGTATACTCAAATTGTCAGGTTTTACGGCATGTTCTTAGTAATTCAACGTCTTTGGTAATACTTTTTTCCTTTATCCTTCTATCATAGATATTATTTTGTAGAGCAGTTTTATGTTCATAGCACGATTTCATGGAAAGTACAGATATTTCTTAAGTATCTTCTGCCTCCATACCTTCACAGTCTCTTGATCTGTCAATCCTTCATGACAGGATATAGTTGTTGGGATTGGGGAACACACATTGATACAACATTATCATTCAAAAGTCCAGAGTTAAAGGCTGGGTACTACTTTTGTAAAGACCCAAATTCAGTTCCCAGCACCCACATTAAGTGGCTCACAACTGCCTGTAACTCCAACTTCATGGTATCTAATACTCTCTTCTGGCCTCAAGCACTCACATACACACTTAACAAAAATCACATTAATTTCCTAGTTAATATTAGGATCAATTTTTTGTTTCATGCATTATATATATTCTTAAAAATGTGTAAAGGCACAAATCATGGAGAATATGTTCATTGCCCTAAAAATCCTAGGTTATATATTATAAGGAAAGATTTGTCTGAAAAGGGACCAATATCTACAATACATAAAAGTATTCTTAAACCTCAACAATGGAAACAAATTTGTGACAACATGATACTTTGGTAATATTTAGAAGAATTGCTTCATTTATACATACTATGGGAAACAGTTTAGTAGGACATTATAAAACTAACATACAACTACATACTACTTAGGAATTGCATTCTTAAATATAAATATGGAGATGTAGATTTACTTTTGAAAGGCTTATAATAATTAATTATTTGAGATTCATTCAAAAGAACAAAAACTTGGTCATAATTCAGAAGTACTTGAATGGATAAATGGTTAAAATAACCTTGGCATATCTATACTACATAATACTAATAAGTATAAACTGTTGATACATGTAACTGTCTTGATGTATGTCTCAGTGAAGACCAAATTCTAAGAAGACTTTTAAATTATAATTATATTAAAAGAAATCAAGTTAGTGGTTTTCAGAGGTTAGGGAGGAAGTTTGGGGTGAAAGATATTGTTTCATATGTAAAAACACAACACAAGAGATCTTTATAATTAAAACATTTGCTCTTAGCCAGGCAAAGTGATTTATACTTGTATTTCCAGCACTCAGGACTCTGAGGCAAGATGATTGCCATGAATTTAAGACTAGCCTTGACTTCAGAGTGATATCCCATTTGAAGAAATAAAAACCAAATTCTCTTGACTGTATCAATGTCAATACATTGATTATGCTATATGTTTTCAGGATGTTGCTATTCAGAACTGGGTTAAAGGCAACTTTAACTCTATATTATTTCTTTGTATGTGAATCTATTCTCATGTTAAATAAGGAGATTAATTATTAAAAATGGGGCTGATGTTTCTTTAAAATTGAGAAAAGATATTTGGCATGCAAATAGACACTTTGGTCATGTCCATGGGATTCCATTATTATCTTCCTTACTGACTAGATTTGTAAAGTAGTTTCAATATGATCAGGATTTTCAGTCTATTATAATTGTACTCTCATAGCTGTCTGTGTTTTACACTTCACAAGTTTAGGCACCCTCCACTTTTGAGACCTCACTTCTTGAATAACTAAATAAATAATGCTTTGTATCTATAGTCTCCTACTAATTCTGCCCTTTTTGTTGCATCCTGTGTGGAGGCCCACAGAGGCTCCCTGCTGTGGGATGGTCTGTATATCAAATCTGTTGCTCTGACTGGTCAATAAATAAAACACTGATTGGCCAGTGGCCAGGCAGGAGGAAGTATAGGCGGGACAAGGAGGAGAAGAATTCTGGGAAGTGGAAGGCTGAGTCAGAGAAACTGCCAGCCTCCACCATGACAAGCTGCATGTGAAGACAACAGTAAGCCACAAGCCACGTGGTAAGGTATAGATTTATGGAAATGGATTAATTTAAGCTATAAGAACAGTTAGCAAGAAGCCTGCCATGGCCATACAGTTTGTAAGCAATATAAGTCTCTGTATTTACTTGGTTGGGTCTGAGTGGCTGTGGGACTGGCGGGTGACAGAGATTTGTCCTAACTGTGGGCAAGGCAAGAAAACTCGAGCTACAGCTCCCTACTGAGACTTTACTGAAGGTCAGAGACTCTGAGCTTGCTTTACCCAGCAGGACTGCATAATGGGATGATTTGGCTACAGACGTGGTTATCAGGTGTTTTGAAGGGTCTACACTTTGCTGTATGTTGTGCTTTAATCTTGAAAAGGGGAGGTCTTTTGCCTCGCCCCTTGGAATTATAAGAAAAACCCTTTGGAATAACCTTTGAGGTGACTGGGTATTGACCCACGGCCCTCCTGAAGCTATTCCTGTGTTTCTGTCTTTCTTATTGTCTCTTTCTATACATCTATCATTTCATCATTTCTCTCTCCTCTCCCCAGGAACCCTTTAACAAGTTAGAGCTAGACTCTGGCAGACTCCCACAATCCTGATTCACTGATGTAATGACTAAGCAACTTATAAGTAAAACTAAATGGACTGATAAAGTTGCACACACACACTCACATATTTGTGTGTATATGTATGTATATATGAATGTGTGTGTAAAAATAAATTAAAAGATGCGTGAAGGGGCATGGGAGGGGTTGGATATAGGAAAGATAAAGGGAGAAATTATCTATTTATATTTTAATTTAATTTCAAAAAACTTGAAAAAAATCTTTAATGGAAATAAATATTTTCATGAATTGTAAATGAGTATCTTAAAGATGTATGTTAGACCCAAATGCACCAAAAGGTTAATACAATCTTATTTGAAACGCCTAGCATTAATTTTGCTAAATTTAATAAACTTCAAAAAATACAAAGAGGGGAAAACTGGTAAGAAAAATAATCATTTTGCTGTAGAAAAAGAAAGGAAATATTTTATGACTATCATCTTACTTTAAAATTATAATAAAAAAGAATGTTTGTGTTCATAGTTGGACTGCAACAGTCCAAATAGAGAGGAAAGGCATAAGTCAGTTCATATGTACACACCTGACATGAACTAAAACAAGACATTTTATGGCTGGAAGAGAAAATTCGATTTTCAGGACATACTGCTCTCTCAACTTAGAATCCTTAGGGGAAATAAAATTGGACTCCAAGTTAACATTTTGTGTTATCTAAATTTCACTTACATCAACAATTGTATATATCACCAAACATAAAAGGTTTAGATATGTATACAGAAAACAGATTCTCACATTAAGTCATCTAAACAAAACAGAATACTGAAAATTAATTTGAAGAAAAGAGTACAAAAGTAAACTGCATTAACATGAAGGACTCTTATTGAATGGAAGGCAAGGCAAAAGACATAAAAAAAAGCATGTCTCCAACTGAGAGGAAGTGTTTGTTGGTAATATATCTAATGGAGGACTCAAGTACAGAATATATAAATGGGTACAGGTCAATACCAATTCAATAAGCACTGTAATAACCAAATGGGTCCATAGATTGAATAGTATCTTTATAAAAGAAGACATCCAAACAGCCAGTAGACTTTTGAACAAGTGTTTAAGTTTCACTGAAATGTACCTTAGACCCAAATAATATACTATCATATGACTTTCAGGCTGGCCAAAATTGACAATGTTAAGCAACTGAAATTCTCATCTACTGCTACTGGGAATAAAAATATATTAAATCTCTTTGGAAATATCTTTGATGTTAATTTAGCAAAGTTAAGGATAGATGTCAACTACAATACAGAATGCAATCTTTATTTATGTTCCATATTTATTTTGTTTTCTAGTAACTAAGGATTGGATTTAGGGCCTCATGCATGCTCAAAAAGCACTGAGTAATCCTAGGTATTACATATTTAAAAGTCATACTTATGCACACCAATGTCTTAGTTAGGGTTTCTATTGCTATGATAAAACACCATGACCAATAGCAAGTTGGAGAGGAAAGGGTTTATTTGGCTTTTGCTTCCACGTTGTAGTTCGTTGTTGAAGGAAGCCAGGATGGGAACTCAACCAGTGCATGAACCTGGAGTCAGGAGCTGATGTAGAGGCCATGAAGGAGTGCTGCTTACTTACTGGGTTGCTCTCCATGACTTGTTCAGCGTGCTTTCTTATAGAATGCAGGTCTACCAACTCAGGGGTGGCACCACCCACAATGGGTTAGGCCTCCCCCCATCAATCACCAAGAAAATACTGTAAAAGCTTGTCTACCATCTGATCTTATTGAGGCTGACTGGCTAGTTTTATGCCAACTTGACACAAGATAGAGTCATCAGAGGGGAGAACCTCAACTGAGAAATGCTTCCATAAGATCAGATACCCCTCCATGGCCTCTGCCATCAGCTCCTGCCTCCAGGTTCCTGCCCTGAGTGATTTTCTGTCCTCACTTCTTTTGTTGATGAACTATTATATGGAACTGTGAGTGAAATAAACTCTTTCCTCTACAAGTTGCCTTGGGTCATGGTGTTTCATCACAGAAACACCAATCCTAACTAAGACAGAGGCATTTTCTCAATTGAGATTTATATCCCTCAGATGGTTTTAGCTTGTGTCAAGTTGGCATAAAACAATCTGGCACAACCAGGGAACCTGCACAATAATGAATATTAAATCATTTGCTTGCCATAGAAAGAAATATAAATGACTCACATTTTTCTCATTATAATTATATGATGGTTTGTAGCAGTGAAATATGGCTGCATAAAATAAAAGGCAATTTTTACAACTGCAATTTTGATTGAATTAATACACAAAGGGGCTTTTCAGTTCTATTTTAAAGTTCAAGTTAAATTAAATAATGTATTCCTTATGTTTGTCATATATGTAACATCAAGAAAAACATTCAAAAATCTGATGTTAATTATGGGTGAAAGGAAATATGGTGTTAAATAATGAGGACCCCAAAAGGCTGCTCATGTGCTTGCTGGCTAGCAGTGATCTATTTTCCTTCTTTGATAGTTTTATTCTAGTTGCTAATTTATTCTGTAAGCTGCACATATATGCTGTCTGCAAATAATGCAGCTCTTAGTAATTTAAAATACTTAATTCTAAAATTGCTTCATAAATTCTACTATACAAAAGTGATACTATTTGAAAAGATTTCAAATCTTTGATAGTCAAAGGGAAAACACTGTATTCATAATTTCCAAACTTGAATTATTATCATTCAGTAACTTAGTGATCCAAAGCTACTGGATTAATAACATGAAGGTTACTTTAACATCACAGTTTGAATTTTAAAGTGGAAATCCTTAAGAAAAGGCTAGCAACTCGAAATACATTAAATGCACCCGACTTTACCTTTGAGGAATTGTCCTGCTTTGCATAAACTTAAAGTGAACTAGATCTTATTGCTGCAGTACTAATCTGGCTCTAAGAACTCTTGCTGTTGCCACATATCCATTAATTTCATCATTACATTTTTAGTGCACATGAGTGTATTTTATTTTGAAGCTACTATCAGGTTGAAAACAGGAAAAGTGATATGTTGCTCTAAAATTAGAAAAGCTGTACATACTTGCCCAGCTCATTTATTAGTGGGAAAATTAACTCTTTTAGCAACATGCAAAGAAGAAATCCAAGTTGTCTCTTTTTCACTTGCACTTACCCTTGGTACCACAAACTGCTCCTGCTGCTGTTGCAAGACACTCACGCTAGATTTGTAAAGAAGAGTAGAAGACTAGGGAGATTTCAGTGTCCATCATTCCTCATGGGGTCATCCGGTGCAAGAACAGAATTCTGTAAGACAAGAAAGAAAGAAAGAAAGAAAGACAGAAGGAAAGAAAGAAAGAAAGGATGAATGAATGAATGAATGAATGAATGAACAAACAAATAAACAAACAAATAAATAAATACAAACCTTTCCCCTTTTCTGTGAATGAGATAGGGATGGTAAACACAAGTCTTTGGGCAAAATAGCCTGAAACCTGCCCCTAATTTGTCATCTATACATTTCCCTGTGTATTAAAATCACTTTGTTTGGTGTAAGGACTGGAATCTGCTCTGGCTTTCCCTGTGCATATTCTAAATGAGGGGATTCTAGGACCTGGATGAGCCAGGTTAGGAAGAAATAAGCTGGCATAGTGTCAAGAGATAGCAACAGGATCCTGAAACAGACTGGGTACTTGCTGAACCACGCTTTTAGACTGCAGTAACTATTTCTCACTCATCTCTCTGTATCTTTCTGTTCTATTTGCATTGGCCAAATAATGAGATCCTTAAAAGTCACTTTTCCACTACTCTGTGATATTGAAAATCTGCTGTGTAGTGACATAGGTCTTCATTCATCAGCAAGATAGCGAACACCAATATTATAATGAAGGGAACACATTGACTTCAGAAGAAACAATATTATGAATGAGTGTGCTACCTTCTAGAGTGCTGCCTAAGTGTAGATTGAGTATAAATGGCCTTCAGTGGAGTATGTAAATAATTCATTAAGCAGGAAATGAGAATCAGTCCTTTTACTGTTAGAAACATGGGAAGATTCCTTTTTCCTTTATCAGATAGCTTTTCATGATAGATGAATATCAATCATCTGATCAAATGCCCTTTCTGAGTTTTGAAATGGCATACGTCTAATGCATTTCTCTTTTTACTCTTTATAAATGTGAATTCTTATTACATATGTTTTATTGTTGGTAGAAAACAATGAAGACTCTGCTCCAAAGTATTCAGTACTCTATCAGGTGTCCTTAGAAATACAGCAGTGTCCTATTCTCAGTATTTCCCCAAACACAGTTCAGTCTTCTCCACCTGTATTGTGGAGTTTTAGTTGTAACAGTTCTAGAACAAGAATTTTGGTCAGTAGAAGGGAAGTTTTCTTCCCCTCCATTCCATATAAACTGAAATGGATAATCTGTACTTGAGCAGCATTAATACCTTGCATTTTTCTCTGAGCTTTCCCAACCCCACCCTCCAGTATAAGTTAAGAGTATTAATACATTTCCTATCTAAATGTCAAGAAGAGAAGGTTCAGTTACTTAATTGGTTACTCTTTAAATACAAAAAAGACTCCAGCAGGAAGAGAGAAAGGGAAAGGAGAGAGGGGAGAGGAGAAGAGGGGGGAGGGAAGACAAGGGAGAGGGGAGGGGAAGGGAAGGGAGGAGAGGAGAGGTCCAGAAGGATGCTGTCAGACCATGTCTTTCTTTAACCTAGGAATCTGAGCCTGTCACTAGTAATGGCAACAAAGTTCTCTAGGACAGATTCTTGGTGAAATAAGGCTGAGAAAGTCCTGAGGTGTCACCGCTGCCTCTGCTCAGTCACCACCACAAAGGTCTAGTATAATATGATTCACAGGACCCAGCTAAAGTTTCTACACTATGTAATGTCTGACTTTAGACAGTGATTTTCACTGTTGTCTTTGTGCTGTTATACATTTTCTACAGTTTAGAAATGACTTGAATATTAAATACTTTTAAGAGTGAGTATTCTGACTCCTTAACTGAAATAAAGGACAAGAATTTCAAAAGCAGAATGACTAGTTGGGAAGAGAAGGGAGATTATCAGGAGCAGGAAGAGAACATGAGAGAATAATGAGGGGTAATAATACATTTATACACATACATGGAATGTAATAAAACTCATTTTGCATGTAATTAATATGTACTAATAATTAAAAAAAACAAAAAGGTATTGTCATAGATCTAAGCCTGATTCCAAGCGTTCATTTATAAATTAACTGCTCTTTAGAGTTGTTAGCACTTTAAAAAATATTTTATTGACTTTCTTTGATTATGTAAACTATTTTATTAGGTAACTTCAATGATCTGAAATATCAAAGACAGAATTAAAAGATGTACTCATTATAATTCCAACATTTTATTTCCCAGCATTAATCAATATTTTACACACTTTAGTCTTCAAATTGGTCAAATAAAAACCACAATACTGGTAAAAAATACTGGATAAGTAGTTTATTAGCAGATAAGATTTAAATATTAACGGTACTATTAACCTACTCCTTATATAATTGTATGTGTAGCTACATTCATTATCTCTATTTTATAAGTGTAGAAATGGAGTTCTTGAACACACTATCAGGGCTGAAGGGTTTGGTGTCAGGGAACATGCTTTATAGTATAACTGTTTGGGTGATGCCTCCTGGATGGAATCAGTACTTAACTTATGACATATAGCTTACAGTTATTTAAAACATGATAAAAAGATAAATATGGGAATCTTGTCATGCCACAGGACAGACATTTTAGCTGGTTATATGACAATTTTAGTCCTGTCTTCATGAAGTATTTCATTATGATGTCATAGCCCCAACACTTCTTATTGAGTCTAGATCACCTTTTGTCCATATCTCTCTTACCAAGCCTCAACTATTTTTATCTGTGTGAAAAGATAACCCTGGATTTAAATATTGTATTTATTTTATTATTGTATTATCTTGTTATTCAAGTGTGTGAATCTTAAGGAATAAACAATTAGGTAAGTTGGAGCCAGAAGTGGGGAGGAAGGGAGAGAAGGAGTGTCAACCAGAATATGGTTCTTTAAAAATTATTGTTATATTTTTTATTGTTTTAAAAGTTTTCAAATTCAAATTATTTTGATCATATTCTTCCCTCCCCAAGCTCCTCCACATCCCTTTCCCCTTCCTACACATGCAACTTGAAGCTCTTTCACAAAAAAGAAACAAAACCCCAATAAAACAATAAAACACTCCAAGACCAAGCAAACAAAATAAACCACATCCTAAAAGAAAGGAAGGAAGGAAAGAAGGAACGAAGAAAGGAAGGAAGCAAGGAAAGAAGGAAAATGAAGGAAGAAACAAAGCTTACCAAGCTGTAACAAATAAAAAGCACACACACAAAACAAAACAAAACAACAACAACAAAAATTGTGGTATCCAATTATATGTTGGTCAACTGCTCCTGAACATGAAGCCTGTCCTGGAGTGGTTGATATACCCAGTGTCACTCTGCTGGGGAAAGCCGATTTTCTTTCTCTCAGCAGGCATAAGTGACAGTTCAGTTGTCAACTTTTAGCCCAGTAGATAGGCTTTCATTCATTCATTCATCCATTCATTCATATTTTTAAAAATATAACAAAATAAAATGTAATATGATGAAATGTAAACTATCACCTTGAAGTTGGACAAAACAAACAAACAAACAGAAGAGCCCAAGGGAAGACACAAGAATCTCTGACTAGATAGCCCAGGGACCTAGGGTAAAACCAATAATACTGGTCTAAAAAAAAGAGGAAAAAAAGTAGTGAGAAAATGACTCCTAATGACATTCTGCTATACTCATAGATCAGTGCCTTGTTCAGCCATCATCAGAGAATCTTCCTCCTGCAAAAGATGGGAACAAATATAGAGACCCACAGCTGGATATTAAATAGCCTTAGAGACATTGAAACATTCAGCACTAAATGGGATGTCTCCGTCAAATCCATCCTCTGAGAGCTCAGGGAAACCCATGGAAGAAAAGGAAGAATGAGTGTTAATAGCCAGAGGGAATGGAGGATACCAAGAAAACAAGGCTCTCTAAATCAACATGAGCAAAGTTCATATGAACTCACAGAGAGTGAAGCAGCATGCACAGGGCCTACATGGGTCTGTACCAGGCTCTCTCTGCATATATTATAGCTTACAGTTTAGTGTTTTATCAGACTCCTGAATGAGCAAAAGAGTAGGTCTCAGAATACAGTTCTTAATTAGCCAAGCATCCAAAAACTGTAAAGCTTTTGAGAATTGACCAAGAAAATCATCTTTACTGTACAAATATGGGTCTTATACTATGTACAGATGGTTATGGTCGATAAGACACAGGTAGTAGACATATGAACTGTTAACACATAAGTTGTACAAAGTTTCTAAGAACTGAACCATTACACAGTAGGCATTATGAGCATGATCACATCATAATTAGAATTGTGTGCCAGGGAGCTAATGAGATAAAATAAGTGATGGTTCCAATAAAAATAATAAGAGCTTGAACTAGAAAAATAGAAATGAGAATAGAAAAAAATCCTAGGCACCCACTGAGGCAGTTCAGTTGATAAGTAAAATTAACTATCACAAGCAGTTTCTAAAAATTAATATATTATTATTATGTTATTAATATGTTATTATCCCTTTTTTTTTACCTCCCTCGGGGTCAGCACTGCTAAGAAAGGGGTTTACTTTCTTAAGAAGTCCATTTTACCCAGAAATCAGTCTGTTATAAGGAGATACATGGGATACAAAAATATATAGAAAGGTTTTGGTACCATAAAGTTAAAAAATTTACTAGAAAAGTAAGCAATTGATTTTATTCTGTGCATACTCACTTAAATAAGGAATCTTGAAGTTGCTTTAACATGTTTATGGACCTCTATCATCAATTCTCCTTTACATCTGTTTTTGGGGACCTGAGCTAGCTCATCTTGAGTTAACCATTGCCACTACCTTGACATGCGGTTTCAAGGCCTTGATCTGTCCTATTCACTGTCCTTTATGTCCTATCTTTGAGGCCTCCAGTTTCTTCAGAGATAACTTATAATATAAATTCCAGGAGATAACTGCCTATTCCCAAGCCTTGTGTACTATCCTAAAACATTTACTTTAAATTATGAATCCATTATTCATCCCAGCTGTGAATTTTAGCTTTATCAGTAAATAATCTAAAAGACAGACAACTTTTCTGTAAGATTTTGCATTCTTATTATGTTTTCTAAGAGTTATTAGAAAGTTTAACATGCACATAAAAGTCAAGTAGTTTGATAATCTTCCTAAACATTCTGGTAGTATATCCTACCCCAAAACTATCACTAATAGAAACCAAGCCAATATCTCAAACACATGAATATGAGTGTAAGTGAACTGGAAAATACAAACATATAGTGACTATGGTGGTCTGAATGAAAATGGTCCCATAGACTCATGTGTTTGAATGTTTGTTCCCCAGTTAGTGGAACTTTTTGGAACAATTAGGAGGTATGGCCTTTAGAGAAGATGTGTCACTGGGGGTGGGCTTTGAGGTTTCACAAACCTATGAAAGGTCTAGTCTTTCTCTGTCTCTCTCTGTGTCTCTGCCTCTCTCTGTCTCTCTGTCTCTGTGTGTGTGTGTGTGTCTGTTTCTCTCTCTCTCTCTCTCTCTCTCTCTCTCTCTCTCTCTCTCTCTCTCTCTCTCTCTCCTTTCTATGCCTGCAACTTGTGAATTTGCTATTAGATGTGAGCTCTCAGCTACTTCTCCAGCACCATGCCTGCCTGCCTGCCACCATGCTTCCTGCAATGCTGGTAATGGACAGTTTAAGCAAGACCCCAATTAAATGCTTTATTTTGAGTTGCCTTTGTCGTGGTGTTTTATCACAGCAATAGAACTAAGACAATGGCTCCGTGGAAACATGAGTTGTGCCACCCACGCTTCATATAGGCAGCATTCAACTTTGCTTTCTACTTAGACCGCTAGGAAAGTGGTTAGATGTTTATTTTAGAGGCTCTCACTCACACTACTCCATCAACATCACTAGAGGTAGAATCCAGTCAGCCCTAACCCCGCCCCTCACCAATAAAAAAATTAGGCGATTCCAATGTTCAACCAAATTTGAGAATAGTCACTTTTTTATACAAGAGTTTGGAGCCATTCTTTTAGGGTCTTTGATTTCAGTAGCTTAAATTTCCACAACTGATGCAGATCTGACGAGGATGGAGTTCAGGAAAGGCATCTTCAAATCTGGAAAATTTGGAAAGCAGAAGAACTTAAGCTTTCTCTTTGTCCTTTTCCTGACTTCCATTAAAACTGTCTGAACACTCTGTCTCCTGAGGTTCTTTCATACCCAGAGAAAAGAAGCATCCTGTTTTCTGAAAACACAGGAACACAGAGAAGGATAAGAAACATGCCTTGCTGAGGCACTTGCAGCTTATTTTATTTTTCTTTTTTGGTTTTTTCGAGACAGGGTTCCTCTGTGTAGTTTTGGTGCCTGTCCTGGATCTCACTCTGTAGACCATGCTGGCCTGGAACTCACAGAGATCCGCTTGTCTCTGCCTCCCAAGTGCTGGGAGTAAAGGCATGTGCCACCACCGCCCGGCAGCAGCTTATTTTCTTTCTTTCTTTTTTTAATCTCTTTTGCTTTTCCTTGTATTGCTTGTGTAATTATTTATTTTATTCTGAAGACCAAACATTTGTTCATAGCACCTTCTCAGAATAACAAGTGAATGACAGAGAATAGTTTCTGCTAATAAAGGCAGTTGCTGCTAAGGCTAATATCCTGAGTTCAATCTCTATGAACCCATATCACTCCTATAAAATTTTCTTTTCTTTCTATACTTGTAGTGTGGCATATTCACACTCACAGACCAGCACATACATAAATAATTTTAAAAGCCAAAGAAGTGCCATTGAGGTCACTTGCTAATTCCCTGCTGGGTTCCACCCTCCTGAATGCTTAAGGGAAGTTCCTTGTCTATGTATCCTGAATAATGGGCATTAACAGCTTAGATGCAAGATTGTAAAGGTAGCGAACTTCTGCCCTCCGGGGTTCTCCCATTGTGCTGTAAGCCTGTATTTAAGACCTCCTCCCTCCTTCAATAAATGGCATTCTGTATTAAATAAATTAAAAAAAATATGGATACACAAAGCTTATTTTCATTCAACCACCTTCCCCTTTGTCTAACTATTTTTCTGTACAACACTCCACTTTTATTAAACCTAAGCATAAAATCATATAGGCCTTCTTAGGTTTTCATATCTACACTCCCATGGGATATTAAACTTATATAGAATAAATTCATATATTTTAATCTTTGTAAAAGATTTTTTATTTTATCTTGTTTTTTCGAGACAGTTTCTCTGTGTAGCCCCAGCTATCCTGGAACTCTCTTTGTAGACCAAGTTGGCCTCAAATCCATCAAGATCCACCTGCTTCTCCCTCCTGAAAGCTGAGAGTAAAGGCATGTGCTGCCACTGCCCACATTAAAAGATTTTTTATGTGTTTATGTGAGTGTCTATGAGAATATATGCCATGTGTGTACAGGTGCCCACAGAGGCCAGAATATGATGAAGGCTCCCCTGGAGCTGGAGTTCCAAACAGTTGTGAGACTCGCAACATGAGTGCTAGGGAACCAAACTCCAGTCCTCTTCAAAAGCAGCAAACACTCTTAATCTCTGAGCCATAACTCTAGCCCCTTTATCTTATTATTTGTCTTTTTCATAGGCATCTCAACCATGAAACTAACAATGGGTAAGCAAAAAAAATCTTTCATCCTTTATAAAAACATACAGACCCTCTAAATGCAAATTCGCTTTAATAAGTTACATTTGTGGGAGGTATTACACTTTCCCAAGTCAAATGTTTAAATGCAGCCTGTGGTTTTAAGATCTTTAAAGCTAATAGGGCTCAAGCTCTTTGTCCAGGAAACGCTTTCATGTATCTGAGACCTCTGACATAATGCATTCTTCCCATGATGCACATTAACATATACAAGTGCACAGATACAGGCTTCATTAGCAACATGCCAGTGGAATCAAGAGGAGAAATCAATGCAGTTCACTTACTTCGAGCATTAGAAAGAATTTTGTATTTAATACTCACTGATGTATAATACTGAAATGTCATTTTCTATTGATTTGCCTTGCAATAAACGTGGTGGGGGGCATAGCTATTCTTTAAGAGCTGTAGCAAACCTATTGATGTGGTTTTCAAGCAGCTGAATATTCAGTGTTGTAACTAGTTTAGTCATTTCATATTTTCAAATTTTAGTGGGGAGATATCTGCCACTTATCCTGGAATACTAAATAAGTACAGTTCTATTCATCAACAACCTGCAGTCTTTTCATGTAAAAAATCTTTATTTCCCAGATTTATATTCTGAAATCTGCATAATTCTGAGATTGATTTATCCTGGGTATTCATGTTGCCAGGGTGATTTCCCACCATGCTGTGCCCTTTGTCTACTTTCTCCTTATCTCTTACTTTTAAATCTTTTCAGTCAATATTAGAAAGCAAAGAGGAGGCAAAAGGTGAGCCAGTAAGTTTCTTCTTCACAGAAGTGACCCTATAAAACCTGTTTTACTGTATGAAATGTGGGGGGTGTAATCAGTGCCTTAAGCCTTCAAAATTCATTTTCTAAAATGCAGATTCTCATATTGTGTAATTTTAACAAGCATAGATCTTACTTTATTATTATTTCTCATGTCACCACTCAAACAAACAAACAAAAAACACTATTCCATTCATTTATAATGGGGACCCCTTTGACTAACAACAATTTTGTGTTTCGACTTTGTTTTCTAAAACTGAGTATATAGTCATCATTAAAATTAACATGATTAAAATACTCAAATAGAAGTTTTTGTGGATACATTTACTCTTTAACACATCTTCAATTAATTGTTTGAGAATTTAATACATTGTTGTTTTCTTTTATTCATCCTCTTCCACTATCTCTTCCAAGATCTACTCCCTATTCCATACACACCCAACTTTGTACCTTTACTTTAAAATTTTTCCAAGTCCCATAAATGCTGCCTATATACATTTAGGTGTGTGACCACACACTGAAAAGTTTTAGATTTACAATGGGCAGACCCTTAAAGCAAGCTAACATTCAATTTAATTTTAAACTTATAAAATAATAAAGATGTTATAAATAGGCTTTAACTCTGAAGTACAAATAATCTTAAATCAAAACAAGAGAAATTTAGAATAGAACACATATGGTATTTCCCAAGCATACTTTCCTTGGGCGTATATATAGGTTTTTGGCTGTTTATAAGACACACTGATTACTTATTCACAACTGTTCATTAAATACTTAGTACTTAGCCCAAGATTACCTAGTGTGAGGAGGCACTATTTATGCTCAGTACACATACTTTTTTTTTTTCAAGACAGGGTTTCTCTGCATAGCTTTGTGCCTTTCCTGGAGCTCACTTGGTAGCCCAGGCTGGCCTCGAACTCACAGAGATCCACCTGGCTCTGCCTCCCGAGTGCTGGGATTAAAGGCGTGCACCACCACCACTGCTCGGCTCAGTACACATTTTTAATGGAGAAACACATGGAAACAAATACACTGAGTCAGGGATCTAGTGAACAGCTATTACACAAGGGCCCTAACAAAGGCTAAGTCAACACTCAGCAATATCTCTCTCTGTTGGGAAAGTTACATATGAGTTCATTTTTGATATCAAGAGTTCTCAGGAAAAAAGTGATGGGTAATTTCAAGGAGGGGATTAAGGATATAAAAGTGCAAACAACGTTGGATACTTAGCAGGACCCTGCTTCTCAGAGTCAATGTTGAGTTATGCAGTTACCAGGATCCTCAATGTCAGGCAAAGCTTCTGAAATCAGGTTAAGAGATCTGAAATTCATTCAGATGAAGTCAACAACTAAAATGATGACATAAACACATCAAGTCAAAGACAAATGCCAAACTTTCAGGTACATGTGGAACATAAAAACCTTGTTTTTATCTGGAAATGGATATTTTACAAAGTGTGATTTGAAATGCAACAATGGAAAGGAAATAGTATTATGAAAGAAAATACACCACACACCAAAATTTGTGCACTACAGCGAAATAGGTGCACACAGAGAATTTGTAGTGTTAACTACTTATATTAGAAATGAAGATACTGGGTCAGCAATGTAGTTTTCACTGTAAGAAACCACAAAGATAATATAAGATTATAAGAAGAATTAAGAAGTGATAAAGAAGATAGCTGAAATAAATGAAACAAAATTAACACACATATGGCCAAAACTCAATGAAAATAAAACATGATCTTTGAAAACACCATGTTAATAAATCTACAATAAAATAAAAACATACAAAATAACTAGAAAAAAGAATATAATTAAATGGCAAGCAAAATGACAAATATTGGCAATGAAGGTAGTGTAAGTACTAGTAAAGATCAAAAGGATAACAAAGTGAGATTGTAAATAACCTCACGTTAATAAACTTATAAATATAGATGAAATGGAAAAACATGGAAGACACCCTCAAAATTCATTAAAGAACTCTTGCTAGAATCTAAGCTGCTTATTTCTCACTTCGTCACAGAGAATATGAGAGTCTGGGAGACAAAATTAGTGAAAGTAAATATGTTTATTCAAGTCAAGACCCAAGAAAATTTCAGAATTTCACTTTCGAATGTTAATCTTTTGGGACCCAAGTCAGGAACACAAAAGGACATAGAGGAACACAAAAATTCTTTGTAATATATGGAGAGGTTGCAGTGAGGCAATGGACAGAGATTCCTGTGTGGAGGATAGTCTTCCTCACCAAAGCTTTGCATTCCTCTCTACCTGAAAAGTAGATGCAAATCTTGGACATTGCATTTTATGTGCATACAGACATTTATTTTCTGAATTAATTTCATATGAGTCAAGGACATGGATAGGCTTTTTAGAAGCCTGTCCTCAGACTTTAGCTGAAAGAGTGGGCCCTTTAAAGATTAGGGAAACAATTAGGAGAAGGGTGGGAAGGGAGAATAAGGCAAAATTTACAGTTTTCAACTGCTCTATTGGTAGAAGTAGATTATCTGAATAGCATTTTGTGGATGGAAGTGTTGAATTCATAGTTAAAATTCCTTCAAAGGTGAATTTGTTCACTAGTAAACTCTACCAAATGTCTGAACAATCTCAAGTCTGTACAAACTATATGACTACTGTCTTATTTTAAGAGAAAAGGATTTTTTATTCCAATAATAAAGATTAGAAGAAGAAAAAACAAACCTAAGGAAGAATGATTTTATCTTATCAATAGTAATAAAAAATCAAAACTAATATAGGAATGGATAAAAGTAGTATTAAATGATGGCAGAGTTAAAGGTCAGCCTATTAGGAGCTCAATGTTGATTTAACATTAACTATCAAAGTGTCTTTGCATATTAACACATTATAAAAAAATTTATTGGATCCTCTAAAGAGATAATGAAAAAAGTGATAGAATTCAAAGTTTGATTTATTAATAAATTTTCAACATAGACATGGAAGGGAACTTATTTAAACTGACAATGACATTTACTGATAAACTACTTAGAGAAAAACATTTACTAAAATTTTCGGAAGTTTGATGGGTTTTTGTACAGCAAACACTCTGACTCAAAAATGAGTAAATAATGCCATTTCAAAAAGGAAAACAGACAAATATTGATACAAATATATGAAAAGTTGTTCCATGCCCATAAGCATTAGGGAAATACAAGCAACAGAAATTCCTGTTTTTGTCAAAGATGCAAAGTTGCACATCTATTTTGGAAAACTGTTTTATTGAATTACACATACTCTTATTAAATGGCTCAGTAATACCACTTTTAAGTATTTTCCCAAGGGAGTTGAAAATACCTCTCTATGCAAAAGATTTACACAAGAGTTTCTAACAAATTATCCATAATAGTAAAAATCTAGAAACAAATGTTCAACAATAAGTGAGAATAGCAAATCACAGCATTAGTATTAATGTGCATGAACAGGGACTACAAATACAAATAATAACACAAATGGATTTTAGAAGCTTTGTACTCATTGATAGAATACACAAACTAGATGTAAGACTGTTCTCCTGTAATCCCAGCACTGGGTACTTGCAGATAAGTGTATTGGGGTTCAAGGACATGCTCTGCTATATAACAAGTTCAAGGGCTGCTTGGGCTACACAATGCCCTGTCTCAAAAAAAGACTATAAAAATTCCATAAAAACTTAATATTTTCACAATGAGTCAGAGCATGCTCTTTAAAAAAAAAAATACAGCTTTGCTTTCATTTCCAGTATAGCATGTGAAATAGTTCTTCAAGATTGGTAAAATGCTTCCTTTAATGCAGTATAATTCATTAGGCCCATGAATCCTCCTAGAAACAGAATATTAAGGTCTCCAAGCCCATCAACCTCTATTTATTTTGCAAATTTGCCCTACATACTTTCTCTCCCCATTGACTTAATGATGCTGTCCTTGGTGTTGTAGTGATGCTCATATGTATCAAGAATAGAATTTTGACAGATATTTGAAAGGGTTATTGATTTTCCAATTAACTATAACTTTCTTAAAATAATTTATAGTATAAAGAATAAGAATCTATTAGTGAAATGTCTAAGTACTGAAAAGTTAAGATTATCAGCTAATGTATAAAATCAAGGTGGAAGTTCTGTTCTCTTTGAAGATTATGGGAAAGGCTCTTTAGTTTCATAAGAAATTAACTTCAAAAGAGAAAATCCAACACCCCTTTATGATAAAGTCTTGGAGAGATCATAGATAGAAGGAATATTCCTAAATATAATAAAAGCAATACATAGCAAGTTGACAGCCAACATCAAATTAAATGGAGAGAAACTCAAGGCAATTCCACTCAAATCAGGTACAAGACAAAGCTGTCCACTCTCTTCATATGTATTCAATATAATACTCAAAGTTCTAGCTAGAGCAATAAGACAACAAAAGGAGATCAAGGGGATACAAATTGGAAAAGAAGAAATCAAAATATTACTATTTGCAGATGACATGATAGTATACATAAGTGACTCCAAAAATTCTACCAGAGAATTCTTACAGCCAATAAACACCTTTAGTGAAGTGGCTGGATACAAGATTAACAAAATAAATAAAAAAACAAATAAAAAAAACAGTAGCCCTCTTATATACAATTGATAAAATGGCTGAGAAAGAAAGAAATCTTGGGGGAAAAAAAAGAAATCAGGGAAGCAATACCCTTCACAATAGCCATCAACAATTTAAAATAACTTGTGTACTCTAACCAAGTAAGTAAAAACCTGTATGACTAGAACTTCAAGTTTTTGAAGAAAGAATTTGGAGAAGATATTAGAAGATGGAAAGATTTCCCATACTCATGGACCAGTAGGATTAACACAGTAAAAATGGTCATCTTATCAAATGCAATCTATAGATTCAGAGCAATCCCCATCAAAATTCCAACATAATTGTTTACACTGAAAGAATACTCAACTTGGAAAAACAATCCTGTTCAATAAAAGAACTGCCAGAGGTATCACCACCCCTAATCTAAAGCTATCACAGAGCTATAGTAATAAAAACAGCATGTATAGGTATAAAAACAGACACAATGATTAATTTAATTAAATTGAAAACTCAGACATAAATCCACACACCTATGGACTCTTGATTTTTGAAAAAGGAGCCAAAACTATACAATGGAGAAAAGAAAGCATCTTCAACAATGGTGCTGGCATAACTTGATGTTGGCATGTAGAAGAATACAAATAGATCCGTGTCTACCACCCTGCATAAATAAGTCAAATCAGATGAAAGACCTCAACATAAACCCAGTTATACTGGACCTAATAGCAGAGAAAGTGGGAAATAACCTTGAACACATTGGCACAAAAGACAAATTCCTGAATAGAATACCAGTAGCACAGTGTAGAGGTCCACAAAGCTTTGCTAGTGAGATCTGAGCTTGCTTCACCCAGCAGGGCTGCATTAGAGGTTTGCCTGACCACATGTGTGGTTACAAGGTGATTGGAAGGGTCTACACTTGGGCTGTGCTAGGGGGAGGTCTTTTGCTCCACCCCTCAGCATTCCTATAAAGAGCCCTTTAGCAGAGACAGAAGGGGCCTGGCCTGTGGATAATCATCCAGACCCTCCTGAGGCTATCCTGTTTTTCTATCTGTTTCTTTCCCCTCTATGCTTTTATCTAATCTCTTATCCCTCACTTCTCAAGAATACCATGTCATAGAATGTGGGAGCTAGGCTCCCAGCTGGGCCCCCACAGCACAAACACTAAGACTGGTAATTGATAAATGGTACCTCATGAAACTGAAAAGCTTTTGTAAGGTGAAGGACATGGTCAATAGGACAAAACGGCAGGCTACAGAATGGGAAAAGATCTTCACCAACCCCACATCTGACAGAGGGCTGATATCCAAAATATATGAAGAACTCAATAAATTAGACATCAAAATACCAAATAATACAATTAAAAATGGGGTACTGACCTAAACAGATAATTCTCAACAGAAGAATCTCACATGTCAGAGAAACACTTAAAGAAATATTCATCGTTCTAGCTATCAGGGAAACGCAAATCAAAACGTCTCTAAGATTCTATCTCACACCTGTCAGAATGGCTTAAGATAAAAAACACAAATGACAACGTATACTGGAGAAGATGTGGAGTGAGGGGAACACTCCTCTATTGCTGATGGGAGTGCTAACTTGCACAGCCACTTTGGAAACCAATATGGCAGTTTCTCATAAAAATCGGGAATCAATCTATCTGAAGACCCAGCAATACCGCTCTTGGGCACATACCCAAAGAATGCCCAATCATACCACAAGGACACTTGCTCAACTATGTTCAAACAGCTTTGTTTGTAATAGCCAGAACTGAAAAATGGATTAAGAAAATGTGGTACATTTATACAATGGAGTATTACTCAGCTTTTAAAAATAATGGCATCAGGAAATTTGAATTTAAATGGATGGAGCTAGAAAAAAAAATCATCCTGACTGAGGTAACTCAGATGCAGATTCAATGACCCAAGGCCAAATATTGGGCTGAGCTCAGGAAGTACTGCTGAGGAGACCAAGGAGGGATTGTAGGAGCCAGGGGTGTCAGGGGCATAGGAAAAAAAAAACCCACAGAAACAATTTTCCTGGCTCATGGGAACTCAAGAGTGTAAATCAACAACCGGGGAGCCTGCATGGGACTGACCTAGGCGTCTGCATATATGCGGCAGTTGTGTAGCTTGGTCTGTTTGTGGGACTCCTCACAATGGGAGCAGGCCTGTCCCTGGTGCTTTGGCTGGCTCTTGGGAACCTATTCCTCATGCTGAATTGCCTTGGCAGCCTGGATACATGAGGAGGTGCTTGGTCTTATGGCAGCTTGATATGCCATGCCTTGCTGATGCCCACAGGAAGCCTGACCATTTCTGAGCAAATATGGAGGAGGGGTGGGTCAAGGGGGGCAGAGGGGAGGTAGGTAAAAGGAGCGGGAGGAGAGGAGGGAGAGGAGGCTAGGGTTGGGATGTAAAATAAACTAAGTAATTAATAAAAAAAAGAGCTCAGCCAACTTGTTAATATATGTTAATTATATATTTTCCTTATAAAAGAACCAAAGCCCTTGTTTTCAAGTCTCTTGCAAATATATAACAAGATTAACTTCTTCACAGTCATCATTGTGGTCATCATTATCATTGTTGTGGTTGACATCACTAATCATCATTCTCATCGTCATCATTTTCCTTTCCCATAGGATCTTTCTATGTAGCTCATGCTGGCCTTGAATTCACTATATAGCCCATGTTACCTTGGAATTCATGATGTGACCCAGGCTTGCCTTGAACTCTCTAATTTCCTGCCTCATCTCTCCAAGTGGTAGAATTATAGAAATGTGCTATCATGTCTAGGAAGATTAATCCCAGTTAATGATATCCCAAGACATTTCCTTGGATTCTTTCTTGTCAATGGATTCCATGTTTAGTGTTATAGTGGTCACTTTCTGCCAAGCCTCTCCTTTCCCTCTGATAACCATGAGAGGGAGAAGGGCATGATTACTCCTGTCAGCATTTCCGTGAAGTGCACTTTAGCAAAGACAGACAAGCTCTTGATGTTGATTGGTTTTCAGCCTACAGCCAATACCAGTGCTGGGTGTGCTGCTGGCTGCCTTCATGCTCTTTTGTTGCTGAAGAGAAGGCTATATGTGAAAGGATCCTGGGGATGCTGTAGGTACTGAGCCTGAAATCAAGGCTGTCTTACTACTGAGCTGGGGTGCTTCCTCTGCCTTGAGATATCCCTGGGTTTCTTGTGCTCTGAGGAAATATCCTTCATCTGAGACAATGCTCCTTTAATTGTGCCATCCTGCAGTATGGAAGATAAGTTCTTTCATTTCAGAGTACTTCATTACTCAGCATGTAAAACAGAATGTAGAGTGTACTGGGAATTCTACCATGTTTGACTCCATGTGACAGTGAGACTGCAGTTCAAACTCAGCTTTTCTAGCTTGAACAAGTTGAGATAAGCAATTAGTAAATTAATCATTCAAAACGTATATCCTTGATGCAGAGTTACGAAGGGGCCCTAGCCGGCCTGAGCACTGCAAACATGGCTCTGGCAGGCCTTGTCCTTCTGCAGACTCCCTCTGCCTTGCTACAACCTGTTAGATCCATTTCCTTATTTGGCCACTCCCTCCTCCTGAAGCTGACTACCCAGGCCCAGCTATCAAAGTATTGCCAGTCCAGCAATCAAAAGCCCCTTTGGCTCACCTAATTAACATGCCCAATCAAAATTAAACACCTCATCCTAACACAGGGTTTCCTCTTTTACCTTTATAAACTGCCATTGACCTATGTGCCACATCTGACTCCTCTCCATCCACAGGCAGTCCTTTGCCCTCCCTGGACAAATACCCCTGCTCCTCTCCTTTGCCCCTCTTGTCCTCTCTCCCTTATTTCTTTTCTCCTTCTCCCTAGTCCTCTATTTCCTGTCTTTGTCTCTTATTCTCTGCTCTTTTTTCCTCTGGAGCAAATAAATATCCTTTGTGCTGAGAACTTTGTCTTGTGGTGTCATGAGTCGACTTCAAGGTACCCACACTGAGGTATGTATTTGATTTTTGTATGTATTTGAATGAAAACAGTGTAACTTTGTTCTAAGTGTTTAAAGGCACTTGAAGATAATTGAAGACTAAACAAAGATGTAAGATGAAGCTGGGTTGCAAATTTTACATAATAAATTTAGTGGATAGAGAAATGGAATGTTTTTATTTTGTATTTTGTGACAAATTTATATGAGTCCATGCCACTGTCACCTTTTTAGAAAATAGACTAAAAATATATGTATAAAAATATACATATATATGATGTATACATATATGTGCATGCATATATTTGTGTGCAATTTTCAACTTAAATGACTCAATATTTTATAAAATCACATTGGATAATGCTTCATGTCTCATACAGATTAAACAAGTGCAATTTCTCACTACCTTCTGCCCCTAGCAGAAGCACATTCTCTAAACTTGAGTAAGAAAAAAATGGCAAACAGATATGGCAAAGAGTTTAATTCTGAGATTCCCAGTTGCAGTGGCAAGACAGTGTCTCTTTTTCCCAATCACAGTAGAAGCAAAGCGAGAACTAACTCTTTTGCCTGTTTTCTCTTTTTCTTTTGTCTGCTTCTTAGTATGTATTAGTAAAAGTTTCCACTTCCTAGTGTGCATTTCAGGAAAGAAATAGTGGAAAACAGCAAGAGATTGTGTGTATGTATCCAAATACATTTGTAACTTAAGAAACAGCAATGGAAGGGAGAAAAGTCCTCTGGATACAGTTTGTGATAGACCGTGATATTGCACACTTCACTTTTCTCAGAAAATTACATATAAATCACTTGCTAATGTGTAGGAACCTGAAATACAAAGTAAAAAAAACAATTGGTTTCTGCTCAGCATAATCTCATTTAAGTATCTTATTTCCTACACCAAATGTGCTGCCTTTGGATAGTCTACATTGACCCAGGTGGCATGCTTTTTAACCTGGTCTTCAGATTTAAGTTTTTCACAGCACATAGGATTAACATCAATATTGATTTACTTTGGCACACGCTGAGGTTGTTGAAACCCACCTAAATATTAAAAAGAGGGATGGTGAAGGAGGAAACCTTACAGGCCTAAAGTTCAAATATGTATTATGATAGAAACCTTATAGTAAAAATAAAGGTGAAGCCAGGAAAGTTTTGGCTAAATCATTGAACAGATGGAACAGATAAAATATGGAACAAATAAAAGAAGCTAAGTTGTTTTTTAATACATCTGAATTTAAAGTAGAAAAATATTTAGAATGACTGAATTTACTTTTTACAGCTTTTCTCTTTGTAAATAAATTGAGAAGATAAGGTACTGAAGGGATCTGTTTATCTTAATTTTATTTGCAAATATATTTGGAAGTTTTAGAGTAGAGCATATTGTAAACAAAACGAGGTGGTTCTAATTACTTTCTGTTGTTGTGATAAAACACTGAACAAACAAAACTTGGGAATGACAGGTTTATTTCAGCTTTTAGGCTGAAATCATCAAGGTTAAAAACTCAAGGCTGGAGCATGGAGGCAGAAACTGAGCTAGAAACTTTCAGAAAAATTGCTTACTAGCTTGCTTTCCCTGACTTTCTCACCTTTCTTTCTTATATGACCCAGGATCACTAGTCCATCAGGAGCACCAAGCACATGGGTTAGATCTCATTTATTAGTCATCAGTCAAGAAAACATCCCACAGACATGCTCAAAGGTCAGTCTGATCAAGGCAAGCCTCCAACTGAGGTCCACTCCTCCCAAGTGACACTAGTTTATGTCCAGTTGACAAAAACTAACCAACACAATTGACTCCTTGTCAACTTGACATACAAACACATCACTATGAAATCTACCTTTTCCTTTGTTGTTTATCCCTAAGATCTCATTTTAATATCACATTATAAAACATAGTATAACTTTAAAAGTCATACAATCTTTAAAATTTCAAACACTTTAGAAGTTCAAAGTCTCTTTAAAATATCCAAAGTCTTTTAACTGTGAGTTCTATAAAATAATAATGAAAAGAACAAGTTAAGTACTTCCTTACCCCAAACAGGAAGAATCAAAGCATAAAAACAATCATACTAAAGCAAAAAGCGTCCTGCAGTGTAGATTCAAATCTTATAGGTTAATGTCTGACATCAGGGTCTTCTGGGCTCTAAAGAGCATGGGCAGCTCCACTTTCCCTGCTTTGCCATCTGTAACACACACACACACACACACACACACACACACACACACACACAATTTGTTTGGTAGGCTTAAGCCAGCTTTACTACCATTCTTGACAGCCATTATATGGTCTTGGTATAGATAATATCCTGGGGAGTTCTCCACTGCACTGAGGCTGTACTTCCACAATAACCTCTGCTTGGCCTCTCTTCAGAGACACACTCATGCAACACAATGACAAGCCTCAGCTGTTCTTCATGACCCCATCAGTTGTCAAAAAACAGTACTAAGTGGGAGACTGTTACACATGACCAAGTTTGGCTTTCCGGATTGAAATGCACATAGTCCACTTTATACCATAGCTTCTGTGCTACCCTGAAGAAACAGTCCCCAAAATCCCCCCTGCTGGTGTTCATCTCTTATTAATACCAGCTGATTTTTTCAGCCCCAGCAAACCAGAATCAATTGTCCCAGTAAAGTAAAAGTTTTACTTCCACAGATTCTTTAATTTCATTTTAATTTTTATTAAAACGTTTTGCCACATAATATATTCTGATCTTGGTTTCCTCTCCTCATCTCCAGCTCCTAAGCACTCTTCCAACTACACATCTTCTTTCTCTTTCTTAAGAAAACAAGCAGGAAAATAAAAAAGGTTCTTGAAATTCAAGCAGATGACACAAATGGCCCCGGTTGTCTCTCAAACTTCCCTATGAAGGTTCACATGTCAGGTCTCCATCATATGCATTTCTCTAAGCATTATCTTACAAGTCTCCACAGAAGCTCTTTAATCTCTGAGAAAATGGCTTTTCCAGACTAAAGCTCCAAAATCCTTCATGTTCTTCCCACTAAACAGTCCAAGGCATAAAATCCATATGTCCCAAACCATCATAGCAATACCCACTCTCTGGTATCAATTTCTGTTCTAGTTTGCTTATTATTGCTGTGATAGAACACTGGCAAAGAACAGCTTGGGGAGGGTTTGTTTCATCTTAGAGCTTATAGTCCATCACTGAGACAAGGCAGGGCAGACCTGGAGACAGGTACTGAAACAGACCATAGAGGAAATTCTACTTATTGTGTTGTTTTCTAAGCTCACATTCAGCTATCTTTTCTTTTGGTTTTACAAGACAGGGTTTTTCTATGTAGCCTTGGCTGTCCTATAACTCACTCTGTAGACCATACTGGCCCCGAACTCACAGAGATCCAACTGCCTCTGCCTCTGCCTCCCCAGTGCTGGAATTAAAGACATATGCCAACACACCCTGCTCAGCTATATTTCTTATACAACCTAGGACCACTTGCACAGGAATGGTACTGCCACAGTGAGCTAGGTTCTTATGTATCAAATATTTATCAAGAAATGTTTCACAGAAATGCCCATAGGAATGGTGGAAGTATTCTTTAACTGAGACTTTCTCTTCACAGGGTGCTAATTTATATCAACTTGCTCCCAAATAATCTAGCTTCAAGCTGAGTGCTACAGTTAGCTTTGTATGTGACATCAAGGTAGAAATGTGGAGATATGACAGTTGTCATTGCAAATCTCCAGTAAGAATCTGTGTGAGTGATGCTGTTTGTGGTACAAATATCTTTCCAAAATATATGAAGAATCAAGTTCTTGTAGACCTCAAAAGAGAAATCAGGAATAGAAAAATGAATAGGCAGAAGCCTGGATCTGGATTCCAGGGTGTGTGTGTGTGTGTGTGTGTGTGTGTGTGTGTGTGTGTGTATTAGTACTAACCTTCAACTTGTTTTAGACAGGGTCTCCTGTTGTTCACCACTGCTTATGCATGCAGTGCTGTATTATGCATTAAACTGTGCTGTTTACCATATGAGAAAAGCCACAAGACACAACAAAACCCATTATAAGAGTTTATTAAGAAAAGGAACAGAGGGGAATGTGCTTAGGCCTATGGAGATTGTGCAAGGAGAAAAGAAGAAGGGGGAGTCTGTGACCTGCTTTTTATGGATTCCTTGCACATGTGAATATACGCTATGTGTAAATTACATGATCATGCAGCATACAGATTACATGGGACGTAAGGGATGACTAAACCTCTTGCTTGGCTACTGGACAGTGTATGTGCAGTCATGTAGCAACATTCCAGACTCTTTGCTTATTATAAAAAAAATGGCAGGTGAATGGGAATGGGGGCTCTGTGTCTCCTGAACCTGCTTCCAGCTAACTCGGTGGGCATTGGGGGGTAAGGAAGGGGCTTTTTGGGGTACTGGATTGTCCTCTGCTACTTTGGGAATTGTCCAACACCTTCCAATGCTTAGGGCTTGTGTGGCTGCTTGGGTCTGACAAGGTGCTGTCCAGGTGAATTCAAGCTGGCTCTGGAGCTTGCTGACCTGTCCAGGTGGATTCAAGCTGGCTCTTCTGGGTATACTTGATTGGGTTTTGTTGTGCCTCATGGCTTTTCTCCCATGGTGAACAGTGTGCCGCTTAATGCATGTTACAGCGTCGCATAAAACTAACAACCTCTGGAAGAGCAGCCACTATTCTTAACCTCTGAGCCATCTCTCCAGCCTCTATATCATATTCTGTAAGTGTATTCAGCTCCAACTTTCCTTTGCTTCCCTCTTGCCTCCCATTATATATGATATTATGTATTTGTAAAAGATCTAGGGCTCACAAATGAGAAAATAGTCAATGCTTATTTTTCTGAGTGTTATGTTATGAACAATTTCATTGAGGTAAACACACACACACACACACACACACACACAAATGAAATTAAATGCTCTTGCATAAAATGCACATTCAGCCTACATCTTTGAAATTTACTTTTCACTACCAAAGACTGAACATAAAACATCAGCATGTAAGTTTTGACAAACTCTCTAGCATGGCTTCTAGAAGCTTAAAGATGTGTTCTTAGGATGACTTTTGCCGGGTGGTGGGCAGAGCCAGGCAGATCTCTGTGAGTTCGAGGCCAGCCTGGGCTACCAAGTAAGTTCCAGGAAAGGCACAAAACTACACAGAGAAACCCTGTCTCAAAAAAAAATGACTTTCAATTCCTTAAATTGTCTCCTGAGAAAGATCAGTGATTTCATGAGAGTTTAGAGATTTTATTTTATTTTTCAATACAAAGTCAGAAGACATGAAGATAAGTTCTTGAACTCTCTTTTAGAGAATTATAAGTCTTTCAGTCTCTAAAACTACTTTCGATGGACATGAAAGCAGTCTCTTAATCCCTATATGAGACGACTCTCCCTCTTGAGCTCTGTCACCAATGGGGTTATGAGGTCAATTGGCACCTTATCCCAAGTTAGAACACTTTCTCATATCACACAAAAGAATTTAGTTTCTACTCTTTATAGTAAGCCAGATAAGCCAGTTACATGGACCAACCTCCAACACATTTTAGTATCTTTTAATTTAGTACACTAAAGCTTTCGAAATGCCGCCTACCTTTAGTACAGTAGAATTAAGCACAAGAGAACAAAAATTTCTCTTATTGTGATAACAGTTATTAAAAAGGTTTGCCTTGACCACTTTAGCAAATCTCCAGTTTTGTTTATCTTTGACAAATATATGTGAGTATATGTGAGTTTGCATCTAACTACAGAGAAATTAACATTTATTTATTCATTTTTACTAAGAATTAGCTTTTAACTCAATTTTTGAAAAGTAATAGTAACTGAACTAAATCAGTTTGACTATGGTCAAATATTACGCTGCTTTGGTAAATAATGGTTAATTCAGTTGTTTAACTTTACTATTAGAGGTTACCAATATTTATAATGAGAAACCCCCCCCCAAAAAAATTGAGACTTTTTCCCCTGGGACTTCACCACTAGTTACTCACTCTAAGTCACACATACTATTCTGCTTCATATTCCACACCATAAAAAGTAGATAAAATTTCATCCACATGTTTTTACCTCAGATCTCTATTTAACAGATAGAAGAAACTATTCAGAAGTATCTTTTATAACTTGCTGAATACAAGCTTTAGCCATAATCCTAGACATGGGTACTACTCTAATAGGTACAGTCCTCTTGTCCTCTTCCATGCAAAGACAATATTTATAATATTTAAATTTAAATATTCAAAAATAAGTGATTAAAATAATTCCTTACATTATTCTAATTAGTGAGCCATAGGATGCCAATCAGAGTTAAAGACAGTTGAAAGGCAACACTGGAGGCTGAATTTCTGGACATAGACTAAAATCTTAAGTAACTGTACTCAATATAGTACATACTCTTGAATAGAGATCTCAAATTTTCACTAAAGGTTTCTAGGATATAGATTGAAAACCAACACTCACATATATAATAAACAAACAGTATATTAGATGTTTTAAAGAAAATTGAGGATAACATTAGAAAATGCATGAACACTAAAGACATTATTGCTAGAATACAACTAATAACTGTTTGAAAGAGTGAGGCTGCTCTTCTTAACAGATACAGATATGTCTGTGGCTGTGATTAAGTGAAACTTGTCCTACCTTCTCAGCCATGAGTGATCTCTGTGGTTTAATTCTCTGTAAATAATCAGAAGATTGGAGAAAGAACTTGTTATTGTAGCATGTTGTTGAACTTAAGCCTCTGGTAGGAGTTTAAATTTGATTTAAGAATTCTGAAAGAAATCAATAACTTGTTTTGCATTCATTAAATGCTATCAAAACACCCAGTGGTTTTGGTTAAAGTTTGTATTCTTACTCGATATTCAGTTAGATGCTATACCTTACCTTTCTGACAATCTTATAACCTAGGCTAGGCTTATCTATTTATTTCACTGGGAGTAGGCTCAGCTCTGTGTCACATATTATTCAGTAGCTAGGCTGAACATAGAGTGCATGGTTAAATTCTCATGGGTATATTGGGCATTTGGAAACCTTGTGGGGACTTGTATGTTTTAGATCGGAACTAGCACTCTGCCATTTCTCTCCACATCCTATAGGCCAAAAGCAAGTCAATATTCTGATTCAAAATCCAAGGTCTGGAATATGAATAGTGTACATGGTAAGATCACTGCAAGGGATTTTATCTAGGAAGGGCTGCAATATTTGAAACTGTCATTTAGTGTTCATCCCACAACTCAAAACATACTCTTACCCTTCACTGAATTAAATTTTTGCCCTTATCATAATACCTATTAAAATATTTGAGATGACCACTTGGGATTGGATAACCTGTCCCTAACAGGGGGCTCATCATCTCTGGAAAAAAAAAATTGATTCTTCTTTCTTAGCAGCTATTAATTGCCTCTAGTTCTTCATCTAAAGGTGTGGCCTTATGAGATGTCCCCCATCCATGTTAGGATGTCAACTAGTATTGTCATTGTGTTGTTTCGGCAATCATATTGTTAAGAGCTCATGGGTACAATTTCCTGTCATGTATAAAAGACACTGTCTTGTAGTAGACATCCCAATCCTCTGGCTCTTAAAAATCTGACTGTCCCCTGTTGTATGACATTTTGTTTGTGTTCTGACAAATAAAGCTTGCATGGAGATCAGAGGGCAGAGCTAGCCTAGTTAACCATAGAGGCCAGGCAGTGGTGGCACACACCTTTAATCTCAGCACTTGGGATGAGGAAGAAGGAAGATCAGGAGTTCAAGGCCACCTTAGGCTACATGAGATTGAATCAGTCTAAAAAAGAAATAGAGCCAGGTGCTGCTGGTGTGCACCTTTAATCCCAGCACTAGGGAGGTAAAGACAGGAACATAAAGCAGGTAGAGACAGGATCTCAGGCCATTCAGTCTGGGCATTCATAGAGATAGAGACAGGATCTCACATGATTCAGTCTGAGATTTTATAGCGGTAAGAAATTTCTGGTGACTAGCTGCTTTGCTTCTCTGATCGTTCAGCTTTCACCCTGGATATCTGACTTTGGGTTTTTATTGATTAAGACTAATTAGGATCCTGCTTCTGTCTCCTCCTTGATGATGGTCCCTGAGACTTTGATGTAGGGAAAAGAAGACACTAAATGACTTAGCAGATTGTATTTATATATGTGCATATATAAATGTACCAATAATCATTAAAAGTCATGAAATGGAGACAGGGAGGTTCTAGGAGGAGTTGGAGGGGAAGAATGTAGGGTAGAAATGTTATACAGTATTCATGTATGAAAGTCTCAAAAATCAGTTAAGTAAATGTAGACAAAGACATTGCAAGAGAAAGAAATACAATTTTGTTTCTGGCATTTTCCATTTAATATACAGAAACTAGGTTCCATGGTATATACTTGTAATCCCAGTACTTGGGAAGTAGGAACTATCTAAATGGACACAGCAAAGGTAGTTCAGCTATTAAGACTGTGTACTGCCCTTGCAGAGGACCAGAGTTTGGTTCCTAGCACCCACATTAGGCAGCACAACCTCTTGTTATTCTACCTTCAGGGGACCCAAGCTTTTCAGGCTTCCCTGGGCACCTGCACTCATGTACACATACTTGTATATAGACACACAGACACAGACACGGGGACACACACACACACACACACACACACACACACACACACACACACCACATATACTTGAAAAACATAAAATAAATATTAAACTAACCTGTCTTAAAAACCACTTAATATATAAACCCACAAATATCACAAATTACTGAAGATATATTTTGTGAAATATATCTATTAGTCAATTTGACAATCAAATATAGAGCACTTTATGTGTGCAAATTATGAAAAAAAGCAATATGAAAAAGTCAAAGTTAGAACAAAAATTCTCAAGGATCTTGGGATCTTTGAAATGATGTTGGAAGTTCTTGATAGAAGTAGCACCAAATAAAGAAACACATTATGGAAGTCAAAACCATGGGTTTGGAACCAAATAGTATTTGCTAGATTTAACTCTTGGGAATGCCATTTCAAGCAACTTGGCTGATAGGAATCTTGAGCAAATTGTTTTACTGCTAATTTCAAGGGAACCCCTCCCCCCAAAAAAGCCATAATTTTTTTCTTAATTTGTGTTTGAGAAACAGTTTGGACATATGATTTTTTAAAATACACACATCAAGCACAACAATTAAAATTTTAGTCTCTGTCATCACAGAGAGTTAATTTTCTACTCTAAAATCATAGACATTTGTAGGAAACCATGTAATTGGCTCAGCCTAGCTGCCTTAAAAGGCGTAGGTTTTTCAGATTGTAGTTCATAGTTTCTGGACACAAGGTGCCTTCCAGTTCTTGAGAGACTGATGCACTCCCTCAGGCAGTAAAATGTTCAGGCCACTTTGTGTTACTCTGTATTTTCCCTGAATAGTCAAGGAAGCATGGAAACTTGACAGGACAGTTCGTCTTAGATTATAATATTATAATATAAATTATCATCTAATTTAGATTATCTTGCACTATTTCCAAGTAGACTTCATTTTTTCCAAATTATCTTCATTTTGTTTTTTATGCATCAGCCTCTGGAAATAGCTTGTCTACTCCTTTTATTTACTTTTTCATTAAAATAAAATCTCCATAAGATTAAGAGCCTTGTCTGTCTCTGTCACTAATTTAATCTTAGTTCCTTCAATGTTAACATCATGCTGTTTAATACATGAATAATATTAACTTAAATAGGGAATTATTTCCATTTAAAGCTATAAAACCAATTTGTGTTTGGAAGAAGAAAAAAACCACTGAATTCTTCCAATAAAGTGATGATGGTTTCTCTTACTATCTATTGGTTAAGAGGCAGAGCTCGGGGCTAGCTGTGGCCCATGGCAGCCATGCTGATGGATGTTCCAGTGGTGGAAGAATCATGAGCCATGGTTACCTTTCTAGAGCTTTATTGGGAGAGAGAGGGAGGGAGGGAGGGAGGGAGGGAGGGAGGGAGGGAGGGAGGGAGGGAGGTAGAGAGAGAGAGAGAGAGAGAGAGAGAGAGAGAGAGAGAGAGAGAGAGAGAGAGAGAGAATACGGAAGGAGAAAGTGCAGAAAGAGAGGGCAGAGAGGGCATGCCCACTTTTAGGCTGGGACACCATCACAGGCTAATGATGTAATAAGGACATAATTCTTACATCCCAGACTTTCGCTTATTATTTAAAAAAGCAGGTAGATGGGAATGGGGGTGTCGTTTCTCTCAAAAGCTGCTTCCAGCTAACTATTGGACATAGGTTGGCTCTTGAAGAAATGGGGAAGGGGAGTCTTCCGAGGTAGACAGGTGATAGACCCCAAAATCTAGGGTACTACCTTCTCGAGTGGGCGCCCCAAGAACCCAGACTCTGGTCCAGTTGATGCAACAGAACGAGGTTTTTATTGAAGCGACTGTACAGATGGGCTACTCTTGTCCTGAGAGCAAGAGTTGCATCTTACTGCAGCCACATGGGTGTTTTTAAAGGAAAACCCCACAAAAACCACAAGATTACAATTCCCATACAATTTCGTTTCGATTGATTTATGTCTAAAGGCTAATTTCTCAAGATCATGGTCTGATAACAGAGGGGGTACAGTTACGTCCGCATGCACATTCTTCCCAAAACCTCAAGGGGGTTATCAGGGTGAGAGTGGAGTTTACACAAAGGTCACAGTGGTCCTTCCTGGAACACTTGCAACTATCCCAGTCACAGTTGAGTGCATCTCTTAACAGAGATCTCTTTACATTGTTACATTGTGGCAGGGGTGGTTGAATAATGGCTGAGTCAGGTTGCCCTTGGAACTAGTTTTCTTTTTAGTTCCTTATTCTCCTGGGGCTTGGGGGGTGTAAGCCTGAAGGGTTAGGGTCTTTCACAGGCATTGTGGGATACTGTCTGTCATCCATTGTTTTGGAGACATGTATCCCTCTTGGCTGTGGCTGGGAACCTTCTGTTTGACAAGACGCTGGTGACACAGAAAAAAGCTTAGAGAGAAAAGAATCATTATTATTTTATGTTGACATTTATCTGAGGTAGATCTGGCCTGTCCAGATGAATTTTGAAACATGTTAAGTTTTATCAGAGACAGATTATTTTAAAGCACCTGTTTCCTTTACTAGTTCGACATCCAGGAAACAGGTGATCAATTGTTAAAAAGCATCTCACAGTAATAGATGTCTACATTAAAGTCTTTTTTGTAGCACCCAGACATTTTTGGGTCAGGGGTGTAAATACCTTTTAGCTGTTACAGTTTCTTACTTGATGATCTCTGGACTCAAGTTCTGTGGTGGTCCTGTAACATTAGCTGGTTCTGTGGTGGTCCTGTACCATTAGCTGAACAGTGAGTTAGAACAGGGAACGGGGAAGAGAAAAGCTTGTGGTGCATGAGAATTTACTTTTTGGAAATAGGGAGAATGCAAAGATCAGTGCCATGTTTGTATGCACGTGAGAAACACAGGCAGTAGATCTTTAGTGAAACAACGAGCTCTTAGCTGGTAATCTTTTTCTATTAAGTAACTCTGGAAGTGCAATTAAATCTGGTGAGGTGGTAAGGCTGTCCTCTGTACATGACAATAAAGGAGAGGTGGCATCCCACAACTCCCAGGACTGAGTCAGTGGCTCTGGTGTCCAGAAGGAAAGAAACAGATCACTTCCCTGCCGCGTTCTGTGTTCCCTGCAAGCCTGTAGCCAAGCCTAGGTCTGCTGGAGGTCTTAGCTTGATGTTCCCATGCGTCTTGGCACCTGAGAGCAGTCAGCTGACTGGTTGTCTTTCTAGGTGGCACTTTTCACAAGGCTGTTGATGGCCTGGCAGGGCCCTTGCTAGCCCGTGGCCTTTTTCCTCATTTAAAACAGTGACCCAACAGCTTTTGGGAGTCAGAGAGTGCCAGCACTTGGCAACTTTGTTTTCAGGCTTTTATCTCTTTCCTAGCACACCTTAAATGCCACAGATGACTCTTTTGCCTGTGGGGTCAGGAGCCTTGCTCTCCAGATGCTTAAGTTTTAGTCGGGGAGGTCTGGGAACAAGAGACAGATTTTACTCCATGTCCTGAATTTTTTTTCTGATGATTGATGGCTTAAGGACAGCTTTCAGAAGATCTGCCAATAGGCAGACTATAAACTGATCCTTTTGGAAGACTTGTCTGAGGCTATAAGCTGATTTTTGGCTTAAGAGCCATCCTGACTACTGTAAACTTATTTGTATGGATCTTAGCCACTTTCAGATTTGTCTGTGTCTCCCAAGGTAGTTTGAGAATGAGTGGGTGGAGTTAAGGTGAGTTAGGGCAAGAGTCATAGAAGCCACCCAAGCCCACCCATTTGAGCCTGCCCACTGCCAGCGGAAGTCAAACAAAAAAGATTGCACGTGGCAGACACAGAAGTGGGGAGGAGAAGGGTTCAGAGCTTTAGCAGAAAGCTTGGGGATAAAGTAACTCTTTTATTTGCCCACTCGCTGGCAGAAGTTTCTGCAAACCTGTTATGTGGCCAGATTTACCAGTACCTGCCCCTTTGTCCCATGGCTTTTGCCCATTTGCTGGCAGAAGTTCCCACAAATCTGTTATGTGGCCAGATTTACAGTACCCACCCCATCTGCTAATGTAAGTGGTAAATGTATCTGTCCCTTTGTCCCATGGCTGTAGCTCAGAGAAAAATAAAAGTTAAAATAACAAACCAGTATCAGACTCTAATCTCGGGCATCCCCGAGGAGTGAAGAGAGATCTATGAATCAGCTCAAGTTAGCCATCCTCTTCATCAAGGGATGCTAAGGGCTGCTGCAGCTGCAGTTGGTCCACTTGGTAGACCTGAGACAGCATTGACCCCCTTGTCAGGAGCGAAAATGTGCCTGCCATTGCCAGCACAGCCTGAGGACAACCCCCAGGGTGTCTGTCACAAAGAGTATAACTCAGACTACAGCCACGAGAACTGGGGACTCGCTCACTGTGGTGAAGAATCATGGTGTAGCAGTAGTGGTAACTGTGTGAGGGTCCAACAGAGGTGAGGGATGCACATGCTCTCAGTCTCACTGGATGGGGGAGGAGGTGGCAAGCAGCAGGTCCGAGTAACGGCACCAATGTGGCTGGTCGCAGTCTGTTGCAGCCATGCCTACGGATATTGGGGTTGCTGAATCACGAGCCATGGTTACCTTTCTAGAGCTTTATTGGGAGAGAGAGGGAGGGAGGGAGGGAGAGAGGGAGAGAGAGAGAGACACAGAGAGAGAGAGATATAGAATATGGAAGGAGAGAGTGCGGAAAGAGAGGGCACAAAGAGGGCACAGAGAGGGCACGCCTGCTTTTTAGGCTGGGACGCTGTCGCAGGATGATTATGTAATAAGGACATAATCCTTACAGTACCTCCATTTCCAAATGTATAAGCTAACTCTCAAATTAGGAACAACTTATGAAGAAATTAGAAGATACAGTAAAAAAAAAATACTAAGAGATGGAAGGCACATGAAAGAGGAAGGAAAAAAGTCAGTTGGAAACTTAGATCTTCACATTTGCTATCAGTAGTTGCCACACAAAAATGGTTTGCCAAATGACAATGTCAGCTCTGAAAGGAAGTGCATCTTGATCCTCAAATTAAAGCTATTGGATTTGAGCCCAGTTATCCTCTGTAATGTTTATGCACATGCCTTCAAAATGTTAATAATATAATACCAAGAACATATGTTGTCATTATTCCGTGGCTCTAGGCATAGAGCTTCAAATTCTGTTGTACATTCTGAGTGAAATTTGGTTCTCTACTATATTAATGAAATGCTTTTGGTTTATTCCTAGCTAATGTCAGGTTGGAGATTAGTGATGTGGCTAGGGTTTGGAATGTCAGAACTCTGGACCTCTAGGGAAAGGAGAGGATTTTAGGTTGATTTCAGTCATGTGGCCAATGGTTTAACCAATCATGCTCAGCTGTGGAACTCAAATAAAACATCTAGACACTTGAGGCAGAAGAGTCTCCTGGTTAACAAACACACTACCATGTAGGAAATATGATACCCCTCAAGTCCACAGGAAAGGTATGGAAGCTCTCCAATTTAAACCCTTCCAGGCCTTTCCCTATATCTTTTAAATAAAATTAATTGTTACCATAGAAGTTTTAAGGGCTCCACAAGTTGTTCTGGTGAATCTCTAAAACTGTGAGGTCTTGAAATTACAGCTGGTCGGTCAGCAGAATAGTGGACTTGATATCCTGACACATATTGTTTGCTCCTGAAATAGGAGATGTCTTGTGGAAGTTCACCTTAATTCTGTGAACTGTGACACTATGTTCAGAAAGTTGGGGTCAGAATTATACTGCAATGCAGCCACTTGGAATGGAAACTGTGCAGGGTTTTAATTTTTTTTTTTTGAGAGAGAGAGGATTTCTTTGTGCAGCTTTGCACCTTTCCTGAATCTCACTCCATAGACCAGACTGGCCTCGAACTTACAAAGATCTGCCTGCCTCTGCCTCCCGAGTGCTGGAATTAAAGGCATGCACCACCACCGCCCGGCTCTTAATTTTTGTGTGTGTGTGTGTGTGGACAAACTATACTATCAGCAACAACTTATTAAAGGACTCATCTTCAGCACTGGAACAATGAGCAATAGTTGGGATTCTGAGGTTCCAAAGCAAGCTATGTTTTTTTTTCCCCTAAACAGGCAGACTCAAACTTTTATTAAAAGGTAACCATAGCAAACAGCAAATGGGATTACATTATTGTGTAGGAACATGATATTTCTGACTTTTTAAAAAACATTTTAGACATACAATATGATGATCCAGGTATTTTATAACTGGAGAAGCTTTTGGTTGGTGCTATCAGATTTAGGGAAAATACTACTTGAGTGAATGACTGGAAAACACAAAGAAGTTTCCTTTTGAAAAATCAGGCTCTGAAGAGCCAACAACTTTTAAAGGTTGGTTTATGATCTTCCATTAGTTCATCCAAACCCAGAGGATACTCCCACATTTTCTATTTTATAGACATCTTAGAAGCAAGCCTAGAAATATACTGCAGCCTCCATCAGACAAGCACCTATGACTTATACTCTTCAGTATTGTATCCAGAGTCCCCCAAAGACCACCAAGAGACTGAATCTGATGCAAAAGCAAAGAGTCTTTGTATTGTTATGAGTTAACTTGGGACTCTCCATCTGTCTGACGCAGCAGCAGAGCAGGAGAGGCCCTGGGTAGCAATGGGGCAGGGTTTTTAAAGCAAGGGGGGCTTGGGGTCTACAGACTTCATAGGATCAGACTCAGGACTGGTTTATGTGAGTGGCAATCATGTTAGTAACTTTTAATTGACGAGGATTAGTTGGGTGTTACAGTTACCATTTTTGGGCAGGCCTGGACAAGTCCCAGGCTTTGTCCTTGAGCTGCCATGGTGGCTGGCCAGCCTAGCACATATTGACTATGGGGGCTGGCTCAGTGGTGCAGGCTCTGTCCTTGACTCATGCTGTGAAGGCAATACAGACTCCATCTTAGGGAAGGGCCACCATCTTAGACTATCTACTGTACTCAGTTCCAGGAAGGACCTCAGGAAGGTGCCATGATAACTCAAACAGATACAGGGCAGTACTCTCCTGGAGACATTCTGTCTGTTTATGGCCCTGGAAAATATTTAGATAATCCTGCTGAGCAGCCCTGATAATCCTGTCCAACAAGTTGTGGTTCCCCACCAAAAAGTTCAACCCAATAGTTTCAAATGTGGTTTTATGCCGTAAGTCTAGACCAATAGTTTCAAAGAAATCACCTTGCCCCATATCACTTCTACCCAATCCCAAATTGCTAAAGCATGTAATTCCCGGCTTGCAGGTTTTTTTCTATAAAAACTCTCTACCCCTGGGCCCATGGCCACTGCTGCAATTCCCTCCATCTGCCAGGAAGTGACCCAATTCAAACCTGATGATAAAAGGACTTTATGTGCTTACATCGGAAACCGGTTCCTTGGTGGTCTCTGGGGGCTTCTCGAAATGGGTGCAACAATGTGAGTAGCTCTAAGTAGGTGAGGGGTCCCAGGCAGTAAACAGCTGACTAAACCTTGAGCCGTCAGAGTGTGCAGAAAGGTAGCTACTGCAAGGACTATGTCTTTTGTACACAGCCCTCCCTGAAACTGCTTGCTCAAGTCTCAGGAAACTGAAATTGAAGCCTGATCTCTGAGAGAAGACTGAGCATCCTGTTATGGCATCTGCCTGGTCCTTTCATCCAGCAGATCTCCTTCTGGAGCTGAAGTTAAGGTCCAGTTCTTGACAAAGATGTTGTCTGCTTTGAAACTTATCCACTGCTTTTCTTTTTTTTCAATGCTATTACTTTTTTGATCAATTGATCAATTGATTTGCTACAATTATTGGTTTCAAACAGCAATGTCAGTTTTAGAAAAATAACTAAAACATTAGAACTAGTCTCAGATGCCATCAAGAAGTAGAAATTATTTAGATTGCTTTTTCTTCTTGGCCTGATGTCCTCAGCAGTCTCATAGAGTAGTACCATCTCTCTTCGAACACCTTTATTATTATTATTATTATTATTATTATTATTATTGAAAATAGATTCTTCTATCATATATTACATCCCAACCACAGTTTCCCCTCCCTCCACTTCTCCTAGTTACCCTCCCACCTCTCCCCTCCCCCAGGTCCACTCACCATCAGTATTCTTTTCAGAAAAGGGTAGGCCTTCAAGATACAACAGCCAAACAGGACAAAACATGATATAGTAAGACAACCCAATAGGTGGAAAAGAGTCTCCATAGCAGGCAAAAGAGGCAGAGATACACCCAATCCTACTGTTAGGAGTCCCATAAAAACATCAAAGTCACAACATAACATATACACAGATGACCTAGTGCAAATCCATGTAGGTCCCTTGCTTGCCGTTTCAGTCTGTATGAGTCCATGTGAGTCCTGCTTAGTTGATGGGTGTTCGGGATCCCAATATAGTCCCAAGCCTTTCTCAGGGTGAGCTTTTAAGCACAAAAACCATGTCTGGGTTAACATACTTCAGTTAACAAGAACAATTAGCCAGAAGAACTGCAGAACCAAAAGCAAGGGTTGTACATTTAGAGATTTTTCTCAGAACTGTGGATTTTGATGGATTAGGTCTTTGTTTTAGTTTTGGCAGGGGGTAGGTACTGTCTATGGGCTGAGTTTTACAGCCTGAATAGCACTCCTACTATGGAGTCAGTTGTGCTAAGGGCTTGGGGCCTACTAAGGTCTGGGACCTGTTACAACTGGATGAAAAGAAGAGAAAGAATTAATGAGACTATAGCTTCTAGATCAGTTTCTTAATCACCTGTAAGAGTGGTAGGACAGAATTCTTAGCAATTCATCAGAACTGGGTAGGGACTGATGCTGCATTTTAATAAGCTCCAAGGGCTGCAGTTGCTTTTGCTGCTGCTACTGATGCCTAGGAAACCACAGCTTGAGAAACATTGCTTTGAATCAACCCACTTAAGAGACCATCAACAAAAGCCTGTGTGAACAAGACTCTAATCAGTCTGTACAAGCCTCCTGCTCAAAATAATGAGAATTTCTTCTCTTCTGTTCTGATAATAAAAAGACTCTCTTGTGAGGAAAATATATGATTTGGAATAAGAAGTATTTTGTGTTTGCTTTGACACTTACTGGCAGGGTTGTCTTGGAAACTTTCTTATAGTTGCTGAACCTCTTATTGTATTACAAAAAGCAGAAAACTGATCCAATCACTCTACTTTATCGTATGATTTAGAATGTAAAATGTGAAAACACCTATCAATTGTTCCACAAATATCATGATTGTTCTAAAATATGTTCCTCCAGGTTGCCTATATCCAAAAAACAAAAAACAAACAAAAAAAAACTGAATACCATGCTCTGTTTTCTGAAAATTGGAGTGCTATCCAAAATGCTAGATTTCTCCAACTCTGCTTTCACAGGTATGCATGAAACATTGTTACTAAGATTTTACATGAGACTCTGAAGGGCTTCACATTCATTGCAGATCTTGCCTATAAATAAAGACTCTGATATTCTATATACTATTATTCTAACCATTTGCTACAATGAAACTGCACAAGAACAACATCAGCTCAACCCTAGGCTCCCTAAGGACACAGGCCAAGATTCAGTCACAGCTTACAGTATCCTCCCAACAATTTCCATACTTAGGAGAGAAGGCAAAACAGATGGCATCCCTGCAAGAGGCAAATTTCTTCCCTGAGAAAGCATTTGTTGATGGCAGCAACCCATACAGGAAGCAAAGTTGCATACTGGAGATGGGTTTTGGTTTCAGATGTTGAAGTTGTTAACACAGAAGGTCTCTTTCTACAACACAAGAGCATGTGAACACTCAAGGTGAATGAGTGGATACAGAATCCTAGGCAAAGTTTTAAGGAACTTAGTATATTGGCTGTTTTTTGTGTATCAATGTGACACAAGCTAGAGTCATCAGAAAGGAAGGAGTCTCAGTTGAGGAAATGCCTCCATGAGATCCAGCTATAAGGCAATTTCTCAATTAGTGATCAATGGGGAAGGGCCCAACCCATGGTAAGTGGTGCCATTCCTGGGGTGGTGGGCCTGGGTTCTATAGGAAAGCAAGCTGAGCAAACCAAATAAATAAGCCAGTAAGTAGCTCCCATCCATGGCCTCTGTATCAGCTACTGCCTCCAGGATTCTGCCCTGTTTCAGTTCCTGCCCTGACTTCCTTCAGTGATGACCAGCAATGTGGAAGTGTAAACCAAATAAACCCTTCCTCCCAACTTACTTTTTGATCATGGTGTTTTGTTGCAGCAATAAAAATCCTAACTAAGACAAATTGGTACCAGGAGTGGGGTATTGCTGTGACAGACCTGACCATTTTGGGGGAGGATTATGGAAGGAATTTGGAACTTTGGGATAGAAGAGCCATTGAGTGTTAAGAGCTCTGTGAGATGTTATATGGAAGCTTGGAAGATAAGAATGTTGAGAGCAGTGCAGAGTATGGAGGCCTGGCTTGTAAAGTTTCAGAGGGAAATTTAAAGACTTTATCTGGGCCATTTGTTATTTTGAATTAAAACTCGGTGGTTCTGGTTAGTTGGGGCTGAAGAGTCAGCTGTGATTAACAAGATACCAGAACTACTGAAGTTAAACTTTGTTTTGCTGGGATATTTGATGCTGGTCAGCTAGAGCTAAGAAATTAGTGGTGATTAAGAAGCAACCATCATCAATGAGATGAAATTTTCTGGGAAGTGTTTCCTGAGAGCACAGAGAAACTATGTCTTAGAGGTGGCCAAGGTAGTACCTTATCTTTGCAGCCGGACTTGGTAATGCATAAGAGTCACCCAAGTGTTACTGGTTTTTAAGGTATGAAGGGGTCATGCAGAGCAGCTAAGGCTTGGCACTGTGAGAGGCTTAGAGAGGCCACTAGGGAAGGTGCAGCCTTAGTTGCTGTTGAAGGCCCAGGACTGAAGGGGAAATGCAAAGAAGTTGAGGTTTGACACCATAAAGAGAGTGTGTGAAAGGCTATCAGTGAAAATGTAGCCCAGTTGCAATAGAAGACACCAGTGTTTTGGAGATGCCAGCACCCTAGGATTACTACCAAGAACAGAAGGAGCAGTGGCATGGAGCCAACCAGACCCTGGAAGACAAGATGTGTATGCTGCAGAGGGCAGAACTGACCTTTGGAGTAGTCCTGGAGATCATGAGTGGATCCCAGCCATTGGATGGTTGGAATTTAGTTTTTCTTTGATTTGATTGTGACTGTGCCCTGATTTTTCCCTCTTAAACTAAGAAAGTATTTTACTGGAGCCCGCAATTGAGAGACACTGATATTCCCATGTTGTGGGACTAAATTATAACTTTTTACCAATTAGGCCATCAGAAGCTTCTGAGGGCCACATTCAATTTTTCCATCCAACCACATCCTTCCCATCATTCTCCCCAAGGTTTAACCTGGTGAGTATGCCTGATGCTCCTCTCCACATATCCTCCCCAAACTCTCAGAGATAGTCCACATTCCACATCCAGTGTACACTGGAAAGAAATGTACAGGAAATGGGGGCACCATAAAACAACCAAACCTTCAAATTATTAGCACAGACAAGAGTGAGAAATCCATTTTAATGACATAATCCAGATCTTCAACAAGATCATAGAAGAAAACTTCCCCAAACTAAGAAAAGATAGAACCTTAGAAACGCAAGGAGCACATAGGACACCAAATATATGAGAGCAGAAAAGAAAATCCACACAGTTTATCATAGATTAAAAAACACTAAGTATGCAGAACAAAGAAAGTTGATTGAAATGTGAATGAAAAAACATAAATCACATATTAAGGAAAGCCCATCAAAACAACAGATGATTTATCATTAGAAAATTTAAAAGTCAGAAGAACATGAAGCAATGCATTCCAAATTCTAAAAGACCATGAAAGAGAACCTAGAATAATATACCCAGTGGAACTATCTGCCATAGTTGGAGAAAGAAAAACTTCCCATAATAAAAACAGCCTAAGAAATTATATTCAACAATCCCAACCTAAAAAATTTCAGGAAGTAATATTTCAGTCTGAAGAGAGGCATGAGCATCAGCAAGAGACTAGAAAGAAATGCAAAGCCATATTTGCTAAAACACAAAGTACCAAGGAGAAAACAAACAACACTACCAAAAATAAACACAGTGACCACAATTAACACACACACACACACACACACACACACACACACACACACACACTTCAACAATAACTTTAAATGTAAATTACCTCCATTTTCCAGTCAAAAGACACAAGGAACTAGATGTGTTAATAAAATCCATCCACCTGTCGTCTACAAGAAACTCATTAGATTTAGAGATACATATTACCGTATAATAAAATGGTGAACAAAAGTACTTCAATTAAAAGATACCAGGAAGCAAGCAGGTATCTCCATCCTAATATCTGACAATATGGATTTAAAATTAAAACTAATCAGAAGAGCTAAAAAAGCATACTTCATTTTAATCAAGGGAAGAGTTAAACCAAGAAGACATAATTATCATTAACATACATGCATCAAACTCTGATGCACCTGATTTCATAAAAATGTACTACTGAATTTAAAAACAGAGGTTAACAACAACCTATCAATAGTAGGTCACTTAAAAATTCCAATTTCTCCAATAGACATGGTATCTGAACAAAAATATAAACAGAAATACTATAATTAAATGGCATCATGCATCAAATGGATTTAATGGAATTCTATGGAATATACCACCCATACACCAAATAATATACATTCTACTCAGCAGCACACAGAAGCTATCATAAAATAGAAGATGTTATTATATAAAACATATAATAACAAATTAAGAAAGACTGAAATAATTCTGTGTCCTATCCAACTGTCTGACAATAAAACTTAAATTTGACAGCAAATACATCTCCAGTAAATACACAAACTCAATGAAGATTAAAACAACTCATTATTGAATGCTGAATGGGTAAAACAAGAAATCAAGAAAGAAAAAAAAACTGTCCGGAAACCAAATGAAAATGAAAACACAACACAATAAAGCATCTGGTACACATTGAATGCAGACACACAAAGGAAGTATATAGCTCTAAATGCCTACATTAAGAATCAAAAAGGGCACAAATAAATGATTTACTAAGGAAACTCAAAAAGTCAACAAAGCAAGAATGAATGAAATCTTCAAACCCAGTGGTTAGCAAGACATAATAAAAATCATAGCAGAAATTAATGAGACAAAAATAAAGAAAACAATACAAGCAATCAACAAAACCAAGAGCTGATTTTTTGCACAGATCAATAAGATCAACAGACCCTTGGCCAACTTGATCAACTAACTGAAAGAAAGAATGTGAAGACCCAATTTAATAATCAGAAATGATTAGGGAAACAGTCACCAAAGAGATTCAGAATGTATAAGGGAACACTTTAAAATCTGGTATTCTACTAAGTTTGAAAATCTAAGAGAAATGGATTAATTTCTAGAGTCAGCCAAACCATCAAAATTAAACCAAGAATAGATCAATAACCTAAACAGACACATAACAAATGAAGAAATTGAAATAGTAATATAAATCCTCCCAAATTAAAAATGGTAGGATCAGATGTATTCATAGCAAAATTCTACTGCACTTTCAAAGAAGATCTACGTACAGCCATTTCCAAATCTTCCTTAAACTGTTTTTTTTAATAATAGAAATAAGAGCACTTCCAAACTCCTTCTATGAAGCTAGTATCACTCTAATACCCAAACCAAATAAATGCCAATAGCCCTGATGAACGTATATTCAAAAATTGTATAGTCAATTGTATAGTCGTTGTATAGTCAACAAAATACTTCCAAGCAGAATAGACTTACATAAAAATGATTATCAACCACAACCCAGTTTTCTTTATCCCTGAGATGCACGGATGTTTCAACATACACAAGTCAATAAATGTAAATGTAATAAATCACATAAATGAACTTAAAGACAAAAGTCATTTATCATTTCAATAGATGCAGAAAAAGCCTTTAACAAAGTCCAACATAGCTTTATAATAAAGATCCTAGAGTGAACAGGACTAGAGGGAACATACCTCAACATAGTAAAAGATATATATGAGAAACTCATAGCTAACATCATCCTAAATGGAGAAAATCTTGAAGCAATTCCACTGCAGTCAGTAATGTAGCGGGTCTATCTACCACTCCTTTTCCTTTTTAATGTTGTGCTAAAGTACTAGCTGAAGCAATAAAGGAAAGAGGGAAATTACAGTGATACAAATAGGAAAAGAAAAAAATTAAAGCTGTCCCTATGGGCAGATGGCATATTATACATAAGAAATCTAAACATTCTACCAGAAAATGTCAAGAAAAACATTAAAAATGCAACAACTTGGCAATATACAGAATCAAATTGAGCAAATAGGTTTTCTATGTACCAACAAACATACAGAGAAAGATATCATGGACATAATCTCATTCACAACAGGCTCAAAGAAAATATCTAGGAATAAACCTAAACAAAGATATGAAGGACCTTTATAATGAAAACTTTAAAATGTTAAAAAGGATAGACAAAGGTACTAGAAAATAGAAAGACATCCATCCCTTCCTTGTGGGTTGGTAGAATTATTATGAAAATAACCATTTTGCCAAAAGCCATTTCTAGATTCAATAGAATTCCAATTAAAATCTCCATTTTTTTCTTCACAGAAATAGATAAAACAAATCCTAGCATTCATATGGAACTACAAAAGACCCCAGGTTAGAAAATAATACTAGGAAAAAAGAACGGTGCTGGAGGGATTACCCTTCCAGATCTCAAAATATACTTTACAGATTCATAGCAATAAAAACAGTATTGTACTGAAATAAAACCAGATATGTATGCCAATGAGAAAAAAACCAAAGATCCAGGCATGAATACATGTAACTTTAGCCATTTAATATTACACAAAGATGCTGAAAAACAGAAAGCATCTTAAACATGTGGTTCTGGGAAAACTTGATGTCCACATACAGAAGCATGAAATGAGACCTGTAACTATCACCTTGCACAACAACTAACTCCAGTTTGATCAAAGTCCTAAATATGAAACACAAAACTCTAAATCTGCTGGAAGAAGACATAAGTACTATACTATATTGATGTAGGTATAAGAAAGGACTTTATGAATAAGACTCCATTTGCTTGAGAATTAAGGCCAAAAATTGAAAGTGTAACCTCATTAAACTATAAAGCTTCTACACAGGTAAAGAAACAGTCAATTTGTGAAGAAGCCCACAGAATTTGGGAGAATCTTTGCCAGCTCTACATGTGACATGGGATTAATATCCAGAGCATACAAACAACAACAACAAAATAGTCAAACAAGCAAACAAAAAGACCCATTCAGAGGGCTGGAGAGATGGCTCAGAGGTTAAGAGCACTGACTGCTCTTCCAGAGGTCCTGAGTTCAATTCCCAGCAAACACATGGTGGCTCACAACCATCTGTAATGAGATCTGGTGCCCTCTTCTGGCCTGCACTCATACATGCTGTATACATAATAAATAAATAAATCTTAAAAAAAAAAAAGACCCATTCAAAAACTGGGCCTGAGACCTAGACATAGAGTTCTCAAAAGAAGAAATAAAAATGTCTAATCGATATTTCAAAAAATGTTCATCATCTCTAGAAACTATGTAATCATAACAAATCAAAACAACTTTGAATTTTTATCTTAGCCCAGTTAGAATGGCAAAGACTAATAAAACAAGCAACAGCAAATGCAAAGTTATTTAATTGCTTGTAATCTGGAATTAGAATCAATCCTGAAATCCTTTTCAGTAAAAGCAGGGTATTTCTTTACAAATGCAACCAATCAACCAATACTATTTAAATCAATACTTCTTAAAGTACTTTACAAGGACCACATTCATCAGATTTTTACCATCCTTGTCAATACAAAGATTAGAAAATCTCTCAATACAAAGATTAAAAATTCTCAATAAAAAACTGTAGCAGCTTTCAACCAGTTAAGTTCAGAAGGTACCTTATTCTTAAAATGAATGCTCCCTGATTTTGGGAGGACCTGTTAAACTAAAGGTATTTTAATTTGAAAGAGAGCAGGCTGGAGTGCTTTTTGTTTTTGACTTTTTATTTTGTATTTTGTTTATATGGATATTTTACTTGCCTGTATATTTGTTCACCACGACCATGCAGTGCCTGAGCAGGCTAAGGGAGGGTGGATGCTCCACTGAAACTGGAGTTACAGGTCGTTGTGAGCTACCATGTGGATGCTGGAAAACAAACCTGTATCTGCTGAAAGAAGAGCTGGTGCTCTTAACCATTGAGCTACCTCTCCTATTCCAAGAGACTTAGGTGCCTTTTTCCAAGCTAAAATTTGAGACTGGCTGCTCTTGTGCTAGAGTTCAGGCATTAACTAAAGCCATGTGTCCCCATGCCTCCCAACAGAACTACCAAATGCATTTATGGAGATTCCGAGGTCCATTTCACACAGATTCGAATCTAGTAGGTCTAGAATGGGGCCAAGGTGATTCTCTGGTTAGTAGGAAAAAAACGTGATAAGCAAGAAGCTTCAGGATAAAATTCTATTAAGCTACATAGGAAAAAGATCACACTAAAAAACCAACCTTATGCACTCTTATGTTTCCCTCGATTTAATGACATTTTCTTTTTTAATGTGGCTTTGCCTCTTTCCTCTTCTTCGATTTATCTCTGATGGGTATATCTTTCAGACTCCCCTATATGAACCCTGAATACAAAGGAAGATAGTTTCATTACAAGCTTCCTCAGTTATCTATCTACCCACTAGTGTGACTAATCTCCCAGGAGCTCATTAAATATCTAGAGGTTGAGACTAATCATGTCAGCCCAGTGCCAATCTAGGGCCTTTTCCTAGAGATTATTCAATAAACATGTATTCAATACTAACCTAGTTAATAGCTTTTTCAGGTGTTTTCTAGGAATTTATATAAAACTGAGCCATAGCTTACAACTCTTTTCTACTCCTGCAGTGGATTTTTTCACTTCGCTGTAAACAAAGCACCAAGGTTTTTGTGCAAGACTCTGTAACAGCTATTGATTTTTTTTCCTAATGTCCCCTCTGTTCTCCAATTGGAACAGAAAAGAGGGAGCTCAGTAATGTGGACTGATGAATGGAGATCAGAGCTGCACCTGAAGAGACTGTCCTTTTTAATTTTTCAGCACTGACATGAAGCTGCTTATCACACCTACTCTAACATTTACTTTTAGAGTGAACAGCTTAAAGCAAATCCATTTGTTCTGGTTTCTTACATTTTCCAAAAAAAAAAAAATCAATTAAGTATCCCCTTTAATTTTTATCAGTTTGACACATTGAAGTTTGAAAATGAGGAACAGTTATAAGATTTAAAAAATGATTAAACTATGCCAAGCTACATGTAAAATAATTCAAAAACAGTGTTTTTTTAAAGAATCTGCTTTAACTCTGATCTCTTTACAAGTAGAAACCATGGCTGGAGATAGGAAGTAAAAAAGCAATTCAGAAATAACACAGAAAAGTTTGGCAGATAGGGAATAAAGTTAGACAATGGGGTTTGTAAGCTACTAAATATAAAAAATCCAGGCTCTCATATGTAATGAGTGTGTGACTTTGACCAGCTGAGCATTTTTAACAGATAAATGATGCTACTTTAATTAAATGGAAGTAATATAAGATAAATACTCAGAAAAGCAATAATGTAGGACAGAGGTCATGAACTGAATACTTGACCATTTGTATAGAAAACATAGCTGATATCATTCATTAGCATTGATCTGTTCTGAACAAAATGTTCATCTTAGTTGAGACTTGTCTGACTGTTAAAGTTTTGCATTAAACAAAGAAAAAAGAAAAGAAAGCAAATACAGTTATTACATAAAGTATTTCTAAATAGGATCTTTGTGAACTTATTTTGAACTTGTATTTTATCTCCATTTATCTCATTATTGTGCCTTCTAGAGAGCAGGTTGACATGTCAGTAAAATTTGAATGTCTATAAAGCAGAACTTTTTGTACAGCCTTTCATGAGTTTATGAAGCAATACTCAAGCAGATAGTATATTCTTGGCAGCTCTATCTTTTCTACACACACACACACACACACACACACACACACACACACACACACACACACACACAAAGAGGACCAAGTATGGAGGTGCACATCTTTAATTTCAGTGCTCCAGAGATAGAGGTGAGCAGATCTCTGAGTTAGAAGTCAGCCTGATCTACATAATAAGATCCAGGTCAGCCAGGTTATATAGTAATATCTTGTCTCAAAAAGAAAAAAAAAAACAGTCCTTGATGTGTCAAGATATCTTTATACCTAAATTTGGTAGGAAAAAAAAAAAGAAAATCTCAGCCAATGGCCAAATCAAGTTTGATAATTTAGTCTATATTGGTAGTTAGAGACAATTAGCTGACAAATGGATTGTTCAGAAACACCCAGAAAATTTGGCTTTCATCTAGTAATTTATTCTTGAACATATCAGCATTCCTCCTGAATTTGAGCAAGATGCTTCTGAAGTGAGAGTCCTAAAGGAATAAAAAGAAGGGAGGGGCAATTTTATGGCTTGTTTTGAGGAGAGGTGTTCTATCCTCTGTAACTTTTCTTGAAGAGGAGGAATTTTGTTTTCTGTAACTTGCTTTGGATGTGACAAAAGAGTGGTAAACAGTGCACAGCAGTGAAAGAAGTGCTTTTCTTCTGAGGTAGTTTCCTTTAGTTCAAAGAACTAAATGCTTTAGTTCAAAGACCAAGATGAACAACTTTTGGGTGTCATTTTCTAAGCTCCCAAACAATAGCTGCTTCAAAGACTTCATACAAATCCATAATTCATAACTTAAAATCAAATGTGTGTTCAGTTATAGTTTCCCATCATTAACTGTGAAAATACTGCCTGTTTATACATAACATAATAATTATGTACAAGATGGAATAAATCATCTAGAAATAATATTCTTATTTTACATGTAGGTCATTTTCACTCTGCATAAGTTAGGTACAAATGTGATATGAATGCATATATCAGTAAAAAAAATTCTGCTTGTTATTTAAACTAAAATTTTCCAGAAATTAGATGAATAAGAAGTTACCACATTTGTGTCTTTAATGTCACTACTAATTTACATAAGATACTGACATCATTTGGTGTAGATCTATCTCATTTCCAGGGTTTCATTTTTTATTTGATAATGAAGTAATATCCCCTGTCTCTAGTATATGTTAAGAAGGAAATTTTAAGCATGTCCTTGATAAGGACAAATGAAGGAAGGCAGGAAATTTTCAGTTAAGTTCCTATCTGACGCTGCACTTTGTTAAAATAAGTTTTAGCTCATTAAAACTTTATAATGACAAGCCTGAAGATTTTAGGAACTAAAAATAAAATCAGTGATTGCAGTTACATTCTCCATGAGTAAATAGGAAAATGTCTTAAATATTTTAATGTCTCCCCACATCCATGGAAATTTCTTAGGAATTCTAACCAACCCTTGAATCACAAATCAGAGAATAGGCTGCCATGTTGTTTCCTGTTACTGTCATGCTACACTTTGAGGGTAGCTTTCAAGTGTTTATATCCTAAAAGCTTAGTTCCCGCCGGAACATGATTAAGAGGTTATAAGAACTTCTAAGAGTTAGGGCCAAGTGGCAAGTTAGGGAATGATGCCCTCTGAAGTTTATTTATTCATTCCTCATAGGACCTCACTTCCAAATAGTCTCCAGGAGAATAAGTAGTTACGAAGAATCTTAACTCTCTGATTTCCTGTCTTGCCATATGATCTGTCTCACTTGTCCCCTTGCCATGATGCCATCTGCCATGATTTGACATAGCCAGAAAGGCCTTAATGAACACTAGCATCATACTGTTTTTAATTTCACTCTCCAAAATTGTGAGCTGTATAACTTTTTTCCTTTGTACATTACCCAGCTGCACATATTGGTTTTAATAATAGAAGCTAGTATATAGCAAAAGATAGTTTGGCTTTCCAACTGTGGATTGGTTGCATGCATTATCAAGGTAGACCACGGCTTTGGATGTGGGAACTGATCTCCTTGTAACATGGAAAACATTATATACAAGGTGATCATGAAATGGAATCAATTATTTACATGTGCATCATTTCCATCTTGAATATCACTTGTGCAAATATGTAAAATTTTTCAGGAAGCTTGGTGTTCTGTATACTTCTACCATTAATACTTTCTTTTCAAACAAATATAAACTCCAGCTTCAATCTCCTTAGAAAACAGACAGGCATCTAGAAAATAATAATGATAAAATAAAATAAGATAAAACAAAAACATATAAACCAAGAAAAGACAAAACAAACAGAAGAAAGAAAGCAAAAAAAAAAAGAACAAGAAATACATGCAGAGGCACACAGTCACATACACAGGAATCCCATCAAAACACAAAACCAGAAGCCATAATTTATTTTTAATTAATTAATTTATTTATTTATTCCTCTCTCATATTACATCCCAACCACAATTTCCCCTCTCTCCTCTCCTCCCAGTCTACTTTCCCACCTCACCTCTCCCTCAGATCTATAATTTATAAGCAAAGGATCTGTAAGTAAAACTAGGGACCTGAAAGTAAAATAACAAAGCAAAAGAAAAAACACTCTGACAAATATTGTGAGACAATGAGACAAAGCACTTCTAGAGATACATTGCATTTGTTTTCTTTGTGTTGGCCACCTACTGCTGGGTACCAGGCCTGCCCTTAAGAGTAGTTTGTATCCCCAGTGAGAGTTGGCTGACGAAAACTAACTGCTTGTTTGTAAATGGTTATTAATTGGAGACAGCTTCTGGGGTATCTGGATATTTGGGATATTCAGATAGGGATTTCTTCTCTTAAAATTGGGACCACATGTGGGCCAGACCCATGAAGGCCCTGTATGTGCTGCCACAGTCTCTATGAGTTCATACGTGCATCAGCCTTGCTGTATTCAGGACTTTTTCCCTTTGTGTCCTCTATCCCCTCTGGCTCTTACAATCATTCCACCTCCTATTCTACACAGTTTCCTGAGCCCTGACGAGAGTTTTTGATTGAGACATGCTCTTAACACTGAGTATTCCAAAGTCTCTCCTCTCGGCCCTTGTTGAGCTGTGAGTCTCTGTACTTTCTCCTATCTGTTGCATGAAGATGTGTCTCGGATGATGGCTGAGCAAGACACAGATTTATGAGTATAGCATAATGTCATTAGGATTCATTTTGTTTCTATGTTCTTTATTTAGTTTTCCCTGAGATCCCTGACCTATCTAGTTTCAGGTTCTTGTCCAAAACACAAGAAGTGTCTAATATGAGTACTATCTCAGGGAATAGGCCTTAAACCCACTCAAATATTGACTGGTTACTCACACAAGCTTTGTGCTACTATTGTACTAGCACATCTTGCAGGCAGGTCATCATTGAGAGTTTGTAGCTGGGTTGGTATTTACCTTTCTCCTCCTATATTAGTATGCAGAGTACCTTTCAGTACCATGAACACTGGTCTGTAGTGGTGAAGACTCTAGGTGGGCAACAGCTTAATTTCTCCATGTTCAATTATTTGTGTAAGTGTTATCTTCAGGAACAGGGCCTTACCATCAACTTGTGGAGAAAAATCAATAGCCTTGGCAATAACCAAGCTTGTTTAGAGGTTCCCATGGGACTGCTTTGGCTAATAACTCTATTACATATAACTCATCCCTAGTACTGGAAGCTTCATTTGGTGACAAGAGATCAAGAGATATCCAGCTGGGCTCTGTCTACCCCATCATTTGGGAATTTCATTTAGATTGCTTTCATACATATTGTAGAAAGCTTCTATTACATTAGGTTTACACACAAGCCTTCAAATGGCCCATAGTTTTAGCTATTTCTCCCCATTCACAAGCCTTTCCCCCTCTTCACTACGCTTCCTACTTGATCCTCCTTTCCAGTACCCTCAAATTCCTGTCAATCTGTAACTATCTATTTTATTTCCTCTTCCCAGGGAGTTCTGTCCCTTGCCACTAATTCCTTACTGTACACCAAGCCTCTGTAGTCATACAGATTGTAGTCTGCTTATCAAAGACTTAACAGCTAACATGCACGTATAAGCAAATACATAGCATATTTGTCTTTATCAGTCTGGGTTGCCTCACTCAGGATAATTTTTTCTGGCTCCATTCATTTACCTTTAAATTTCATGATTTATTTTTTCTTAATTGCTGAGTAATACTCTATTGTGTAAATGTACCATATTTTCTCTGTCCATTCATTGATGGACATCTAAACTGTTTCCAATTTCTAGCTATTATGAATAAAGCAACAATGAACATGGTTGAGCAAGTGTCTCTGTAGTAGGATAAAGTGTCTGGGTACATGTCCAACAGTGTTACAGCTGGATGATTGATTGCAATCTTTCTCAGGAACTGCTACATTGATTTCCTTAGTGGCTGTACAAGTTTGCAGTCCCACCAGGAATGGACAAATGTTCTCTTTACTCTCCACATCCTCTCCAGCATATGCTGTCACTTGTTGTATATATAGATCTTGGTCATTTTGACTGGTGTAAGATGAAAAGAAAAAGTAATTTTGATTTGCATTTTTGCTGATTGGGGTTGTTGAACATTTCTGTAAGTGCTTCTCAGCCATATGTGTTTTCTCTTTTGAGAATTCTGTTTAGATCTTTACCTCATTTTTAAATTTTTAAATTTGTTTTCTTAGTACCCTGTGTTTTGTTTGTTTGTTTATTTGAGTTCAGATGACCTTTGGTAGCTCATTTAGTACCAAACTCTGAAATCCAGATCAACATCCTAGCCTAGCTGGAGCACCATCTGTGCACTCACCACAAACATTTTCCCAATAGATCTTATGCTCTTTCAGCAATGAACCAACTGTGTCAAATACATCATGTGCAATAGCTGTTGTTTTAAGAGGTTTGCATGAAGGAACCATCAGTAATATACCTCACATAAACTAGTAACTGTAAGTAGTTTGTGACATCTGTAGATTCATCAAACTGAATACTAAATATTGGAAGTGGATCAGATTTAATTTACTGGATCACCTGATCAAGAATATCAGCAGATGTGTAATCTATTCTTCTGCAGACAGTGCCCTTAGATAAGAAAATTGCATTCAATTGTGTAACAAATTCGTCTTCCATCATAACTTGAACAATGTCTTTGGCTGCAGGAAACAGTAAGTCCTCAGCAATGGTATGAGGTTTCATACCTTGGCGATTCTGAGTGCTACCAAATATGAAGCTTCAATGACTGCTACATTTTGTCTGTGGTACTCGGCACCAGTGTCAAGATTGGCTTTCTTTAGTCTGTCAACTTTGTCAACTTTGCTTATAAAATTGTTGGTATCCTTACCAACAAAGCTCAGATGCTTGCCATCAAAATGGCATTTTAGCTTGTTTGGCTTTATAGATGTGGCCGATAGAACTTCAGAACAAACAACACGTTGTAGTTTCTCAATTCCTGCTGTAATTATTGAGGTAAAAATAATGTTATAAAAAATCTTCACTATATTTTCTTCTCTTAACCTTCTTCTCTACATGATTTACCATTCGTGTGTGTGTGTGTGTGTGTGTGTGTGTGTGTGTGTTTTAAATACTTGTTACTATCACAAAAGGGAAGTATTCACTTCACCATAGCTGAATATAAACAGAACAATCAGCATCCAAGTTAAGTTCCCATGGTACAAATATTTTTTAATTATTTTTTGCAGTAGTTGATGAGTTTACAGTACATGATTTTACTTTTACCCAGGAATTGCAATTCATGAAGTGCCATTTTACCTCTAATATTGCTGCCTTCAACAGAGTAGCTGCTCTCTACACATATATGACTGGTCTGCAGAAGTCCATCATGGCAACAACCCTGTCACAGACACCTGTATTTGTTTGGGGTATATGTGATAGGGTTGGTGCAATGATGTAATCACACCAGGTACTCCTATGTGGGCATATCTGCACGTGGGCAGATCCTTCTGGAGATAGAAGAGCAGTGTCGCAGTTCCTATGACCATCAAAAATTTGTGTTTTCTGATAGCCTTAGGTGACCCATGTGAAAGGCTCATTCAACCCCAAAGGGTCATGACCCACAGATTTGAGAACCACTGTTCTAGAGCTTTCAAGTGTATTGTTAAGCTGCTTATATGCGATTTCTAGAATTTTTTATGTAGGCATCCGATACTATGGACTTGACTAAAAAGTACTTTCCTTTTTCTCCCATAAGTTTTATATTCATTTTCATTCAATTCTAGAGGTCTTTAATTTGTTTCTTAATTTTTGTCTTGACCCATTACTCATTCAGTAGGGAGTTAATTGGTTTCCATGGATTTGTAAGCTTTCTGTTATTTTTGTTGTTGTTGATATCTAGCTTTAATCTATGGTGATCTGAAACGATACAGGGGGTGTGGTGGTTTGAAAGAAAATGGCCCTCATAGGCTCACAGTGAATGGTGCCATTAGGAGGTGTGGCCTTATTGAAGTAGGCATGACCTTGTTGGAGAAACTATGTCACCAGGGGCAGGCTTTGAGGTCTCTGATGCTCAAGCCACACAGTAGCATTCTTTCCTTGCTGCCTGCAGATCCAGATGCAGAACTCTCAGCTGCTTTTCCAGCACCATGTCTGCCTGAATGCCACCATGCTTCCTACCATAATGATAATGGACTAAACTTCTAAACTATAAGCCAGCCCCAGCCAAATGTTTTCCTTTATAAGAGTTACCATGGTCACAGTGTGTTTTCACAGCAAAAGCAATTAAACCCTAACTAAGATAGGGGGTTATTTCAAGTTTCTTGTATCTGTTGAGACTTGCTTTGTGTCTTAGTATGCCGTCACTTTTGGAGACAGTTTCAGGAGGTGCTGAGAAGGTATATTTTGTGTTTGGGTGAAATCTTCTGTAAACATCTGTTATTCCATTTGGTTTATAACATCTGTTAGCTCCTGCATTTCTCTGTTTAGTTTTTGTCTAAATGGCCTGTCTATTGGTGAGAGTGGGGTATTGAAGTCTCCCACTATCAGTGTATGAGGGTCAATACGTTATTTAAGCTGTAGTAGTATTTCTTTTACAAACTTGTGTGTCCTTGTGTTTGGGGCAAAATGTTAAAAATTGAAACGTCATCTTGGTGGATTTTTCCTTTGATGAGTATGTAGTGTCCTTCCTTACCTCTTCTGATTAGTTTTGGTTTGAAGTCTGTTTGTTACATATTAAAATGACTTCACTAGCTTGCTTCTTAGATCCATTTTCTTGGAATATCTTTCTCAAACCCTTTACCCTTAAACCACAGTCCAACAATGTAAATAACTCAATGTCCAGTGTCTAGGACTCGTGATCCCTTTGGCTCCAAAGTGCTTGAGCAGCTCTACTTCTGTAGCTCTGTTATCCACAACAGACATAGCTTGTCTCATAGGCTCTTTGTCTCACCCCACAGCTGCTGTTGTCTTTGGCAGTCATTCCATGGTGCTGGTATCTCCAATATGCTAGCACCACAACTAAGGATGCATCTTCACCAGTGTCCTTTACTAGGCTTTATTTAAGTTCTTCAGCTCTGCTACACAGTGCCAAGTCTCCATAGGTCCAACTGTTCTCCAAGACTCCTTCTGTCTGTCAAGACCAGTATCACCTGACTGACTCTTACACATTACAAAGTTCAGCTGCCACCACCTGATGCAGCCTCGACTCCATCTAGACCATACCTTATGTATTCTGACCCTTAGAAAATACTTCAATAACATTTCACTTCTGTGATGCTGGTCTCTTCTTAATTATAGCTATTTTCTCAGTCCCAACTAATCAGTGTTAATTGACCCAGTAAAGCAAGTGTTTCTAGTCTCTTCTTATTAACAGCTGACCAGAATTGCACAGTCTTAATGCAAAACAGCACACAAATGGCCCTGATACTGAATCTTTATTCTCCTTCAAAACTTCACTATACAGGCCTCCATTGTCTACACTGCTCTCAGCATTATCCTCTAAGTTTTCATAACAGCTCATTAGTCTCTGAACACTCAATGACTATACTAATTCAAAGTTCCAAATTTTATCCACAATCTTCCTAAACACAACATGGTCAAGTCTGTCACAGCAATATCCCCTGACCCTGACACCACTTTATGTCTAGTTGTGGTTTCTATTGCTGTGATAAAATACTGACCAAAAGTAATTTGATGATGAAAGGATTTATTTCATTTTACACTTCTACATCACAGTCCATCATCAAAGGAATTTGGGGCAGGAACTCAAGGCAGGACCCCGGAGGCAGGAACTGAGGCAGAAACTATGGAGGAGTGCTGCTTACTTGGCTTGCTCATCCTAGTTTACTCAGCCGATTTTCTTATACACTGAAGAACAACCTGACCAGGCAGGGAAACACCCATAGTGTGCTTCCACACCAAACATTAATAAAGAAATGTCTTATATGCTTACCTACAGGCATTCTGATGGAGGCATTGTCTCAATTGAAGTTCCTTTTCCCAGGTAACTCTATGTCAAGTTGGAAAACAAAACAAAACAGGACAATCACTACGCTATGCTAAGGGAAGTTACAGATTAATCGACATCTGCATTACCTTATTGCACTATATTCCTCTTGATTTTATTTGAAATTGTTTCCCTTAAATTTATTTTTAATAATTTCTATGTATGGAAACACAAGTTTTATATGTTGATTTTTGTATCATACAGATTTATTAAACTTGTATTTCATTCTAAGAATTCTTTTGGTGGACTCTAAGGTTTCCTATATATAAGATTAAACCATGTATATACAGAGACAAAGTTCACTTGATCTAGATGTCTTTTATTTATTGTTTACTTAGTTTCTCCTACAAAGAATAAATGTATAAAACATCTGAAGATTGTGAAATATTATTAGCAAATGTTATGAGAAAAAGGAGAAAATGACATTCTATCTACTCACATTAATTCCTCTGCGATCTTTCAGTTGATTTATGTATCCTTATGTGTTTTATTTTCTATATGCACATACACATTTTATTTTGGATTTTTTTCTTTTTTCTTTTGGTTTTTCACAACAAGGTTTCTCTGTGTAGCCTTGGCTGTCTTGTCCTGGAACTCACTCTATAGACCAGACTGGCCTTGAACTCATAGAGATCCACCTTCCTCTGCATGTCAAGTACCAGACCTTATTTTGGATTCTTGTCTCTCCCTACTCAATCCTACCATTATCACTACCATTTTAAGAAGCTGCATGAACAGCATGGGGTTAAGTTATTTTAACTATATTTTTATAAGTCATCACAAGTTACTGTGGATCTCCCCTGTATTTAGGCCTGGGTAATAAGTTAGATATCCTTGATGCACATTTCCCACAGCACTGTTATGTAGAGATAATCACTTTGGATAGAAAAAAATGACTTGTAGAAAAGAAGCCAAAAGTGTACAATGGAAAAAAGAAAGCATCTTCAACAAATGGTGCTGGCATAACTGGATATCAACGTGTAGAAGGCTACAAATAGATCCATATCTGTCACCGTGCACAAAACTTAAGTCCAAGTGGATAAAAGACCTCAACATTAATCCAGCTACTCTAAACCTGCTAGAAGAGAAAGTAGGAAGTAGTCTTGAACGCATTGGCATAGGAGATCACTTCCTAAATATAACACCAGTAGCGCAGACACTGAGACAAACAATCAATCAATGGGACCTCTTGAAACTGAGAAGCTTTTGTAGAGCAAAGGATACGGTCAACAAGGCAAAGCGACAGCCTACAGAATGGGAAAAGATCTTCACCAACCCCACAGGTGACAGAGGACTGATATCCAGAATATATAAGGAACTCAAGAAATTAGACATCAAAACAACCAACAGTCCAATTGAGAAATGGGCTTCAGAACTAAACAGAGAATTCTCAACAGAGGAAACCCAAATGGCTGAAAGACATTTAAGAAATTGCTCAACATCCCTAGTCATCAGGGAAATGCAAATCAAAACAACTCTGAGATACCACCTTACGCCTGTCAGAGTGGCTAAGATCAAAAACACTGAAGACACTTTATGCTGGAGAGGTTGTGGAACTAGGGGAACTCTCCTCCACTGCTGGTGGGAATGCAAGCTTGTACAACCACTTTGGAAATCAATATGGCGCTTTCTTAGAAAACTGGGAATCAATCTCCCCCAAGATCCAGCTATACCACTTTTGGGCATATACCCAAGAAATGCTCAATCATACCACAAGGGCCCTTGCTCAGCTATGTTCATATCAGCATTGTTTGTAATAGCCAAAACCTGGAAACAACCTAGATGCCCTTCAACTGAAGAATGGATAAATAAATTGTGGCACATATACACAATGGAATACTACTCAGCAGAGAAAAACAATGACATCATACGGTTTGCAGACAAATGGATCGATCTAGAAAAAATCATCCTGAGTGAGGTGACCCAGACTCAGAAAGACAAATATGGTATGTACTCACTCATAGGAAGATGCTAGATGTGGAACAAGGATGACTGGACTGCTACTCACATCACCAGTGAGGCTACCTGGAAAACGAGACCCCAAAAAAAACACGGAGAAATGGATGAGATCTACATGAACAACCGGGTCATGAGTGGGAACAATGAAGGGCAACGGTCGAGGGAAAGAGAGTGGGAGATCCTAGCTGGATCAGGAAAAGAGAGGGAGAACAAGAAATAGGAGACCATGTTAAATGAAGACCACATGAGAAGGGGAGGAAGCAGAGAGCTAGGGAGGCCCACGGAGATCCACAAAGATACCCCCACAAAAGACTGCTGGCAATGGTCGAGAGACGGCAGGAACTGACCTACTCTGGTGATGGGATGGCCAGACACCCTGTTAGTTGTGCCATAAACCCCATCCAAGGAAGCTCTGAGGAATCTGGATGCAGACATCCACGGCTGGGCCCCTGGTGGAGCACTGGGATTCTAATTAGTGAGAAAGAAGAGGGTTTATATGAGCGAGAATTGTTGAAGCCAAGGTTGGATAAAGCACAGGGACAAATAACCAAATGAATGGAAGCACAGGATCTATGAACCAAGGGCTGAGGGGCCCCCAACTGGATCAGGCCCCCTGAACGGGTGAGACAGTCATTTGGCTTGATCTGTTTGAGAGGCAGCTGTGTTTTGGTGCCGGGTCCTGGGCTCGTTGCATGAGTTGGCTGTTTGAATCCTGGGTCCTATGCAGGGACGCTTGGCTTGGTTTGGGAGGGGGGGGACTGGACCTGGCTGGACTGAGTCTACCAGGTCGATCCTGGTCCTCGGGGGAGACCTTGATCTGGAGGAGGTGGAATGGGGGGTGGGGTGGGGGGAGGGGGAAGGGGGCGAGAGTGGGAGAACAGGGGACTCTGTGGCTACTATGTTGAACTAAATGATGTTGTAAAATAAATTTACAAAAAAAAATAAAAAAAAATGGCTTGTAGAAGTTTGATGAACAGCTGAAAAGTATAAGAAAAGAATTTTTGGTTTATTCTTTATAGCTAACTCATTTGGTCAAAAGCAATAAGGGCAAACATAACTTACATGAATGTAGCTGCACTTGTTTTCCAAGAAATTTTTTCTTTTGAACAATGAAAGCTCTTAAAGCTATAATTTATTCAACTTATATTACAATAAATATTTCATTAGCCACAACCTCAAGGACAGCTTCAGTAACTTTTTTTACTCTCTCTTATTACTCTAAGGGAATTATTATGGGAAATATAATCCTGGTATTGTTCATCAATTTTGTCTTTAATTTACTGTGTTTTATTTGCAAATTTGTTTAGCATTTTTAAAGCATGATATCATGTAGGTCAGACTGAGTTTCTGAGTAGCTAGGGATGACCTCACACTCTTCATTTCCTGATTCTACATCCCAAGTACTAGGATTCCAGACATTCACCATTATGTCTGATTTAAATTTGCAGTTTCTATCTCCTCATATCTTTTGCCATTTCCTGTTTGTCTGATGAGTCTGAATCAGTGCATGCCTGGATGCTATTTGTGACTCTGTCTGTTGGTTGATTGTGTCTGTGTGTATGTGTGTACATGTCACTTACAAAGTGATATGCTTTTTCTTTTATTGAACAGCACAGCAAGCATTGCATAGCAAAAGAATGAGGGATACTGTCTTAGTTAGGGTTTCTATTTCTGCAAAGAAACACCATGACCACAGAAACTCTTATAAAGTAAAACATTTAATTAAGGCTCACTTATAGTTTCAGAGGTTCAGTCCATTATCATCATGGTGGGGGGCATAGAGGCATGCAGGCTGGAGTAGTAGCTGAGGGGCAACAGGAAGTTGACTGAGACACTGAGAAGTATCTTGAGCATAGGAGACCTCAAAACCCACCCCCACAGTGGCTCATTTCCTCCAACAAAGCCATACCCACTCCAACAAAGCCATACCTCCTAATAGTGCCACTGCCTTCAAAATTATGGGGCCCAATTAAATTTAAACTATCACAGATACTTACAGAAATCTTTGACAAAGTTTTATAAGATGTTAAGTTACTAACTCCAACTGATCCCAATAACAAACTGTACTACAAACATCACTACAGACTTATCAACCTATATCTGTTTTCTACCTAACATTTATTGTGGTTATTTGTTTTATAATATTGTAAGATTACTTTCAAACTATTTGCTGTTTTTCGCATTTATTACCATAATATACATACACACATGCATACATAACTTTGGGTTGGGGGATGTAAAAGTACAAAACTGAATGTAATATCTATGCATTAGCTTAGGTTGTTAAAGTTGATCATATCTGAATTGAAAAGCAAGTAAAGTTTATTGTTACATTATTCTCTTAAAGTCAGGTTAAACAAATAAACTACACAGCAGGATATCCATCTTAAGTCTTGAGCAACCTTGAGATGTATTATTAACTTTGACTGTGAGGTCCAGCATAAATTCCACTCTCTTCAAATATAGGAGATATTTTTATTATTTTCATAATGATGTGACACCACAATGGTGAGGAAGACCATAAGATGGTACACTTGTACTTGACTGCTGGGAAGATAAATTGGTGAAATAACTTTGAAAATAACAGAGATTTCTCAAAATATAGCAACTATTAAAATAACTACTTGCTGTGGGATATTCTGTATGGCAAATGTGTTGCTCTGATTGGTTAATAAATAAAACACTGATTGGCCAGTAGCCAGGCAGGAAGTATAGGCAGGACTAACAGAGAGTAGAATTGAGGGAAGAGGAAGGCAGGGAGATAGACTGCAGCCACCGCCAGGACAAGGAAGATGTAAGGTACCAGTAAGCCACGAGCCACGTGGCAAAGTATAGATTAATAGAAATGGGCTGAATATAAGTGTAAGAGCTAGACAATGATAGGCCTGAGCTAATGTCCAAGCAGTTTAAATAATATAAGCGTCTGTATGTTTATTTTATAAGTGGGCTAAGCGACTGCCACGGCTTGGCGGGACCCAGAGAGAAAACTCTCAAGCTACAACTACTATGTGATCCAACAATCCTACATCAAAAAGAAATGAATTGAATATCTCAATATCTGCACCCCATGTGAACTGTAACTATAATGGTACAGTGAGCAAGAGACCACAGATATTCCTCAGAATTACTGAATTCAGTATCTTTGGATATAAACATAAAATGTTTTGGAAGATAATGAACAAAAGAGCTGGGTGTTGGTGGCATATGTCTTTAATCCCAGCACTCCAGAGGCAGAAGCAGGCAAATTTCCTAGTTAGAGACAAACCTCGTTTACAGAGTGAGTTCCAGGATGGTCAGGGCTATATAGAAAGAGAAACGGAAACACTGTTTAAAAAAAAACAAACAAAAACAAAACAAAACAAAAAAAACAAAACAAACTAAAATAGATCTGTAAAAAAAATAACTATAATAAAAAGATGGACAGTGATGGTGCATACCTTAATCCCATTACTCAGGAGGCTGAGGCAGGTGGACTTCTGGTCTACAGAGTGAAATCCCAGACAAATGGGACTACACAGAGAAACCCTGTCTTGAAGCAAAACAAAACAAAACAAAATTCAATTTTAATTTTAAAAAGAAAACTCTGATTTTTTTGCAACAGTATAGATGAACCTATGATAAGAGCAATAGTTATATACAGAAAAGACAAGACCACATATGATCTAATTTAATGTGAATGAACCACAGATGAAGCTGAGAGAAGCAGAGTACAATGGTGTTTAGCAAGGGAGGTAGTAAGAAGTTGATCACCAGCTACAACTCTTCAGTTACAAGGTAAATTAAGGTCAGGGACTCATATGTACACTATGGAGATCATAGGTGGCAGTAGTGTTTTGTTTGCTTGAAATGTTCTGAGGCAGCAAGGTACTGTTTCCTTATTACATACACATATGTGCAATAATACCTTCATGATGGATGTGTTCAATTAATTTAAATTTGTTAATCACTTGACAGTGTATATCAAATCATGACGTTTGTTGCTCAACTATATACAAGTTTAAATTGTTAATTATGACTTAAGAACTGTGGGGAAAAATGTATACCCAGAATTTTTACTTGATGAAGTATCTCTTGGTATGTTGGTGGCATTTATAAATAGCTTATTCCCCCCCAAAAAAATAATGATGGACTTAAGAAAACTTTGGAATGAGTCAATCAGAAGAATGAACTGGACTTCCCCTCTGGACCAGAGGTGAGTGCCTGGGTCCAACCCGGACCGCATCCCTGGCCACCAACCACTCCTGAGAGGCCTGCCCAACTTGGCACCAGGTTCTGGCCACCGGGCAGCTCCCCTTCTAGCCCCACCGGGAGGGATCCCCATTTCCAAGCCCCCGGCAGCCCCTGCAGTCTCCACGCCCTGCCCCCACGCCCATCTGCCCAAGACCCCACCCACTTCCTGAGACTTAGAGACCGGCCCCCAGCTCCCAGCCTGTCCCCGAAGACTTCCCTTCTGGACCAGAGGTGAGTACCCGGGTCCAACCCGGACCGCATCCCTGGCCACCAGCCACCCCGGGAGGACCTGCCCAGCTTGGCGCCGGGTTCTGGCCACCGGGCAGCTCCCCTTCTAGCCCCACCGGGAGGGATCCCCATTTCCAAGCCCCCGGCAGCCCCTGCAGTCTCCGCGCCCTGCCCCCACGCCCATCTGCCCAAGACCCCACCCACTTCCTGAGACTTAGAGACCGGCCCCCAGCTCCCAGCCTGCCCCCGACAACTTCCCTTCTGGACCAGAGGTGAGTGCCTGGGTCCAGCCCGGACCTCATCCCTGGCCACCAGCCACCCTGGGAGGACCTGCCCAGCTTGGCGCCGGGTTCTGGCCACCGGGCAGCTCCCCTTCTAGCCCCACCGGGAGGGATCCCCATTTCCAAGCCCCCGGCAGCCCCTGCAGTCTCCGCGCCCTGCCCCCACGCTCATCTGCCCAAGACCCCACCCACTTCCTGAGACTTAGAGACCGGCCCCCAGCTCCCAGCCTGCCCCCGAAGACTTCCCTTCTGGACCAGAGGTGAGTACCCGGGTCCAACCCGGACCGCATCCCTGGCCACCAGCCACCCCGGGAGGACCTGCCCAGCTTGGCGCCGGGTTCTGGCCACCGGGCAGCTCCCCTTCTAGCCCCACCAGGAGGGATCCCCATTTCCAAGCCCCCGGCAGCCCCTGCAGTCTCCGCGCCCTGCCCCCACGCCCATCTGCCCAAGACCCCACCCACTTCCTGAGACTTAGAGACCGGCCCCCAGCTCCCAGCCTGTCCCCGACTGCCATTCTGGACCAGAGCTTGCCCCTGACTTCCCTTCTGGACCAAAGAGTTGGACAAGAGAACTCCCTTTTGGACAAGAGAGAGAGTCCTCCTGAGTCTGTCAGATCTTTGTGAAACAAGTCCACTGATAAGACCAAGAAGGAATCACAAGGAGATGGGCAGACGTCAAAGCAGAAGTACATACAGCAAAATGAAGAGCAATACAGCATCACCAGAACCTAGCTCGCCTCCAACATCTAGACCTGAACACCAAAAATTGGAAGAAGCAGAAGAAAGTAGCCTTATGAGTAACTTCATGAAGAAGGTAGAGGCGTGTGTAGAGGAAAAGACAAGAAAATTGGAAGAACGCTGTAAACAACTAGAGGAAAGGGCAAACAAATTAGAAGAAAACAATAAAGCCCTCCAAGAAAACAATAAAGTCCTGGAAGAAAACATTAAAATCCTGGAAGAAAACAATAAAGCACTGAAAGAAAACCATGAAAAAGCAATGAAACAAACAAAGGAAACAGTCCAAGATCTGAAAAGGGAAATTGAAAAAATGAAAAAGACACAAACAGAGGGAATGCTGGAAATAGAAAACCTGAGTAAAAGATCAGGAACTTCGGATGCAAGTATAACCAACAGAATGCAAGAGATGGAAGAGAGGATTTCTGGCATTGAAGATACAGTAGAAGAAATAGTTCCATCAGTCGAAGGAAACACTAAAGCCAACAAAGTCATGAACCAAAATGTCCAAGAAATCTGGGACACCATAAAAAGACCAAACTTACGAATTATAGGGATAGAAGAAGGTGAAGAATATCAACTCAAAGGCACAGAAAATATATTCAACAAAATTATAGAAGAAAACTTTCCCAACTTAAAGAAGGAAATGCCTATGAAGATACAAGAAGCCTATAGAACACCAAACAGACTAGACCCCCAAAAAAAGTCCCCTCGAAACATAATAATTAAACAACTAAATGTACAGAATAAAGAAAGAATATTAAGAGCAGCCAAGGAAAAAGGCCAAGTGACCTATAAAGGTAAACCCATCAGAATAACACCCGATTTCTCAATGGAGACTTTGAAAGCCAGAAGGACCTGGACAGATGTAATCCAGACACTAAGAGACCATGGATGTCAGCCCAGACTAATATACCCAGCAAAACTTTCAATCATCATAGACGGAAGGAACAAGACATTCGAAGACAAAACCAGATTTAAACAATACCTATCCACAAACCCAGCCCTACAGAAAGCACTAGAAGGAAAATTCCAACCGAGGGAAGTCAGATACACACTTGAAAACACAGGCAATAGATAAAGCCACAACAGTAAACCCCAAAGAAGAGAAGTACACACACACTACCACCAAAAATAACAGAGATGAAGAATCACTGGTCATTAATATCCCTTAATATCAACGGACTTAATTCACCTATAAAAAGACATAGACTTACAGAATGGATACGAAAGCAGGACCCATCCTTCTGCTGCATACAAGAAACACATCTCAAATTCAAAGATAGACACTACCTAAGAATAAAAGGCTGGGAAAAGACTTTTCAATCAAATGGTCTTAAGAAACAAGCAGGGGTAGCCATCCTGATATCCAACAAAATAGACTTCAAACTAAAATCAATCAAAAGAGATCAAGAAGGACATTACATCCTCGTCACAGGAAAGATCGACCAAGATGAAGTTTCAATTCTGAACATATATGCCCCAAACATAAGAGCACCCACATATGTAAAAGAAACATTACTAAAGCTTAAACCACATATAAAACCCCACACATTAATAGTGGGAGATCTCAACACCCCACTTTCACCACTGGACAGATCTCCCAAATCGAAACTTAACAGAGAAATAAAGGACTTAACTGATGTCATGACCCAATTGGACCTAATAGATATCTACAGAACATTCCATCCTAACAAGAAAGAATATACTTTCTTCTCAGCACCCCATGGAACTTTCTCTAAAATCGACCACATACTTGGCCACAAAGCAAATCTCAACAGATACAAAACAATCAGAATAACCTCCTGTGTTCTATCAGATCACCATGGTTTAAAGCTAGATTTCAACAACAACAAAAACTACAGAAAACCTACAACCTCATGGAAACTGAATAATGCTCAACTGAATCACCAATGGGTTAAGGAAGAAATAAAGAAAGAAATTAAAGACTTCCTAGAGATCAATGAAAATGAAGACACCACATACCCAAACTTATGAGACACTATGAAAGCAGTGCTAAGAGGGAAATTCATAGCACTAAATGCCCACATAAAGAAGTTGGAGAAATCGCACACTAGTGAATTAACAGCACATCTGAAAGCTCTAGAACAAGAAGAAGCAAAGTCTCCCAGGAAGAATAGACGCCAGGAAATTATCAAAGTGAGAGGTGAAATTAATAAATTAGAAACTAAGAGAATAATACAAAAAATTAATGAAACAAAGAGTTGGTTCTTTGAGAAAATCAACAAGATAGACAAGCCCTTATCCAAACTAACCAAAAGACAGAGAGAGAGAATCCAAATCAACAAAATCAGAAATGAAAAGGGGGACATAACAACAGACATTGAGGAAATCCAGAGAATTATAAGGTCATATTTCAAAAACCTCTACTCCACAAAACTGGAAAACCTAAAAGAAATGGACATTTTTCTGGATAGATACCACATACCTAAGTTTAATCAAGACCAGATAAACTATTTAAATAGTCCAATAACCCCTAAGGAAATAGAAACAGTCATTAAAGGTCTCCCAACCAAAAAAAGCCCAGGACCAGATGGTTTCAGCGCAGAATTCTACCAGATCTTCAAAGAAGAGTTAATACCAATACTCTCTAAATTGTTCCACATAATAGAAACAGAAGGAACATTACCAAACTCCTTCTATGAGGCTACAATTACCCTGATTCCTAAACCAAACAAGGATGCAACAAAGAAAGAGAACTACAGACCGATCTCCCTCATGAACATTGATGCAAAAATACTCAATAAAATACTGGCAAACAGACTCCAAGAACACATCAGAACGATTATCCACCATGATCAAGTAGGCTTCATCCCAGGGATGCAAGGGTGGTTCAACATACGAAAGTCCATTAATGTAATACACCATATAAACAAACTCAAAGAAAAAAACCACATGATCATCTCACTAGATGCAGAAAAGGCATTTGACAAAATCCAACACCCCTTCATGATAAAAGTCTTGGAGCGATCAGGAATACAGGGAACATACCTAAACATAATAAAGGCAATATATAGCAAACCAACAGTCAACATCAAATTAAATGGAGAGAAACTCAAAGCAATTCCACTAAAATCAGGAACGAGACAAGGCTGTCCACTCTCCCCATACTTATTCAATATAGTACTTGAAGTTCTAGCCAGAGCAATAAGACAACATAAGGAGATTAAGGGGATTCAAATTGGAAAGGAAGAAGTCAAGCTTTCCCTATTTGCAGACGACATGATAGTATACTTGAGTGACCCCAAAGATTCCACCCAGGAATTGATAAAGCTTATAAACACCTTCAGCAACATAGCAGGATACAAAATCAACTCAAAAAAATCAGTAGCCCTCCTATATACAATGGACAAAGAAGCTGAGAAGGCAATTAGAGATACATCACCCTTCACAATAGCCAAAAATGACATAAAATACCTTGGGGTAACACTAACCAAGCAAGTGAAGGACCTATATGACAAGAACTTTAAGTCCCTGAAAAAAGAAATTGAAGAAGATCTCAGAAAATGGAAAGATCTTCCATGCTCATGGATAGGCAGGGTTAACATAGTAAAAATGGCAATCTTACCAAAAGCAATTTACAGATTCAATGCAATCCCCATCAAAATACCAACACAATTCTTCACAGATCTGGAAAGAACAATACTCAACTTCATATGGAAAAACAAAAAACCCAGGATAGCTAAAAGAAACCTGTACAATAAAACAACTTCTGGAGGCATCACAATCCCCGACTTCAAGCTCTACTATAGAGCTACAGTAATAAAAACAGCCTGGTATTGGCATAAAAACCGACATGTGGACCAATGGAATCGAATTGAAGACCCTGACATTAACCCACACACCTATGGACATATAATTTTTGACAAAGAAGCCAAAAGTGTACAATGGAAAAAAGAAAGCATCTTCAACAAATGGTGCTGGCATAACTGGATATCAGCGTGTAGAAGGCTGCAAATAGATCCATATCTGTCTCCGTGCACAAAACTTAAGTCCAAGTGGATCAAAGACCTCAACGTAAATCCAGCTACTCTGAACCTGCTAGAAGAAAAAGTAGGAAATAGTCTTGAACGCCTTGGCATAGGAGATCACTTCCTAAATATAACACCAGTAGCGCAGACACTGAGACAAACAATCAATCAATGGGACCTCTTGAAACTGAGAAGCTTTTGTAGAGCAAAGGATACGGTCAACAAGGCAAAGCGACAGCCTACAGAATGGGAAAAGATCTTCACCAACCCCACATCTGACAGAGGACTGATATCCAGAATATATAAGGAACTCAAGAAATTAGACATCAAAAGGACCAACAGTCCAATTGAGAAATGGGCTTTAGAACTAAACAGAGAATTCTCAACAGAGGAATCCCAAATGGCTGAAAGACATTTAAGGAATTGCTCAACTTCCCTAATCATCAGGGAAATGCAAATCAAGACAACTCTGAGATACCACCTTACGCCTGTCAGAGTGGCTAAGATCAAAAACACTGAAGACACTTTATGCTGGAGAGGATGTGGAACTAGGGGAACTCTCCTCCACTGCTGGTGGGAATGCAAGCTTGTACAACCACTTTGGAAATCAATATGGCGCTTTCTTAGAAAATTGGGAATCAATCTCCCCCAAGATCCAGCTATACCACTCCTGGGCATATACCCAAGAAATGCTCAATCATACCACAAGAGCACTTGCTCAGCTATGTTCATATCAGCATTGTTTGTAATAGCCAAAACCTGGAAACAATCTAGATGCCCTTCAACTGAAGAATGGATAAATAAATTGTGGCACATATACACAATGGAATACTACTCAGCAGAGAAAAACAACGACATCACACGGTTTGCAGGCAAATGGATGGATCTAGAAAAAATCATCCTGAGTGAGGTAACCCAGACTCAGAAAGACAAATATGGTATGTACTCACTCATAGGAAGATGCTAGATGTGGAACAAGGATGACTAGACTGCTACTCACATCACCAGTGAGGCTACCTGGAAAACGGGACCCCAAAAAAGACACGGCGAAATGGACAAGATCTACATGAATAGCCTGGTCATGAGTGGGAACAATGAAGGGCGACAGTCGAGGGAAAGAGTGGGAGATCCTAGCTGGATCAAGAAAAGAGAGGGAGAACAAGGAATAGGAGACCATGGTAAATGAAGACCACATGGGAAGGTGAGAAGGGGAGGAAGCAGAGAGCTAGGGAGGCCCACGGAGATCCACAAAGATACCCCCTCAAAAGACTGCTGGCAATGGTCGCGAGACGGCAGGAACTGACCTACTCTGGTGATGGAATGGCCAGACACCCAAATAGTGATGCCATAAACCCCATCCAAGGACTGAGGAATCTGAAGGCAGACATCCACGGCTGGGCCCCTGGTGGAGCACTGGGAGTCTAATTAGTGAGTAAGAAGAGGATTTATATGAGCGAGAATTGTTGAAGCCAAGGTTGGATAAAGCACTGGGATAAATAACCAAATGAATGGAAGCACAGGATCTATGAACCAAAGGCTGAGGGGCCCCCAACTGGATCAGGCCACCTGAACGGGTGAGACAGTCAGTTGGCTTGATCTGTTTGGGAGGCAGCTGTGCATTGGTGCCAGGTCCTGGGCTCGTTGCATGAGTTGGCTGTTTGAATCCTGGGACTTATGCAGGGACACTTGGCTCGGTCTGGGAAGGGGGGAATGGACCTGCCTGGACTGAGTCTACCAGGTCAACCCCGGTCCTCGGGGGAGACCTTGATCTGGAGGAGGTGGGAATGGGGGGTGGGCTGGGGGGAGGGGTGGGCGAGAGGGGGAGAACAGGGGATTCTGTGGCTATTATGTTGAACTGAATGGTGTTGTAAAATAATAATAATAATAATAATAAAAAAACCAAAAAAAAAATATCTCTGAGAGTCAATAAAAAAAAAAAAAAAAAAAAAAAAAGAAGAATGAACTGTGAAAGATTACAGCAGAGAGACAATGAACAAATGTCAGTTTGGCATGGCAGCATACTTGTGATTCCAGCACTGGGCTCCCAGGAAGCAAGCTCACTAGCCAGAGGAGTCACATCACAGAGCTCTGATACAGAGAGATACTGCCTGAAGGAACAAAGTGCCCCCACCACACACACAGACATCAGAAGACAGAACAAGAGAAACAATTTGACATCAGTGCATTCCTCAAAGAGAGGGATATATGGAAAATCATATCTTAAAACTAAAAAATAAAATCCTAACAGCTTTGAGATTTTTTTCAGCAACAATATGGTTCATAAAACAATTTCACAATGTAGTGCTATGAACTGAATTGAATCTGGAGGTGGATATTGACTGATGTGTAAAAGGCTCTGAAAAGACATGTGTATCTTGTGTAGCTCTCTGTGTCATTATTTTGTACTGTTGTTTCCAATTTCTCAAGGATATAGCACATTCTATTCTTTCTTTGAATGTGTGGCAGTTTTATGAAAACAATTTCTTGACGTATGTGAACCATGTCCCATCTTTCCTGAAGAATATAAGAGAAAAGAATATATATATATTTCTGTAAGATCTACTCAAAATACAAATTAAAAGTTTGTAAAAGTGATGAGCAGCTTTAGAAAGATAACACATTTATCATCTTTGATTAACAATGAAGAGACTAAAAGGGACAAGAAACAGGTAGCTTTCTGCACGACAGAAAAGAGGCCTCGGGTTTGTTAATACATTACTGTGGTGTATTTTAAATTCAACCTATGAATCTTCTTTAAGATTATGTTTTCCTAGTTTGTAATCTGTCATTCATTTTGGGGTTGGTTGAGAGTCAATGAATATAAATAGAGAGGTTACATTAAGAACTTCTCAGAGAACTCATAACAGCCTCCCCCTACCCCCACAGATTGATTGATTGACTGAATGATATAAGGAGAGCATGATCCTTGGAACAGATGTGAGGGTGAGAACTTAGTTACTGTGTGACACACCTAGGCAATTTGACTAAGAAAAGGTTCTTGCTGAGACCCAACTTTCTTATCATTAGAGTGAGAACTTTCCTCATATGCATGAGGAAATTAAAACCAAAGGAGATTGAGGCACCCCAAAATATCAAGCTGAGAGGACATGTGAGATACGGCTTCAATAATGTCTATGTCAGAGAACTTTTTAGTTGACTCTTCAGAGACATATCTTTTTCCCACCATACTTTGATTCTTTACCAGGACAAAACTCACTATAGCCCATAGTTTTCATTCTGAGAGCTAATGGCAAATATTCCAATCCTATATGCACCCCTTGTATTTCCCAAGGATTTCTTTGCTCTAATTCTTTCTATTGCCATCTCTGAGAACTTTTTTTATTTATGTTTTTCAATGAATCTAGTCTTTTTATGAGGCTGCTACCATACCTGCACCAATGTATGTTTTTGACAAACAACTCACACAATTTCACTTCCAAGATTTGTTTGTTTGTTTGTTTGTTTGTTTGCCTATAAGAAAATTGAAGACTGTAAGACCTTAGGAGTTCATATTCAATCCACCTTGAATTTGACTTTCCACACTGTGATTCTGAACAGATCAAATAAAAAACCTTAGGCAATTAAAGCTTGACATATATTCATAGAATTATTGTGGAAAGCATATGAGAAGGGATGATAAAAAGCTATTTATATGAGGCAAAGTACCATCAAATACTCACAAAACATTTTACATTTTATTATAAAAAAAGGTAATTTTATTATTTTTGATTAAAAATCAAGACACATAGCTAATAAGCCTTTCAGGCAAAAGTAAGATTTACTACAGATGACAATATTTTGTAATCACAATATTACCATCTCCTTTCCTTGAAGACAAACTGATCAGTTTTCTACTGGAAGCCTTGCTCCAGATGAGTTTGATGACCTCGGATGGATGTGTAAAGTCAATATCAAGAAGAGACTGTGACTACCTGTTTTTGTTCAAACAAGTGGCCCCTGAATAGCTTCAGCCATCTTTATTTATACAGTTTCAATGGTTTGCATGAACAGTTTTACAATCTGTTTTTACTTTCTACGTTGCTAAAAATGGTTACAATAGTTACCAGTTTGTTTCTTGCCTCTTTCCACTTCTGTTTCCCAGCTCTCTCATAGGGAGCCATTATCTTTTTGCCCTATATCTCTATCATCAGAAGCATAAGCAATTTTTTAAGTTACAAAGGAACTTTTCTACCAGGCCCATCTACAGGTAGAACAGTGTACCCAGCTGGCAGCACATGTAGTTACAGCATGAGAGACAGTTTTGTCTCTTGTGTTAATATTTACATTTGGTAGGGTCTGGGTTCTCATAATCAACTCACCTGCCAAAGCTGTATCAATCCATTCTACATGTTGTATTGTTATATCCCCTCTAGGAGCACACCAGGATTTTCCATTTATCCGATAGGCAACATATCCTGGAGACTTAATAGCTGACATTGCTTGTCCCTTGTCCTTATATCTATCTCTCTTAACTTCTTTGGTTATTGGCACAGTTACTAGAAATGAGAGAACAGTGCGTTTCTGTGATTCTGATTCTTTCCCTGTTCCTAGAATGTTCCCATAACTCATTTCTTTAAAGCTCTTATGATTAAAATCATTCTTTCCAGAACAGTTCTGCAAATACGTAATATTAAATTTCATGACCTACTGTGACTCCTTCAGGCCAGCATTATGGCTAGCATAGTGAAAGCAAGGAGAGCATGTAGCATACACGCTCCTGGGGTCATGCACAGAATTACGGAGCAAACTTCTGAGAGATCCTTGCCAAGTGGATTAGGTCTCTAGAGGCTTTGCCACAAGGAGAGCTACTTGTGGTGTTCTTAGGCAAGCCTTCCTCTCCAAGGAAGTTGCATGGCTCCCACCAGTTTGCTCTTTGTAATTTATGTGATCTGTTTGCTAACCTTTAGTTCCCATTTTTCCATGCATTTTTCCTTCCGCTGGTGAAATATTAACTTAAGTTTTGTGTTACCATTTGGCATTTGAATGCATTTTTGTAGGATTTAGGCTTTCAAAACAAAATTTACTGATCAAAGATAAATGACATTTGACATTAGAGGTTACTATGATTGTGTGGCAAAGTGATATTTTATTAAAACAACTTAGGAAGATAATGGAAAATTAGAAGATACATAAAGTTTTTTCTTTATATTTAAGCTTTCAGTCAAGAAAACACCTAAATGATTTCTAAACATATGTGTCATTTAATTTCTATAGTTATATATACAAGCAACTATTTCAGTGGTTAATAATTCTAATCAGGCCAGGCGGTGGTGGCACATGCCTTTAATCCCAGTAGTTAGTAGGCAGAGCCAGGCAGATCTCTATGAGTTGGAGGCCAGCCTGGTCTACAAAGCAAGATCCAGGACAGGCACCAAAACTACACAGAAAAACCCTGTCTTGAAAAAAAGTTAATAATTTTAATCAGATAGTTATTATGCAAAAGTAATAAATCTGACTTTATGTGTTCCATCTAAATTATTTTAAAACATGAAGGTACATATTTTACTCTTCCTAGGAATGTCTTATAAAATTTTTGTGACCATATTGAAAGCAGAAAAATAAAGTGTATTTTTAAAGGGGAGAAAAATCACAGTAGGGCAAGTATTAGAAATGAAATAATTTAGCAAACTTGTAAACAAACATTTCTAGATATTTCTGACTCCTTTATTTTGCCTCTTAAGTGGCATGCACATTCACAAACAGATTCTAAATATGTTGTACAGGACAAGTTCACTGGTGTCCTGGCTCTAGCTCAACAGCTACATCTCCTACATTATAGAAATTGGCTTTATTTGTCTTATATATATGGACCATTTGGTAAAGGATAGGCAGTGTGCTCATTTATGCCTCCATTACCCCTACTCAACCTTCTGTACATAGCACACATGTAGAAATTACCTTGAGAACTCGTCTTGAGATGACATACTCATAAAACAGTGATGTAAAAGCTTGGAGGATATCTCAGCAGAAATATGTGACAGTATCTAGGATTCTAAGGGAAGGCTGCAGATAGCCATGGTGTCTGAGATAGTGCTATGCATTTCAATACATCCTGGCAGAAGACAATAAATCCCATAATCAGTAACACTAGATCAGCTGGGTAAGTTTCTGTCTGTTAGCTCATTCTCTTGTGAATATACCATTTCTCTCCATCATTTTAAATCATAATATGCATTTTAATTTTAGCACTTGATGATTCTTTACTATGCTTCTAATTTAGTTTTTAATTTTATACATTCCATCTCCATTATACTTTTGCAATTATACTGTAAAGAAAATTTGTTCCTGTTCACTTGTTTGTTAATATGATTTATTCTTAAAGGTGAAGCAGTGGAATATACCAACATATCAAAGATACTAATTTATTATATTAGTCTGTCAAGTGCTTTGTGAAAACACTTAGAGTTTCTACATATGTATCTATGTGTAGAAGGGCAGCAGCATGTACATGTACCTCGGTCACACAGGTTCATTTTCTCTTGAAGTCATGAATGAAGATAAATGAAAGCCAAAGTTTGGACATATACAAAGGGAAGCACAACTCATCAATGTGGATTCCTACTTGGTGGCCTTCTACGACAAGATGGGAGAGACAACCCATCATTTTATATCACAAAATAGTCAATACCAAATCAAAACAAAAGGATTGACTTTAATTATTTATTTAAATTTTATATATGTCTACTCTTTACATCCTTTCCCTCTTTCCTTCTACTTCCAGCTCCTTCCTCCTCTACCCCTCTTAAACACATGGCCTCTTTTTCTTTAATTATAATTGTTACATATGTAGAGTCCATTTAGTGTTGCTCATATGCACATATTTTGGGAGCTGACTATTTGGTATTGGATAACCAATTAGGGGTTTCATCCATGGGGAAGACTCTTTCACCCTCTCCCAGTCGTCATTAGTTGCCTGTAGTTATTCATCTAGGAATGGAGCCTTGTGATATTCCCTCTATCTGTGTTATCATGTCAACTGGAGTTTTCATAGGTCAAATCTTGTTTGGGCAGCCATGTTGTTGAAATTTCACAGGTGTAGCTTCTCTGTCAATTATAAAAGACACACATAAGACTGAGCAAGAGACAATGATACACATACTGGTGTGGGACTCTCCACTCTGGCCCAAGAAGAGAAGACAGGAATGCCTGTAAGATTGAGCAGGACACAAAGATCCACATGCAGGTCTGGGACTCTGCCAGGCAGATCCAAAGAGGTGAAGGCAGTGAGGAACGGGCTGCAGTTGGTGGCCTACTTGCTACCTGGGACCATGGTGATGTCCAGGCCTGAGATGCTGCCAAGGGCCATGTCTCAGTTGATGTCAGTGGCTCCTGTTACCACCAAAGGCCAAGAGAATAGGGCTGCACAGTTTTGGATCAGCCCTTCACTGGCTGTAATACTAGGGAGAACGAGTCCTATCTCCTACAGGCTGCAGCACTGGAGAGATCGAGTCCCTGCACCTTACTCAGGCAACATGACAAAGCTGACTCTGTGGACTGGGGTTCCTGTGAGCTGGCCCTGAGGGTGTGAGTGTGGGAAAGCTGGTTTTACACACTTTGTCTAACATGTGGTGGTGAAAGAGAGGGAAAGATGCCCTCTGCCCCTCACCCCTTACCACCTGTGGCAAGCGGAGAGCGATCTAGCACTTCACCACCTGCAGCACTAGGGAGAGCAGGCCCTGCACCTCACCTGGGCAACACAGTAGAGTTGACTCTGCTGGTGGTGGTGAGGGTTGAGCCGCCCCAAGACCTAGCCCCACTAATCATATGTCTTGGAGCAGTATGGGTGGGAAAGAGATGCTTCCCTTGCCCCGCCCCATCCCTTACCACCTGCAGCAGGTGAGAGAGTGAGCTCCTGGGTCATGAGAGTAGAAGGACTGGCCCTGCCCCTCCCAGCTGCAGCACTTGGGAGAGCAGAACCTGTACCTCACCTGGGCACCAAAGTAGTGCTAATCCAGCAGGTGGGGGAATGGGTGAGCCTGCTCTGTAGGAGAGCTGGTCTCCATCATCAGCCATGTGGTGGTGAGGGTGAGAAAAAGATGCCCTCCTCCCTTGTCCTTTGCCACTTGCAGTGGAAGAGAGAGCTGACCCTGTGCCTAACCTGGGCAACACAGTAGAGCTGTCCCTACTAGTGGGGGTGAGGGTGAACTATCCCTGAGGGTGTGAGCTGTCCCTCCTACTAGTCTGTCATGTGGCAGCATGGGTAGGGGAGAGATACCTCCCCTTACCCCTCACTGCCTGCATAAGTGAGAGAGCTGGCCCTGGGTCATGAGAGCAGAAGAACTGGCCCTGCCCCTCACTGGCTGCAGCACTTAGATCAGGCCCTGTACCTTGCATGGGTAGCCTAATAGTGCTGACCCTTCTGGAGGGGATGTGGGTGAGCCTGCCCTGAGGTCCTGAAAGTGAGAGATCTGACCCCATACCTGATCTGCCATGTGGTGGCAAGGGCAAGGGAAAGATGCCCTCTCCTCTTCCCCCTTGCCACCTGGGGCAGACAAGAGAGTTGACCCTGACCCTCATCAGATACAGCACTCTGGAGAGTGGGCCCTGTACTTCACCTGGGCAACACAATAGAGCTAACCCTGTTGACTGGGGAGTTGGATGAACTGGCCCTGTAAGTGTGAGAGATTTTGTCCTGCCCCTCATCTGTCATATGGTGGCACAGGCAAGGGAGGGAAGCCCCTCACCTTGCAACCTGTGGCAGGTGGGAGAGCTAGCCCTGGGGTCATGAGAGCAAGAGACCTGGCCCTGCCTCACCAGCTGCCGCACTCTTCAAAGTGGCCCCTACATCTAGTCTGGGCATGGTAGAACTGGCCATGGTGGTGGAGGTATGAGTGAGCCAGCCCAGGGGACATGAGAGCAGAACAGGCCCTACTCCTTGCTGATTACTATATAGGGTGACTTAGCCCAGGCAGCGCTGGAAAGCTCACTCTGGTGTTGAGGATGAGGAAGAGCTGGCAGGCTGGCAAATCCAGTAACCACTCAGACCCAGGCCTGTGTTGGCTCATCCCATCATCCACCCCATCTATGACTTGCTAGAATACATGAAGGGGCCAACCCTGCAGACCCAAAGTTGCAGGATCTCCATGACTCAGGGCAACAACTGGATATCCAAGAAGAGCTCCAGTGAGAGCCCAGAATCTGTAGTGTAGCAAAAACCAGAGACCTTGAACCAGATCAACGACTCATTGTAATGAACATTTGTAAGTAATGATATAGACTAAAGAAAGGGTATACTGTGTGACTTACTGTGTCACACTACAGCTTCCATGACGAGATTTTTCTTTTTTGTTTTCTTCTCTTTTCTTTTAAATTTTATTTTCTTTTATCCTAGGGAAGCAGTTCCAAGGGTAGAGGGTGGATGAGAAGGGACAGGGAGATGAGTGGGATCAAGGTGCATGATGTGAAATCCACAAAGAATCAATAAAAAGGTTAAATTGGAAAAAAATAAATACAGAAGACCCTATCTTGCATCAGACATCCTAGTCCTTAGGCTCTTAGAATCTTTCTGCCCCTTCTTCTCTGATGTTTCCTGAGCCTTACATGTAGGGATTATGTTACTGATGTATTAGTTAGAGCTGGGAACCCTAGAGTCAGTTGGTTCTTGCATTTTGATCAGTTGTAGATTCTGTAATGAGGACCAGCCTTTTAAAAAAAAGTAGAATATAGTAAAGCACGTCATAGAGTTTCAAAAATTGTTCTTCAAGCTTACTTTTTATTTTCTTTCTAGAGTAATGAACCTTTAATCTATACTTTTCATCTCTATTTAAAACTGTATATCCATTTCACAAAGTCATGCTATAATTATCTTTTTATCTTAGACAGTAAATCTTTTTTTTTTTTTTTTGCTACAACAATTTGACTTTAATGTGGATAAAACTGTGCAAGCCTTTGTGGATGATAGGTATACATGCCTACCTGAAACTGAAAATGTTGAAGCTTATTAGTCCAGATGCCCTGTATTTTTCCCTTAAATGAACGTAACATTACTTAGTTTCTAATACTTCTCATAAAAAAATAAGAATAAAACACAATACAACTTTAATCTCCACCCTCTGGAGGCAGAAGCAAACAGATCTCTGTGAGTTCAAGAACAGCCTGGTCTACATGGTGAGTTCCAGACCAAGTAGGGATGCATAATGAGACCCCAAGTTCTAGGCCAGTTAGGCCTTCATAGTGAAACCTTGCTAGACAGTAAATCCTAAATGACCTATAGGTCTCATATGAACTATATATGTTTCATTGACAAGACTTGTATTATTGGTTTCTATTTATATCTTTGGTTCACTAAGAAAGAAAATACACGGACAAGAAAGATGGCTCAGTGGTTAAGGTGCTTGCTGATTTTCCAGAGGACATGAGTTCATCACCCACATGGTGGCTCACAATCACCCATAATTCCAGTTCCAGGTGATCTAAGAGCATCTTCTTTCTTCAGTGGACATGGTGAACATGCATACATGCAGGTGAAATATTCATGCATTTAAAATGAAAATAAATACATATTAATTCATAATTAATTCATTTCATTAAAAAGAAATGAAAATACACATTTTTCATGGTAATTTGCAAAGCCTGACAGAAAATGTGCTCTTAGACAGACAGTTTTCTCATTTTTTTCCTCAAAATGGGGAACAAAATCATTTAAGACTCTTTTCATGGCTAAGCATATTCAAATGATTTCATTGTTGCATAATTTTCTCCAAGACAATTGTCCTTGTAAAAGTATTTCTCCCAGTGTCAAAAGAATTCACAGATATTTATTTGGTCCTTTAAAATAAAAAATAGTATATATAAAAGAACACAGAAAGTTTGATTAGTTGTTTCATGTCATTTGAAATGTTTTGAGCTTTCTCTAAGAGGTATATGCCCAGAAATGAGTATTGTGAATTGGCTTGCTCAAAGTTCCTTGGAGCTCCTGCTTTATTTAATATCTATACTGAAGAGACTGGACAACTAAATTAGTACTATTTCAGCTTTCATGTAATGATAAGTTGTAATTAAGGGAGCTGTGTAAAAAAATCCATTACAAAATGGAAAAGGAAAAGCTTTGGAAGGAGTAGGATTTTGCTACTTCTTCATCTTTCTTGCCTGAAATGCTAATAAAGACTAACTGGAGGAGCTATGATTTCCTGAGGACAGCTTACTGCAGGGTGTCTTCTGATCCCCCCACCTCTGTGTGTGTGTATGTGTGTGTGTTTATGCTGCCACTGTTTTTTCTTCTTTTAAGACTATTACATTATAACCCATAGATTCTATAAATATCCCCAATGTATCTTGATCACTAAATACTTTCCACAGGGAACTCAGAAGTTTACAAGAATGTTCATAAGCCTTAGTTTGTGAAATTGAAAACTAAAAGTATTAGCTATGGAGAAGTGATGCTGTTTGCCTTACTTTGATTTTTCCCGTTAGAAGAAAAGGGAAGTTAATACATCTAAATTAAATAAAAAGAAACAAACAAACAAGCATTTTCTTCCATTTGCATACTTAGGAAATAATACCCACTTTCAAATACACAAATTAAAGTTTCTCTTTCTTCCTTTTTACTTTTTTTTTCAAAAATAACAATACTTTGAATGAAATCCAGCAAGGCATTGAAAGACATGAAAAATCTCTTCCTTTAAAAGTTTTATACACAGAGAAAGATACACACAAGTATATTCACTTAATTTCAAACTTTAATAATGAAATTTGGAGGTTCAGATGCCTTGCAGTGTAATTGGTGAGTAGTTATCAAATGAGTAGCTAATCCAGAGTGAGAACAATGAAAAATGTAGACATGTCTCCTTTCGATACAATTACAAATTCTGATAATTAGCATTCAAGTTTTTGGTGGGCATGTCTTTCTGTATGCTTTGAATGTGTTACTATGATTGGTTGATAAATAAAATGTTGTTTGGCCAGTAGCCAGGCAGGAAGTATTGTATAGGCAGGATAAGCAGAGAGGATAATGCTGGAAACAGGAAAGCTAAGTCAGGAGTCTCCAGCCAGACACAGAGGAAGCAAGAAGTGAAGGCAGAACTGAGCAAAGGTACCAAGCCACATGTCTAAACATAAATAAGAATTATGGGTTAATTTAGGTGTAAGAGTTAGTCAGTAATAAGCCTGAGCTAATTGCCATACAGTTCGTAAATAATATAAGCTTCTGTGAGTTTACTTGGGTCCAAGCAGCTGTGGGACTGGCAGGTAAGAGAGCTTTGTCCTGACCATGGAAGGCCAGGACACATGAAATCTTCTAGCTACAAATGGTGCCAAGATGTGGGGCAAAAGATTCCACCTAAAACCTAAGAAGGCTTTAAAAAGGGGTTCTAAAATGGAGCCAAGAGCAGCTTCCTAGTTGTCTCTCTCAGGCCAGCTGCAACCTGTGGGCTTGAGCTCCTCTATGGCAGGTTTGTAGTATATGAACTTGACCTGCACCATGGCGGGAAAGAGGCATTTCCAAGCTGCACCTTACACTGCATGGTAGATTTAGCCTTTGCTAATACAGAAAAAAAAAGAGACAAAAAGAGAGAAAAGGTTTTGGGGCTACACACTGTTGAATGGAAGCATAGACCCACTGCCTCCCATAGTCAGCAGACAGCCATGTTGGGAAGCTGAGATGGGCAGAGCCAGCAGCCAATGCTGCCATTTCAATTTTAGTAATGCTGCAGTTTAAAACAATAGGTTCACAATAAGACAGATTCAGATGGAATAGTTTACAACATGTGTAAAAATGTACGTAGGCTTGGAAGAGAAAAAGGAATATATGAAATTATATGCAGTAATATAAAAAATAGATAGTTTTAAAAATAAAATCTTTAAAGAGACAGTAAAGGTAATATAAAAAATAAGCCACCTAAAGATGGATATTACACAGAGAGTCTGGATTATATTATTATATTATTGTCTTTGATATTTTTTCTTTTTCTTCTTTTTCTTTTATAATTTAATTTAATTTTACATATCAGTCACAGATACCCTTGTTCTCCCCGCTCCCACAACCCTTCCAACCACCCCACCCACCTCCGGCTTCTCCCCATCCCAGCCCCCATTCCCATCTTCTCCAGGGCAAAGACTTCCCTGAGGATTGAATTCAACCTGGTAGATTCAGTCCAGGCAGGTCCAGTCCCCTCCTCCCAGGCTGAGCAAAGTGTCCCTGCCTAGGCCCCAGGTTTCAAACAGCCAACTCATGCACTGAGTACAGGACCCGGTCCCACTGCCTGGATGCCTCCCAAACAGATCCAGCCAATCAACTGTCTCTCTCACCTATTCAGAAGGCCTGATTCAGTTGGAGGCCCCTCAGCCTTTGGTTCATAGTTCATGTGTTTCCATTCATTTGGCTATTTGTCCCTGTGCTTTATCCAACCTTGGTTTCAACAATTCTCGCTCATATAAACCCGCCTTTCTCTCGCTAATTAGACTCTCGGAGCTCCACCTGGGGCCTAGCCATGGATCTCTGCATCCAAATCCCTCAGTCGTTGGATGGGGTTTCTAGCACGACTATTAGGGTGTTTGTCCATCCCATCACCAGAGTAGGTCAGTCCTGGCTGTCTCTCGATCATTGCCAGCAGTCTATTGTGGGGGTATCTTTGTGGATTTCTGTGGGCCTCTCTAGCACTTTGTTTCTTCCTTTTCTCATGTGGTCTTCATTTACCATGGTCTCCTATTCCTTGTTCTCCCTCTCTGTTCTTGATCCAGCTGAGATCTCCTGCTCCCACAGGCTGTTTCCCTCGACCCTCGCCCTTCATTACTCCCACTCATGTCCAGGTTGTTCATGTAGATCTCAGCCATTTCTCCGTCATTGGGCAATCCCCGTGTCTTTCTTGGGGTCCTGTTTTCCAGGTAGCCTCACTGGTGATGTGAGTAGCATTCCAGTCATCCTTGTTCCACATCTAGTATCCTCCTATGAGTGAGTACATACCATATTTGTCTTTCTGAGTCTGGGTTACCTCACTCAGAATGATTTTTTCTAGATCCATCCATTTGCCTGCAAACCTCATGATGTCATTGTTTTTCTCTGCTGAGTAGTATTCAATTGTGTATATGTACCACATTTTATTTATCCATTCTTCAGTTGAAGGGCATCTAGTTTGTTTCCAAGTTCTGTCTATTACAAACAATGCTCATATGAACATAGCTGAGCAAGTGCCCTTGTGGTATGATTGAGCATTCCTTGGGTATATGCCCAAGAGTGGTATAGCTGGATCTTGGGGGAGATTGATTCCCAATTTTCTAAGAAAGTGTCATATTGATTTCCAAAGTGCTTGTACAAGCTTGCATTCCCACCAGCAATGGAGGAGAGTTCCCCTAGTTCTGCATCCTCTCCAGCATAAGGTGTCTTCAGTGTTTTTGATCTTAGCCATTCTGACAGGCGTAAGTAAGGTGGTATCTCAAAGTTGTTTTGATTTGCATTTCCCTGGTGACTAGGGATGTTGAGCAATTCCTTAAATGTGTTTCAGCCATTTGAGTTTCCTCTGTTGAGAATTCTCTGTTTAGTTCTATAGCCCATTTCTTAATTGGACTGTTGGTCGTTTTGATGTCTGCTTTCTTGAGTTCCTTATATATTCTGGATATCAGTCCTCTGTCAGATGTTGGGTTGGGGAAGACCTTTTCCCATTCTGTAGACTGTTGCTTTGCCTTGTGGACCTTATCCTTTGCTCTACAAAAGCTTCTCATTTTCAATAGGTCCCATTGATTGATTGTTTCTCTCAGTGTCTGTGCTCCTGGTGTTATATTTAGGAAGTGATCTCCTATGCCAATGAGTTCAAGACTACTTCCTACTTTCTCTTCTAGCAGGTTCAGAGTAGCTGGATTTATGTTGAGGTCCTTGATCCACTTGGACTTAAGTTTTGTGCACAGTTACAGATATGGATCTATTTGCAGCCTTCTACAGGCTGATATCCAGTTATCTCAGCACCATTTGTTGAAGATGTTTTCTTTTTTCCATTGTACACTTTTGGCTTCTTTGTCAAAAATTATATGTCCATAGGTGTGCGGGTTAATTTCAGGGTCTTCAATTTGATTCCATTGGTCCACTTTTCGGTTTTTATGCCAGTACCAAGCTGTTTTTATTATTGCAACTCTATAGTAGAGCTTGAAGTCAGGGATCGTGATGCCTCCAGAGGTTGTTTTATTGTACAGGATTCTTTTGGCTATCCTGGGTTTTTGTTTTTCCATATGAAACTGGGTATTATTCTTTCCAGGTCTGTGAAGAATTGTGTTGGTATTTTGATGGGGATTGCATTGAATCTCTATATTGCTTTTGGCAAGATTGCCATTTTTACTATGTTAATCCTGCCTATCCATGAGCATGGGAGATCTTTCCATTTTCTGACATCTTCAATTTCTTTTTTCAGGGACTTAAAGCTCTTGTCATATAGGTCCTTCAGTTGCTTGGATGGTGTTACCCCAAGGTATTTTATATCATCTGTGGCTTTTGTAAAGGGTGATGTATCTCTTATTTCCTCCTCAGCTTCTTTGTCAATTGTATATAGGAGGGCTACTGATTTTTTTCAGTTGATCTTGTATCCTGTTATGTTGTTGAAGGTGTTTATAAGCTGTATCAGTTCCTTGGTGGAATATTTGGGGTCACTCAAGTATACTATCATGTCATCTACAAATAGGGAAGCTTGACTTCTTCCTTTCCAATTTGTATCCCCTTAATCTCCTTATGTTGTCTCATTGCTCTGGGTAGAATGGCAAGTACTATATTGAATAAATAATATGGGGAGAGCAGACAGCCTTGCCTCGTTTCTGATTTTAGTGGAATCGCTTTGATTTTCTCTCCATTTAATTTGATGTTGGCTGTTGGCTTGCTTTAAGTTGCCTTTATTATGTTTAAGTATGTTCCTTGTATTCCTGATCACTCCAAGACCTTTATCCTGAAGGTGTGTTGGATTTTTGTCAAATGTCTTTTCTGCATCTAGTGAGATGATCATGTGTTTTTTTTTTCCTTTGAGTTTGTTTATATGGTGTATTACATTGACAGATTTCACTTTCATACGCTGAAGCACCCTTGCATCCCTGGGATGAAGCCTACTTGATCATGGTGGATAATTGTTTTGATGTGTTCTTGGAGTCTGTTTGCCAGTATTTTATTGAGTATTTTTGCATCAATGTTCATGAGGGAGATCGGTCTGTAGTTGCCTTTTTTTGTTGCATCCTTGTTTGCTTTAGGAGTCAGGGTAATTGTAGCCTCATAGAAGGAGGTTGGTAATGTTCCTTCTGTTTCTATTGGTGGAACAATTTAAAGAGTATTGGTATTAACTCTTCTTTGAAGAGCTGGTATAATTCTGCGCTGAAAACACCTGGTTCTGGATTTTTTTTTTTGGTTGGGAGACTTTTAATGACTGATTCTATTTCCTTGGGGGTTATTGGACTATTTAAATAGTTTATCTGCTCTTGGTTTAACTTATGTATGTGGTACCTATCCAGAAAATTATCCATTTCTTTTAGATTTTCCAGTTTTGTGGAGTAGAGGTTTTTGAAGTATGAGCTGATGATTCTCTGGATTTCCCCAATGTTTGTTGTTATGCCCCCCTTTTCATTTCTGATTTTGTTAATTTGGATTCTCTCTCTCTTTCTTTTGTTTAGTTTGGATAAGGGCTTGTCTGTCTTGTTGATTTTCTCAAAGAGCCAACTCTTTGTTTCATTAATTTTTTGTATTATTCTCTTTGTTTCTATTTTATTGATTTCACCTCTCACTTTGATAATTTCCTGGCTTCTATTCTTCCTGGGAGACTTTGCTTCTTCTTGTTCTAGAGCTCTCAGGTGTGCTGTTAAGTCACTAGTGTGAGATTTCTCCAACTTATTTATATGGGCATTTAGTGCTATGAATTTCCCTCTTAACACTGCTTTCATAGTGTCCCATAAGTTTGGGTATGTGGTATCTTCATTTTCGTTGATTTCTAGGAAGTCGTTAATTTCTTTCTTTATTTCTTCCTTAATTCATTGGTGATTCAGTTGAGCATTATTCAGTTTCCATGAGATTATAGGTTTTCTGTAGGTTTTGTTGTTGTTGAAATCTAACTTTAAACCATGGTGGTCTGATTGAAAGCAGGAGGGTATCCCAATTGTTTTGTATCTGTTGAGATTTGCTTTGTGGCCAAGTATATGTTCGATTTTAGAGAAGGTTCCATGGGGTGCTGAGAAGAAGGTATATTCTTTTTTGTTAGGATGAAATGTTCTGTAAATATCGATTAAGACCATTTGAGTCATGACATCAGTTAAGTCCTTTATTTCTCTGTTAAGTTTTGATTTGGGAGATCTGTCCAGTGTTGAGAGTGGGATGTTCAAGTCTCCTACTATTAATGTGTGGGGTTTTATATGTGGTTTAAGCTTTAGTAATGTTTCTTTTACATATGTGGGTGCCCTTGTGTTTGGGGCATAAATGTTCAGAATTGAAACTTCATCTTGGTACATCTTTCCTGTGATGAGGACATAATGCCCTTCTTGATCTCTTTTGATTGATTTTAGTTTGAAGTCTATTTTGCTGGATATCAGGATGGCTACACCCACTTGTTTCTTAAGACCATTTCACTGGAAAGTCTTTTCCCAGCCTTTTATTCTTAGGTAGTATCTATCTTTGAATTTGAGGTGTGTTTCTTGTATGCAGCAGAAAGATGGGTCCTGCTTTCATATCCATTCTATAAGTCTGTGTCTTTTTATAGGTGAATTAAGTCCACTGATATTAAGGGATATTAATGACCAATGATTGTTCATTCCTGTTATATTTTGGTGATACTGTGTGTGTACTTCTCTTCTTTGGGGTTTCCTCCTGTGGAATTATCTATTGCCTGTGTTTTCGAGGGTGTATCTGACTTCCTTAGGTTGGAATTTTCCTTCTACTGCTTTCTGTAGGGCTGGGTTTGTGGATAAGTATTGTTTAAATTTGGCTTTGTCTTGGAATGTCTTGTTCACTTGTCTATGATGATTGAAAGTTTTGCTGGGTATATTAGTCTAGGCTGGCATCCATGGTCTCTTAGTATCTGCATTACAGCTGTCCAGGTCCTTCTGGCTTTCAAAGTCTCCATTGAGAAATTGGGTGTTATTCTGATGGGTTTGCCTTTATAAGTCGCTTGGCCTTTTTCCTTTGCTGCTCTTAATATTCTTTATTCTGTATGTTTAGTTGTTTAATTATTATGTGCCAAGGGGACTTTTTTTGGGGGGGGTGTCTAGTCTGTTTGGTATTCTATAGGCTTCTTGTATCCTCATAGGCATTTCCTTCTTTAAGTTGGGAAAGTTTTCTTCTATGATTTTGTTGAATATATTTTCTGTGCCTTTGAGTTGGTATTCTTCACCTTCTTCTATCCCTATTATTCGTAGGTTTGGTCTTTTCATGGTGTCCCAAATTTCTTGGACATTTTGGGTCATGACTTTGTTGGCTTTAGTGTTTTCTTTGACTGATAAAACTATTTCTTCTACCATATCTTCTACGCCAGAGATCCTCTCTTCCATCTCTTGCATTCTGTTGGTTATACTTGCATCTGAAATTCCCATTCATTTACTGAGATTTTCTATTTCCAGCATTCCCTCTGTTTGTGTCTTCTTCATTTTTTCTATTTCCCTTTTCAGGTCTTGGACTGTTTCCTTCATCTGTTTCATTGCATTTTCATGATTTTCTTTTAGGGCTTTATTGCTTTCTTCCAGGGCTTTATTGTTTTCTTCTGCTTTATTTGTCCTTTCATCTAGTTTTTATAGTGTTCTTCCCATTTTTTGTTTGTCTTTTCCTCAATTTCATTTGTGATTCCTTATATATAAGCCTCTACCTTCTTCCTGATGTTATTCATAAGGCTGGTTTCTTCTGCTTCTTCCATTTTTTCTTTTTTTTTTTTTTTCTTTTTTGATGTTCAGGTCTAGATGTTGGAGGAGGGCTAGGTTCTGGTGATGCTGTATTGCTCTTCATTTTGTTGTATGTACTTCTGCCTTGACATCTGCTCATCTCCTTGTGTATTTGTTCTTGTCTTATTGGCGCACTTGGTCCAGACAGAGCTGACAGATTCAGGAAGCTTCTCTCTCTTGTCCAGATGGGAGGTCCGGGGCAGGATGGGAGCTCTTGTCCAGATGGGAGGTCCAGGGCAGGATGGGAGCTGGGGGCCGGTCTCTAAGTCTCAAGAAGTGGCTGGTGTCTCAGGTGGATGGGTGTGGGGGTAGGGTGTGGAGATTGCAAGGTCTGCTGGGGTCTTGGAGAAGGGGAGCCTTCTTGGTGGGGCTGGATGGGATCCTGCCTGATGGCCACAATCTGGGGCCATGTTGGGTAGGTCTTCCCCCAGAATGGCTGGTGCCCAGGGATCTAGGCTGAGCCCAGGCCCTCACCTCTTGTCCAGATAAGGGGTCTGGGGTGGGATGGGAGCTGGGGGCTGGTCTCTAAGTCTCAGGAAGTGGATGGGTTCTCGGTGGATGGGCGTGGGGGCAGGGCATGGAGATTGCAAGTTCTGCCGGGGGTCTTGGAGAAGTGGAGCCTTCCCCGTGGGGGTGGAGGAGATCCTGCCCAATGGCCAGAACCTGGGGCCAAGTTGGGCAAGTCTTTCCCGGAATGGCTGGTGCCCAGGGATGGGATCTATGCTGAGCCCAGGCACTCACCTCTTGTCCAGATGTCTTTGATATTTTTAACTGCAGAGAGACATTTGATTGTAAAGGCTGCTGAGTTAAAACAATATGTATATTTTAAAGGTATCTTGGCTTCAAAATTCAGATCTAAAGATATGTTGCTTTGGAAAGGAGGCTCTGGTTTTGTTTCCAGAGGAAGCAAGAGGCTATGGGTTTGTTCCAGATTAAGATACATCAGGTTTGACCAGCCAAGACCCCCTGAAAGTTCTCTGATGACACCATGGCCCAGATGATCCAACATCCAGAATGGTTTCAAGGCAACTGGCTCAGAAAATACAGCCTCAAGGACTACTCCATAATCCTAAATTTTTCTTTGTGTCTCCATAAGAATACAGCACCCTCATCCAGCAGGAAGTAGTTAGAGAAGCACACACACAAAAAAAAAAAATAAGCAAAGTCAAATACAATTACAAGAAGCAATCTCCAAGTTGTTTTATATGAAAAAGAAATGTAATATATATAAAAGAAAGGAGAAGGAGAATAAAATGAGGCAATGGAGAGGGGAGAAGATAACTCTGAAAGGAATGGATGTCTTTCATGTCTCTAGTAACTGATAAATATGACTGAAGACTTAGGTAGAATAAAACTTTGTAAACTTGTTTCAGTGATTTAGGGATTTTTGCAAGATAATTACCTTACAAAAGAGAATTAAAATATACACTAGAGGGAACTACAGATTTTCCATTACAAAGGCATGGCGTTGCATATAAATTTATGTTACCCTGCCACATATAAAAGAAGCACCAGAGTAATCAAACATATTCCATGGTGTACCTCCTGCCCCAAAGCTAATACAGATTTCTTCACTTACTAAGAACAAGCATGTATGGCCACGGTTTGGTTGCCAGGTATTCTTATGTTCATTAAGGTCAAAATTCTCAAATATTTCTTATTTTGGTTGCCTTCCATCTCATCTATTCTATTGACAAAACCAAGCTATATTATTTTCAATGATGTGAATGTTATTTCTGTCTCTGTCTCATCACCCTATCTATCTCAGTTTCTAATACTATGTAATAGATACACATATATACACATATATACATACACATTTATTATTTTTGTCTTCATCTATGCAAAATTCTGTGTACACATGTCTATATATACCTATATCTAAAGATATTGGAAATTGTTGTTATAAAAAATAATGAAATTTACTTCTGTGGAGAAAACCAAGAGAACTAGAAATGAAGCATTGGAATATGTGCTCTTTTCTATATATTCTTCTGAGCCATGTCCATTTCATAGTCAAATATACATATTACTTTTAAGTAAAAAGAGGCTACTTATGTGTAATGACCTAATAAAAATCAAACTTAAGGAAAATCTAGATATAACCTTCAAGAATAAATCAAGCCACTTAACTGTGGTACAAAAATGTTATCTGTAAAGAGGGTGTGTTTTATTTAAGGAGTGAGGAGGGAAATAAATACAGAAGGAGGGGAAGTAAAATTACAGTAAGGATGTCTGAAGAAGTTATAATAAATTATACTATTATCTACCTACCTAAAATACCTATCATACATGTAAGTCTATATATACATATACATACACACACATAAAAATATAAAGGTTAAATGAAATTTTCACATTTGAACTGACAATGATTCTACAAAAAGCAATAGCCTAACAAAAATTGCAATGTCGGGTATGAGAAGGCCTCTTTTGTGTTGTTGATCAGAGTTGTCCAAAACAAAGGTTATTGATATTACCCTTGGCTTTCCATGAGCCATGGAAGGTAATTCCCTAATGCTGAATACACCAAGAACTTCAGACACAGTGCTCAGAAGCCCTTAGCTCAATGGGATTTGACAGCTTTTTCCCTGAATCAAAGAAAAAGATGACATGAATTTGAGATAGAGATAGATAGAGATAGAGAGACAGAGAGAGAGAAAAAAAGACAGATACAGACACAGAGAGAAGCAGATCGAGGAATACATGAGAGGTGTTCAATGGTGTAAAAGGAAGGGGGAATGATAAAGTCTCAAAAATAGGAAAATTATTAATAAAGTATTGCTTAGAATGTAAAGTGGCATTAATGGGGGAACATGGAAGAGGAAGAGGGGCTTTTCATTCAAATGTGTTACTGCAAAGGAACCAAATTCTTTGCTTCTTAACCATTCTTCTGTATTCAACTATCCACAAACAAGGTTTCCACAAAAGAGAAAACTACTAATGTCTGATTCCTGCACCCTCTACTGGGTGTTTTTGTTCCTTCTGGCACAGTGACTTATCACAGCCAACACTGCTTCTACAGCCCAACGTTAACAAGGCTTGATTCTGTAGAGAGTTTAGGAAAGTTTTTGTTTTTCTCTGTGCTATATGTTATTGCAGGGAAGTGTTGGAGACTAACAAGTTCTCAGTGCATTTTGATTTTACATTATAAACAGATTTTAGTGAAACTAAGTCCTGGAAATTTTGCTCACATATTTTGTCCTTAAGTTGAGTCACGGATTCACAAAGAGCTTCTCCTCATATGTGGTTTGCTATCATATTCAAGACTTTGAATTATCCCTCTGCTAACAGATTAATGCTGTTTATGCTTGATTAAGGCCTCCTTTAGAAATAATTATCTTCAATAAATTTCTTAAATCATCATTAAGAGAATTCCAGTGACCCATGTGATTTTTTTCTTTAGATTGCTGGAGAATCTAATTTCTGAGGCATAGAAACACAGGATGAAGGCTCCCCTGCTGCCTTCATAATATAAACATTAAGCTGAAATAATTTGAGCTGTAACTTCCTGCTGATTCTTCTGCTGTTCTCCATTAAACAACCCAAATTACTCAGAACTCTCTTCGTCCATTGGAAATATAGATAAAAATATATTGTACCTTTCAAGTGTAAACAACTTACAAATCTAAGCGACATCCTTTAATAAAATACAAAACCATAGGTATGGATGTAATAGAATAACAACACTGCAGAATTAATGATCAGTTTTGCATGGACAGGGACATACATTAGACCAGACATGCAAAAATACCATCTAATAAGATTTGAAGGGTGAGTCACAGATGTCAGGACACAGGGCTGGAGTGTAGGAGGATCTAGGGAGTGAGGAGAAACTTTCAGCAATCTGAGAAATAAATCAACATTTTAAAATGTCACAGAGATAGTCAATAATTAATAACAATAAATGGTTGAATGAGTAATAACAGATTATATTTTCTATAACACTTTAATGCTTCCAAAATATCTGTGAATAATTATTTTATATGCTATCCACAATACACTTACATAAGGCTACTGATTTTATATTTTACAAATGATGAACTAGAGGTCATATCATAACTAAAATGCACCCAAACTCTGTTATTATGTCATTAGTGCATCAACAATCACAAAGCATCACTAACGCTATCCATCAGAAGGAGTACTGATGGCGGGAGTGGTCCTCTGATTTCTTGACCTGTATGCACTAGTGTTTTTCCTTCTACTTCAGCTCTTAGTTTAAATGTAAAATGGCAAGTGCTTTGTTTATAATAATCTTTACTGTTAAGATTCCTGACATCATGCCTGGTAGTAAGAGAGGTCAGAACAATTTTAGATGATTTGACTTTGAGAAAATGAATTCCCATAGCTATTTCTGCATTCAGAAATACTGCCATGGAGTCAAGAGCTATAATCGTAAGCTGAATTCCAACATGGAAATCTGATGTGGTAACACAATGCAAATGGCTTCTTCTATAAAAAGATAGTGTATAATATTATTAAAAGCAATCTATTTTGTTCAGTAATAAGTGATTTCTTTTCAATGACAATATGCATCGTTACTTATTGTTTAAGTTAAATCTTGAAAATGGCAGTAGTCATTATAGTTAATGTGAATTTCAGCATTAGTATCAATAATAATGAGCAGCAAAATCAATACTGGGGATTTGTTTGCAAAAGAGAGAGGTACAATTTAGGAAAATAAAGTAGAAAAATTTGACATCCATGCCAGTATTCACCTCAAAGATGATTTCAGTACAATAAAAATCAAATGAAAATTAAAGAAGCATCGCTAATCAGAAGGATCATTCTCTTTCCAAATCCTCATTACAAGTTACATAAATTTATCTCCATATTTCAAGAATATGGTAGGAAGAAAGAAATAAGAAAGTTACTCCAGAAATCATTACATGGAGACTGAAATGATTATTTAGGCTTACTAACTTGAATGACTTTTAAAAATGGATTCACATGATGACTGAATAGAAAGGGTTAATTTCATGAGAGAAGGTTAATGAAAGGATTATTTGAATATTTAAGTATCAAGTTGTCCCTTTCTAATTTTTGTTCTGTTATCTTTATACCAATTCCATGTCCTACTGAATCCTCTGTAAAATTCAACTTAATGCAAAGGAGTATACATTAAATAAATTTGAAATCTGAAGATATGAAATAAAATAATGCAAATTGTCTTTGTTCTGTGAATGTTGTTACTGCCTCATTTACATTGTTGTAATGTGCTTATAAGATGTCTAGTTTACCTTCAGTCTACAATGATGACCTGCTTGTACGATGTGCTAGTGCAATAAGTGGCATACAGCTTGAGGGATTAAACAACCAATATCTGATTGGATTTAAGGCCCATTCCACAAAATGGAACCAATATCCAACACTGCTTGTATGATCAAGAACCAGAGACAAGATAGCCTAGGGACCTAAGGTAAAAAAAATTAATTAAATAAATAAAAAATAAAACACATAGCAATAAAATGACTCCTAAAGACATTCTGCTATACTCATTGATCAGTGCTTTGTTCAACCGTCATCAGAGAAGCTTCTTCCTGCAGTAAATGGGAACAAATACAGAGAGAACCAGAGGGAGACATTATGCAAAGAGAGAGGGAGGGAGAGAAGAAGGGAGACAGAGACAGAGACAGAAAGACAGAGAGAGAGACACAGAGAGAGATGGAACACTCAGTCCTAAATGTGACCCATCTTATCCCTTCCCCCTCAGGACTCAGGGAACTCTACAGAAGAGCAGGTGGAAAGATTGTTAGAGCTGAAGGGGATGGAGGGTGTCAGGAGAACAAGGTCTTCTAAACATAGCAGGATTGACACACATAAACTCAGAGATTGTAGCAGTATGCTGGGCCAGATGGGGTCTCAGTGCTGAGAGAAGAACTGGACTCAAGCCGCTGGCTATTATAACCCAGAAGCTATCTCTAATTGATAACCACTGGAAAATTAAAGATTAGTTTTCTCCAAGGAAGTCTCACTAGGGATACAAATCACTCTTAAGGTCAGGCAGTAGATGGTCAACACAAAATGAACTCAACAGTATTTTTAGAGGATTTTGTCTCATAATGCTTTGCCAGGGCATTAATTTTTTAACCTGACAGGTCCTTTGCACATAAATTCTGGTTTTTTGTTTTTATGGGATTTCTTTATATATGATCATGTACGTCTGTTTTCTTTGCCTCTTTTTCTTTCATTTATTTGTTTTGTTCTATTCCAGTTTGCTTGTTTGTTTTTGTTCTATCTTATTTTATTTTATTATTATTTTTAAGATATCTGTTTTCTAAGGGGAGAGAGAGAGAGAGAGAGAGAGAGAGAGAGAGAGAGAGAGAGAGAGAGAGAGAGAGAAATGGTAATATTTGGATGGGAGGAGGTGGGGAAGCTCCTGGAGGAGTTGGGGGTAGGGAACTATAATCAGAATATATTTCTAGCACTCTACTCCTTCCCCTGCTCTATTTTGAACATTCCTATATTACTATCCTTATTCTAAATATAATTATAAAACATCATTAAATATTTGAAAGCCTCAAAAATCATTAGCACTTCTTTCCTTTGAGTCAATAGATTTCTTGTTTTGGGCATAAACTATAAGCTATCAATTTCTGAAAACACTTTCGTATGGTAAATTAGAGTATTATTCAAATGTTATCCCCAAACTACCATTTTCCTGTTAAATAAATGAAACTGACTTAATTTTTTTCTTTGTTTTATTTTCCCATTCCCACTCCCTACCTCCTTCTACCCACCCCCTCATCTGCTCCTCCTCCATCTCCATTCAGATGGGGTAAGGTCTTAGAAATCCATGAAGCATGGCATATCAAGTTGCAGCAGGACCAAGCTCCTCCCCCCTGCACCAAGGCTGAACAAGGCATCCCCCAATAGGGAATAGATTCCAAAGAGCCAACTCATGCATCAGGGACAGGTCCTGGTCCTACTGCTAGGGCCCCACAAAAGACCAAGCTACACAACTGTCACCCAGATGCAGAGGGCCTAGGTCGGTCCCATGCCAGCTCTGTAGCTGTCTGAAATTGACTTAATTTTTAAATAGGATGTTATTATATCTAGGCACAAACATTACTTTGATATCACAGCAAAATTCAGTAGCAAATGAGATATTATTTGTCAGAAATATATGCTAAAAGAACAATATAATTAATAGATGTTCATAAATTGACTAAGTTGTCAGGTTGTTTTAATTCAAATGAAAGGTTTAGGATTTTTGCTATAGAAAATGCACCTGGATATATCTGTATGCAAAATAAACAGCCCACTAAAAGTTGAAATGACATCAGTTCGCTAGAGTTTGTAAGTCGATTCACAAGAAAGTATGAGGAACAATAATTCTGCTTATAAAATCAGGCATTCATAACATAATTCAAAAGTCTACTTGGCTACATTTGATGTCCTGCACATAATTGGTGTTAACTTGAAACAAAAATATCTACCGGGACCAGACTACATGTGGAACATTGTATAATTAATGCACTTCTATTAATTGGGCTGTCGGCATCATCACCTTGATTTAGGCTATTCTCCACTGTGCTGTGAAGGTAGACTGATTTTAGTTCTGGCTCTTAGTAACTGAGCCTTCTGACTTTCTACTTACTCTTAAAAACAATCTATTAAGTGGTGACAAAAGCACCTAAGACATAAAATTTTATGGAAAATAAAGTAAAATTGTTTGTTTTTGTTTTGTTTTTACCCAAATTAAATTACTATATATGGTATATGAGTATTTCTAATTTCACATTATATTCTAGGTGCTTTGTGATTATTGCATTGTTCTATGACATTCTATGAGAATGAAAGAAAACTTTCAAGGAAATCACATTTTCATTACAAATGCTCTTTGAAATGCAGGATACAAAACCCTTAATTCTTATTGAACAGCAATAGAAAAGATTAGGGACTATTTACAAATCAAGTATCATAAGAGCATAGAGCACAAAATGTATTATCAATGTTTTGATTTATATATATATATACATATATATATAACACATATATGTATATATAAGTTGGTTATATACGTATATATGTAGAAACATATGTATATTTAAGTTAATTTTTAAAAACATTTCTGTCTGGTAAATTAGAGTATTTATGTTATCCCCAAATTACCATCTTGCCTCTTAAATAAATGAAAGTGAGTTAACATATTCTTTATTCTTTCACAAAAATTGATTTGAGAGAAGTTGCAAATAGAACAGAGTCTTCTGAAACATTTTGTTTTCATTGACAAAATATTGTATTCTATTACTAGTGCAGTGTAATCTTTACTCTGAAGATTATAATTTCAACAAGGGACTTTTGTAGAAAGTGCTACCTTTTGGAGTATTTATTACAGTAGATATTGTTTTGAGCATATTATGAAGTATACATTAGTCTGATGATAGTTAGCTCAGTATCTATTTTCTGTTCTTGTCAAATATTTTAATGCAACCATAATATATTCAATATGAATTTGTCTGTAAAGAATGTTTTAATTGTAAGTTTTTCCTTTGATTGGATAGGTATGCAGCTCAGTGGTGGGGTGGTGGCCACAGGCTGTTAGGAGGCCCTGTATTCCCTCATCATAAATTATGAATATATAAATAAACTCTCTCATTTTACTTAAATGTGTTAGCTATATCTTAGTTATTCTGTAATAAAACAGACTTTTTTTCCACCAAGGGCCACTATGTATCAATATTGATATGGCTTGTATCATGGAATATTTTTCATTTGCTCTTGCCATTATGTGGCTGATGGAAATTTTTCAATTAAAGTGGAGCTATTTAGCCTTCATTAAGGTAAAAGAGCAATAAACAAATCAGAGTTCAAAATAAAGTGAGCAGTCCCCTGGCCTTTTTTTTTTTTTTTTTGATCATTATCTTTCCCTATAACAATTGTCTAAGAACACCCAAGGTCTGGCTCTTGTGTGTTTCTCAAAAGCTTCGTTGCCATCTTGGCATTGTTCGGTTGTCACAAAACCTTAAGAGATAGGGCAGAGTGGAGAGGTTTTAGGTCATTGGGATTTGCTCCTGATTTGCTCCCATTATGGGGTCCTTTCTGTTTCCTTTTTTCTTCCTGGCCAATAGGTGAACAACTTCACTGTTCCATGCCTTTCCAGTCCTAATGTGTTGGCTCACCAAAGTTTAAAAGAAATGGGCCAATTGATCAGTCATAAACTGGTACTTCCTAAACTGTGATTCAAAATGTTTTTCTTTATGAATTGATTGTCTCTGGTACTTGTTACAGTAACAGAATGACAAGCATCATACTTCTAAGAATTTGAAGTCTGTTTTTTTTTTTTATGTTTTCCATAGTAGATACTGGCATTCTGCCTTAGAGTTAAAATTTAGAAATAGCACCTAACATCTGCTAAGAGTTCTCAAGTCCCCATGAGAGTTGTTTTGGACACATCTCTAGACAATATCTGATCCAAGGTTCTTTAAAACACTTGCATATAAGATAAATGAGAACAAAATGCTAACTTTTGCCTCCATGTATCTTGATTTTCTCCTGTAGTAAAGAAAGATAAAGCCGGTGGTGGCACACGCCTTTAATCCCAGCACTCTCGAGGCAGAGCCAGGCGAATCTCTGTGAGTTCGAGGACAGCCTGGTCTAAAAAGTGAGTTCCTCAGAGTTGTCTTGATTTGCATTTCCCTGATGATTAGGGAAGTTGAGCAATTCCTTAAATGTCTTTCAGCCATTTGGGATTCCTCTGTTGAGAATTCTCTGTTTAGTTCTAAAGCCCATTTCTCAATTGGACTGTTTGTCCTTTTGATGTCTAATTTCTTGAGTTCCTTATATATTCTGGATATCAGTCCTCTGTCAGATGTGGGGTTGGTGAAGATCTTTTCCCATTCTGTAGGCTGTCGCTTTGCCTTGTTGACTGTATCCTTTGCTCTACAAAAGCTTCTCAGTTTCAAGAGGTCCCATTGATTGATTGTTTGTCCCAGTGTCTGCACTACTGGTGTTATATTTAGGAAGTGATCTCCTATGCCAAGGCGTTCAAGACTATTTCCTACTTTCTCTTCTAGCAGGTTCAGAGTAGCTGGATTTATGTTGAGGTCTTTGATCCACTTGGACTTAAGTTTTGTGCACGGTGACAGATATGGATCTATTTGCAGCCTTCTACACGCTGATATCCAGTTATGCCAGCACCATTTGTTGAAGATGCTTTCTTTTTTCCATTGTACACTTTTGGCTTCTTTGTCAAAAATTATATGTCCATAGGTGTGTGGGTTAATGTCAGGGTCTTCAATTCGATTCCATTGGTCCACATGTCGGTTTTTATGCCAATACCAGGCTGTTTTATTACTGTAGCTCTATAGTAGAGCTTGTCAGAGTGGCTAAGATCAAAAACACTGAAGACACTTTATGCTGGAGAGGATGTGGAACTAGGGGAACTCTCCTCCACTGCTGGTGGGAATGCAAGCTTGTACAACCACTTTGGAAATCAATATGGCGCTTTCTTAGAAAATTGGGGATCAATCTCACCCAAGATCCAGCTATACCACTCCTGGGCATATACCCAAGAAATGCTCAATCATACCACAAGAGCATTTGCTCAGCTATGTTCATATCAGCATTGTTTGTAATAGCCAAAACCTGGAAACAACCTAGATGCCCTTCAACTGAAGAATGGATAAATAAATTGTGGCACATATACACAATGGAATACTACTCAGCAGAGAAAAACAATGACATCACACGGTTTGCAGGCAAATGGATGGAGCTAGAAAAAATCATCCTGAGTGAGGTAACCCAGACTCAGAAAGACAAATATGGTATGTACTCACTCATAAGAAGATGCTAGATGTGGAACAAGGATGACTAGACTGCTACTCACATCACCAGTGAGGCTACCTGGAAAACGGGACCCCAAAAAAAGACACGGAGAAATGGACGAGATCTACATGAATAGCCTGGTCATGAGTGGGAACAATGAAGGGCGACAGTCGAGGGAAAGAGTGGGAGATCCTAGCTGGATCAAGAAAAGAGAGGGAGAACAAGGAATAGGAGACCATGGTAAATGAAGACCACATGAGAAGGTGAGAAGGGGAGGAAGCAGAGAGCTAGGGAGGCCCACGGAGATCCACAAAGATACCCCCTCAAAAGACTGCTGGCAATGGTCGCGAGACGGCAGGAACTGACCTACTCTGGTGATGGGATGGCCAGACACCCAGATAGTGGTGCCATAAACCCCATCCAAGGACTGAGGAATCTGAAGGCAGACATCCACGGCTGGGCCCCTGGTGGAGCACTGGGAGTCTAATTAGTGAGTAAAGAGGAGGGTTTATATGAGCGAGAATTGTTGAAGCCAAGGTTGGATAAAGCACAGGCACAAATAACCAAATGAATGGAAGCACAGGATCTATGAACCAAAGGCTGAGGGGCCCCCAACTGGATCAGGCCGCCTGAACGGGTGAGACAGTCATTTGGCTTGATCTGTTTGGGAGGCAGCTGTGCATTGGTGCCAGGTCCTGGGCTCGTTGCATGAGTTGGCTGTTTGAATCCTGGGACTTATGCAGGGACACTTGGCTCAGTCTGGGAGGGGGGAATGGACCTGCCTGGACTGAGTCTACCAGGTCAACCCCGGTCCTCGGGGGAGACCTTGATCTGGAGGAGGTGGGAATGGGGGGTGGGCTGGGGGGAGGGGTGGGCGAGAGGGGGAGAACAGGGGATTCTGTGGCTATTATGTTGAACTGAATGGTGTTGTAAAATAATAATAATAATAATAATAATAATAATAATAATAATAATAATAATAATAAAAAGGGTCAACAAAAAAAAAAGTGAGTTCCAAGACAGGCTCCAAAGCTACACATAGAAACCCTGTCTCAAAAAACAAAACAAAACAAAAAATTGTGGATCAGGTGCTGTTTTTACTTGTGCCTAAGGATCACCCTAGCTGATGACATCAAGAACATTGAATAATGGGTTAGCCTTAGAAATGGAAAAATGAAAATAAATAGAGTGATGAGCCTTGGATTTCTTCTTATCTACACTGGTGGAAAGAGGCAGGGTTTAACTATGTTGTGTGTAAACACACACTAACAACTCCAACACAGAATCTGTAATCTCAGTGTCAAAGTTTAGTAAATGGAGAACAAATTAATGAAACTATTTTTGGAAAACAGACATAATTTATTCACTGCTATATGAACTGTCATAATCACAACATATCACATAATCTGATTCCATTGTAAAGGATAAGTTAAAATCTATTTTATGTGTATACTCTGCTTCAATACTACAACCAGAGGCAATGTTTGAGCCACAGCTGTGTCAGTTCTGATAAGCTAAATGCACCCTTGGGCCTACAGTCAATCCTCCTCCAAAATGATAATTTTATAACAGTGTTTCTGTAGAACTAAGTAGTGAAAGCATGCATGAAGTAAAGTGGCTTGCAGGTAAATGGCATGTGGCAGAACTACTCAGGAAGTCATTGCTAAATGACCAGCATGCTGTCTCTGTGAGTCACATCCATGCATTCTTTCCCTGGTTTTTACTAGGGACATTCTCAGTGGGGTTAAATATATGCAAATTGTCATTTTCCTATGCAGATACATGAGAAACTGTCAGTCTCAGCAAGCTAGAAGTGAAGCTAAATCAAGATGCTAAGCTTTGTATCCTTTCTTGGTCTCAAAGGCAAATCTGCTTTCCTGACAGTAATGCTTTCTGTAGCTCAGTGGGGAACAGAAAAATATTCCTGTGCTTTTTTTCTATTTTGTTTTTGATAGTGTAGAATTTTACCTAAGACATCTACTCCTGGAAAACAGTGATGATAAAAAAAATTACCCCTGGAAAATGTTTTTTTTTCCCCCACTGGAAAGGAAAGCCTTCACCTTTATTTAGATGAGCATCATGGATGCCTCCTATGTTTATCTATGACACAGCCAGACACTAACCCTCTAAGTTTCCATCCCTTGTTGTCACAATAAACACAACAGCAAAAGAATATACTTATCATCCATGGCATCATGGAGGTAGGGCAGCAATCTGAGCACCAGTTCCACTACCTGGGTAGCTTGCTAAGGGATAGGAATAAGGGCATGTGCTACCACTGCCTGACTTCTTTGTTTACTTAAAATTGCTTAAAGTATCACCACATTTCCCATTTTTTCTAAAAAAAAAATTATAACTAATGTAAGAAAAAGTATATACAAAAAGTACAATATATACAATATAGACAGGCAATAAATACATCACCAATGTCTAGTCCATTTTCATTTGACAAATTCAGTGAAAATATTCCATTATCTATCTTATTTTGGTGAATCCAAAATGTACCTAATTCACTTTTTTTAAAAGAAGTTCTCTTCTCACTCCACATGCTATTCACAGGACCCCCCTCCTCCCTCCTCCCATCCCTCAGCCCTCTTTCCCAAGCCACCCCGCATCCCCACATGCCCCAAATTGAGGTCTCCCATGGGGAGTCAAAAAAGCCCAGCACACTGAGCCCAGGCAGGTCCAAGCCCCTTCCCACTGTACCAAGGCTGTGCAAGGTGTCAATCACGCCTCTCAATAGTAGAATGGCATTTAATAGAGGGATGTGGAGAAGAACAGGATGCTGAGATGAAGCCACATACACACATAGCCAAGAAGAATGGATAGCTGAATTCAAAAAACATAAACAATTTCCAGAATTTAAAATCCTGAATCATGACATGACACTAGTGGAATTCAGGTGTTTCTGGTATATAGACTGCTCTCACCCAATGTGAGGTTGAACTGTTGACCTTGTGTACATCCTACTTCACAAATGAGTCTGTCAGATACGCTAAGCCTATAGGCTGAAGATGATGCCCCAACACTGTGGAGAAACCTCAGATGACTGTTCAAGCAGCTGGCTGTTTCCGTCAACTCACAATTTTTTGGAAGTTGCTTGCATGTACTTCCTGTTTTTATTTTTGTTAGCTAATATTATTTCCTCCTTGGATCTCTGAGGGAGTTGAAGCTTAGTTAGTTATAGCTGAAGATTAATTAGGATAGAAAGTGAATTAGATACAATAGGATAGATAATGGAATTATTTTCTCTGAATTTGTCAAATACAAATGAACTAGACATTGTTTAGGTATTTATTACTTGTATATATTGTATATAGTTATTGTACTTTTGTATATAGTTTTTCTTATGTTAGTTATAAGCTTTTATAAGTTATAAGAACCACAGGCACCGGATTCCAAAAGCCTACCCATAGACCAGGGACAGATCCCAATCCCCCTGCCTGGGTGCCCCCCAAACAGTTCAAGCCAAACAATCATCTTCCATATCCAAAGGACCTAGTCTAGTCCCATGGGGGCTCCACAGCTACCAGTCCACAGGAAACAACCTAGATGTCCCTCAACTGAAGAATGAATAAAGAAAATATGGCACATATACACAATGGAGTACTACTCAGCAGTAAAAAACAATATCATGAAATTTGCAGGCAAATGGATGGATTTAGAAAATATCATCTTGAGTGAGGTAATCCAGACTCAGAAGGACAAACATAGTATGTACTCACTCATAAGTGGATACTAAATGGGAGGGAAGGGATGGCCAGACTGCAACCCACAACTACAGAGAGGCTAGCTAACAGGAAAAGACCCTAGGAGGGACACATGGATGATCCTGTGAAAGAGAAGTGGATGAAATCTATATGAGTGGACTGGGGGGGGGTGACAGAGGGCAAGGAATGGGGGATGAGAACATAGGGAAATGGGAGGGTCAAGCTGGAACAGGGACAGAGTGGGAGGGCAGGGAGGAAGATATCTAATTCACTTTCTATCCAAACTTGTACTACCAACCGAAAACTATCTTGATGTCTTTCAAACTTGTACACTTTACAACTCTTAGTGAGTTTCTTTTCTGAATTTCTTAACAAGGAAAACTATAACTATCTAATCTTCAACTCTCTCAGAGATCCAAAAAGGAAATATTACCTAGTAAAACAGGTAGTGCAAACAAGCAACTTCCAAAAAATGTGAGTTATGACAGAAATATCTAGCTGCCTAGACAGTCACCCAAGATTTCTCTGCAGTATTGGAAAATCCATTCTTCAGCCTACAGGCTTAGCATATCTGTCAGACTCATCTGTGAAGCAGGGTTTTCTAAAGAGCCTTCCTACCTTGTCTTGGCAAGGTTTGGCAGTCCTTTGTTTTGTGTTCTGCATGTCCATTTTGGACAACATACTGTCAGCAGTCAATGCAAGGGAATTTTCTTGCCCAGTGGCTAACTTTCACAACAATAAAAGTAAACTCAATAAGGAGTTTCTTCAATGCCCATCATCTTCTGTGAAGTAGATTGGTGCTGCCAGGAGGCAACATGTCTCATTGTCATAAAAAAGAAAATATTTCTAAGTTATTAAAACATCTTAAATGCCATATTCTGCAGATCTCTGAAGTATTTGAAGATGATCATTCTACCTAAAATATATCTGTTTGACCTTGAAAACATACCTAATATGACTACAAGTTCGATTGTAATGACTAACTACTAACTTACATTTCTTTATCTTAATTAGTTGGTCATAATAAGGTTCAAGGACTAGCAATTACATTACATTGTTAAATGAACTGTATAGGTACAATACCTTGAACAAAATTAGAAATGTATGTACAGTATTTTCTAACAAAAATAATCTCAAATTGGTATCAATATGCATAATTTGTATACAATATACAAAAATCCAATCCAATGTAAAATATTTAAAACTAGTAGTTGCCTTCTAAAAGTAGATTCAATAATCTACCTTTTTATCTTATCATATCTATATAAATCAATCTCAATTTTGTAGCAATATATAATTTGTATACAATATACAAAAATCCAATCAAATGTAAAATATTTAAAACTAGTAGGTGCTTTTTAAAGGTAGATTCAATAATCTGTCTATCTTATCATATCTATATTCTCTTTTTTTTTCTTTTTGGAGTAGATTCAATAATCTATCCTTTATTTTTAAAATTTCTATATCTTTTTTTCAGAGCAGATTCAATAATCTACCTTTTTAATCTATATCCTCTTTTTTTTCTTTTTCTTTTTTTCTTTTTTGTCAAACAAAAATCATGAATCTAATCTCCTTGTTTAGCTTTTTTCTATTGACCATTATCAATTAACAACTTGTAGCCAACCATTCTGAACAATGACAATTATCCATAACCCATTGAATGACCAAAATCACCCACCCCACCTCTTGGGAATGTGGGCATCATGTTCTTAAAATTACTTCCTGCTGTCTGCGGGCAAAGGCATCTTTAGGGGATCCTGAAAAGAAAAATTTTGAATTAATTGTCAAGTCCTGGAAGACGTAGCTGTATCATTTGTTGTCCAGTCTGTGAATGTGCAAAGTGCAGGGGTTGTCTCAAGTCCTTGCTCGAGTCATCTACGAGGCTGGATCATTTTACCTAGCCATCTCAAAATTGTCCTGAGCAGTTTGTAGTCCAAAGCCAATCTTTGGGTTGTGTTTGTCAGCTTAGTGGTATTATTCTGATGGAATGAATCATTGTTATGGGGCCCCTTCACCTTTTTGGAGACTTCAAAGTTATTGTTAGGTATGGTCATGGTTCCCTGAAGAAAACTGATAGAAACTCAAACACAAAAACATGTGCAGGTAGCTAGATGAAGCCTTTTTTCTATATGACCATTAATATCATGACAAAAGTTTTATATATATATATATATATATATATATATATTAATTTTGAAATAAAATTTATACCTTAAGAAAAGTTTTAAAGAATCAAAATAGAAGCAAAGAATTATGAGATTAGTGGAAATAGAATAGTCCTTTAATTTTGATTTTCTTCTGTCCCATATCAGATGGTTCTTCTGACATGATACAGAGATTTTGCATTTTCTTTTAACAAGCATGTTTGGGTTTAGAGAAGGAGAGAGCCATTCTCCAACTCCAAAGCTAGCTTTAATTTTTAATTGAATTGGGACTACATAAAGACCATTTGTGCTAAGTGTTTATAGAGAAGAACAGAAACAAACATTTAGGAAGACTTATGAAATTTTATATGTGATATACCAATAGGCCAATTTATTCTTTTTCTTGGGACATTTTTTTCTGGATGACTTGTCCTTTTTCTTCAATTGTCTCATTGGTACAGTGTTCTTCAGATTCCTTAGCCTTCATTTTCCTGAAAGACAAAAACAACAACCCTTCCTCAAACCTAACTTTGGGGAGGTTCCCTTTTTGGCAAATTGTATCTGATTAACCAAAAAGCATTTGTTAGTGGTATAAGTTAGTTTAAATCGAATGGTCATGCTGGTTGATGAACTATCACCTCTTCTAATTAAGAGGTTTCTCTTGTTCAAATTGAACCTTATCAATTTTGAAAGTATCTACAGCTTTTCTTCTCCTGTAGAAACAAAAGCAAAACCTCATCCCCAAGCTAAAACAAAAATGATCAATCAAATAATATTCATAATTTACATTATATAAATCCTATCAACATTAATTATCCTCTCATTTAATTGTTCCACTTTCAGACTGCCTAATGTGTTATCAGACAGAGACCAAATTCCCTCCATTGTAAAAATGTTTCCCATTTTTTAATTTGGGAAAAAAAATTCTCTTTTAACTAAATTCTTCCTTTAAGATACCTTAATTGACTCATCAAGTCTGATGAATGCACAGAATAGTAGAAGTCCAAGGGAGTTTCAAAGCAGCTTACCTAATATGGTAGCAACTGGAGATGGGGATCCAGAGAGAGCCCACAACCCACCAGAAGAGAAGAAGCCAAAGAGACTCCTGCCCATGTTGGGTGGAGACTCTGGCCACATGCAGCTTGGGCCTGAGCCACACAGCTTGGGCCTGAGCCAGGGGCCTATAAGGCCATAAGCAAGCAGCTTTTGTGTGAATTTATGCCACAAACATTAGGGCACCAGATGTAAGACAAATTGCTAAACAGTCTCATAAGTAAAAAACTCAGAGCCAGATATTGGGGTAAAAACTGAGACATCAGGGAAGCAGAACGAGGCCAGCTATGTTCATACCACTAGAAATCCTCAGCCAAAGAGAGACCTACTTCCTGTATACCCATGCCTATATGCCTTTCTGTCTCTGCCATCTCACTTCCTCTCTCCACCCAACTATATCACTTCCTGTCTGTCTGTACAAGACCTCAAGACCTCCATGGTTAGTGCTGAAATTAAAGGCATATGCCACCACTCCTGGCTCTGTTCCCAGTGTGGCCTTGAACTCACAGAGATCTGGATGGATCTCTGCCTCCCAAATGCTAGGATTAAAGGTGTGTGCTACCATTTCCTGACTTCTAGGTGTAATATAGTGGCTGGCTTTTTCCTATGATCTTCAGATAAACTTTACTGGAGTGCACAAATAAAATATCACCACAGATATTTACTATAAATCATGTTAATTTTCAGGTAACAAACATATCAGACATGTGGTTAATAAGAAATCATATGCTTATTCCTCCAACAATAGAACCAGAGAAAATCAGTACATCCAACAATTACATGAAATAAAATCTTTCACATTGTCCCTTGATTTTACTAGGGTATCTATGTGCACATATAGCAATGCATAAAGCACAAAGCAATATTTTACTATATGATTAAAATGTAAACATCCAATACAACAACCAAAGCACTAGCAGACTAGTAAGTACATTCCATCAAAGGAAAATGATTGAAATTAGAAGGTCCAAGATGAAAATAGTTCAGGAATAGCAAGAATGCAGTTGCTCTGGTTAATTTTCTGTTGCTGTGATAAAATACTCTGAACAAAAGCAACCTGAGGAGGAAAGGGTTAATTTGACTTATATTTCCAGGTCACAATCCATCACTGAAGGAAGTTAGGGCAGGAACTTGAGGCAGGGACCGTGAAGGACTTGCTTGCTGGTTTTCCCTGGTTTGTTTGCAAATTCTTGCTTAGCAAGATTTATTATACATCCCAGGTCCACTTGTCTAGGGACTGTACTGCCCATAAGGGACTAGGCTCTTATACTCAAGGTCTTGTCAAGACAAGCCCACAATCCAATGTGATAAAGGCAAGCTGTGTCAAATTGAAAATTAAAGCTATCTAGAATATCAAACAACAATTTAATACATACATATATATATATATATATATAAACTTTTTAAAAACATTAATGTATAATGGAATTACAAATATGATTAAATTCAGTTGAACATTATATGGTGGGATGAAACTAAATTTAAAGATTGGCTTATTGAATATCTGAGAAGATGACAAAAACTCCATCCTTAATCTTCAGTGAAGTTTATTATGAAATATAACAAACACAAAGAAGATCAGTAAACAAATCAAAGCACAGTTTAATAGAATATTGGGAAGCCAATTACTTGTATAAACAACCCTACTGATTACAGTCTTCCTTCTTCACCAAGTTTCTCCACTGGTGTAAAACCTGTTCTGACTTTCTTAGAGTATTCACTCTTGAGTGTTGTTCTAACAAAGAATAATGTCAACTTTGTGTTCAAAATTTGTAAATAATCTATATATGATTCAAAGAATGTATACTGTGCTGTTGAATGAAAAGCCTAAATATGAAAGACCATATTTATGGATGCTGTGCATATCCTCTATATCCTAATACAATTTTTCTGTGATGGTTTTTAGTAGAGGCACATGACAATATTTTCCACAATGACTCTGGAGTTATTTTCTCCTTGTAATTTTGCATCTTTTTAACATGTGCTTAATATATGCACTAATATATATGTGTGTATGTATATATATGTGTATGTTGGTATATATTTATATGTATTACTGTACATACACATGCATGCTAATAGATATTTATGCTACAGTGTATATACATGTGCATATATGCATATACATATATGTATAGACAATATATTCTCTTAGTTGTTTTTCTATTGCTGTGACAAGACACCATGGCCAAGGTAACTTATAGAAAGGAGGGTTTATTTGGCTTTATGGTTCCAGAGGGATACAGTCCATCAAGGCAGGGAATCCGCATGCAGACAGCTGATACCTCATAACTCTAAGTATAATCAGGAAGCAGAGAGAGCTTCTGGGAATGGCATAAGGCTTTGAAACCTCACAACCTGCCTCAAGTAACATATTCCCTCCAGCAAGGCTACACCTCCTAAGCTTCATCAAACAGTGATACCAACTGGGGATGAAGTTTTCAAATGAGAGTCTATGGGCAACATTATCATTCAAACCACCACATATATATGCACATATGGTAATATAGGCATACATACAAGAAATAGCATACACATGCTAGTGTATGTATGCTAGCAATATGTATACTGTATATAGTTAATGTGTATGCTCTTATTTAGTTATTGAGTTATCTTTCTGATTCAATAAAACTTTTACCTTGTTAATTCAGTCTCTTTAATAATGCAATACTTATTTTGTGTTAACTTATTTATAGAAGGGCAGATCTATGATTATCTATTCTTGGTACTTTTGGTTATCTTTTCTACTCTGCACCAGCATTCCTTTCTCACTAGGGTAAAAATAACACTGGTTTTCCCTCACACTAAGACCAAAGTCCTTTATGAGTCCAGATTCTTCTGACTTGTCTTCTGTACCTTTGATTTCTTCTTTTTTCATCTCTATTCAAGACAAATGATAATTACCAAAATTAAATAATTTCAAAATCTTTGAGGATGAGAGAAAAGGGGATAGTGGTTGTTCTGTGCTCTGCAAGACTAGGTTTTCAATTTAGAATGTAATTATGACCTAAAATATTTTCAGTCATATTTATACTTAGATACTTTTGAGGTGATATTTTATGGGCTTTGAAATTTTTATTTTTATATGTATGGAGTTCCACATGTGTGCTTGGTGCCTGCAGAAGCCAAAAAAGAGTGTTAGGTCTCCTGAGTCTGAAGGTACAGGCAGTTGTGAGCTGCCATGTGGGTGCTTGAAATTGAACTTGGGTCCTCTGGAAATGCAACACTGGTAGAGCCTTCTCTCCAGCCTGTTTTATGGCTTTTTGAGCATATTTTAGTTAAAATAGAAATACATCACTTACACCCTTCCCTTTCCTCCTTCCAAGCTCTCCCTTCTCTCCCCACTCAAATTGATAGCCTCTTTTTCTTTGGGTGTCATTGTCAACATATATTTAACAATAATGTGCACAGATACAAAAATACAACCTACTGAGTTCATTTTTGGTGCCTATAGTTCTTTGTTTATGGGTGCATCTTTACCAACAATACTTCTGCATATAAAACTAGCAATACACTTAGCCTTTGACAATACATTAATCACAGAGGAAAAATACATCAGAAATGCTCTTAAGTGAAGGATAGGGCTCAATGGTTAAGAACACTTGCTGTGCAAATATGATGAACTTAGTTTGATTCCCAACATCTACAAAAAAGCTGGGCGTTGTCACAATCACTTGTAACCATAGAAATGTAAGGAGTAAAAGAAAGTGGATCTCTGGGGTTTCCTGGTTGCTAGTCTAGCTCCAGGGTCAGTAAGAAACCATGTCTCAATGAACTAAGGCAGAGAGTGATAGAGAAGGATATTTGACATCCTCCTCTGGCCTGAATGTGCACCCACACCCACATGTAACATATCCATACATGCACACCACACACACACACACACACACACACACACACACACACACACACACGAAGAAACGTGAAAGGCAAGTATTCTTTCATTTTTACATCAGAGAGAATACATTCCTAGTTTGTATTCACTCTCATATTTAAAAGAAGAAAGATATTCTTGAACTTAATAGTGTGAAAACAACCACAATGGTAAAAGACCTGGTCTTTCCTACCCCAGGAGCATATCGCAGAACTGGGAGAGGAAACAACTGACAAAGGCTCAGGAGAAGGTAATGCTGCTTCCTAAAGCTCAAGAATTCATAATTTACCATAAGAGGATCATAGCTATGATTTATTTCCAGCTCTCATCTTGAAGTCCAAGAATGTACGGTGTCAACACCTGCAGGCTCACAGTAGAAATCTGAAGTGTAGATATTATAAGAGGTTTCAAATTCCTTCTAAGTCCATGCTTTTTGCAATCCAAAATGACTGGGAACTGTGTAGGTTTTAAACACCGCAAGAATTTTAGTGAATCTAAAAGGGATGTGGGGTATTGCCAGATTGATAAAGTCTCAATGGACTGCAAGGGAGTCAAATTGTTTTAGATAAGGAGGTTGATATATGTCCCATGTAGACAAATCAAAGAGCAGGCATCAACACATGGGAATGGTGACAGATATAAACCTTGTACAAAAGGCCATAGTGGAAAATATACAGTTATGAACCAACCATAGATATTAACATGAAAACGTTAAATACCCTAGCAATTATGGTAGAAGTAGTTGATAGAGGCAAAAAAGGTTAAAAAAAAATCTAAAATTTCTTCCTTAAATAATATTGACAAAAAAAGTAGTAGCTGAGTTTACTAAAATACTTGTTCGTTTCCTTTCTTTTATAAATTGTCATATAGGGTATAAAATTCAGTTAAAAGGTATCATGAGCTATATCTTTGCCTACAAGATTTCATATGTATTACACTTATAAAATCCCAAATGATGCATGGTATGAGACTGCAAAGCATTTTATGTAGGGAATGCTTGCATTGAAAGCTAAGCCTGCATAGTAAAAGGAATGTGTAAAGTTAAGGCCAAGTCTGTAACCTAGGAGATTGCCTCATGGAAACGTTCCATGATTTTTCAAATAGTGCATTGTAATGAAATCAAAAGGAAGAACATTTCAGAATTCCTCACATTTCCCAGGTTGATACTATACTGAGAATGAGAATAAGCACCGGGGCAGGATGACTCTCATCTAGATCATGGCCACCGTTTTGTGTTCTTCAGTCAAGACTATTTTACTTTGCACATAATATGCAAAGACCATATTTTATACTATTCTCAAGGTCATGTAAGAGTGAATTCTTCTATTCCTGTTATTTAAACTTATTTCAGTAAGAGGAAGATGAAGCCAGCATGTAGTCCCCTGAAGAGGGAAAAATATTGACTCCTAGCAGAAGGAAAGGAGAACATAACCCTTCTAATAGAAGTGTTTTCATACAAAACCACCCAGTACAAGATATAATAATAACAATGATAATAAATAAATAAATAAATAAATAAATAAATAAATAAATAAATAAATAAATAAAACTTAGATGGTGGAAATGAAAAGTGGCTCTCAAGTGGCTCAGTATGAATAATCATAAATCTGGTTGCACATTAGAATTAACCTTACATCTTTTGAAAAACACACAGTATTTTCTCAACACAACAAATGTGACAGCCAATGTTCAGATTAACAAGACCAAGAGTACTTTACAAGCCTCTGTATTTTAAAAATAATACTCAAGAATAATTTTTATGTAGACAGAATTAACAGAACTGAAGTTTGTGAAGTATATACATCTAGTTTTTCCAAATGTTACCTTCCTGTGTATCCTTTAATCCTTTAATTACGTCTTTGCTGGACTCATCCAGCTCCCAAAGGTTAAATGGGAAGAAACTGGGGTAACCATTTGTTCTGATGGGTACATGGACTGAGGCAGTGCTTATAAACGCTTTTGTATGCTCTGAGTTTCTTCAAATAATTGCTGTAATTATGAAATATCACTCTCATGGTACATGAATTGCATTGTGGATACTTCGTAATGTATAATTAATAAATTGAAGCATGCTAAAATTTTGATCTGAAGACTGCTTTTATTAGAACATACAAATAGGACTCGGAGGCCCTGGTAGATCCTTTTCATTGTTCTTGATGTAGATCTACAAAACAGGCTTATTTTGAAACTAGGATCTGGGTCGTAGGGCTTATTCATGCAAGAACCACATTAACTAGTTGAAGCTTCCTTCCCTTGAAGGCTGCAAGCTGTCTGACTTCTCTTTGTGCTTTTAGCTCTAAAAAATGTTCCTGAAATCACTTCTGAGGCTGCTCCTGATTTTTTTCTAACATAATATATCCTTATTACTGTTTACCCTCCCTCTGCTCCTCTCAGTTCCTCCTCCCCTCCCCTCCCCTGATCCTATCATGATCCACCCCCTGTCGGTCTCTCATTAGAAAACAAACAGGCTTTTAAGTAGTAATTTAAATAAAATATAAAATAAAACAAAACAAAAGCGAAGACAGATTAGGACAAAACAAAAAGCAACAACAACAAAACAGAAGGAAAAGAGCCCCCCCCCCATTTCCTACAAAAGGCACCAGAAATAGATATAAACACAGTAATCCATGCATTCTGACACTGAGACATCCCACAAAAACACTAAACTGGAAGCCATAGTATATACCTAAAGTACCTGTAGAGTAAAAAGGGATATATATATATATATATATATATATATATATATGTGTGTGTGTGTGTGTGTGTGTGTGTGTGTGTGTGTATACATATATATGTATATATACATATATAAATTAAAACATAAAAGTAAAAAATAAGATAATTTTTTAAAGGGGGAAAAGCTCTGAAATGACATTATGAGACAAGAAGCCTACAAAAATTCTCTTGAGTTCATTTTCTCTTGGCCATCTACTTCTGGGCATGTAGTCTACCCTTAGGAGAAGTTTGTTTCCCCAGTGCAACTCCCTTGGAGAAAAGTAAATTTTCTTGTGCAAGTGGTCTCAATTGGAAATAGCTTCCGGGTTAGGAATAGAGGAATGTGTCCATTTCCCTTTTCAGCTCTAGGACCCCATGTAGCTGGAGGGCTTCTCTCCAGGTTCCCCAAGCCCCGCAGTCCCACAATTCACTTATAAAATAATCACTCAGATGCTTATATCACTTATAAACTGTATGGCCGTGGCAGGCTTTCTGCTAACTGTTCTTTTATCTTAAATTAACCCATTTCTATAAATCTATACCTTGCCACGTGGCTGGTGGCTTACCAGAGTCTTTACAGGTTCCTCTCCTGGCCGTGGCTGCAGTGTCTCTCCCCTCAGCCTTCCGCTTCCCAGAATTCTCCTCTCTCCTTGTCCCACCTACTTCCTGCCTCGTCACTGGCCACCAGTGTTTTATTTATATAGAACAATATCCACAGCACTTGCCCTTTTTTCTTTTTTTTTTAAAAAAAGGAAGGTTTTAACTTTAACATGGTAAAATTATATATAACAAAACAATTACCGAGGAAGAATTATAGTTACAATATTAAAGAAGATGTCCTATCTATCTTATATTTGTGAATTTAAGGTTTTATATCTAACTTATCTTTTATCATAACTGAGGAAATTACAACTATCTAGTTTTCAACCACATCAAAGACCTGAGAAGGAACATAATGGTACCTGAGAAATGGTAGATGGATGCAAGCAACTTTCGGGAATCTTGCAAGAGTAGACCAAGACAGCTGGCAGCCTGGACAGTCACCTAATGTTTCTCAGCATTGTTGGTGCATTCAGATTGGCTACAGGCCTAGAATATCTGACAGACCATTTTCAGAAGCAGGAATTTTGAGAGACCATCTTACCCTGTCTTGGCAGAGTACAGTGGTCACTTTCCTTGTGTCCCGCTTGTCCAGAAAGGACAGCATTGTATTTGTACTGTCAGCCATCAAGGCAAGGGCAGTTCTTTGCCCAGTAGGCCATTTTGTGCCAAAAAGACAAACTTCCAAATGGAAATGTCTTAGAAGCCCAACATTCTCTCGGGATCAATTGGTGCAGCCAGGAGCAATTGTGTCTCACATCAACAGAATTTTAAGTTATTTAAATGCCATATTCTCTAGGTCTATGAAGTGTTTGAAGATTACCTATCTATCTGAAATATATCTATGTATACCTAGAAAACTTAACTAACATGGCTACAGATATGATTATCATAGATGACTAATTATTAATCTATTTTTTAATTATCCATTACAATTTTAAATGAGTTACATAAACATAATACCTCAAACAAGAATAGAAATATATATATATATATACACAGTATAACAATATTAACTTCAAGTTTGTATCAATAAACTAAAATCCATACCAATGTAAAACATTTTAAACAAGTTGTTCTTTAAAAGTAGGTTAATTAATCTATCCTTTTATCTTATCATCTCCATATCCTCCTATATATCTATATTATATCCCCTTTTCTTTTTTAGAAAGAGATCACATTTATAATCAATCTGTTTTAAATAAAAATATTGGTTTTCTCTGTCCCACACCAGAGGGCTCTTCTGATTTGGGACACAAGAATTGCCTAACCATTTTTTTTTTTAAAGCAATATGTCTGGGTTTAGAGGGGGAGTGAGCCAATTCCACCTCTAAAGCCAGCTTGGTATATTTGGGAATTTGGGCGTAGCATCTCTTACTACTTCCTGCTGGAGGGGGGCGCTGTATCTTATGGGGATGCAAAGAAAATTTTAGACCTATGGGGTAGTCCGTGAGGCTGTATTGTTTGAACCAGTTGCCTTGAAACCGCTCTGGATGCTGGATCATCTGGGCCATGGTGTCATCGGAGACCTTTCAGGGGGTCTTGGCTGGTGAAACCTGATGTATCTTAATCTGGAACAAATCCATAGCCTCTGGCTTTCTGTGGAAACAAAAGCAGAACCTCTTTTCCAAAGCAACATATCCTTAAATCCAAATTTTGAAGTCAAGGTACCTTTAAAATATACATTTTGGCATAACTTAACAGCTTTTGCAATCAAATGTTTTTCTTCAGTTACAAATATCAAAGACAACATAATCCAGATTCTCTGTGTGGTAGCCATCGTTACGTGGCTTATTTTTTATATTACCTTGAGCCTTGAGCCTATTGCTTTAAACTGTACCATTCTAAGACTGAAACTGCGCTGTGGCTGCTGGCTCCACCCACTTTAGCTGCCCAACATTGCAGTGGTACATTTTCCGCCAGCTCTGGGAGTCATCAAGTCTCAGAAATAGTGGGTCTAAGCTTTTATCAAAGCAGCGTGTAGCCCAGAAACCTCTTTTTTTTTTTTTTTTTTTTTTAATAATAGTAAAGACTAAATCTACCACACAGCTTAATGTGCCGCTGGCAGACGCCTCATTTCCGCCATACTGCCGGTCAAACGCACATGCCAGGAACCCGCCAGTGTTCAAACCCGCGTTTTGCGCCGTCTAGCTGCTCATATGAGACAAGAAGCAGGAACCTGGTTTTGGCTCTGTTTAGAATTGGTTATTAAATATTCTCAGGTTTAAGGTGGAAGCTCGAGCCGTTGGGCGCCATTTGTAGCTGGAGGGCTTCTCTCCAGGTTCCCCAAGCCCCGCAGTCCCACAATTCACTTATAAAATAATCACTCAGATGCTTATATCACTTATAAACTGTATGGCCGTGGCAGGCTTTCTGCTAACTGTTCTTTTATCTTAAATTAACCCATTTCTATAAATCTATACCTTGCCACGTGGCTGGTGGCTTACCAGAGTCTTTACAGGTTCCTCTCCTGGCCGTGGCTGCAGTGTCTCTCCCCTCAGCCTTCCGCTTCCCAGAATTCTCCTCTCTCCTTGTCCCACCTACTTCCTGCCTCGTCACTGGCCACCAGTGTTTTATTTATATAGAACAATATCCACAGCAACCCCATGTGTTGCAGACCTGTGCAGGTTCTGTACATGCTGCACATTTTCTGTGAGTTCAAATGTGCCTTGATTTTGTTGATTTTGAGGGCCTTGTTCTTCTGGTGCCCTCCATGTCCTCTGTCTCTTCAACTCTTTCTGCCTCACTTCCTTAGGGTTCCCTGAACCCTGAAGAAAGGAATTTGATGGAGACATTCTATTTAGGGCTGAATGTTCCAGGATCTCTCAGTCTCTGCTTAATGTAGCAGTGGGTCTCCGTTTGTTTCCAGTCATTGCAGGAGGAGGAAGTTTCTCTGATGATGGCTGAGCAAGGCACTGATCAATGAGTATAGAAGAATGTCACTAGGCATCATTTTATTGCACGTGTTTCTATTTAGAACACTAATATTTGGTTTTACCCTAGCTCCCTGTGTTATCTATCTAGTTTCAGGTTCTTAGTTACCCGAGCAGTGCTGGGTATGGTTTCCATCTTGTAGAATGGGCTTTAGGTAAAATGAGATATTGATTGGTTACTCTGGCAAGCTCTGTGCCACCAATGCACTAGCATATCTTGCAGGAAGGACACTATTGTAGATCTAAGGATTTGTGGCTAGGTTGGTGTCCAAATTTCTCCTTTGGTAATATGTAGAGTGCCTTATTGTACCAAAGATGCTAGACATAGGGGGGGGGCTCTATTTTGGCAATAGCTTGACTTCTCCATGTTCAATGGGCTACATAGGTGTTAACTTCAACAATGAGGTTTTGCTGTCAGTTTGTGGAGAGCAAGCTATAGTTTTGGCAATAGCTTGGGTTGGTTGGGGGTTCCCATGGGATCCCTTTGATCAACAACTCAATTAAATGTAACCCAATATCAGTACTGGAAGCTTCATTTGGAGACAAGAAATGTCCAGTTGGGTCTTTGTATCTCCAAATATTTGGCAATTTTAATTAGATTGACTTCATATATATGCATATTTCCAGGAAGCTTCTATGGTACTAGGTTTCCATACTACCCCACAAAGGGCCCTTAATTTGAGATGTCTCTCCTCATGTTCCTTCCTTTGTTCCCGTCTTCCCTCCCCTCCCACTTGATCCTCCAATATCAGCCCCTATTTCATCCATAACTGTATGTTTTATTTCCCTTTCTTATTGGAGATCTGTATGCTACACTCAGTACCTTACTCTATACCTAGCCTCTGTTGTCCTATGGATTGTAGATTGGTTATCATTGCCTTAAAAGGGAATATCCAGATATAAGCAAATACATACCATATTTGTCTTTCTTTGTCTTTGTTACTTCATTCATGATGATTTCTTTCTAGCTCCTTCCATTTTCCTGCAAATTTCTTGATGTTATGTTTTTAACAGCTGAGTAATATGCCACTGTGTAAATATACAACTTTTTCTTTCTCCATTCATCTGTGGGGAAAATACAGGCTGTTTCCAATTTCTGGTTAGTATAAATAGAGCAGCAATGAACACAGTTGAGCAAATGTCTCTGTGGTAGGATGAAGCATCCTTTGGGTATATGACCAAGAGTGATATACCAAATAGATTGATTTTCATCTTTCTGATGAACTTCCATGTTGATTTCCATAGTGGCTATACAAGTTTGTACTGCTACCAGCAATGTATGAGTGTTCCATTTATTATACATCCTCACCAATATGAGCTGTCACTTTTGTTATTGAACTTACCCATTCTTATACAAAGAAATTTCAAAGTCTTTTTGATTTGCATTTCCCTGATAGGTAAGGATGTTGCACATTCCTTTAGGGGTTTCTCAGTTATTTAAGTTTCCTTTTTTTTTTGAGAATTTTCTGTTTAGATCTGTACCCAATTTTTAATTGGGTTATTTGTTTTCTTGATGTCTAGTTTCATAAACATTCTTTCTATATTTTAGATATTTAGCCTCTTTCAAATGTGTAGTTTGTAAAAATCTTGTCCCATCTGTAGGCTGCCACTTTGTTGGAATGACTATACTTTATCATGGAAAAGCTTTTCAATTGTATGAAGCCCCATTTATTCATTGTTGATATTATTGCCTGTGCTAACAGTATTGTGTTCAGAAAGCCTTTTCTTGTGCTAATGAGTTCAAGGCTATTTACCAGTTCCTCTTCTGTCAGGTTCAGTGTATCTGGATTTATGTTGAGGTCTCTGATATATTTTGAGTTGAGTTTTTTACAAGGTAATAAGTATGGATCTATACGGATTCTTCTAGATGAAATACCCAGTTTGATAAGCACTATTTGTGGAAGATGTTGTATTTTTTACATTGTATATTTTTTGCTTATCAAAAATCAGGTGTCTATATGTAAGTGGATTTATTTCTGGGTCTTCAATTTTATTTCATTGATCAATGTGTCTGTTTCTGTGCCAATGCCATGCTGTTTATATTAGTATAGCTCTTGTAGTATACCTTAAAATCAGGGGTAGTGTTAAGATCTCCAGTTCTTTATTATTCAGCATTGTTTTAGCTATCCTGTTTTGTTGTTGTTGTTGTTGTTGTTGTTGTTGTTGGTGGTGGTGGTGGTGGTGGTGGTGTGTGTGTGTGAATTTATGTGTGTGTTTCCAAATGAAGCTGAAAATTGTCCTTTCAAGACATCTGAAGAATTGTGTTGGAATTTTGATGGGGATTGGATTGAATCTGTAGATTGTTTTTAGTAGGATAGCCATTTTATTATATTAAGCCTATGGATCCATATCTTTCCACTTTCTGATATCTTCTTTAATTTCTTTCTTCAAATACTTGAGGTTTTTAATCATAAAAATCTTTCACTTGCTTGGTTAGAGTTATGCCAATATAATTTTAAATTATCTGAGGCTATTATGAAAGGTGTTGCTTCCTTGATTTTTTTTGCTGTAAATTGCCTTTATTATGTTTAGGTATGTCCCTGGTTTCCTAATCTCTCCAGGACATTTATCATGGATTTTGTCAAAAGAATTTTCAGTATTTAATGAGATGATCATGTGGGGTTTATATTTCACTTTTTTCCTAATGTTTTTGTTTGACATACTAAGTTTTTCATTCCCAATTATATTTTAATTTGAATTTTTTCAGACTCTATTTCTTTATTAAATTCTATTTTTGCATCGAGTTATTTTCATTATTTCATTTAACTGCTTGTTTTCTCATGTTCTTAATAAGCCATTTATTTATATCCTTTTTAATGTCTTTGAACATTTTCATCATTGCTATTTTGAAATCTTTGTCTTGTGTTTTGGCTAAATTGCTTTTCTCTGGGTCTAACATAGTAGGGCTTCTGGCTTCTGAAGGAGGTATATTGTCTAGGCTGTTGATGTTTGTATTTTTGCTCCAGGCATTAGGATTCTGGAGTTACATTTGAAGTGATTCTTGATGTATATATATATATATATATATATATATATATATATATATATATATATATATATATATATATTCCTGTCTTCCCGTCTTTGTTTGTTATTGCCCAATCTGGGTCTTAGCCAAAAATGTGGCAGCTGTGGAGGCTTTGAATCCCAGCTAAGTATGGAGGGTATGGGGGTCCCTGGTAGAGAGCCATTCTACAGGCTTGCAGGGGGGGTCAGCGAAGGAATGGAGAAGGGTTAGAAAGAAAGATTGAGGGGGCAGTGGTGAGGGGGCAGTGGGAAAAAAGTATGAGGACCCTGGTTCCAAACCAACAGACTGAGTCTCAAGAGGATGGAGATGGAGATGAGGTAGGAGGAGGGTCTCGGGCAAGTAGGCTGCAGAAAGATGAAGAGTCAGTCTGAAGAAAGCAGAATGGAAGACAGGACAGAGAATGAAGGTACTCTACCTGAGTCCCAAACTAGTGTTCCAACTTTGGGTCCTTGGTTAAGAGAATTTCTATGAGTCATTGAGAATCACAAAAAAACTGGAGGTGGACTAGAATGAAAGGCTGAAAGGCACCACCAGGAATAGCTAAGCATACCCTGGTTCTTCACCAAGTTACTCAGTCCCTAGGGCACAGCACTGAGCTGGGAGGAGGACTCCACTGTCATTATCTGTGACACATCTACCTTCTGCACAGAGAGGATAGGAGAGTTAAAGGGGGGTGTGTTAGGAATTATCACCCTTGCATCTTTCAAGTACTTGATGTGGCACTAATTTATATAATCCCTCCAAGGATACAGCATTTTATTTTGTTCACTATTTTTCTTGATATGGGCAGCTCCAATGGCTTCCTTTTGGCCTTTGCAACCATAAAATCTCTCATTCCAGAGGTCAGGCTATCAATATAAGAATCCCTTCAATTTCTTAGTACATCTGTTCAAATTATGCCTTCTGGCACTCTTTAAATAATGAGAAGCTAAGCACTGGAAATCACTCACCCCATTTACAGTCAGACTTTGGCTAAAACTCCATTTGTCTCCTGACCTCCATAAGCCTCCAGTTTGACTGGAGGGTCATAATATTGCTTGGGATCTTCTGGAGTCAATGTCAATTGGGAGCATATATATAGCAGAACCAGAAAGGTTTGATAATTTCATTTCCCAATGTGCAGTTAGCCTAGTAGGTCCCCTTCAGGAGAGAAAATATAATTTTTCAATATCCTAGGAAAGTACTTCCTAAAGAGGACCTGGCCTCTACTTCCTTTTAGGAGTTCTAGACCTATAAATTGACTCTAGAAATTAGTTAGTGGAGACTGTTGTCTGTTACAACGATTTCATTCATTTGCTCTGGAATTTTTCTGTTTATACACATCAAGCAAGAATTGAATAAGCTTCCTGTCTGTTGCACACTATGATGAATTAACAACTGTCACAGGTCTATAGGATGAGATTATTATGTTTATTGCTTTGTCCCTGCTGTCCACTTCAATAAGTACATTTATCATTTGGCAACCAAGTGCTGCCACTTGGCTCTTGACACAAGAGGATCCAGTTAGGTTCATTACATTTAAGTTACCCAGTGAGTTGCTTACCTCTCATTGTAAAACTGGCATACAGAGAAGAGCAATGATAGAGCTTCTCAAATATGCTGGAACTCCTCTCACAAATCTGCCTCTTATGATTTTAGTGTTGAATAAATCTTATGAACTCTCTCATAATGGAGAACTAGGTTTTATAAGGAAAAGGCACCCTAGAATTCCAATTTTCCTAAATATTTGAATCCCTTCAACAACATTAAGGTGAAGGATATTAGGCATCTCTAAATCATTCATATAGGCCATCACTTGACCCACACTTTAGTGAAACAATCAAGTAAATTGCCAAAACCTGTTTAAGTATGTGAGCTGCAATTTTAAGCACAGACTCTTCTCAATAGACCTATAAAGATTAATCAAGTATGATCTAATTTTATTTTCTTTTACTATTAGCCCACAACCATACCCACCTGTGGTATTTTGAATAGGAATGGCCCCCATAGACTCATGTGTTTGAATGCTTGGTCCATGGGGAGTGACACTATTAGAAGGTGTGGCCTTGTTCGAGTAGGTGTGGCCTTGCTGGATGAAGTGTGTCAATCTGGGGGCAGGCTTTTAGATCTCAGAAGATCAAGACAGTTCACTTTGTTGCCTGCAGATCAACATATAGAACTCTTTGCTCCCTGCCTCTCCAGCACCATGTCTGCCTGTGTGCTGCCTTGCTTCCCACCATGATGATAATAGACTAAACCTCTGAAACTTTAGGCTAGTCCCAGTTAAATGTTTTCCTCCATGAAAGTTCCTGTGGTAATGGTGTCTCTTCACAGCAATAGAAACCCAAACTAAGACACCACCAGATTTAAATGAACATTAAATATACTTCCTACTACAAAGTCTGGGAACTTGAAACAATATTTTGTATATATTATCACATTATATTACTCAACACTTTACCACTTACGGTAGTTTTAATATAATTGGCTTTCATAAGCTCATAGGGTGTGGCATTCTTAAGAGGTATGGCTTCATTGGAGTAAGTAAGCCTTTTTGGAGGAAGTGTGTCACTGTGGGGGTAGGCTTTGAGGTCTCCTTTGCCCAAGCTTCACTCTGTGTGACACTCAGAACACATCCTGTTGCCTGCAAATCAAGATGTAGGACTCTTAGCTCCTTCTATAACACCATGTCTGCCTGTACACCACCATGTCACATCATGATGATAATAGACTAAACCTCTGAAAATGTAAGCCACCCCAATTAAATGTTTTTCCTTTATAAGAGTTGCCATGGTTATGGTGTCTCTTCAAAGCAACAGAAACCCTAAGAAACCATTTATGATATTGTTTTATTTTTGATGATGTTAAGCAATAAAATTCATGTGACTTTATTAAAGAAAATATTCTCCCACTTATATTTTTTATTTATTTATTTGATCATTTTAGGTTTGTATGTAACCTGACACTTTCAAGTACTAAAGACTTTTGTAATAAATTATTAAAACTGATTCCAGGAACTTAGATTTCCTTAATGATAATCCTATTAACTAACATCATTTGTTATGTAAATGTTATTTGAATGCTTCTCTTCTATTTTTTTTTCCCTTTTCATTTGAAAGAGCATGATGCTGGAGACTGTATCCACGTCCTTGACTATACTAGGAAAACACTCTACCACTACTACCCTTTAGCTAAATTCTCATTCTCATCCCCTCAGTTAAACATTCTTTTCAAATTGTCTATTTCCTAAATTGGAAAGGGTGAATAGCATTTTGAGCCTTTATTGGTAAAATTGTGAAAATTTCATTAAATACCCCATTTCAGGATCAAATTTCTCTCATAGTAGCATGAATCTTATCATAAAATTTGAATGGATATTCAGAAGTAACTTCAGAAATGTAAAAGAATATGGAGTCCTCATGCTTCCACAGAAACACTGACTTTGAAACATTATTCTGTCTTGTGAAAACCTATAAATGATATAAAAGTCACAGATTTATAGGCAAGTGGAAAAGCACATTGAAATGGTTAATAAAGTTGGTTGTAGTGATTCATGCTTGTTATCTCAGCCCTTGAAAGCCTGAAGCAAGGGGATTGCCATTAGTTCAAGACTAGCAGAACCTGTCTCAAAGCAATGCAAGAGAGAGAGAGAGAGAGAGAGAGAGAGAGAGAGAGAGAGAGAGAGAGAGAAAGAGAGAAAGAGAGAGAGGGAGAATGGTACTTCACCTGTGATAGCCAATTTATCTAGGTCAATACAAACCTTGGTGTAATTGGAAGAAAATGGTTAAATAGCAGCTACACCTTTAAGAGGAAAACAGAAAATGAAACACTGTCCCAACAGCCTTAGTGTGTGTGAAACATCTTATAATCAAACTGTCAGAAATTTAATTCAGAAAGGAAACTGCTTTGTTAAAAGCTGCAAAAGAAAGGCAGCTAATTACATTCAAAATGATGTTTAAAAGATCACTAGCAAATTTTTCAGAAGAAGCCTGGTAAGCTATAAGTGGATGTGATAATAACTCAAACTGTAGAAACATAGAGAAAGAAAATTTCCAGTCAAGAATACTGTATTCAACTAATCTTCTTTGAAAATGAAGTAGAAACAGGAACAGTTCCAGAGAAATAAGCTAAGAGAGTTTACCCCCACCTATGTTGAAGGAGGCCAGAGTTGAGATAAAAGAGGACAAAAGAAACTATATAAAACTACAAATGCTGAAAGGGTTAATACGTAGAGAAAAGTGTGATTCTTTAGCAGTATAGTGACGGCACACTAATCACTTTTATACAGAAGATAGAATTTAAAGTGTCATTATAACTATGTTAGATATTACAAATTTTATACAAACAACCATTATGACATAGATGAGAAAGTAAGGAGAATATGTACATGTGAAGCATTAGCATTCTTGTTTGTGAGTGAATTTCAGTTGGTATAACAAAGTGAAAAAAATCAAAGCAAGTCACTAAAACAAAATGATATACAAAAGAAAACAGCAACAGATAGTTCAGGCATACAAAAATGTTTAATGAAATATAAATATTAAGTCTTTCATGATCAGTTATTACTTTAAATGCAAATGAATTGAATTTCCATACTAAAAATTATGCACCATGAAGAATAAAGTCAATAAAAGAAGTTCATTTTAGAAGTAAGAAAACATAACCATATCCCGGTCCACACCTCCAGTGGAAGCCTCCTATCCCACCATAGGCCAGGCCAGCTCCCTAAAAACCAGGCCACTCCAGTCAGAATATCAGAGAGGAAAGAGAAACCAAGAAAAAAAATGTAGACAGAAGTTTCTGTCCCACCTGGTCCCGCAGCCATTCAGTCCCTAATAAACACACACAGGCTTATATTAATTATAAAATTGTTTGGCCTATTGCTCAGGCTTATAACTAACTAGCTCTTATGCTTAAATTAACCCATAATTATTGCTATGTTTAGCCACATGGCTTGGTACCTTTTCTCAGACCAACATTCTCATTTTACTTCCTCTGCATCTAGTTAGTGTTCCTGTCTCTCCTTCCCTCTTCCCAGAATTCTCCTAGTCTGGTTGCCCCACCTATAATTCTGGCCTTGCTACTGGCCAAATCAACATTTTGTTAAACCAATATGAGTGACAAATCTTCATAATGTTCAAGATCATTATCCCACTTCAAGAAAACACTCATCCAACAAAGAAAAACCCAGAAAACAGCAACTAGAACTAGACTCAGTCCAAATCCAAATGCCTAAACATCAGTGTAAGAATAAAATCAACAATAGCCAGGGCAATATGTCACCAACAGAGCCTAGCCATCCCACTACAGCAAGCCCTGATAATTCCAACACAGCTGTAGCACAAGAAAATTACCTTAAAAATAATGTTATGAAGATGACAGAGGTCCTTAAAAAGGAAATGAATAAATCCCTTAAAGAAATCAAGGAAAATACAATAAAAATTAGAGAAAATCAATAGATCCCTTGAAGAATGTCAAGGAAGCCAAGAAAAAAAGGTTGATGGAAATGAATAAAACTGTTCAAGTCCTAAAAATGGAAATAAAATCAATAAAGAAAACACAAACTGAGGGTATCCTGGAAATGGAAAAATCTAGGTAGATGCTCCAGGCAGTGTCAGGGGTTGACCTAGCTAAGACTAGTAATGGGGGCTATAGTACCTGAACCGGCCATCTCCTATAACCAGGCAAGACATCCAATAGAGGGTTTGGGACACCAACCCAGCCACATAACTTTCAACCTACTATTTGTCCTGCCTACGAGATGTGCTGGAGTAAAATTGGCTCAAAATTGTGGGAGTGGTCAACCAATGACTGATCCAACCTAAGATTCATGCCATGAGAGGGAGTCAACCCCTGACACTGCCTGGAGCACCAGAACCCTGAAGATGGATAGCCCAGAGACCTAGGATAGAACCAAACATGACTGGGAAAAAATGTCAATGTAATGATGCCTTATGATTTTCTGCTATACTCATAGGTTGATGCCTAGTCCAACTGTCATCAGAGAGGCTTCATCTAGCAACTGATGGAAATAGATGCAGAGATCCACAGCCAAACATTAGGTAGAGCTCTCAGAATCTTGTGGAAGATGGGGAGGAAGGATTGTAGGAGATGTGGGGGAGGGTCAAGGACATCACAAGAGAATCCATATAACCAACTAAAGTGGACTTAAAGGGTCTCACAGAGACTAAACTAGCAACCAGGGAGCCAGCATGGGACTGACATAGGCCCCGTGCATATATGTTATGGTGATGTAACGTGTTCTTCTTGTGGGACTCCCAGAAGTGGGATCAGGGGCTGTCTCTGACTCTTTTGCTTGCTTTTGGAACCTATTCTTCATACTGGGTTGCTTTGTCCAGCCTTCATACGAGGGGAGGTGCCTAGTCTTACTGCAACTAGACATGCCATATTTGGTTGATATCCATGAGAGGCCTGCCCTTTACTGAATATAAATGGGAGGAGGAGTGGATTTGGGGGCAGAGATGAGGTAGGGGGAGGTACTGGGAGGAGAAGAAAGAGGAGAAACTGTGATAAGAATGTAAAAATGAATAATATTTTAAAAGAAGCAAAAACACATAGGTAGTCAGTGAAAGGATAAGAAGACAAATTCCACAAATTGATAATTAAAAAGAACTAAAAAATAAAACTAAGGGGGCCATACTTACATCAAAGCAAATACATTTTTCACTTTTTACTTTTTTGTCTCAAGTTTCTGATGTATTAGGATTTTTGCTTTAATTTGCTTTAAGATATTTTCTAATTGAGTATATTTTTATTTATAATTTAGCCTGTTTAGTCCATTTTGTAGTCCTAACATCCATCTTTGCCATATAAATATGACAGTGGAAATACTAAAATTTAACATTAGCCTTCAAACTAATTACAGGGATACAATACTCTTTCTCCTTTTATTTGTATAATCCTAACATTTTATTATTGTTACACACACATATACAATATATATCTATTTATTATATTATATTCATTTATAATACTGCATACATCATATATGTATAATTTTGAGTTCATTTATTGTATATTTATTTAAGGGTGACCACTTAGTATAACCTAAAGAGATCTTGTCCTTGGAGAAAACTGATCCTGCCTTTTTCTGGAGCCATTAAGTACTCATAACTTTTTATTTAATGGTAGGACCTAGTATGACTTACCTCATCCACTTTGGCATGTCAATTGTGGGTATTGTTTAGGTGATCTTTTCTGTTTTGAGATTTCATGGGTGTAAAGTCCCTGTATTATATAGAAGACATAATCTCATAGTAAATGCCCTGGACCTCTAATTCTTACAATCTTTTGCCTCCTTTTCTAGGATGTTCCCTTAGCCTTATATGTGTTTTAGAAGCATCAACTGAGGTTGGGCACCCAATGGTCAGCTACATTGTGTACATTAAGAAACCTTTTTTTGTTTTTCATCCTTACCAAAGCAATTAACAGATTCAATGTGAGCCCTATCAAAATCTTCAAAACATTCTGTGCAGAAATAGAAAATGAACTACCCTAAAATTCATATGAAACCACAAAATACCCCAGAGAGCTAAATCAATTCTAGGGGGCAAGGGAACAATACTGGAGGGACAACCATATGAGATTTCAAGCTATATTACAGACCAACAGTAATAAATATATCATAATATTGGCAGAAAAATAGTCTTATATGTCCATAGAATAGAAGACTGAGTTTTGAATACATGAAATTGCAGTCATATCACATTTGACAAAGATGCCAAAAATACACACAGCATTTTCAGCAAATGGTGCTGTGGAAACTTGGTGTCCATGTGTAGAAGAATCAAATTAGATATATGTATATTACCCAGCACAAAAATCCACTCCAAATGGATCAAAGACTTCAAAGTGGAACCCAAGCTGTTAGAAGAAAACAAAGGCAGTACTGTGGTATATCTGTAGAAAAGGACTTTTCAAATAGGGTTCCATTTGCCCAGGAATTAAGGAGAATAATTGACAAATAGTTCCTCATAAAACTAAAATGTTTCTTTACAGAAAAGCAATTAATTTGTGGAAGGAAGACAAAATTCACAGAGTAGGAGAGACTCTTTTCCTGCTCTCATCAGAGAGAGCTTTAATATTCATAACATACAAAGATCTTAAAAAGGAAGTCATAAAAACAACCCAAGTAAGCTATGGATCTAAATAGTCCCTTGCAGAGCGAAATTGAATTCCATAGTATTTATTTTCCCTTTGTGCCCTCTCCTCAAAAAGGGATATCTGATTTTTTCCCTTCTTTTGCCAGGACCTCATGCTGTCATGGTGTAGCCCAGACTAGCTCAGAAGTCACTACATAGCCTAGGCTGGCTCAGATTCATGGCAGCCCTCCTGCCTCACACTCCTGAGTGATCGAATGCCTGGCATGAATCATCATGCCTGGCTGGGCCAACAAATATCTCAAAAGGTGTTTCTCATTCCTAGCAACTATGGAAATGCAAATTAAAACAAATTTCAGATTTCATCTTACCCCAGTCAGAATGGCAAAGACCAAGAAAACAGCTGACAAAAAACTGCTGGAGGGAATGGGGGGAAAGGGGGAAACCTCGTTCACTGTTGGGGGGATTGTAAATGTGTGCAGACACTCTGAAAATTAGTGTGGAGAATTCTCAGAAAGCTAAAAATAGATTTACTACATGACGCAGCCATATCACTCCCTGGCATATGCCCAAAGGCCTTGACATCCTGTACAGATATTTGCTCAACCATGTTCATGGATACTCTACTCACAATAGCTAGGAAAGCTATTTTTATTGTCACTAGTATCTTCTTTTAAGGGTAGACACACTTTGCAAGACATTTGTGTGCTGTGGGATGGTCTATATGTCAAATTGCTCTGATTGGTCAATAAATAAAACACTGGTTGGCCAGTGGCCAGGCAGGAAGTAGGTGGGACAAGGAGAGAGGAGAATTCTGGGAAGCAGAAGGCTGAGGCGGAGAGACACTGCAGCCGCCGCCATGACCAGCAGCATGTGAAGATACTGGTAAGCCACCAGCCACGTGGCAAGGTATAGATTTATGGAAATGGATTAATTTAAGCTATAAGAACAGTTAGCAAGAAGCCTGCCACGGCCATACAGTTTGTATGCAATATAAGCCTCTGTGTTTACTTGGTCGGGTCTGAGCTGCTGTGGGACTGGCGGGTGACAAAGATTTGTCCTGACTGTGGGTAAGGCAGGAAAACTCTAGCTACAAATGGCGCCCAACGTGGGGCAAGAGTTTCTACCTAAAACCTGAGAAAAGATTCTAAAATGGAACTAAAAACAGCTTCCTAATTGTCTCTCTCAAATGAGCAGCAGCTGCCGGTTTGAGTTACTGGCGGGTTCCTGGCGTGTGTGCTTGACCTGCAGTATGGCGGGAATGAGGCCTCTGCAAGTGGCACATTAAGCTGCATGGTGGATTTAGCCTTTGCTAGTACAAAACAAAAAGAGGTTTCTGGGCTACACGCTGCTTTGATAAGAAGCATAGACCCACTATTTCTGAGAGTTGATGGCTCCCAGAGCTGGCGGGAAACGTACCACCGCCATGTTGGGAAGCTGAAGTGGGCGGAGCCAGCAGCCACAGCGCCGTTTCAGGCTTAGAAGGCTGCTGTTTAAAGCAATAGGCTCAAGGTAATATAAAAAATAAGTCACATAAAGATGGCTATCACACAGAGAATCTGGATTATGTTCTCTCTGATATTTGTAGCTGAAGAAAAACATTTGATTGCAAAAGCTGTTGAGTTATGCCAAAATGTATATTTTAAAGGTAACTTGACTTCAAAATTTAGATGTAAGGATATGTTGCTTTGGAAAAGAGGCTCTGCTTTTGTTTCTACAGAAAGCCAGAGGTTATGGATTTGTTCCAGATTAAGATACATCAGGTTTCACCAGCCAAGACCACCTGAAAGGTCTCCGAAGACACCATGGCCCAGATGATCCCAAATCCAGAATCGTCTCAAGGCAACTGGCTCAGACGATACAGTCTCACGGACTACTCCATGATCCTAAAATTTTCTGTGTCCCCATAAGATACAGCGCCCCCCTCCAGCAGGAAGTAGTAAGAGAAGCTTCGCCCAAATTCCCAAATATACCAAGCTGACTTTGGAGATGTGTAAAAGTTAAAACCTTCTTTTTAAAAAAAAAGAAAGGGGAAGTGCTGTGGGATGGTCTATATGTCAAATTGCTCTGATTGGTCAATAAATAAAACACTGGTTGGCCAGTGGCCAGGCAGGAAGTAGGTGGGACAAGGAGAGAGGAGAATTCTGGGAAGCGGAAGGCTGAGGCGGAGAGACACTGCAGCCGCCGCCATGACCAGCAGCATGTGAAGATGCTGGTAAGCCACCAGCCATTTGGCAAGGTATAGATTTATGGAAATGGATTAATTTAAGCTATAAGAACAGTTAGCAAGAAGCCTGCCACGGCCATACAGTTTGTATGCAATATAAGCCTCTGTGTTTACTTGGTCGGGTCTGAGCTGCTGTGGGACTGGCGGGTGACAAAGATTTGTCCTGACTGTGGGTAAGGCAGGAAAACTCTAGCTACATTTGTGTGTTTGAACTGAAACTAGAAAAGTGTATTTTGAAATATATGTGTGTGTGCATACATACCAATGGAGCTGATATAATATACATGACTTTTTAATAACTGATAACTGATAAATGGTAATTGACTTTTCAATATCCCCAATGATTTCATGTCTTATATTAAAATACCCAGCAAAGCTTAAATATATAAATAAACTTGTAGTAAATTTACATGACTATAAATTCATTTTCGGGAAACATTTACATATTCTTGAATATGGATAGCCCAGACACCTAGGATATAACCAAACATGACTGGAAAAACAAACAAACAAACAAAAAACAATGAAATAATCCCTAATCATATCTGTTATATGCATATATTAGTCCCTTGTCCATTTGTCATCAGAGAGGCTTCCTCTGGCAGCAGATTAGAGCAGGTGCAGAGACTCACAGCTGGATGTTATGTGGAGAATCTAAATTGGAGGTCTCTATCAGGCCCCTTATCTTGGATATCTGGGAACCCTGTGGAAGAGGGAGAAGGAAAGACTGTAGGAATTAGATTGGATAGAGGACATATGGTCCACTATATTAACTATGTAGGGCACATATGGACTCGGAGATACTGAAGTGGCAAGTTTGGGGCCTAAAGAAGTCTGCACAAGTTCCTCTGCATGTGTATCATGGCTTTTGAGCTTTGTATTTTTTGTAGGACTCCTAACTGTGGGGGCGGTTGTGTCTTTGATTCATTCTCCTGCTCTTAGGACTTTTTTCCTCCTATTGGGTTGCCTTGTCCAGCCTTGGTTTGAGGAGGTTTGCCTTGTCTTATTGTAACTTGTTTTGTATTTGGTTGTTATCTCTTGGAGGCCTTCTCCTTTCTAAAGGGAAATGGAAGGGTAGGGATCTGGGAGAGAGGAGAGGTGTAGGTGAGCTGGGAGGACTGGAGGGAGGGGAAACTGTGGTCAGGATGTATTGTATGAGAGAAGAATCTACTTCCAACTTTTTAAAAAGGAAAAAAATCACTAATTGTCCAAAACTTATTAACCAGTGCCCTAATCCTTAAAAATACAATTTTTAAAACCTTAATATCAAATACTTTAGAAACAAATGGACAACTCTTATATGCACATATGGCATATATCTGTCATATTAAGTTGTAGTGGCAACTTTACGTGGAAGTTAATTCTCTGGAATTATTTGATTTATTCATATAAAATAAGATTACCTAGCCCCTCATCTTCACTCTTATGCTTATGTGATTCAAATATGAATAAAAATTAAAATTACACTTTAGGTTCAGTAAGCATCCAGCCAAAACAACAGGCTTCAAAAGAATGTGAGACTTTTATTTTCTCTTTTACATTCTTTCTTTCTTTTTTCTTTTTATTAAGAAAATTTTTTCATTCATTTTACACACCAATCAAAGACTTTTTTCCTACAAAGTGAACAATGAATTTAGACTATTGAGAATTCCATACTTCTAATGCTCAAAGATTATTTAAAATATTCAACAAATGGAAACTATGATATTTTCTTGGCTTGATTTATTCACATTATCTTCTTACTTTACAAGTGGCTTTTTATAAACAGACACAATTCAACGTCTGATGTAAGCATCTTTACCCTTAACCATATCCTCCATGGTCAGTGTTTCCACTATGACTTATGGAGCTCAGAAGGTGTAGAAATGTTGAGTGGAGTTATGTATATGGGCACATGAAGATATAAATGGTGATAAATCCAATGAATAGGGTTTTATTCTTTTGTAGGATGTCAACAGATAAATGGATAAATAAAACATGGCACAAAATAGACAACAAATATCATTTAGCTATAAAGGTGAATGGAATCATGCAATTTGTAGGAATGGAGGACACCATGTCAATAAAAATAAACCAAACACAGAATGACAAGTATTACATGTTCTCACTCATACATTGAAGCAAACCATTCTATATAAAACAACTAAAAATGGCTAAAATATATAAACTATTCCAAGGTATTTAATATCATTTATTGAAGTATAACTACTGATAATTTGTAAGTGAATGAACCAGACAGCCTATGGGTTAATGATATGAATAAAGTAGATATGATTTTAAAGTAGGATTGAAATTCAAGGACTGAGAGATGGGACAGTTCATTTGCTTTGAAAATTGAAGTAATTCTTAAGTGAACTAAACTGAACCTATACATAATAGGTGAAATATCAGTTTGGAAATTCTTTGTTTTTATTTATTCTTTTACTTTTCTTGTCTTTCCTTTGTTTTATATTATTTTCTAGACACACTCTAGTTTTAGAGGTTGAGATGGAAATGCTACAAACACAGCACAATGTGTGGAAAAGTCAGTAAATCTTGGACTAAAAATGAGTCTTAATGTATCACCAATGACGCATTGGTGGCTGACATAATTTAAGGAGATATGAATTCTGCAAGGGAGCTCAAATGAAATAGTTGAACTTTAAAACTGACCCACTCCCCCTAGATAGTTGCTAAGACACACTTCAGCTTATTTTATGTCAGACCTTTATAGCTGAAACTGTCATGGAGGATTGATAATTGTCCACTGAAGCTGGGTAGTAAATAACTCAGCCTGAATCCTAGTGTGCCTTCAGTTTGTAAGTAACAGCAGCAAATAGCAAATGTCTAAGAAATAAGTCTCATGTATGTAGTTTAGCATAAATCTTTTGGACACTTCTCAATAAATGTTTCTCAAACTTTATGGCATTCATTTGTTCATTTATATCTTGGATTTCTACCAATCATCTAGTGGAATCAGACATATTTATGATTTACTTTCATAACTTCAAAAAAACTTTCAACTAGATACTTGAGAAACTTGACATTATCTCCCTTTCTGGAAGTTACTGTAATTCATGAAGATATCTGCATCAGGCTCTTTTGGGCCACCAGCCAGCTCCCAAATCATGACAATGGAGACTTATTAGTTATGAATGCTGGACCTAGCTTAGGCTCATTTCTGCCCAGCTCTTTTAATTTAAATTAACCTTTTTCTCTTTTTCTACCTTTTGCCTCAGGGCTCTTTACCTTTCTGTATGTCTTACTTTCCTGCTTCCTCCAGTGTCTGTCTTTCTCGTGGCTGCCTGGTTTCTGGCACTGGATGTGTCCCTCTCCTCTCTTGTTCTCTTCTCCTTCTTCTCTTTCTTCTTTGAGTCTAGATTTCTCCTACTTATTCTCCCCATCTGCTAGCCCTGCCTATCCTTTTTCTGCTTAGCTATTGGCTGTTCAGCTCTTTATTAGAACCATCAGGTGACTTAGGCAGGCAAAGTGAAACAAGTGCAACACATCTTTACATAATTAAGTGCACATCCTTACATCGTTGAGCAAATGCAGCAGAAAAAAATGTAACACACATTTACACAGTTAAAGTAATATTCCATAGCATAAACAAATGTAACACATCTTTGCCCAGTTAAAATAATATTCCACAACAGGTATCAATGTCAAACTATTTGAATTTTTTGTCATTACAAGAGTCAAAATCAGTATTTTATAGTATTTTAATTCTCTTGGGTTTACCAAAAGAGAAACTCAGTTTCTCTAACTTACAATCACATTTATCTTATGATATACAAATAAGGCTTGCTCTTTAAAAATATTCATTGTTTGGAAATTTCCCCCCTGGCAATGACTTACAAAACTACACTGTCTTCAGCTATGAAATGTATTCAATTTTTGAAAGTTACTTCAACTCACACTGTCAAATAGCATCAATAGCAGAATATTGATTCTTCAATATCTAAATTGAAATGTGAATTCCTGGATCACTTTAGATGCATTTAAATATGAATATTATGGACTCCAGTAGGAAACACAAACAATTCCAAGCTTTTATACTTATAATTTCAAGCTTTAAGTGCTTCTTTCAAACAACAAGAAAGTACAATGGTGAAGAAATATTATTACATTATTGTGAATCCATATGCCTTTTCTGTCAGGACCACAAACTAACAACACCTTTAAGAATAAATAGATAGACCACGGGGAAAAAATGTAAAATACAGCTCTTGTTTTCCTTCAATGTGTGGTTTTTACATTTTTGTCAAATAGAAGCTGACTGTGGCTGTGTAAGTTTGTTTCTAGTTCTTATATTCTATTCCACCGGTCTACATGTCTGTTTTTGTGTCAGTACTGTACTGATTGTTTTCTACTATGGCTCCGAAGTATAATTTGATATTAAGTATTATGCTTCCATCCTTGTTCTTTTTATTCAGGATTGGTTTTGCAATCCAGGTCCTTTGTATTTTCATATGAATTTTAGAATTGTCCATTTCTGTGAAGAATGCTATTGGAATTGTGATGACTATTGTGAAACTATAGATAATTTTGATAATGTCACCATTTTCACGATATTAGATTCATTTATCAATAAGTACGGAAGGTCTTTCTATCTTCTAGTGTCTTCTTTAATTTCTTTAGTGTTTTAAATTTTCTGTTGTAGAGTTCTTTCCAATCTGTGTTTAGATTTGATTGTGGGTATTTTATTATTTTTTAAATTTACTGTGAATGGAATTGTTTTCTTGGTTTAGTTCTCACCCTGGTATGTAGAAAAGCTAGTGAATTTTGTACACTCATTTTGTACCCTGCTACCTTGCTGAAAATGATTATTAATTCTTAGACTTTTCTCATGGAGTCAGTTCAAGGACAGCCAAGCATAGGCAGAAAAGGTAACAATCAGAAAGCTGAAGATGTAATTGAATGAGTGGAACATGTTCCAGCCCCAGCAAGCAGCAGAAATTAGCATCTCCAGGTACATGGTTCTCAATTTAGTCAAAGATACAAGAAAGGGGATATGTTATGGAATCTCCTTCCATGACTAAAGAAAGCCACTGAGGCCAGGCATGTGTCAGGGGTGTCCTTGCAGGTAATCTAGACAAACCAATATGTGAAGCTATGGATGTGATTCCTGAATTGCCTTGGAGAACCCCAAAATATTGGACATGCCAGAGCCATAGAATGCCTGCCAAGGAGAGCTGCTAAAAGGAAGTAGTACAAGCTTAAAAGAAAGAAGTTTGTTGAAGTCAACAAAGCTGAAAGAAGTTGGGGATCTAAAAAGTGCTTTGACATTGGTCATGGAGATGCTGAGTTTGGTGTCTGCCCAGTTGGTTTTTGGTCTTTCCTTGGTCAGGTATTTCCTCATTATGCTCCCTTTCCTTGCATTTGGAATGGTAATCTATATCCTATGCCATTATATGTTGGAAGTATGGGATCTGCTTTTTTATTTTGATTTTAAGGGTGATTACAGTTAAGAGATTGCCTTGAGTCTCAGAAGTGACTTTGAACTTTGGGCTTTTAAACAGTGCTGATAAACGTTATAGACTATGCCAACTTTTGAAGTTGGAATAAATACATTTTGCATTATAATATGCCTGTAAGTCTATGGGAGACTTGTTGGAGGAAATGGTCACTGGAGGTAGGCTTTAAATTGTCAGATGCTCCAGCCATGCCCAGTGTGGCAGTCATTTCCTACTGCTTATGGATCCAGATGTACAATTCTTAACTACCACTCCAGCACCATGCCTATCTGCATGATACCATGTTCCTCCCATGATGACAATGGACTAAACCTCTGAACTGTAAGCCAGCCCCAATTAAATGTTTTCATTTATAAGAGTTGCTGTAGTCATGCCATCTTTTCACAGCAATAAAACCCTAAGACAATCTAAAACCCTCTCTTTTATGTTCTTTATGTTGTGTGATATTTTAATCTATGCATGTGCACTTTCCATTTTTTTTTTAGAACCCCTATAAGAGAAACCATAATCTGTGCTTACTCAAATGAGGGGCTTACTAAAGAAGATAATTATTAGTTGAAAGGACACAGGTTTTCTTTGTTTAGCTTTTTACTTCTTGTTAAATAAAATGAAAAATAATTCATAATATATTTATATAGCCATTGTATTCCAAGAAAAGGGTAGACTGTCAGTAGTAATTCCATGACTGCATGAATAATGACAGCTCAAAAAGAAAATATGTGCACAGAAGTAATAATAAAAACTGCTATCATTCACACTCCCAGGTACCCTAATTTTCAATTTGTATTTGTATGTATTCTGAGGTAAATTTAAGACTCTTCCATAAGTAAGTGTATTCACTGTGTCTTTTACCTTTATGTAGGACACTGAAAATGTTTTCATACAGAAGAGCTTTCATATATATATATATAAGTTCCATGTGCCTTCACACACACACACATATATAAGACATGCATATATTCAATATTTTCATAATACTGTGATTCTGATTTTGAATAGGTTTTCTTCTTTCTTTGCTAAAGAGTGAAGAGCCATAAGAAAGTCATTTAGAATAATAAGGAGTCTAATGCTAAACTATAAAACAATATGAATTCTTAATTTGCATATTAACCAAACTAAAAATTTAAACTGCTTCCATAACATATGAAGAAAATACTTAGTGAATCTTCCAAAATGTACTTACTATCAGGAAAGGAGGGTGAAATAAGGATAACAGAACATAATGTGGGATAATATAATGCAAGAATATTTCCTGGGGCAGGATGTAAATCACACCTTTTATGCTCTAAATTTCCCTATCACATTATAATTCTTCACAATTCTTTCACATCATAGGAGACCCAGTCTCCTGTGTAGTTTTCTGTGGCATTGCTCAGTCTAGACAGACATTTCCTTTGGTGTTGAGAGGTGAAGGGGCAAACCCCAAAGGGATCCCTCATGAAAATTTCAGATTAGTCTCTTTAAACACAGCTGACTGTTGGCTCTTCCAGCTCAAATAAGTGTGTAAGAAATAAAGTCACCTGCCCAGCAGGAGAATAAATTACTGGTTTCAATAATATTCTCAGCCCCATACCAAGTGTGATTGTGTTCTAAAGTAGTTGTAGTGTGATCATCTTCAAATATGGTGCAAGAAATTGCAGAAGGAAAAATGCAACTGTGGCAATGTGCTTATATCTGCAATTAGCATTCAAAACAGGCCATGACAAGCATGGGCTGGAAAGTCCCATGAGTCCCCATAGTAAAACCCATGGTTATACTGACTTGGGTCTTTTTGCATTTGTCCATTCCTAGTTGTGGTTGTCCACTTGTCATATTCAATTGTAACAGTTTCTTAACTAGCTTATTCTCAAATCACATACAGTGCAAAATGTCTATTTCTTGCACAACCTTAATTGTTCTTGTGGCAACTCATAATCAGGGCACTGCAACAAATACACCTATGACAAGAGAGACCATTATTACTGCTTTCTGAAATGGATGTTGTTCATCCCATCCCCTACTCCTGCCTTCTCATTTAGATGAGCATCATCTATACTATGTGCTTAGAACTGAAAACTGCATTGCACAGTATGCTTTAGTACCAAAATTTAATTATCATTGTATTATTTTCCTTTTGGTATGGAGTTGCAAGAATATTTTAGGGAAACTATACAGAAGAACAATAAACCAAATTCTTTCACACTCCACATTTTTAAAACTCAGATTATTAAATATGAAAGGTTCATTATATTGTACTGTTAATGAGATAATATTAAAGAGGAAGGGAATCAGAATGTCATTAAACAATTCTCATTACAGATAACATAATCAGTAGCAAAGTATTTCATTGTACAAAAATGGCAAAGGGTGTGGAGGGGACAAAGATTAACAGTGGTGCTCTTTGACACCATCACCTACTAAAATAAGTACAGTTTGAACATTCTTTCAGAAGAAGCCTAGGGGCAACTTTATGGATTTTTATATTTCATTTTTAATAAACAAAAGTTAATTGTGATCTAAATATGTATTTGTACAACCTAGTTCAGACAGAAAAGAAAGAGGCTAATTATTCCTAGTTATTTTGCCATCAAAATGTGAGGGTTGTTTATTCCTTTCTGAGTATTAAGTGGTTTGATTTCTGGCTCAGAACCAGAAAATGGGGCTCTCCTTCATTTTCAGTGTTCATGGGGGAATTTTAATTCCCATCTTTTCCCTCCTTTAACCCCTATTCATTTTTAGTAACTTATGCATTATTTTCTATATTTCCTCATGATACCTTAAGCTTAACACCTAAGCTATCTCCACATACTGACTGTCCTGTTTGATTTTGAAACTTTTTGAGACATCCTAGCCTACAGTATAGAATACATTTTATAGTGCCTCCCAAAATTAGTTGTTCATTTTAGGTGTTTCAAGGAATAAATTATATTGCTGAATAATGTGATATAACAATTTCATGCCTCATTGTGCTTTTTATACTGATTTAACATGTTTGCTAAGGGAGCATTTTGAAAGTTAACAGTCTCTGAGCTCTGAGCTCAGTGAAATCATATTATTTTTTAAATAAGTATGATGTGGCCTGCAGAATCAATAAGGAGAAAACGTGGACCAGCTACAGAAAGTAAATAACATATCAGTGTTTCTAAGTCTCCTTCATCATTAATGTTTAAAATGGTTCATTATTTTAAGGTAATAATTTTTATGTAGAGCAGTAGAATTTTTTTTTATATTTTTGGGAAATGATGATTGTATATTCCATGATTTATTTGGTGTGTCCTCTAGTATTTAATGCATTTATAGAATCTAAAACTTTAATAATCCTCCAATAAATTTATAAATAATTTAGTAAAATAGAAATGACTATTGCCTTTGATTTTTATGGGAAAATTATAATCATAACAACTTTCTGATCTTATTTTATTTATTGGTAAAAATACATCTATTCTTGCTAAAACTGAGTTGTTTGTTGATGGATACATTTGCAAACAAGACTCATTTATAATATTACTAACATGATATTATTGCAAATGGAGAGGAAAGTTTTAGATAATTCTATACTTTGTTTGTTCATCTTGATGATATATTGTGCCATATATAATATTGCTTTTAATTTTAAATATAAATCTAATGGTAGAAATGCTAAACTTCATTTTGGGGATCAATGATTGATCTAAGAAATTATTATGAGGAATATATATTGTGTATTATATGCCATTTGTGCGGTGGAGGTAGAATATAATGCATTGGTGGTCTGAGTCATAACTGATGCTTCCATTTAGTGGTTTTGAGTTTGCATTATTTTCCTGCAAACACAAATCATCTATGCAATCTCTGCTGGACAATAGCTGTCTTCTAACTGTGAGAGTAGTCTGTGGCTATAGCACAGAATCTTTTTCTACCTCCATTTTCAAGAATCATCAGGAGATATTAGCATCATAAAGTAAAATTAACTGTATGGATGGATGTCTTCCCTATGATGTGATGAACTCTTTTCACACCAGCTGTACAAATTTTTCCCCACTAGTCTCTTGCCTGGACATGATATGGTAGGAAGAATACTTTTCAGGAGTGTGAAAATGGGAATAGAATTTTCTCTGTGTGCTATATTTAACAAGATATTTGTATTCCTTTTTATTTTACTTATAATGAAGTATAATTGACACAAATGAATAACCTTCATTACTTCAATATTTTTCAGATTTGGCAAATTATATACCCATAAAGCCATTAGTACAGTTTAGATAATAAGTATATTGATAATATCAAACATCAAAAATATTTTGTTAGCATTTTAAACTAAAGTTTGAATGATAATGACACTTTCTTAATGCAGCATAAGTTAAAAGATATATATATATATATATATATATATATATTAGAGAGTATGTATTGGATCATGTTTATTTGTCTGTTTGTTGGACAATTTCACTATGTTGACCAGGTTGGCCTGTAACTCATAGAGATCTGCCTGACTCTCCCTTCTGAGTGCTGTAATTAGAGGCATATGCCACCCCAGATGGCTTGGATTAGAGTTTTATCTCCATCTTTTATTAAGTGAATATTAGTGAATACTCATATTCATGCTAACACTATTTTCTGGCTTCCATTCCTTTTGACAAATAAGTCCAATCATGGTTGTGAGTCTAAAAGTCTTTGACTTATATGAAGTGCAAATTGGATGTCATAGTTGAATAAGAAAGTGGAATGGATATTTTTAACTGTTTAAGTGTTAGGCATTATTAACTGTCTAGAACAAAAAACACATATAAATCCTGCTGCAGGCCATAGGAATATGAAATAGAAGTTCAGCTGTATACAATAAAGCTATACCTAGGAGGATCAAGGAATTCTTCTGGAGGAAGCCATATATCATATTTGTTGTTATTCGGCTTTTAATATATCACCTGTTTCTTACTATGAATTTCTTGTCCTCATAATTTCCCCAAGAACTTTTAACAGTGTGAGTGGACCATTTTTTGGGCATATATGCTTAAAGTACTTGGATAAGGTCATATAGACAAGACTTCCTGCCTCCAGGCTCCCTGCTCCCTTTTTAGCATTTGAATTGGATATCTGCTTTCTGCAAATATACCCTTTAGCTAACATCTAAAGATAGAGCCAGCTCCAAACAAAGCATCCAAGGACAAGCAAACTGGCCAGACCACCCACTAGGTGCCTGGGGCTCCTGAATTAAGGTAAAACATCACTTTGCTTCTTGTGCAAATCAAGCTCAGACTCTCCTTCTTGACAAGCCAAATGGCATTCCAGACCAATTGACTCAGAAAAAAAAGGGTTTTTTGCATACCAGATAGAGGAGGATTGAGGCAGAATTCCTAGCGCCAAGCAGTGTCATGTGGTCAGAGAAGAAAGAACAAGGCAGAGTTTTTATAGATGGTAGTGATTGGGCTAGGTGAGGAGAGTAGGAAAGGAAGGAACCAGCATGGATGGAGTAACTGAGGATGAAGATGAGATCAATAGCAGAAGAGCTTAGTTAGGGCTATGAGGACAGGAAGAGACAGAGAGGAGCTAAATATAAGAAAAGAAAGAAAGCTGTGTAGATAGAATTTTGTCTTAGAGAAATAAAGTGAACATACAAAAGAGCACGGTGTTCATAGATTATCAGATTACTCCATGCCATCCTTAACATCTTCCCCAGGACTCTGGGAGAAATCTTCTCAGAGCAGTCCCCTGGGAAAACTTCAATAAAATCCTAATTCCACGACTAGTTAATAACTATGCAAATGTCTCTGTTTCAGTGCTCAAAGGACGTTGTTTCAAAAATATAAATCAGTCATCACTGGATGAATTTCATCAACATCTGATACCTGAGGATGATGTTTCATAAAATTCTGACAAAAAAAATTTACTATATAAATAGATTTAGACTCTTAGCTTCTCAAACTATATTATATCTATCTGAGTCCATCTGGAGTCATTGTATAGTAATGCAAATATTCACAGTAAGTATCTAAAATTCACCACAATGAAGAATGAGAAGAAGAAGGAGGAGGAGGAGGAGGAGGAGGCAGAGGAGGAGGAGAAGGAGAAGACGAAGAAGAAAAAGAAGAAGAAGAAGAAGAAGAAGAAGAAGAAGAAGAAGAAGAAGAAGAAGAAGAAGAAGAAGAAGAAGAAGAAGAAGAAGAAGAAGAGGCCAACTTAAAAACTGCATTTGTGGAATTTGTGGATAATGAGTAAGGCAATGGCAATTAAAAATGGAGTGGATAAAAATTATGGCCCATTTGCTACAGTTAAAATTAATTCCACTTCTTATTGTAAATATCCTCATTTAAAAAAATATCATTGTTTAGTTACGTTAATTTGACTCAATATTCTACTCAGTTAAAATGTATATATTTTAATAATGCTGCAGTAACATATGTTTTAATGAATCATAGTAACAAATGATTCAAAGCAATACAAAATTGTCCCAAATGGAATTTTGGAAATTTATTTATTTTTAATTTTATTTTTAATTAATTAATTAGTTAATTAATTTATGTTACACCCCAACTGAATTTATTTATTTTGCATCTGAACTGTATTTATTTACTTATTTTACATCTTGACTGCAGTTTCCCTTCCACTTCTCTTCCCATTACCTTCCCACTACCTGCCTGCTGCCATGCCCCCAATCCAGTCCTGCTCCATTTCTGTTCAGAAAAGGGCAGGTACTTCATGGATATCAGCAAAACATGATGTATCAAGATGCAGTAAGACTAAATACCTCTCTTTGTATTAAAGCTGGGCAAGGTGACCCAATATGCAGAATAGGTTCCCAAAAGCTGGAATAAGAGTCAGAGACAGCCCCTGCTCCCATTGTTAGGTGTCCCACAAGAACACCAAGCTACACAACTATAACACATATGCAGAGTGCCTAGGTCAGTCCCATGCAGGCTCCCTGGTTGTTGGTTCAATCTTTGTGAGCTCCTATGAGCCCAGGTTAGTTGATTCTATGGGTTTTCTTATGGTGTCCTGGCAACCCTTTCTCCCACTCTTCCACAGTATTCCCTAAGCTCCTCCTGATGTTTGGCTGTGGGTCTCTGCATCTGTTTCCATCAGTTGCTAGATAAAGGCTGTCTGATGGCAACTGGGGTAGGCTCCAAACTATGAGTACTGCAGAATATCATTAGGCATCATCACACAGATTTTTTTCCGCCAGCTCTTTAACAGGTCTCTGGGCCATCCATCCTCCAAGTTCTGGAACTCAAGGCAGTATCAGGAGTGATTTCCCTCTCATCACATGGGTCTGAGCCTGGAGTAGTCATTGGTTGGCCACTGCCACAATCTCTGTGCCACACATACCCCAGCACATCCCATAGGCAGGACAGACTGTAGGTTGAAGGCTTTTGTGGCTGGATGAGTGTTCCAATCCTTCCACTGGAAGTCTTGCCTGGTCACTGGAGATGGCCAGTTCAGACAACATATCTGATATTGCTAGAAATCTCAGCTGGGGACATCCTTGTACATCACAAGTTTTCCTTGCCCCATGTTTTTACCAGACGCTCAAATGTACCCCTTTCCAGTTATCTCTTTCAGTACACTTCCCCTCCACCCCCAACCTGACCTTTCATGTTCCCATCCCCACATACCTACAGTCGACCAATGAAATCTCTTTAATTTCCCATCCCAGAGATTTCTCTGTTGGAAATTCTGTTTAAATCTGTACCCCCTTTTAAAAAGTGGATTATGTAGGATTTTGGTGTCTAGTTTCTTGAGTTCTTTATATATTTTGAAAATCAGGCCTCTGTAAGATTTGGGATTGGAGATAATATTTGTCCATTCTGTAGATTGCCCTTTTGTCCTATTGATGGTGTCCTTTGACTTACAGAAGCTTTTATTTTCACAATATCCCATTTAGTAATTGTTGATTTTACTGTCTGTGCTATTATTGGTACTATTCATGAAGCTATCTCTTGTGGCAATGCATCCAAGATATTTACCACTTTCTCTTCTATCAGGTTCAGTGTATCTGGATTTATGGTGAGGTCTTTTATTCACTTGGGCTTGAGTTTTGTGCAGAGTGATAGATATGGATCTATTTGTATTCTTCTACAGGCAGACATCTAATTAGACCACCGTTTGTTGAAAATGCTTTCTTTTCTCCATTGTATAAACTTGGCTTCTGGGATGAAAGTGAAGTATCCATAGGTGTGTGTATTTATGTCTGAGTCTTTGATTCAATTCCATTGATTCACTTGTCTGTTCTTATGCCAATGCCATAAGGTTTTGTTGCTATCTCTCTGCAATACAGCTTGAGATCAGGAATGGGGATACCTCTGGAAGTTCTTTTATTACTGTATAGGATATTTTTTCCCCCGCTATCCTGGGTTTTTTGTTTTTCCATGTGAAGTTGAGTATTATTCTTTCAATGTCTGTAAAGAATTTATTAGGATTTTAATGTAGCTAGAGTTTTCCTGCCTTGCCCACAGTCAGAACAAATCTTTGTCACCCGCCAGTCCCACAGCCGCTCAGACCCAACCAAGTAAACACAGAGACTTATATTGCTTACAAACTGTATGGCCACAGCAGGCTTCTTGCTAACTGTTCTTACAGCTTAAATTAATCCATTTCCATAAATCTATACCTTGCCACATGGCTCGTGACTTACCGGCATCTTCACATTCTGCTTGTCCTGGTGGCAGCTGGCTGGCAGTGACTCCTTCTGCCTTCCTGTTCTTTCTTTTGTCCTCTCTGTTAGTCCCGCCTATACTTCCTGCCTAGCCACGGGCCAATCAGTGTTTTATTTATTGACCAATCAGAGCAACTAGACATACAGACCATCCCACAGCACAGCCAAGTGCAGACCATCTCAGACACCTGCACTCAGGCCCGTGGTCCTAATCATCCTCTATGTGGACCTGTTGGGTAAAGCCACGAGGAACTCGAGAATGGGCTCCCACAGGACATACAGAACATCCCACAGCATTTTAATGCAGATTGTATTGAATGTGTAGATTGCTTTTGGTAAGATGGCCAGTTTACTATGCTAATCCTAATGAGTCATGAGCATCAGAGATCTTTCCATCTTCTGATAGCTTCTCCAATGTCTTTCTTTAAAAACTTGAAGTTCTTGTCATATAGGTCTTTCACTTGCTTGGTTAGAGTTACCCTAAGATATTTTATGTTATTTGTGATTATTGTGAATGGTATTGTTTTCCTGATTTCTTTTTCAGCCCATTTGTCATTCGTATATAGGATGATGGCTGAGATTTTTTTTAATCTTATATCCATCCACTTCACTGAAGAAGTTTATCAACTGTAGGAGTTCTCTGGTGGAATTTTTGGGGTCATTTATGTATACCATCATATCGTCTGCAAAAATGATACTTTGACTTCTTCATTTCCAATTTGGATCTCTTGATCTCCTTTAGTTGTATTATTGTCCTAGCTAAGACTCCAAGTACTATATTTAATAGATACAAAGAGAGTGGACAGCCTTGTCTTGCTCCTGATTGTGTTTCTCTCCTTTTAATTTTATGTTGGCTGTTGGCCTTTATTATGTTTAGGGATGTACCTTGTACCACTGATCTCTCCAGGACTTTTATCATGAAGCGGTGTTGGATTTTGTCAAAGGTTTTTTTTTAGCATCTAATAAGATGATCATATGGGATTGTTTTTTCAGCTTGTTTATATGATGGATTACATTGACAGATTTTCATATGTTGAACTATTCCTGCATCCCTGGGATGAAGACTACTTGACTCATGGTGGATGATCTTTTTTATGTGTTCTTGGATTCAGCTTGCAAGTATTTTATTGTGTTTTTGCATCAATAGTCATGAGAGAAATTGGTCTGTAATTCTCTTTCTTAGTTGAGTCTTTGTATGATTTGGTTATCAGAATGCCTGTGGTTTCATAAAAAGAATTTGGCAATGTTCCTTTTGTTTCTATTTTGTGGAATAATATTGGAGAAATTATTTTGGCCACTCCACGTAGTTAAAAGGATATTTATTTAATGGTGTAACTCACAAATTAAGTGAAAGGTAGGTCGCAGGGTCTGGGGAAGGTGTATCGCAATCCAGCGGTGTTCTCCGGAGCTCTGGCTCTGCACAGTCCACCTTCACCGTTCAGCGTCCCGGCACAGAGAGAGTGCACAGAGAGAACACTGGCCCATCCAGCTCTTGGGTCTCTAGGCGCCTCCCCTGGCCCCGCCTCATAGGCGTGACAGTTGCCAGAGTCTCAATGGGGGTTGGAACTTTCAGATCCAAGCTGGAATGGCTACCCAATACATCTCCCCTTTTTTGTCTAAATAAGAAGGTTTTAAACTAATACAAGACTATATACAAAGGAATGGTTATCAAATATTGTCCAGAAATAATGAGGGATAATGACCTAGATAAGATGTAACTACAACCAATGCAAACAATATCAAGCAAAAAACACATACTAAAATTCAGAGAAGTATATAGGTAAATGGCATGTTAAAAGATCATTCAAAGGTGTCCTATCCTAAAGAACCTGAATCTAATACTTAATATGTTCTATCTAAGATATTATATATACTAAGTTGTAACTATAACTGCTAGTCTTCAATCCCATCAAAGACCTGAGAAGGAACATAATGGTACCTGAGAAATGGTAGATGGATGCAAGCAACTTTCGGGAATCTTGCAAGAGTAGACCAAGACAGCTGGCAGCCTGGACAGTCACCTAATGTTTCTCAGCATTGTTGGTGCATTCAAATTGGCTACAGGCCTAGAGTATCTGACAGACCATTTTCAGAAGCAGGATTTCTGAAAGACCATCTTACCCTGTCTTGGCAGAGTACAGTGGTCGCTTTCCTTGTGTCCGCTTGTCCAGAAAGGACAGCATTGCATTTGTACTGTCAGCCATCAAGGCAAGGGCAGTTCTATGCCCAGTAGGCCATTTTGTGCCAAAAAGACAAACTTCCAAATGGAAATGTCTTAGAAGCCCAACATTCTCTCGGGATCAATTGGTGTAGCCAGGAGCAATTGTGTCTCATGTCAACAGAATTCTAAGTTATTTAAATGTCATATTCTCTAGGTCTATGAAGTGTTTGAAGATTACCTGTCCATCTGACCTATGTATCTGTAAATCTGGATAACCTAACTAACGTAACTATAGAGATGACAGGCGTAGGTGACTATAAATCTATAAATCTTATCTACTGAAATAACCTAAGGACTAAGGCTTCACGTAAACAAAGTAAACAGTCTATAAGCAAATGTATGGTGAAGAACGATGACTTCAAAATTGTGACAATACAAAAGATATTTATAACACAGGTAGGAATATATAGTGTGATATGCAATATGACAATAATCTTAAATATATAGCAATATACCAAATATCCTAAACAGAAGTAGAACATATATAAAGTATGACAGATATAAATTTACATTTGTATCAATATAAAAATGTTTCAAATAAGAGTAGAAATATATGTACATTATAATAAATATAGTTCTGTATTTGTATCAATATACAAATTATCTTAAACAGGAGTATAAAAATAGTTTACATTTGTATCAACATATAAGAATCTATAACAGTACAAATTACAGTGCAAATTATCTAAGGTTGCTATTTTACTAAATTTGTTTACTAGTATATACAATGATTTACCATCATATCTTATACCTATCCGTTCCATTTCTTCTCCCCCCCCCTTTTTTTTTACAATATTGAGTCTAATATTTTCTCCCACCCCCAACCCTATAACCGTCATCCATAACCCTGAGAATTATGAAACCTAAGGGAGAAGGGGCGTCGTTTTCTTAGAATTGCTTCCTGACGTTTAGGGGGTGATGTTATCTCTGTTGGGTACTGTGAGAAAGCTCAGATAGTTAAATCTCAGTTAGACTAACTGTAGGTTCTGCAGCAAGTTTTAGAGTAATGGGTAAGATTGTCTGAAATTCTGGCAAGAAGTGTAGTATGACGATGATTACCATGGCATCATTCTGGATTGGGTAGAGTTGTTGCTGTTGGGACCCCATCTTCCTTCTGGAGACTTCTGAGATTGCTATTGGAAAAACTTATTTGTTATCAAAAATGGGAGGTTTGGATTTAAAGAGGACATAACATGTAAGAAAGGATTCTGAGAAATCAAGAGCTAGCTCAGTCAGTAGAGCATGAGACTCTTAATCTCAGGGTCGTGGGTTCGTGCCCCACGTTGGGTGCCAGATATTGGAGAAATTATTTTGGCCACTCCACGTAGTTAAAAGGATATTTATTTAATGGTGTAACTCACAAATTAAGTGAAAGGTAGGTCGCAGGGTCTGGGGAAGGTGTATCGCAATCCAGCGGTGTTCTCCGGAGCTCTGCACAGTCCACCTTCACCGTTCAGCGTCCCGGCACAGAGAGAGTGCACAGAGAGAACACTGGCCCATCCAGCTCTTGGGTCTCCAGGCGCCTCCCCTGGCCCTGCCTCATAGGCATGACAGTTGCCAGAGTCTCAATGGGGGGTTGGAACTTCCAGATCCAAGCTGGAATGACTACTCACTACAGAATAACTTGAAGAGTATTGTTACTGGCTCTTCTTTAGAAGTCAGGTAGAATTCTGAACTAAATCCATATGGCCCTGGTCTTTTGTTGCTGGGAGATTTTTAATGACTGTTTTGTTTCTTTGGGGGCTATAGGTCTATTTATTCTTTTATATGATCTTGATTTAATTTTGGTAAATGGTATCTATATTTCTTTTAGATTTTCCAATTTGGTGGAGTACAAGGTTTTGAAGTATGGCTTAATGATTCTCTGGTTTTCCTCCATGTCTGTTGTTATGTCTCTCTTTAATTTCTGTTTTTGTTAATTTGGATATTCTATCTCTGCCTTTTAGTTTGTTTAGATAAAGTTTGTCTATCTTGTTGATTTTCTCAAAGAACCAAGTCATTGTTCTCTTTGTATCTACTTTATTGATTTTAGACCTCAGTTTGATTATTTCATGCCATCTACTCCTCTTGAGTGTGTTTGATTCTTTTTGTTCTAGACATTTCAGGTGTGCTATTAATTCCCTAGTATGAGATCTCTTCAAGTGTAGATGAATTTCTCCCACCTGCGGTCCCATAGCATTTATGAAATAATTACTCAGAGGCTTATATTAATTACAAACTGTGTGTCCTGTGGCTTCAGCTTCTGGCTAGCTAGCTCTTTCATCTTAAATTAACCCATTTCTGTTAATCTATATGTTGTCACGTGACCTTGTTGTTACCATTCTGCTAGCATCTTGTTGCTGGTGTCTCTCTCAACTCTGCCCTTCTCTCTGTATCTCTGCTTAGATTTACCACCTGGCTGTAAGCTCTCTTGACACAGGCCAAGACAGCTTTATTTATTATCCAATGGGAGCCACACATATTCACAGCATACAGAAAGACATCCCACAGTACTTCCCCCTTTCTGTCTAATCAAAAAGAAAGGCTTTAAATTTAACATAGTAAAATTATGTATAACAAAACAGTTATCAAGCAATAATTACAATTACAATATCTACTCTATTTGTATTTAGCAAAATTAACAAAAATATTCTATCATCTATTCCATTTTGTGAGTCTAAAGTTTCAAATCTAATTTATCTTTTATCATAACCAATGAAAATTATAACTATCTAGTCTTCAAATCCATCAAAGACCCCAGAAGTATATACTATTACCTAAGTAAACAGGAAGTATATTGCAAGCAACTCCCATAATTCTCGAAATGACAGAGACATTTGGATGCTTGGACAGTCATCCAAAGTTCCTCTGTAACATTGGGGCATCTATCTTCAGCCCACAGGCCTAGAGGCTCTGGCATAGCTTTCACTGAAGCAGGAAATTTTAAGGACTGTTCTGCCCATTCTGGCAAAGTTTGTCAGTTGCTTCTTTCCATGTCCTGTAGAATGTCTGGTAATTTCTTCCGCAAAGCGGGAACCTGAAAGACCATCTTGCCATGCATAGTTCAGTGGTCACCTTCCTACAGGTCCTGCATGTCAAGCAGTCCAGGCAAGAGCAGTTTCTTGCCCAAATGGGTAACTTTTGCCATAAAGAAAGCAAACTCCATATGTAATGTCTTCGATGCCCATCTTGCTCTTTGAAGTAAATTGGTGCTGACAGGAGCAGACATGTCTCAATGTCCAGAAAAGTCTAACTCTTAAAACATTTAAAATGCCATATTCTGTACTTTGAAGTGTTTGAAGATTACCTACCTAATTGAAATATATCTATGCATACCTATAAAATTTAATTAACATGACTATAAGTTTGATTATCATAGATGACTAATTATTAATCTGTATTTCTTAATTATACATTACAATTTTAAATGAGTCACATAAACATAATACCTTAAACAAGAGTAGAAACCTACATACAGTATAACAAAATTAACTTTAAATTTGTATCAATAAACTAAAATCCATAGCAATATAAAATATTTCAAATGAGTTGTTCAATAATCTACCTTTTTATCCTGTATCATCTATATCCTACATTTCTACATCATATCCCCCTTTCTTCTTTTAGAAAGAGATTGACTGTGACCAATAACAATTTGTAGCCAACCTCCTAAACAAAGACAAACATCCATAATCCATTTTTTTTGAGGAAGAATGTGGTGTAGTCCACTAGGCTACTTCCTACTGATTGCAGGTGCTGTTAATCTTACGGGAATCCTGAGAAAATTCAAGATAATAGTCAAGTCCTGGGAAGACCAGCTATAACCATTGCTGATATATACTGTCTGTCAACATCAAGGAGATCACGCTTGAGGAAATCTGATCCACCTTAACCTAGAACAAATCCACAGCCTCTTGCTTCCTATGGAAACAAAAGCAGAGCCTCCTTTCCAAAGCAATATGTCCTTAGATCCAAATTTTGAAGTCAAGATACCTTTAATATATATATATATATATATATATATTGTTTTAACTCAGCAGCCTTTACAATCAAATGTCTTCCTCTATTAAAAATCCAAAAGACAATATAATCCAGACTCTCTGTGTAATTTCCATCTTTACATGTCTTATTATATTTTTATATATCATTTTATTTTATTTTATTTTTATGACTATTTATAACCTTTCTTTTCTCTTTCTGAAGCCTGCTATGGGATGTCTTTCTATATGCTGTAAATATGTGTTGCTATTATTGGTTAATAAAGAAGCTACATTGGCCTATGGCAAGGTAGCTTAGAGGCAGGCAGGAAATATAAGCAGATATAGAAAAAAAAAAAAGGAGAGTCAGAAGAGATTCCAGCCTGCTGCCCAAGGAACAACATGCCAGGAGACCAGTAAGCCATGGAACATTTGGCAAAACATAGATTAATAGAAATGGGTTAATTTAAGATATGAGTTAGCTAGCAAGAGGCCTGCCATAGACCATACAGTTTGTAAATAATATAAGCCTCTGAGTGATTATTTTATAAGCAGTGGGACTGGAGAAACTTCCAATTACACAAGCTTATGTATCTTTTACATACATTGTAAGCCACTTAGAAGTTTATTTAATTTGAATCTGTCTTATCGTGTACCTATAATCTTTGATCACTGATTTAAACTTCAGGGTAGCTAGGACTGAAGCGGCAACTTTGGCTGCTGACTCTGCCCATCTCAGCTTCCTAACATGGCAGAGGTACCTTTACTGCCAGCTCTGGGCAGTGGTTCTAATGCCTCCATCAGGAAACAATACTCACCACCAACTCTGGGAAACAGTGGGTCTATGCCTCCATCCAGCAGTGTGTAGCCCAGAAACCCCCTTTTCTTGACTGTACTAGCAAAAACTAAATCTATCATGCAGTGTACCACATGGCTTGGAGAAACCTCTATATACTGTGGCAGGAATCATGCTGTGGCTAGATTTTCCAATTTGCTGGAGTACAAGTTTTTGAAGTATGGCCTAATGATTCTCTGTGTTTCCTTTGTATCTGTTTTTATGATCCCCTTTGATTTCTGCTTTTGTTAATTTGGATATTTTCTCTCTGCTTTTTAGTCAGTTTGAATAAGAGATTGTCTATCTTATTGATTTTCTCAAAGAGTTAACTGATCATAGAGGCTTCATCCAGTAACTGATGTAAGCAGATGCAGAGATCAACAGCAAAACACCAGGCCAAGTTCCAGGAGTCCAGTTGAAGAGAGGGAAGAGGGATTCTATGAGCAAGGGCATCAAGATCATGATCAGGATCTATCCCTAGATAGATGAGCTGGCTTTTTGGAGCCTATTACCTATGGTGGGACACCATGCACAGCCTTGATGCAGGGAAAGGGGCTTGGGCCTGCCTCAACTGAATGTACCCGGCTTTGCTGAATCCCATGGGAGGCCTTACCTTTTCAGGGGAGGGAATAGGAGATGGGTTGGGGGAAGAGTAGAGGGAAGGGGGAAGAAGGAAGAGAGGGGCATCTGTGGCTGGTATGTAAAATGAATAAAAAAAATTGCAATAAATAATAAATAACAAAAATTGTTGCTGGGGGGCTTCTCTCCAGGTTCCCCAAGCCCCGCAGTCCCACAATCCACTTATAAAATAATCACTCAGACGCTTATATCACTTATAAACTGTATGGCCGTGACAGGCTTCTTGCTAACTGTTCTTTTATCTTAAATTAACCCATTTTTATAAATCTATACCTTGCCATGTGGCTGGTGGCTTACCGGCGTCTTTACATGCTGCTTATCCTGGCAGTGGCTGCAGTGTCTCTCCTCCTTCTTCCTGTTTCCCCAATTCTCCTCTCTCTTTGTCCCGCCTATATTTCCTGCCTGGTCACTGGCCATCAGTGTTTTATTTATATAGAGAAATATCCACAGCAAAAAATGTATCATTTTTATATTTATTTGTTTTTCTCTCCATAATATGAACTTAAAGAAGAGGAAGCTTACTAAATATGAATTGCTCAGCCATGTCCTAATGATGCTTCTTGATGTAGGACAAATTGAAATTAAAGTATTCTGGAGCAAATATTCAAAGTATGATCTTTAAGATCATATTACATAATTTTTGTTTATTTATTTAACATAAAACTGTATAATTCTGTGTAGTCCATTTTACAACCGGTATTTCTAAAAGCCTGTCCTAAAATTCTACAAAATTGAAAAGTTTGCCAAGATAGTCATAAAATAAGACTGATTTTCAAAAATAAAATTTCTCCCTCATTTCTAATTATTTTCAGTTTTTAGATTATTTCTTGTGTATCAGTGTTTTTCCTGAATGTATGCATGTACCTCCTTTGTGCCTGGTACCTGCAGATGAGAGAGAAGAGTGCTAGATTCCCTCAGGTTAGAGTAATAGATGGTCATGAGCCATCATATAAGTTGGCAACTGAACGAACACAGGTCCTCTGCAAGAGCAAACAGTGCTCCTTGCCACTGAGATATCTCTCTAGCCCACTTGTGTTTCCAATTACTTGTAACCAGTCTGATTAGTGTTTATTTTTAGGTAGATTTTGAACATTTATTTAAAGTCAAGTAACAGTATGTTGATTACAATAAAAGAGTAAAAATATGGACTACTTGAAAAGAACAGATGTCCTCTGATCAAAATATGTGTGCTTGGTAATTCTATATATGAGCCAAATGGATCATAGTAAAAAGCCACTTAAATAACATGAGAAAATTGAGGAGAGTATTTTCTTCCTCATGAAACTTCTGCAGTTATATGCCTGTAGAAATTTGATACAAGTCCTTCTGTTTACAAAAGCTGAAGCATCATGACCCCGAGTTTGATGATAATTTCCAAGTAAGTTTGTGGATTTTCATTCATAAGCAAAATGGGAAATGAACCTATTTCTCTAATTTAGAAGTAATGATCTCTCACCTCCTTGAAACATTTTCTTTCCCAGATTCCAGTCACTGCTTAGAAGCAATAAGCCTTCTGCTTCATCTATTGAGACAGAAACAAATTGTTATTTATGAATTATACCTCAATTATAGACACATTTTGAATCCATAATGTTGAAAGCCATGAAAGGAAGGGTTTCCTTTTCTTTTTCCTGTGTTTTCTTTTCAACTTCTCTGAAAACATATGTCTTCATAACTTGGCTGCTGTATGGAAGAACTTCAGCATTCAGAGTTCTGAAAATGAGCAATACATTATACCAAAATGATTCATCAGTGATGAAGGCCTCAAGGGAAAAAGTAGATCTGTTCTGAAGTGGTTTATAAAATATTATTAAATTCTATAATATTTAAACAACAAAATATGGCATATTCACATGGCATATACATACCCTGGTATATGAGTGAACGATAAAATTAACAAGATACATTTTGTATAAATCTTGAAGAAGGTATATGAAGTGATATAAACAGTAAACTAATTGAAAAAAATATTATTATGTTATTGTGCTTGTGTAAGGTACTTGGAACATGCAAACACATATAAAATACATTAATAATTAGCAACTATTGGTGAAAGGGACAATATGAAGTTATTGCTTATAATTATATATAGGAGTAAAAAATATATTTGGGAGTAAAAAGTGTTTATGAAATAGATAAATACCAATGCTACCTAACATTTTAAAGCTGGTCAGTATCATTGAATGGCACTTAAACTTGTTAAACTGTTAAATGCTATTTTGTTTATTTGTTTATTTTGTTTGTGTGAGCATGTCATGTATGTGTGTGTACTTTCATGTGTGACAGTATGAGTACACATTCAAGTACATAGAGGCCAGAGGTCAATGCTAGGTATCTTAATCACTCTCTAACTCACATTTTGAGACAGTGTCTATCACTGAATCCAGTACTCAGCAGTCCAGTTAAATTATCTGGCCAGCAAGCACCAGAGATTCTGGTGCTTTCATATAGAAGTTGAAAGTACTATGATAGTTCTCAGGATTGTAAAGAGAGGGAGGATACAGTGGAAAGAGCTTTGTCAAAAGGTATCATATAGATAGGAAGACTAAATACTGGTGTTTTAGTTAATAGTAAGGGGTATAATAGTGTATTTTTAAAGTAACTATAAAAGATTTCAAATGTTCTCACAACAAAGATCTTTAAGATGATATAAGCTAACTGTTGTGTTTTTCTCATTGTAGAATGTATAATTATGAAAATGCCATATCATATATATATACAATTTCCAAGAAAAGCAAGTAAATTGTGTAGCAATCAATGCTATGTATAGACTTTGAGAATATCATGATAAAAGATGTAAGCAAATAACAAAGGACAAATCTATATAATTCCACTCTTCTTGTAATAGTCAAAATAGAAACAAAAATTAGAAAGATGGTTACTAAGGGTCAGGTGGAGGAATAAGTGCTTATTGAGTATAGAGATGCACATTTTAATAAAACTGCTTGTAGAGTTTCATTGTACAATAATGTGATTACACTTAATGATGTTAATTTGTACATTAAAAACTCATTGATATGGTTATTTTAATGCATATTCCTCTCTTAGTAACAAATGAAAAATATAATAGTATTTTCTGAACAGAATAAACATAAAATCTCAATGAGCATATGGGAATCCATTCATATACATGAATAGTAATAGAAAGACATAACAACTTGACATTTTATTGTAGTTGATAGATAACACCCCATAAATATACACAATTATAAAATTTATCAAATAGTGTGCTTCTCTATTTTAGGAAATGATGATGGAGCTGGGTGATAAAACTGATCAATTGTCGTCATTAATGCAACCTCTCTTGAAGACAATTTAATGATATATAATAAAAGATTTGAAAATATATTCCTCAGTTCAGAAATTTAAACTCTGGATATTTATACAATGAATCCCATGAAACAAGCTATAACATTTATTAAAATAGGATTTTCATAAACTAATATTCTACAATACATGGTTGGCTATAGAATCTTATTGTTTTGTTTTATTTTTCTTAAGACTAGATTTCTCTATGTATTCCTGCCTGTCCTGCAACTCACTTTTTAGACCAGGCTGGCTTTGAACTCAGAGATCTGCCTGCCTCTGCCTTCCAAGTTCTGCAATTAAAGATGTGTGCCACCACCAACCAGCCACAAAAAAAAGATTTTTTTAACTTTTATTGATTCTTTTCAGATTTCACATCATGCATCCTGATCCCACCCATCTTCCTGTCTCCCCCCCCACACATCCTCCCTGAGTTTTTGCAACCTCCTCCCTAAAACAAAACAAAATTTAAATGAAAAAACCAAAGCCTAAACAAAGGAAGCAAACCAAACCAAAACCAAAACCAAACAAAAATAACAACACACACACACACACACACACACACACACACACACACACACACACACACACACGAGAGGAATCTCATCATGGAAGCTGTAGTTTGGCCAGTGAGTCATACAGTTCACTCTTTAGTCCTTTCATCTTCCTTTGCAAGTGTTGTGGTCTGGTTCAAGGCCTCTGGCTTCTGCTAACCCTCAATAATAGGCTCTCACTGGGGTTTCTCTTGGATATCCTGTTGTTGTCCTGTGTCATGGGGCCCTGCAGTTTTGGATCTGTAGGTTTGTCCCCTTCTCATGTTCCAGCATTTCATAGATGAGGTGGATGTTGGGTGGGCCCACTTGTAGCCCTGGTTCTGGGCCTGGGTGGTAACTGGGTTGGTCAGCCTGCCAGCTCTCTCTCATTGTCACCACCTGAGAGAGCTCTCCAGCACTGCCTCAGGCAAGCCATCCCTCCCCTCTCAGCCTGCAAACAAGGAGTAGGACCAGTTCTCTCACTCTCAGGCCCTCTGGTCTGGCTCACCACCACCACCACCACCACCACCACCACCACCACCACCACCACCACCACCACCACCAGGGGCTTCTCTCTCTCTCTCTCTCTCTCTCTCTCTCTCTCTCTCTCTCTCTATATATATATATATATATATATATATATATATATATATATATATATATATTGCTGTAGGAGGCATGGTGGGTCAGCTCTCCTGCTCTCCTGCCCTCAGGGCTGGCTTACCTATGTCCCCCCAAAACAGGGTTAGCTACAGTGTGCTGCCCTGGCAGGGTACAGGGTCTATTCTCTTATTGCTGCCTTGGCAGGATGCAGGGTTCACTCTCCTGTATGCTGCAGCTGGTGAGAGGCAGGGCTAGTTTTCCCACTTTTGTCACCCTGGGGCCAGGTTTTACACCTGTCCTGCCATAGGTAGCAAGAGAGGGGAGTGGGCATCTTGCCCTCACCCATGCCATCACATGGCAAACAAGGGGGGACAGGATCATCTCTCCTGCTCTCATGCCCTCAGGGCAGGCTCACCCGTGCCACCACCAACAGGGTCAGCTCTAGTGTACTTCCTAGGTGTGGTTCAGGGCCGGCTTTCCGTCGTGCTGCAGCTGGTGTTGGATAAGTCTGGTTCTCCAACTCTTGTGACCCTATTTAGCCCTCTCAACCGCCAAAGGTAGCAAGGGGTGGGAGGGTGATGCAACAACTATTCTTAAGAAAAGTATCAAATAGTGCAAAATATGATAACAAATTAGTTGTGTGTGGTCTACACATGTACACATGTGGATTTTTTGTAGCAGTGCAATGTGGATAATGAGTGCAGACAGAATAGGAGAATGGTTCAAGGACTTAGCAGGAAAAGATTTCCTTTCCTTGAAAAAAGATGGCCTTGGGATATAGCTAAATCCTAGAGTATTTGCTTAGCAGGCAAGAGGCCCCAAGTTCAATTCCCAGTACCACAAAAAAAGAAGGTAGGTAGAAATATGACATTTAAGAAAAGAAGAAACAAAAGTGAATAAAGAAGGCAAGTAAGAGTTCCAACCTGTTCTTTTTTGGAGGCTGGGGTTTTTGTTCTGTAATCAGTTACTGTAACAGTTGTAATGTAATACACTTTTGTATATTACCTCATGTAATCCTAACAAGCAAGAGCTTCAGTTATCAGTTTCATTTTATAGATGATGAAACAAAAGTATGGAAATTCACATAGTCAATGGAAGTTAGCAATGGATTGCTAGATTTTGGAACTGCTAAGGACACTGATCATGGAACAGAAGGCATGAGATAGAATGTTTGTTGCTCTTCTCATTGTGACTGAAACACTTAACAGAAAGAATTTAAAAGATGAAGTTTTATTTGGTTCATGCTTTCAGAAGGTACAGTCCATCTAAATGCACTCTGTGGTAGTTAGAGCTTGTGCTTATCCACAGTATGACCATTCAAGAAGCTGAAGCACAGACCAGAAACCAGAACCAGCACTGAGAATAGCTTTCAAGTCCCACCCCTATGACCCTACCTCTGCCACATAGGTCCTATGTCTTAAAGTTGTTACAGCACCTCAATATTCCCACTATTTTGGAATCAAGCATTCAAGCTCTAGAAATGGAGATTTTGAGTTTGGCACTTGACCTTCAGGTAAAATGTGGGTTCTGTGAAATAGAAAATCCTCATACTCTTCATACTAGAAGCCAGAAAGTCTTCAATAAATTGGTATTTGTCCAGGCCAAGTCATGTAATGAGTTTGAACTCTCACTTATTAGAATTGATTTCCTGTTGATTATATATCATTTTGTGAGAATTAAAAGTTTTAAATGTACCCCTAATTATGTGAACTATGAGTGTAGTCTCTATGGAATCAGGGTAGGGGATAATATAAAATAAGATAATAAATGGGGACATACAATTAGTCTTAGGAACCTTATAAAATTTGCATGATGTCTGATGCTCATAAGCTTCCTAAGACTATTTCGTATATATATATATACACAAGTGTGTGTGTGTGTGTGTGTGTGTGTGTGTGTGTGTGAAATGAGGTTCATTAGTATCACTGAGAGTATAAGTTTATTTGTCTCATAAATGTTAACACATTTTCCCAGTGCCAAAGTGACAGTGTGGAGTCAGAATTGCTCTCTGCAAAATAAACAACAGAATGTCTGCCAGCTAATTAATGGATAAACACAATATGGTCTAGCCATATAAAAGTAGTAAAACACAAATGGACCCTCCAAACATTATACTAAGTGAACAAAGTCAGTCACAAAAGACCATATGGAATAGACAAATATCCAGACACAGGAAGTAGACGCATGGTTACCAGGAGCTGAAGAAAGCGGGGGCCTGGAGTTTCTCATTGGTTTGGTAAAAATGTTCTGGTATTAGATGTTGGTGGTTTGTACTAAAATCACTGAACTTTTAACTGATAGATTCTTTTTATGCAAATTATAGCTCAATAATTAATTAATTAATTAATGGCAATGATATCAGGTTGGATGAATGTAAATCAGTTTTATCTTTTCTACAACTTATAACATGTGTTAAATTTACTTATAAAATGAAAAAGAGGAAGGAAGACTTGGGTCTAAACAAACATACAAAAAAGAAAAAATCAGACATGTATCTAAGTAGAAACAGTAGTAATGGTGGCAGACAAATCACACAAGTTATGATTTTTTTCCCAATTGAAACTAGAAAGAAGGGATTATCAGTACATGGGAAATGAGTTTCTGAGCAATTGCTCTCTGTTGCCATGACAACCCAAGGTCCTGATATCCTTGAGATGCAACACAAAGTAAAACCTATCAAATCCTAACTGAAAAATTTCTTCAAACCTCCTCCTGGTGATAGTACTATTGTTAACAGACTAAATGTCCCCAAGAGACACATATCTCCCCCTTTTGATTATTCTGAGAACTATGCTTAGAATAATGTGGAACATGCTTTTCAATTAGTGAACTAGGTGATGGTGAACTTTGGATTCTTGAGTATTATCTTTGCCTAGCATAAATGTGGGACCTTGTATAGCCTACTTGATCTCATCTCTTACATGGGCATATCCTGAACTCAGTGATATATCAAATGTGCAGTTTTCTAATCCCCATGGCATACAATTGGCCCTATTATGAACTTCCATTATTTCTTTTATTCCTTGGACAAATTCATATTGATTGCTGACCATAAGTTTTTAACAGTAGAAATGCAGTAAAAAAACAAAGGATTAAAAATTTGTTTATGTAGTGGTGGAACAGACATAAAAAGAAGTTTAAGCAATATCACTATGCCATACATGTTATAAGAAGGATATATGAAGTATTAGTACAAAGTTCTGGGTTTTTAGTCCACAGACCAGCAGAAGCTGGCATGAGATTTTGAGCCAAAACATAAAGAGCCAAGAAGATATCTGGTTGAAGGCCATTTATGGCAAAGGCAATGGCAAGAGCGAAGGTTGCCATAAATGTTTTCTGAACAAATATGAAACTTCTTGCTGATCATAGATCCAAGTGTGCACAGAGAACCAGAGAATTTTGTTCAGAGACAGGAGAGATCAAGGATACAAGGATACATACCTAAACATAATAAAGACAATGTACAATAATCCAACAGTCATCATCAAATTAAATGCAGAGAAACTCAAAGTGATTTCACTAAAATCAGGAACAAGACAAGGCTGTCCACTCTCCCCATACTTATTCAATACAGTACTTGAAGTTCTAGCTAGAGCAATAAGATAACAAAAGGAGATCAAAGGGATAGAAATTGGAAAGGAAGAAGTCAAATTTTCACTTTGCAGACAATATGATAGTATACATAACTGACCCCAAAATTTTTACCAGGGAACTCCTATAAATTCCTTCAGTAATGTGGCAGGATACAAGATTAACTAAAAAAATCAGTAGCCCACCTATATACAATGATAAAAGGGCTGAGAAAGAAATCAGTGAAACATCAAATGGCTTTGACTGTGTTTTAATACAGCATTACTTACAAACTGAAGAATGAGTGCATCGCAGCCACCAGCCACACGTTGCATGCCCTGATTCAGAAGGAAATATATTTTTATTATATTGTACTGCATTAGTTTTCTTTAAAAGAGGAATTGTGCTTTACTTGTTTTGTTTCTGTAAAGTTTTATGAACAGGGCAAGCAGGCTACATTTGTCTATATTCAAATATTTCCATTGTATATCTCCATGGTATGCCATTTATGTACTGAAGTGAATACCATTTACTTGTAGGAGGAGTTCTAATATAGAGCAAATAATTAGACATTTTTATTCTTATTTGCTTTCACTTCATCATGATTTCACTGGCCCAATCAGAAAAAATAAAAATCCTAATTTTGGTATCAGATATGATTTTCTCAACAGCACATCCTCCTTGATCTGCAAGTTACTATGTCCCAGGATGTAAGGAAACTAGTTTTTTGTTTGTATTCTGTTATATTCAATCTTTCAAGTAAAGATGTTTCTATCATGTTCATCTGAGTCACTTAAAAACTGGCAATATCATTTACTTGAGTACTAAGAAAGTGGTAGTTACAAATAACATGCCATAATTAAATACTGTATCAGAAAACAAGCAATAAACAGCCACTTACTTGAGCTTACCCTTCACTGCAGCATGTTTAATTGCATTGCAATGGTGCTAGACTGTGGGTAAAATTAATTATTGCTCTTAGGAAACAAAACCCTAAGCTGGTTAAAAAAATTATCATTTCATTCTTTGTTGTCAGTGTTTGAAAGTCATTTCACCATAATTGTAGGAGATACGTTTGGTAAGACAGTATTTAAAATATATAAGATGGTAAAAGATAAACATATATTTGGTAAGACAGAATTTAAAATATGTAAGGTGGTAAAATAAAAGATGATATGGTCAATACAAAATTTGTAATATAAACTCCAGATTTAAAAAGTTGTTTTTTTCCTCTGTGTTTTTATTTTTCTCTTTACTGGTCATAAGAGAAAAAGACATGTTTCTTGCAAGAATTTCTAAAACAAAGTATATTCCAGTGATTACAGCTGACATTCTATTCTGGTGCTAACTGAAAAATATGTGTCTAAAGGTCACCTAAAGTTTTGAGGTATTGGTTGGGTAAAAATCAGGTGTACCTGGTGATGTAGTTGTCACTGTATTATGATGTTATTATTGCCATACTGGTTAATCTTCAATTAGATTGGGTTACAAAGTGCCTAGAAGGTCCATAAAGCATATCTCTGTAAGGATGTTTCCAGACATGCTTGTAAGTGAGAGACTCCCTATGAATGTGAGCAGTACCATCCCATGGATGGAAAGTACGTTGAATAAAAGTAGAAATAGAAAAGACCATACTAGAGGTATTTATCTCACCACACTTACTGACCACCACAATGTGAGCTGATTTACTGTACCACATCAATAACATCCTGATATATTGAATGTGTGGACATAAGAGGCAAAAACAAATAATTGTTCAAGATTTTTTCTGATTTATTCATTTATTTTGGTTTTGTTTGTATGGGTGATTTTTCTACATGTATGCATGTATGTGTTCTATCTGTCTCTTTCTCTCCTTTGTCTCTGTCTCTGTCTCTGTCTCTGTCTCTCTCTCTCTCTCTCTCTCTCTCTCTCTCTCTCTGTGTGTGTGTGTGTGTGTGTGTGTGTGTGTGTGTGTGTGTGTGTGTGTCTGTGTGTGTGTGTGTCTTACCTGCAGTGGTAATGGGGATGGAGACAGAGATGGTGATTGGATCCCTTGAATCTGGACTTTGAGATGAATGTGAGCCACCATGTAGGTGCTGGGAAATAAATGCAGGTCCTCTGCAAGAACAGTAAGTACTCTAAACCCCTTAACCCCTTCTACAAACTTCAGGTATTCTTTTGAAATGTATTTAGTTATAGAAATGAAAAACTAATATGTAAAATTGGTACCACAAAGGTTGTTGCAGTGAGTACCTAGAATGTGGTTCAAAAGAAAGCTGGAGATGATTTGTTAGAAAAATTTGAAGAACATAGGATATACAACATCAGGAAATTTTTAAGTTCTCCAGCAGAGTTTAACTGGGGGATTCTAGTGAGAACTCAGAATTCCAGAATGCCAATAGAAATTCAGTTAACAAAAAATTTGCTCATGTTTCCGATTGTCAATAATAAGTTACAGAGATCTTTTGGAGATGGCACTAGAGGACATCTATATTGCATTGTGGCAAGAACCTTTTATTTTTCCCTTTTTCTGAAATTTTGTGAGAAGTTAAATTTAAAAATGACTAATTTTCTGGAGGTAATTTCAGATCAGGCTTTGGCACTCAGGATGTGGTGTAATCATTGTTTCCCCATTTTTAGTTAAATTTCTGGTGCAAATTGTGATAACAAAGAAAGCAGAGTGGATTTTTAAAATGGGAGCTTTTCCAACTAAATTCTCACCATGTGCAGCCATTTACAAAAGTGTTGACTTCTAGTATAAATACAGAGGATTATCAGAAATGGTGACCTATCCCTATGGGGAAACCTGTGGACAGCTAGAACACAGTGCTCCTGTACAGTTTCTTTTTTCCTTCAATCTTGCAAAACCCACTTAATCTAAAGTTTCTTAGCCAAGCATTTTTTCTTCCTTTTAATGAGACCCTTTTATTCACACAATCTATTTTGAGTTAATATTTGTATAAAATATTAGGTTGTGGTGAAAGACCATTTCTTTTTACTATGGAAATCCAATGCATCCAGCAGGTATTTGTTGGATACATTTGAATAATTTTAAAGAAACAGAATGAAACAAAACAAAATCCCATTTTACTCTGTTAATTTACTAGAATCCATGCTGGTTGGATTTAATGGCTGACATTTATGTTTCTGACTTAAAGAGGATTCACCTCACTTTGCAGCTTCTCAATTTAATACTGATTTAATTGATCAGCTCCTTTTATGACATTTTTTATTACAGAAGAGAAATGATATTTTTATTTCTATATTCCCAGTAGCTTGCAAACATTAAGTTTTTCTGGGAACATCACCTGCTTTTTTATTTATGATTATTTGAAGCTATTCCAGTTCTGAGTGCTCAGGCAGATCACAAGTGATTTTTCAATATAAACATGTTCTTTGAATACCATGGATTTCTCTTTTTGCAGCCAGAATGTCAGTTCAGCTACTTAGCAAAAAAGGATAAAAACAAAACACACAAAAACCCTTATAATATTATATTTTCAACAATCCCCACTCACTTATATCAGCATAGACATTAAGGCAATGAAGTCAGAGAGTAGTAATTAATGGAGAAGGAGGTTCCAGAGATCATTATAAGAAAAGCAGCACTGGAAAGGTGGGCAGCAGGTCTTATCCCATTTGACCCTGTTTTAGGGAAGGGAGCATGCTCTGAAAAGTCCACATTATAAGAACTTGGAGGAGATGGGTACTATATTAATGGGCCATAAAATGTCTTAGTGAGGACTGGAGAAATTACTCTGTAGTGGTTAAGATCAATAGTTATTCTTCCAGAGAAGACTGGTTTGATTCCAGGCAGGGTGGAATTCTACAATTTTCTGCAACTCCAGTTCCAGGGTATCCAATAACCACTTCTGATCTGTGAGCATCAGGCATGCACAAGGTACAGAGACATAAATGCAGGCAAACACCCATACATATGAAGTTAAAATAAGTTCCTTTTACTGAAAATAGACTCTTTTTTTTCCCATAAAATACATCCCGATCATTGTTTCACCTTTCTCTACTCCTCCCAGTTCCTCCAAGCCTCTGCTCCCATCCAGACTGACCCCTTTCTGTCCCTCATTAGAAAACAAACAGGCTTTTAAAAGATGATAATAAAATAAAATAAACCTAAGACACATCAGAGTTGGAAAAAAATCATAGCAGACATCACTCCAGCCTTTGTTTTTCCTTGGTATCTGGGAATCAGCCCATAGGAGAAAGTCTAACAGACCTCTATGCTTCTTCACCTTTTCCCCAATAAACTGCCACTTTTCTGTAACTATCCATGTGTCTCTGTACAACTCACTGTAAAGAGGCAAATGAACCTGGCAATGTCAGTGTTTGCTCTCTGGACTCATATCTGCAACTGTAGAGTGGCACCTGACACTTGCTTGCTTCAAATAAACAAAGAAAGGACCTGAAATCTTTCTGACTGCAGCTGTCCAAACAGTTCCTTCAAATCACTCATTTCATGCAAATTTGGTTTTAGTGTCCAAAAGGAACACATTCTATCGAGGGGAGAAGCAACACGACATGGAAAGCATATGTATGAACAGGATGGGATACTTCTCCTCCACTCCTTTAGTCAAAAGGGCTACAAATGGGGTAGCAGGATACAAGAGGGAATATGGGGAGAGATAACCAACATTGAAGGCCAGCCGGGAAAAAGCCATACCAAAACCTGTGACTATAGATGCTTCATAAAATGTATAAATATACATAAATAAAGAGCGGTTTAATAGGGTTACCCAAACACCTTGTGTTAGCCAATAAAAACCTCAGTACCAGGAATGAATTACTTCTTTTTAAGTTGTTGGCCAGTGGAGGTCACATTTGCTCTCAATCATTACAGGTTATTGTCGATACTCCTGGCTAACTTGCAGATCTTAACACTAAGACCCTATTGCAGAAGACAGCACATACTTGAGTCACAGAACATAAAGAAATCAAGCTGGTACTCACCAGGAAGCTTCATCCACATTGGCTAGCATTCATACTGCTGTAAGGTGCTATGAACATAGAAGAAGTAGAAAAGTAAGCCTCAGTCCCACTAAGCTGTGTACCCAGCAAGCTACAACGATGACTGGCCTGACAAGATATAGGAACTGTCACAGTAATGGCACTCATGGGAATAGCCAACCACTCTCTAATTAGATCAAACGTCTTATCCAAGAGGTGGAACCATTACCTGGCACTACTAAAGGGGCCAAGAACCTATAGCTAGAAAGGCCGTAGACCCTAGGGGGAAACCCAACACTATTATTCTGCTAGATGGACATAGTAGTAAAACAATTCCTAATGACTTGTTACTAAACCCATAGACCTGAGCACCTCTCAACCCCCATCAGAAAAGCTTCTCCTTGCAGTTGATAGCAATTAACACAGAAATTTCCAAAATGGTCGACTGCAGAGATAATGGAAAATTTGGCCCTAAATCAGACATTCATATCACACCCCTCTCCCCAGGGCTCAGTGATCTGGAAGGAGGCAAAAAGACTGTAAGAGTCAGTGGTTGTTGGCAACACCAAAGAAACAATGTTTTCCAGACACAACAGGACTGTTAGGTCTCAAACCTAGGACAAATGCCTAACTTAGGTACTCAATAACATATAAAAGTGGATGCTGGCCATCAGGTTCTCCCTGAATCCCTCAGTACCCAACTGTTATGGGGTATGGCTGGCTGCCCATCCCCAAATGCCCTTCCCTATATAATCCAGCCATTTTGATAATCTGCCCCATTTTAGTCTATTATTTACACTCTTGACCCAGGCTGCCTCTTTTGGTCAGCATCTTGTCTCCTCTCTTTCCTTGCCCTCTCCTGGAGTGGCCTGGTCCTGTCTGGACATGTTCATTCTGGACTTTTCCAGATGTCCCTGACTCTGACTATGCTCTCCCTTTTATCTGTAAATAAACCTTCTCCTCCACAATACCTTTGTAATTTCTTTGTTTCAGTATTTTGGTGCCGAAAATATGGGAGTGGCATAAGTGAGTTCCTTCCCAAGAAAATAAACTGCTCATCTGACTCTTCTTGGGTATATATGGATCATTTTTTCTGCTGGCTTCTGCCACCCAAAATTTGATTCCAAATTCTAGAGTCTGATTCTTTAGCTGCTGCTTCCCACTACCTGATTTCTAACCATTTGTCTCTCGTCTATTCATTATAAGTGTCTCTCTGGGCTCTGTCCTGCTATGTCCTCTGTGTGGGCACCTCTATATGCTCTATGCTACACTGATGTGGACATCTCCTTTTTCTCCTGCCCTCTATTCCTCTGCACTGCTATACCCAGTAGACATCTCTCTTTTCTCCTGCTCTCTCCTCTTCCCTTCTCTGCTGGATAAGTGTCAACCTGAGCTGCCTGCTTTGTTTACTCTTACTACAAAAGCCACAACATTGTGTCAGGAATCTCCTCTCATAACCATTGGGCTCTAATTACAAGGATAAGGGACACTTTTCCTCTGTAATTCGGAACATTTTTCTATACACTTTTTTTTTTTTGGCTTCTATGATGCTTTATAACCTGTTTCCTCTCAGCTCCGTCCTGCAGCTTCCTTAAGAGTCTGTGACACCTATGCTCTCTCTTGGAGTTTATAGAAATTCCCTCCAGTGGAGTTTTGCTTTTTGACCTTCCCTACGGCTGAGTTCATTTTGTGACCCTCTCTCCTTTTCTCCTTTAACTCAATTCCTTCCATGGACTTAGATTTTATTAAAGTCTCACTGTCTTACTGCAAATGGCTTGGCCTCTGTACAGCTCAATGACCAAAGATGAACACTCTAGTTCCAAATTCTCACAGATTTTAACAACTTCTGCCACTGCACAAACAAATGATCCCAGAGTCTCTTATATATAAATTTGCTCAGCTCTACACTGCCTCTACTTCCTATTCTTAAAAATTCCTTTATTTCTGATTTCTCTGTACTCTGATCTCAAAAAATCTAAGACTGTGCTGTAAGCTATATCTCAAGATTTGTAAGCTCAATGGATATGGTTAAAATACCTATAAAATCTGTAATAAAATTTGGCTTACAACTTAGTATACAGGGTGGAGTAACACACCCAAATGAGAATGTGCTGTCTCTAGAATCCAAATAGGCCCACTAAATGTTTTGCTTTTTTCTTGTTGGTGGGAGGGGCCAGGTGTAATAACTTGTCCCTCTCACCTTAGAAGTAATATCCCTGCATACCTCACGCCACTGGTAGAAGGTTCTTGAATTGTGGATGAGTTAATTTCCCATCCTCTGATATGCATATGTGTTACTAATGAGTTCAAAGTGGTTGATACCACATGGTCACTTGGTCCAATCAGCAGAATGTCATCAATATAGTGTACTAGTGTGATATTTTGTGGAAGGGACAGATGATCAAGATCCCTTCTACTTTATGACACAAAGCAAGAGTATTAATATATCCCTGAGGCAAAACTGTAAAGGTATACTGCTGGCATTGCCAACTGAAAGCAAATTGCTTCTGTTGGTCCTTATAGACAGGTACCAAGAAAAATGCATTTGCTAAATCAATAACTGCATACCATATACCAGGTGATGTGATAATTTGCTCAAGTACAGACACTACATCTGGTACAGCAGCTGCAAATGGAATATCTACCTGACTGAGTTTTCAATAGTCAACTGCAATTCTCCACGATCCGTCTTTTGCACTGGCAAGATAGGAGAGTTAAAAGGAGATGAAGTAGGAACAACCACCCCTGCATCTCTCAAGTCCTTGATGGTTATACTTATTTCTGCAGTTCCTTGAGGGATGTGATACTGGTTTTGATTCACTATTTTCTTTGGCAGAGGCAATTCTAAAGGCTTCCATTTAGCCTTTCCAACCATAATAGGCCTCACTCCATAGTTCAGGGGAACAATGTGAGAATCTAAGTATATGGATCCCAATTGTATATTCTAGAACTAGGGAAATAACCACAGGATGAGTTCAGGGACCTGCTGTGAGTCAGACATCAGACAAATACCCCTTAGTCACCTGGCCTCCACAAGCCTCTACTTTAACTGGAGGGCCACAATGTTTCTTGGGATCTCCCAGAATCAGTGTCAATTCAGAACCAGTACCCATCAGACCCCAGAAAGTCTGATTGTTTCCTTTCTCCCAGTGTATGGTTACCCTTGTAAAAGGCCCTAAGTCCCTCTGGGGAAGAACTGGGAAAAGGCTAACTGTAAAACTTTTAGGTATCTTCTCAGGGTCCTTCCTCAGGGGAACCTGGCCCCCCTTCATTCAAGAGGTTCTGGGTCTGCAAACTGGCTCAAGTCTGGAAATTGATTTACTGGCCAAGCTTGCCTTTTACTACTATAAAATTCACCTTGTATGTGCTGACCATTATGGCTTAGGACATTATGCACATTATTTTGTCTACACTGAACATTATAATATCTATAATCACTTTGCCTCTGCCACAATGCTGCCACCTGACCCCTGCTACCTCAGAGCCAATTAAACACATTGCACTTAATTCATTCAACTGAGCAGCAGCATCTCCATCCATAAGGTCTGGTACAAGGAACAGGGTGACAACAAAACTCTTCAAATGTGCTGGTGCCCCTCTCACCGTTTTGTGTCTTATAGGATTCATGAAGAACATGTCTTCTGGGCATTCCAATTGTGGAAGATTAGGTTTTACACAGTGTACCCACTCTAATATTTCAATTTCCTTGAACCTTAAAAATCCCCTCATCAACACTAAGCCAAGGGATATTAGGCATCTCCAACTCCATTTTAGTAGGCCGTCTTTAAATAAATGCTTTAGCCAATCATTCAAACAAACTTTTGACACCTGTTTTAACTGTGTGAGCCTTCATATTAAACCTAAAATTTCCACTCAGAGGACTTATATCAATAAATTCAGCCTGATCTAGTTTTATGTTCTTTCCATCATTATCGCATACCTTAAAATCCATTCCCACACATATTCCCCAGACTTCTGCTTGAATGACTTAGCAAACTCATTAAGCTCCTCAGTAGTGTAGCATGCTTCCTCATGGACTATACTTTTTACCTCCCCTCTAGGAGCCTGATTTGCCTTGAGTCTGGTTATAGGTCCAGAGACAACTATTGGCGGGCCTTGAAGGACATTAGTATTATCTTGGTGGCATTTCTTTCTAAGTTACTGCTGGTTTAGCAGACCCTGAAGGATTTATTTCCTCAGTGTAAAGTGAAAAGGGCAATATTTCAAGGGGTGGAGCTGATGGTACTACTTCCTCAGGTGAGATAAAACCTTGGGAATCTGAAGGTTCAAAGTTCTTAGCTTCAATAGGGTCCTCCCACACATCTCCATCTCAGGTTATAGGATCCCCTTCTTTATCAATTAATGCTCTTACTTTAAATGCTGACACCCTCTGAGGATGAGACTTGAATTTTCACTATAATTCAGCCAATCTTATAATGAAGACTGGGGTGTGATTTTGTGCAACTCAAGCTCTGTGGCTGCTGGAGCGAAGAGTCTCTTCCAGGGCACATCAAGAAGACTTTACACTGTTTATTCACATCTGGAGCTGGTCAATTTTATTATTAAGTTCATTGTTGTCCTCCACCATATTCTGAAGTTGGTTAATTTTATCATGGAGCTCATTTATCAATTTATCCAGAGATATTAAGAGCAACCAACCAGCAGCATCATTTTCCTTATTTTCTCCCAAACTGTTAAAAGTTTCATATATAGAGTCATTAAATCCATTACCACTCACTATTGATGAACCAAGATAATCAATAGCATTTATCTTTTTAAGTTTGTACCATGGGCTTTTAGTACTCTCTGACCTCCCAGGACAGTGAGTGACTGGAGAGGCTTTAGTAGCTGAAGGTGCTGACGAATTAAGAAGCCTATTCCAGATACTTAAAAGATTCATCCTTATACTTCTGTTTCCCTAGAACTACTCCTGGTAACAAAGTCTGTATTAGTCAGGATTCTCTAGAATCATAGAACTTATAGAATTAATAGATATATACACAGACAGACAGACAGATAGATAGATAGATAGATAGATAGATATAGATAAGATACAGATGTAGATATATGGGAATTTATTGGGATGACTCACAGGCTGCAGTCCAACAATAGCTAGCTGTGAATAACAGGTCCAAGAATCCAGTGGTTGCTCAGTACCACAAGGCTGGGTGTCTCAGCTGGTTAGTTATATATGCTGGAATCCCAAAGAAGCAGACTCCGATGCCAGTGAAGAAATGGATGTGTTGACAAGGTGAGGGCAAGCAGGCAAAGAAGGAACTCATCCCCTTCCTTCCTCCATTGTTCTTCCAGCAGAATGTGTGTCCTAGATTAAAGCTATGCCTTCCAGTCTTGAGATTTGGATTAAAGGTGTGTATTATCCAGCCTCAAGATCCAGATCAAAGGGTTGTTGTCTTCCTGCCTCAAGGTCTGGATCACAAGTGTGCCCTCCATTTCTGGATTATAGTTCATTGTAGATATATGCAAGGTGACAACCAAGAATAGCCATCACACTGTTCTTGTTTTTAACTCAAAATCATTTTTGGTTCCCCCAAGCTTTTACTATAATGGCATGCCCCATTACCTACCCTGATTACTGCCTTTACTATAATGTGGATTTCAGTACAAATTACAAACAGTAGCATTACACTGGTAATGCTAACATATCTAAAGCTTTTATCTCTTTTTGTAAACAAAAATTCTTGTAACTAGTAGGTTTCTGCCCCCAATAATAAGTTTCTCCGCTGACACAGTAAGCCCAATCAAGCCAAATTTAAAAAAGTCTAGCAGCAGGTTTAATGAGAGCAAATCCAGGGCAGGTTCTCTGGTCCCAGAGATCATGGCCAGAGAAGTCATGTGCCCAAACAAAAGCAGGGAGATTTATAGGTTGTAGGTAAGGGGTGATGATGTGTCTGCCACAAGCTGGGTTTCTGCCCAAGTAAGGTCCAAAGCTGAGTGCTTAGGGGGGGACTTGGGTGGCTGGCAACTTCAAGGGGGGAAGCTGCAATAGCTTCCAAGAGTGAGGCACTGGGCTTGTGGAGCCTCCCGTTTGTTCAGAGATTCTGAGCAGTTGGGGTCTAGAGAGATAGACAGGCACATGGCTTCTCAGACCATGCAGGGATGAGCCAAAGGATTCCAGCCAAACAGTAACCGTCAAGATATTGACTTGAATCCACCTCTTACAGGTCAAAATGACACTAGATAAGTACTCCCAAGTTTCCCCACCTGCCTATTCCTAAGGGTGGGATCTCTCTCCCTTTTTCTGATCTTGTGACTTCCTTCCCACAACTACCAGGTCCTTGGGCCTAGAAGTTTCAAATATACACTCTGGATAAAAATTTTCTCCTAAACTCCCTAACTTTACCTTCTGTCCCTAGTCTATCTGTCCCAGAAAATTTCAAATCAACTGCAGACTGCTCCAGCAACTTTCCAGCCCCTGGTGTTACCTTGAAATATGCATTCTAGATGGTTCCAAAGCACAAGCCCCAGATGATCCAACTTCACAAACTGCTCCAACACTGCCTATAACTTCCCTAGCCCAAAATGCTCCCTCAGAGACTGAATAGCAAATGAAACTTGGCCAGCATTCCAGCTGGAATGCTGGCCAAGTTTCAATTAACATATCAAAGGCAACACTGGCCACCAGGTTCTCCTAGTATCCTCAGTCTCTACCTACTTTAGGGCTCTCCTGGCTGGCATGCCCCATTACCTACCCTGAACTCTGCAGCCCATGTACTGGACTGGGCTTCCCTGCCTCCAGCTATTCTGGCCTTTCTATAACTCAGCCATTTTGGCTATGCCATTCCCTTGGCCCAGGCTGCCCCTCTTGGTAAGCAGCTCTCGCTTCTCCTCACATGGCCCAGCTCAGGGTCATGTTTATTCTGGACTTTCCATGATGTCTCTGTCTGCTTGTGCTCTCCCTTACATCTACAGTAAAGTTTCTCCCACACCATACCTAGGAGCAGTCATGTCCTTCCTTTTATATTTCTTTTCTTTATTCAAAGAAAGATGCACATAGGAACTCAAAGTGATTTTTTTAATGCTACAGATGCATGTGAGGGATGCATTCTACCTGGGGAGGTAGAAGAGCAAAGCAACGATTTGAAATAAATTACAATGGTTAGTTCATAATGCAACTTGAGCTGTGACTCTTGTTTGCAGATCCTCTCATTTGTGGTGAAGGGTTTAGAAGTAGGAGCCAAAAAAACCAAGTGGTTTCCCTAAGAAGCAAATACAGCTCATTCTTGTTCTGGGAGCTAAACAAAATGAAGACATTTCCTGTGTTTCCCTGGGAACCTGTGCCCAGGAAAGACTCAAGAGTCATTTGGGACAAATTAAGGGCTCTTATACTGCCCACAGCTATTTGTGCTTTAGGTATTGTGATGTCTCAGAGAAGCTGGAACTAAAACATACGCTTTCAAGAGAATTTAGGAAGTTCGAAGAGTGTGATTCTTCAAACCATTAATGCCAGTTTCTTCCATTTCTGTAGTTTGGTTTTCCCTCTGAGATGAGTCTTATCAGCAACACTCTGGAGACTCAGTGTCCTCTGACAGCGTTTGATTCTCATGGTGATTCATTATGATCCACTGCTCACAGAGCTCACTGTGAAGTTTTCCTCCATGTTAGGAAGTATGGCTTGCCTATGGTGCAGTTCACATGATTTCAGGGAAAGAGGAAAAGAGAAGAGCACCCTGTCAGAAAGGCTCCAATTCATTAAGTGATGTCACCTGACTGCCTTCCTAAGTGTACTCTAAAAAGGATGTCATTAGAAATGGCACTTCATGGTAATATAAACCACAGCCACCAAATGCTGTTCTGAAATTACATTCCTAGATAAATTTAAAGGAAAATGCCCAATTTTCCCATTTCGTGGGTATTATTAATATGAACTTGATAATTGCTGATAACCATTCCACTGTTTTGGGATTTTGTTTCGTGTGCTCTCTGGGACTTTATTACTTATGAATAATAATTACTTAATATATATACTTAAAACAAGTAAATTATCCAGCAGAGTTTCATAATTAGTTTAAATTAAATTAAATATCCTTCTAGGAAGCCCCCAAGTGACATTTTTAACCTTCCCACTGTAGCTCTTCTCAGATAACCTTAGGAATTCAAGAGGTAAATATCTTGTCCCCTAGAATCAAAACACATTCATCATTAGAAGGTTTTGGAAATGAAGAGATATGACTGAATCATATTCATTTGTTGAGGTTTGATGCCATCCTTTCAGTAGCCAGTCTTACTCTGAGATTACCACCAGTGGATACTACAAACCACAGTGCGCATTTGCTTCCTCTTTCCAACCTGCAATGAAGAGGCTGCGTGTTAGCTGCTAAGGTTACCTGACAATCATGTCTCATCCCAGCCACTAACTGGACTATTTTGTTGTATTTAGATGCCATGATCTTAAAGCAAACTTATCATAATCATAAAATTATCTTCAGCCATGCTGCCCCCGACTTCCCTTCTGGACCAGAGGTGAGTATCCAGGTCCAACCCGGACCCCTTCCCTGGGCACCAGCCACTCCAGGAAGACCTACCCAACTTGGCCACAGGTTCTGGCCACCAGTTGGGTCCCCTTCTAGCCCCACCGGGAGGGATCCCCTTCTCCAAGCCCCCCGGCAGCCCCTGCAATCTCCGCGCCCTGCCCCCACGCCCATCTGCCTGAGACCCCAGCCACTTCCTGAGACTTAGAGACCGGCCCCCAGCTCCCATCCTGCCCCCGACTTCCCTTCTGGACCAGAGTTGGACAAGAGAACTCCCTTTTGGACAAGAGAGAGAGACTTCCTGAATCTGTCAGCTCTTTCTGAAACAAGTACACTGATAAGACCAAGAAGGAACCACAAGGAGATGGGCAGACGTCAAGGCAGAAGTACATACAACAAAATGAAGAGCAATACAGCATCACCAGAACCTAGCCCGCCTCCAACATCTAGACCTGAACACCCCAAATTAGAAGAAGCAGAAGAAAGTAGCCTTATGAGTAACTTCATGAAGAAGGTAGAGGCTTGTGTAGAGGAAAAGACAAGAAAATTGGAAGAACGCTGTAAACAACTAGAGGAAAGGGCAAACAAATTAGAAGAAAACAATAAAGCCCTCCAAGAAAACAATAAAGTCCTGCAAGAAAACAATAAAGCACTGAAAGAAAATCATGAAAAAGCAATGAAACAAACAAAGGAAACAGTCCAAGAACTGAAAAGGGAAATTGAAAAAATAAAGAAGACACAAACAGAGGGAATGCTGGAAATAGAAAACCTGAGTAAAAGATCGGGAACTTCGGATGCAAGTATAACCAACAGAATGCAAGAGATGGAAGAGAGGATGTCTGGCATTGAAGAAACAGTAGAAGAAATAGTTTCATCAGTCGAAGGAAACACTAAAGCCAACAAAGTCATGAACCAAAATGTCCAAGAAATTTGGGACACCATGAAAAGACCAAACCTACGAATTATAGGGATAGAAGAAGGTGAAGAATACCAACTCAAAGGCACAGAAAATATATTCAACAAAATTATAGAAGAAAACTTTCCCAACTTAAAGAAGGAAATGCCTATGAAGATACAAGAAGCCTATAGAACACCAAACAGACTAGACCCCCCAAAAAAGTCCCCTCGACATGTAATAATTAAACAACTAAATGTACAGAATAATGAAAGAATATTAAGAACAGCCAAGGAAAAAGGCCAAGTGACCTATAAAGGTAAACCCATCAGAATAACACCCAATTTCTCAATGGAGACTTCGAAAGCCAGAAGGACCTGGACAGATGTAATGCAGACACTAAGAGACCATGGATGTCAGCCCAGACTAATATACCCAGCAAAACTTTCAGTCATCATAGACGGAAGGAACAAGATATTCGAAGAAAAAGCCAGATTTAAACAATACCTATCCATAAACCCAGCCCTACAGAAAGTACTAGAAGGAAAATTCCAACCAAGGGAAGTCAGATACACACTCGAAAACACAGGCAATAGATAAAGCCACAACAGTAAACCCCAAAGAAGAGAAGTACACACACACTACCACCAAAAATAACAGGATTGAACAATCACTGGTCGTTAATATCCCTTAATATCAACGGACTTAATTCACCTATAAAAAGATATAGACTTACAGAATGAATACGAAAGCAGGACACATCTTTCTGCTGCATACAAGAAACACATCTCAAATTCAAAGACAGACACTACCTAAGAATAAAAGGCTGGGAAAAGACTTTCCAATCAAATGGTCTTAAGAAACAAGCAGGGGTAGCCATCCTGATATCCAACAAAATAGACTTCAAACTAAAATCAATCAAAAGAGATCAAGAAGGACATTACATACTCATCACAGGAAAGATCCACCAAGATGAAGTTTCAATTCTGAACATTTATGCCCCAAACACAAGGGCACCCACATATGTAAAAGAAACATTACTAAAGCTTAAACCACATATAAAACCCCACACATTAATAGTGGGAGATCTCAACACCCCACTTTCACCACTGGACAGATCTCCCAAATGGAAACTTAACAGAGAAATAAAGGACTTAAATGATGTCATGACCCAATTAGACCTAATAGATATCTACAGAACATTCCATCCTAACAAGAAAGAATATACATTCTTCTCAGCACCCCATGGAACTTTCTCTAAAATCGACCACATACTTGGCCACAAAGCAAATCTCAACAATTAGAATAACCTCCTGTGTTCTATCAGACCACCATGGTTTAAAGTTAGATTTCAACAACAACAAAAACTACAGAAAACCTATAATCTCATGGAAACTGAATAATGCTCAACTGAATCACCAATGAATTAAGGAAGAAATAAAGACAGAAATTAAAGACTTCCTAGAAATCAACGAAAATGAAGACACCACATACCCAAACTTATGGGACACTATGAAAGCAGTGTTAAGAGGGAAATTCACAGCACTAAATGCCCACATAAAGAAGTTGGAGAAATCTCACACTAGTGACTTAACAACACATCTGAAAGCTCTAGAACAAGAAGAAGCAAAGTCTCCCAGGAAGAATACAAGCCAGGAAATTATCAAAGTGAGAGGTGAAATTAATAAATTAGAAACTAAGAGAATAATACAAAAAATTAATGAAACAAAGAGTTGGTTCTTTGAGAAAATCAACAAGATAGACAAGCCCTTATCCAAACTAACCAAAAGACACAGAGAGAGAATCCAAATCAACAAAATCAGAAATGAAAAGGGGGACATAACAACAGACATTGAGGAATTCCAGAGAATTATAAGGTCATATTTCAAAAACCTCTACTCCACAAAACTGGAAAACCTAAAAGAAATGGACATTTTTCTGGATAGGTACCACATACCTAAGTTAAATCAAGACCAGATAAACTATTTAAATAGTCCAATAACCCCTAAGGAAATAGAAACAGTCATTAAAAGTCTCCCAACCAAAAAAAAGCCCAGGTCCAGATGGTTTCAGAGCAGAATTCTACCAGTTCTTCAAAGAAGAGTTAATACCAATAATCTCCAAATTGTTCCACATAATAGAAACAGAAGGAACATTACCAAACTCCTTCTATGAGGCTACAATTACCCTGATTCCTAAACCAAACAAGGATGCAACAAAGAAAGAGAACTGCAGACCGATCTCCCTCATGAACATTGATGCAAAAATACTCAATAAAATACTGGCAAACAGACTCCAAGAACACATCAGAACAATTATCCACCATGATCAAGTAGGCTTCATCCCAGGGATGCACATACGAAAGTCCATCAATGTAATACACCATATAAACAAACTCAAAGAAAAAAACCACATGATCATCTCACTAGATGCAGAAAAGGCATTTGACAAAATCCAACACCCCTTCATGATAAAAGTCTTGGAGCCATCAGGAATACAGGGAACATACCTAAACATAATAAAGGCAATATATAGCAAGCCAACAGCCAACATCAAATTAAATGGAGAGAAACTCAAAGCAATTCCACTAAAATCAGGAACGAGGCAAGGCTGTCCACTCTCCCCATACTTATTCAATATAGTACTTGAAGTTCTAGCCAGAGCAATAAGACAACATAAGGAGATTAAGGGGATTCAAATTGGAAAGGAAGAAGTCAAGCTTTCCCTATTTGCAGATGACATGATAGTATACTTGAGTGACCCCAAAGATTCCACCCAGGAATTGATAAAGCTTATAAACACCTTCAGCAACATAGCAGGATACAAGATCAACTCAAAAACATCAGTAGCCCTCCTATATACAATGGACAAAGAAGCTGAGAAGGCAATTAGAGATACATCACCCTTTACAATAGCCAAAAATGACATAAAATACCTTGGGGTAACACTAACCAAGCAAGTGAAGGACCTATATGACAAGAACTTTAAGTCCCTGAAAAAAGAAATTGAAGAAGATCTCAGAAAATGGAAAGATCTCCCATGCTCATGGATAGGCAGGGTTAACATAGTAAAAATGGCAATCTTACCAAAAGCAATTTACAGATTCAATGCAATCCCCATCAAAATACCAACACAATTCTTCACAGACCTGGAAAGAACAATACTCAACTTCATATGGAAAAACAAAAAACCCAGCAGAGCCAAAAGAATCCTTTACAATAAAACAACCTCTGGAGGCATCACAATCCCCGACTTCAAGCTCTACTATAGAGCTACAGTAATAAAAACAGCATGGTATTGGCATAAAAACCGACATGTGGACCAATGGAATCGAATTGAAGACCCTGACATTAACCCATACACCTATGGACATATAATTTTTGACAAAGAAGCCAAAAGTGTACAATGGAAAAAAGAAAGCATCTTCAACAAATGGTGCTGGCATAACTGGATATCAACGTGTAGAAGGCTGCAAATAGATCCACATCTGTCACCGTGCACAAAACTTAAGTCCAAGTGGATCAAAGACCTCAACATAAATCCAGCTACTCTGAACCTGCTAGAAGAGAAAGTAGGAAGTAATCTTGAACGCATTGGTATAGGAGATCACTTCCTAAATATAACACCAGTAGCACAGACACTGAGACAAACAATCAATCAATGGGACCTCTTGAAACTGAGAAGCTTTTGTAGAGCAAAGGATACGGTCAACAAGGCAAAGCGACAGCCTACAGAATGGGAAAAGATCTTCACCAACCCCACAGGTGACAGAGGACTGATATCCAGAATATATAAGGAACTCAAGAAATTAGACATCAAAAGGACCAACAGTCCAATTGAGAAATGGGCTTTAGAATTAAACAGAGAATTCTCAACAGAGGAAACCCAAATGGCTGAAAGACATTTAAGGAATTGCTCAACATCCCTAATCATCAGGGAAATGCAAATCAAAACAACTCTGAGATACCACCTTAAGCCTGTCAGAGTGGCTAAGATCAAAAACACTGAAGACACTTTATGCTGGAGAGGATGTGGAACTAGGGGAACTCTCCTCCACTGCTGGTGGGAATGCAAGCTTGTACAACCACTTTGGAAATCAATATAGCACTTTCTTAGAAAATTGGGAATCAATCTCCCCCAAGATCCAGCTATACCACTCCTGGGCATATACACAAGAAATGCTCAATCATACCACAAGAACACTTGCTCAGCTATGTTCATATCAGCATTGTTTGTAATAGCCAAAACCTGGAAACAACCTAGATGCCCTTCAACTGAAGAATGGATAAATAAATTGTGGCACATATACACAATGGAATACTACTCAGCAGAGAAAAACAATGACATCATGAGGTTTGCAGGCAAATGGATGGATCTAGAAAAAATCATCCTGAGTGAGGTAACCCAGACTCAGAAAGACAAATATGGTATGTACTCACTCATAGGAAGATGCTAGATGTGGAACAAGGATGACTGGACTGCTACTCACATCACCAGTGAGGCTACCTGGAAAATGGGACCCCAAAAAAAGACACGGAGAAATGGCTGAGATCTACATGAACAGCCTGGTCATGAGTGGGAACAATGAAGGGTGATGGTCGAGGGAAAGAGAGTGGGAGATCCTAGCTGGATCAAGAAAAGAGAGGGAGAACAAGGAATAGGAGACCATGGTAAATGAAGACCACATGAGAAGGGGAGGAAGCAGAGAGCTAGGGTGGTCCACGGAGATCCACATAGATACCCTCACAAAAGACTGCTGGCAATGGTCGAGAGACGGCAGGAACTGACCTACTCTGGTGATGGGATGGCCAGACACCCTGATAGTTGTGCCATAAACCCCATCCAAGGACTGAGGAATCTGGATGCAGACATCCACGGCTGGGCCCCTGGTGGAGCACTGGGAGTCTAATTCGTGAGAAAGAAGAGGGTTTATATGAGCGAGAATTGTTGAAGCCAAGGTTGGATGAAGCACAGGGACAAATAACCAAATGAATGGAAGCACAGGATCTATGAACCAAAGGCTGAGGGGCCCCCAACTGGATCAGGCCTCCTGAATGGGTGAGACAGTCATTTGGCTTGATCTGTTTGGGAGGCAGCTGTGTGTTGGTGCTGGGTCCTGGGCTCGTTGCATGAGTTGGCTGTTTGAATCCTGGGACTTATGCAGGGACACTTGGCTCGGTCTGGGAGCGGGGGAATGGACCTGCCTGGACTCAGTCTACCAGGTCGATCCTGGTCCTCGGGGGAGACCTTGATCTGGAGGAGGTGGGAATGGGGGTTGTGCTGGGGGGAGGGGGAGGGGGCGAGAGGGGGAGAACAGGGGAATCTGTGGCTATTATGTTGAACTGAATGGTGTTGTAAAATAAAAAAATAATAATAATAAAAAAAGAAGTGTTTAGAAATGTAAAAAAAAATTATCTTCAATGTACTGACAAAATTAAAGCTACTACTATTTTTACATAAAGGAACCTCCCAACCGATATTTTGGTAAACAATTATTTTCTTAACATTCTCCTCCATCCTTTCCCTCCCACCTTCTTTCCTTCCTAACTTTTATACTAGAATAGTTTCAAGGTTGTAAGTATCAAAATGGAGTCACTAATACAAAAATCAGAAGCAGAGTTCTCACACACACACACATCTCTATGACAAAAATTATCCAGAGAATTCATCGGCAGTGCTACTACACTCCAATTATGCTGCTTGTACAAGTATGCTTGTGTATTAATGGTTGTCTCCACCAATGATTTGAAGCAGACTTGTACAACAATCAACAATAATCAATGTTCCTTGTTTCAATATAGCTTACACGAACCTCTTAGTTTTGTCTTTAAAAGCCTTAGACCACACCAGGGAGAACAGGTGAGTGACCCACCTGCCAGCAAAACTGCCCCAGTCCCTAGAGTCTGTTCCCAAAGACCCACCCCACAGCCCATGCCACCCTATCACCTACCTTGTTTCAGGTCCCTGGCCCCTACATCAGCTGACTTCTGGACTTCTACTGATCAGATGCAGGTCACCCCAGTCAAAAGAACAGAGACCCACTGCTGCACCAAAGGTCAAGCTAACTTCCAGAATGCCAGCTCCTAACTTGCACAAATTCCCTACTAGATCATGTTACTCCTAGCCTATCATGACCATGAAGAAGGAGAGAGACAACACTTACAGGTTCCAAAGATTTTAATAATTCACCACATAAGTGGATCACTGATCGATCAGGGCTTCAGGACAAGGGCTTGGGAGCCTTCTCCTGACAGTCCTAAGCAGGGGTTTCTAAGCATAAAATTCATGAACATTTGTTGCTAAGTTACAGTTATAATTTTTACCAATCAGGATTGAGACATTAGGTGCTGCCTTGAATTTTCCATCATTGTCAATTAATACACATTGCAAGCTTTTCAGTCCAACCAATCAGATTAATTTGTTCCTTCTGCTGTTGGGAACAGCAATAATGTTTCTAAAGAACTAAAGATGCAAAATGACTATTTCTATGGTTTTGGGGAGGCAGTTGATCAGCCATTAGAAAGTTCTCAGCTCCCCTTGGGCTTGGGAACCTGAACTTTATTTCACCCTTCAGGTAAAATGGAGTCAGAAGTGAAAATGATAGTACTCAGGCACTAAAACTGACAATTAACAAATGGGACCTCATGAAACTGAAAAGCTTCCGTAAGGCAAAGGACACTGTCTAAATAACAAAATGGCAGCTTACAGAATGGGAAAAGATCTCCACCAACCCCACATGTGACAGAGGGCTGATTTCCAAAATATATAAAGAACTCAAGAAATTAGACATCAAAAACAAACAAACAAATAATCCAAATAAAAATGGGGTACAGATCTAAACAGAGAATTCTCAACAGAAAAATCTCAAATGGCTGAGAATCACTTACAGAAATGTTGAGCATACTTAGTTGTCAAGGAAATGCAAATCAAAACAACTCTGAGATTCCATCTTAGACCTGTCAGAATGGCTAAGATCAAAAACACAAATGACATCTCATGCTAGAAAGGACTTGGAGCAAAGGGAACACTCCTCCACTGTTGGTGGGAGTCCAATCATGTACAACCACTCTGCTTTGAAAATCAATATGGTGGTTTCTCAGAAAATTAGGAATCATTATACTCCAAGATACAGACATATCACTGCTGGCCATATACCCAAAGAACTCTCAATCATACACAAGGACACTTGCTCAACTGTTTATAGCAGTTTTATTCATAATATCCAGAAACTGGAAACAACCTAGATATCCCTCAATTGGATAAATAGATAAAGGAAATGTGGTATATTTATACAATGGAGTATTACTCAGTTGTTAAAAACAATGACATCATGAAATTTGCTGGCAAATGGATGGAACTAGTAAAAAATCATGCTGAGATAGGTACCCCCGCAGATCCAGAAAGACAAACATGATATGTACTCACTCATAAGTGAATATTAGCCATAAGTAAAGGATAATCATGCTACAATTCACAGACCCAAAGAAGCTAATTAACAAGGAAGGCTCAAGAAGGGATGCATGAAACTCACTGTTAAGGGAAAATAAAATAGACATAGCTGTTGCATGGAGGGGTCTGGATGGCGGGTAGGAATTGGAACAGGAGGGATCAGGTGGAGGGAGGGTGGAGGAGAGAGAGTACTGGGATAGACAACTGGAATCTGAGGGCATCTCTGGGAGGATCTAGAAACTTAGTATAACGGAAACTCCCAGCAATCTATGTGGGTGACCCTAACTAAGACTTCTAGTGATAGGGGACACAGAGACTGAACCAGCTATCTCCTGTAACCAGGCAAGATTTCCATCGGAGGGATTCCAACACCAACATAGCCACAAAACCTTCAACTTACGATTTGCCCTGCCTACTAGAGGTGCTTGGGTAAAGGGGGGACAAAAATGTGGAAGTGACCAATGAAGGACTGGCCCCAGCTTGAGATTCATACCATGAGAGGGAGTTCACCCCTGAGGCAGGGTACCCCAGAGACCTGGCACAGAACCAAACATGACTATCAAAAAAAGTCAGTGAAATGATTCCTAATGCTATTCTGCTCATAGATTGGCAGTTAACCCAACTGTCATCAGAGGGGCTTCATCCAGCAACTAAAGGAATCCGATGCAGAGATGCATAGCCAAACATTAGGTGGTGCTCAGGAAATCCTGTGGAAGATGGGGAAGGATTGTAGGAGCCAGTGGGATCAAGGACACCACAGAATCAACTGGGTAAACACAGAGGCTCACAGAAACTGAACTGACAACCAGGGAGCCTGCATGGGAATGACCTAGGCCCTCTTCACATATATTACCTTGTTGTGTACCTTGGTCTTTTTGTGGGACTCTTAACAGTGGGAATAGGGGCTGTCTCTTACTCTGTTGCCTGCTTTGGGGACCCTTTCCTCCTATTGGATTTCCTTTTATAGCCTTAATAGAAGAGGAGGTTCCTAATCTCACTGTAACTTGATATACTATGGCTGGCTCCATAGTATATCATGGGAGTATACCATGGGAGGTCTGCCTTTTTCTGAACAGAACAGAATAAGCAGAGTGGATGGGTGTGGTAAAATGGGAGGTGCAGGGGAGGGCGTGGGAGGAGAGAAGGGAGGGGAAACTGCAGTTCTGGATGTAAAACTATATATATATATATGCTTTCTCTGTGCACAAACGTGTTTGGGTACACCAATGGTTCCCCCTAGCATGCATGTCCCAGATTATAACTCCCTATTATTCCATTCAACTGCTTGTATTGGAGTATTAATCTCTTTGTTGATTATATTAGGATGATATATAATGATTTGATTTGGTGGTCCCATGACACATGTTCCTCTAAGACATTGCTGTGCTGTGATAGATAATAGATTGTTATCTATCTGGAGTTGTTACTGGAGAGATGGGTTCTGGAAAACAGACATTTAATTCATTTTAATTTACTTTTTTAATTTGTGAAAGTTATATGTATCACTCTGTGTGTATGTGCATGTGAATTCAGGTGCCCAAAAGAAGCTAGATGATGTTAGATACCTTAGAGATAGAGTTACAGGTAGTTGAGAACCACCTGATATGGATGCTGGAATCCAAACATGGTTCTTCTGTAAGAATCAGACACACTTTTAACTGCTGAGACATCTCTCTAGCTCCTTAGTTTTGTTAAATTAAACACATTTTAGTATTACTTTATTTTATGATTCATTAATACTTTGTGTAAAGGGCAAGATTTTAAAGACAAAACCAAAAGGTTCATGTAGGCTATGTTGAAACAAAAAGCATTGGTTATAGGTACTTGTTGTACAAGTAGGCTTCAAGTCATTGGTGGAGACAACCATTACTACACAATTATGCTTGTACAAGCAGATTAACTGGAGTGTAGATCCAATATTCCTTATTTTATTTTCATTATTCTTTCTTTTATAGGGAAGAAAACAAACAAATTAATTGATTTCAAAAGCCATGTCACAACCACCAGCAAGAGCAATGTAGTAGCATAAAATAAAGGGAAGAATATTAAATATTTTTAATTAGTCATAAACGCAACATCTATTGTGATATCCTTAAAGGCAGCAGTTATTATTGTTTTGTTTATGGATGAGAAGAGAATGAAAAGTTATACATGGCAATAAAAATATTCCCATTCAGTAGAAAATCTACCTTTCATATGGACAAAACGAAGCTGAGATATGACCCAGAACCTGATCAAATCACATCATGACCACGGAGCTATGTATACTGCTTCTTCTGAACAATTTTACTACCTAAGTATCCAAATGATATTTGGCTGTATAAAATCGGTTAATGAATATCTAATTCCACATCAAAACATACTCACAGTTTTGAATGTTGGGATTATAGGTATAAACAACCACATCTGACTCTAGAAAGCATAGTTATAAAACAAAAACTTTAATAACAAATCAATTGTAAGTGCTGAAGATAGATAAGAGTTGTGTGTTAATACACACATTGAAGGATGTTTCTTAGGAACCATATTGGGGTCATATCAGAAAGAAAATATGTTGTCACTCACATTATCTTATATCTACTATAACATATCAAGAATTAACATTTATATATAAATGTCTATATATACATTGAACATGAAAGAATTAACATTTATGTGTAAATATCTGTACATCAAAAACAAATACTACACAGTCTTTAGTTCTTCATACATCATAAGGAAGAACTAGTCTTCTGTATACTGCTGTGATTTGGCCTATAGGAGACAGAGCCAAACACATGCCTTACATCTTTGGAAAGTTAACCCTTTCTGTACTTAAATGTCTTTACCTGGAGTATCAAGCAAATAAACATGAACAGAGAATAATAACTTCACAACAATGACAATATCATCATCTGCTATCATTATGACCAAATATAACACATTTATTGAGGTAAAGAAAACATTAATGGATAATTTGTGATAACCTTCAAAAACTAATAAACATACCCATTCACTTACAAAAGGTTTATAGTTTATAAAATGTATAAGGCATATAAATGTAGATAGAAGTTTCTCTGGTCCTGCCTGGGCCCTTCAGCCCCATGGCCTGCTTATAAAATAATCATACATAGGCTTAATATTATTTATAACTGCTTGGCCATTAGCTCAGTTTAACTACCGACTAGCTCTTACACTTAAACTCAGCCCATTCCTGTTAATCTATATGTTGCCATGTGTTCTGTGGCTTTATCTGTGTGCCATTACATGCTGCTCCCTGGACAGTGGGCTGGCATCTCCTCACTCAGCCTTCCTCTTCCCAGAATTCTCCTTGTCTGCTTATCCTGCCTATACTTCCTGCCTGGCTACTGACCAACCAGCATTTTATTAAACCAGAGTACAAAAGCATCCTCCCACAGCATTTCCCCTTTTATGTTTAATTAAAAAGGAAGGTTTTAACTTTAACATAGTAAAATTACATATAACAAACAGTTATCAAGCAAGAATTATAGTTATAATATTTAATCTATTTATATTTGGCAAAAACCAAAGAAAATATCCTTTCTATCCTATACTTGTGAGTCCAAGGTTTCATGTCTACCTTATCTCCTATCAAAACCAAGGAAAATCATAATTATGACTATCTATTCTTCATCTACATCAACGACCTCAGAAGGATATAATATTTCCTAAGTAAAAAGGAAGAGCATTGTAAGCAACTTCCAAAAATCTAGAATGACAGAGACAGCTGCCTGCCTGGATAGTTACCCAACGTTCTTCTGTAACATTGGGGTATCCATTCTTCAGCCTACAGGCCTAGAGTCTCTCAGTCACTTCTCTCTGTGTCCTGTAGAATGTCTGGCAGTTTCTTCTGCAAAGCAGGAACCTGAAGGACCATCTCGTTTTGCAAAGTTCAGTGGTCACCTTTCTATGGGTCCTGCTTGTCCAGTCAATACAACATTTTTTCAAGCAGTCTAGGCAAGAACAGTTTCTTGCCTAAATGGCTGTTTTTGCCAAGTAGAAGATAAATTCCATATGGAGTGTCCTTGACGCCCATCCTCCTCTCTAAAGTAAATTAGTGCTGCCAGGAGCAGACATGTCTCATTGTCCAGGAAAGTCTAAGTTTTTTAAAACATTTTAAATGCCATATACTGCAGGTCTTTGAAGTTTTCAAAGACTATGTACCTAACTGAATTATATATATATGTATACTTAGAAAACTTAACATGACTAAAGTTTGACTATCATAGAAGACTAATTATTAATCTGTATATCTTAATTATCCATTACAATTTAAATGAGCTGCATAAACATAATACCTTAAACAAGAATAGAAATATATATATACAGTATAACAAAATTAACTTTAAATTTGTATCAATAAACTAAAATTTATACCAATGTAAAACATTTTAAACAGGCTGTTGCTTTTTAAAAATAGATTTAATAATCTACCTTTTTATCCTATCATATCTATATCCTATCCTCCTTTTTTCTTTTAGAAAGGGATTGACTATGACCAATAACAATTTGCAACCAACAATCTAAACAAAGACAAACATCCATAATCCATGTTTTTGGAATATGGGCGTAGTTTTTTAGGCTACTTCCAGCTGATAGAGGGTGCTGGTAGTCTAATGGGGATCCTGAGAAAATTTGAGATAATGGTCAAGTCCTGGGAATATAACCTTTGTTGATAGGTACCATCTGTTAAGGTTCAGGAGGTCTGGCTTGATCAACTCTGATCCATAGCCTCTTGCTTCCTGTGGAAACAAAACCAGAGCCTCCTTTCCAAAGCAACATATCGTTAGATACAAATTTTGAAGTCAAGATACCTTTAAATTATACATATTGGTTTAACTGAGTAGCCTTTACAGTTAAATGTCTCTCTGCATTTAAAAATCTCAAAGACAATATAATCCAGACTCTCTGTGATTTCCATCTTTACGTGGCTTATTTTTTTATATTACTTTTACTTTCTCTTTAAAAACATTCTATTTCTTTATAAAGCTGTCTATATTTTTTCCTATATCTTCCAAGCTTACATACATTTTTATACACACTGTAAATTGTTTAGGGTTTATCCCATCTGAATCCATCTTATTGTGAATCTATTCCTTTAAACTGCAGCATTACTAGGATTGAAATGGCAGCTTTTGCTGCCCACTCTGCCCACCTCAGCCTCCCCAAATGGCAGAACTACATTTACAGCCATCTCTGGGCATCATGCTCACTGCTGACTCTGAGAAGCAATGTGTCTATGCTTCCATCCAGCAGCATGTAGCCCAAAACCTTTTCTTTCTTTCCTTTTTTTTGTCTGTACTAGCAAAGGCTAAATCCACCATGCAACACACTATGCGGCTTGGAGACGCCAAGCGTGGCATGAATCCACAGCCATGCCACTTAGCTCACGGCAGCTGGCAGCCAGCTCTATCTCACAGGCAGCTGTCAGGAGACGAGTTTGCACCACTGCTGGCATGAGACTGTGAGACTAAGAAGCCCATTGTGGCTCCGTTTCTATGCATTCAGAATCTTTAAATTTTCCTAGGTCTATATGGCTCAATGCCTGATGGTGAGTGCCATGTAAATAAGCTTATAAGATTGTAGGTAGATATCTGTCTCTATATAGGAGATAGTAGATGGATATCTACATAGATAGGTATATCTAGACAGATGAGAGAGAGAGAGAGAGAGAGAGAGAGAGAGAGAGAGAGAGAGAGAGAGAGAGAGAGAGAGAGAGAGAGAGAGAGGACAATTAATATAGGTCACTAAGGCCATTTCATACATGGACAATATTAGTTTCTTCCTGGTTTTGATACTGGTCCATAATTAGTTTTTAGTTGCACAATCCTCTTAAGTTTTTTCTAAACAAGTGTCACTTTCACCTTTCTGTTTACAGTTATACAAATGCAGCCTAAGTATTCAATATAGCCTTTATCCACACTTGGAAGACAGGGGGAAATGGCATTCACTGTGTTGTGAGAAATCTCCAGAATAAATCTTAGTTTTCAAATCATTCTTAGAACTGTGATGTTCTCTTGTTGAGTCAAGGAAAATGAGCTTTTGAGCAGAGGAAGAGAAACTACTGTACTGGACTAAGAGTTCTGGTGTGGTAAAAAAATAATAAGCTACTCTCCAAAGGCCTATTGTGTAGAAGCTATGGTGACAGTATTTGGATCACTCACCCTTTCAGAACTCACTTCCAAGTAAGGAAGTGTAGATAAAGTAGCTTATCAATTTTTTTCCTTTTCCTAAAAAATTTCCAGGAATATACTTATTCTCAATCTATAGCATTGATTCTTCAGTTTTTAATCCAAATCTAGCTGAAACTATGTAAAGGAGAAATGATGAGTATTTTTATTGTCACAATCCAGTAGTCTAGCTCAGAAACAAGCATTCAGACAGACACTTATATATATACTTAAAGATCCATGTGTGCATGAACACTTTCATTAAGCACAAATTGGAAAGGCACTTTCACCTGTAAACACTGACACATAAGCACTAAAATCCCATTTTCACATCATTTTTTAAATTACTGTACTATAAAACTATAACTAGCTAAAACAGTCTCATCTATGAGATTAAAAAAAAAACCCTTCACTTAGAAGTAAAAGGAATCAACCTCATCATTATTTATTTTCCAAAAGATAAACATCAGAGTAGGAAATGTTGAGGGTATTGGATTAATACAATGACCAAGACCAATTGTAGTAGGATGCTCATCTCAGATACCATTAATATGGAGAAGGATATAATGAGCTTATTTCAGTTTTAAAACTTTAGTTTGCCTCCTATGAACCAGTCACTGGTTTGGTGATGTAAATATATGGAGGAATAATGCATGCCTACTACCCCAGAAGAAATTACATTTTCAGGGCTATCAGACCATATATAGTCTGACACCATATTCCATAATTTAAAGTCAAGGCACCAAGTGCTATTATAGCACTGGAGTGGGAATTCAGGCCAGACTAGAAGATCAAACAATATTTCTTAGAAGGGGTAATAATTTAACTGTCTTTTACTTATATCCAAGCTCAGCACTAGTTAGTTTTGTGCTAGAGGGCAGCTGGCACAATCTCTTTGAACATACTTTTTTTTTTTTTCTGTTATTTCTAAAAAGATGTATTTATTTATTTTTGAAAATAAGTGTATTGTAGTGAACTCACAAATAAAACACCATGCAACTAGGTGAAGGTAGCAACAGTTTTAGTATAAATTATTTATAGTAAAAACATCTGTATTATTCTGTTAGAGTATAAAATAATGAACTTCGTTATGACATTTTCATCCAGGAAGATACACCAGCTTTTTTTCCCACCCCTGTGAGTACACCTTGTGTAGCAACACAAAGTCACTTTCACCCTTTTCTTGACACAAAGAATTTCTATTCTTTTGACAAAATATCTCTTGAGTCTGGGAAATTGATATCTTGAAGTGGTCAGCCTATGATGCCTCACCTTTTATGCATCGAGGGAAGAATATGGAGGACTTAGTAACAACTGAAGATGTTCACACTTATCACCATGATCACCACCACTATCATCATCTATTTTATATGTGTGTGTATGTTTATACATATATGTATGTGTATATGACATATATGTATACACACACACACACACACATATATATATATATAACAGCATGTGTACTATGCAAACATATTTAAAGCATAATGACACAATTTGATCACTTATATTTTGTGTGATTAGAAGCTCTGATTCAGGATGTGAGTCCGAATTCACATTACCTCACATTTCTTATTCTGAACTCCAGATGAAGGATCTATCTCTACCTAGGACATATTGATGTGACCAAAAAATATGTTTTCCTGAAAAGTGTGGGGGTGGACAGGTATGATATCTCTTAGGAGCTTGACTTAAAACTGGCCAACTGTCATTCTCACCCACTTCCATGGGGGCAAATTAATGCCCTCTGGGTGTGACTTGTGGTGGAATTGATAATTGGGAACAGTTTTCTTAAATTTTTATGCAAAAACATTACCAGGCTCCAGTGATGGCTGCATAATGGCTCAATTTCAAATTGTCTTTCAGCTCCTGCCATATACAAGGAATAGGATGATCCTTGTCATGTGCCTGTGGGAGCAAGAGGTTGACTAGCTCGCAGTGCTTGTTGTTAACTTATTTGTACCCATAGTACATGACCAAGACTTTCTTTTGTCATAGCTAGACTAAAACCAGGAAACATTTTTTTTTCTACTATGTGAAGGGAAAAATTAGTCATTATAAAGTGGAATCATATCTTATCTCAAGAGAATTGAGGTTTTGTACTTTACCTGTCTGCTTAACTGTGATTCTCTCATAACATATAGGTCCTCTGAAGCAACAAATAGACATCTATAGGAGCTGAGTTTCCTTCACTCAGAGAGAAACTGACCTTGAATGTGTCATCAGCTGGTAAAGTAATGATCCCATTTCCTGTCTAAAATAGATATTTATTTGCTCAGAAAATGTCTATATTAGAATAGAAATAAAACAAAAATAGTAAAAGCACTGAACCAACAAGGCTTGAGTTAACAACAATAACAGCATAATATGTACATCAGGCATTGTAGGCATTATTTCAAGCCATCCCTTAATGTTTTGATTGTCTTACAATGTTGTTAGGACAAAATGGCATAAAAGTAGAGGGCCAATGATTTCCTGGGGGAAAATGTAATTGAAACATGATTCCTTATTATCTTCCTATTGAAATATATTACAGTATCCTATTTGTGTTTTTCTGCACCAATTGTAAGATGTTCTATTTTAGCTCATTGTGACCAAGGTTTATAGGGGATCCTTCCACTTTGATGTTTATAGCTTAGTGTGTACATTTTTTGTAATCTAGATGAATTTATATAATCCTTGATTTTAGGGCATGATGAACTTTATCCCCATAGCATTAGCCATAAGCTTACAACTCCATAGAAGTACAAGATACTTGATTGCTTTAGCACAGTGTATCGCTCCTGGCCTGTCATTTTTTATTTTCATAAAGTTTATTTTATTGTATCATTGGAAAGATTAAATTAACATATTTTACTATATGTAAAAGGGTTGCTGTTAAACAGAAATTAAGACCCTGAAAATAAGATCATTAGGTATATTTATTACATATTTATCATATATAAATTTGGCTGTATGTCCTGATCTTTTAATCAACCTGTGCTTTTATATTTTTATTTTCACAGAAGTGTGATTTTATAACCCTTCTTCCCTTCTAACTCAATATGAAAAAGATTTCCCACAGGACTGACTACCCTTATATCATTTGTAAATGTTGCATAGTTCCCCATAGACTTGCTGCTCAGAGACACTGAATTCTACCTTCTATTACTTTTTGGTATTATAAATAGTGCTGTTATGATTTAAAAAAAATCAGAAAAAAATGGCCACAAATAGTCTGTAGTTCCCCAATATGAGGTTTCTGTAGTCTGTTTCTCAATCCCTGAATTTGACCTTGACCGTAGGACCTGCTTTCTTGATGACAGGATCTACTTAGCACAATAGGGACACTAGTAAATGTGATGAAACAGGAGTCTAGAAGATGATTGTGAAGTACCAATGCCACCTTTTTGTTTACAAAATCCTAAGGCTCCTCTATGAATAATACCTAGGTCTACTACTGAAAGAGGAGAAGTTACATGAGGCTCAGCCATCCCAGATAAACTAAATGTACAAAAGAGGACATTTTAGATATTCTAGATATCCAGCTTCTGCAGAGTTTCCCTAGTCCTCAAGAACCATTTGACCAAATCACAGAACACAAAAAAAGCAAAGACTTTTTTCTATTTTAATCCATTATATTTGGAGAACTTTGTTATAGAGTGAAAATTAATTGATACAAAACATCCTTTGGATGATATTATTTCCCTACAAAGTTTTCTAGAAGTGAAACTTCTAGGTTAGTGTGTACATACTTTCATGAACATTACCAAAAATACCTTAATATATAAACCATCAAAAGTATACAAAAGTGACCATATTATCAATTTTTGCCAATAATGACCATTAATGCTTCTTGTATCATCATTACCACATTGTCCTTATAACAGTTTTAATATCTCAATTTTTACTTTGCTTCAGATAATCATGTAACATATATACTATTTCATTTAATCGTATTGACAATTATGTGTGGTGATGTTGTTTTCCTCAAAATATTGTGTACCCTATTAAACTTATCTGGGGTCAGAGAACAGAACAGCCACTAGATAGAGAGGCCAGAAAATGGTGGCACATACACCTTTAATCCTAGCATCCAGAGGCTGAGATCCATCTGGATCTCTGTGAGTTTTAAGCCACACTGGAAACAGCCAGGCATGGTGACACACGCCTTTAATCCCAGGAAGTGATGGCAGAAAGCAGAAAGGTATATAAGGCATGAGGACCAGGAACTAGAGCTGGTTAAGCTTTTAGGCTTTTGAGCAGCACAGTTCAGCTGAGACTCATTTGGATGAGAACTCAGAAGCTTCCAGTTTGAGGAAACAGGATCAGCTGAGGAATTGGTGAGGTGAAGAAGCTGTGACTTGTTCTGCTTCTCTGATCTTCCAGCATTGACACCAATACCTGGCTGCAGGTTTGCTTTTATTAATAAAACCTTCTAACAATTCGTGCTACAATTATGTAATAGGAAAGACAAAGTGTTATAGAATATTATTTTAAGATATGTTACCTTTGTTTATGTATTATACATTTGTTTAATGACGCAAAGATGGGTTGCATTCTTTTTTTTTTTTTTTTTTTTTTAGTTTTTCGAGACAGGGTTTCTCTGTGTAGCTTTGCGCCTTTCCTGGAACTCGCTTTAGAGACCAGGCTGGCCTCGAACTCACAGAGATCCGCCTGCCTCTGCCTCCCGAGTGCTGGGATTAAAGGCGTGCGCCACCACCGCCCGGCCCGGGTTGCATTCTTTTAAGTTGCATTTGGTTAACTTTGTGAAGCGTATTACTTTGCCTGTCTAAAACACTCGATTGGTCTAATAAAGAGCTGAGCAGGCAATATCAAGGCAGGAGAAAGGTTAGGCATGCCTGGTAGGCAGAGAGAATAAAGAGGAGGAGAAATCTGGGAAGACAAGATTGGGGAGTGAAAGGAGAAGGAGAGATGGACTCCAGCTACACAGCAAGCAACAGAGTAAGGAGTAAAGAAAAGTATATGGAAAAAAGTATATAGAAAAGAGAAAGATAAAAGTCCAGAGGCAAAAGATAAGATGGGATAATTTAAGTTAAGAAAAGCAGGCTAGAAACAAGCCAACCTAAAGCCAGGCATATAATAAATCTCCATGTGTATTTATTTGGGAGCTGAGTGGCAGGCCCCCAAAGAGCAAAGAGGAAAAAACAATTGTAACAATGATCTATTTTAATCAAAGTTGTTTTAATTTATTAATTTTGTGGTGGCAGTCTAAGTGCAAACAGTGCACCCGTGAAGGTCAGAGGCTATTTTGAGAGTTGGTTCTTGGTTCTTCTACCTTGATTTTGAGGCAGGGTCTCTTTTGTTTCTGCTGTTTGGCTGCATTTGTGAGCTTCTGGCTTATCCTCTTATCTCTGCCTCTCCACAGGAATGCTGGGATTGCAGACACAAACCACTGTATATATCCTTTTTCATGGGTTCTGAGGATCAAATTCAGGTCATCAGCCTTTGCCCACTGAGCCATCTTTCCAGCCTGTTCTGCTTTATTTTACTAGCATATATTAATTATAAGGAATAATAGGTATGTTTTTACATGTGCATATATATTTTTATCATGTTATCCTTCCACATTATTGATCTTTACTACCTTGGTCTCTAGTCCAGTTCCCTCATCTGCTATTTAAATCTTAAGTCTATTATTCCACGCATTCTTTTATCTAAAAACTCTCAACAACCCATCTGGGACATCATTCTGATTTCTACTCCTTCTTTAATTCAACCAGTGCCAATCTAATGCTCTGTTATAAAGATAAGACAGCAACTAGAATTACAACTAACATTTCAAAGCATGAAATAACTTACAATTCTTCAAAGAAGTAGCAGGGAGCTAGCAGAAGAGGTAAGTGAGATGAAGATTGTTATACTGATGTGAGATTTATCTATCACACAGCATGAGTAGTTATTTTTCTATTCAGCTGACTTGTTCTTAATTAACAGAAATTAAGAAGAGGCTATAAAAAACAATGGCCCCACACACATACAAAAAATGCATGGGGGGGGACTCACACCCACATGTGGAGATAGAGAATGAATATGACATTTTTTCAATTTCAGAAAATTATTTGAGAGGCCCCAAATCCAAAGCACTTCTTAAAATAGGCTTATAGATATTTTAGAGCACTATTGTAGAAAAATGGCAATGATTGTTTCACTCATGATTTTTAGTTTCCTATCCAGCATTCAGAACTCATTATGATGAAGTATATTTTGTGTGTGTTTTTATCTCTGAAATAGTAATAAAGGGTTTTTAAAATGCAGTCATTAAGAATCTTATTGAATCAAAACAAAAATGCCCACATTGAAAAAGTAGAGTCCATTTGGGGCTGGCCAACTACTCCTGGGCATAAGGACTGCCTTGGAGTGCAGTTGATATACCCAGTAACATTCCACTGGAGAAAACGGGTTTTCCCCTTACTAGTGGGTATTAATTGCAAAAAGATTCTTGGTTATGCAAGGGACGCCATGTCCACTCTTACATCTCAGTGATGGGAATCTGTGCAGATCCTATACATACTGCCACAGTCTCTGTGCTTTCTTTTTGTTGGTTTGTGTTAAATAATAAATTAAAAGAATCTTATGAGGGTTGGAAAGACATCTGTGCTGGCTAGTTTTATGTTAACTTGACACAAACTATAGACACCTGAGAGGAAGAAACCTTGACTGAGAAAGTGCCTCCATAAGATCGGGTTGTAGGCAAGCCTGTCAGACATTTTCTTAATTACTGATTGATGAGGGATGGCCAGACCCATTATAGGTTGTGCCATCCCTGGGCTGGTGGTCCTGTGTTTTATAAGAAAGCAGGCTGAGCAAACCAGGGGGAACAAGCCAGGAAACAGCACCGCTCAATGGCCTCTGCATCAGTTCCTGCTTCCAGGTTCCTGACCTGTTTGAGTTCCTGTCCTGACTTCTTCCAATGATGAACAATGATGTGGAAGTGCAAGCCAAATAAACTTTTTCTCCACAACTTGCTTTTGGTCATGGTGTTTCGTCACCGTAATAGAAACCCTGACTAAGGCAATAGCTAAGCAGTTAAGAGTGCCTATTGCTTTATCAGAGGACCAAAATTTAGAGCCCTGCACACAGATTGGGCAGCTCATAAACACCTATATCTCCAGGTCCAAAGTATCCAATGTCTCACTTCTGTAGACACCTAAACACAAATGTGTGCATACATATTCACACACACACACACACACACACACACACACACACACACACAGAGAGAGAGAGAGAGAGAGAGAGAGAGAGAGAGTCTTAAAACAGAATTTTAATATTACTATTCATACTGTTTCTCTTATCTCTCTTTCTTCATTTGTCTGTTTCTCCCCTCATTGCTTTCCTATCTTTCATTAGACGAACAGCTGAGTAAATTTTCATTGTATTTTTTTAATTAAACTAAGCAATGGTACTGAAACATGACTGTTAAAGCTTCCTAAAGAAGGAAATGGCAAAATGGTAGACTTATGGACAAAGAAAGCAAGAGGCTGTTGTTGGGGAAATCCATGTGTATTTATATTGAAAAGTAGTCATTTTAATTATTTTAGCATTTGTAAAACTGTACTTCACAATTTTGTCTGGAGCTAGCTCTTTGTGTAGTGACTGACATTGGGCGTTTACTGAAAGACTGAGATAAATAATCATCACAACTGCAGTAAATCAACTCAAAGTGCTTTAGCTCATCTCAGCCATGTGACCAATGATGCTTAATTTGAGGTCCTGATACACATGTTCAAAATGGCAGGCAGTAATGAGTTCCTGTGGATGCAGAAACTAATATAATGTGCAACATTTACCTTGGGTCTCCTGAAAAGAATGAGCTAGAATAGGTTGGTAATTTTGGCTGGTTTTATTTAAGTTTATCCTAAAACCCTTCTCTTAAACAGCCAAGTATGCTTACCTTTGCTAATCTTTTTATCCTTCATTAAATGTTGATCCTGTCAATGTTCAGCCACACATTTGTAGTTTTACTTTTTAAGAAAAACTAGGGCCGGGCGGTGGTGGCGCATGCCTTTTATCCCAGCACTCGGGAGGCAGAGGCAGGTGGAACTCTGTGAGTTCGAGGCCAGCCTAGGCTACCAAGTGAGTTCCAGAAAAGGCGCAAAGCTACACAGAGAAACCCTGTCTAAAAATAAAGAAAAAAAGAAAAACTAATGACAGAATAAAAACTGCATCCATAGAATATGAAACTGTAATGGCCAGTTTTTATGTGGCATGTTAATTGGACCACAGAATACCCAGAAAGCACTTTAAACACAATTTCTGGGAGTGTGCTATGAATCTTTCTGGGAACAATTAGCATTTGAATTGGTGGACTGAGTACAAAAACTTGCTTTTCCTGATGTGGATGGGCATCTTTGATACACTGAGAGCTTGACGGGAGAAAAATGTCAGATGAAGGGCAGATCTGAGCATGCTACATTCAGATATTTACTTCTGAGCTGGAATATTTACATTCTTTCCCCTCAGTGATCTTACATTGGCCTCTAATCTGCAGCTATCCAGAATTTCTGAGGTGCATAGAAGAAACTTCTCAGTTTCCATAATCATATGAGTCAATAGCCAATATCTTATTATAAGCCTCTCCTAGTGATATTCATGAACCAACTCTACTGTTTCTGTTTCTCTGGAGAAGTTTGGTTAAGTTACAAATATATAAAAATAGGAAGAGATTCTCTTTACCTGAAGTTAGGGGATGAAAGGTAAAATTAGGAGCTGATATTAAATGAAAATACCTTAAAATTTACTAATTTTAGATGAAACTGATAACTTTCTATATAATAAATTGTGAAGTCGATAGAAGATCAAATTGCTCTTCTTCACAGATATTATTTATGTGCATCATAGGTGATCAATAAGAAATGGAAATAATTTAGGCATACTGATTATGAGATGTTTTAGTGAAATTATAGATACTTTATTCAATTTTCTTTTGGTGGAATAACAGCTTAAAACCCAGAAAATAGAATATATCTTGGTGTTTGAAATAATTTCTTCAAAAAATAGTAGGAGAGACATTTAAAGAAATTGCATGCATTTGTACCAATCCCTCATTTTAGATATTTTCTCTCAAGAGGTAAACAGATGGAGGCTATAAATACATTTCAGCATGGTGAGTTAAAATGTTAATCAGAGCTCCTTAATGTCAGAAATTATAGATGTTACCATATCACTTATTTGTGAGGAAAATATTATAGACATAAAATATATTACTTGCTACAGAAAAATACAAAGACATATGGACTACAAGTAATATTTGATACAGAATTTTAATGTCTATTTTGATTCTTTTTTGTGGTACAACAAATCACTCTAGAGTTTAATGGTATAAATATAGGATCATTTTAATATTTTTGTTGTTTTATGGGTCTACTGAGCTTACTTGCTTTATTAGTATCATTTGAGACTTCTCATGCTATTATAGTCACTTGGTAGCTGAGAACATCCAAGAGTCTGTCTGCTTGTGAGTACCTGGACTGTTGGACTTAGTTGTTGTATCAAGGTTGCCACTTCTCTTCCTTTTGAAATTTGGGAAATTATAAGAATACTTATCTCTTTTAATTCATTTCCAAAATAAAAATTGAGGAAGGAGTCTCCTCTAATCCTAATTTATTTAGCATGAAATCGTTTTTTTCTGAGACCAAGCTCCTTTTCAGAATATAATTTTATTTTGATATTATAGCTGTTTTTCATGTTGAGTGTCATAATTTCACTTACCTTTGACACATGCTTTCTGACAGTATCTTTGAAACATACTGAGCTATTAGTTTTTAAGTTGGAGTAACTCTTGATACATTATAAGCATGAGCTCAAATGTAAATATACATTTGCTTTTGTTTTGTTTTGTTACCTTAGAGTACTATCCTCTGGTTTAATACACGGAATTGTTTTCCTAAACTAACGATCTATATAGAATTCTATTACAGGTTTACTAATGAGAAGTGTTGAATTATTACTAGAATGAAAACATGAAGCTGAAAGTAAAAAATAAGCTGTAGGTTAAACAAATTATTTGAGTAAACCTGAAATATTTGAGGTCTAAGTTATATCATGCTCATACTTTATCTAAAAATGAATAACTCAAGGAGACAGAAGAATTTAACTGGTGAATTATAGCTATATTTAGTTAAATAAATTCAGTTATCTGTATTTAAGAGAAATAGACTAATTATTTTAAGTTTACTTTGATATTGGCAGGTTGGGCACAGAGCAATGAGTAGAGAAACATACTAACCACAAAGGCAGAAGTAAAATCATGCCAAGCCCTCCTTCTCTACTTTTTCATATTCAGATATTCATGTCCTCTATTATTGGTCATTTCATTTATAAACATTATATCTGAGTTAGATAAAAATGTGTGCATATATGTCTATATTTTCATTCTCATTCATATTTCATTGCATGTCAAGGGAATTATCAGATGGAATTCTCCTTAAGATCATATAGAAAGATTATTCTATCTCAATTCAAACAGCATTCTTCTTTTTCCTTGCTGAAAGACAGAAACTTGTTCTCAAAATTAGGTTTAATATGCTTGATATTGGTATTGCCAAAATAATAAAAACAAAACCACCCCCACAAACCTATGGCAACTTACAGTGTTATGAATTCTTAGCTAGGCATGGTGGAACAGCCTTTAATTCCAGCTCCCAAGAGGTAGAGGCAGACAGATCTCTGTGAGTTTGAAGCCAACCTGATTTATATAGCAAGTTCCAGGACAGCCAGGGCTAAAAGACCCCATCTAAAAAAATAAGTGTTATAAATTCTTTACAAATGATGATTCATTGTTATTGTATGCATATATATATATATTTGCATATACTTATATATCCTTAATATATAACATGCTCAATTCATATTATGTTACTTGTGCATATTTCCAGGGCTGACCTTTTGGCACTGGACAACCAAGTCATGTGCTCTTACCTGGGGAAACCACCTTTCCCACTCCCAACTTTCCTCAGTTGCATATATGTCTTTGTGTAGGGTTGGGCCTCCTGGGCTTTTCCCCATCCAGTTTGGCATGTTCATTGGCATGGTCCTTGTTCAGCTCACAGTAGTGAGACATCATAGTTCATCAGGAGTAGCTTCTGATAGTACTAGGAGACACAGTCCCACAGCCAACTCCTTAATCCTCCGGCTCTTAAAATCTTTCCACCTCCTCTTCTGAAAAGGTCTCTGAACCTTAGGTGTTGGAGTGTTTTGTAGATTTATCTTTGGGACAAGCCTCCACAACTCTGCATTATGATTTGTTGTACTTTTCTGCAGCAGTCTCTGTTTCAAAGAGAAGTTTGAACTTCCATCCTTACTTTGCCTCCTACTTTGCCACTGAATTTCTATAGGAAAAAAATCAGTGTGTAGTGTAAAATCTCTCATGCCTAGTAGATACTTTTATTAATCCAAATTTTAAATAAAGTATTTTTTACTTTAGTCATAGATATCTAATGATTTTAATCATCAATGTTTATATTTCCTATCAGTGATTTCATCAAATCTATATTAAATCTATGGTATTAAATCACATGCAATGAAAAACATTTATTCATCTAGAGAATTTACTGTGTACATTTAATCTCACACTTAACAAATGACTTTATTGTATTATGTTTGGGTCTGAAAACGTGTTTGAGTACTACCTTAATCAACCTGTGCTATATTTTAATTTGCAATTACAATAAAGTTATTTTTTATATTTAAAAATAGTTCTATTTAATAAACATTGAAAATTTTACAACTTCTTAATATTCTTTTTTTTTTTTTGGGGGGGGGAATGTCTTTTTTTTTTTTTTTTTTTTTTGGTTTTTTTATTATTATTATTATTATTTTATAACACCATTCAGTTCAACATAATAGCCACAGAATCCCCTGTCCTCCCCCTCTTGCCCACCCCTCCCCCCAGCCCACCCCCCATTCCCACCTCCTCCAGATCAAGGTCTCCCCCGAGGACCGGGGTTGACCTGGTAGACTCAGTCCAGGCAGGTCCATTCCCCCCTCCCAGACCGAGCCAAGTGTCCCTGCATAAGTCCCAGGATTCAAACAGCCAACTCATGCAACGAGCCCAGGACCTGGCACCAATGCACAGCTGCCTCCCAAACAGATCAAGCCAAATGACTGTCTCACCCGTTCAGGTGGCCTGATCCAGTTGGGGGCCCCTCAGCCTTTGGTTCATAGATCCTGTGCTTCCATTCATTTGGTTATTTGTCCCGGTGCTTTATCCAACCTTGGCTTCAACAATTCTCGCTCATATAAATCCTCTTCTTACTCACTAATTAGACTCCCAGTGCTCCACCAGGGGCCCAGCCGTGGATGTCTGCCTTCAGATTCCTCAGTCCTTGGATGGGGTTTATGGCACCACTATTTGGGTGTCTGGCCATCCCATCACCAGAGTAGGTCAGTTCCTGCCGTCTCGCGACCATTGCCAGCAGTATTTTGAGGGGGTATCTTTGTGAATCTCTGTGGGCCTCCCTAGCTCTCTGCTTCCTCCCCTTCTCACCTTCTCATGTGGTCTTCATTTACCATGGTCTCCTATTCCTTGTTCTCCCTCTCTTTTCTTGATCCAGCTAGGATCTCCCACTCTTTCCCTCGACTGTCGCCCTTCATTGTTCCCACTCATGACCAGGCTATTCATGTAGATCTTGTCCATTTCTCCGTGTCTTTTTTTGGGGTCCCGTTTTCCAGGTAGCCTCACTGGTGATGTGAGTAGCAGTCTAGTCATCCTTGTTCCACATCTAGCATCTTCCTATGAGTGAGTACATACCATATTTGTCTTTCTGAGTCTGGGTTACCTCACTCAGGATGATTTTTTCTAGATCCATCCATTTGCCTGCAAACCGTGTGATGTCGTTGTTTTTCTCTGCTGAGTAGTATTCCATTGTGTATATGTGCCACAATTTATTTATCCATTCTTCAGTTGAAGGGCATCTAGGTTGTTTCCAGGTTTTGGCTATTACAAACAATGCTGATATGAACATAGCTGAGCAAGTGCTCTTGTGGTATGATTGAGCATTTCTTGGGTATATGCCCAGGAGTGGTATAGCTGGATCTTGGGGGAGATTGATTCCCAATTTTCTAAGAAAGCGCCATATTGATTTCCAAAGTGGTTGTACAAGCTTGCATTCCCACCAGCAGTGGAGGAGAGTTCCCCTAGTTCCACATCCTCTCCAGCATAAAGTGTCTTCAGTGTTTTTGATCTTAGCCACTCTGACAGGCGTAAGGTGGTATCTCAGAGTTGTCTTGATTTGCATTTCCCTGATGATTAGGGATGTTGAGCAATTCCTTAAATGTCTTTCAGCCATTTGGGATTCCTCTGTTGAGAATTCTCTGTTTAGTTCTAAAGCCCACTTCTCAATTGGACTGTTGGTCCTTTTGATGTCTAATTTCTTGAGTTCCTTATATATTCTGGATATCAGTCCTCTGTCAGATGTGGGGTTGGAGAAGATCTTTTCCCATTCTGTAAGCTGTCGCTTTGCCTTGTTGACCGTATCCTTTGCTCTACAAAAGCTTCTCAGTTTCAAGAGGTCCCATTGATTGATTGTTTGTCTCAGTGTCTGCGCTACTGGTGTTATATTTAGGAAGTGATCTCCTATGCCAAGGCGTTCAAGACTATTTCCTACTTTTTCTTCTAGCAGGTTCAGAGTAGCTGGATTTATGTTGAGGTCTTTGATCCACTTGGACTTAAGTTTTGTGCACGGTGACAGATATGGATCTATTTGCAGCCTTCTACACGCTGATATCCAGTTATGCCAGCACCATTTGTTGAAGATGCTTTCTTTTTTCCATTGTACACTTTTGGCTTCTTTGTCAAAAATTATATGTCCATAGGTGTGTGGGTTAATGTCAGGGTCTTCAATTCGATTCCATTGGTCCACATGTCGGTTTTTATGCCAATACCAGGCTGTTTTTATTACTGTAGCTCTATAGTAGAGCTTGAAGTCGGGGATTGTGATGCCTCCAGAAGTTGTTTTATTGTACAGGTTTCTTTTAGCTATCCTGGGTTTTTTGTTTTTCCATATGAAGTTGAGTATTGTTCTTTCCAGATCTGTGAAGAATTGTGTTGGTATTTTGATGGGGATTGCATTGAATCTGTAAATTGCTTTTGGTAAGATTGCCATTTTTACTATGTTAACCCTGCCTATCCATGAGCATGGAAGATCTTTCCATTTTCTGAGATCTTCTTCAATTTCTTTTTTCAGGGACTTAAAGTTCTTGTCATATAGGTCCTTCACTTGCTTGGTTAGTGTTACCCCAAGGTATTTTATGTCATTTTTGGCTATTGTAAAGGGTGATGTATCTCTAATTGCCTTCTCAGCTTCTTTGTCCATTGTATATAGGAGGGCTACTGATTTTTTTGAGTTGATTTTGTATCCTGCTATGTTGCTGAAGGTGTTTATAAGCTTTATCAATTCCTGGGTGGAATCTTTGGGGTCACTCAAGTATACTATCATGTCGTCTGCAAATAGGGAAAGCTTGACTTCTTCCTTTCCAATTTGAATCCCCTTAATCTCCTTATGTTGTCTTATTGCTCTGGCTAGAACTTCAAGTACTATATTGAATAAGTATGGGGAGAGTGGACAGCCTTGTCTCGTTCCTGATTTTAGTGGAATTGCTTTGAGTTTCTCTCCATTTAATTTGATGTTGGCTGTTGGTTTGCTATATATTGCCTTTATTATGTTTAGGTATGTTCCCTGTATTCCTGATCGCTCCAAGACTTTTATCATGAAGGGGTGTTGGATTTTGTCAAATGCCTTTTCTGCATCTAGTGAGATGATCATGTGGTTTTTTTCTTTGAGTTTGTTTATATGGTGTATTACATTAATGGACTTTCGTATGTTGAACCACCCTTGCATCCCTGGGATGAAGCCTACTTGATCATGGTGGATAATTGTTCTGATGTGTTCTTGGAGTCTGTTTGCCAGTATTTTATTGAGTATTTTTGCATCAATGTTCATGAGGGAGATCGGTCTGTAGTTCTCTTTCTTTGTTGCATCCTTGTTTGGTTTAGGAATCAGGGTAATTGTAGCCTCATAGAAGGAGTTTGGTAATGTTCCTTCTGTTTCTATTATGTGGAACAATTTAGAGAGTATTGGTATTAACTCTTCTTTGAAGATCTGGTAGAATTCTGCGCTGAAACCATCTGGTCCTGGGCTTTTTTTGGTTGGGAGACCTTTAATGACTGTTTCTATTTCCTTAGGGGTTATTGGACTATTTGAATAGTTTATCTGGTCTTGATTAAACTTAGGTATGTGGTATCTATCCAGAAACATGTCCATTTCTTTTAGGTTTTCCAGTTTTGTGGAGTAGAGGTTTTTGAAATATGACCTTATAATTCTCTGGATTTCCTCAATGTCTGTTGTTATGTCCCCCTTTTCATTTCTGATTTTGTTGATTTGGATTCTCTCTCTCTGTCTTTTGGTTAGTTTGGATAAGGGCTTGTCTATCTTGTTGATTTTCTCAAAGAACCAACTCTTTGTTTCATTAATTTTTTGTATTATTCTCTTAGTTTCTAATTTATTAATTTCACCTCTCACTTTGATAATTTCCTGGCGTCTATTCTTCCTGGGAGACTTTGCTTCTTCTTGTTCTAGAGCTTTCAGATGTGCTGTTAATTCACTAGTGTGCGATTTCTCCAACTTCTTTATGTGGGCATTTAGTGCTATGAATTTCCCTCTTAGCACTGCTTTCATAGTGTCCCATAAGTTTGGGTATGTGGTGTCTTCATTTTCATTGATCTCTAGGAAGTCTTTAATTTCTTTCTTTATTTCTTCCTTAACCCATTGGTGATTCAGTTGAGCATTATTCAGTTTCCATGAGGTTGTAGGTTTTCTGTAGTTTTTGTTGTTGTTGAAATCTAGCTTTAAACCATGGTGATCTGATAGAACACAGGAGGTTATTCTGATTGTTTTGTATCTGTTGAGATTTGCTTTGTGGCCAAGTATGTGGTCGATTTTAGAGAAAGTTCCATGGGGTGCTGAGAAGAAAGTATATTCTTTCTTGTTAGGATGGAATGTTCTTTAGATATCTATTAGGTCCAATTGGGTCATGACATCGGTTAAGTCCTTTATTTCTCTGTTAAGTTTTGATTTGGGGGATCTGTCCAGTGGTGAAAGTGGGGTGTTGAGATCTCCCACTATTAATGTGTGGGGTTTTATATGTGGTTTAAGCTTTAGTAATGTTTCTTTTACATATGTGGGTGCCCTTATGTTTGGGGCATATATGTTCAGAATTGAAACTTCATCTTGGTCGATCTTTCCTGTGACGAGGATGTAATGTCCTTCTTGATCTCTTTTGATTGATTTTAGTTTGAAGTCTATTTTGTTGGATATCAGGATGGCTACCCCTGCTTGTTTCTTAAGACCATTTGATTGAAAAGTCTTTTCCCAGCCTTTTATTCTTAGGTAGTGTCTATCTTTGAATTTGAGATGTGTTTCTTGTATGCAGCAGAAGGATGGGTCCTGCTTTCGTATCCATTCTGTAAGTCTATGTCTTTTTATAGGTGAATTAAGTCCGTTGATATTAAGGGATATTAATGACCAGTGATTCTTCATCTCTGTTATTTTTGGTGGTAGTGTGTGTGTACTTCTCTTCTTTGGGGTTTACTGTTGTGGCTTTATCTATTGCCTGTGTTTTCAAGTGTGTATCTGACTTCCCTCGGTTGGAATTTTCCTTCTAGTGCTTTCTGTAGGGCTGGGTTTGTGGATAGGTATTGTTTAAATCTGGCTTTGTCTTCGAATGTCTTGTTCCTTCCGTCTATGATGATTGAAAGTTTTGCTGGGTATATTAGTCTGGGCTGACATCCATGGTCTCTTAGTGTCTGCATTACATCTGTCCAGGTCCTTCTGGCTTTCAAAGTCTCCATTGAGAAATCGGGTGTTATTCTGATGGGTTTACCTTTATAGGTCACTTGGCCTTTTTCCTTGGCTGCTCTTAATATTCTTTCTTTATTCTGTACATTTAGTTGTTTAATTATTATGTGTCGAGGGGACTTTTTTTGGGGGTCTAGTCTGTTTGGTGTTCTATAGGCTTCTTGTATCTTCATAGGCATTTCCTTCTTTAAGTTGGGGAAGTTTTCTTCTATAATTTTGTTGAATATATTTTCTGTGCCTTTGAGTTGGTATTCTTCACCTTCTTCTATCCCTATAATTCGTAAGTTTGGTCTTTTTATGGTGTCCCAGATTTCTTGGACATTTTGGTTCATGACTTTGTTGGCTTTAGTGTTTCCTTCGACTGATGGAACTATTTCTTCTACTGTATCTTCAATGCCAGAAATCCTCTCTTCCATCTCTTGCATTCTGTTGGTTATACTTGCATCCGAAGTTCCTGATCTTTTACTCAGGTTTTCTATTTCCAGCATTCCCTCTGTTTGTGTCTTTTTCATTTTTTCAATTTCCCTTTTCAGATCTTGGACTGTTTCCTTTGTTTGTTTCATTGCTTTTTCATGATTTTCTTTCAGTGCTTTATTGTTTTCTTCCAGGATTTTAATGTTTTCTTCCAGGACTTTATTGTTTTCTTGGAGGGCTTTATTGTTTTCTTCTAATTTGTTTGCCCTTTCCTCTAGTTGTTTACAGCGTTCTTCCAATTTTCTTGTCTTTTCCTCTACACAAGCCTCTACCTTCTTCATGAAGTTACTCATAAGGCTACTTTCTTCTGCTTCTTCCAATTTTTGGTGTTCAGGTCTAGATGTTGGAGGCGAGCTAGGTTCTGGTGATGCTGTATTGCTCTTCATTTTGCTGTATGTACTTCTGCTTTGACGTCTGCCCATCTCCTTGTGATTCCTTCTTGGTCTTATCAGTGGACTTGTTTCACAAAGAGCTGACAGACTCAGGAAGACTCTCTCTCTTGTCCAAAAGGGAGTTCTCTTGTCCAACTCTTTGGTCCAGAAGGGAAGTCAGGGGCAAGCTCTGGTCCAGAATGGCAGTGGGGGACAGGCTGGGAGCTGGGGGCCGGTCTCTAAGTCTCAGGAAGTGGGTGGGGTCTTGGGCAGATGGGCATGGGGGCAGGGCGCGGAGACTGCAGGGGCTGCCGGGGGCTTGGAAATGGGGATCCCTCCCGGTGGGGCTAGAAGGGGAGCTGCCCAGAGGCCAGAACCCGGCGCCAAGCTGGGCAGGTCCTCCCGGGGTGGCTGGTGGCCAGGGATGGGGTCCTGGCTGGACCCAGGCACTCACCTCTGGTCCAGAAGGGAAGTCGTCCGGGGCAGGCTGGGAGCTGGGGGCAGGTCTCTAAGTCTCAGGAAGTGGGTGGGGTCTTGGGCAGATGTGCGTGGGGGCAGGGCGCGGAGACTGCAGGGGCTGCCGGGGGCTTGGAAATGGGGATCCCTCCCGGTGGGGCTAGAAGGGGAGCTGCCCGGTGGCCAGAACCCGGCGCCAAGCTGGGCAGGTCCTCCCGGGATGGCTGGTGGCCAGGGATGGGGTCCTGGCTGGACCCAGGCACTCACCTCTGGTCCAGAAGGGAAGTCGTCAGGGGCAGGCTGGGAGCTGGGGGCCGGTCCCAACTTCTTAATATTCTATACTGGCAATCTAAACAGGATTGAGCAAGTTAAGTGGATAAAAAATGGAATGAAGAAATTTTAACATCATTGATCACATAATCAATGAGTTTATATGAGTACTGTCAAAAAGTGTCCAATGAGCTTGGTATATTAAATTGGACAGAGAATTGATGGAAAGGAATTGCATATATGCTTGCCAAATATATGGAATAGTTGTTTGGTTCATGCTTTCTACTCTAATTTCATTTTATCTTTCTGCTAAATGCATGGGTACAGGAAGTTGATAAGGAGGAATGATGATGGGTAAAGTACATCCCTGCTTTTGTCAGTGTATTCTACCCCTCACCACAGATGCTTAAAAACAATTTAGGGCTATATTTTCAATATAATTGAGAATATAAGTATTTCCTTGCCTTTGGCATTCTGTACCTGTAGATAATCTCATGAAAACTATTAATGGTGGTATAGATTTAGTCATATTTTAAGAAAAAAATATAAATGGCACTTCAGTGAGGAATAGCATACATTTCTCTGGGGCTATTTGGCAAATGCATAAGCACAAATGAAGCCTCCTCTCTGAAAAAAAAAAGGTAGGAACTAGGTGAGCGAAACACCTGTACCACTTGGTTAAACAGACATGAGCCAGGAATCATGGGGCACATCTTTAATCCCTGTATTTGGAAGGCAGAGGCAGGTGGATCTCTGTGAATTCAAGGCAGCTTGATTTATATAGTGAGTTCTAAGACAGCCAGAGCTGCATAGTGCGATCCTATTTCAAAAAGAACAAAACAAAACAAACAAACAACAAAATAAACCCAAAATTAAATAAAGAAAGAAAATGTACAAAATGGTTAAACCAATAGGATGCTTACAAACTTTAAAATATTCAAAGGAAGAATACTACTAATCATGGGGTTAGGCTCACTTGGCAATGGAATTTTAAATATCATTCCTAAGAGCACAGTGTGGCTGACATGTGTGTGTGTGTGTGTGTGTGTGTGTGTGTGTGTGTGTGTGTGTGTGTGTGTGTATCCACTATCCACTAATACAGTCCACCAGGGATGGGTCTCCTAATGTTGTCATGTGAAAAGTCCACTTGTTCAGACTACCTGTAACCCAAGCCCCACCTCCCCCAAATCCCACCCATGCTTGGAGACTGCAACTGTTCCCTGAGACAGAGCTTGCCAGCTCCCTAGTCGACTAAGAGGTGAGTCTTTATCCTCATACCCAAACACCCCAGTCCCTAGGCTTTGGGCCCAGGTGCACAACCCTGTGCCCCTATACCACCACCCATTGCAGTTACTGTTTCAGGCCAGTTGGCAGGCAAACTTCCTGCACATAGGTCAGACTACCACCATCCCCCTAAAGACCCTGTAACCCAAACCCCACCTCCCCCAAATCCCATCTACCCTCAGAGACTGCAACTGTTCCCTAAGACAGAGCCCACTAGCACCCAATTAGACTAAGAATCCCAGTTTCAGGCCATTTGGCAGGCAGACCTCCTGCAGACAGGTCAGACTACCACCATCTACTACGCACTAAGACTGCAGAGACAACTAGCACCAGTTGAACTAAGAGCTGCTCTCTGAGACAAAGAGTTCATCAGCATCGACTAGACCAAGAGCTCCCACTGGATCAAGAGTATCAATCAGACCAAGAGAGGCTCCCTCAGACACAGACACAGCTTGCACCAAGAGGAGAAAGAGATGGGTAGACACCAGTGCAAAAATACCGTCAACAACATAAAAACCAATATGGCTCCATCAGAACCTAAATCAGCAAGACCTGAACATCCCACCACAGAAGAAACAGAAGATATCTACCATAGAAATGACTTTAAGAAGATATTAGAGATCTTAAAATAGGAAATGAAAAATCCAAGGAAAAGAAACCGAAGAAAAGTCAAACAAAAAATGGGAAGAAATCAGTAAATCCCTTGAAAGCCAAGAGAAAGCAATTAAACAAGTGAGGGAAACAGTTCAAGATTTCAAAACTGAAATGGAGACAATAAAGAAGACACAAACTGAGGTAATGCTGGAAGTGGAAAATCTGAGTAAACAAACAGGAACTATAAATGCAAGTATCACCAACAGAATGTGCTGTGGATATTGCTCTATATAAATAAAACACTGATGGCCAGTGACCAGGCAGGAAGTAGGTTGCCAGGCAGGAAGTAGGTGGGACAAGGAGAGAGGAGAATTCGGGGGAAGCAAAAGGCTGAGGGAGGAGACACTGCAGCCACTGCCAGGACAAGCAGCATGTGAAGACACCGGTAAGCCACCAGCCACGTGGCAAGGTATAGATTTATAAAAATGGGTTAATTTAAGATAAAAGAAGCCTGTCATGGCCATACAGTTTATAAGTGATATAAGCATCTGAGTGATTATTTTATAGTGGATTGTGGGAATGCGGGGCTTGGGAAACCTGGAGAGAAGCCCTCCAGCAACAAGAATGCAAGAGATGGAAAAACAGATCTCTTTCTTTCTTTCTTTTTGGTTTTTCAAGACAGGGTTTCTCTGAATAGCTTTGTGCCTTTCCTGGAACTCACTTTGGAGACCAGGCTGGCCTCAAACTCACGGAGATCAGCCTGCCTCTGCCTCCTGAGTGCTGGGATTAAAGGCGTGCACCACCACCGCCCGGCTGGAATCGCAGATCTCTGGCGTTGAAGATAAGGTAGAGGAAATAGATTCATCAGTCAAAGAAAACACTAAAGCCAACAAAGTCATGATCCAAAATGTCCAGGAAATTTGGGACACCATGAAAAGACCAAACCTAAGAATAATAGGGACAGGAGGAGAAGAATACCAACTCAAAGGTACAGAAAATATATTCAACAAAATCAGAAAAGAAAACTTTCCCAACCTAAAGAAGGAAATGCCTATAAAAATAAAAGAAGGTTACAGCACACCAAATAGACTGGATCAAAAAAAAATGTCCCTTTGCCACATAACAATCAAACCACTAAACATACAAAATAAAGAAAAAAATATTAAGAGCTACAAAGGAAAAAGACCAAGTAACATATAAAAGCAGACCCAAAAGAATAGCACCTGACTTCTCAATTTTAGATTCTAAAAGCCAGAAGGTCCTGGACAGACGTTATGCAGATACTAAGAGACCATGGATGCCAACCCAGACTATTATACCCAGTAAAACTCTCAATTAACATAGACAGAGTAAACAAAATATTCCATGATAAAACCAGATTTAAACAATATCTCTCCACAAATTCAGCCCTACAAAAAGCACTTGAAGGAAAAATCCAACCTATGGAAGTTAGATACACCCATGAAAACACAGACAATAGATAGTCCCATACCAACAAATACCAAAGAAGAGAAACATACAACATTACCACCAAAAAATAACGGGAATTAACAATAACTGGTCATTAATATCCATCAAAGTCAATGGTCTCAATTCACCTTTAAAAAGACACAGGCTAACAGAATGGATATGAAAACAAGATCCATCCATTTGCTGCATACAAGAAACACACCTCAACTTCAAGACAGACACTACCTCAGAATAAAAGGCCGAGGAAAGACTTTCCAATCAAATGGATTTAAGAAGCAAGCTGGTGTAGCTATCCTAATATCTAATAACTAAAAAATCAATCGAAAGAGATCAGGATAGACACTACATATTTATCATAGGGAAAATCTAAGAAGATGATATCTCAATCCTGAATATTTATGCCTCAAATACAAGAGCACTGAAATTCATAAAAGAAACATTACTAAAGCTTAAATTGCACATCAAACCCCATACACTAGTAGTGGGAGACTTCAACACCCCACTCTCACTATTGGACAGGTCTACCAGACAGAAACTTAACAGAGAAATAAGGGAACTAACAGACATTATGACTCTAATAGACTTAATAGATATCTACAGAATATTTTACCCTAACACAAAAGAATATACCTTTTTTTCAGCACCCCATGGAACCTTCTCCAAAATCGACGACATGCTTGGTCACAAAGAAAATCTCAATAGATACAAAAAAAAAAAAATTGGAATAACCTCCTGTATCTTATCAGACCACCATGGCTTAAAGTTAGATTTCAACAACAACAAAAATTACAGAAAGCCTACAATCTCATGGAAACTGGATAATGCCCAATTGAATCACCAATGGGTCAAGGAAGAAATAAAGAAATTAAAAATTTCCTAGAATTCAATGAAAACAAATGTACAACAAATCCAAACATACGGGACACTATGAAAACAGTGCTAAGAAGAAAATTCATAGCTCTAAATGCCCACATAAAGAAGTTGGAGAAATCCCACACTAGTGACTTAACAGCACAATTGAAATCTCTAGAACAAGAAGAAGCAAACTCAACCAGGAGAAATAGACGCCAGGAAATAATCAAATTGAGGGCCGAAATCAATAAAATAAAAATGAAGAGAACAATATAAAGAAGATAGATAAGATATTATCCAAATTAACCAAAAAGCAGAGAGAACATCCAAACTAACAAAATCAGAAATGAAAAGGGAGACATAACAACAGACAATGAGGAAATCCAGAGAATCATCAGGTCATACTTCAAAAACCTCTACTCCACAAAATTGGAAAATCTGAAAGAAATGGACAATTTTCTGGATAGGTACCACATACCAAAGTTAAATCAAGACTAGATAAACTATTTAAATAGACCAATAACCCCTAAAGAAATGGAAACGATCTTTAAAAGTCTCCCAAACATAAAAGCCAAGGACCAGATGGTTTCAGCACAGAATTCTACCAGATTTTCAAAGAAGAGCTAATACTAATACTCTTCAAACGGGAAAAGATAACCAACCCCACATCTGACAGAGGGCTGATCTCCAAAATATATGAAGAACTCAAAAAGCTAGATATCAAAATACTGAACAATCCAATTAAAAAATGGGCTACAGAGTTTAACAGAAAATTCTCAACAGAAGAATCTCAAATGTCTGAAAGGCATTAAAAGAATTGCTCAACATCCTTAGTTATCAGGGAAATGCAAATCAAAACAACTCTGAGATACCATCTTACACCTGTCAGAATGGCTAAGATCAATAACACTGAAGACAGCTTATGTTGGAGAGGATGTGGAACAAGGGGAACACTCCTCCACTGTTGGTCGGAATGCAAACTTATACAGCCACTCTGGAAATCAGTATGCCAGTTTCTTAGAAAATTGGGAATAAGTCTTCCTCAAGACCTAGTTATACCACTTTTGGGGATATACCCAAGGAATGCTCAATCTTACCACATGGACACATGTTCAACTATGTTCATATCAGCATTATTTGTAATAGCCAGAACCTGGAAACAACCTAGATGCCCCTCAACTGAAGAATGGATAAAGAAAATATGGCACATATACACAATGGAGTACTACTCAGCTGTAAAAAACAATGATATCATGAAATTTGCAAGGAAATGGATGGAACTAGAAAGTATCATCTTGAGTGAGGTATCCCAGACTCAGAAGGATAAACATAGTATGTACTCACTCATAAGTGGTTGCTAGTTGTGAGGGAAGGTATGGCCAGAATGCAAAACATAGCTTCAGAGAGGCTAGCTAACAGGGAAAGACCCTAGGAGGGACACAGGGATGACCCTGTGAAGGAGAAGTGGATGACATCTACATGAGCAGACTGGGTGTTGGGGGGGGTGTAGTGGGTAGCCATTCCAGCTTGGTTCTGGAAGTTCCAACGCCCATTGAGACTCTGGCAACTGTCACGCCTACGAGGCGGGGCGAGGGGAGGCGCCTGGGGACCCGAGAGCTGGATGGGCCAGCGCTCGCTCTGGGCGCTCTCTCGGTGCCGGAACGCTGACCGGTGCAGATTGACTGTGCAGAGCTCCGGAGAACACCGCTGGACTGCATTACACCTTCCCCAGACCCTGCGACCTACCCATTACTTAATTTGTGAGTTACGCCATTAAATAAATATCCTTTTAACTATGTGGAGTGGCCAAAATAATTTCTCTAATATCTGGCGCTCACGTGGGGCAAACTCCAAAGGCCTGGGCAGCTCCCGCCGTCTCCTCCCTAGCTGATGGGTACCTAAACCCGCCTGCAAAGTTCCATATAACCAGGGAACACCTACACGGTTCCATTCCCGAAAAAGGGAGCAGCTAGTCCGATCTCAATTCCCTAGCTTAGCCCCAGACCAGTGAAAGAGGCAGGAGAGTGCTAGCTCCGATTTCTGCCATCTCTGCCATTTCCGCCATCTCCCTCCGACTCCAGCCAAGATCGCCAGCAGGCCCTGTTTCGGAGCTGTACCAACGCCACCTGCTGGCTGAAAAGTGCTACTACACGAAAGGTAAGCATATTGTTTCAAGTAAAGGTACTTGATAATTTTACACCTTAAAATTGACTAACAAATTTTGAATAATTCGTGTAATATGGCCGACAACATTACCTCACAAGAGTTTAAAAACCTTTTTGCCTGTATGATGAATGACATCTTCCTGGAAATATACGACATTCCTAAGGCATATCTGGGCTATACCATTTTGGCATTCATCATAATAATTCACACAGTGTTCAAACACTGGTTTAAGAACAAAGATGAGTCATTATTGGGACTGATACAGGCTTTAAAAGATAGCAATGAAGGCTTACAGAAAAAGATTCTCTCTCTGGAATCTGCTTTCAAAGATAACAATGAAGGCTTAGAGAAAAAGATTCTCTCTCTGGAATCTGCTTTCAAAGATAGCAATGAAGGCTTAGAGAAAAAGATTCTCTCTCTGGAATCTGCTTTCAAAGATAGCAATGAAGGCTTAGAGAAAAAGATTCTTTCTCTAGAATCTGCTAATCAGGATTTACAAAACAGGCTTTTACCCAAAATTGATTTTATTGATAATAAATATGAATATTTAATGGATAGAACACTAACTCTCCAGAGTGAAGTTGTGGCTACTCAGACAGTATATAAGGAAGAAAGATTATCGTTAATTGATAGGATAAGGTCCTTGGAATCATGTGTTTCTGAGGAACATAAAAACTTCTATGATTCCATGAGAAATATGGAGTCCCTTGCAAGAGAGGAGGTTCACTCCCTAGAACAGACCCTAGGTGCTCGTTTGCAAGCCCTAGAAGAAACTCTCAGTAAACATGACAAGGGAACTAATAAACAGAAGGTCAAGACCATAGAAGTTGTAACATCTCCAAATGGCTCGCATACAATGGCTTATCCTGTTATTGTCCATGAGAAGCCAGCAGATGACACACACCCCGAGCCATATATGACATATACATTACAACCAATTTCAACAAGGGACTTTAAAAATATAAAGGAAACAGTAGTTACGTATGGGATACAATCCACATATGTAAAACAGATGTTAAATTCGTGGTCTACCTCACATAGAATCATTCCAGATGACTGGCATCAGTTAATTTCAGCTGTTCTAGAATATAGTCAGCAGTTACAATGAAAAAGCTGGTTAAGAAAAGAGACAAAAAATTTAGAACAACAAGGTAAAATCAGAGGTTTTGTGATCTCCCAAGATCAAATACTTGGTGAAGGATGTTTCGCTGACAGGAATGTACAAGCCACTTATGATGAGCATACAATATCCCTATGCCGTACAGCAGCTCTAAATGCTTGGGAAAAAATTCCAGAACCTAAAAAACCAACTGAGGTATACACAAAGATATTTCAGGGACCACATGAACCCTTCACTGATTTTTTACAAAGACTGAACAGAGCTATAACAAGAGCTGTGTCAGACAAAGAATTAAGAAAAGTATTAACTGAGTCCTTGGCGTTTGACAATGCTAATGCAGAATGCAAAAGAATACTTACACCATTAAAGATCAGATCAGCTCCTTTGGAAAAATGGATTCAATATACTAATGGTGTTCAGTCTCTTAACTACAGTAATGAGGCTTGGATAGGAGAGACAAATCCCAGAGGTGAAAGAAGGCCCCGTGTTACCAAATGTTTTAAATGTGGTACACCAGGTCATATAAGTAAAAACTGTACATGGGATACTCCTAAAAACAATATTCCTTCTAGAAATAGCCTAAACAGGAGACCCCAACCACCTCCTGGATTATGTAAAAGATGTGACAAAGGCCGACATTGGACCAGTAAGTGCAGATCAAAAATAGATATACAAGACAACCCTTTACTGGCGAGAAACGCCTCAGGGGGCCTCTTGCAGGCCCCCAAACCAAACGTAGTACGAACATTCCCTGCCACTGTGGAAAAAATTCCTCTCCAGGACAACTGAATAAACCAATGCCTAATGTAAAAACCGATACTGCAATGGATGATAAAACAGCTTTGATAGCTGGATCACAGTTTACAAAAAACACTATAAAACAAATATTTTGACAGACTTAGGTTCAGGTTCTTTAGGATAGGACACCTTTGAATGATCTTTATAACATGCTGTTTACCTATGCTCTATACTTCTCTGGATTTTAGTATTTGTTTCTTGCTTGATATTGTTTGCATTGGTTGTAGTTACATCTTATCTAGGTCATTATCTCTCATTATTTCTGGACAATATTTGATAACCATTCCTTTGTATATAGTCTTGTATTAGTTTAGAACCTTCTTATTTAGACAAAAAGGGGGAGATGTAGTGGGTAGCCATTCCAGCTTGGTTCTGGAAGTTCCAACCCCCATTGAGACTCTGGCAACTGTCACGCCTACGAGGCGGGGCGAGGGGAGGTGCCTGGGGACCCGAGAGCTGGATGGGCCAGCGCTCGCTCTGGGCGCTCTCTCGGTGCCGGAAGGCTGACCGGTGCAGATTGACTGTGCAGAGCTCCGGAGAACACCGCTGGACTGCATTACACCTTCCCCAGACCCTGCGACCTACCCATTACTTAATTTGTGAGTTATGCCATTAAATAAATATCCTTTTAACTACGTGGAGTGGCCAAAATAATTTCTCCAATAGGGGGGGTTGGCAGATGGATAGGAGTGGGGCATGAGAACATAGGGAAATGGGATGGTCAACCTGGAACAGCGACAGAGTGGGAGGGTAGGGAGGAAGATACCATGATAGATGAGGACATCATGGGAATAGGAAGAGGCAGGGTGCTGGGGAGGCTCTCAGGAATCCATAAGGATGACCTCACGTTGATCTGCTGGCAGTGGTCCAGAGGGTGCCTAGACTGGTCTACTCTGGTGACTGGTCTAGCAAATAACCTAGCTGTCATCATAGAGCCTTTGTCCAGTGACTGATGGAGGCAGATGCAGAGATCCACGGCCAGACACCAGGCTGATCTCCAGGAATCCAATTGATGAGAGAGAGGAGGAATTCTGCAGGCGAGGGATGTCAAGATCATGATGGGAAGACGTGCAGAGATGACTGGCCATACTAGTGGAAGTTCATGAATGGTGGACTGGTGGCTGTGGAGTCCCCATGGGACTGGACTAGGCCTTCTGGATATGGAAGGCAGTTGTTTGGCTCAAACTGTTTGGGGGGCACCAAGGCAGGGGGATCGGGATCTGTCCCTCGTCTATAGGCAGGCTTCTGGGACCCGGTGCCTGTGGTGTGATACCTTGCGTAGCCTTTGTGCAGTGGGAAGGGGCTTGGACCTGCCTAGGCTCAGTGTGCCGGGCTCTGCTGACTCCCCATGGGAGACCTTGATTTGGGGGATGTGGGAATGCGGGGTGGCTCAGGAAAGAGGGTTGGGAGGTGGGGGAGGAAGAAGGGGGAATCTATGGATGGTATGTGGAGGGAGTAGAAAATTTCTTAATAAAGAAAATTTGAAAAAAAAAGAAAAAAATAGAAAAAAGTCCACCTGTTACTTATATGATCTGTGTTTCCACTTTAAATTACATGATAAATTTAAAATACACAACTCTCTCTTCTTTCATTGCCCACTTATTTGCTCATCTTTTCAGTTTGTTTAGTCAGCCTAACTTTAAAATCTTTTTCTTCTTTTTGCATCTGTTGTGGTTTGAATTTTGTCTCCTCCCATAGAAATATCAAAGATATAATCACTAGTACTTGGAAATGTGACCTGATTTAGAAATAGGGTCTCTATACATGTAGTAATTAGAAGGAGTAAGTCATTCTGCATTAGGGAAGGTCTTAAATCCTTAGCCATCAGATTTGCATCCTATTAGAAGAAAGACTTTTAGGGAAGAAGGCCATGAGATTAATGATGGCGGTGGAAATTAGATTTCAAAAACATTTTTACTGAAAGAAGCCAGTACAAACAGATGCACACACATACAAATATATGCCAGTCTAATTTTATTTGAAAGGAAATATATAGATGTTAGCTGATGAAATTTGGGAAAGCTAGACTGCATTGAATTCGAGTCATCTTTTTTCACTAACAATAAAAATATACTTTTAATTAGAGTATTAATTAAAATATACCCCAAGCACATTACCACAAAACAAATGAAAATATTGAATGCAAATAATGCTATGGTACTTTGTTTTATGAAATAAAGTGATGGGATAAAAACACCATTTGTAATGTCATGTCAATACTTCAAGCAGAAAAGGTGAAGACATTGAAAGAATAGAGATGCATTAATTTTTTAGAGTTACTGTAACTAAGTAGTTTGCTGTGGCTTAAATAGCAGAAATGCATTCTCATCTAATTCTGGCAGCTAGAATCTGAGATAAAGGTATAGCAGCACATGGTCCCTCAAAATATGTTAGGAAAGGATCTGTTTTAGGGGTTTCTCCTTGCTTCTATAAAACTCTTTCATTGTGGCAGCATATTCTCATGATGGTTTCATTGTGTATATACATCTGTATCTCTCTACTCAGCATTTTAAAACTAGGGATACCAGTAATTATTACCTTCCCTGGTATAAACTTGTATTAACTAGTTATATCTGCAAAGCCACATTTCTAAGTAACAATACAATCCAAGATACTGGGATGAGGATTTCAATACATGATTTTTTGCCCTCTGGGAAATACAACCCATCCATTATGGTGATATTTTATTTGTACTGAAATGTGATTTTATTTGTATGTTAATAAACAAAGTTGCCTGGGGGTCAGAGCTAATAGTAAGCCATAGCGGAGCTGGGCATTCATGGCACATGCCTTTAATCCCAGCACTTGGTAGGCAGGGCTAGGTAGATCTCTGTGTGGTCAAGGATACAGCCAGCATTGGAGACACATGCCTTTAATCTCAATACCAACCATAGAAGACCTGGAGGTCTGTACAGACATGCAGTGATGAGGTGGTCATGTGGTTGGGTTTACAACCAATGAGAAGGCAGAACAGAAAGTCTATATAAAGACAAACACACAGGAAGTAGGTCTCTCTTGGCTGAAGAGGCTAGCTGTAGTAGATGGGTAAGGCTCTTAGCTCTGATCTCTTGGCTTTCTTCTTTACATTGGTTCTGTTTCTTATTTAATAAGACGGTTCGTTACATCTACAACCCATGCTATTTTAATTTTATGGTTAATATGTAAGTCAGAATAATACTCAACTTTTATAAATTGGATCAAATGTTTTAAGGAAGGACAGTATAAAATATTGTTGTTAAAAAATAAGGTGTATGTATTGTGGGAGCCCATTTTCAGGTTCTCTTGGCTTTACTCAGCAGATCTGCATAGAGAGGATAATTAGGACCACGAGCCTGAGTGCAGGTGTCTGATATGGTCTGCACTTGGCTGTGCTGGGGGGATGTCTTTTGCTCCACCTCTTGGCATCTCTATAAATACCCTGGGGCAGAGACAGACAGGACCCATTGGAATAGGTTCTAGGCTCTGTTGAGGCTATCCTGTATTTTGTATCTGTTTATCTCCACAATATAAATCCTTCTGTCTAATATTTCTTAGTGCTTGCACTCAAGAAAACTCTGGGGAGCTGTGGGGTTGGTGGGGAATTGCCCCGCCATGTATACATTCACAAATATATATATATATATATATATATGATATATTCATTTTAAAATCAGAATTATATGTGTATAGGACAATATTATACTTAGTTTTCTTAGTTTTATTAATTTCTTCAATAATAAATTGATATTATAGGGATGTTTTTATCTTTCTGAGTCTTCTCACTCATGCACCTTCACATGGAATAACAACTTTACCTGGTAGCTAAAAGCTCTTTTATTATGTGAACATAATCTGTGTGATTAGGGCTATTGCACCATTGCTTGAAAGAAGGTTCTTTATGTGTCAGTAGATGTTAGGAGTATAATAGAATCATGTGATTTCAGATATGGCACATCAACTGATCGCAATTTGCATAAGTGTTTCACTAGTCTAAAGGTTCAGGTCCTATAAGTGAGTCATCAAATTCCCTTAAAAAACAATTAAGATGAGCTATCTCTTATTCAGAACATTATTACCACACAGAGCAAACAGTGTCTAAGTTTGACTGGAAAGCACTTGAGCTTTGTCAGTTACCTCAACAAAATTCACAAGACATGAAATCAGTGATTCCCAAGAAAAGGAGGAAAGCATTAACATTATTTCCCCCACACAATGGCATCCAATCCCACTCCCTGTACCTGCATTCCTAATTACCATGGATAATTCAGGTTTGCTAACTCTTTATTGTTTTGTTTCAAGTTATAACAAACCTATATGATACTTTCTTTTGCAATTTTTTTTCATATGTGGGAAGGGGTTGTCATGAAGCTAGAGTGGACAATGAGAAGGGAGCAAGTCATTTTAAGCATGTGTGTGTGTGGGGGGAGGGTTAATGGAATGCATATAAAATGTAAATAGAAGGGAAAACTATTTAGTGGGGGAAAGGATTAGAAAAGGAGGACAGGAAAAGGCAGTGAGGAATAAGAATGAAGTAGAACAAAGTATATTTGTGTATATGCATGAAAATATAATGAAGCTGATTACTTTGCATTAATAAAAACATACAGTCATAATTTTATATAAACAGAACATATTGTGTGTGTGTGTGTGTGTGTGTGTGTGTGTGTGTGTGTGTGTGTGTACATGAGCTCGCACATGTGCATACATGTACAGCTGCAGACTTGAATTTGTTTGACCAGAGACCAAATGAATATCTTGGAACCCCTATGAGTTAGAGTGAGTTAGTACAATTGGACTAATAAAGTATCATATTTCAGAAGAGTTATAAATAACAGAAATCTATTCATAATTGTTTGCAAGACTTAGAACTGTAAGGTAAATGTTCTTGAAGATTAGCTTTTTGTGAGGCCACATTCTGAATTCCCATTCCATCTTACAACCTCTGTGTCCATACATGACAAAAGAGGCAAGAGCCATCTCCAGGTTTTCTTTTATTAGGGCCCCGAGCATACATACAAGGGCTCTGTCTCCAAGACCTAATTTCCTTCCAATGTCCCTACCTCCTAAAATTATAAGCTTGGGGAAAATATTTCTTCACAGGAATTTTGTGAACAATATTGAGAGCCACTAGTAGCGAAAGTCCATGGAGTATACAGCAGTGACAACTAGAGTTCATAAAGCTAACCTATCAGAACTAAGGGTTCTGTTAGAGGAAATCACCTCTCAAGGCATTATGGAATTACTGCATTTTGAATGAACTGGCTGTCCGTTGTAAACTTCTTATGCAATAACAGCTATGATTCTCCCCATTTACCATGTATCTCCATGTTACGTGTACATGTAATCTCATGATTACATTTCAATCTTGGGCACAACTTTCCCTATACATTTGGGGTAATTGGACAACTGTCCCCAGCTGTGTTTATTTTTCATTAACATATATCTGTCCAGGGCCATTCTCCAGACAAAAGTATTTTAGCAAAGATACCTTTTTCCAAGGACAAAACTGCACATAGATAAACATTAGCTCATCTCACTCACAGATAGAGAAAAAAAACCACTAACAATTAAATCCTCAGCCCCTTACCTTCACCCCGGGTTATTTACACAAAACCCTAACTTAAGAGATTTACTGTTCACATTCCTGGGATGAGGTTTTAGCCATTTGCTACCTACTGAGTTAAGTCAGTTACTTCCCACTGACCCAAGGAGATTGCCTCCAGGCCAGGCAGGCAATAGGTGCTAAGCTTCTTTCTTGTGCAAATTAAGTTTTTATTCCTCCTCAGCCAGGTGCTATTCCTAGATTTTCTCCTCAGCAATTACTCTGAGTGAAAGTGCTTTTACTAACCAAATACTACATGCTCTGACAGAGGTTGCTTAGCCACCTCTGTCCCCCTCCCTAGCAGAAAGCAGCTGCAGCTGAGAAGAGCGGGAAAAGCAGTGCCAAAGACAGCTTACTTTCTTGTGACTTACTGACCCCTAACATTTTACCTAGCCATTTCTAGATTATAGTTTGAGCACACAAATTCCCTAAATGACCTTAGCCATTAGTTGACCTTACCAGAGAATTCCCCTTTAGTCACTCCCCTTTTGGGTTGTAATTGGAAGCTGACAATTACTGCTTTATGTGTGCATCCTTATCACCTCTCTCTGCAACACTGAAAACTTCAAGCCTCGCATTGTTTACCAAAGAATTACCATTTGGGTATATATACTGGTTCTCTGAGAGCACTGGGAGGATGGATAGAGAAGAAAAAAGATGAGGATGGAGATGGAAAGAACTAGGTAGAATGATGAGAGAACAGCAGAAGGGACTGAGAGCAGGAGGGACTGAGAGGAGCTAAGTAGGAGAGCAGAAAAGAAACTGTGTAGATAGAATCGCCATAGAATAATAAAATGAATGGACTAAAGAACTCAATGTGCTTAGATTCATTGAATATCCCTCAGATTAGAATCCTAAGATGGGGACTTCCCTTCTGGACCAGAGGTGAGTATCCACGCCCAACCCGGACCCCATCCCTAGGCACCAGCCACTCCGGGAAGACCTGCCCAACTTGGCCCCAGGTTCTGGCCACCGGGCAGGTCCCCTTGTAGTCCCACCGGGAGGGATCCCCTTCTCCAAGCCCCCCAGCAGCCCCTGTAATCTCCACGCCTGAACCCCACGCTCATGTGTCCGAGACCCTAGCCACCTCCTGAGACTTAGAGACCGGCCCCCAGCTCCCATCCTGCTCCCGACTTCCCTTCTAGACCAGACAATTCTGGTCCAGACAAGAGCTCCCATCCTGCCCGGGAGTTCCCATTTGGACAAGAGAACTCCCTTTTGGACAAGAGAGAGAGACTTCTTGAATCTGTCAGCTCTTTCTGAAACAAGTACGCTGATAAGACCAAGAAGGAACCACAAGGAGATGGGCAGACGTCAAGGCAGAAGTACATACAACAAAATGAAGAGCAATACAGCATCACCAGAACCTAGCCCGCCTCCAACATCTAGACCTGAACATCAAAAATTGGAAGAAGCAGAAGAAAGTAGCCTTATGAGTAACATCATGAAGAAGGTAGAGGCTTGTGTAGAGGAAAAGACAAGAAAATTGGAAGAACGCTGTAAACAACTAGAGGAAAGGGCAAACAAATTAGAAGAAAACAATAAAGCCCTGCAAGAAAACAATAAAGTCCTTGAAGAAAACAATAAAGTACTGGAAGAAAACAATAAAGTACTGAAAGAAAATCATGAAAAAGCAATGAAACAAGCAAAGGAAACAGTCCAAGACCTGAAAAGGGAAATTGAAAAAATAAAGAAGACACAAACAGAGGGAATGCTGGAAATAGAAAACCTGAGTAAAAGATCGGGAACTTCAGATGCAAGTATAACCAACAGAATGCAAGAGATGGAAGAGAGAATTTCTGGCATTGAAGATACAGTAGAAGAAATAGTTTCATCAGTCGAAGGAAACACTAAAGCCAACAAAGTCATGAATCAAAATGTCCAAGAAATTTGGGACACCATGAAAAGACCAAACCTACGAATTATAGGGATAGAAGAAGGTGAAGAATACCAGCTCAAAGGCACAGAAAATATATTCAACAAAATTATAGAAGAAAACTTTCCCAACTTAAAGAAGGAAATGCCTATGAAGATACAAGAAGCCTATAGAACACCAAACAGACTAGACCCCCCAAAAAAGTCCCCTTGACACATAATAATTAAACAACTAAATGTACAGAATAAAGAAAGAATATTAAGAGCAGCCAAGGAAAAAGGCCAAGTGACCTATAAAGGTAAACCCATCAGAAAAACACCCGATTTCTCAATGGAGAATTTGAAAGCCAGAAGGACCTGGACAGATGTAATGCAGACACTAAGAGACCATCGATGTCAGCCCAGACTAATATACCCAGCAAAACTTTAAATCATCATTGACGGAAGAAACAAGACATTCGAAGACAAAGCCAGATTTAGGCAATACCTATCCACAAACCCAGCCTTACAGAAAGCACTAGAAGGAAAATTCCAACCGAGGGAAGTCAGATACACACTCAAAAACACAGGCAATAGATAAAGCCACAACAGTAAACCCCAAAGAAGAGAAGTACACACACACTACCACCAAAAATAACAGGGATGAACAATCACTGGTCATTAATATCCCTTAATATCAACGGACTTAATTCACCTATAAAAAGACATAGACTTACAGAATGGATACGAAAGCAGGACCCATCTTTCTGCTGCATACAAGAAACACATCTCAAATTCAAAGACAGACACTACCTAAGAATAAAAGGCTGGGAAAAGACTTTCCAATCAAATGGTCTTAAGAAACAAGCAGGGGTAGCCATCCTGATATCCAACAAAATAGACTTCAAACTAAAATCAATCAAAAGAGATCAAGAAGGACATTACATCCTCATCACAGGAAAGATCCACCAAGATGAAGTTTCAATTCTGAACATTTATGCCCCAAACACAAGGGCACCCACATATGTAAAAGAAACATTACTAAAGCTTAAACCACATATAAAACCCCACACATTAATATGAGAGATCTCAACACCCCACTTTCACCACTGGACAGATCTCCCAAATCGAAACTTAACAGAGAAATAAAGGACTTAAATGATGTCATGACCCAATTGGACCTAATAGATATCTACAGAACATTCCATCCTAACAAGAAAGAATATACCTTCTTCTCAGCACCCCAAGGAACTTTCTCTAAAATCAACCACATACTTGGCCACAAAGCAAATCTCAACAGATACAAAACAATTAGAATAACCTCCTGTGTTCTATCAGACCACCATGGATTAAAGTTAGATTTCAACAACAACAAAAACTACAGAAAAACTACAGACTCATGGAAACTGAATAATGCTCAACTGAATCACCAATGGGTTAAGGAAGAAATAAAGAAAGAAATTAAAGACTTCCTAGAGATCAATGAAAGTGAAGACACCACATACCCAAACTTATGGGACACTATGAAAGCAGTGTTAAGAGGGAAATTCATAGCACTAAATGCCCACATAAAGAAGTTGGAGAAATCCCACACTAGTGACTTAACAGCACACCTGAAAGCTCTAGAACAAGAAGAAGCAAAGTCTCCCAGGAAGAATAGACGCCAGGAAATTATCAAAGTGAGAGGTGAAATTAATAAATTAGAAACTAAAAGAATAATACAAAAATTAATGAAACAAAGAGTTGGTTCTTTGAGAAAATCAACAAGATAGACAAGCCCTTATCCAAACTAACCAAAAGACAGAGAGAGAGAGAATCCAAATCAACAAAATCAGAAATAAAAAGGGGGACATAACAACAGACATTGAGGAAATCCAGAGAATTATAAGGTCATATTTTAAAAAACCCTACTTCACAAAACTGGAAAACCTAAAAGAAATGGACATTTTTCTGGATAGGTACCACATACCTAAGTTAAATCAAGACCAGATAAACTATTTAAATAGCCCCAATAACCCCTAAGGAAATAGAAACAGTCATTAAAAGTCTTCCAACCAAAAAAAGCCCAGGACCAGATGGTTTCAGCACAGAATTCTACCAGATCTTCAAAGAAGAGTTAATACCAATACTCTCTAAATTGTTCTACATAATAGAAACAGAAGGAACATTACCAAACTCCTTCTATGAGGCTACAATTACCCTGATTCCTAAACCAAACAAGGATGCAACAAAGAAAGAGAACTACAGACCGATCTCCCTCATGAACATTGATGCAAAAATACTCAATAAAACACTGGCAAACAGACTCCAAGAACACATCAGAACAATTATCCACCATGATCAAGTAGGCTTCATCCCAGGGATGCAAGGGTGGTTCAACATACAAAAGTCCATCAATGTAATACACCATATAAACATACTCAAAGAAAAAAACCATATGATCATCTCACTAGATGCAGAAAAGGCATTTGACAAAATCCAACACCCCTTCATGATAAAAGTCTTGGAGCGATCAGGAATACGGGGAACATACCTAAACATAATAAAGGCAATATATAGCAAGCCAACAGTCAACATCAAATTAAATGGAGAGAAACTCAAAGCAATTCCACTAAAATCAGGAACGAGGCAAGGCTGTCCACTCTACCCATACTTATTCAATATAGTACTTGAAGTTCTAGCCAGAGCAATAAGACAACATAAGGAGATTAAGGGGATTCAAATTGGAAAGGAAGAAGTCAAGCTTTCCCTATTTGCAGATGACATGATAGTATACTTGAGTGACCCCAAAGATTCCACCCAGGAATTGATAAAGCTTAAAAACACCTTCAGCAACATAGCAGGATACAAGATCAACTCAAAAACATCAGTAGCCCTCCTATATACAATGGACAAAGAAGCTGAGAAGGCAATTAGAGATACATCACCCTTTACAATAGCCACAAATGACATAAAATACCTTGGGGTAACACTAACCAAGCAAGTGAAGGACCTATATGACAAGAACTTTAAGTCCCTGAAAAAAGAAATTGAAGAAGATGTCAGAAAATTGAAAGATCTCCCATGCCCATGGATAGGCAGGGTTAACATAGTAAAAATGGCAATCTTACCAAAGGCAATTTACAGATTCAATGCAATCCCCATCAAAATACCAACACAATTCTTCACAGACCTAGAAAGAATAATACTCAATTTCATATGGAAAAACAAAAAACCCAGGATAGCTAAAAGAAACCTGTACAATAAAATAACTTCTGGAGGCATCACAATCCCTGACTTCAAGCTCTACTATAGAGCTACAGTAATAAAAACAGCTTGGTATTGGCATAAAAACCGACATGTGGACCAATGGAGTCGAATTGAAGACCCCGACATTAACCCACACACCTATGAACATATAATTTTTGACAAAGAAGCCAAAAGTGTACAATGGACAAAAGAAAGCATCTTCAACAAATGGTGCTGGCATAACTGGATATCAACGTGTAGAAGGCTGCAAATAGATCCATATCTGTCACCGTGCACAAAACTTAAGTCCAAGTGGATCAAAGACCTCAACATAAATCCAGCTACTCTGAACCTGCTAGAAGAGAAAGTAGGAAGTAATCTTGAACGCATTGGCATAGGAGATCACTTCCTAAATATAACACCAGTAGCACAGACACTGAAGGAAACAATCAATTAATGGGACCTCTTGAAACTGAGAAGCTTTTGTAGCGCAAAGGATATGGTCAACAAGGCAAAGCGACAGCCTACAGAATGGGAAAAGATCTTCACCAACCGCACATCTGACAGAGGACTGATATCCAGAATATATAAGGAACTCAAGAAGTTAGACATCAAAACGACCAACAGTCCAATTAAGAAATGGGCTACAGAACTAAACAGAGAATTCTCAACAGAGGAAACTCAAATGGCTGAAAGACATTTAAGGAATTGCTCAACATCCCTAATCACCAGGGAAATGCAAATCAAAACAACTCTGAGATACCACCTTACTTATGCCTGTCAGAATGGCTTAGATCAAAAACACTGAAGACACTTTATGCTGGGGAGGATGTGGAACTAGGGGAACTCTCCTCCACTGCTGGTGGGAATGCAAGCTTGTACAACCACTTTGGAAATCAATATGGTGCTTTCTTAGAATACTGGGAATCAATCTCCCCCATGATCCAGCTATACCACTCCTGGGCATATACCCAAGAAATGCTCAATCATACCACAAGAGCACTTGCTCAGCTATGTTCATAGCAGCATTGTTTGTAATAGCCAAAACCTGGAAACAACCTAGATGCCCTTCAACTGAAGAATGGATAAATAAATTGTGGCACATATACACAATGGAATACTACTCAGCAGAGAAAAACAATGACATCATGCGCTTTTCAGGCAAATGAATGTATCTAGAAAAAATCATCCTGAGTGAGGCAACCCAGACTCAGAAAGACAAATATGGTATGTACTCACTCATAGGAAGATGCTAGATGTGGAACAAGGATGACTGGACTGCCACTCATATCACCAGGGAGGCTACCTGGAAAACGGGACCCCAAAAAAGACACGGAGAAATGGATGAGATCAACATGAACAGCCTGGTCATGAGTGGGAGCAATGAAGGGCGACGGTCGAGGGAAAGAGAGTGGGAGATCCTAGCTGGATCAAGAAAAGAGAGGGAGAACAAGGAATAGGAGACCATTGTAAATGAAGACCACATGAGAAGGAGAGGAAGCAGAGAGCTAGGGAGGCCCACGGAGATCCACAAAGATACCCCCGCAAAAGACTGCTGGCAATGGTCGAGAGACAGCAGGAACTGACCTACTCTGGTGATGGGATGGCCAAACACCCTGATAGTTGTGCCATAAACCCAACCCAAGGACTGAGGAATCTGGATGCAGACATCCATGGCTGGGCCACTGGTGGAGCACTGGGAGTCTAATTAGTGAGAAAGAGGAGGGTTTATATGAGCGAGAATTGTTGAAGTCAAGGTTGGATAAAGTACAGGGACAAATAACCAAATGAATGGAAACACATGAACTATGAACCAAAGGCTGAGGGGCCCCCAACTGGATCTGGCCTTCTGAATGGGTGAGACAGTCATTTGGCTTGATCTGTTTGGGAGGCAGCTGTGCAGTTGTGCTGGTTCCTGGGCTCGTTGCATGAGTCGGCTGTTTGAATCCTGGGACTTATGCAGGGACACTTGGCTCAGTCTGGGAGGGGGGGACTGGACCTGCCTGGACTGAGTCTATCAGGTTGATCCCGGTCCTCGGGTTAGACCTTGATCTGGAGGAGGTGGGAATGGGGGATGGGCTGGGGGGAGGGGGAGGGGGACGAGAGGGGGAGAACAGGGGAATCTGTGGCTATTATGTGGAACTGAATGGTGTTGTTAAAAAAAAAAAAAGAATCCTAAGATGGTTGTTAGACTCTTCTGCGGACCCTGGGAGCAAACAATAAAGGCTAGACCAATTATTGTTTGCGTTAGAACAAAAATTTGTTTAAGCAAAGAGTGAAGCTTCTTGAATAACCCATGAATTAACAAGCTTATATTCTATGTCAGCTATGAGCTAGTATTTAAGACACATGCCTACAGTCCCAGCATTCAGAAGACTGGGGCAGGGGATTCACAAATTGGAGGACAGAATGCAACACACTTTGAGGCTGTGTTAGTCACTGTTAATGCTGTGAAGAGACACCATATCATTGTAAGCAAGGATGCAGAGAAGCCTCTAAACTGCTCCATAGATGGGAAGAGGGATTTTAGTATAGATATGAGAGAGAGAGAATAGCCAGAGAGCTTTGGGGGAAGTCCAAAGTAGCCATGGCTACTTCTCTAGGGCAGAGAGGGGAGGGCAACTTGACAAGGGCCAAGGCTATCCTTCTCAGGAGCAGAGAGAAGAGAGGGAGCAGGGAAAATCCACCTGAGTTATAAAGAAAAATTGGTATCTGCAGGGTAGTGTGGGAAGTACTGTGAGCTGGATCAGTTTGGAAATTTGGGAGTTGGTTTTCAGGCCAGTGGCCTCAGTATGTACCATGGGTGCCCATTAATAGAGAAATGGTTCTCCTTGGCAAACAGAATATATATATGCATGTAAGTTTATAAGCACAAACTTCTGGGATCGTGTGTGTGTGTGTGTGTGTGTGTGTGTGTGTGTGTGTGTGTGTGTGTGTGTGTGTGTCTGAATATGTGTATGTGGACATGTGTGGGTGCATACAGAGACTAGAAGAAAGCTTCAGATGTCCAAAGAGTTCAAAATGAGTTACAGCAGTTGTGAACTCCCCAACATGGGCATTAGGAACCAAATTCTACTCCTTTGCAAGGGCAGCAAGGACTCTTAACCACTGAGCCATGTCTTCATCCTCAAGATATGTTGCTATATCATTCAAATACAGAATAGAAGGGAAAGTTGTTCCATGACTGGTGTGAGCTTTCCACCTCAGAGCATACATACTAAAGAATAGTTCACAGAATCAATCAGTAAATTGGTAATAGGAGCTCTGTGGGGGATTTTCCATGAACGCACTAGTTGCTGAGAGTCACAAGAGCCCTATTAAGAACGATCAATTAAAGCTGGTAATTTGGAAAGTGTGGCTTCAAACAGAGGATAATAATGTTAGATCTTATGTTATTATATTTCCTGCTTTTAATTGTAACGTTGAACATACTGTGTAAGTACAGGGACAAGAGAAAAAAAGGAGAACTACTTTTGCAAGCTCTTGATTACAGAGCTAAATATGACCTTTATTTAAACAGGGTCCTCAAAACAGCTTCAATTTTCAGTGAAGCTTATACATAAGGTGTTACTTTCACCACTGTTAACAAGAACTAAACCCTTAACTGTTCATGGCTTAATTATAATGCACAAGGGTCATAGGCATTAGAGACATACATTTTCCTTATTATTTTTCTATTCGAAAATTTAAGTTAACATACAAGGTCATGGCTTTGATTATAACAATTCTCTTTTATTTATTTTGACTATTTGATAGTTTCTTGCATATAAATAATGAATTTTAATCATCATCATACCCCATTTTTGTCTCATCACCTCTTAATAAAACTCTTCTTTTATGAATTTACTCTGTGTGTGTGTGTGTGTGTGTGTGTGTGTGTGTGTGTGTGTGTGTTATTATGGTTTGTTTTTATTCATTCTCCCCCTTTATATCCCTTTTCTATCCAACCTGGTCCCCTCTTGCTGATCTCATTTCGAATTTTGAACAGTTTTTCTTTTCTTTATTTTCTTTTTTTCCTTTTATCTTATTTTACAATACCATTCAGTTCTACATATCAGCCACGTATTCCCTTGTTCTCCTCCCTCCTGCCCCGCTCCCCTTCCCCCGAGCCCACCCCCTATTCCCACCTCCTCCAGGGCAAAGCCTCCCCCGAGGACTGAGATCAACCTGGTAGACCCAGTCCAGGCAGGTCCAGTCCCCTCCTCCCAGACTGAGCCAAGCGTCTCTGCATAAGCCCCAGGTTTCAAACAGCCAACTCATGCAATGAGCACATGACCTAGTACCACTGCCTAGATGACTCCCAAGCAGATCAAGCCAATCAACTGTCTCACCTATTCAGAGGGCCTGATCCAGTTGGGGTCCCTAAGCCTTTGGTTCATAGTTCATGTGTTTCCATTTGTTTGGCTATTTGTCCCTGTGCTTTTTCCAACCTTGGTCTCAACAATTCTCACTTATATAAACCCTCCTCTTTCTCGCTAATTAGACTCCCAGAGCTCCACCTGGGGCCTAGCCGTGAATCTCTGCATCGAGATCCCTCAGTCGATGGATGGGGTTTCTGGCACGACTATTAGGGTGTTTGGCCATGACATCACCAGAGTAGGTCGGTTCCGGCTGTCTCTCGACCATTGCCAGCAATATATTGTGTGGGTATTTTTGTGGATTTCTATGGGCCTCGCTAGCACTTTGTTTCTTCCTTTTCTCATGTGGTCTTCATTTACCATGGTCTCCTATTCCTTGTTCTCCCTCTCTGTTCTTGATCCAGCTGAGATCTCCCGCTCCCACAGGCTCTCTTTCCCTCGACCCTCGCCCTTCATTACTCCCACTCATGTCCAGGTTGTTCATGTAGATCTCAGCCATTTCTCCGTCATTGGGCGATCCTTGTGTCTTTCTTGGGGTCCTATTTTCCAGGTAGCCTCCCTGGTGATGTGAGTAGCAGTCCAGTCATCCTTGTTCCACATCTAGTATCCTCCTATGAGTGAGTGCATACCATATTTGTCTTTCTGAGTCTGGGTTACCTCACTCAGGATGACTTTTTCTAGATCCATCCATTTGCCTGCAAACCTCATGATGTCATTGTTTTTCTCTGCTGAGTAGTATTCCATTGTGTTTATGTGCCACAATTTACTTATCCATTCTTCAGTTGAAGGGCATCTAGGTTGTTTCCAGGTTTTGGCTATTACAAACAATGCTGCTATCAACATAGCTGAGCAAGTGCTTATTGGTGAAATTATTAAGGCTACTCCACGTAGTTAAAAGGAAGATTTATTTAGTGGGTGACTTACAAATGAAGGGATAGGTAGATTGCGGGGGTCTAGGAAATGTGTATTGCAGTCCAGCAGTGTTCTCTGGAGCTCTGCTCAGTCAACTTCCACCGTCTAGGATCCAGGAACAGAGAGAGCGCTCGCCCATCCAGGTCTCGGGTCTCTAGACGCCTCCCTTGGCCCCTCCTCGTAGGCGTGACAGTTGCCAGAGTCTCAATGGGGGTTGGAACTTCCAGATCCAAGCTGGAATGGCTACCCACTACAAGTGCTCTTGTGGTATGATTGAGCATTTCTTGGGTATATGCCCAAGAGTGGTATAGCTGGATCTTGGGGGGAGATTGATTCCCAATTTTCTAAGAAAGCACCATATTGATTTCCAAAGTGGTTGTACAAGCTTGTATTCCCACCAGCAGTGGAGGAGAGTTCCCCTAGTTCCACATCCTCTCCAGCATAAAGTGTCTTCAGTGTTTTTGATCTAAGCCATTCTGACAGGCATAAGTAAGGTGGTATCTCAGAGTTGTTTTGATTTGCATTTCCCTGGTGATTAGGGATGTTGAGCAATTCCTTAAATGTCTTTCAGCCATTTGAGTTTCCTCTGTTGAGAATTCTCTGTTTAGTTCTGTAGCCCATTTCTTAATTGGACTGTTGGTTGTTTTGATGTCTAACTTCTTGAGTTCCTTATATATTCTGGATATCAGTCCTCTGTCAGATGTGCGGTTGGTGAAGATCTTTTCCCATTCTGTAGGCTGTCGCTTTGCCTTGTTGACCATATCTTTTGCTCTACAAAAGCTTCTCAGTTTCAAGAGGTCCCATTAATTGATTGTTTCCTTCAGTGTCTGTGCTACTGGTGTTATATTTAGGAAGTGATCTCCTATGCCAATGCGTTCAAGACTACTTCCTACTTTCTCTTCTAGCAGGTTCAGAGTAGCTGGATTTATGTTGAGGTCCTTGATCCACTTGGACTTAAGTTTTGTGCCAGGGTGACAGATATGGATCTATTTGCAGCCTTCTACATGTTGATATCCAGTTATGCCAGCACCATTTGTTGAAGATGCTTTCTTTTTTCTATTGTACACTTTTGGCTTCTTTGTGAACAGTCCTTTTCTACTATCATGTCACAGGTATTCTATCACCTTCTTGTTTATATCTACCCTGCCTCTCCCAACTTAAGATGTCTAGGTCCCCTTTCTATTGTGATACACACACACACACACACACACACACACACACACACACACACACACAGTTTAAATAATATAGATTCTGCATTTGAGAGAAAACATGGTATTTATTCTTTTCAGTTTGACTTAATTTGCTTAACATACAGATCTCCAGCTTGATCCATTTTCATGTAAATGTCATGATTTCATTTTTGTTCATAGCTGAAAAACTCATTTATATATACCACCAAATTCCCTTTATGCATTAATCTATCATTGGACATCTGTGATGTTTGCATTTCTTAGGCTTTGTAATAGTGTAGTAATAAACATGGATGTGAAAGGGAAATATTAGTAGCCATTTTGAGACGTTCCTTCCCCTTCCCCCTCTTCCTCTAATGGTATTTGCTGACCAGCAGTTTTTGAACTGACCAGTTGAACTTATGGGAAGATAAGGCTGGGACAATAAGTCTATGTATCCTGGACTAGGAAAAACAAGATATGGGCTCAACTGACCAGAAGTTGAACTCAGGGGAGAGCAGGACTGGAACAATATATCTGAATGTATCTATCCTGGGTTCAGCAAAAGCAGGACATAGGGAGTAAAAATTTATGTCTCTATAGATACCCTGAACCTGTTAGCCATTAGTAGCCTTATGCTTGTAGTTCAACCAGTAACTTCAAAGAACTACTTCACCCCTAGCCCGCCTGGTCCAGTCCCAAGATATGTAACATTCTGCATGTAAACCTTTCTTATACAAACCCCTTAAAATGAGTGCTCGGGACCTTCCCTCTTTTCACCTACTGTAAAGTGGTGCCAGGAGGTCCCTGCCTAGGCCGGGAATAAACAAAAGCTTTTGCTCTTACATCGGAAGTTGGCTCCTTGGTGGTCTTGTTGGGGGGTTCACACGTGGCCATTACAGATGCATATATATCTCTGTTACATGCTGCCTTCGACCTTCCTGTATATGTATACAGCCAGGAGTGATAGTTATCACAGAGTGGGAAAATACCTTAGGTTTATACTTCAGTCTAAATCCTGACACAAAAATTCAGGATAAAAAGAAAAACTGAGAATTTAACAGTTTTCATTAATAGACCTATTTTAGCAAAATGCTGATTAATAATGAGGAAATGATTGATTCCAAAGATTATCTTTAGAATTGTGAGCTTAACAAGTGTTTATCATACTAAGCTAAACTCTCTGAATTAAGCTCACTCTCCAAATTATGTTTTTTTATTCTTAAAAACATTTTTGAGAGTTTATTTTTTGAAATTGTAATATGATTACATCATTCCCTTCTTCCCTTTCCTCCCTCTAAACCCTCACATACACCCTTGATTGCTCATTTTCAACTTTGTGGTCTCTTTTCTCATAGGCACAGAAATAGAACACAGGATTCAGGAAATAGAAACTAGCTTCTGTTCCATATGTACCCAGTGCCATGGGGCAATGGATAGAAAGGACACTTGTTTGAGTCACTTTTGTGGCTCCGAAGCAAATGTAAGGAAAGTTCATCCTCTCAGGTGTCTTATAATTTTATTCATATTCAGGTTTTTCTACTTGAATTTCTCCCATCCCACTTTCTGTGATAAAATTTGAAACAGTAAAATTAACGTCATAATTTGAAGCATTTTGAAATATTCACAATTTGAAATGTGCACTTTTTATTATTTAATCCTCAGTTTCATTTCTCACCCAAAGAAGTCAAATACAAATACATTCCATCATGAGTATCTCAGTTATTGGAGTTTTCAAGTTATGCTTCTCCAAAGGTCCAGTAAAAGAGGTCCACATGTAACATTAAGCATTGGCATAAACACTAAACAAAAAGGCAATTAGATTTGTGAACAATTTCATGACAACAATGCTTTTAGACTCTAAAGAGATTATTTGGGAGATTGTCAGATGTTCTTGGAGACAGGTTGAGAGAATGTTTACTTCCTTAAGCCTTTACACCAGCAGTAGGAAGAATAGACAATGATAGGCGATTTTCCATACTCAAAATTTAAAAAAGAACAAGAAAAAAGAAAGAGAAAGAAAAAAGACAAAGAAAAAAGAGAAAAGAAAAGCTTTATAGAGCCAGAGAATGAGAAATGCTTTTAGAAACTCTCAGATTTTTGGCTCTTATCCCATTCATAATAGAAAATCTAGTGGTACATGGGTCTCCAATCCAGGTTATCCCAATTGTGGCCAAAAATACTAATTAATTACATTCATGTGCTCCCATAAATCTGCTTAACAACATGTAAGGAAACTACAATTATTAGATTCAAAGTAGTTCCTAAAGGCCATTGCTGGCCTGCCTAACACAGAAAAGAAGTAGAGAATAAATAGTTATAGCTTTGCATCTATATAGTTTCTATGCACTTAACTGCTGAATTGCAAAAGTAGTCAAGCACAACATATACGGAATGGTTATCTTAGAAGGGAGTAATGGTGCATGTCTTTAATCCCAGCACTTTGGATGCAACGTGGGTGGCTCTCTGTGCCTTTGAGGCCAGTCTGTCTACAGAGTGAGTTTCAGGCAGTCAGAGCTATATAGTAAGCCCTGTTTCTCTCTATAAGGAAACACATTGCCTTATATTTCAGCAAAACTTTTTCATAATGAGTTAAAGGTGCATTCTCTATAACTTCCACCAGACAATATAGTCTTTTATTGATTTTTCCATTCATTGATATGTAAAATTTGATCTTAGCTAGAGGCTTGTAGGTATGAATAAAGCAAAAAATAGGTGGCGGGCTACATTTGTCCTATAGGTCACACATACCTCCTTATTTTTGAAGGCATGAAATTTGTTTAATGAAAGGCTAACTACAAACTATTACTCATAGCTTCATGGGTATTTTTTGGCGCGAAGCTAACCATTTGTGTAAAAATAATTTTAAGATGGTCCATCCTGTCTATTTTATATTTTTCCCAGTGACTGGTTTAAATATATTCTCTTTTACATTGGCAATGACTCACTCTTAAAAATCAGATACACATCAATGCAAGTTTTATTGAGGCTGGAGCCATGTCTCAGAAATTTGAGTACTTGCTATTTTTGCAGAGGATCCAGGTTCAGTTCCCAGCACTCATATAGTGGCTTACAACCACATGTAACTCCAGTTCCAGGGAAATTTGATGCCCTCTTTTGACTTCCACAGACTGCTGCACACATGTGGTGCACATCAATCATACACACACACACACACACACACACACACACACACACACGCACACGCACACGCACACGCACACGCACACGCACACACACAGGCACACACACACAAATAAAAATATTAACTATTTTTTAAAAACATACTTTCTTCTTTATCATGTTGAGATACACCTACCCTACATTATTTAAACATTCTGGAACAAGTGTTTATGTGGACAAATGTTTTTGCACAGTAAGTACATTAGTAAGTTTATTTTTAACATTTTAAGGGCTGACAAATGGCTCTCTAAAATGTCCATTTGTATATTTTCTTACCAGTGTACAAAGGTTTCAGTGTTTCCACAGTCCCATATACATTTGCTGCAGTGGTCCACTTTTTTTAAAAAAAACTTTTTATTGATTCCTTGTGGATTACACATCATGCACTCTGATCCCATTCATCGCCCATCCCTTCATATCCACACTCTGCCCTTGCTACCTCCTCCCCCAAATAAAATAAAATAAAATTTAAAATAAAAAACCAAAACCAAACAAACAAACAAAAACTCCAAAACAAACACAAACAAAAAGTCTTGGGATGGAAGCTGTAGTGTGGCCCTAATGAGTTACACAGTATATACTCTTTAGTATATACATCTTTATTGTATGGTGTTCATTGGTTATTCCTCAGGTTTGAGACCCGTGGCTTCTGCTACATTGTTGAATTGGGTCCTCACTAGGACTTCTCTTGGATATCATGTTGTTGCATGTGTCCTGGAGATCCTGCAGTTTTGGATCAGCAGGTGTAGCTCCATGAATTAATAGATGAGGTGGATGTTGGAGTGGGCCCTGTTTCTGGGCCTGGGTGGTAGATGGGTTGGTCAGACTGCTAGCTTTTCCTCATCATCACCACCTCAAGCCCTGCCCTGGGAGAGCACACACAATGTAGCAGACATCAAAGAGCAGGACCAGTTCTCCTGCTCTCACACCCTTGGGGCCTGCTGGCCTGCATCCACACTACCAGGGTCAGCTCTACTGTTTTGCCCAGGCCAGGTGCAGGCTCCTCTCTCCTGCTGTCAAGCCCCCAAGGCCAGCTCTCCTGCCTGATGCAGGTAGCAAAGGGTGGAGTGGGGGGCATCTTTCCCTCACCTATACTACCACATGGCATACAGGGGTGGGGTGGGGCCAGCTCACCAGAACCCCTGCCAACATGGCCAGCTCTACTGTGCTGCCTGGCAAGGTACAGGGCCTGCTGTCCCAAGTGCTGCAGCTGGTGAGGGGCAGGAGCAGTTCTCCAATTCTCATGACCTCGGAGCCAGCTCTCCCACTTGCCACAGGCAATGAGGGATAGGGAAGGGGAACAGAGTCAGCTCTCCCATCCTCATGACCCTCGGATCTGCTTTCCTGCCTGCAGTAGGTGGAGAGAGGCGGGGGTGGGGGGTGGGGGTGGGGGGAAGGGGACATCTCCCCCTTCCCACTGTGTGACAGACGGATAGTGGGCTAGCTCTCCCACTCTCATGCCTTCAGATGAGGTGCAGGTCCTGCTCTTGCTCTCCCAAGTGCTGTAGCCAGTGAGGGGCGGGGCCAAGAATATGCAGTCCTGACCTCACTGCCTTTGGTGTTAACAGGAGCCACAGACATCAACACAGACCATGGCTGCAGCAGGGTTATGGGCACATACATGGCCCTTGGCAGCAGCTCAGACCCAGATGACACCATCGTCCCAGCAGCAGTATGTATGGCCCTTTGATACTAACATAGCCCTAGTTGGCCACCCAGACCCCTGATGTCTGCCTGGCCCTTAGGGGCAACATGGGCCACGGATATGGACACAGACCTTGGCTGCTATTGGACCACTGACCAAGACATTGTCTTTTAGGGTTACACACTAAATTTATCACTAGTGTTTTTAAATAATGTAAGGAATTGACCTCTAATACTAACATTGTTGCTTAAAATACTGTCATTAAAATTATGTTTCAGAAGCCTGGTCATGGTGGTGCATGCCTTTAATTTGGGAGGCAGAGGCAGGTGGATCTCTGTGAGCTGGAGGTCAGCCTGGTCTACAGAACTTGTTCTAGGACAGCCAAAGCAACACAAAGAAACCCTGTCTCAAAAATCAAAGTCCAAAACCAAACCAAACAAAACACATGGTTCAGTCTTGCACTTTAAAAATAAAGAAATCCCAACATTTATACTAAAAATCCATTTTAAAACAAAAACACAAGTCAGAAATGAACTACATCTTATTAAAAGAAGATAAAAAGCCAGCAATTAAAAAAAAAAACAAAGCCCAAGAAAGTATGATTATCCCTCAAAAATGAGATACAAACAAAATATTCAATTCTACTTGAGACCAAGCAATGTTTAAATTTTTTTATTTATACTTCTTAACTAAAGGAGGACCTTTAATAGTAGAAGATACACCTGTGCGTCGAAGTTTAGCATTTTCATGAATAAAATTGTGTTGAATTGGTGGAATGCTGCCATATGTCTTGTTAGTAGCATCAATTTTGGGTTTTACATGTACCAGTGATTTTGGTGGTGGAGGTAGCCCATTTATTTCATACAGACAATATATTTCATCTGTCTGAAAATTAAGAGATGGAAAGATAATGTAAGAAATATCCAGACAAATAGAAAGATTAGAGAAACATTTATCATTATTAGTAGTTTCTATTTGTTGTATGAGGTATGGGAAAGGTAAAAAAGAAGGTTCCCTCTAGAACGAAAAATACTAATGCAGAAATAAATTAGGTAAAGTAAGACTTTATGACTGTGGTCACAGAAATAATTGGCAAATTACAGTAGTATGATTTCTGGATTATGAAAGTATAAAACATTAAAAATATACTGAGAGGTTTTAGATCATTGAAAACATTTATAATCTAAATCCAGGTAATATAATTTATAGGGGAATTTATTTTAAAACCCTTATTTTTTTTCTGTAAATAGGCATAATTCCTAACATATGCTGAATTAGGCATTCTAGAATTGTCAATGTTTATATTCAGACCTTACCATACTTAGGTTAAGTCCACTGCTTCTGCAGAATTTGCTGAAGACATTTGTTTTTATATAGGCTTTAGCCTTACATTGGGCTTGGACCATGCATGCTAAGAAAATTATTTTAAAGTAAGTCCCCAAGCCAACTGGATATTACAATACACCAGGTTAGATGTGTAATGCAGTATCTATAAATAAACACTGAGTAGGTGCACATATTTCTTTCACATCAAACATGACCTTATTTTAATCACATATGGCTCTTTTATGTGATATCTGTAGTATTTATACATCCAGAGTCAATGATTCAAAAGTTAAATAAACCTAGGAACAAAATACAATGAGTTAAATATCATTGCACTTCATATGGGTATGTTTGAAATCAAAAAAGAGAGCTAGATTTTGAAGGTTGTGCATATGCCATTCTAAACTTTTTTTTTTTACAGTACAAATAAATAACCTCATGGATACAAAGGAGTGTGCTAAATGAAAATACCAGCATCTGCCTGGAACTGAGTGCTAATCCTTGAGCTTCATGCCAGCATGCAGGTGAGCTACATGAAGAGATCTATACCCACCCCTAGCACCTAGTGAGAACAAGTAGCAGGTACTTGGTGCTTGTAGTATTACCAATCATTTATATTCAAGACTTGAACTGATAACATAAAAATACATTATTGTTAAAATCACAATTAGATTTCATACATTTTATTGAAGATTGTAATAACTTTACAATGATTAAGTCAGTATCATTTAAGGAACCTGTTCAGGACATTTCTCCAAATAAGCTAAATAACAATAACAAGTTTTTTGTTCTGTTTTGCTTTGCTTTGCAGTTATACCTATGATTTAACTTCTTCAAACCAACTATAAATATGAACAATTACATATCTTCAAAACTATTTTATAGATATAATCTGACCTGTATCTTCCATCCAATCTTTTAAAATATAATAAAAACAGAATTCAATATACTAAAAGAATCAAGTATTACATTTACTATTGATTTGTTTAGTGTGTGTGTGTGTGTGTGTGTGTGTGTGTGTGTGTGTGTGTGTGTGTGTGTATGAGTGTGCTGCATACATGCTTGCTTGTGTGTACTCATACACTGCTGTGTGGAAATCTCAGGACAACTTGTGAGAATTAGCTCTCTCCTAAATGCCATGTGGGTTCCAGGGAACTCAGGTCTTCAAGCAGTATTGGAAATAAGCACATTTACCACTGAACCATGTCACCAGTCAGGAATAAATTAATAGCTCCATATCATTAATGCCTTATTGAATGAGTATTGATATTATAAAAAACAACCAATCATAGTAGTTCGCTGGCCTATTTACTAGGAAACAAAACAAAAAAAATTATCAACAGATAAAATTCTCATATTTTAAAGGTGTCACTGTTTTGAAAAGAAACTGAAGGCAATGACTGCCTGGATGAATGACAGATGTTGTTATGAGCAATTTCTAAGATTAAAAAATGATAGTTATCCATTAACACATATCGTCTATGGCTACACACATTTATCTGGTGTTTTCATTTGCGTGAATGTCTGATGCAATTTCCAATAGCTAGTGTTTGCAAGTCCTTGACTTTTCCTCCTCAGAAACTCCAGTAGGTGTTTCAGCTGGTTTTGGATCCTTAACCATCTCTGAGTTCATTCCTCAGTCAATAACTGCAATGGTGTAAAGTACTATATAAAACCCCTATGTTCCTGCCCACCTTGGGTATGAATTTATCAAGGTGTGAATTCTACACTATTTCCCAGAGATCCCTCATGGGATTAATTTTCAGTTTCACACTGTGGTAGATGATTTTATTAGTCTCCTTTCCTTCTGTATTTTACATACAGCCTTCCCTGTATTTATTTCCTGGTATCACATGTAACAAATAGGCCACTTAAATTTGAATTCTTTTGAAGGATCTGCTTCCAATGAAATACAAAAGAAAATACATATTTAGAATGCCCTTTCCAATTGTTTTATGCCAATGAGATTTCTTTAGAAGTAATATAAAATACATACTTATATTTGTTTGTGTCTCTTGTTATAACAGGAACATATAGTTATAATATGATATCTATTTTGCATTGTAAGCTATATTAACATACATATTATTATTATTATTATTATTATTATTATTGGTTTTTCGAGACAGGGTTTCTCTGTGTAGCTTTGCGCCTTTCCTGGAACTCACTTGGTAGCCCAGGCTGGCCTTGAACTCACAGAGATCTGCCTGGCTCTGCCTCCCGAGTGCTGGGACTAAAGGTTTGTGCCACCACCGCCTGGCCAATACACATTATTTTTATGCAAGTATGACCATAAAACATCATATATTTCATGTTCTATAATTAAGTTTTTTTGAGATTGTGTAGTATGTGTGTAGGTGTGTACACATGTGTGCAGGTACCTGTGCTTGTGTGTACATGTATGTGGAAGTCAGAGGTTGGCATCAGGTATCATCTTTGATTGCCCCTGCTCCACCTTATTTTTTAAGACAGCATTGCTCAATGAATCTGGAGCCCATTGATTAGACTAGGCTGGCTGGCCAAGGAAGTCCAGTGATCTGCCTGTCTCCTCCTTTTCATAGTGAAGCTACATGTGTGTGCCACTGTGCCTAAATTCTGAGCAACATGGAGATTGGAACTCAGGTCTTTATGCTTGCACAACATATACTTTACCAACTGAGCCACCTGCCAGCCCTAGTATTCACCAAGATTTTTTTCATAGTCACTTGGGAAAAGTGATTAGATTTTTTACTTCTCTGGAGCAGAACTCCTTTTGACAAGATAAATTAAACAACTTAACTTCCCTCTATCAAAGCTAATGCTACTTGTCTTGTTTCCTAATTGGAAAACAACAGGTTTTCATCATTCTAAGGATGACTTAGTTGAATGAAAAATTATAAGGCATGAGAACACAATTTGTGAGGTTTGTCTAGGCAAGATTAATTAAAACTACCCTTATAAATTATTCCTTTTTCTCAGTAAATTAGAAAGAAGATGATATTGTAATTAGTGATTTAATACTTAAGTATTTAAAAATAGCAATAGTGTAAATAATTTTAATTTAGATAATGACTTGATTTTTAGAACTGCAACATGAGAGTAAGTATGGATGTTGTTGAAATTAACTGGGATTTGGAGGCAGTGTGTATAAACTGATTTTTAAGATCAGTGATTTGGTATATGCAATGACTCTTATGAATCTCCAGGGTAATTCTGCTTGACATATCAATTTTAAAAATTTGTAGAGTGTAATATTATATTTATACAGAGAGTTTCATCCCTAGGACCCACACAATTGTAGAAAAGTGCTAACATCCACAAGTTGTCCTCTGAACTACACACATACACATACACACACACACAAACACATGTCACAGCATGTGCAGGCCCCCTCCCACAAATGAATATATGTAAAAACACATTAGAAATACCAAAAGTAGTATAAGGACTCTAATATTATTTTTCATGTTTAGATATCTTATTATACATTTTTAGGAAATCAGCATTGGAGGAAAATAAAGTCTTCATAGAACTCTATGTGCTATATTTATAATTTCCATTAAGTCTACATATACTTCTCAAAATTGAAAAAATAAGAGATTTAGGATTTATCTATAAATTTCAATATTAAATGGTTATTTGAAGCAGGGTTTACCATATGTTTATATATCTACAAACAAGACAATGAATATATGAAATTATGTATTCTATTTATGTACATATTTGCAATTTTACATAACAAAAATTAAATCAACAAACTAATATTTTTTTTTACTTGATTCTCACACTGCAACCCAGACTGACATCTAAATCAGAATCCTCTAGCCATTACCTCCTTAATGCTGAGATTACAAGTACATCACAGAAATTCTGGCAAGAAGTAATATTTTTTAAAACAGGCTTCAATGTGAATTTATCTTCCATAAGCCTTTATCAATATTTCAAATAATAGTGGAGGCAATGAGGAATATGCAGCAAGGCAAAAGAGGATTCATATCTGATGTCCTGGGTTCTCTAAAATCTTAGAACAATGAAAAAAATAATTCTCCTAAACAATAACTAATTTTTTGTTTTCAATATTCATTAAAACAATGACATTTTCTTCTGTTAATAACAGCAATTAATTGTTTGGTTTAAAAGTTTAGGGATTTCTTTGGCAGTAGGAGTTGTAGGATTACATGATGACATGCGCTTTATGTCTATGCTACAGAAAGTAAACTGTGGTAATAGTTATCTTTTTCAAAGAATTTGAAAGTTGTCCTTAGCCCCAAATTTCTCACTATAAAGTATGTATGAAACTCTATAAAGACACTTCTCTTACTGGATAAATTTTCAAAACTGTATTTACCTTAACTCTTAGCAAAGCAATCACTTTAAAGGTCTTCCACAGATATGACCTAATTTACAATGCATATTTTAATTAAAAAATTTACTTTCTATTTTACATCAACATTTTGACAATATACTGTAACCAATGTTTGCAAAAGGTATGTTTCAAATAATATAAAGTCCTTGAGTAAGCACTTTTTAAAAGAAAGTGTTATGTGACTATACAAATCATCTATACATTTATTTCTTAACATGAAATGTAAGTAATTCCTTAATTTCTCCTACTATTAACAAATTATTTCATTATATTCCATACCTAAATTTATTATTTGGTTTTGAAATTTAAAAGCTGTGTTTTTTAAAACTTACCTTTACTACAAGTGTTGCTTGATATTTCTTACTGTACATTCTGGGCTTAAATCCTACAACAATGGGAATTCCTTTTGTGTAAAATGGAGGGAGTTCTCCAGTATGAGGTTTTACAAAAAAATCTCGATCACCACCTGGCAGAAAATAGGCTGTAAATGGCTCATAATACCTAGAAAAGAGGAATGAAATCCATCAAATTGGTCATTACCTTATTGACTCTGTGAGAAATTTATGGCTAAATCATAAATTCTGCTCCAACAGACCCATAGTTCAAAATGAATACTGAATGCTTACAAAAATGTGTGAGGTGGCATTTTGAAAATTACCAAATAGTGTCTGCCCTAGTTTTCTTTCTGTTACTGTGGTAAAACATCATAATCAAAATAACTTAGGAAGGAAAGGTTTATCTGGCCTACACTTTGCAGTCATTGTCTATCATTGAGGCAAGTAAGGGCAAGATCTCAATCAGAAGCCGAGGTAGGAACCAGAGAAACACTATGAACTGGGTTGTTTCTACATACTTAGCTTGCTTATGGAACCCAGGACCATTTTCCCAGTGATGGGGCCACCCATAGCGCGCTTAGCCCACTCACATTAATCATCAGTCAAGGTAATGCCTAACAGACAAGCTTACAGGCCAATCTGATTCTCAGCTGATGTTCCCTCTTCTTAGGTGTCTCTATAGTTTGTGTCAAGTTGACAAAAATTAACTAGAACACTATCATTTTTTTTTTGACAGGGTTTCCCTGTGTGGCTTTGCGCCTTTCCTGGATCTCGCTCTGTAGACCAGGCTGGCCTCAAACTCACAAAGATCCGCCCACCTCTGCCTCCGAAGTGATGGGATTAAAGGTGTGCGCCACTACCGCCCGGCTAGAACACTAACATTCTTTTCTCAGGGTGGCAAAATAAGTTTTTTTCATTTATATCCTATATTCATAGTGTACTAAGATAAATCTTGTCCCAATAAAAATTGGTCAAATTCAGTGCCCTGGATGAAAACTTAGTCATTTGTAAATAAACTCATATGTAAAGCAATTGACCACTAAAGCTATGTAAAACCTTTTGTCTCTACTTCTGTTCCATTATACTATTTACTTACTTACCAGAGTTTTCTACTTGCTAAGTACTATGAACTTACTTGAGTCTCACTAAATATTTATAGGTATGAAGATAAGATTATTAAAGTATGAAGTAGAGGGACATTTATGTTTCAAGCTACGATTTCATGCTATGATAGACTAAAACTGAGAAAAAGAATGTTAGTTAAAGAATTTCTTAGTTTAATAAAATAGGCTAGAGGTACTCTGCAAACAAGTTTTAAGTTTACAATTTAAATTTTAAAATAAATTAATATAGATGCATGTAAAAGATCAAAAATGGCTTCTGAAAACGGGTACAATAGTGCAACATGGAAAAAGACACGGGACAATTTAGATTGTCCATTCAACAAACACATACTGAGCATCATGGTGGAAGATTGGAGAATAGGTTCTGTAGATATGAGTGGCCTGGATTTGAATCATAGCTCTATGTAGCATTTCAAGAAGTTTACTTAATCTTTTTGTACCCCAGTTTTGTCATTTATTAAATTAATAAACAGAGTCAAGTCATTGTACCAATGACTAACCCATGGACAGTGGTTTGAAAAGACTACCAATATTACTTCAGTCATCATTATCATTGTGGTTTTAAAATATTTTACAACTAGTGCTAGGAAATGATGGGTAATTCAATAAATGAGCTGAATAACATGGAATACCTAGAAGGATTACAACAGGAAGCTGACAGACAGATATTCACAGGAATCTATAAATCTCCCTTGTCCAGACAGACATCCATTAAGAAAAAAATATATGGAAGAATTCTCTTTGTGAGGAACAGAGAAACCAGTTAAGAAGCTGTGGTTACAGTTCTATATTACCATGCTTGGTTACCAGCTTCTTTTAAGAAATGAATAGATCTCTATCTGTCACCATGCATAAAACTTAAGTCCAAGTGGATCAAAGACCTCAACATAAATCCAGTTACTCTGAACCTGCTAGAAGAGAAAGTAGGAAACAGTCTTGAATGCATTGGCATAGGAGATCACTTCCTAAATATAACACCAGTAGCACAGACACTGAGAGAAACAATCAATCAATGGGACCTCTTGAAACTGAGAAGCTTTTGTAGAGCAAAGGACACAGTAAACAAGACAAAGGGACAGCCTACAGAATGGGAAAAAAATCTTCACCCACCCTACATCAAAAATTGAACAAGGCAAAACTATCAGTGATTTAAACCAAGGTGGCACTAGTAGCAATGGTAAAAAAAAACCCAACAACAACAACTTGGTTTTGCTTATATTTATAGATTGGATGGCCAAGTTTTCCAGTAGATCATAAATGATACGAGTCAGAAACTGGGGAATACAAATTTGTTGCAACATTCTCTGAGGGATGTGTAAAATTAGAATTAACATTCACTTAAATGAGAAGTCTGTAAAAAGACTCCCTTTGGGGAGAAATTTTTTTTTAAACTTTATGTTAATTATTAATATTCTGTTGAGCTATTTATAAAACAGAAAATTAATATGTATGTTTGATGTTTAGGGAAAAGTTCAGGAATTGAAATATATTTGGGTTCTTCAAAGTACAGATTATAAATTCAGCAAAAATGTGAAAATACCTAGAAAAGGAAGGTGGACAGAAGTAAAAACAATCAGGTTCTGGGAAACAACATTTAAAGAGTAAGTACGAGAGGGAGGCAGTAAAGAAATGGCCAGCAACAGAGAAGCAAATCCAAGAAAATGTGATCCTTTCAAGTTGATTTTAGGACAGTGGTTGGAGATGGTCACAGGGAGATAAGAAGCAAAAATTAATGTCTGGATTGAGAAAAATATGCACAGTGTTTAACAGTGATGGCACTGGATACTTGATGAGAGTAGCTACTGGAGTCATCAGGAAGCATGCAAGCTACACGAAATAACAACAGACTAAGTACTAATGTGGAGTTACCAAAATGTATTTTTATTATTTATCTACAATCTATCTGTCTGTCTGTCTATCATGTATATATGAATATTCTTTTGGTTCCTCTATGAATGTATCTATGTTTTTGCTTTTTTGAGATGTGGTTTTTCTGTGTAGTCCTGAGACTCACTCTGTAGATCAGGCTTGAATTTAAGAGATTCACCTTCTTCTGTCTCCTAAGTGCTGGGATTAAAGGTATGTGCCACCTCTCCCAGCCTACAATGTATTATAACAGCAAAGAGTAAGGGAAAAACAATGTGCTGACATGAACTTCAATACTTGGATTTAGGGGAGCAGGAAAATGACATATAGTGAGTGACAATAGTGAGGAGTCCCTGACTACAGTACCAAAGCAACATGTATGTGTTTTCAAATTCCTCTCAAGGGATATTACTGCCATTGGATTTTGTCCAACTCTCATTTTCTTTTTCTTTTTTGGTTTTTTGAGACAGGGTTTCTCTGTGTAACAATCCTAGCTGTTTGAAACTAGCTGTGTAGACCAGGCTGGACTCAACCTCACAGAGATCCACTGCCTCTGCCTCTTGAGTGTTGTGATTACAGGTGTGCACCACTACCACTCGGCAACCAAATCTCATTTTCTTGCTCTCTGTTGGAAATGTCTTAATTATGTGACCCTTTTAAACTTGTAGAGTCTTAAATATGCCCACAATAGGATTATTGCTACCTAGTCCCAACCATCCCATTTTCACGCTGTGTGACTTCTGGGAGGCTGGTAAGTACTTTACTGACTTATTCCTTTGTTCAAGCACTTACAGAGAAGGCACAACTGATGAAACAAGATGAATATGCAGGATCTCTGTGTCAATGCTTACGAGATTTTTTTTGTATGTGTCCTGTAATCTTAAATATTAGGGAGGTTGATGCAAAAGGATTTACAAGATCAAAGCCTGATTACATAACTTAGCAAAACTATCTCAAAATATATTACAAAAGGATTTAGAGATATAATTCAGTAATAGAGTACTAGACTAGTATGTGTGAGGCTCTAGGTTTAAACTCTTATCAGTGAAAAACAAAACCCTGTTCTTGTATACATCACTCCTTAGTGATACTTATTTTGGCTACTTTCAACAATGCTAATGCTGGTTTTGTCTCAAAAAGAACAGAAGTGTTTAGTAGTTTTCTCAGAGATTTCGTATTTGAAATATACCTGAAATATGTACCATGTTTGTTATGCTACTACAATTTAGAATTGTCCAGATTGGAGGTTTGTAGGACATCAAACAGAAGTAAGGACATGAAAAAGTGTTTCCCTGTTGGGATGTGATCAGAAAGTAGTAGGCAGGAAGAAGCACCTTAATTACCAAGCACTGCCAAATCTGGTAATAGAAAATTCAATTTAAATTTCTGAATATAATGTGTGTATGTGTGTGTGTGTGTGTGTGTGTGTGTGTGTGTGTGTGTGTGTGTAGGTGCATGTGTATTTAGGTAAATTAGATACAGTGATAAAAGTTTTGTAGTGTCATTAAAATTAAATAATTTTGCACATTCTAAATATGTGGTAGGCATGTTGTACATATTTATTATTGTTGGTATTGTGGTTTTAGGAAATACTAGGGACTGAAGAGAATGTAGTGATCAAGAATAATCACTTAAGTGGGTGCATATTGTCATATATTTGACACAGTGCTAGTATTGATTGGAAATAAATTATTTTCACTCATAATAATACCATTCAACATATTAGAAACTGTATTTTAGGAGATTAGCCATTCTCATATATTTGTTACAAGAATGCAGAAGCCATTCTCCTTGGTAAAAATAACTGTACTCAGATAATTGAAATAGCTTCTCACATAAATAATGACTCTAGAAAAATGACACGCAGAGAGGAGATCTATAAGATTTTCAAAAGGGGAAACTGATACTAAACGTATTGATCTTTTCAGATATTTTAAAAAATATGTTTTGCTCCACATCTGGAGCATTTGAAAGCAATTTGTCTCTATCAGTAAGAAGTCTTTGATAGAAATGCTTAAAAAATATTTCATCAGACTTTCTTTACACATGACCATTTTGTAGTGTGTCTCACTATGTATCCCAGGCTCGCTATACATTCTCTATGTACTTTTTTCAGGATGACCTCAAACAGACCTCCAGTTTAGAAAATACTCTCATGGGATTTTGGATTTCTTAGTGATTCTATATAGTTCATTCAATATAAAGGAGTTCAAGAGCTCATTTCTTTTTCACAGTTTGAATGAATTTGTCAAATACAATTTGATGTACTGGAACTTCTGATAAACACATTCATCCCTAGGAAAATGCTTACTGAAATTCACTGAAGTAAATCTATTTCATATTACTCTTTTGCAAAACAGTTCTCTTAATCTTAATGCAAAATTACACATTAATGAGAGATGCAAACATATTCTAATTTTGAACAAAATGTCTAAAATAATGTCAGTAGTATTAACTAAAAATCTAGTCAGAAGTATTTGACTATAATTAAGCAGAAAATTTTCCCTTTTGGTTTCTTTCAAAAACCAGACTGCCACCTTTTTTCTTTTCCCACTATTAAGAGTCCACAATTGTGATAGAGATGGAATCATATGCCCTGTATTACATGGTAGTAGCCATAAAAGTAGGAGAAAGGAACTTCAAAGACATTCTAAAGATTAAGATACCAATAGGAATAAATTGAATGGCAACTTGAGCAAATTGCCTTTGTAACTGCCTCATTCTTCTCAAAAGGCCCACTGAAAGTAAAAATGTTACTCTTTAAAGGGAAACAAGGCAGTGAGAATTGAACTAATTTCTTTCTCTGAGAATATAAACTATCCATGAAATCTTGACCTTTTGTCATAGGAAAGTAGGTTAAAGTATACATATCTGAAAAAATTTAAAATAGTATAGTTAGAGTTGATTAAAATTAGGATCTTTCTCAAAACAATGTGAGAAGAAATAATAATGTACTTGATTTAGACTGGATATTCAGTAGAGGATATGATCTTGCTCTCTCTTTGTGACAGTAAACACTGTTCGTGGTTCCATCTCCAATTAATTAAGTGAAGAGAGTTCTAATTAAACTCAGACAATGTAGGCTAATGAAAATAAAATAATCATGATAAGATATTCATCTAGAATTTTCTTTTGTGTCATACAAAATTTTGAGGTTTATCTTGATTGTCTTTTAACTGATAATTGTATTATTTAATTACAACTGTCAACAGCAATCATAAGTGAGCTAATGAAGGAACTCGGGTTATTTTCCATTCAAATGATTTAGCTCATATTTTTCCATTAGAATAAGGGCAAAAGCTATCATTAAGTGGTTAATTAAGAATACAGTATAGGGCTGACAAAGTGTCTCAGTGGCTAAGTGTGCTTGCCACCAAGCCTAAAAGCCTGAGTTCAATCTTTTGAACTCACTTGACAGAAACAGAGAGACAAGCAGGTTATCTTCTGAGAGCCACATACATTCTGTGACACACAAGTATGCACACACACAAGCACACATACCTATACAAAATAAATAAATGCAAAAAATTAAAGGACAGAATACAATAACCTGATTTCTAGGAACTCTGTGAATTATTTATTTTCCAACAACTAAAATAAAGATAGTTGAAGTTCCTAGAATTTGAAAATTAGTTCTCATTCTCATGTTAAGAAGGAACCTATCTTTCATCTCTACAGTACTCACACATGGAACTTGTGATGTAAATCATTTAAAACACCTCTGTTGCAAAAGGTGATGAAGAAATCCCATGTGCTACATAGGTCATTTAATCACAGAGGAATATGAAAGAATACTGTCCCATGATACAGCTTTCTCAGTAAACAAGTATACTCTTAACACAAACTATCTACTAGAGAAATACAACGCCACTTTTTAGTCCTGATGGCAGAGAAACTATATTAAACCTGATCAAAAAGGAATATTTATGTTACTGGAATAGCAGTAATCATGGTTGTAACTATGCTTTACTGTATATAGTTCATAATGAGTGAGATTCTAAATATATTCCTGTAATAGTTTCATGCAATAAATAAGCATACACATCACTACATGGTTTTTAAAATCATAGCACTGGTCTTCTAATGTTTTTTTTTTTTGAAGTGTTGGAGAAGGAAGGTGTAAACAAGGTAGAGTGACACAGATACATGAAAATGCCATAATGAATCCCATTACTTTGGATAGTAACTTTAAAACAAAAAAGGGGTTCAGCATAATACTGAATATCTGTAATTCCAGCAATCAAGAGTCTAGGGATACAGATGACTGAAGTTCAAGGCCTACATAGTCATCACATAGCAAATTCTAGGCCAGCTAGGACTACATAGTAAGACCCCATCTCCAAATAAGCAAACAGAGTTTAAAATGATTATATTAGCATTGTTCTAGGGGGCAAAAAAGTAAGGGTTAGGTGAAAGTGTTTTTGAATCCTGTATTCATTTATACAGTAAATATCATAGCAGTTTAAAGGATTTTATGAAATCCCTGGGTAAAAATAGCAAATAATTATATAATCTAGTATTCTTTAGAAATTTAATAAGTACATCCACTTTCTTCTGTGCCTCCCATGGTTCTTCAAGGTAAAATCATATTTAGTAATCACCCTGGATATAGCTGATTAACTTTTGATTATTAATGAAACAAAAATACTTAGGAATGTTTTTTTCTTACAGAGTATATTTAGTAAAAATCCTCTATATGCCTGACAATGAGAGATTCTGAGTGGCTTTCCTTGTGGAATTTTGTTTAACAGTGATAGCATATATATATAACAGACATTACGTGGCACAAAACATAACAATCAATTTTCTGGAAGCTAAAGTGGAATAAAACATCTTGAAAGAGACTAGAGAAAAATGAAATATTACTATTAGGGGAACAAATCAAATATCAATCTCTTTCTCAGAAGCCACTGAAGTTAGACTAACATGTTAAAAGAAAAAGAACTCTGAACCATGAATTCTATGCTCAGCAAATTTACCCTTTGTTAATGAAGGAAAAAGAAAGATAATCTCATATTAAGCAAATCTATGAGAATGTTTCATCAGTGGGGCTATTCTTGAACTGCTACAGAATATACTTTGTGCAAAGATAAAGGAGACAGAAGTGGCTAATAACTTTAGGAAGAACTACAAGCAAGAAAATGGAGGGGGTGGAAATTAAGGCTAAACATAATAGCCTACCATCCTCATAAATAGTTCTTTAAAACTTCTTTGAAATTTATGTATTTTCAGTATAAACAGAGTGGCTGAAAGATATATAAGGGAAGCAGAAATTAAATAAAAGATAAATCTACGATTATATCTAGTAAATTCATGACTTCTATCAGTTGATAGAACTGGACTTGGCTATAGATTAGTAATACAGTACTTGTGAAGTTTGTGAAAAGCCCTGGGATCAATAAAAGAAGAACCACTAAACTGGAAGTAGGAGAAGCAAAAAGAGTAAGTACTATCATAAACCAATGGGCTCTATTAAATACTTGTAGAGCTTTGGCTTCTTCTATTTTGCTGGTTTTATATGTTATACATGAATATTTCATCCAAAAGTTACCAAAAAAGCATAAATAATTAAATTTATAAGGGATATTTTTTTCTGATTTCACAAGAATCATACAAAAAATCATTTACAAAGACTAGAGAAATCATCTATTGTCTGTCTTAAAATTTCATTATACATTTCTGAATTAATTATATTCATAAAATCAGTTACCTAAATCTTCTTGATATATAATAAATACCTTGTCTGACTTGTCAGTCTAAATTCTGTGACAGATGTCTTGAATAAACCAATTCCTTGGATATTAATTACATCCTCCACTTCAGGCTCAGTAGCAATCAACGTTATAGGAAATTTCCAGATTCCATCTGTTATGCACTCAACTTTCAATGTGATATGAGCCCTTGAACACACACACACACACAAACACATACACATTAAAAAAAAGATTAAAAAATACAACGGGAAGATAAGGAAAGAGATTAAATACATTAATTTAATATCTAAAGTAAAACTCAAAGTAACTCTTGAGCTCAGCAAAAAAGGGGAATATTTTATTTTTAAAATCTAGACTATTATTTCTATTTTAGGAATAATTTTGTAGTTAATAATTTACAGTATCATTGTCATTTGAGATAATGATTTTGTGGGTTTTCTTATCTACTCTGTAATTAGCTCCCAAAATACAGTAGTTGTTGCAAAACTTACTACAAGTTTTCTGTAACCAACAAAAAGTATTAGTGTACTTAGTAAGTTATAGGTACATTCTGGCAATGGGTCCAATAAACTATACATTTTTTCCCATTAGAATCCTTTTCAGAGCTTACTAGCTAAAAATGATATAGCTCCAAATGTTTTTGCATAGTATTAAAGAAATAATATAATCCAAATATTGAGAGATAGAAAAAAATAACATATTGAAATAAAAACCATAATAATACTATATTTAAAAAAGAATGAATTATATACCGGACTGGTTTTCTTGGTGTAAATATCAGATTGAAAATCAATGAAATTAATTCATGTTTTACATTAAAATGTTTTCTGTACAAATATAAAGTTACAGAAGAGCTCAGGTTAGTCTTCAAATCATCGGATTCAAATTCTATTTCATACTCAAATTCACGTCTTCTAGGAGGTACTAGAAAAATTAAATTGAAAACAAAAGCATGTATCAGTTTAGCTCATTACACATAAACTGAACATTAATTTATCTAAACAGGTTTTTAGAAGAGAAAATGGAAATTTTATCTAGCTTTATTTTCATAATGTTTACTATAAAACCAGAGATATAATACTATGAGTTATTTTGAGAAAATGAAATACATGAATAAATATTAAAATATAGAGTAGAATTCTCAATATCTTTAATTCTTTACAATTTAGGCTTATGGAATAAGAAAAACTAAACAAAAATTGATAGTCAACACTAATTATGAAAAAGAAATACTTTTTTACATGGGTGATATCTGATAAATATATGCAGATTTAATTTTTAATTAATTTTGTCCCTGTTGATTATGTATTTTGCTGTGATTACAACTTGTTATACAAGGTCAGGTGTGGAATCATTTTGGCTTCAGAGTTTGGATTTTGAAATCTAGAATGCTCTATTCATAACATATATCCAATTATTTTAATTTGTATAGAAAATATAAAATACAAATGAAATTTGTGAAGTAAAATTTGCCATTTAGAAAATGATTTAAGTAGTACATTTGATTTGTGTCAATTTTCTTTTTTTTTTTTTCCTTTTGGTTTTTCGAGATAGGGTTTCTTTGTGTAGTTTTGGTGCCTGTCCTGGATTTCACTCTGTAGACCAGGCTGGCCTTGAACTCACAGAGATCTGCCTGGCTCTGCCTTCTGAGCGCTGGGTTTGAAGGCACACGCGGCAAAGATTTATTTATTTATATCAATGCTCTGATTGTATGTATACCTGAATGCTAGTAGAGTATATCAGATCCCATTAATGGTTGTAAGCCACCATGGGGCTGCTGGGAATTGAACTCAGCACCTCTGGAAGAGCAGCCAGTTCTCTTAACTACTGAGACATCTCTCTAGCTCCCTCTATTTCTTAAAGTAAGAAACACTCATTCAATTTTTTTTTTATAAATGCAATATGGCTTTAGCAACAATTGTTGAATTTAGAAGGGACTCAATGTTTAGCTCAGTGGCAGGGTATTTGCATAACATGTATGAAACCCTGGGTTATATGCTCAAAATGACACATACACAAAACCAGGAAAACAGAGAAAGATGTAGAAGTTGAGTTCAAGAGGAACTTACTGAAGTTGAGAGATTTACCATTCATGTCATATAAATCAATGTAGTAACCATAACTACTATTACTACTGAGCTAACTGCGATGTAAAAACAACAAATTTAAAAGCGTTCTTGAGTACTTAAATGTTATATGGGAAATGAAAAGTAAATAGATCTTAATTATGAAGCAATCAGCAACTTAAATTTTAAAGTAAATGAATTTTATTTTACTATAGTTAATTACTATAGCCATGATTATAATTCTCTTACCATCAACATCTTCATAAATACTGTTCAATGAATTTCTTTTTGGATACACTACAAATTCTATCAAGTCATGTGATGGACGTGGGCCAAAAAAACTACCAATCATTGTCACTTCCACTTTCTCTTCTATCCGTTTGTTGGCCTGACACTTTATGACAACTGTAGGAGAAATTTTTTTAGTTAATTCAACTGTTAGGTAACATTATTATTATTGAGATAAAACAAACTTATGAAAATAAAACTTCACTGAACATAATTTAAGTTGGTACTGCATATGGCACATATACTCATGTAATATATATATATATATTATGTTATTATATATAAATATCAACATTAAAAATACATAAAAATAGTATCTGTTGGCCGGGCGGTGGTGGCGCACGCCTTTAATCCCAGCACTCGGGAGGCAGAGCCAGGCGGATCTCTGTGAGTTCGAGGCCAGCCTGGGCTACCAAGTGAGCTCCAGGAAAGGCGCAAAGCTACACAGAGAAACCCTGTCTCGAAAAACCAAAAAAAAAAAAAAAAAAAATAGTATCTGTCAAATATTTTCCACAAATGTACTGTCATACTTCTACTACACACAGATTATACACTGAATATAAGTGAAAAACTGAATTCTGTATTCTAAAATGTTTGAAGAATATTATGGTATTTTTTTAGTTCAACAGTCATAGGCTCTTATGACATACCAAATTAACTGATATTCTCTGACACGATATTCATTATATTGTATTGGTATTACAAAGTTAATTTTATATTTTATAGTTATATATTTATAAATTATATATATATATATTACAAATAGTATATGAAATAAAAATAACTACAAAATCAGAGCTAAACTAACAGAGTGACATAGTTTGGGAAAATGTACAAATTTTTCTGGTTATAATTAAGTTCAACCTTAAGGTATTAAGTCTGAAGATAATGGGATCCATTTACCATTGATGTCATGTCACTGGCCTTCACTAACAAGTCTTTCAGAAAGTAATGCTCTATTCATCACAATGGATTAATTTCTTATTCTGTTATAATGTAACAGGTGGTGGAAATATTTTCTAATTATCTGCCCCTATAGACAGTAAGTAGATAAGTCACAAAGTAAATTGGTAGCTAATGGAACAACAAAATTCTCCTGGGTTTTCAAATAATCTGAATGTTACATAAAAAAGGAATAACAGGTTTTGACAGTGGTATAGTTGAACAGAAAACAGTAGGGTTATCTCTGGTATGTTCTCAAGAAAAGAATGTAAAGCTGTAAAGCAGACTGTCTACAACACAATATATGTGCATAAAATTTTACTCACTTGCTTCTCAAAAGGATTCCTATAAAAATTAACTACCATCATAATTTTAAACTTGTAGTACAACAATTTAATACCAAGTACCTAATTTACTTCAGAATACATTATTAGTATCTTGTCTTAATCTGATATACACTAGTTACAAAATTCATAATTAATTTTAAAAAGCCAAGTAATTACCAAAAGATCCTGAGTCATACAAAAACTATGTGGAGTATATTTGATTTTCTTCGTAGGAAGTAAATGAGAAAGTACTCACAGGCTTTTAAAAAGTATTTCTGTTTAGCAGGTTTAATCATGAAAAAACAAAACTATATATAGTAGGCAGAACCAAGCAGCAGCATTATCAGAATGCCAACAGTTTAATATCTAGTTTTACTATAGGACATTGGTCAGTTAATAGTGTATTATACATTTTAAACAATGTAGCACTATGGAAAAGACATACTTAACACAAAAGACATTTTATCATGTCTCTAAAACATTTTGAAAATAATTTAGTATATTTCAAATGACTTATGTAAGTCATGATAAACTTAAGAACAAAACTACAGGTTACATTCACCTGTGAATGCCAAAGGTACTTCTATACATGTGGACTTTTTTCTCTAGTTAAAAGAAGGACGTACTTAATCTTCATTTTTCTTTGTAACAAGTGCTAGCATATTTAGGGAAGTGCTCTGGTAAAAGCAAAATTTACCACTTTTCAAAGTGAGATGATGTAATCTAAGTTCAGTAGAGTCTAATCATTTTTCACTTTATTATTTGTTTTCTTTCCTTGCTTGAGATGAAACCCAGACCCTTCATGTGCTAAGCAAGCAAAGCACTCTACCACTGAACTATATTTTCAACCCAGAAGTCTAATTTTTTCTTTTGCAATAATTGCTATGGAGAATGAGAGAGAGGACTTTCAAGCCTTTGAAAAGCTCCACCAGAATTTCTTATGACACACAATTTACCAGACCTACTAGTGAGAAAGGAAATGTTGCAGCATTCTCACCAATAGGGGTTGCATCTGAATAAAGAAGAGATGGGGTTACAAAATGGTTAGGGTCTCTTGGTGGTCTGTGCTTTTTTTTTCTCTCCTGAGTAAAATATACTTACTTGGAGGATTTTTAGGGGGTAGTGCCTGTGGAAGTCCAATGATAGGGTACATCCAGTGTATTGCTTGAATTTCCCCACAGTTTACTCCCATATATCTATTTAGAAATTAAAACATGGAGATTTAACACAAAATAGAAATATTGCCAACATAAATGTAGAAAGTAATAATTATATATACACACATTTAAATTTCATACTGTTACTGAAATATGCTTTTTTATGCTTTATATATAATTATTACATACATATACATAGCTATGTAACTGCAATTAATGAAAAAGTGGCCATAAATATGAAAGAGAGCAAGGTGGGGTACATAGGAGGGTTTGGAGTGATAAAAGTATATTATAATCTCAAAATAAATGGCTATATTCTTTATTAATCTGAAGTTATTTTAGTAAACCCTTTGCAATTATATTTAGGAAGACAACTGTACAGAAAACATTTTCTTAAGCTGTTGATGCTATAAACATGTACAAGGAAGTTTTAGAAAATTATTACAAAGTAAATCATCATGAGATGTAAGTTAAAATACAGGAGCTTCAGTTATCTACCTTTCAAGAGTACATTTGTATATATTGTTGTAACTAAATTGTGACTGACAGGTTAATTATGTAGAAAAAAATCAGAAAATCAAAAATGCTATTAATTGCAGGACTTCAAAAAGGGATGAAAACTTCAATTTTAAGGTGATATCAGTTAAAATTAGAGCATACATCTCATCTACTATTAGAGAAAAGGTTTAGAAAAATTGGCTGATTATTTCTGAAGATGGAATTTTCTTGCAAAATAAAATATTAAATACTGAGTAGTTGTACATATGACTTAACTGTCTCCTAGGGCACCACACTCAAAAGGGCTCTGTGCTTCTAACTACAACTATCCTACAATTCTCAATAACTTTTAAAACAAGATTCTTTTCTCTGTAATTTTTTACTGGGACACTACGTGTGTGTGTGTGTGTGTGTGTGTGTGTGTGTGTGTGTGTGTGTGTGTTTATAATTAAGAAATGGTGAAATGCTTGATAGAATGGATAAATAATTGAGCCACAGTAAAAATATGTGGAGAAGAAATATGTGAATATATGATAAACTAAGATTTCTAATTTAATTAGGGTTTCTAGATTAGCCAACTATAAGAGCAGCGGAAAAATTTAAATTTTGTACTCTTACTGAAGTATGCTTAACTTTAAGCTAAGCAAAGAGCCTCAGTCACTTTCATTCTAGCAATGCTATAGAAATGATACACCGTGGTTAGAGCAGTGCTTCATCACTTGGTGAGTGCCAGTTCATTTCGCTCAGACAAGCTGCTGATGCAGGTTTTCTTCAAGTTATTATTTCTTGTTTTAGCAACCAGTCACTATTTTCCCTTTGTACATATCTTGTCCACTACTATGAACTTCAACAAACATATTTTATATTTCTGGACATATGAGTTACAGTAGTTCAGATCATATAAAATACTGAGCTTTATGTTGAATATGTAGCACACATAAAGGAAACCTAGCACATCAGGTTCAATTAAAACAAACTATTTTCTTTCTACATCATAATTGTTACCTCTTAGTTTCTGTACTTAGTTCATCAAAATTATCAATAGTCCAATTTTCTTTGTTTGCTCTCTTCATCTTAACAATCACCATTGTTTTGTATAATGTCATAGTGGCAGGTATAAATAACACCGGGATATCTAAATGTCCATTAGGAGGCATCACAATTCCTGTAAAACACACAAGAACAATTTCAAATGTTTTAACATGCTTGCTCAGCTCTGTTCATTACTGTTCTATTCACAATAGCCAGAAATGGAAACAACTGAAATGTCCTTCAACTGCTGAATGGATAATAAGAATGTACATATACACGATGGATGGAATTCTATTTACCTGAAAAGGTAAATGAAATCATGAAATTTATAGTTAAGCTAATGGAACTGGAAAATATACTGAATGAGGATACCCAGGACCAGAAAGACAAATGCCATCTGTTCTTTCTTATTTTACACCATGATTTTAATAGTAGAAAGTAATATTCTAATTATTTTACTGGCCATTAGAATTTCAAAGTTCTTTCTAAACAAACAAAAAAAAAACCACATTCTGTTAAATTATAAATGCTTTACTATTTTTCTGCTAAATTTACTGAACCTTATTCAAAGACACATATTATCCCGAGGTAAGAAATTTCTCCTGAAGAAGCTTTGAACTTGAGAATTGTTAAAATCGATGGCTAAGGTTATCTAGAGTGATAAAAGAAGCAGAAAACTCATGAAATTTGCTAACTCTTACCTCCCACGGACTAGGAAGTGTGGCAGTTTATAGTAGAAAAGGCTACAGCACTGTTTGTTGTGCGCTTAAAAACTAAGTATGTTCAGATCTTTGCTTGGTGCCTTCATGTTGCCAGCAGTAAAATCTTTTCATTCACAAGGAAATCCAAACATTATTTAATAAAAATACTCAATTTATGAGAGTCAGAAGCCATAAAAACTTCTAAAGCATTATATTTTCAGATTAACTAGAAAAGTTTGAACTTTACTAAGGACCACCTAAAATTCATGCTACACATGGATCTTGTGGAACCCCAACTCAAGGGAAAGTGCCTGTTCAAGTAGAAATTACGGCAAAAGAAACACAGTATCATAAGACGAAAGTTTGAAAACTAATCATTCAACCTGTTGAACAAAATGAAGAGATTGGTGGAATGGTGATACAGCCTTCAGGCCATGGTAACAATGCACTTAGTTGTTAGAATATCTACAGACTTATGCACTCTAAACAATTTCCATCATATAAAACTGGTAAGAATCAAAGCCCTTTTGATCCAGATAATAATACTAAAACTGTTAAAACCATTAAGAATAAAAAGAGAAAATGAGTCCACCTAAAAATAGTCCAACTCAAAACCCTTAGATCATTTTAATTATTAGTTGCATCCATACAGAAAATGTTCTAAGGCCAAATACTATGATTAATAGTTAATATTTAATATTGTTTTTGTCCTATGTCTGAGCTAAGTACTAATTGTGTAATCTCTTATTGTCAGAAATCAATAATTATGTGCTGTTATTGATCATTTTAGAAATGTGATAATTGAAACAATTTGGCTAAAAGTTTTTTACCCAAAACTCCTTTGAAAACTTGTACAGTTTACTAAGGGGTATCTTACCTTCTTTTCTCCTATGTGAGCTCTCTATTTGTAATAGCCCATTGCAGTATGAACAGATTTAATTAGAGTGAAAACTTTCTCCAAAAAATATCAAATTTGTACAATATGAATATCATTAAACTTTGTATACAGAGTTCTTGGTGAGAACATTTAAGGTGTTTGATCACTGTAATTATTTTCTTTTATCATTTTCATTTGGGCTCTCAAACATTCTTAGAATGGTAAGAAATTTTTCTATTACTACTTTATGTCTATGAAGCCCTTTCTAATGTAAGAAAAGAATAATCTAAATGAGTGTATACCAAGAAGGTCATAAGTGCAAATCCCATGAAATTTGTATACATTTATAGAAATATTAGTCTTCCTTTTAATTACTTGTTTCTTCGTATTTGAATATTTTATCTATTTCTAATTTATTCTAATATAAACAATGAAGAATATATTTGATGTAGAATATTATCTTTAGGTATGCTACTTTTGTTTATGTTACATTTCTTTAACTCTGTGAAGCTATGTTACTATGCCTGTCTAATCCACCTCATAGTCTAATAAAGAGCTGAATGGGCAATAGCAAGGCAGGAGAAAGGATAGGTGGGGCTGGCTGGCAGAAAGAATAAATAGGAGGAGAAATCTGGGAAGAGAGGAAGACAGTAGGGGCCAGCCACCCAGCCATACAACCAGCCATGGAGTAAGAAGGAAAGGAAAGGTATACAGGAATAGAGAGGCAAAAGGTAGATGAGATAATTTAAGTTAAGGAAAGTTGGCTAGAAACAAGCCAAGCTAAGACTGGGTATTTATCCATAATATTAAGACTCCACATATGATTTATTTGGGAGCTGGGTGTCGGGTCCCCAAAAGAGCAAAAACAACAAACAACACATATTCAAGGATACTGATATTTATATAGAGATATTTATTTAAAAACTATTTATTTCAAATGACTTAGAAATGACTGGTAAAACTAAATAATCTTTAATATTTGTAGAACTTCTTGGCACTAGGAAGTAGGAATGAAGCTTCCAGGATGACACTAGCTGCTTTCTCCATGTCCTATGACTTAAGTATATGATGTCGTCAGCAATAGGATCTAACCATCAAGTTCTAAAGAATAACAAGGATCAATGGAAATAACCTGTAATGTATGTGGGGTGTTTTATGGGACCCTGCTGGCTAACAACTCAAAAGGATGGATTCATTACTGGCATTGGGATTTATTTTTTAATTTATTTATTGTACTTGGTGCTTTGCCGCCAAACAGCACCATGACAGGTTTGCTGCATGATCACACACACATTCACATGCACACACGCGCGCGCGCGCACACACACACACACACACACACACACACACAAACACACATGATAGCCCACACTCGTAGGATGTGACAACACATACTGTGCTTGTGAGGATAGTAAAGATGTAGGTTTTGCTCTTTCCATAGGAGGATAACTTAACCAAAAAAAAGGAGCAGGTCAGTGGTGGGACACATGGGTTCAGAGCTCAAAACAGTAGGATAAGAATGAGATCAGAGATCAGTCATGTTTTACACTGTTCACGGCTATCCCTTAATAAAAGCTCCACTGAAAGCTAAAGGAAGATGGTCATGGCCCACCACAGCACCTAGACCCTCCAGGGACAGCTGTGATTGGGTCACCATCTCTGGAGACAACCAGCTGTAACAATGGCAGCTCCTTTATACAACGTTCACCTGGAATAAAAGCCATGGGTCAGCAGGATGATGGTATTGATGTTAGTAAAACCTGGCATCTGAACATCTGAGAGGAGACTGGCTTTGTGATTAAGTAACAAACCCAGCAACCAACAACTTGAGAAAGTTTCCTGCTAACCACAGTAAGCACTGATTTCTTTTCCTAACAGGTCCCTATTAGGTGCTGGCTGTGATAACTGAACATCAGAAGACTAGGAAGGGTTACAAACATTGTACATATTTATCTACAGTAATAAAAAAATATAGTCAAAAGGAAGACAAGGAAAGACCACATCATTGGGCACAAACAGAAATCTATACTCGAGCCTTGGTGAGACGGGTCCCCAGTGTCTCTCCTAAGTACTTTCTGTAGGTCAGAATGGTCAGATTTTGGTCCTGAAGGGGTATCCACTGCTCTGGATGAACTTCCATGCATAGACTCCAGCACTCCTTTGGCAATACACAACAACACTATCTACATTGCCTACCAGTATAGGAGTTTGGCGAGTGTGTGTGAGTGTGTGTGTGTATGTGTGTGTGTGTGCGCGCACATCTGTCTGTATATTTATATTTAATAGTATTTAGTCAGGAATAGTCAGGTTGATCCTCAGACAAACCTGTGGTGATATATTGTGTAACTTAATCTTTGCTTGAAGATCAGAGAACAGAACAAGCCACTACATTAAACATAGATGTCAGGCAGTGGTGGCACACACCTTAAATCTCAGTACTTGGAAGTCACACGCCTTTAATCCTAACACTAAGAAAGAAGTAATATGGCTGGACAGAGAAAGGTATATAAGGCACAAAGAGACAGGAACTAAAAGCTTTTCGGCTGAAGAGTTTTCGGCTGAGGACTAAGAGGTGTTCAGTCAGAGGATTCATGGAGTTAGTGAGGTGAGACGTGGCAGTGGCTTGTTCCTTTGTCTCTCTGATCTTTCAGCATTTACCCCAATATCTGGCTCCAGGTGTTTTTATTAGAAGATCATTTTAGAAATTCGTGTTACACTTACCAATTATACTTAGGTCAGGGCAAATGAAATCCAGCAGACCTTAGATCAACACAGCAAAAGACTGCAGGGAGTTCACTGGCCTTGGCAATCACTATTATCACCTTGAAACTGTTCTACTTATTTCAAGTTCAACATGATTTATTTAGTTTTACAAATTTCAAAAGACACTAGGTTCAACTTATGTGCTCTCCCCCTTAGCACCACAAGTCCCAGTTCAGGACCTGGCTCACTAGGATATAGGGAAAGGACCACAGAGCTACATGCATGAGGGATGTGCTACCAGATTGCAGCTCTCTACTCATTACCTACAACTCTGAATCTGGTTCCTTGTCATTATGTTAAAAGAGCACCAAGATTAGTGTACTGGGACCAGCATCCCAGATTGCCCAGTGGACCGCTCTTTTCCTTTTGTTCCAACAATGGGCCCAGCAATGAATTTCTTATTCCTCTACTCATTTTGTTTGAGTTGGGGTCTTATTGTGTAAAGCCCAGACTGGCCTACACCTCAAGCCTTCCTAGTTACAGGCATGTCCCACTACATCTAGCCATAGGTCTGGTGCTTACAAATTATTTCTAACTTAGTATGTTAATGAATATCCCTAAGATCCTTTAAAGAACAAAACAAACTAACAAACCCACGGAAGGATCTTGAAGCCAGCTTCTGGCTCATGTAGTTCTCCCGTAGGGTCACCTGTGAACCCCACCATCAATGTCTCCCAGGTCCTGGATAGGTACCCTCAATCACTGCCAAGTTTGTCCTCACAATGCTGACTCTTCTTGCAACGTCCTGTCAACCTCATCAGGTCCCTGAAAATCTTGGTGAACTAGGGCCAGGAGGTGGATGGCACCGGGATTTTTATTTGATAACTGGGAAAGAGATTGTATCCTGCTCCCCAATACTAGCAACTTTATTTAAACTGTGTGTGTGTGTGTGTGTGTGTGTGTGTGTGTGTGTGTGTGTGTGTGTGTGTGTGTACTTTAGGAAGCATAGGGTTTCCATATGTCATTTTAAAGGATACTTCCTCCTCTATACTGTCTTCGCATCTTGCACCCCACTTAACTCCCCTGTTTCATTATCCCAGTTTCTGCCTTCTCATCACCTAAGTTCTATTCACAGTCCCGTGAAATCTATTCCCTATAGGCAGCGCCTTTCCAGCTTCCCAATTTTTATGAGTACTTTGATTTAAACACAGAAATCTGAAGGTTCAAGTCTATTATCCACATATAATACAAAACATGCAACAGCTGTCTTTCCTTGTTCTATCCAGCTCTGAGCTTTGTGAATGGCTGTGCCTGGTGAAAGAACAGAAATCCTGTAAGATAGGCTTTTGTGAAATGTATTTATCATTTTCCTTCTGTGAGATAACAAAAAAGACCAAAAAATAAATACAGCCCCTTTGTAAAATTGCATTTTGATTATCCACAGAACTGATAGAACTTCTTTTGTCTCCTTATTTCCTACATACTTGTGGAGACAAGACAATTTATATCCATTTGATCTTACTTTTAGACCTAAAATTATATAGGCTGTCAGCAAAAAAAAAACAAAACAAAAAATCAATCCAATTATATCTGACAGATTCATGTTGATTTTTGTTTTAAATTCTTCTTATACACTACATTCTGTATCTCCCACAGTTTTTACTTTAAATGTTTCAAGTGCTAGAATATTTTAATTTTCTTCTAAGACTGAATATAATTTCTTCTATGCATAAGAAGCCTGAAGTCACCTTTTTTTTTCCAATCAAAAGCAAGCACTGTAAGAAACCTAATGTTTATTAAGTATAAAACAGGAATTCTGTTGTCAAGAAGGAACCAGACATTATGATAGACAGCTCAGAAGAATGGTTGTCAACCTATGGGCTCTGACCCATTTGGGGATTGCATATCAGATATCCTGCATATCAGATATTTACATTATAATTCATAACAGTAGCACAATTACAGTTATGAAGTAGCAAGGAAAATAATTTTATGGTTGGGGCCACCACAATATGAGGAACTGTATTAAAGGGTTGCAGCATTAGGAAGGTTGAAAACCACTGGGTTAGAGATATTTTAACTTATAAGAACCTTAAAACTAAAATGAAAAGGATACTACAAAATTACATTAAATTTCCCCTCAAATAATTCAACTATCCTTCAGCTGCCACTGTTATTATCTCTCTAAATGTCCTCTTTTTTAACTCATGAAACCTTCACCCAGATACCAAGTGACCTTCAGTATTTTTGCTCTGATTTCGTCCTAATCATCTTAATGTAGATAAATCCTCAATTTTACACACTTTAAAATTTAATGTGTACATGTATGTATGTGTATTTATATATATAGAAATATCTGTGTATATGCACACTGTAGAGTAGAGGACAAAAGGTAGGGTCTTGGGCATGCTAAGCAAGTATTCTATCCCTGAACTGTAACTGCATTTTCTTGAATTTTTGCTGTTGCTACATTTCAGTGTTGCTAAGCAGAAGCCAGAAGTACCAAATGACATGTTTTGAAAATTGGAAAAATTAAGAGGTCTAGAGTATAACCTCTTGTCTGTAGTTATATTAATTGATGACAGAATATATACTGCTGCAACCTTGCTAGCAAACAATGTGTCTAGAACTAGTTATCAACTCCTGAAAATCTTTTATTAAAAAGGAACATTCTCGGAAACATATTTTTCTTAAATGGTGATTATAATACTAACATTTTGTTTGAGTGGTCCCAAATTTTTAAAACAGTTTTTGAGATTAGATTATAACTACAACATTTCTCCCTTCCCTTTCCTCCCTCTATGTTCTCCCATATACTCCTCTTGTAAACATGCCAGCCAATGTGGACTGGGAAAAGCCCATTCGGTCTTAAGCCATCACAAAAAAACTATAGGCAACTAAAGAATGCTGACAGTGGGAGGAATAATCCTCGGTTATCCAATACCTAATGGTTGTGGTGATATTCTATTTGTGCTGAAATGTGGTGATATTTTATTTGTTTGTTTATTTATGAAAAAATAAAGTTTGCCTGGAGATCAGAGGGCATAGCCAGGCATAAACAAAAGTCACGCAATGGAAGTACATGCCCTTAATCTGATCACATGGCAGGCAGAGTCTCTGTGTGTTCAAGGACACAGCCATGCCTGGTGACACATGCCTTTAATCTTAGTACCAACCATAGAGACCTGGAGGTCTGTATAGACAGGCAGTGATGAGGAAGTGAGGTGGCTGGGCTAAGAACCATAAAGGCACAGGTTAGACAGGAAGAGGCTTTCTCTATGGAAGCTATGGCAGCATGGTGAGCTAAGGTTAGCTGGTGGCTCTCACTATTTCTCTGATTTCTACAGCTTTCACCCTTGTATTTGGCTCTGTGTTTCTTATTCAGTAAGACTGTTTAGAAATTCTTCTACAAATGGTCAGCCCTGTAAACATACACATGAGTAACCTAATACAAAGTAAACTGGAACCCAATTTTAAAATATATTTTAGCACGTTTATATTATGAGATATGCTTGTTTCACTTTTTAAAGCCATATTAGTAATGTGGCCTTTACTTGTTGATGAAATTGATATTCACTGATAAGAAATTATTGACACAATATTTTAGTATGGTGGTTATTTCTTTATTTTAGAGATTAATAACTGAGTTGTTGATTTGAAATCTATTAAATTTGAAAATGCATAAGTTTGACTACTTTCTATTAATTATACCAGGAATCACAAAATTAGAATATCAATGATAATAACAACAGTAACCACAAATAGAAATAAGAAACCAAAGTAACCTAAAATTTGGATGTATTATGTTTGATGACACAGCTTTGTTTCAGAGCACGTGCTTAGTACTAAGTGAGATCTGGGTTCAGTCCTCACCAACTGAAACAACGAACCAGTCAAACAACCGACTACCTTTGTACTTGGACAGACTCCTTTGAGACACAGCATTTTTGTCTGCAGGTCTATCGTCTAGACTAATACAAAACAGAACATTGCCTTCATCATGACTTAGCATATCTGTAGCCTAAATGATACTGACAATGTATTTCCTATTGTGTTAGTTTGGATTGGTTTTCATTATTTGTGGCAGAATCTAATGTAGCTCAAAAGTGCCAAGGATTTATAGTGTTCTGAAAGAAATTATTGTGAGGAATAATTATAGAAATTATTTTATCTATATCTTTTAGACACATATAGACTAGAATTTTTGGAAAAGAGAGATTTAGACTGAGTTGGTGAATACTATAAATGTTTTCACAGAATAAAACAGACAATTAACATTTAAGGAACATAAATTATTCATATCAGCTGTCATTCGACCTCCATTTAATATCTAGGGCTGAGCTGAATTCTAAGGAATGCATAGCGACCTGAAATTAGAGCTGCAAGTTTAGACCTTCTCTGCCAAATCAGCTCCTGTGAGAGGAACACTGACATAGGTTGAAAACCGTGTCTGCTTCTAGATGAAAATTCACATCAAATTAGAAGAAAGAGAGAGAGGAAAGAAGAGAAATCATGGGAAACCCTGACATAAAGAAACATTCGGGTTTTTTTTTAGGTCAGTAATTCCCCAAACACTTCAAAAACATACTGTTTAGCTAGGACTTATTAATTTTCTTTACATATTGTCATAATATTGTCCAAGAGGTGAAGGGGCAGGACAACAAAAACTAATGATATATAAAAAGGATATAAGAAACCTTGCTATTTGATATGCTCATTAAAAACAATATTAAGAAAAAGTATTGTGAATGGTGGTCTCCTTTAGGAGGACAAATCACAGAAGCTGTAGATTATTAAATGACAGTCACAGGGCCAATGATTGGCTACTTCCATCCAAGTTGTTTGTCAGGGAGGCACCTGGGGTTCCTTAAACAATAAAGGCAATTGTCACTGATACTAGATGTCTACCAGATCTAGGTGTTATCCTATTTTTGAAGACATTCACATACTTTGTTTCAGGATATAGAGAATTCAAGCTGAAACTAGGCTTCACGCTTTCTGCATTCTGGGTAGTCCTCATAGTACTGGAAGGTGTTTTATATGCTATCAGAGGGAACTGAGATCAGTAGTCTTACTCAGTTATGGACTCTGTATGCAACAGTCCTTACTGGCTAGGCAAGATGAACTCAGTGGTATACCAGGGGAAAGTCTTTTGGGTGCAAGAGATGCTTTTTTACTGAATTTGATGCCTGCTCCACAGAGAACAGTCATATCTGGAATGTGGTCAAAGATCAATCAGTGGTGAGGTCATGGGATCTAATGGGAGAAGACAAGCTGTTGCTTTGAAAAATGGACATGATGACTCTAACAAATTGCCTATTAAGTAACTATGTGCCCATAGAATAGTGCTGCTGTGAGCTTTGGTCAGAAAAAGCTTCTTTTAGCAGTGGTCAGAAGTGAATGGAGACACTCAAAATTGGTCAAAATACTGAGAATAAATGAGTATTGAATACTTAACCATAAATGGGACATATCACCTCCTCAAACACTCCAAAAACATTATAAAAGAAGTAGGAAAAAGAATGTGAGAGCTGGAGGAAGAAGGGGAGACTTAAGGCACCTGACTCCTGGGCTGGTGTGCTTGTGAACTCCTAGTAATTGTGATTAACTGTACAAGATTTGTAGAAGATTGGAAGAACATCATTATAGAAGGGCGAATTATCCATGGATACTCACACCTTCTGATGATTTATATGCAAAGAATGGTTTATGGAGAAGAGAGACATTTTATTTAGTGGTATAACAACTGGTAAGGTCCCCATTACCCATGGTAAGCCCTGAAAACATATATAAAAAGTAACAACACTATATGGACTGAGAAGGTTGCATTTATGTATTTATATATGTAACAACAATAATTAAAGAAAAAGAGCTCATGAATTTGAAATAGAGCAAGGGCGTATAGGACGGGCTAGAGAAAGGAAAGAAAAGGGGAAATTATGTAATTATACTATAATTCCCCGAATTATATGAAGCCTATTATTGTTGATAATTCATAAATGCTAAAAAACATTTCAAAAAACCAAAAAATACATTTTATTACCTACCCTAAGAATAAAAACAGACTTAAGTTTATGGTAAATGATGGCATTCCCAGAGGAAATGTTTTAAGTAAGACCTACTGTGTCCTTATTTTTTCTTTTGAGACAGGCTTTGGATGTCCTGGAACTCACTATAGAGACCAGGCTGGCCTCAGAGTCACCCAAGTGCTGGGATTGGAGCCAGGTGCTACCATGTTGGCTCCTATAGTGTCTTAATTACTGAAAAATGCAAATTATAGAATGAGAAACAGAGCTCACATGTGTGCTGTCATCCGCTTGCTTATGGTCCTTAAATAATCAGGAAACTCTGAGATTAATATCAAAGTATATTAAATATCAGAAAAACAAGAAGGTTTTAGATGATGAACTGCTTTGGAGATTTTACAACAGAGTAGGATGGAATTCATTCTGAAGTGTCAAAGCCACTGTCCAGGAAATGTATTCAGTGTTTATCTTAAAATTCAAGTCACAGCAGAAAAGTAGAAAAATCAATAAGGAATCCAGCAGAAAAGCCAGTTAAATTTAAAAAAAAACATTTGAAGACAATAAAAACAATTTTAGCCACGTGGCTTGGTACCTTTGTTTGGTTCTGCCTTCACATCTTGCTTCCTCTGTGTCTGGCTGGTGACTCCTGATCAGTCTTCCCCTTCCCAGACAGCATAGGTTATCAAATAAAGAACCCAGTGCCAGTAATGAAGCTAATTTTATATTTTCTAATTTGTAAAACAAAGAAAATGAAGTACATTATTATGACTTGAATTGTTTTTATTGTCTTCAAATGTGTGTCTACTTCATGTGCATGTTTGTGTGTGAACAAATGCGTGACCGTATGCATATGTATTCATGTGTATGTGGACACCAGATTCCCACATTAGGCAATTTTCCCTCAATCACTGTAAATTTTATTTTGTGAGACAAGGTCTCTAACTGAAGTGTGGGAGGTCATAGATTTCATTAGGCTGGCTGGCCAGGAAGTTCCTAGATTCTGACGGTTTTTAACCTCCTCACTGTGGAGATCACAGGTGTGTGCTGCCACACCAGGCTTTTACATGCGTCCTGGATACTGAACACAGTTTCTCCTGCCTGAACAGGCTTTTCTATTCATAACCATCTTATCTTTAACCTTTGTATTCTCCTCAACACTCAGTTTAATGCCTCTGTTTGGAGCTCTTTTCATTTTCTTAATAAACTACATCATTGCTTTAAAAAAAGATGCTGAGACAGATGATTAAAATAAATACAAGGAGACGATCAGCCTATTGCGGGGAGATGTTAGTAGGGTTTTTTTGCTTCAACTAATTGACTTTTGTTAAGATAATATTTATATTACCAAAACTTGATTATTGCCATTTAAAAACTTTATTATTTCAGGCAAATTAATAATTCTTGAGATATAGTGGTTTTTACTTTTTTTTTTCAATTTTTTATTATTATTATTATTATTATTATTATTATTATTATTATTATTTTACAACACCATTCAGTTCAACATAATAGCCACAGAATCCCCTGTTCTCCCCCTCTCGCCCACCCCTCCCCCCAGCCCACCCCCCATTCCCACCTCCTCCAGATCAAGGTCTCCCCCGAGGACCGGGGTTGACCTGGTAGATGGGGTAGGCATGCACATACTACTTACTGAGCTACATCACAAGCCCAAACTTTAGATTTTTAAAATTATTATTTTTTAAATTTCTTCATATTTGGAAGTATATTGGTGGGATTAATATATGGAAAAAACTATCTTTACACCTTGAAATAAATTTTCAGGTAAACATTATGGAAAGCAGTAACCATTTTTATTATAAGTATGGGTACTTTTAAAACTTTATAATCTTTTAACAGTTTCCTTACAAACATACCCCTATTTTAATTGGTATGATATCAGAACACTGAAACTTTCAAAAACAAGAGAAATCTATACACAAAACATTTTTTAAATGTAGCAGTTCACAAAATGACAGAATGTAAGAAAGAAATACTGTACCACGTGTACGCCTCAGAGAGCTAAACTGGAAGGCAGAATTCTCGTGGAGGAAGCTATCCCAGCAATGGTCAATTACAAGATTCTTGGGTTCTTCTTTATCTAATCAAGAAACAAAGAGATATTATACTTCAGTGTCACACTCAAGAAGATAAAGTTCTATGGAAATGGAAATTAAATTAAGTCCTTTTCAAACTTAGATACGTTTCAAAGTATGTTTTGACATGAAATTTAAGTGACATATTTGAAGAACATACTCAACATTACAATTGGTTTTCTATATAACACTAAAATATTTAAAAATCCATTTAAAAATTGTTGGAGCTTTAATTATAAATACTCAACAGATGTGGACCTTCTATTCATCCAAAAATGGATCATAGCTCTTAATGTATACTGGGTATGTATTTATGTATACAGACACACACACACACACACACACACACACACACACACACACACACACACATAAATCCACATATACTGTCATCATACAGGCAACCAATATACATACATAGCATTTACGCAACATTAATTATAAGATTAAGCCCAGGGCAAACAAGTATATACTAATTATCTATAAAATGAGATAGATGCACAGGTTGGTAAAATGTCAATATACATACTTGGAAGGGAATGGTGAAAAATATTTAATTATAGAAGTACATGATTCAAAATCCTTTGAGTTTACTATGTAAATATGTAAAAGTGCAGTCTTGTGGCAAACTGCATTAGAATGGCTTATAATGAAAAGATCTTAACCAGAACTAATAAATCAAAATAATTGAGTGGCAAAATAAATAGTTATAAATATTAAGAAATGTAAACAGTAACTAAAAACAAAGTGATTGTTAGCAAATAGAGCCTTAGATTATTCACCTGAAAGTGGGTATAACAATTATTCTATTTTTACTTTACAGTATTTGAAAGAGTTAGTTTTTTGTTTTATTTTGTATTTGAGACAGGGTTTCTCTGTGTAACAGCCTTGGCTGTCCTGGAACTCTCTCTGTAGAGCAGGCTGGCCTCAAACTCACAGAAATCCCCTTGCCTCTGCCTCCCAAGTGCTGAGATTAAAGGTGTACACTTTCATTGCCCAGCAACAGTCAGCTTTTTGACTGAGGAAATCAAAATTAGATAATGTATTTAAGTTGATATATCAAAGGTCTTTTGTTTGATGCTATAATTTCCAGTCATAAATCTCTAATCTTGTAATAGTATTTTTTATATTTCAAATATTGTGGGAGCCCGTTCTGGGGTTCCTCGTGGCTTTACCCAGCAGGTCCGAATAGAGGATGATCAGGACCATGGGCCTGAGTGCAGGTGTCTGAGATGGCCTGCACTTGGCTGTGCTGGGGGAGGAGGTCTTTTGCTCCACCCCCTTGGCGTCTCTATAAAAACCCTGGGCCAGAGACAGTCGGGCCCGTTGGAATAGGTTCCAGGCCCTCTCGAGGCTATCCTTTATTTTCTATCTGTTTATCTCCACAAGATTCTCCGCTATAAATCCTTCTATCAAATATTTCCTGCTGATCGCACTCAAGAAAACTCTGGGAAGCTGTGGGGGTGGTGGGTAAACGCCCCACAAAATAAATAAAATTTGAACATCTAAATTTGGGAATGACTTTGAAGGTGTGAGGATTCTTCCTATATCTATATTTTGTTTTATGTGTAAAATCATTTTTTCCTGATTAGCAATCTGTGTTGATTACTATTACACTTAACAAAAATATTTCCTTAGCATTGAATGTGTTTTGGGCATGAGCCTGAGGGTCTCCAGAGACAACATTTGCATCATCATATACTGCTTACATTTATCAATATTGAAAATGGAAGTTGACATTATGCTAATACTATGCTAATCAGTGTGTATATTTTTACCTTTTGATTGTTTCTAATAAACTATTGATGTCTGAAGCAGAGTCTAATTTTATTAGAGGATTTTATGTAAATCTCTATTATTACACTTAAATTGAGATAAAGTAAGAAGACTGCATAATCTCTAGAATATCCCATTTCAGTAGGAAAATAATGAAAATGCTTAGTTTGTACATATCAACTATTGCTTCATTTATCCATACAACTTTTTAGGTACATAAATATATTGAAATCCCACAGAAATAGAAAATCAGAAATAGTGTATTGGTGTATTTGTTATCCATATGTGGGATCATTTTGAAATGTATATCCAATAGTTTTCAGGTTACAATAAATGCTCAATATTAATGACTATATTTAACTTCTGTGCTATCAACACCCATGGCAAAATGGTAATACTCATTTAGGAAGGAATGATACTACCAATAAAAGTAAGTCCTGATATTAAAACGTTCATAAATGAGCATGTCTGGAATTGGTCATAGGAACAAAGGAGTCAACATCTATTTGACATGTAGTATGTGTATCATAGGCTCTGTCCTGATTTGCAGTGTTTCAACTCATACTCTTGTATCTTACCATGGCTACTCGCCATTTCTTTACTTTAATTACCAGCAGGGTAGAAATTGGGGACAAAGAGTTTGAGGATGAAGACATAATTACAGATGAAAGATGACTGTTAGAACTGAGTCTGTGGACATCACCCATGGAACAGATGTATATATCTAAGCCAAACAAGGCTCATTGAGGACTCCCTAGCATGTGTGGATTAGGTAAAGTCCCTGTATGATGGCAAAGTGGAAAATAGAGGTCAGAAGAGCTGAAACAATGAGAGAAAAGTAGCATTAAGGAACACTGCATGGAAACCTTTGATAGGATGAAGGGAATCCTGGAATCCAAAGGAAGAAAAGAAAGAAAGTGGCGAACGTCATTCTAGTTTAGAGCCTTATCACTAGGATTTACATGCACCACCTATGACTGACATTTAGGTGATCCTGAAGAAGGTATCTTGACATGACTAGACCAAGACCTTGTTCAATTTATGCACTGTATAGCTTTGAACAATTTTTTAAAATTATATTTTATGTTCATTGGTGTTTTGTCTGCATGTATGCCTATATGAAGGTGTCACAAACCCTGGAACTTGATTTACAGGAAGGTGAGGTGTCATGCAGGTGTTGGGAATTGAACCCAGGTCTCCTGCAAGAGCAGCCTCTTACTGCTGAGCCATCTCTCCAGCCCCAGTTTTGATCAATTCCTAAGAGTGAGGTTTTACAACTGAAAAACATATAGGTAATTGTAACAGTTGTCTGTAAAACTGAATCTAGTAATGATTCATAGGGCTCTAGTGTGAGACATACTGGGTTTTATACTTTGCTAGAAACAAATCCTATGTTCCTAGCACATTGAAAATTTTCTATAAATTCTTATGTTTCAAAATAATCATTGATGATCTACATTAGGGATTTTTTTTCTAATCTTAAGATTATTTAGGCCATTTCCTGTTTTCCTCTGTAGCTACTTTCTGAAATTAGCATAGGGTAATATATACATGGACACTTGAATCATTCATTTTTTTATAGCTTGCCTTACATAAATCTTAACTGAAAACTCTCAACAGAGAATTATATTTTTACAACAATCAAAAACACTATAAAATTAATGTTCTTTGGTGAACTCCCATGTACAGATGGCTTCATCAGACATGGTTCTCTTAAGAGAATCACATAGCTGCATTTACAATAAAAGACGAATCTGAAGTATTGGTGAGGTGGGGAGAAAAAGGGGCTTGGTAAGAATGGTTGGTATGAGAGAGGGTAATGAAGGGGTAGCAGTGATCAAAATATAAACTTTTATGAAATTTTAAAATAATAATAAAAAGTTTCCTTTTTTTCCCTAATAACATAACCAATCTTCAGGGATGAGATACAGCAATGGCAAGTCGTCTATTCTGGGTAAGTCTAAAATGTTTTGGTAGTAGCCAATTTATAGAGAAAACTATAAAGTGAAATCAGGCTTCATAGGGGCAATCCACTAATAGGTCAAAAGAGCTTCTTCCTGATATAAACAACTGAAAAAGTCTCCCAAAATTTTATAAACAGTGACATGCAATATTACAAGAAAGGCTTTCAATAACATTGCTAACACATCATGATGAATATTTCTTCATCACTTGAAGTTATGAGTATATGAAATACCCAAAGAATGAAGTTGGCTTAATAAAATTCTTAGTGTAACTGCTGGAAGGTATAGTATATTTCTAGTACAGAGATTCTGGGCTCCTTCAGTTTAATTCATGAATAGACTTCAGGGTTCTCAGAGAAAAGAAAGCTTCTAAGTCTGTTCAGTTACTCTTCAGCATTTCCTCAATCAAGTTTTTTGTTTTGTATATTTAGCTGACTATTTAGAGAGGAATCCTGCCTGTTGAGAAGTTATGTACAAAGTTACATGGGATTTGCCTTTGCAAACTTGGTTTTCATTCCTATTCCTTCACTCAATGGTTCTGTGGTCAGAAACAACTTGCTAGCTCTCTCTGTCCCTTAAGCTTCTCATGTTAAAATTTGAATATAAAGAGTACATTAGGGGATTGAAATTTTAGAGTTTCTTTGGAAATGATTATTTGGGAAGTAATCTTGGAGTGTGCATACTGAGGAGTTCAGAAGCCAGAAACAAATGGAAGCACATCTGTAACTGATACACTGTGACCCAAGTTACTGCTACAGGAGATGAGAAGTCAAAACATATGGTGAACTAAGGATTTATGCTGAATACACAATGCAGAAGAATACTATCCAGGGATATTATTCACTATCCCCTGGCATACATAGGTTGATTGAATATTAACTCATTGACACCTCAAACTTACTCCGAGTGGGCAGAAAAAGCTCTTTCAGTCAGAGGAAACACTCAGAAAGATTCCAAGTTATTGGCAATTGAGTGACAGCCCAAATTAACAGTCGCCCAATATTTTCTGTTTAAGGATACATTAAGAAATTACAGGTGAAGTGCTTAGTAAAGGATCAGGTACAAGTTATGGCTGAATAACTGATGATTGTGTATCACCTAATCCAAACATAACTGAGTATCATTCAATTTCAAGTGAATAAAATATGTCAACCAAAAAATGTGTTAAAGTTAGGTTCACATTCTCATGTGCAAATTTCAGAAGACAGCAAGAATTTATACGTTAGTGGAAAGCAAAAGCACTCATTAATTATGCCCTTGTGATTAAGAGCAACATTGTCGTTAGGCAGTAATTGTGTTTGTTGTCAGACTCAGAGTAGTTGAGTACATGAAAAAAGAAGTTTTCAATTTCTGAGCCAAATACTATAGCCACGATGATTTCAATATGGAACAATTTTAATTTGGGCATAGCTAAATACCAATTTGGCATACAAAAGTGTGTCAATAATATATAAATATCCTTAGAAATATTTATTTTATATAAGATACTATAGCTACTTGGAAACAAAATAACGGCATGAAATGGTTATGCCTGTTAAAGAACCAAATGTTCTCTCAGATGTGGGGGAAATTTGAGGAATATACCACAGGATTTCCTGCTACCTTTGTTCATAGACTTCTCCACTATAACTGGCTTCAATTTCTTGGAACTGTGATTCTCAAGTCCCATCTATTCTCTCAATGTGTACATAATGTCCACAAAATACTTCTGGAATTAGCCTTTAAAGTGTAAAATCAAATGTATGAATGCATGAAGCACAGATTCTCTTTTGAAAATTCTCAATAGCTCTGGATAAATGAGACATGCTTTCAGTGATAAGCAGGTTCTACACTGAAACTTCTGGCTTGGTGTGTTTAACTTGGAGTAACTGCAGAAGCCAAGAAACTGGAAGAGGCCATTGGTGGTAGTGGTAGGCAGGGAAGAAAAACCCTTAAGGGAGGAAGTATAACAGAAAATAGGTAATATGAAAATGGAGATGGTAAATAATTGGGGTGGAAAAATTTAAATAGGGATATGGGTGGAGGGGAAATGGGAGAGAAGAGAAGAACATGTTCGAGGAATACCTATTATCTTGAAAATGTGTATATATGGCTGCTCCTAGATGTAGTGTATTATTAAAGAAAATCCCAGTGCCAAGTGTGGGATGCTTCTTATTGAGTTATTGATCAGAGAGATCTGAGAACCCTTATACAGTTTCATTAGAATTTTTATAATCTTTTGCATATTAAGAATTGGAATACTTGAAAAATATTATAAGAATCCTACATAACTGAAAATATTGAAAGAATCCTATATAACTAAATCCATAACTAACTCATATGTGGATTTAAAAATAAGATCAGAAGACTACTTAGTACATAGATTCTGGATCCACTACTTAAGAGATGTGTTTCAGCAATGGTATTTTACCTCTTATTTTTTATGCTTTCTATTTTATAAAATGTTTTTATACTATAATGAAATAAAAGGACAGTTATCTACAAAATGTAAGAAAAACAACCTACTTGTTAATACGATATCAATGGAAACATCTTCCCTGGTAGGATTTATGAAATGTATTATGACAGATGCCTGAAGACCAAGGATTGCAGTTACTCTTTCTGCTTCTATAGGCCTGGGGAATAGTCCTACTCCAAAGAGGTAGAATTTCCATTCTTTAAACTGTTTTAAAAAGAAACAATCAAAACATAATTGAACATATTTTTGATTTTTAAGATTTATAAAACTTTTTTATTATTTTATCCAATGCATTGTGTAGAATATGGTATAGTCCCTTGACATTTTCTTACTAGTATATAATGTACTTTGAGCATTTCCTCTGCATACTCAGCTACCATCACCTTTTTACTCCCCTTCCCATCATTGTTCCTCTTTGTTTCCCTAGATAGTTCTGATTCTACTTTCATGTCATATGTACATATAAGATTTTATGTATATATAATCTAGGAACCACAAAAAAAGTAAAAAAAAAATACAATATTTACCATTCTGAGACAAACTGAGTTCACTCAATATTATTTCTAGTTGTGCCCTGAAAATAATGTAACTTCAATTTTTGTGGCTGAAAAATGTATCCATTCCTATGCTGGCTAGTTTATGTCAACTTTATACAGTTGGATTCACTGGTACATTTGACAAGCATATGAATTTGATCCTCTGTGACTGTGGTATTCAGGAAGATCAAGCCAAAACATGCAAAACAGACAGAGGACGAATAAATGAGTTTTGGGTCTGGTTTTGTGATATGGGGAGAACTTGGTATCCATGACTGTGGAGATCTGAAAGATTGCTAGCATTGCCACTAGCTGCTGTGGTGCTGCAGGTGGTCCTGGTGTTGGGAGGGCAGGTGGCAGGAATACCAGCTGATAAACCTATTTCCCAAGCTCCTGATGGATTAGTGGGTCATGTCAAAGGAGTAGGAGGTACATTCCAGTAGGTCATGACTCCACAGGGAAACAGCAATGAAGCAGCTGCTGTGCTTCCTGCCACTGTCAACATTGCTGGAGCCCAACAAGTACTGCCAGGAAGCAGAACTCCACCTCTGCCTGTAGGCAACCCCACATCCAAAAATTATGGCTCCTCCACCTGGTATGAGACCACCCATGGGCCACCAATTAACCTTCCTCCTGCCTGAGGAACTCCTATAGGCATGCTCCCTCCAGGAAAGAGAACCCCTCCACCAGGAGTTAGAGTCCCATCATGCCTAGAAATGTATCCACCAACCTGTCAGTCTTGCTTCTTATCTGTGACACATTTTGTGAAACTGTGTAGCTTGGGAGCTTTTATAACTCTCTTACTATGTTGACTTTACATGATTGGCTTACAAAGAAAATCTGGAATTAGACAGTCCCTCCAAAGGTAATATTTATTTCCTCAAGTGGTGTGAGTAGGAGAGTTTGTAAAATAAATCACATCTTGTCTTTAATGAATGCAAATAGCTGATAGTTTTCTTAGCATAGTTTAAAATATATACTTGATTCAGGGAGGGGAGCTGCGGGAATCCAGTCAAAGAGAAGAAAGAGGGATTATATGGGCAAGAGCTTCAAAAATCAAGAGTAGCCCCTGGCAGTGGGATCAGGATCTATGCCTGGTATATGAGCTGGCTTTTAGGAGCCCATTACCTATGCTGGGACATCTTGCTCAACCTTGATGTGGGGGTGGAGGGGTTGGAGGGTGGGGGGTGGACTTGGACCTGCCTCAACTGAATGTACCAGACTTTGCTGACTCCCCATGTGAGGCTTTACCTTTTCAGAAGAGGGGATGGGGGGTTTGGGGGAGGGGGAGAGAAGGCTGATGGGGGCAGTGGGAGGAGGGATGAGAGGGGGATCTGTGGTTGGTATGTAAAATGAATTAAAAAAAACTCTTAAAAATCTATTTAAAAAAAACCTGTGTATTAAGAAGTAAATGAAAATTTAAGAATTTTCCCCTCAAACTTCTTCTTAAATAGGTAGCCTGTAAGGAAAGATGCATCCTGGGTTTTAAACAACTCTGTATTTTAGAGAAAATGAGTTATGCAATTGTATAGAGATAAAATAAATGAGGAACACTATTATCAAACAAATGTAAAACATTTGAAAACTGAGAAATAGATTTTATAACAAAGGTCAAAGAAAAGTTTAATTATATTTTCTGTTTACAATGGTTGTCCTTATTCTGTGATGTGGCTTTGGAACTTCTCTTAGAGGCTCTGGTAGAACAATGAATTCAAGATATTTAAGGCTGGTATTAGAATCTTGGGATTCTGCCAATTAGACTGCAAGTTAGATTTTTAGGACACAAGGTGTTCATATGAATGTAAACCAGAAGCAAATGAGAGATAATAAACCACAGTCATTTCTGTGAGTTCAGGCTACATTTTGGAAATAGTTAAAATTTATCTGACTAGTACTGCCCTTAGCTCATTTTATATTATTTAGCTACTCAGTTGTGCATGTCAGTTCAGGTAGATATAATCAATCACAAATTCAGAAATGGATATAAATCTATATAAAATTTTCCATAAAGGTAAAGAGTTATTTCAAATATTTAGGTTTCAAAAATAAATTCTCAAGCTTCTTTTAAAGTGTGTTCTTTATATCCATGGGCACACATAATATGTACCATTCACACAAAAGTTCATTCAATTAAATTTTTATGAATTGATTTTACTTGCAAATGATGTCAACTTGATGAATTAAATAAAAAGATACGAACCATTTGGGGATAAAGAGGGCAAAAAAGAAGGCACAAAGGTTAAAGAGAAACACTGGAAAGGTTAGAAGGTCTCGACTTAGTAGCTGAAGAGATGAATTACTGGTTCATATTTAACCATTTAGGAATGGAGGTTTTCAGCAGGTAGAGATAGGGTACTCAGAGAGATTGAAATAAAGACTAGTGCTCAACTGATTTAGGAAATGTTTAAGATGAGTATTTTTATATTTTACTTTATTTTATATTTGAAAAAGAACTTATTGCTCAATTTCTAGGCTTAAAGACTACAGAATATCTTATTTAGTTTTTTACAGATCAGTATTCTATACTACTGTATTTTAAAACATTTATTTGTTTATTTATTTATTTGTTTTATTTATTTCTTTTTTTAATTAGGAATTTTTTTTATTCATTTTACAATCAAAGATCCCCCTCTTCCCTCCTCCTGCCCCTCAGCCTCCCCCTCCCAGCCCATCCCCCATTCCCTCCTACAAGAAGGTAAAATAAAACTCTTATTATGGGTTCTGTTATATCTTGTGTTCTCACTCACCCGGGAAACAGGTAAAATACTATTACTACTTGCAGAGAGTGATTTTAAGATGATATAAAAATAAAAATTCATTTATGTTGGCTCACCATAAACTGTAGAATAGATGTTAAATGCTACTGCAGACACAAATCTTTATTTTTTTTCTTGTTCTTTATCATATCACTTTCAGTTTCTTTAAATGAGAACATGGCTCCCAAAGAAAAGACAATTAAGTTGAAAGCACAGAGATCATGCTATGAGGTATCTCTGTATCTGTTTATGTTTTAGATCCAAAGAAGAAGACTTGCAGGTCCCCTTTTTTGTTGCTCTTTGGTCTAGCAACATGTATTTGCACTTCATTTCTCCCTAGCCATTTCCCAATCTCTTTGTTCATACTGAAGACAGATTAGCGTTTGCAGGAGCAATCCTCCAATAGTCTTTTTTTTTTCTCACTGAAGGAATATTATTTTTCTGTTAGCCATCTTTAATAAAACATTTATTTAATGATTTGCAAAGAAAATGTTTACCTGCAGAAGTTATTAACTGCATGGACTGTACTTATCTATACAGATTCTACTTCACCCGAGAAGATATTTATCATACCTGAGTACAATAGAAGTTAATACAAGTTTCATGACCATTTCTTCCAAGTCCTGATGGATGAAAATAAACAGATATCTCTATAGTAGAGTGAGGTAGGAGGACCAACTGTGAGAATTCAGAAAGAAACACAAGAAAAACAAGATTCAATATTTTTGTTGAGGTGAAAATTTTGTGTGCTAGGTCTACGAAACACTAACCATTGTAAAATAAACGTGAGGAGTTGCACACATTATCTGCTTTGGTATATGCACTCCATGAATATTGATTATAGCAGATATAATGAACACTATTAGGTATGGTAGTTCTCAGGCCTTATTCTTTCTCCAGATAATGACCATGCAAGACTTACTCACTGTGTATTAAGATTTCAAGATTGATCTTAAGAGTTTATTTAAACTTCCAAATTATATAAATATGTACTTTATTTAGGAACCCATAGCTTTTGACTATCATATGGTACAGTAAGTTACCATAGGAACATAACTGGTAACTTTGTCAATGTCAAAAGAAATGAACATCATTTCTTTTGAACATCAGTGTAAGTCAATCTTTTCATAATGTTTTTTTCACTTCATCTTATAAACATATTATGAAGCTAATTGGTGGTCTGTAGTATGAGTTTCAAATTTCTCTCTAGAAATAGTAAAAGGAGAGAACAATTACATAAAATACATTGAAAATCTGAGTATCATATCATATAATCAAAGTACTATACTGGGCATATTACAATATTTAATATCAACGGATACAGAATAGTAGATAGAGCCACAATGCTTGAAAAAATCCATTTTACACTTAAGTATTTTGATAAATGAACTTCAAACACAACAAAACAAAATTACAGTACAATAGAAAGAGTCAATCCCTGTAAAATATAACATTTTATGTTCAATAATCTCTGACAGTGGTCACAAAACACAAAAATAAATCTAATATATATTATTATTAAATAAAAGATGCAAATGATATGGCAAAAGAGTCACAAAGGTTAGAGAAAAACCCAGTTGAGGTTCACTCTTCCTGATGACTCTAGCTTTTGTCGTGGTGGCAAAACAGTAAACAGCAGAGTTGAATAAACTTTTGAATTCACATAGATTCGGATGATGGTGGAAGATTATAGGCTATTAAACTATAATCTTAATCAAGTATTTAGGTTTAAATAAAGTGAACAAATAGAATGGAGAGACAAAAAAGAGTGATTATGTAGCGTTTCATTAACAATTTTTGAAGCAAAGGTTAAAGTTAAAGGTACAGAGTTGCTAATTATAGTTTCAATTTCTTTTTTATAACTGAAAAATATAATAAACAGCTGGAAAAAATTTCATCATTATTTAATTTTAAAGTAGATTTACATTTATTTATTAAATATTTTTATTTTATAATTAACTTAATTTCACAGATCAGCCACGGATTCCCCTGTCTTCCCTCCTAATCATTATTTGTAAAGACTTACATGAATATTATACAATTTAAGCTAGAATAAGATGCATATATAGTTATATGAATACATATATATATATAACTATATATGTATTTATATCATTCATGGTCGGATTTACTTTTCCATGTATTATTAGATCTATTTGCTATCAATTGGTTAACTGTGCTCATATATTTTATGAGTATTGCCTCATATATAACTCTTGGGTTATTTCTCATATTAGCCTTAATTGCATATTTATGCCCAATTACACTTAATAAATTAATCAAAGAAACAATGGAGTCTAAAGACATGAACGAAGAAATAAAACAGTCTATATTCTTAATGATACAAGGTGCCATGCAATATATTGTCTCTGCTGTTTTTTGGAACAAAGATTATCATCTTCTATAAAAGTAAAGATATATATGATGTGAAAAATCTACTTTTAGTGAAAAATTTAAAGTATAGGCAAACTACATAATGAAGTCTATATGCTTTAAAATTATGTTGTTGATACATTCAAATATTAATGTCTACATATAAATTTTCAGTATAGTAAGAAGTGATTTTTAATTTGATTTATGGTTTGACTGTTAAATTAAGAACTAATTATATCTATTATATATAAGTATAATTATTTATATTTTTTAACTTCTCATACAGGGTATTGTTAACTTATTCATAATTTTCTTATAATGAGTACTTTAATTATGTTCATCCTCCATTAGCTTCTGTTAAGAAAATTTTCAATAATTAAGAATTTCATACAATGTATTTTGATATATTCACCACTCATTTCTCCTGATCCAACCTTACTTCCCTACCCATACACTTTGAGTTCTCTTCTTTTCATAGGCTCATGAAGTTCATTTCGTGTTATGTTACAATTGCCCTTCCAAGCCTGCTGAACCACTTGTTGGCACCCAGTCACTGCCAAGAGACAGATATTAAGGTATAAAGACATCAAAGTGTATATTTGTTCAACAGACATTAAACTATAAAGAGTAAAAGCTGTAATTTCAATGTATCTGCTAGCAGAGCTCCAGGAGAGGTTCTTTGATAAAAATAAAACACTGTAATTATCTATTTTTTCTGAAATAGTTTCCATTCTTTCCTAGACTACAATCTCCTTCCTCAGCTCAGTCTATCTAGCCTCTTGCCTCGGCCTCCTGAGAAGTGAGAGTAGCTATGACTAGAGATGTACCACACATCAGTGCTTGTCTTAATATTATTTTGAAATTTACTTGAATATGGATATGGGGTCAATTTACTGCAAGGAATTGGTGTCCTATGGTTTGGAAATATAAGTATTTATGTTAAAACTTCTTATCTTGTTTTGTAACTTAGGTAAAAAGATAAAAATAATTTATGCTCATTAACTCAATCATATTCTTTTTCATGACCACAAAGTAAGACAATGGCATACAGAGGATGAGCAAGAGCTGTCTAAGAATCTGAAAATGTAAGGAGGGACAAGCCTAGAAACTTACAAAGAGTTAAAAACACTTGTCCTCAGGGCTCTGCTAACAGAAAATAACTGTTAAAGATAAAATCATATTACGTAGAAACTATTATAAAATCTGATTAATGTAATGGTCAGAAATAAAATATAACCAGTATATTGAGTTAATTTAGCATATATAATTTCAATGTTACAATAAAATAAAATTAATAATAAATTACAATCTATGAGCAGGTATAAAAAAGAATACAATATCACTTTTTAAAATTTAAAATTTTAAATTATTATTAATGATTCTAATGATAATATTGCACTAGAATCCTAAAATTAGAATTAGAAAATGCTTTTGCAATGATCAATTACATGGATTTCTGAATGTACTTACTGGCATTTTTCTGTTAAGCTCCACCTCAAAATTTTCAGGGTTACTGTTCTTTATTTTCAATTCTAATGTTTCATGTGTAGGGTTATATAAAGGAAGGGTCTGAACGATCTTCCTGTGAGGAAAATCAAAAGTAGTAAATTTACTGATATTTGTAAATTTATAAGTGATAATTTCATAAACCTTTTCATTATCAACTAAATTGTATCCCCCTTAAAACATATGTTAATGCATAATATTTGCATACATTTATGAAAAACAATGTCTGGTTTGATTGTGCAAAAATACATGTCAATTCAAATTAAAATTAATGCTACTCAATGAAGACACAGTAAAATTGTACTCATCTGTAATCTATGGAAATTAATTGAATGATCTTAACAATGTTATGGAACACTAAAATGTATATGTTGAACTATTTGTACACATGTGGTATTAAAGGCAACTTGGACTATATGTACCTAGCTTTGTGAAACTGAAGTCAGATGGGAAAAAGTGGTCTTTTAATCCAATATGACTTGTGTCTTACAACATTTGCTTCAAATATGATCAGCATTCACAAATTAGTGTGTGGCAGGTTCATTATTTAATATGATGTGGTACCAATTCTAACAATGTTTGAGTCTAGAAAGAAAACTTTTCAGTTTTTTCTGATTTTTCATATTGGTTTTTAAAGGATGTCTGTCTTTGTCATACTTTCTATGTTGATTAAGTAACAAAAGTCCACTACCCCATAAAAATTTTCTTGATAGCAAGAAAATTAAGACATTTCTGTAGATCTTTAAAAAAGCTAGTGTTTGGCAAACATTTGGATATTCAAGTTTTAAGGAATCAGAACCACAATTTTCAACACAACCTTATACTGGTTGATAAGTATTTAAAAAATATATACATAGTCTAGAAAGAAAACTTTTCAGATATTTCTGATTTTTCTCATTGGTTTTTAATGGATATCTGTCTTTGTCATACTATGCTGATTAAGTAACAAAAGTCTTTATATATATATATATATATATATATATATATATAATGTACACACAAACACACACATATATATAAGAATCTGAACATATATATGTGTGTATGCTTATTTTCAAATAATTTGAAGAGAACAATCATTGTTTTTGCAAAGTGGATTCACATCTAGTTATAATGAAAGAATCGTGGGTTTTGGTATAGAAATAAAATCTAGGATCTGTACCCACCAAACAGTCTTAGTTGAAAAGCACACAAAATGAATCTAAGAAGAGATATCTGGTTTCAAGTAAGTGTTAACTGAAGCTCATTATATAACAGGTCTATTCCCTCAAGAAGAGTATGGCATGACATTGTTCTACTAGTAGTGAATGCAATGACACTCCACAACAGGTCAGAAGACAGAACAGAAATGGCGTCACATATACATTCTCTGCTTTCACTTAGTACAAAGCTGTGACCCACTCATTAAATGTGTATCTTAAACCCACTGTTCCTACAGAATTCTGGGCTCTTAAACTGCATGTCCTATGTATCACTTAAATGTTTAAGAGTTACCATTATGATAACAATAAATGGCTATGAACGTTGATGCTATAAAAACTCATTAAAAGTTCTGGAAGATAAAACTGAGTTAATCTGTCAGATTAGAAAATAGAAAATGCTGGGGAAAAGGGCAAAATAATACTGAAAATTTTAAACCATTTACAAATACTAAATCCAAATTACAGTTGTAGGAAGAAGAGAGAAAACAAAGAAAGGGCATGACTTTAGGACATTACAAAAACAGAAAGCCAGAAATTTCTGTAAGAAATTTTAAGATAAATGGACATTTATCTTAAAAATAAATGAAAATGGATGCATAGCAAGACATATCATTAAGACAGAGTACTAGATACACTGAAAGATCTTACAAATTTCCAAAAATGATAAGGATACAGTTTAAACTGGTTAAAGCTGTATTATCAAACATCTTTCAGTGCCGTGTAACTTTCAATTAAGTATGTGTTTTAAATCTAACTTAATGTGTAAGTTTTTAATATAACCTAGAAAAACAAGGTTTAAAATCCTAACACAAGTTAAAAAGAAGAAAAATCTTGCAGGTAAAATGGCTTATCTTAAACTACAAGCCTAACAAAATGAATTAATCCTTGGAACTCAAGTTAAGATGGAAAGAAAAGAACCAACTATGCAAAATTGTCTTCTGAAATCCTTTTGTGGGTCATGGCATGAATGTTCTTGCATACATACCTACACATCATGCACACACATGCTTACACAATAATAAAATGTAAAAAAAAAGGTTGACAAACAGAGGCAAAACATTTCATATAAATAGTTATAATAAATTTATATATCATTCATATATTAACATTTACATTTTTATTGCATTAAAGATTTTTGTGTACTTGTGTGTGAATGGGTATGGACACAGTATGTATGGGGAAGTCAGGAGGCAAGTGTCAGGAGTTAGTGCTCTTTTTCTGTCATGTGTGTCTTGGGTATTGAACTCAGATCATCAGTCTTTATATAAAGAGCCTCTATCCGCTGAGCCATTTTCTTAACTCATATATATATTAACATTTCAAGATATGAGAAATGTTCAGAAGTTGAAAATGCGTTTATAAATACTATGTTGCAATAAAGTGTTAGTACATCACTCAATTTTCCTAAAAAAAATTTTTTTTAAACAATTGTTCTTTGCCATCATACTTCAACTTCTTCATGATGGTTGTTCATCTTTGGTGGAGATGTCGGGCTGCTTGACCTTTTGATGTTAGAGGCCCCTGAAGTCTACAGAGAGTAAAGGAACCTGAAAATTTTATGCTTCAGGTTAAAAATGCTAATGGAGACTAACATGAGATTTAAAAAGTCTAAGCATGATTAGCAATTCTTCATTTTTTATATCAAAGCTGCAACAAGAAAAGTTTTTAAGTGTTATCCCCAAAAGAGATGATAAATAAGGTCTTACACGATGTCCCAGTCAGTAAGTGCTGCTGGTCTTACAAGCACAAACACCCAAGGTTGGTTCTACACTACACACTTACAAAGCTGATATAGCAGTGTGTGTTCTGTACGTTACATCATTTTTGAAGAGCAGAGACTGGAGGATACCTGGAGCTTACTAGATAGCCAGACCAGCTGAATCAATGAGCTCTAGGTTCACATAGAAACACTATTTGAAAACATAAGGTAGAGAAAAACAGAAAAAGATACCGAAGGTTGATCTTTGGTCTTCACATGCAAAAATGTGTAGCTAAATAAATATGTACATACACATACACCAACAATACATTGCTGAGATCTGCTGGCAGCAATGGCTTTACCAGAAGCCATGGGAGTATGTACAAAATGTGACAACTAGTATTCAACAAGTTGACCCATCAATTGAGTAACTCTCAGATGGGAAGACCCACCTGGCAAGGACTGTAGGGTCCCTGTCTGTAAATGACTGGTTGCTTCTGTCTGTAATTTGTCTCATGTACCACAATATTTCTTCTATAAAAACTACTATGGATATTTTCCCACAGCTTGTGTGTTTATCTCGTATATATATATATATTCATATTCCATCTATTGGGCACACATATATCTGTGGATGGTCAGGAAGATGATTTCTGCTTAAGCTGTATAATTCTGATGAATAGAAATAATACTAGGATATTTTTCATCACTCACACTGACATAGGAAAATTCTCAGCTACAAAGACAGCCTTTTATACATTTTGTTAAGACCTCAGAGCAAATCCAAAACAGACCACGTTGCCATGGAGACAATTTGAACAAGGACAAATTCCAAAATGTTTGGGGAACCAAGTTAGGGTGATACATTGAGACATAATTCCCTGTACAGGTCCTCTAAACAGTTGGCTTTCTGTACATACTCTCTGAATTTCAATGTCATTCTCTATCTAGGAAGCCTGACCAACTAAGAGCCACATGCACGGCCAAGCCTTACTCACAGTCCAGTCAGCATGATCTCCCTAGCTTGAGAGAAACTGTGTGACTTATCATGTGTTATGAGAATAGGCTGGACCCTGAAAGTGTAACATAATTGTCTAGAGTTTGTTTGGAGAGGTGTGTGTGTGTGTGTGTGTGTGTGTGTGTGTGTGTGTGTGTGTGCTGGAGAGATATAGCTGGGGATGCAGAGAGCTGAAAAGAGAGGATGAGTATCTAGGTAGGAGAGATAGCAAGAGAGATTTTCAGAGAGGATTTTTTTTAAGGTGAAGTAAAAGGGAAAGTCACCATCAATAAGTATGTTTTCTTATTTTCCCCTCAGATAAAAAAAAAGCCTAGCCCTTGCCAAATTTGGGAATATTTTTTTTGCATACCCTGGGCTGCTGGAGGCTGGCCCTCCAGTTAGCAATAATACATAATGCATACATACATGCATACACAAAGAAAAAACAAATTTGAGGATGATTTTTGTAGTCATAACGTATGAAAATGTACCCTACATAAACATTATTTTTAATTAAAAATAAAATGGAATAGGGTCGGACTACAAGAAAATAAGCAAATGAGGAAAAACAACTTCTCTTGCTTTATAAGGCATACAAAGCTGTGAGAATTTAGTTCTAGATTACTTTGCAAGAACAAGGAGTATAGAACTGTACATGCTGTCACTTTAACACTTAGAACTTCCTTTTCATATCCTGCTTCCTCATTACTTTGATTACTCTGTTATCATTTTCTTAGCGAATTATTTGTAGTGACATTTTGGCCCAACATCTAGTAATGGGAGAATTTAACATACATTTTGTGTGCTGAGGAAGCGATATTGAGTAAAAGGTGCTTATTTACCCATTAGACTATATATTTTTAAAGTTAAGTATAGGTTGTTTATTTTTGTTTAACAAAATCAAATTTGGTGTCAGACATAGAAGAGGATCTTGACTGTCCGAGTGTGAATGTGGAACCTCAAGGGAACATGGTGTTAACCAAGTGGCCTGATGTTCACAGTTCCTCATGGTATATTTTCTGCTTTGAGCAAATAAAACTTCAACCAGGATTCTTTTTAAGTGTGAACTCAACTTTTTCCAAGCTTAAGCGATATGTGCACAACAACATGTTCCACTCCCCCTAGCATCTATTGGGAATGAGCTGAGTACAGTGAGATTCACTCCCTGTTAGATGCCACTATTTCCTCTTGTCCAGCTTTCCTCATATATATATATATATACCTTTCTCCATTTTATTTTGTGTTTCTGAATACAGGATCTTGCTCTGTACTGCAATAGTCCCTTTCCCTCCTTTGCAAGCATGCTTTGTAGGGAACTCATGGTCTGTTTCTCTTGACAGGTTTTCCTATTAGAAATGTATTTATTTTATATTTTAAAAGGTTAAATGACTTACAACTGTGTTTTTCTTTTTTTTTTAAATAACAAAATTATTAAATAGAACTTACTTTCCAAGATCACACTGCATTTCTGGTATTCTCTTTGTCTTTGGAAGATCAGTTGTTAATTTCAGTAAATACCAAAACTCTTCACCCGATTCAGGCTGAAAAATAATGCTGTTGTGGAAAATTTTGAAAATCTTGTCAGTCGATTTAGTTTGTATGATAAACAAATGGAATAATGGAAGAGCAAAATAGAAAACGAAGGAAATATCTGGTTTCAAGTCAAGTATTTAATCATTACTGTGTTATTTATTCCAGTTTTATCATGAATGTATTTGCAATTTTTCAATTTTTGGTTTCTTCGTTAAAGAAAAGAAATTTTGTTGTTAATACAGAATAAATATTTGTTGAATGAATAGAAACTCATTACATGTGAGTATTTTAAATATCAATGTTAGAAAATATCATGGTCTATAGCTGTAGTTAAATAAAATTTACTGTGTTGAACTGAATGTATGCACACATTGGTGTGAAGCCCATCAGAAATATGTAGTTTTAAAGAACATTTTTATAATCAGCATGTGCTCACCCCTCAGAAGATAGTTTGCTAAGTGTCAATGTGTCACTGGGTTGATAGCTCAACTTTATTGTATCTTTTTGTATAATTTTAATCAAGTCACTTAACTTTTTGAGTTAGAATTTCATTGTTTATAAAATGGGATGAACCTGTCAGCCTTGCCTTACTCTTGCTATGAGAATTTAATATACATAAAATATATGCCAAGATGATAATTATAGAGTAAGCAAATAATAAAAAGCCTAGACTATGCCTAATACATATAAATAAACAAAACTGACGTTTCACTTGGTAGTTGTAAAGTCTAGGGTCCAATGAGAGAGATGAGAGAAGCCCACATATCTAATGGTAATCTATTACAAGATTCTTTATTAACAACCTGAGAGAGATGAGAGAAGCCCACATATCTAATGGTAATCTATTACAAGATTCTTTATTAACAACCTGCACTCCTCTTCTTTTATAACATTCTGCGCTTCTTTCTTTGGTTCTACTTTTTGATTTTTTTAAATATTTTGAGAGTATCTCAGGACCAGGTCCTGAAAACCTGGTCTCTACACCAGGTTCAAGCTGGTCTAGAACTCACTTTGTAGTCTGGGCTTGCCTCTTACTCAAAGATCCCCCTATGTCCTGAGTGGTGGGATTACAAATGTGAGCTACCATGCTAGGGGAATGAACTTCTATTTTCCTGATTTATTCTATTATGAATTTTATGCTTTAAGGTCTAAAATATATATTATTTTAGTATTCCTTCATTAAAATTATAAGTAATTACTTCTATAATAGAAATCAAGATAAGAGATTTCAGTCATCATTCTCTGAGACAATGTACTCACAGCACTACATTAACTACAATGCTAATATATACAAGTGTGTGTGTGTGTGTGTGTGTGTGTGTGTGTGTGTGTGTGTGTGAGTGAATATGTATGCTTTCAGTAGAGGATAATATTTGTAGTGTAATTTTGTCTAAAAATTTGCAAGCTAATTACTCAAAGAAGAAAAGAACCCCTTCATGATAAAGGTCTTAGAAAGAATAGGAATACAAGGAACATTTCTAAACATAATAAAAGCAATTTATAGCAAGCCAACAGCAAACATCAAATTAAATGGAGAGAAACTCAAAGCGATACCACTAAATTCAGGAACAAGACAAGGCTGTCCACTCTCCCCATATTTATTCAATATAGTACTAGAAGTTCTAGCTAGAGCAATAAGACAACAAAAGGAGATCAAAGGGATACAAATTGGCAAGGAAGAAGTCAAACTTTCACTATTTGCAGATGATATGATAGTATACATAAGTGACCCCAAAAACTCTACCAGGGAACTTCTACAGCTGATAAACTCCTTCAGTAAAGTGGCAGGATACAAGATCAACTCAAAAAAATCAGTAGCCCTCCTATACACAAATGATAAAAGGGCTGAGAAAGAAGTCAGAGAAACATCACCCTTTACAATAGCCACAAATAATATAAAATACCTTGGGATAACACTAACTAAACAAGTGAAAGACCTTTTTGATAAGAACTTTAAATCTCTAAAGAAAGAAATTGAAGAAGATATCAGAAAATGGAAGGATCTCCCATGCTCATGGATAGGTAGGATTAACATAGTAAAAATGGCAATCTTACCAAAAGCAATCTACAGATTCAATGCAATCCCCATCAAAATCCCAACACAATTCTTCACAGACTTGGAAAGAAAAATACTCAACTTTATATGGAAAAACAAAAGACCCAGGATAGCTAAAAGAATCCTATACGATAAAGCAACCCTTGGAGGCATCACCATCCCGGACCTCAAACTCTACTATAGAGCTATAGTAATAAAAACAGCTTGGTACTGGTATAAAAACCGACAAACGGACCAATGGAATCGAATTGAAGACCCTGACATTAATCCATGCACATATGAACACCTGGTTTTTGACAAAGGAGCCAAAACTATACAATGGAACAAAGAAAGTATCTTCAACAAATGGTGCTGGCATAACTGGATGTCAATATGTAAAAGATTACAAATAGATCCATATCTGTCACCATGCACAAAACTCAAGTCCAAGTGGATCAAAGACCTAAACATAAATCCAGTTACACTAAACTTAATAGAAAAGAAGATAGGAAGCACTCTTGAACGCATTGGCACTGGAGACCATTTCCTAAATAAAACACCGACAGCACAGACCCTGAGCACAACCATTAATAAATGGGACCTCTCAAAACTGAGAAGCTTTTGCAGGGCAAAAGACACAGTCAATAAGACAAAAAGACAGCCAACAGATTGGGAAAAGATCTTCACCAACCCCACATCTGACAGAGGATTGATCTCCACAATATATAAAGAACTCAAGAAACTAGACATCAAAGCACTGAACAGTCCAATTAAAAAATGGGCTAAAGAGCTAAACAGAGAATTCACAAAACAAGAACTACAAATGGCTGAAAGACATTTAAAGAAATGCTCAACATCCTTAATCATCAGAGAAATGCAAATCAAAACGACTCTGAGATACCACCTTACACCTGTTAGAATGGCTAAGATCAAAAACACCAATGACAACCAATGTTGGAGAGGATGTGGAGCAAAGGGAACACTCCTCCACTGTTGGTGGGAATGTAAACTTGTACAACCACTATGGAAATCAGTATGGCGGTTTCTCAGAAAATTAGGAATCAAACTACCTCAAGACCCAGCCATCCCACTCTTGGGCATATACCCAAAGAATGCTGATACATACCATAAAGATACATGCTCAGCTATGTTCATAGCAGCACTATTTGTAATAGCCAGAACCTGGAAACAACCTAGATGCCCATCAACGGAAGAATGGATGAAAAAAATGTGGTACATATACACAATGGAGTACTACTCAGCAGAGAAAAACAATGAAAGCATGAAATTTGCAGGCAAATGGATGGAACTAGAAAATATCATCCTGAGTGAGGTAACCCAAACCCAGAAAGACAGTTATGGTATGTACTCACTCATTGGTGGATTCTAGATATAAAATGAACAATCAGACCACAACCCATAGAACCATAGAGGCTATATATATATAGCATGGAGGTCCGTAGGACGACTGTGGCATATAATAAATAAATTTCAGTTTTACTCAATTATTGAAAAAAAAATAGCCAAATGAATGGAAACACATGAACTATGAACCAAAGACTGAGGGGCTCCCAGCTGGATCAGGCCCTCTGAATAGGTGAGACAGTTGATTGGCTTGATCAGTTTGGGAGGCATTTAGGCAGTGGGACCAAGTCCTGTGCTCATTCCACGAGTTGGCTGTTTGAAACCAGGAACTTATGCAGGGACACTTGGCTCAGTCTGGGAGGAAGGGACTGGACCTCCCTGGACTGAGTCTACCAAGTCGATCACAGTCCTCGGGGGAGGACTTGTCCTGGAGGAGATGGGAATGGAGGGTGGGCTGGGGGTAAGGGGAGGGCGTGGGAGGGGGGAGAATAGGGGAACCCATGGCTGATATGTAGAACTGAATGGTATTGTAAAATAAAAAATATATATCACAAAAAAAAAGAAAAGAATTTTTATCAAGAAAAGTAAAAGTTTAATCCCCAGTTCTCATGAATCATCCTCATTTCAGTTTTGATTTGACTAGTACAAAGCAAAATAAGAAATGTCAGGTGTTTTAATTTGATATTTCAGTGAATAGTAATTTTACACTGAAGCCAACAAAAAGTAATTGTTAATTAGTACATATTACTAGAGAATAGCTCTAACTACAAAGAATCAACAACAAATTACAATAAGAGCCCAATGTTACCTTTCTTCTCTATAGCCTGTGGCTGCTGGAGAATACCATACAATGTAGTTCAAACATTCAAATGGATTCAGTCTTACTTCCTCTGGTCCATTAAATGCAGAGGATGTTAACTTCACATCCATACGTATAATTCTACCTTTTGAATTGGAGATGGGAATTTCAATGCAGGTGGTCTCCTATGATTATGAAAGAAAAGAAAGACATGATCAATTTTGTTGTCAGAATAATCATTTCTCTAGGGAAGCAAATGGAAAGAAAACTATTATTTATGGGCATTCAGTTTATTTTTTTCCTTTCCTGGTACACTATTAAATCTTAATCTCATATATGTTATCCCTGATTAATTATGAGAAATAATAACATAACACAGCTTTAATAACAGGCTGTGTTATTAGACATAATACAAATAGAGACCTAATACAAATAAATAGTTAAAAGAACTATTTGCAATATTACATTTAAGATATATTTTTCACCAATTGTTTTATTAAGATGAGATCGATTTTTCAGTACTTCCTCTGGTAATAACTCATTGATTGCAAGGTGCTATATTTTACTGACTTTTCTAGGCAACCTGATGAAATTTGTAAGACTAATAAAGAACCAAGCATTTTAAGTGGTTTCTAAGGGTCAAAAATAATAATTTTTATTATAGTATAGGAATATGTCAGGATACAAACATTATCAACCACACACCGGCCCAGCAATTTTGCCTAGGGCTGAAGAAAGAAAAATCTGGAAGGAAAGTAATTGGGCCTGCTCATTTGTTCTCATCTACTAGTCATATATGTCTCACAACGTGTTAGTTAAAGAACATGCTACCTGGTCTCGAAGAAGTAAAAACAAAGAAAACCGGCCGGGTGTGGTGGCGCACGCCTTTAATCCCAGCACTCGGGAGGCAGAGGCAGGCGGATCTCTGTGAGTTTGAGGCCAGCCTGGACTACCAAGTGAGTTCCAGGAAAGGCGCAAAGCTACACAGAGAAACCCTGTCTCGAAAAACAAACAAACAAAAAAACAAAAACAAAAAAAAAGAAAAAAGAAAACCAACCCCACCCAATCAATAAAACAAACAAACAAACAAAAAAAACAAAAAACAAAACAACAAAATCCCTAGGCTCTTACTATCTGTTATGCTTTCTGATACTTAATATTATTTTTATTCCATTTTATTTCTTAAAAATAATTCTGGGCCAGCAAGATGGCAAAGGTGTTTGCTACCAAGTCTGACAACATGAGCTCAGCCCCCAAGACTCATAGAAAAAGAGAACCTAGTCCTTCCTATAAGTTCTCATCTCAATTCCACAAGCACACTGTGGTAAACACATATGCACAATCTCTCTCACACACATTATGTCTCTCTCTCTCCTCTCCCCCCCCTCTCTCTCACACACACTAAATGGAATAAAATTAAAAGAAACTGAGTTGGACGTATTCACATTTTAAGAACTACACATTAAATAAGCAAACTCTGGCCTGAGCAGGAATAAGATAGTATTTAGAGTATAAAATTTCTTTTAGAGCATATCATTACAAACAAGACTGGAACACAAAATAAAATTGTTTTCATGAGTCAAGAATTTGCTCTGAAGCCAAGGCTATCCTGAAACTCAAAATTCTGTGTCCACTCCCTAAATTCTGGTATTATAGTCATGAATCTTCAAGGCTGATTTGAAATCACTCATAAACTTACTGCCTTCTTTGTGAACTATAATTAGTGTAACACAAGTAAGAATTTCCTTTACATGAAAATTATAATGTTATGGTTCAGTAAATCTTAAGGGTAAGAAGAATGTGAGGATGGAAGCTTTGAGGCACTAATTTCACAGTGCCTCCTTGGCATCCTTGCTATATCCATTGCAAATTGTCCTTAAATGAACACTTTACTCCTACCTAGTAGGTTCTAGAAACATTCCCTAATTCTTTCAGAAATGAGTGTTTAGACAGTGATGGCTAAATGCTTATGAACTCTGTATTCTCTTGAGAATCTCTGGAGTATAACTCTCAGGATGAAATTTCAACAAAAACAAAAATTTTATTATCGTTACAAAATTTAATCTTATGCTATATATTAATATGATATATATAACATAGTAGAAAATCTATCAAATTCTATATTATAAAAATTACCTTGAAATCTCAAACTCAAAAATCCCATAAGTGGCAATTTAAAAGTATGCTTTCAAATGGATATTTGTAGTTTAATAATATGCCAAAATATTCTCAAAATAACTTAGAAAGCTTAATTTTATAGCTATAAGTACTTTTTAGGAATACAATTTATATATTTATGTATGTTTGATATGTTAAGTAGGATAAGAAGTTTGTCATTCATGAGATTATGAGATAGATGATTGACATATTTGAGTGTATTTTGGTTATTGAATAATTTCAGAAATACAGAAGTTCACTTGGATCTAATAACATAATGTATCACTGTGCATGGTGCCAGAGTACTTACTTCCCAATACTCAGGAGACTGAGGAAGCCTGGGATACCCATGTCTAAAAGATGTGCAAAAAAAATTGCACCCACAAGATGCTTAATGTTCTCTTGTTCTATGTATCCCACCATATTCCACATTCAATTTTATGATGAATTAACTTTTACACTTGGGGAGTTAAATTTATTTAAGTACTTTTTTAAAAGTTTAAAATATTTGGCTGTTATTTGTCTAGCCAATGGCATAGTCCTCCACTTTGATGAGTAGGCTTTTAAAGTTCATTTATATTTAGAATGAAACATAAATCTGTTTTGACTGAAATAATAATGAGTGCACGTGGAGACTTCTAAAGCAATCTTTCATCTTCACACAAGTTCTTTTAGGTTCAACAACAGAGCATTCCTTTATAAAGTTTCCAGCACTGTTCTCTTCCTTGTACTTAAAGAATATTTCAGCCAGAATAATATACATGTTAAAAATTGCTTTCAAATGCATATTCAATCATGTGAAATATGAAAACATTAATATGGGGAAAATCATCAACAAAATGTTGTGATTTAATGTAACAGAAAATAGCCATATAAAATTGGAATACTATTTTAAAATATATATTAAAAGATTGAAATAAACTCTGTTATAAACCATTTCAGAGGCAAACTTAATCCCATGTAAGTTTTTAGAGAAATGTACGATACTTTCAGCATAGATTTTATTTATAAATTTACTACTTTTATCACAATGAAAACAACATTTCAAGATATTTAAAAACATCACTTAAACAAGTAATATTTTTACATGCTCTATTGCAAGGTAGCACATGGAATAAAATCTGCCATGCCTTTTGAATCTCTCTGAGATCTGGCCATGAGGAAATTCACTGGTCACATGATCCTCCTTCTACATATTTGGTTCCAACTCCAATCCCACATGCCTCTTTTCATTTCATAAATGTCTGGGCTCCCTCATCCTTTCCTGTCAAGCTAGGTCTGTTCGAAGGGCTTATATATTTATTTGTATTTCTAATTGGCAGCACTCCCACAATCTTCAAGCTACCTTCATGATCACCCAAAAGTGTTTTTATTCATAGAGATAGCAATTTCTAAATTTATCTACTCCTTTACTGTAACAGTGATGGTATACACTGAGTGAATTAAATTCAGTGATGTGCAATATGGCAACTTTCATAGCTCTTAAAAGTATAATGTTTTAAATTTGCTGTCCAGTAATTTATACACATGTAGAATGTGTTTTGGAAGGCCGTTGTGTACCTACAGTGTATTTTCATTACACCCACCCCAACTTTCCCATATGAAACCTCCCACAACCTGAACCAAGTCCCCTTTACAACTTCATGTCTCTATCTCCTCTTCTTCCTTTTGCTATTCTTCTTGAATGAGCCTAACTAGTGCTGTCCACAAATGCATGATTGCAAAGCAATTAAATAGCAGATGGATAATCTACAAGGGGCCATCCCCAAAGAAAAGCGACTCTGCCTCACCCCAACAGTTATCAAGTTTCTCTTGATTACTGCTCTCCAAATCTGGGAAGAAATGGGCATATAGTTATCTTAAAATAGTTCCCAGCATGGAAAGACTTATTTTTCATATATTTAAGGAAACTCAAACTCAGTCAATATTTCTATTTGACTGCTTTTAGTGATCCCATTTCCAATCCTCAGATTTACCTAGAAATTTCTCAGTTTGGGGAAGGTTAACAAGATTTGCTCTTTTCAACCCTCTGGATGCAATTGCCTCTCCTCCTGTAATTATTTTTTCCAAAACAGAGCTTTCAATTTACAAGACATAGGTTGGACAAGAGAGAAAAAAAGAGCATTAATTGTTGTTGTTCAAACTTTGATTTTGTAAAATCTTACTATTTTGCCTTATTTTAATCACAAAAGAAGGACAATTAAACTGTCACCGTATTTTCCTTGAGGAAGACACTTTCACTGTTTTATAGGGAGCCTGTTTATTGCATGGAAATGGGTAAATATTTCTCATCTCCCTTGATCAGTGATATCACTCATACACTGTTAGAGAGAACAAGAATCCCGTGTGCAAAAGGACCTGAGAAATATAACTTCTAATTGTACTTCTGCTGCTCGGCGACTTGGTCGTACTATGAGTGAGGAGCACAGGCAGTTAGTGCAAAGATGATTTTTATGACTGAAAGTAAGTATTCATGGTATAATGAAAGGTGTGGTCAAGGAGAAGACACTGTGTTTGTTTATAAATCTATTCAGTCACAATATTTAAAGTGTCCATGTGAAAATATGACACAGGACACACTTGAAATCTCAAGTTTGTCCAGGTTGCCTTGTTGCTTGAAAGGTACTGATTGAAGGCAGCAACTTGAGATGCTTGGGAGCAGAACTTTATCACCTCACCAAGTGGTTTTGTTTTTTTCTAACTGTTCTTTCTCTTGCATTTAATTTTTTTCCAGAATTGGGCCTAATCTTGTGGCCTTTTTTGTTTATTTTTCTTTTTTTCCTCCTTGTAGAGCTCACGTAAAGATTATGTTTTCACACATAAACAATTGAGTCAATCTAATAGGAAGTAGCAGGAAATATATTTCACTATATCCTCTCTCAGAAGATAATCATGATTTCATCATAAAATGATCATAATCTGAGGTGGAAAACATGCAATACTACTAATTTAGGTAAAATTTCATTGAGGAAATTTCCAACTTTAATTTTATTTAATTTGAAAACATTACCAAGTCAATAAACAAATGGAACTTGGGGCAGTTTGAAAGTACTATGTAATTCAGAGGAAGGATACCTATATTCTCTTTCTACAATTTTCTTAAATGGAAGAATTCATTACAGTAGTTCGGGACTTGCAGAAACAAGGGAGGCAGCTATAAACTAGAAATGTCCTTGTCACACCTTTGCTGCTCTTACCTGTATGCAACTGTATTTTCTCATGTTAGTCCACCTTTTATCTTACCCCTTTCACCTCACAATTCGTTAATTCAACCCACAACATAAACAGTGTAGCATGAATCTTAAAAGTTCTTCTTAATAAAAACATACCTGGAGCCGGGTATTGGGGTGAATTCTGAACAATCAGAGAAGCAGAACAAGCCACAGCTAACCTTTTCAATTCCTCAGCTGATCCTGTTTCCTCAAACTGGAAGCCTCTGAGTCCTCACCCGAATGGATCTCAGCTGAACTGCTGCTAAAAGCCTCAAAGCTTAAAAGCATACAAAGCTTCTAGTCCTCAAAACTTATATACCTTTCTGCTTCATGCCATCGCTTCCTGGAATTAAAGGCATGTGTCTTTCCTAAAGAAGACATTAGATCTCAAGTGCTGGGATTAAAGGAGTGTGCCACCACACCTGGCTCTGTTCCTAGTGTGGCCTCCCAAGTGATTGGATTAAAGGCGTGTGTGCCACCGTTTTCTGGCCTCTATGTCTAATCTAGTGGCTGTTCTGTTCTCTGACCCTCAGATAAGTTTATTAGGATACACAATATATCAACCACAAAACAGTGAAAAGGCATTACTTTATGCACTTATTAAAATTATAGTCTTTCAGATAATTGTAAAGTGGTCACCTAGTTAACATATACTCCCCATTTGATGATTTTAAAAGTGAAGAGATGGGCAGGTCCAATCTCATCTTCTCTTTCCATTCCCATTACATATTTTTTCAATTGTGCATATAAATATCTCAAAACAGTTGTAATTTTTTCTCCAAATTCCCAAAGTATGATGTTAAATCTGAATAAATCTTTATTCGTTATTTAAAAAAGTTGAACTTGGCTAAAAAAAAAATCCATTAAACATCTTCCATCTTGAATTTGTTCTAGTATTCTCTTTTCATGTGTAGCACATGAAGTTTTATTCACACACATTTTCATAAGCTATTTACTAGAGCTACTAAACGTCATTAGGAGAAAAATAGTTTACTCTGAGTCTCCCACATCAAAATTATATGGTGTATAGGAGATGTTTTATATTTTATTTGTCTATTAAACTATTCAAAAATATTAAAAATCCAAAAAATAAATCCTAAATACTTTAAATCATCAAAATTACTGTCTTCACATTCTATTACTGTTTACTGAGAATATAATCTATGGCATTATTTCCTTTACCCTATAGTAAGCATAAATGTAAAGACCTTTAGAATACAAATATTATATCGAGTCCATTTTAGGAAAAAAATGATTAATTCTTGTGTAAAGAAAATGTGGAAATCACATTAAATACAATAAAAGCTGAGAAGCAGCTGGAAATCAGAGATGTCTTAGTATCATGAATATACCATTGCTATATCTTATGATCTTAGGTTTAAGGAAAACATTTCATAAATGAGTTTGCAAACCAACAAATGCAGTTGAAAATATGGGGAAGTGATATTTATGTGAAGAAAACAATTTTTAGTATATACTTGGAAATACTAAGAAGCATCTACTTCAAGGAGCATAACAAGGTTTGGCTGTGAATATTTAAAAAAATAAGTCATTCTATTAAATTAGGTTTTGTAAAAGTAAAAGAAAGTATACACTTTTATGACTAGAAGGACAGGAAAACTTAATGAATTAGAAGCAACATCATTCGACAATATCCTCCAACGTAGAATTAGTTGAAAAAAAGAACCTTTTCAATCAGCCTCAGTTGAAAATGAATATTTAATTAAAATAGCAAAGCTGCCTGTAATCACAAGTGGAACAATGAATAAGTAGTTACAGTACTTATGCAAGTAATAAACTCATGAAACGGCGATATTTCTATTTAAGTTAAAAAAAATGAAAACATACTGGAAATGTCTCGATGTAAGAGATACATAGCAATTTCTTTGTAATTTCTAAAATTGTACATAGCTACAGAAATACTGTAATATTGTGGGATTCTCAACCTGTATAAGATTCTATAAAATTAAAAAATGAACATCATAAAATAAATATCAATGTTTTTCATTAGTATTTTCTCAAAGGGCTAGGAACTCTTACAAGAAAATAAAAACCCTTCATAAAAGTTTTATTGAGAATGTGCACAGGTGTTGGTGATTTCATATTTGCATATATGTTTGCTAATTTTTACACATTTCAGCTCATCTTCCTAATCATATTAAACAAATATTCAGTAAGACATTGTCTTGTATTCCTAATATCTTAAGTGTCTAAATTTTTTCCTACCACACTTTGTTAAGGGTGTGTAAAATGAATGAAAAAATTTTTCATAGTAAAAAAAGAAAAGAAACAAAAATAGAAAACCCAGAGGGCCTGTTAAATTGACTTGAGGTTTTTAGATTTTTGACAGGTGGGGACTAATCTCATTTCCATGTCAGTGTACGCTGTCAACTGCTAAAGATTAAAATATAATTAGCTCACTCCTGAAAAAAAAGGAGAAAATTCTAATTCAGTGATCATTTCACACATCAAGAGGTTGTTTATGCTATTTAAAAATCCCCTTTATCCTGCCCCTACTTCCCTTCTGGACCAGAGGTGAGTATCCGGGCCCAACCCGGACCCCATCCCTGGGCACCAGCCCCTCTGGGAAGACCTGCCCAACTTGGCCCCAGGTTCTGGCCACCGGGCAGGTCCCCTTCTAGCCCCACCGGGAGGGATCCCCTTCTCCAAGAAGGAGCCCCTGTAATCTCCAAACAAACTAAACAAACTAAAAGAAAAAAAAAAACACATGATCATCTCACTAGATGCAGAAAAGGCATTTGACAAAATCCAACACCCCTTCATGATAAAAGTCTTGGAGCGATCAGGAATACAGGGAACATACCTAAACATAATAAAGGCAATTTACAGCAAGCCAACAGCCAACATCAAATTAAATGGAGAGAAACTCAAAGCAATTCCACTAAAATCAGGAACGAGGCAAGGCTGTCCACTCTCCCCATACTTATTCAATATAGTACTTGAAGTTCTAGCCAGAGCAATGAGACAACATAAGGAGATTAAGGGGATACAAATTGGAAAGGAAGAAGTCAAGCTTTCCCTATTTGCAGATTTGAGTGACACCAAAGATTCCACCCAGGAATTGATAAAGCTTATAAACACCTTCAGCGACACAGCAGGATACAAGATCAACTCAAAAAAATCAGTAGCCCTCCTATATATAATGGACAAAGAAGCTGAGAAGGCAATTAGAGATACATCACCCTTTACAATAGCCACAAATGACATAAAATACCTTGGGGCAACACTAACCAAGCAAGTGAAGGACCTATATGACAAGAACTTTAAGTCCCTGAAAAAAGAAATTGAAGAAGATGTCAGAAAATGGAAAGATCTCCCATGCTCATGGATAGGCAGGGTTAACATAGTAAAAATGGCAATCTTACCAAAAGCAATCTACAGATTCAATGCAATCCCCATCAAAATACCAACACAATTCTTCACAGACCTGGAAAGAATAATACTCAACTTCATATGGAAAAACAAAAAACCCAGGATAGCCAAAAGAATCCTGTACAATAAAACAACCTCTGGAGGCATCACGATCCCTGACTTCAAGCTCTACTATAGAGCTACAGTAATAAAAACAGCTTGGTATTGGCATAAAAACCGACATGTGGACCAATGGAATCGAATTGAAGACCCTGACACTAACCCACACACCTATGAACATATAATTTTTGACAAAGAAGCCAAAAGGGTACAATGGAAAAAAGAAAGCATCTTCAACAAATGGTGCTGGCATAACTGGTAGAAGGCTGCAAATAGATTCATATCTGTCACCGTGCACAAAACTTAAGTCCAAGTGGATCAAGGACCTAACATAAATCCAGTTACTCTGAACCTGCTAGAAGAGAAAGTAGGAAGTAGTCTTGAACGCATTGGCATAGGAGATCACTTCCTAAATATAACACCAGTAGCACAGACACTGAGAGAAACAATCAATCAATGGGACCTCTTGAAACTGAGAAGCTTTTGTAGAGCAAAGGATACGGTCAACAAGGCAAAGCAACAGCCTACAGAATGGGAAAAGATCTTCACCAACCCCACATCTGACAGAGGACTGATATCCAGAATATATAAGGAACTCACGAAGTTAGACATCAAAACGACCAACAGTCCAATTAAGAAATGGGCTTTAGAACTAAACAGAGAATTCTCAACAGAGGAAGCTCAAATGGCTGAAAGACATTTAAGGAATTGCTCAACATCCCTAATCATCAGGGAAATGCAAATCAAAACAACTCTGAGATACCACTTTATGCCTGTCAGAATGGCTAAGATCAAAAACACTGAAGACATCTTATGCTGGAGAGGATGTGGAATTAGGGGAACTCTCCTCCACTGCTGGTGGGAATGCAAGCTTGTACAACCACTTTGGAAATCAATATGGCGCTTTCTTAGAAAATTGGGAATCAATCTCCCCCAAGATCCAGCTATACCACTCTTGGGCATATACCCAAGAAATGCTCAATCATACCACAAGGGCACTTGCTCAGCTATGTTCATATCAGCATTGTCTGTAATAGCCAAAACCTGGAAACAACCTAGATGCCCTTCAACTGAAGAATGGATAAATAAATTGTGGCACATATACACAATGGAATACTACTTAGCAGAGAAAAACAATGACATCATGAGGTTTGCAGGCAAATGGATGGATCTAGAAAAAATCATCCTGAGTGAGGTAACCCAGACTCAGAAAGACAAATATGGTATGTACTCAATCATAGGAAGATGCTAGATGTGGAACAAGGATGACTGGACTGCTACTCACATCACCAGGGAAGCTACCTGAAAAACGGGACCCCAAGAAAGACACGGAGAAATGGATGAGATCTACATGAACAGCCTGGACATGAGTGGGAGCAATGAAGGGCGAGGGGCGAGGGATAGAGAGCGGGAGATCCTAGCTGGATCAAGAAAAGAGAGGGAGAACAAGGAATAGGAGACCATGGTAAATGAAGACCACATGAGAAAAGGAAGAAACAAAGTGCTAAAGAGGCCCACAGAAATCCACAGATACCCTCACAAAAGACTGCTCACAATGGTTGAGAGACAGCCGGGACTGACCTACTCTGGTGATGGGATGGCCAAACACCCTAATAGTTGTGCCATAAACCCCATCCAAGGACTGAGGAATCTGGATGCAGACATCCACGGCTAGGCCCCTGGTGGAGCACTGGAAGTCTAATTAGTAAGAAAGAGGAGGGTTTATATGAGCGAGAATTGTTGAAACCAAGGTTGGATAAAGCACAGGGACAAATAACCAAATGAATGGAAACACATGAACTATGAACCAAAGTTTGAGGGGCCCCAAAATGGATCAGGCCCTCTGAATAGGTGAGATAGTCGATTGGCTTGATCTGTTTGGGAGGCATCTAGGCAGTGGTACCAGGTCCTGGGCTCATTGCATGAGTTAGCTGTTTGAAACCTGGGACTTATGCAGGGACGCTTGGCTCAATCTGGGAGGAGGGGACTGGATCTGCCTGGACTGAGTCTATCAGGTCGATCCCAGTCCTTGGGGAAGACCTTGATCTGGAGGAGGTGGGAATGGGGGGTATGCTGGGGGGGAGGGGAGGGGCATAGGAAGGGAGAGAACAAGGGAATCTGTGGCTATTATGTAGAAGTGAATAGTATTGTAAAATAAATTAAAAAAATAAATAAATAAAAAATAAAAATCCCCTTTATAAAAGTGGGCCTGGAGAGATAGCTCAGTGGTTAAGAGCACTGCCACTCTTACAGAGGACCTAGATTCAGTTATTAGCACCCATATAGCAGCTTATAACCATCCTGAACTTGAGTTTTTGGGGATCTAATACCCTTTTCAGGCCTTGAGGGCACCGGGCATGCAGACAGTGAAAAATATCCCTACATACAGACACAAATTCATACATCTAAAATAAAAGTAACAAGTAAATATTTAAAATCTAAAATAAATGAAAATAGCCTTTTAAGTATCCACATTATTGCAAATACTAGGCCATGGAAATAGGGCATTTTCATTGAGTGAGATTATCCTACCATCATCAAGCTAAATAATTTTCCACTTTGAAGATAATGCTTTTGCAAGCTACATTCGTCATGTCAACATTTTCATCAGGTATTTTGTATGCCTCAGTGGAGATTTATCCAGAACACATCTTGGGATATAATCAACTTATAAACTTAAAATATTAGAAATATTTTCTTACTTTATATTATTAGGAGCTAAATTTTAAGATTTTATGAAAATAACACTTATTTGTTTATGATCAATTTAAATTTCTGTATGCTAACAATACAATGATTATATCTAATTAAACTATTATTAGCAATTAACATCATCTTGCTTTAGTTAAATCTAGACTATTGATGTTTGAATTATTAAGAAGTTTTGGATACATCTTTATTAACACATGAATATTTAATTAAGAAAATCTCCCCATGCAGTGGTGGCGTACGCCTTTAATCTCAGCACTCCAAAATCCACACTAGGACTCTAAATACATTTCAAAGTAAACATCTTACTGTGGATATTGGGAAGAATGCATGCTGGAGACCAGGGAGCACAATTTCACTTGTACCACATATATGCAGATAGGCTATATGTTAAATATAGGAGATAGGCTAAAGTTAAATTTACATAACAATCTTGAAATGTGCAGGCAGATGCTAAGTAGCAAGTCACTACAAGGTGCCATATAACTAAAAGATATTTCTCCAAAGCATTGAAGGTCTAGAGTGACTCTGACTGATTAATTTCAGTATACTCCTTTGGCATGTGTATTTTTAAGGGTAGAAACTTAGTGTATAATAGCTCTTTCTCAAATGGCAATTTATGAACATTTACGGGGCTCTTACCAGAGCTGTACAGTGAAGTTCAATTGTGTCTACAGGAGGTGCAGGAGAGCTATGGATCTCAATATGATACCAGATTTTTAAAGTTTTAACCTTCTCATCTGAAAACAAAACAAAACAAAACAAAAACTAAAGATACAACAACAAACAAGCATTTCTTAATATAGGCTTCAGAATCCTATACAAATATGAAATCCATATACATACCATTTTCGAACTTACTTTTCTATATTTTTCCCTTTTTCCTTGCACTCACTAAAGCACAGGATGGCATTAAACTCTCATAATCCTTATGCCTCAGAGTCCCAAATGCTGGAACTATAGGCATGTACGACCATGGCTGGCATCTTGGCATCTATGTCACTTTTCTTGGACTTCTCAGGAAATCTAAGAATACCAGGAGGTTCTTTCATTACAGTGGTGAGCAGTAAGAGAAGCCCCATTGTGTATGGCCAGGCAAGTAGGCAATGCTCTTGGTTTTATGCCTGTTCCAGTAACTCATTCATTTCCCCAGCATAGTAAACTTAAGAAACTTTTAAGTCAAGCATTAATGGTCTGAATGAAAAATACTTTACTCTACCTTCCAAAACATTCATATACTGATACCAAGAAACATCTAAACAATGCATTGCAATGAACAGTTCATTGGTAGTCATATAAGAATTTAAATTAAGGAGAGGTTCAGGAGTATTAGGCCCAGGTACCATGGGAGTTTTAAAAATTCTTGCAGTTTAACTCAAAGAAAGCTAGAAAGATGTTTAGGTGAAGTAGTGAGGTGATGTTTATGTCAGCATTGCCCGTTTTTCTTTAGAGCAAGAAAATCTGCCTCTGTTGATATATAGACTCTGGGACCAAAACTTAAATCTTGATCAGCCAAAAAGTCCCTTCAGAGAGAGGTTCTGTACTTGCATCAAATTCATTCTCTTTCTGTCCAGTTTCCATCTGCATAGCTTCTCATTTCTGGATTCTTGGGTTTTCTAGTGCTGAGCTACCTCAGGGCAAAGAGTGAATTTTACACATAGTCACAATAATATTGTGTTTAAAAGTTTTCAAGAACTAGCCGAGTGGTGGTGGCACATACCTTTAATCCCAGCACTCGGGAAGTAGAGCAAGGTGGATCTCTGTGAGTTCGAGGCCAGCCTGGTCTTCAGAGCGAGATCCAGGACAGCCAGAGCTACATAGAGAAAGCCTGTCTCGAAAAACCAAAACCAAACAAAAAACAACTTTCAAGAACTATGATTCTAGATTGAATTACATAGTTAAGTTATTAACTCCTTTCTCCTCAGTTTATCTGTGAATTAGGGGCTCACAATAATGTTATTATCGGTGTCTGTCTCTTCTGAAATCTCCATGGCACTGCAAAGTATTGTGTTAAAAGACACTTTTTGTGACCTCATGTGACAATGAATGACATACAGTGCTGTATACATTACACAGTTCTATATTTTATTGAACTACCCCAGTCTATGCTATTTTGTACTGCAGTATATTGTCTTGTACTCCAGCCCATTCAAATACCTAGCTATCATAAAATACATAAAATAAATGGATCTGAGACACATTTAGAACTATAAGTTAGAGAGTGAAGGAAATAGAGGAATTCCAGATAAGTTCTTTTCTGGCTGGCCTAGAACTTTCTGTGTAGACAAGGTTGACCTTAAACTAACCTAGATCTGCCTGCATCTGCTTCTAAAGTGCTGGGGTTAAATGCATGGATCACTAACACACTTAGCCAAACAGGTTAGGTTCTTATTGGAGTATTTATCTGAATCTGTCAAATGTTAATGGACTAGAGTTTATTGGTCCACTTATTAATGGACTAGAGTTTATTATTATTAGAGTTAATGGACTATAAGTTTATTAGCATGCATAATATTTGGGGGAATACAATACCACATTTCCTATCTTTTTGTTTAAAATTTTAAAAAAAACTTATAACTAATACAAGAAAAATTAGATCCAGTAAGTATATACAATATACACAGTCAAGATTACATTAACGATGTCTAGTCCATTAACATTTGACAGATTCAGACAAAAACTCCATGCTGTGGGATGGTCTGTATGTTAAATTGCTCTGATTGGTCAATAAATAAAACACTGGTTGGCCAGTGGCCAGGCAGGAAGTATAGGTGGGACTAACAGAGAAGAGAATTGGAACAGAAAGGCAGAGAGAGACACTTCCAACTGCCGCCATGACAAGCAGCATGTGAAGATGCTGGTAAGCCACAAGCCACGTGGCAAGGTACAGATTTATGGAAATGGATTAATTTAAGCTATAAGAACATTTAGCAAGAAGCCTGCCACGGCCATACAGTTTGTAAGCAATATAAGTCTCTGTGTTTACTTGGTTGGGTCTGAGCGGCTATGGGACTGGAGGGTGACAGAGATTTGTCCTGACTGTGAGCAAGGCAGGAAAACTCTAGTTACAATTTTACACAGAGAGAGAGAGAGAGAGAGAGAGAGAGAGAGAGAGAGAGAGAGAGAAAGGGAGGGAGGGAGGGAGGGAGGGAGGGAGGGAGGGAGGGAGGGAGAGAGAGAGAGAGAGAGAGAGAGAGAGAGAGAGAGAGAGAGAGAGAGAGAGATTCTCTCTGATTTTAACATACAATGTAATTAATTGCACATATAACACACAGGTGCTCTATATGTGTGTTGAGGGAGGTTGTATATGTGTATGATATGTGTCATGTGTATGTGCACATGCATGTGGGTAGGAACAGAGACAGGAAAGAGAGAAGAGAGACAGACAAATAGAAGACATCTATTTATTGCTTCTACTTTTTTAAAGAATTGCAATACAAATTCATTCAATAGAAATGCAGTTGGAATGTATTGTATGAGGGGAGAATAAACAAAAAGAAAACAAAAAGAAAGAAATAATCTTCTTGGTATACACCTTTGCTTTGAGAATTTTGCATCTTTTGGGTCCTCTCTAACACCCTATTACAACCCTGACACTCACACAACTCATTTTCCAGGAAACACACTCTATTTCAATTCTTTACTAATTCATTCTTCTTCATACTTCTAAAAATATGTTTCACAATGTTTAAGCTTTATAAGAAAAAAATATGATTAAGTTTGTTTGATAAGAGAAAGACTGCTATCATACCCTATATTGAAAAGAAAATTGTACTACAATATTAAGACAATATACACATAAATATCTTATCAGAAACTTAGTATATATTCCTTATTTAATAACACAAAAGTGGGTAAAGCTTAGCACTAATACAAAGATAAACAATCTTTGTGGTGAGGTATAATAATCTTGTTATTTAAGAGCAGTACAAATTCAGAAAATAACCTATATAAAATTAAATCTGAAATAATGCAATATTCTGACAGGCATATTCAACACAAGTTGTGATATGTATGATGCACTTAAAGTGTATATTTAATTTAAAGCCAAAAGATGATCAGAATTTCCATAGTACAATAACAAAACTCACTATCATAAGTTTACCTGAGTATTCCTCAAAAATAATGGTAGACGGATCTGATGGTGTTTCCTGAGAAGAGATATCTTTCTCCGGATCTGTGTCCTCCTGAGAATCTTCCTCATCTCTGCTCTTAACGGAAAACGTAATTGCACCTGTAACACATAGGTAGGTACAGAATGTAAGTTACACAGTAAGGAGTTTCTGAAACAGTCTCAGACATCAAAGTTACTATGAATTACATACCAAACATATATGATAGTACCAGAGTTAAATATGATGAAGCTATAAAACAATTTAATAGAAATCTCAAGGGAACATTAACAAATCCTTATTAGTTGTTTTTCAGCAGAATTCCTATAATAAGAAAAATTGGCCAATAATTAGTCTGCATTAGCTTTCAGTAACTTAGTGATCCTGGATGATTGTGTTTATCTATTTTGTCCTTAGACATTTATAACATTTCTATTTATTATCTCATTTACAAACTATTTTCTTTTCTATAATTACAAATTGCATAGTATTCCAAATTTAATTTTTCCCATAAACATCTGAGATATAAAATATTTTGCAGTCATAAAATTGTAACTGCTGAAACTTCCATTGTAATTTTTGTTGTGTTAAATTGGACACATTCAAAATTGGCAGTAATATTAAAAACTGTGGTTAATATATTTATATTTAGAATATAATTCAGAAATTGGCTGTGGACATTCAGTATCAGCATAGGATAAGCAATGTTTTCACACTATCCATGTGTTCCCAATCATGCATCATAATCAAATAGTTTAGCTAGTGCCTATAAATACTATATTAGTGGATTTAGTAGAATTCTACTACATATAAAGACAAGTATAACTTACATAAAACCTCAAATTTTTCTTAGGTTTTTACTTAATAGTAAATTGAAGAATTATGTATTCTTGGAATGTAGTTTCCTTGGAGAAAGTTTTTAGAGAGCCAATCATCTTGTAACAAAATAAAATGATATTTGTACATAAAAGATATTTAAAATAAAATGTACATATCAAACAATTAGTGCAGTGAACGTACTCTAGAGACAGCATCTTTACTCATATCCTTATTCCTGGTTGATAGAGAGTGGCAGAAAGTATAACACTGTCCACATTGCTCCTGGATAGGAGAAAGAAGTGACTAATATGGAAAAAAGTATTTTCACTTGTTTGGGTATTCAGAGTCGCTGATAGCAAAAGACCATGGAGTATACAGCAGTGACAACTAAAGTTCAGAAGGTCAACCTATCAGAACTAAGGGTTCTGTTAGAGGAAACCATCATGCAAGGCGTTATGAAATTACTGACTTTTGAATACACTGGCTGTCTCTTGTAAACTTCTTGTGCAATAACAGCTATGATTCTCCCCATTTACCGTGCATTTCCATGTAATGTGTACATGTAATCTCATTACTACATCTCAATCTTATGGGCACACATAATTGTGGATAGTCTAGAGGATGGTTTTTTATTTAACTGTACAATTTTCCATTCATTCTACACACCAAAGATCCCCCTCTTCCCTCCTCCTGCCCCGCCAGCCTCCCCCTCCCAACTCACACCCTCGTCCACCCCACAAGAAGGCAAGGCCTCCCATGGGGAGGCACACACAGTAGAGGAAATTTCAAGCCCTTCCCCCTGCTTCAAGGCTCCCAGATGTGTCCCATCATAGGTAGTGGGCTCCAAAAATCCCACTCATGTACCAGGGATGGATTCTGATCCTACTGCCAAACCTCCTGCAAGAGATCAAGTAAAAATTCTCGCACAGATTCAGAAGCTTGAGCACTCTTCATCCCTAACTGATGAGCTTTGGACTGCTGATGGCTTCTGGGGTGAAAGGAATTAGTTTTATTGAGAAGTGTGTTTTCTGGCAGCTTAATCATGCTCTACTGTTAGAATTGATCATCGCTACCCACTTGCCTTCTAGACCCACTGGATTACTAAGATCACTGATAATAAGAGTAAATTTTATCTTACTATATCAAGCATGTGTATGCTACAAAGTAAATCAACTATTATGACAAGAAATTATATAAAATTGGTCCTCTGAATTAGTTTTCTAACGCAATAGTTAGAACATCTTAGGAACTAACTTAAACTAAGGTCTTCCACAACTATACTGTATTTACAGATACTGTGTCTACTCTCAGCTTGTATCGCCTGTATCTACCTGCCATTATATGTACCTGACCACTCTATCCACTTTAAGTACATGGAGCATAAAATATAAATAAATCACTGTACATTATTTTAGAGACAGTTTCAGGCCACAAGACCAAGAAGGACACAGTGCATTCTTAAAGCATATTTTTGGTTGTGGTGCTATGAACATAAATGGAGGGCATTATATATGCTACTCAGGTATTCTACCTCTTGGCTACAACCCTAGCCTGTTTATGATTGATAATTCTTAATGCATTTAAATGAATTCAATTCAATAAATTTTATTTGTTATAGCCTTCTGCTGAAACTTATCTTTGGTATAATCCTAACACTTAGAGGAATATGAAGAAGTATTAGTAGACCACTTCAATAAGATATACAATATGATTATACCTAGGAAAATCTGCATATATTTCTAGCTATATGTCATTCTGCATTCCATTCACATACTTATTCCATAACATTAATTTATTTTTTGATTTACATGAACTACGTTCACTGTGTTTCCACTAATGTTGTTGCAACTGTTTGGATATCTTCCCCAATCACACTAACTGATAAAAATCCCAGCACATACATTAAGGTCCTGATCAAACCATTACCCTCTATTGAAGCTGATTAATATTCCCACTTTGGGAATAATGTTTCTTCCCATTTTCTGCTTCCTGTGCCTATGATTAAAATTTCAATGTATCAAATTATAGACTGATTTATAGATATTTAGACCCACAATGAGATATAAATTCATGGAAGTCAGGAGGCATATCATATCTATCATTGTGCTGATGCACTCAGGTGACTCATGAAATATGACTAGCAAAACCATGTTCTGAAAATATATAGCCTCACTAATATCAACAAAATGATTACATACAGGAAAGGCATATTAAATATAATTATTTAATCCTTTTCATAGCTTGAATAATTTAAAGTCTTTGGACAAAGAACTTTTACAGTGTGTTACATTTATTTATTATTATTTGAGTACAAGTGTATTGTGTGAGTACAAATATGCCACAGTGAGTGTGTGAAGGGTAGAGGACAAGATTCAGTAGGTTCTCTCCTACCATCACAGGGATCACAGGGATTAAACTGAAGTCATCAGGCTTGGAGCAAGGGTTTTCATATGCTGAGACACCTCAATGGCTTCTACAAATGATTTGTTTGGTTATATGTATTAATTTACTTTTCTGTGTTTGTGTGAGAGAGTGGTGGGGGAGGGAGAGGATACAGAACGTGTGTGCATGCCTGCATGAATGTGTGTGTGTGTGTGTGTGTGTGTGTGTGTGTGTGTGTGTGCGCGCGCGCTTGCATTTCCCTTCTTTGTATTTTTTTGTGAGATTATCTATTGCCTTTGTTTTCATGAGTGTAGTTTACTTCCTTTGGTTGAAGTTTTCCTTCTAGTACCTTCTGTAGGGCTGGATTTGTGGACGGATATTGTTTTAAATTTGATTTATCATGAAATATCTTATTTTCTCCATCTATGTCAATTGAAAAGACTTTTTTTGTTAAGGAATTTATAAGCATTAAATGATATTCAAGTGTTTGTGGTTCCCTTTCATAATCAACAAAATTCATAGTTTTCTATACAACAGGAAATTAAGAATTATATTTTATAAAAATACATATGCATTTGTATAAGAGTGTGTAGCTTCAACAACACAATTTGCAAAGTGAAATGATAAGTTTATTATGTATTAAGAGCCTATCTTTGAAAAAGGAAAAGAAATAAATAATTTGAAACTTATGAACAATTTATTTTCTCTTATTGAAATTGTAAATTAAAATTGTAAAATTAAGGAAATCTACCAAGCAGTATGATTTAGAATGTGAAAAAGAAAAAAGACAATCAGATTGAAACTTGAAATTAAAATTTCCTATCATTTCACATTTTCTGGTTTATCTCCAAAAGTAAAATAAATTACTTCATTGAGAGGTTTGCAATAGGGTGATACTTTCCAATTTTATCATATTTTAATAGGTCCTTTGCAGAGATAGTCTTTATCAAGGCAAACAGGGATAAGAAATCAGTACTTGCAGAGAACAAATGATGATAAGCACTTAATACACTTAATCATAATAAGCTTAATATACTTCTAACATTATGTTTATTGAATATATAACAATCTTCTCAGTAGGATAATTCTGCTCACGTATCACTGGTAACTTTATATAAATGAATATTTTATTAGAGATAAAAAATACGTCATACATACTAAACATTAACTCTATTTCTATATGTTAATTGAGTACATGTAGAAGGTTTATAATACCCATTCCTATAGTACCAAAGGCATTATCGTAGAATACCTTAGAGTTCATATATTGGTAGTGTTATCTGAAAGTATCTCCTAAGTTTCAAATATAAACACCATTAACTAAGTACTCAACTTCTAGAAATTTCTTCTATAGATAGAGTTGAACTTGCCAAGATAAAATAATACTTGTCATAAAATGCATTCCCTAAAACTCTATTTGGATAAAGAGTGCAATGACAAATTAAGCTTTCCCTCTTATCATTTACTCAAAAGAACCATATATTATGGTTGAATTTATTATTATCATATTTCCCTCCTGGCAATGTAACTAATAATAACATTTTATTAAAGATTTTATACCTCTGAAATCTCCACGTTTCCAAGGGCAAACATGGAGAGTGTATGGAATTGAGTTGTCAGGTTCTATGGTGATATAGGAATTTCCCCACACTATTTCTAGATCTGAAGTTACCTAGAAAAGTGGATTGGAAAGTAAGAATTAGGTAATGTCAATAAAAAATATATTCTTTGTTTTATCATGTTACACTACTTTATATGAGTTAATGTCATAAGCTACTGCATAAAAATGTATTCTAATTTAATTACTTTCATTAAACTTATTGATTTTCATTGAAATGGAAGTCAGAAAATTGCTTTATTCAAGAAAAGGAAAAAAACTGAGAAGAGGCTTAAGGAAAAAAAACTGAGAAGAGGCTTATGGAAAATCAGAACAAGGGAAATAATTTTTGCAGAAAAGAAATGTTATTTTCTGTTGGTAATTATTGATCAGAAAATATCAGTATCTTTTATAGATGGCAGGAAATTTTTAGTGGAATTTGATGTACAAGAAATAGAACTGTTTTGGTGAATTTGCATGTTAGTAATAACACAGTATATGAAGAATATTTAAGCAGAATTTTGGCACAACATTGATTAAAGTTTCAGTTAATTGTTTCTCTCTATATATGTCTATTATGATGAATTCATAATAATTAAATCTAACACTTTAAAACATGTTAGAGACTTACATTTTCATTTTATTTATGTGTATGTATGTGTGTCTATGTGTGTATCTACTCCACAGCTACTGATCTAAATTTCGTGAGTTCCCACTAGTTTGGTTTGGTTATCTCTGTAGGTTTCCCCATCATGATCTTGATGCCCTTCCTTACAGAATCCCTCTTCTCTCTCTTTGACTAGACTCCTAGAGCTCAGTTACAAAATGATTTAAATAGAAGATAAAACACTTGAATATAAATGGAATTGTCTTTGAGTGTGAAAAGAACTTTTTTGGGGGGGTTTTCAAGACAGGGTTACCCTGTGCAGATTTGGAGTCTGTCCTGAAACTCACTTTGTAGACCAGACTTTCCTTGAACTCACCCTTTATGTTTTCATTTGTTTCTAAAACAAAAAAAAAATTAAGTACTATTATCTTCTCAAGGCCTCAATGTTAGGCCTTATAATATGAATAAAACATGGATATAAAACATTGTCCCTGAGCTGATATGGTACATCTGCCTAACATGCACAAAGCCCTGGATGTGAGAAAGTGAGAGTTAAGAGAGATAGGAAAGAAATGGTAGAAGGAATAGGGAGGGAAAGGTAGAGTAATGGGCAAGGTAAAGGGGAGAGGGAGAGAAGAGAGGAGAGAGAATATGAATACATTACACTCACACTGTGAAGAACAGTAAACAGGACAGTAATGTGTGGTGAGGAAAAGATATATCAGGGACTACAGACTACATCCAGAAGTTAAGAGATGACACGGAAGGGTATTAGTTATTTACTACAAAGAATATTCTTTGAAATCTAGCAAGAAGTAAACCAATATATATATATATATATATATATATATATATATATATATATATATATATATATATATATATATATGATATTTAAAAGGAGCATAGGACAAGCACAGGGAGTTTCCATATTTAGGTCTTCTCCTCTCAACTTGGATGTAGGCACCTACAATTGATGGATGAGGCTTGTTTTGAGGAACACATTGGAGGCATTACAATTTGTAGGTTAAAACTAAGAGTTGGATTTTGATTTTATTTTCAGTGCTGAGGATTAAACTCAGAGTCTTCTGCAGATTGAGCACAGATTATCCCCCAATGACCTATGCCTTTCCCACCAACACAGTGGCATATGCTTGCAATTCCTGCATTTAGAAGATTAAGATTGGAAGATCTTGAGTTTGAGGTTAGCGTGGACTACAAAGAGATACCCTATTTTAAAATATTAAAAAAATAATTTTGCTTCTACATTTTCTTGAAACTATCTTGAAATTTGTCCTATCAAAAAAGGACTAAAAAATAGAAAACAAAGTAAAAACAACAACAGACTTGTTTGATGCTAACCCCATTTAATAATTAAAATTAAATTATTAGCTACTGGAATAACAAAAATGGAGAACTATAACCATTTCCCTATGTGCCACTGCTTTACATCATTAGGTAAAATTGTTTTAAAATTTTCACATGATTAACATGTTTCATATAATTTAAAGTGTATTCAGAAGGAAGCATTTTCTTACTAAAAATGTCTTACCTTAAATGTCAGGAGACTTTTAGTATAATTAGGCACTATTATGGACTTATCTGTCACATTTCCCACTATGCAGTTTATAACAATATGATCCAAGGCCAGGGGTTTTGTCCCAATCCCATCTATTTCAACGACGTGTGCCATACCATCTACTTCATTTTGTAAAGTAAGTTTACCCTAAGATAAACAAGACAATTTTCAACTCTCAAACAGTCAGCAGTCATAATTCAATACCAAACAATCTCTCATCCTATTCATCTTGAGTCTCAGCAGCAAAGCGTGGTTGTAAAAAACTGTTCTCTCATTTCCAGTTCACATAAAATTATTTTATTAAACAACGAATGCACTAATGAAATGCTCTTAATTTTTTATCTTTCTGGACACTATTCATTATATATAAGCATTCTCACACAGCAATAATTTACCACCTTATCAAAGAAATATTGCTAAGGGACAATTTTCAGATGTAGCAACTGACTTAATGAATAGGAACAATGATTTTATATCATGGAGCACACTTTCTGAAAATAACATAGATACAAATATTCATAGACAACAGCATTGGGGCATGACAAATATTGGCCTAAACAACATTTTAAGTAAAACTGTCACGTTTACAGAATATACAAATTGTTAGTCAACGTTTATAGAATTACACTGACTGCTACCTATACATTTGTTCATTTAAATATTAATAATGTCAGGAAGAATCCATGGTTTCATACCATAATTTCACATTCCAAAATGGGTTTGAATGTCAAAGGATACTGGATAGTTTCACCAGGGCCAACATGTAAAATTGGAGGTCCATAAAACCACTCTCCTTCTATTTTAACTAGAAATTTCCAAGGTTTCTTTGTTTCATTTTTCTAAAATATGGAAACAGACATATGTTAGAAGAATGATGTTAGCAAAATTGAATTACATACAAAGTCTTATTTCTTAAGTCATGAAAAATACAATTAAGTTGGGCATAGTTATGCAAGTACTCTAGTATAAGCATGTGTATCCTGGAGTTCCACAGCAGCCTGGGATATATTTTTAATTTCAAGGCCAGCCTAACCCACATAGTTAGACCCAGTTGCAAAAAGTCAAGGGTTGGATATATGGTCAGTAGTAGAGCAGTTACCAAGCATGCACAAGAGTTAAAAAAAAGTTCCAGCAGGGAAAGGGGGAATAGAGAGATGAGATGGGTTTGGAAGAAGTATAGAATCAACTAAATGAAAATCAAAGAATGGAAACACGTAAGGAAAATCACACATATCTCTGCAGGGTAGTTTAATTATTTTTAAATAATAATAATAATGCAGTTGTCAGAATTAGTATTTGATTAAAATACTTCAGTTATTATGAATTATTCCATGTGTTCTAGAATACAAATCTGGAAATGACATTAAAAAAAAAAACAACTTGTGAACAACTCTTAAAGACTACCTGTATTTTTTAAGTAATAACAGAAACATTGCCTGATAGGTCTATCCAAGCATTATATAATATCTAGAGAAATTAATTTGTTTGGCTTACTCAAGACCACATTATGATAATTTATGACAAATGGCCAATTTAACAATGGTGAAATGATCCTAGATGATACAATTTATTACTGATCAAGAAAAATAAAAGGTGATAAATTTTTCAGATCACAGAGGTCATATGTCTTATCAGAATAGATATTTGTGCATCAGTCTGACTGGGTCATGTCTTTAGTAATTAAAGGAGCAAAACTAATTACTATGAATACAGAAATTCTCCTAAAATTAAAATACCTACTTCTAAGCTGTATTGCCACTTTGTCTAACAGGGGACAATGATTTTTCTTAGTACCTATAAACTCATCGTAGTTAAAATCAACAGAATTTGGAGTAGTGATCTGAGTCTGTATCTTAGCATGGTGTTTTCAGGAGAAAGAAATAACTTTTATTGGGTATTTGATGAGAGTTTAAGGATATCAAAGGCACATTTTTAAGCAAATAGGTTCAACAGAAATGATGCTTGGTTTGTAATTGAATTTATATTCAGGAAGAAATCGAGAAAAAAATTTCCAGCCTAAAATACAATTGTAGTAAAGAAATCTCCTGATCTATGTAATGGGTACTAAAAATTTAGATATTTTTAGATTGTCTATCTTAGTTATAGCATTCTATAGGAATAATCATACCGGGAAAAGAAACTGTTCACCCCTACAAGCTGTGGCCTCTGATTCTAGGAGAAATGCTTATTCGGTCCAGCACAAGTAACAGGGGTCCACAGTTAAATGTAAAAATGCTATTATATCTTTTGTATGTATTTGTAATACTGCACAGACAAGGTAGAAATAGATAAGAAATAGTTCTTTCTCTAGTTTTACATTATATATTTAGAGAGATATGATGTAATTTCCTCTTAAGGTTTAGTACTTATACAGAGCCATGTATTATGGCCAGAAGCCCCAGGAAAACATGAAAATAGTCACAAAAAATAGGTTTCACTTACTATTGGGATATGCTGTGTAAGGGGTTCAAATGCTGGTGTTTTAAACAACAATTCAGCCTCTGGTTCTTCTTCATTTACTATACCTTCAATTACATACACACGCACATCGTATCTTGATAACAGCAAAATTTTACAAGGGTATCGTCCAGGCCCAAGGGGAGCAAATCGTAAAGGAATTGAAACAGTTCCTTCTAAAGCTAGTAAAATAATTTAAAAACAGTAGTCACTTTAAATATTGTAAGACCTAAAATTTGGCATGCAATATTTAATATTATTCTGTGAAATTGAATCTACTTAAAATAGACTAGGTATCTCTAATATTACATATTCTGTCTAACTCCTATCACACAATCTTACATTTGAATGAGAGAAGGCATCTTGCATACTTTTGTGGAAGAGAACCACCATTCTAAAAAGTAAATAGGGTTTCCATGTTTTGAAAGATATCACTATACTGCTTTATTCTTACATTTTGGATGGAAAATCTGGGCAAGAGGAATGAGTGTTTAAAGGGATTTTCAGTGTCCAACATCAAATTAATTTGAAATATTTAATTGGTCATAACCAGTTAAATGGCTCCATTTAACTCAGTGAATAAATGAAGAGGATATATGAATGATCCGGTTTTACCTCACATATTTTTGTGACCTTAGTGTTCTCTAATCCAAATATTTTTCGACTTCTCCATTTGATATAAATACCTCATAACTAATGACTAGCATTTACGTGAAAGCTAAGGTCATTCTTATGTTTATATTATAATTTAAATCATTAAGTGCAGGAATCTAAAGAATAAAGGGTTAAACTCTTTCCCTCCAAATCTAAAAAAATCATTGTGTCAATAGAATTCAAAAAAATATTGTGTTTTAAAAGATTTATTGAAAAAAAATTGTTTCTTTGCCTTAAACATCCCAAGTGACAATCATGTTGTAAGGGACAGGCTGATTCTGGTGTGTGTGTGTGTGTGTGTGTGTGTGTGTGTGTGTGTGTGTGTGTGTGTGTGTGTGTGTGTGTGTATGGGTATGTCTGTGCGTGTTTGTGTCTGTGTGTGTTCCCTTAGAAGTAAACCATTTCTTTCCAAAACAGAAATATATTTCCAACATTGTGCTGCTGTAGAATCTGTTTTTATTTTAGATATGTCATCCAGTTCTACAATGTAATCCAAGCACTGCAAGCAATGACCAGACTTCTCTTCATTGTCTCCTACTCTCCCACATTATGTTCAGTGATTATTTCTCACACTATTTGTTTTTAAGACATAGTCTGTGTTTCCTTTGAGATACACATGCTTAAATTCAAGAAATAGAGATTTCTATATATGGCACATGATTTTCAATCTTTCAGTCATCTCTCCTACCTACACACACACACACACACACACACACACACACACACACACACACACACACACACACACACACACGGAATAGAGGCTAAATGATAGCCCTACATAGAGCCGAACTGCATTGATGCTTCAAGTACTTGAGACATTATTATAATTTACAACCCAAAGAAATTTAATCCTTTCTACAATATCTTCATGAGACTTTTCCTTAGCTCTATTTTCATGCTGATTGACTGAAGGATTGTAGAGTAATAATGAATGTCCACCATGAGGAAGCCAGGGAGAAAGATTAAGTGTGTTAGCTGAAATATTCACAAGCTTGGGCATGAAAACCATTGCCATTTGTGATAGGGCTGATGGAGGGAGGAAAACTGATTAGGGTCCAAATATTCTGTGCTAGTAACTCTCTCATACAAAACTCTGAGTCCAAAATTCTACAATTACTCTTTATCTTCAAGGTGGTAGAAAGTTCTACTTGTCAACAGAGAATGGCCCAGTGTATTCTCTATAAAAGTGTGTTAGTTTTGTTTACAAATTTTAAATATTAGAAAAAGGCATGTGAGATTCCATTTTTACTTTTGAACTGACCAAAAATGCAGTATGGACCAACCATGACTTACGAGCTTGAATGAATTTGGGTTATCATGTAACACACTAATTTCTTCTAGTAACCAAAGTAATATGAACGTTAGTACTATTTTATTCAAGATAATTTGTACAATATTTAACATAAATCTCATTACAAAAATATATCAAGCTTGGGTTTGTCTACTTAAAATCTGATGCTCCTATTCACATCTATAGTCTTCCTATGGAAAAATAGAGAAAAAGTCAGGATTTCAAAAATCCCAAATTCATTTTACAGTATAACTTGACAAACTAATTTACTTAATTTTCCATGATATAAAAGTGCATCAAACATGGGAGTAATCAAGTAACATATTAAGTTACTTTTACCTTCTAGCTAATTTTTAGCTATATTACTCCCAAAGAGTAAACACAAGCTCTTCATTTGAAAACGAGCTACTGAATGTGAAAAACTACACTTACATACTAATTAATACCCAAATATCTGTCAAAATATTTTTATTGAACATCAATCTATGAAAATTAAATTGACAGAGAACAGCTGATCAATTTATTAACCATACTTCCAAAAACTCATGGAAATTTCTTTACCAAAAGTTCAAGTCACACGTGTTAATTGAAATTCTGTCCTTTCCAGTTCTTTAGTTATGTTCTTATAGACAGAAGATCATCTGTCTCACAAGTACATCAGTAAATAAAGTGACAGTTTCATTGTGTTTTACATCTTCTCATTACTGAATTTCCTGATTTCATAAATAATGAAAATTGCCTACATATTCCATGTTAACTAATAGCTCTATTGACAGATATAGATTAATATTACTAATTCAAGGAAATTGTTTTCTGAAATGATATGCTACAATGAATTTGATCACACCAAACATATAGAAATACTCGCCAGGCAGTGATGGCGCATGCCTTTAATCCCAGCACTCAGGAGGCAGAGGCAGGTGGATCTCTGTGAGTTCAGGCCAGCCTGGTCTACAGAGCAAGATCCTGGACAGAGAAACTCTGTCTGGATAAACCAAAAAAAAAAAAAAAGAAAAAAGAAATACACAATAACATTATTTTCATGAGCCTCTAGCAACTCTATAGTAACTATTCAAATGTGAGCTCTCAGCTTGCTGCTTAGCCACCATGCCTATCTGCTATGAGCTAGGAGTCAATAACATTATTCTATATCCAGTGTTCATGAGATTTATCCATGTTTACCAATTACTTTACCAAATATTGTGCATGGATTCTAAGGTTTCTTTCTTTTTTTTTAAAATAAATTCAGTTTTCTTAGCCTACAATTAAATCTTTCTTTAGTTTCATTAACAATTACCTGTGTTTTAAGCTGTCTCAATTTCATTGTTAGGTTTAAAGGTTTTGAATCATCCCAAATGGTAGCTTAGTAGGACAAAATATATCTAGATTGGCTATTCATTTGCATCTTTCTATTTTTCTTATAATTCTAAAATTAAGGGAGATATATCCTTCTTAAATGATTATTTGTACAGGTTCTTCTATAACGCAGACTTAAATGTACAGTAAGATCAACATACAGATTTGGGGCCAACTGTCTGCATTACACAAGTATCTACCTAGCACTGACCCACTTATAAACATCCATGGAAATGTTCTATTAGATGAACTCTATCTTCTGGTTACTTGATCAATTCCAGCCCCATCAATTGCTTATACCACAACTGATGTAGATGCTTCCCGTCTCTGCCACCACTCTCACCACCACCTTGACTACCACGACCATACAGTGCCACAGGATCGCAGACTTCCTTGATAGGATCATTTGGGTACATTTTCTCCCACAGTTATAGTTATTTTAAATCCAGATTTTTTTCAAGAGAAATGCAACAGTAGTAATAAGAGATTGCTAAACATTATACAATCCAGTCCTTTCAAAGCAATTACTATACATTTATTCAACAGAAAAATAGTTTGGGATTCCTAGGATGAGTATGAAAGTATTCAACTAGGAAGTGGCAAATATTCAGCATTCTCATAGGTACACATTAAATAAGCTTCTGATTATTTCTTCTTTGCACATAAATTACATTTTAATTGGGCTTGAGACAACAAAGGACAAAAAACATATTTCTAGTCTGGTCACATTGGCTGAATAATTACTGGGAATTCCTCACAGGACTCATACAAATGGTTTATTGTTATCTTTCCATTGTTGTTTAGTTTTAATTTAAAATTCTGTGTGTCTTCACGGATCACTTAATGGAAAATTAAGAAAACACCTATCAAAAAGTGGTACATTATTACCATTTTAACTAAGGAGCTTCTTTTCATATATAATTTCTCAAGAATACAAAATTTCCCAAAGAAATAGCTGAACTAAGATTTCATTTTCAAATTAAACCCTACATGGGGAAGGAAGGAAAGGAGTTACTGATAGCAAATTAACTTTGTATCATTCATTTTGCTTTCTCATAGCATAAAATTTGTCTCATTGTCATATATTAAAAAATCAGCTCACTGATTTTAATTACTTTAAGACTGATCTACTAAACATACCAAATAATTTAAATGAATTGCTATCAAGATAATGAATAGCATCTTTACAAGAACTTAAAAAGGCTACAATTTTTTTGTTTAAACTATTCTTTTTAAATTATTACTGAGTACACAGCCACTGGTAAAGATAAGATAGAAAAAAATTATAAAAAATAATAAAAATTAATGTTGTAGCTATAATCTCTTACATAAAACTATAAGGGTAAAATGGAGTTACTTATCAAACTGAAAATATTTTTAAAATATGTTGCTTTTATGGCAATTCACTATATAATTACTTGCCTCTTAAATACACATATGCTCCATCTCAATACCTCACATGAAGGAAACAAAAGGCAAATTACTTATGAATGTGTAAGCACACGTGCCAATCCAGGACACAGTAAGAGTAAGATGTTGGACTCAGGCCAGCCTGACTACACAGGGAGATCCTGTCTCACAAAAAGCACAAGAAAATAAAACTAAACAACACAGAATATGCAGCACCATATAAAGCTATATTAAATTATATGAGTTTTCTCTCAGTTAACTTTGCTTGCTAGGTTAGTCTAGTAAAATTTGAGTGTGCATAGGGAAATTTTTCTTTCTCCTGTTCCCTTGTATGACAGGAGGGATAGTCAGAAAAGGTCTATCAGTTACAACTTCTAAGGTTTCCAAAGAAGGAAATGGATGCAAACAGAAAAGCAATGAAAAATAGAAATATATCAGGCTAATGTCAAAGAACTTGGTACAACAGCTACCAAAGACCTAGAATTTCAAATTTCAGGGAACGATTTATTTGAGAGAACTGGACTACCAAAAACAAGGATAGAGAACATGGTAAGTATACTATTATGTATGTAGAAACAGGAGAATTTTGGCAGGAACAAGCAAGACTTTTAGACAAGAAGTAGAAATTCATTCCTAGTGTTGGGAAAAAACAATAGAGGAGAGAAAGAAGAATTCATTCTAAAGAGGAGGGGATTACAAAATATTCTTCCGTGATAAGGAAGTCAGCATAGGCCAGGCATATATCAGGGAGGTCTAGAAAGGCCATTGCGTGAGGCTGTGAAGTTGAAGCCTGGATTACCTTGGAGACCCCAAGATGCCAGAGTTGTGGGATACCTGCAGTGGAAAGTTGCTAACAGGGAGTGGAAACAGCCCCCCCCCCAAAAAAAAGAAAGTGTGTTTTTTTTCACCTTGTGTTTTTCAAAGGAATTGGAGATCTGTAGAGTATTCTGACATCAGACATGGAGTTGGGGAGTTTGGAGTTTCTCCAGATGGTTTTTCATCTTGCATTGATTCAATAATTCCTCACTATGTTTTTTTTTTTTAATTTTGAATTTGAAAGATGATTACAGTTAAGGGATTGAATGAATCTCAGAAGAGACTTTGAACTTTGGACTTTTAAACATGCTGAGGTTGTGATAGACTTTTTAAGTTGGACTAAACGCATTTGGCATTATTATATAGTTACAAGCATATAGGGGCCAGAGAGGGGAATGTACTAGCTTAAATGTAATTGGCCCCCATAAGATTATAGGGAGTGGCAGTATTAGGAGGTGTAGCTTTGTTGGAATAGGTATGGCCTTGTTGGAGGATATGTGTCACTGTGAAGGCAGGTTTCCTATATGTTTAAGCCATGCCCAGTGGCTCAGTTCACTTCCTGTTCCATGTAGAATTCTTTTTTTTTTTTTTTTTTTTTGGTTTTTCGAGACAGGGTTTCTCTGTGTAGCTTTGCGCCTTTCCTGGGACTCACTTGGTAGTCCAGGCTGGCCTCGAACTCACAGAGATCCACCTGGCTCTGCCTCCCGAGTGCTGGGATTAAAGGCGTGCGCCACCACCGCCCGGCTCCATGTAGAATTCTTAGCTAGCTCTCTAGCACTATGTCTGCATGCCACCATGTCTCACCATGATGAACTGTAAGCCAGCCCCAATTAAATGTTTTCCTTTATAAGAGTTGCCATGGTCATGGTGTCTCTTCACAGCAATAAAAACCCTAACTAAGACAATTGTCTTCACATATGACAAAAGCGTGGTAGTAAGCATAAATAAAATCTCTGGAATGCAAATCAACTTAGGGTATAGAAATAAACATGTAAAAGGGGTCGACACAGGGAGAGGAAAATGATTAAGCATTTTCTTTATTCATTTCACTAACAGTGTGAAAAGTAGTTTTACAAAACATTAACATAATGACATGAGTCTACTTGACCAAATCACCTTACCAATATACTTCTGGAGTACATTAATTTTGGCTTATATAATCCTTCTTATTGTAGAATACTCTTTCCTGGCTGTCTCAGAATTTTATTTATTTATTTGTTTATTTATTTATTTGTTTGTCTGTTCATTTATTTATCTATTCATTCATTCATTCATTCATTCATTCATTCATTCACTCACTTTAACTGGAATGTTTGATCAGTGAATTTTCCCTCAAGTTTTCCACATGGTGTATTATTACTCGTTACCTTAATCTAGTTTTAACTCTTAAATTCTTGTTACCTGCTTGGGTGCTCGGTAGTTGCCTCTGGGGTGGGTTGTCTCCTAGGAAGGTAAAAATGAACAGAAAATCCTTGAATTTATAATTTGTAAAATATTTCAGACTTAGAAATATTTTACAGTTAATACAAAACCAGAGGAGATAAACAAGAAAAACTTTACTAAAAAACATTTACTAAAAATAAACATATCATATGTAAAACTAAATTTATAGTACCTTTGAAGATAGCACTAGTTAAGGAATTCCAGTCCTAGTATTATCCAGCAAGTGGACAAGAATGAAAATAAAATTGAAAAGTAATTTCAGCAAAAAATATTTACTTACATATTTACTATCTGATTAATATTTGATAACATGAATATACTAATGTTCATATAAATCTAATTTATACCTCCCTGACCACAATTATAGAATAGGCATGCTTCAGGAAACCATGGTTTACATCAAAGATTTATTAACCTTAAATAAACACTGTTCTCTTTTAGTATGCCTCTGTCTTTAAATATCTACAATACTGCAAGATATTCTAATCAAAATCTCCTTGATTACCTGTTATAATTTGAGATTTAATTTCCAGAGCTTGAGTCTGGATAGCTGGAGGTTCCGGAATCTGAGGGATATAAATTTTCCTGGGTATATTGAAATGTGCAGGAAGGCTCAGTTCTGTTGCATATAAAATGGATTTAGGCTTCTTCAACTTCGACATATTAAAGAGCAAAAGGCACTGTAAATGGATATTGAAATTTTATTGTAATTTTTCTCAACTTTTACCTCCAAATTACAAGGTAGCATTATATGCTCAGATAAAAGACTTGGAGGAAAATACACAAAAAAGTACAAATAAGCTTATTTCTTTAGAGGTGTTATCTTTAAATGTGGGTAGAAGGTATCACTAGCCCATACAAGTTACCAATGGCATCATCTTTAATAGTGACCCACGTTACCTTTTCTAACGCTTATAGTAACCAACAGTTTATCTTGCAAGGAAAATATTCCTTAATGGACAAACCTGAAAGACAGCTTTACATCATGAGCAGAAACCTATGCTCCTTCACATCTATACATCAGATACTACCATCATTTGCAGGATATATCAAGTCACCATCTTCACTAACGGCAATTTGACTACATAAAAACAACTAAGTTTCAGGTCAGGCCTTTTCAGATATCTAGAACAAATCACCTTCCCACCTAGATTTTGTATTTTTTTTTTTTTTTTTTTTTTGGTTTTTCGAGACAGGGTTTCTCTGTGTAGCTTTGCGCCTTTCCTGGGACTCACTTGGTAGCCCAGGCTGGCCTCGAACTCACAGAGATCCGCCTGCCTCTGCCTCCCGAGTGCTGGGATTAAAGGCGTGCGCCACCACCGCCCGGCCTAGATTTTGTATTTTTTAAATTCATATGGTCACTGTTCATAAAATGTGGGTTACAACACACTCCCATTCACATCCTCCTCTAGACACAATACTGTCCTTATGAAAATTGGACAGTAGCCTCAACAGTGTAAGTGAGGCACTATTTACCTGAGAATAGATATCAAGACAGACAAAAAGATTTAAAAAAACAACTTTTAGATTATCTCAGAATTTACAATTTGAAAGGAGAAATAAATAAACCAATGTCAATGTCAATCTCACATGAAACATAAATCACCTAAAGGAAGAAAAACTGCCATAGACAAATTCTCTTAACTATTTTTTAATAAATTATTTTGAGAAGTAATATTGAAAAAACAGATTTTAAAAGGTAGAAAGAGAAAGGGGTTTTCTTCTGATAGGCTGATAGTTCAAAATGGTCACTCATTAAAAACTTTTTGTGATAGCTGTATATATAAGGCTCAAATTTCACTATTCAGTATAACTATGAGGTTTAGTCAAAGAGAATCATCACCTTCTTGGAAGTATTTAGGGTAAATGAGAGTTGTCCAGTTCTTGGTATTGATAATTTCTAGCTCATTAGAGCTTTACAATCAAGGTCACCTTTAATATATTACTTATATCTTAGAAATTTGTAATAATCTTTATGAATTCTAGGACCTGAACAAATAAACCATTTTAGCTAAGATATCAATTTATCTACTACATATATATATAGATAAATTTATATATATATATATCAATAGATAGATGAGTATATGTGTGTATGTCTTCAACAAGGATGAAGAAAAAAATCTGATGATAATCATAACAGTGATCACAAGTATGCATGAACAGAACATTATTTAATGGGAATTTTACAAATTTATCTCAATTTTCATAAATTACCATACTCATTTTATTAACAATATAAAAATGGCAACTTGGAGAGGATTAAGTAACCATCCTATAATCACACAGGTCGACATGGTTTGAGAGTCTATAAGTAGCTTCATAATTTGATACCAGGCATCATCTTGGGTAACTTACAGAAATTATTCCTACACACACATTACCTGAGATTCAAATGTAATTGTTCTAGAGTGAGCCTGTATGACAGAGTTACTATAAGTTCCCCAGAACATTCTAATGTTCAGTCAGAACTGACAATTATTGGGAATTCAAGACTATACTATGATGATTAAAATTATTTCAGATGCCAATATATTTAACAAAATGAAATAAAATACCACTGAGCTCCCTCCTAGGAAAGAAAGAATATTCATCACTTTCCATGTAAAAATATAATTATACTATAAGAGAACAGCAAAGTTTCAAGAGTAATTAGAGCCACTGAGACAACTCACCAGGTCTAGGCACCTTCCCTCAAGACTAATGGCCTGAGTTAGATCCTTGGGATCTACATGGTAAAAGGAGAACACCAATCCCTGCAATTATTCTCTGACTTCCATATGCCTGCCTTGGCACATGCAGACTCAAAGGTGCCAAATGTGCACACACACACTCCAGACACACACAAAAAATGAATGAATGAATAAGTATCCTTTTTTCACAACTTAATAGCATCATTTCTCCATTCCTACCTCAATCTTAGTTAGTCCTAGTAGGGCAACGGCCGCACGAATGGTACTGCTTTCCAGAGTGCCAGAGATAGCCCTTCGTTCATACTCAAGAGTTGACATCTGTTGCTGTGCTGCAAAAGCCAAAGCCTTTTCCTTGGCTTCATTAGTCAGTGGTACTTTTAGGTCTATATCAAGGATTTGATGAGGTTTGCAGTTCAAATATAGAATTGGATCTTCTTTATTATATTCTGGGGAAAGTAAAAAATTTGTTCCCTCAGCAGTGTTATCAAGCACAGATTTGTGATGTTAAAAACATAAAAGTGGAATTAGTTATGGTATTCATTAAAGAGAGGAAAATAAATGGGTAGTACACTTCCATTGATTCTAAATAACTGATTAAAGAATAAGACTTCAAAAATCAAAGGTAATCTATTGGTATTCTCTAAGAGAAGTTTTACTTAATAATGCTTTCTTAAAAATATCAATATGCTCAAAACTTAGTAAACTGTGATCCTGATAAAGTAGTAATAGTAACCCTTATGAAGACAATATAGGGCAGACTCTCACACCCCTAATCCACTAAAGGCTGTTAGCCACCAAGACCACTTCCTTCTATTGCTAACAATGGAATATGCCTGTCCCTTATCCACATTTTCTATCACATGAGAACAAAACCCACCAGTTATAGGATGTCTCCAAAGACAAATTTGATCTCAAGGTAAAAAACAAAATAATAAAAAAGTCTCTATCTTACATGGGGAAATCCTCTTGACTATGAGGAAGAGATTTCTTTAAAAATGCTACTATGAACTAACAAAAATAATACCCTCCCCACCAACCTGATAAAATAAAAACTCATTCTTGTCTCTGTTGGCAAATTCCTTCATTTGTCAGAATCAGTGCCCACTCGTTTCCCTTAGCCCCCTTTCTTTCCAATCAAAACTTCTGTCAGAGTTCATAGTCAGTCTCAATTTTTTATTTTCCACAATAATTGAAATTAGTTACCACACATATTAAAAATAAGGTATGGGAAATAGAAATAAACACAAAAGTGATGACCTTGAAGGACAAGCAAAAAAATAAAACTTCATTTCACTAACAAATTCTTTTAGTGCTAGCAGTCAAAAATTTAAAATAAGGATAGAAATCTACAGTATAATAAAATAAATGATTCTTTGAGAATGTAGAGATTTGATTTCCAAACAGAAAACAATAGGATTTATTGAGTAATATTTGGTATACTAAATTCCAATATTATCTGAAGACTAAAAGCATAGATTCATAAAGAAGACATCAATCACGTTTTTTACTGGTAAAATGGTGTTGTTTCATTGACACAAACATAATAGAGTTAGAAGGAGGCTTTCTAAAATACAAATGCATATTGGAAAAAACTTCTATAAAAAATGTTTGCATGACCATACAAGGAATAATGTCATCTGTCAATATAATGAAGCAAAACACGCATAACATACCTTCTTCTTGAGAAGTACTATAGTCAATTGGACTTGGAGGCTTCATTGGAAGGAAAATGGAAGGCAAAGGTATCAAACCTTTCCCTTCTATAATATATATCAAATCTCCAATCTAAAATATAAGCATATAATGATAATAATAAATTTAAAGCACTCATAAAAATATAAACAATAGTCATGTCAAAGTGAAAACCTATACACTTTCTAGGAACTTTCTTGCATGCTTTTCTGAACAACCGATGTATTAATTTATATGGGCAAAAGTAAAGCACATAGTATGACATTAGTGTCCTATAATTTGTTATGAAATCATATAGGAAAGTTGAATAAGGAAGTCTTAGAAATTTTTTACAAATATTCTTAGGAAACCATCTTAAAATGATCATGCAAACATTAAAGAAACTTTGTCCTGTCCTGTAACAACACAACAATAATAACTTTATTACTTTATTATTATTATTATTATTATTATTATATAATTATTACAGAACATGTACATCCATGAGACTATTTTTAAAGTGTGAATTTTCAAAATGAGCATATGAACACCTAAAGCATTTAAGGACATATTATTACATAAGAAGTACAAAAGGCTAAATAGATAAAGCAAAAATATAAGTGGGAACCATGTAAGGGCAGCAACATTATACAGAGAAATCAACAGTGGTGAGCATGCTTGTTTTGTTTGGCTAGTAGCTATTAAGCCTCAGGGAAATTTACTAGGTCTCTGAGTTTCATTTTCCTTCTCTGTACAACTGGTGTCTTTAGGAGCCTAGAGCACAAATGAAAACAAGTCAAAGAAAGGAGCTTCTAAAGACATAACAGAAAAATCACAGTGGGGAAATATTATTAGTTCCTGATTCAAACAAAGAAGCATAAATGAAGGAAAATGTAGAATCATGAGATAATTAGGTAATTTGAAACTGAGTAGATATTTGATGGTATTAAATAGAAGTTAAAATATTTTTAAGAATATGGTGTCATTGGCCTTGTCAAAAATAGGCAGTTGTAATTATAAGATAGTGAAGTATGAATAAGAGTATGTGGTGATTGGGACTTACTTCATTATATTCATAGAACTGTTTTGCGATGTTATTAAAAATGGGGGCAAAATAAAGAGCAAACTTATTGTAGCTTCTTTTCTACAGTTCGATGTAGAGAAAATCAGCATATGTTACTCCATATTATGACTGATTTAAATTAGGATTATTTTGAAAAGAAGGCAATTGAAAAGAAGTAAGGTATAGAACAAATTCTCCTTTGCCCCATGTACCTAAAAGCCAGATATTCATTTACAATGGTTTCTTCCCTTTCTCTCTATCAGAAAGGACAAAATTTGATCAGAAAGTCTAATTAGATGCTCATATAACTGCTGATGATTCTTGGTTATCCTACGCCACAGAATTCCATTCATTTGACTTCCTGTACTATGCCCTATATAGACACTCAGTCTTTTGATTTTATGTTGTCAAGCTTTTAAAAACTTCAGTTCTTGTTGAAGCTGTTATGCAAGTGGAAGTTCTAATCCACCTCTTATTCATTCTTTAGCTGTCTCTTCCAATAAGCATGTTAAAAAGCTTTTGTTAGTTTTACATTTGTAAGAACAATATGTTCCTTCCCTCTATAAGTATTTTGTATTTTACATAATAAATTTTTATCATTGTATCAAAAGAAATTGAATTACAGGATTTGGAGAAGACCACGCAAAAACGCATATAAGAAGTATTTGTTCTAATCAAGGTATGTAGTAGCTATAGGAAGGCAATAAAGTACTGGAAGATAAATATACTAGAGAAAAAAAAGATAGGTGCTAGCTGGCTCAATGATAAAATTCAAGCATTTGTGGAAGAGGCCTAGTATACCACAGCAAGTGGATGTAAAGCCACACACTTAAAAGAGCTCTCATATTAAGAAAAAATTCCCAGCTGGGCGGTGGTGGTGCACACCGTTAATCCCAGCACTTGGGAGGCAGAGGCAGGCAGGTCTCAGTGAATTCGAGGCCATCTGGTCTGCAAAGCAAGTTCCAGGACAGGGTGGTTACACAGAAAAACCTTGTCTCAAAAAACCACCTACCCTGGCCGGGTGGTGGTGGCCCACTCCTTTAATCCCAGCACTCAGGAGGCAGAGGCAGGCGGATCTCTGTGAGTTCGAGGCCAGCCTGGGCTACAGAGTGAGATCCAGGAAAGGCACAAAGCTACACAGAGAAACCCTATATCGAAAAACCAAAAAAAAAAAAAAAAAAAAGAAAGAAAAAGAAAAAGAAAAAAATTTCCTGCCTAATGTTACAACTTTCCTTTTAAAAATAAGTTCAGTCAATGCTTGGTAGCTTCTAGAATGAGAATACAGCAGAATCCATTCCAGAAAATAAAATCAGATGCTGGAAACTACAATGCAGACAGATCAATATGTCAAGTTACTGCTGTGATCTATAATGTTGGTATGATACCTATTCTCTCAACTTCAGGAGATGAAATTCCTCAGGGACTGAGTTCTGATTCTGCTATAGTTTCCATTTTATACCTGAAAGGATTTTGGACTTCTGGCATCTAATAGCAGGAGCTTTTAGGAATGTTGTGAGTCTGCCTGTAATCTGAAAATTTTTATGAACACAGATAGATTTGTACAACTTTATCTTCAAAGTTATGTAAATATTTCCTTTCTTATTTGAAAATTGAAGTAAAACACACAAAAGTGAAATAAATGTGTACTCCTGAAAACACTGTTAGTAGAAATGGTTTTACTTTGTAAGTGGAAAACTACCAAATAGAGGCCTAATTACTTCACTTTTTAACAAATGGGGCTTATTAGGAAAGGGGTTATCACACATTTAATAATAACAAGAACAAACCATTTGTGCTTGATTGTATGTATAATAGCTAGTTAAGCATTAAGTGTATTTTTAAATATAATTAGCAATATACTTGAATATACAAATTAAAAGCAACTATAATTCAATCAAATACTTTAAATTGTAGCACTCTTTCAAATAGGTAGCAATTTATTTCTGATTATTGTTTTGTTTTATCTTAATGTTTTCTCTGGAAAGGACAGAATATATGTAATCAAAGGTGTGTTTTAATAAGTGAGGATGTCAAAATAAGCTTGATTATATTTTAAGTAATTTAGATTCATTTATGTAGGTAGATAATATTCTCATAGTCTACTTCAAGGAAGAAAGTTGATTTTTATAATTCTACTCTTGAAAATGAATTTTCTATAATTAAAAATTATTTTTAAACGGTATTTTGAACATTTGATACAATCAATGGACATTTGATACAATCAATGGTATCTAACAACAACTACAATTATTTTCACACTTTTTTTATATATAGAGAAATGTAGTTACATCCTAAAAGATTTCCTTTCCATTGCTGAGAATGAAGTCCAAGGCCTTGTGAATGCTACACAAGCCCTCTACTACTGATCTACAATTCTAGGTAATGAATAAGATAAAACCAAGGGAGTTTTATGATGTAATTTTTCTCAGTGGGAATTTTACATGTAAAATTAAAGTATATCTTATAATTAATAGAATGTACTATTTTTTCACACACAGTTAATTTCATAGATACTAGCTAAGTATTATCTCCTAATAACATTGATTGGTTAAATATAGTGAACACACATGATATATGTGGCTGTATTGCTATATATTCTGATGATTCTAAATTTCCTCCTCAGATCATTATCTTAGTCAGTCTCTCAGAGTTAGTCTCCCATCTCTTCTTCTTCTCTACCCACCATCCCCTGAATTGTTCTCTTCTTTGTTGTTTTTAAGAACTAAGCTACATGAATGCCACAGGTAAAAAGAAATGAATTCCATAAACAGCTTGGGAGGTTGGAAGCAGATCTTTCCTCACATGACACTCTGAGGAGATGCCAGCCTTTGTCAATTCCTTTATTAAATATTTTATAGACCATAAGTAGAGGACTTAGCATGACAGGCCAGATCTTTGACTCACGGAGACTGAGATAAGGCCAGTCATGGTGGTTCTGCTTCCATGGAACTCCCATATGCTGCCACCATAAGTTTATAAGTAGTGGGAATTTTTTGGTATTCTCCAGAAGAAGCTTCTTGTCTTGGAACTTGAAAACTAGAAACATGAATGTTTCCAGAGTCCCATTTGCTTTAAACTGCCTTTAATGGTTACTTCAGTATGGAAGCAACTCATAATGGAAAAAGCACAGAGCATAATTCTGTTCTTACCGATTCGTTGCTCAGGATGACGGCACAATAGCGAATGTGCATATCAAAGGGAAGATAGTAGATCTCCAGGCTGGAAGATCCTTTTGCTCCCAAGAAAATTGTATGCATTGAACAAAAGAATTCTCTGATGAAGCTAGACTTAATTGCTAAGAAAACATGACACAGAGAAAGTTGATAAATAATAGTATAAGTATTAGTCAAACAAACTATTGTTTCAAAAATAATTAACATTTAAGGATGAATAAAATGTTGGAAACATTATAATATAATATTATTAGATAATACATGCCAGGCTGTGGTGGCGCATGCCTTTAATCTCAGCACTCAGAAGGCAGAGGCAGGCAGATCTCTGTAAATCTGAGGACCAGCCTGAGCTACAGAGCCAGTTCTAGGACAACCAAGTCTACACAAGGAAACCAAAAGAAAAAAAGAAAAAGATAATACATACTTTTTAATAAAAAACTACTGATCTCAAGCTTGATAATAAAAATTCCTTAATAATGAATCTCATGAAAGGAGTACTATTTAATTTATATATAAATTAAAATTATATATAAAATTTTATATGTAAAATTATATATAAATTCACATATATAAATGTGGTCACTCTTGAATGTCCAATTTTAACAATCTGTGAAACAATTCACATAACAAAGTAAAATGGACAATTTGAATTGGAAATGACTACTATATACACAAAAACATACATATTTGTTTTTTGGTAGTTTTAAAATATGTTGACAGATTCCTCAAATCCTACTAAAATGTGGTGACATAAATAGGTGAACCTTAGTGATTTTATCTAAACAAACATTGTATGCTAGACTTCAGCAGACGTAATGTGCCATGTTTTCTGATACTAAATGGGGAAATGTAATCCAATATCTGTCTAATGTTTTCTCTTTACTTACTTTTAAACCCAGTTATTACTCTATGAGAAGCCTGAGACATATGGCAATCCCACTTGTAAGATTTTAAGCCAACAATCCCAGCTAAGACACCAGTGGGGAAAGGCAACATTACACATTATTACACATTAGACACATGAATAAAATAGCTTAGAAATATCCCAGTCCCAGCTTCCATCTGATGGTAATGCCTTGAGAGACCTTGAGGTGAAGTCATGCAGGTGAGCCCAGTCAACCCAGAAATATAAGACAGAACAGTTACATCTGATTTTATGTTTCTGTGTGCCACTGTAACCATGATGGATTGTTCTGTAGCTATAGTTAAGCATAATATTTCTACAATCAGTGTTCTGTCCATCATTCTACCTATCTTTTAAAATATTCTTTCACAGCATATCCATACTCTTAGTAGAGTATGACTAAATACAATGTTCAAACATTAGGCTTTTCAGCAACGTAAGGACTATCTTCTGAAAATCAAATTGGAGTTCCTTGAAGCCACCTTTGCGTAACTTTGCCGATCTTTTCAAGACTTGTATTTACTTGTGGTGGTATTGTGTTCCCCAAAATATTGTGTACCTTAATAAATTTATCTGGGGTCAGAGAACAGACAGCCACTAGATACAAAGGCTAGAAAATGGTGGCACTCACACCTTTAATCCTAGCATTCCAGAGATAGAAATCCCTCTGGATCTCTGTGAGTTCAAGGCCACATTGGAAACAGCCAAGCATGGCGACACGCCTTTAATCCCAGAAAGCCAGCCTTTAATCCCAGGGAGTGGTGGTAGAAAGTAGAAAGATATATAAGGCGTGAGGATGAGAAACTAGAAGCTTTTGGCTGGTTAAGCATGTGGCTGGTTAAGCTTCAGGCTTTCCAGCAGCAGTTCAGCTGAGAGCCATTGGGACGAGGACGCAGAAGCTTCCAGTCTGGGGAAACAGGACCAGCTGAGGAAATGGCAAGGTGAGATAGCTGTGGCTCGTTCTGTCTCTCTGATCTACCAGCATTGACCCCAATAACTTGCCTCGGGTTTGATTTTATGAATAAGAACTTTTAAGATTCCTGCTACATCTGGCGCCCAACATTCGTGTTACGAATTCATGAAAAAGCTGTTTGCCTGTGGCCTTGTGAGCCCCAGCTCAGGCCCAAGCTACACTCAGCTGGTTGTGGTGGCGCACGCTGGTAGGATTTGCTGAAGGAGACAGAGGCAGTAGGATCCCGAGTTTGAGGCCGGCCTAGGAGGCTTGGGAGAAGCTTTGGCCCGGACTGAACCACAAACAGTGGTGGGACCATGGAAGCAGTGGCTACTGCTCCACGTTGCCAGCTCCTTCTCATCATGTTGGGACTGCGGTGATGCTGCTAGCTGGGATGAAGTGTTTACTGCTGCTGGTTCAGAGAAGAATTGCCAGGACCATCGTGTTACAAGAAAGCATCGGCAAAGGTCAGTTTGGAAAAGTTTGGCAAGACAAATGGTGGGGAGAAATTGTTGTGAAGATTTTCTGTTCTAGGGAAGAATGTTCATGGTTCCGAGAGAGAGACATTTATCAGACTATGATTACTCCAAACCACAGAGGAGGAAAAAAAAAAAAAAAAAAAGTCTGCAGGAAACCATGACCATGCCTAACAGTGACTTTGAAATCTTCAAAAAGATGACAGGATCCTACAATGGTGATTCCACATGGACTATGGTAAAGCCATTAAGCTGATTAACACACCGAAAGATCGACTTTGGACTACAAACTGGTCAGGACAATTTCGAGATGGCTAGCTGAGATGATACAGCCTGACAGACTACTTGAACAAGGACTTGAAACAAGCCCTGAACTTTCCTATTATGCAGAGACTGGACAAATGATACAGGACTTGATGATTAACCCAAAAATTTTCTTTTCAAGATTCCCTAAAGATATCTTCACCCCTAGAAAGCAAAAAGAAAAAGAGAATATAGATATGAGATAGATCATCGAATCTACTCTGAGAAAAAAGATAAAGAAATAATAGGATAAATAGGTAGATCATTGAATCTACACTGAAGAAAAAGGGGAAGATATAAAAATAACAAAAGGTAGACTACTGAATCTATTATGAAAAGAAAAAAGAGAGAATATGGATATGATAAGATAAAAAGGGAGATTATGGAATCTACTTTTAAAAAGGAACTACTTGTTTTAAATAAGATAAGTAATGAAAATTTTTTTGGTCTAAGTTTATCAGATGTTACTGGACAGGACATTGTTAATATATATAATGGAGTTTTTATCTGAATCTGTCAAATGTTAATGGACTAGACATCATTAATGTAATTTTTGTCTGTATATATTGTATATACTTATTAGATAGTTTTTCTTGTATTAGTTATAAGCTTTCTTTAATTTTAGACAAAAAGAGAGGAGATGTGGTGGTATTGTGTTCCCCAAAATATTGTGTACCTTAATAAATTTATCTGGGGTCAGAGAACAGACAGCCACTAGATACAAAGGCTAGAAAATGGTGGCACTCACACCTTTAATCCTAGCATTCCAGAGATAGAAATCCCTCTGGATCTCTGTGAGTTCAAGGCCACATTGGAAACAGCCAAGCATGGCGACACGCCTTTAATCCCAGAAAGCCAGCCTTTAATCCCAGGGAGTGGTGGTAGAAAGTAGAAAGATATATAAGGCGTGAGGATGAGAAACTAGAAGCTTTTGGCTGGTTAAGCATGTGGCTGGTTAAGCTTCAGGCTTTCCAGCAGCAGTTCAGCTGAGAGCCATTGGGATGAGGACACAGAGGCCTCCAGTCTGAGGAGACAAGACCAGATGAGGATCCGGTGAGGTGAGATAGCTGTGGCTTATTCTGTCTCTCTGATCTACCAGCATGGACCCCAATAACTGGCCTCGGGTTTGATTTTATGAATAAGAACTTTTAAGATTCCTGCTACATTTACTTAATAATATTAAATGAAAAACTTTATTTTTACAATTCCAACTTTAATAATATCTGGTATCTAAACAGGTTAAATAAAATTCAAAAGTAACATAGAGACCAGATATTTAACATGGTCCCTATATGCTAGTGGAAACAGATGAACAGGTAAAAGGAAAGATGATAGCACAGTTCTCAAAAGGGCACTCAACAAAAATGGCAGACAACCAACCAGTCAATCTCTGTCTAGCCAGAAATCTCTAGAAGTTTCCATTCTATCATCACAACCAACCTGATGAATATTTCATTCACTGTTTTTCACATAAAAATCAGATCCAAGGCAGATGTGGCAGCACACACCTTTAATCTCAGCACTCAGGAGGCAGAGGCAGGTGGATCTCTGTGAGTTTGAGGTCAGCCTGGTCTACAAAGTGAGTTCCAGGACAGTCAGGACTATTGTACAGAGGAACTATGTCTCAAAAAAAACAAAACAAACAAACAAAAAAATCAAATCCAAGTAAAAAAACAGAACCCTTTCACTTAGGTACTCACAGGTTCTTAAGCCATTTTCAGCATGGGAAGAACTCCGATCAGCAGCGTCACTGTTCATATGATGACTATCAGAAGAGAGAAAGAACATCAACATTACACACCCAATATTTTGTAAAATTCTCTATTTTTTATTAAAGACTGTATATATTTAGTAATTATTGTTATCTACAATACAACATGTGGTGTTCATATAGTTTTAAAACCTCAAAAATTAGAAAAATAGAGAAAAATGAATTTTTCATATTTCTACCATTTCTTGAAAAGAGGTTCTCACTGTGTACACTTTGCTAGCCTACAACTTATTATATAAATCAGGATGACATTGAACTCACTTACATCTGCCTCTCTCTGTCCCCCTAGTACTGGGATTAAAGGCATGTGCCCAAATGCCTAACATTATTTATAAATATTAGTGAAATGTTCCTCTTTTACCTTTAAATAGTGAGACAGAAATAGGGTATATTTCAGAGCTAAACAGAAATTCTCTACAAAAGTGGTTGTAGAACGAATTTCCTTTCCAGGAAAAATCTTTTTAATTATTTACATATTTGCTCCATTTTATAAATATAAATGTAGGATACACGGCAGTTTTAAAATTTCAGTTGCAGTTCCGGAAATGACAGAGCCATGAACTTTTACCCACTTTAGTTAGTGTTTAGGATTACTTTGATCCCTAAGCTATCAAGCAATATTTACTATTTACAGATATATACCTAAATTTGACCCTGAAAAATATTATTTCTAAGTAAAGTTATCATAAATATTTCCATTCCCTTTAATTCCATTTGAATACCATGAATAACACTCTCTTAGCAACATATTTGTTGATGTTATTTCCCACTTTTATAATCATTACATGCTTTAATTCTACTAATACACATTTTGGTAGGAAATTTAAGTACTGGAATAGCTTTTGTTAAAAAGTAAGGAACCTTAAATATTTTGTGTAATGTGAGCATCTGATAGACACTTTAATTAAGGCTGTCCTTTCTACAATAGCTACTTTCACATGTAAAATATAGATCACACAAAAAGTAAAAAGAATAATAAAGATAGTGTCTTATTTCTCCATATATGGCTCCACTGTCATCTCTTTGATAATGGAGACCTAAGCAGAATTATTGATTAAAAGTCACAGATAATCTACAGGTTCATTTTGTTCAATATTTGCAATCTCTAGTCTTTGAATCATTTTTATCAGAGTCTATAGAAAAGTACATGTGTCTGAGCTTCATATCCCTTTTCTTTTGTGTGTTTTGTCAGAATCAAATAATAAAAAAGCCCTTGGAAATATTTGAAAGTTTGCCTCATCTCCAAAGAATATTCTTAAACTCAGATAAGTTAAGATTCAAATACTGCGCCGGGCGGTGGTGGCGCACGCCTTTAATCCCAGCACTCGGGAGGCAGAGCCAGGCGGATCTCTGTGAGTTCGAGGCCAGCCTGGGCTACCAAGTGAGCTCCAGGAAAGGCGCAAAGCTACACAGAGAAACCCTGTCTCGAAAAACCAAAAAAAAAAAAAAAAAAAAAAAAAAAAAAAAAAAAAAGATTCAAATACTGCTCATGATAATGACAGAAAACATTGTGGATTTAGAAGCCTGTCTCACATTCTTATGAAACTAAGTATTATGATTATGGGAGAAATTTGAAAATAATTTAGTCAAAATTGTATGGTTTCTAAAAATTCTACTATACTTAATGATAACAAGTCTAGAAATTCATTGACAAATACCATTCTTTTATAAAATTAGTGTCTTGGTAACCCAAAGTCAAAAGAAACAATATCTCACCTGTCTTTTTGCTACTACTGATACCCTATCCTTTTTAAATGTTTTTAGATATTCACAGATGCCTGCTAGAGATATTTCATGAGGAGCATTTTGAAAGCTTTCTAGTCTTGGGGAAAACAGCACCAAAAGAGGATAAATTGTTTACAAATTCTCGATCTAAAAATATTTCTTGTTAATTCATTAATGAATGAGAGTGAGTGAATAGAAATTATTTTTTGAAATATGGATGAATGACATATTTTACTTTTGGGTACTGGTATATAGCTCTTCTCAATCTAGAATGGTCAAAACATCATTGAGCTGGTTATCTTCTGAACTTGAAAAGGTAGCTTGAAAGGTTATATCCTACTCCAAAATATTTTGAAAAAGGGTTATCGAGAACTTTATTAGAGTCTCCGTGATGTTACTCTATGGTAGATATTCAAGGTTCCATATAATCCGGGGAGCCAACAATATTGTTCAAATCTAATGTTTATACATCATGAGATGGTATATGAGAGAATCAAGTTTGGGTTCATTTTATTCTCCATATGTCTATGTTTCTTTAAAAACTGAGGGGGCATGTATCAGTGGCCATATGGAAATTCTATGAGGTCACAGCAGCCAGGCAATCATGTATAAATCATGAAATAAATTATCACAAGACATCAAATGTTATACTGTCTTTATCATGGATTCTGTAGTTTTCAGAACAGTGGGATATAAATATTAGTTGCAGAGGCCATCCAATCTATGGTATAATTGGTATAGGTGCCCTAATACACTCAAACACTTGTTCAACTCTAACGAAACGTTCCTAATTTTCAGGGTAGCAGAAATATTTTTTTTTTTTTTTTGGTTTTTCGAGACAGGGTTTCTCTGTGTAGCTTTGCGCCTTTCCTGGAGCTCACTTGGTAGCCCAGGCTGGCCTCGAACTCACAGAGATCCGCCTGCCTCTGCCTCCCGAGTGCTGGGATTAAAGGCGTGCGCCACCACCGCCCGGCCCTTTTTTTTTTTTTTTTTTTTTTTTTTTTAAGATTTATTTATTATGTATACAGTGTTCTGCCAGAAGAGAGCACCAGATCTCATTACAGATGGTTGTGAGTCACCATGTGGTTTCTGGGAGTTGAACTCAGGACCTCTGGAGGAGCAGCCAGTGGTGTTCCTAACCCCTGAGCCATCTCTCTGGTCCCGCAGAAATATTTTTAAGTCATGTCTTTTCAGAATTTAGCTTTTGTTGTTTTTTTAATAAGAACTAGGATCTACAAATATCTCTAACTGGGTCTTCATTTACATGGCTATTTTGAGTCCAGATATTTTGTAATATAGTGAAAAATAATGAGTGTTCTAAATTCATGAAGCGTCTGATCTCTAATGGAATGTACTCTATAAGGAATACTTAGGAAGCGGAACGTTAAACACTTAGCATCCTTTCAGCCTTAATTCATATGTATCTCTACTTCTCTTATAGACCATCAGTAAAATCGTACTTTCATATCTCCTTGCCTGGCCATTACCATTGCTTCTGCAATTCCCCCTTCTGATCTTTATGTGTATAGGAAACATTTCCTCATCCTTTAGACTCTGTCTAGAAAGATATTACTCATCATTTTACTAATTTTTTTCAGAACCCAACTTATGCAAAAACACCAGACTATAGTCTATGCCAGATGTTCTCCAATACATTGGCTAATAGCACTACTTAAACAAGAAGATCAAAAGGTATTTTTGACATAAAATATTATAATTAATGCATTTTACTCCGTCAAAGTGCTTCACTCTTAAGAGATTTTTATTTTCTTCTCTATTTCGTGGTAGGCTCCTTATGGGTCCCACATACACCTGAGTCATCTTCATTTCCTAATTACAGCACTGCTAGTGGTACCACTAAGTAAAAATCTGTTGAACACATAAAAAACTCAGTATCTCTGGAAGAAACTAGCAAATCATATCACTGAAAGAAATAACAGAAAATGTACTAAAAAATGTACTCATTTGGAGCACATCCAATCTATTGATAAATTTCAAACTTTAGCTAAAGTCACTGTACTAATCCCTATCTGGTAATTCCTTTGGATTTATTTAAAGTAAGAACTGCTTAGAGCTGGGGATATAGCTCAGATTTAGGAACATTTGTTGCTCTTCTAGAAGATCACAGTTCAGTTTCCCAGCATCCATGTAAAGAAACTGTCAATTGCTCATAATTCCAGTTCCAGGGGAATCCAAATGTCCTATCTAGCTTTTATGAGAATCTGAAGAAATATGTACACACACACACACACACACACACACACACACACACACACACAATGAATGTTTAAAAGAACACCTTAATAGTTTTTATCATATTTGTGGATCACATACCCTTAAGTAAAACAATTCTATTTTCAGTGTCGTTTAATTTTTTGTTGTTGCTGTTTGAAACCACATATATGAAAACTTCATTTTTGAAAGCCCTCATTGGAAGATGTTGCATGTTTGAGGACACTCTGGAATATCTAGGGAGTACAAGATTCATTTTTTTTTTTTTTTTGTTTTTCGAGACAGGGTTTCTTTGTGTAGCTTTGCGCCTTTCCTGGAGCTCACTCGGTAGCCCAGGCTGGCCTCGAACTCACAGAGATCCGCCTGGCTCTGCCTCCCGAGTGCTGGGATTAAAGGCGTGCGCCACCACTGCCCGGCAAGATTCATTTTTAAGACACAAACACCTACACAAAAATGAAAGCTAAGGGAAAAGTGCAAATGATTTTATTATTTAGTTTGTGTAGATATGTTTATCTCCTATATAAACAATACCAGAATATGTAAGCCACAGTTCCCTTGCTGAGAAATTTAGGTTTTACATCTTATGTGATTAAAACCTTGAAAAAATATCCCCACTGATTCTTATAGACATCACTTAAAAATAATATAGACTTTTCCAGGCAAAATATTATCACATAACTTTCTCATTGTAGAAGTGCAATATTAAACTGTGACTAGAGTGGAGGAATTTAAATTTCAATAAATTTTTAAAAAATATATATTGTTCTTCTTGATGGTCTAATATTAAATTTATATTCTAGGATATTACTGAGACAACATATTTACATGAGTCAACATACTTATATGGTAGGCTATATTAACTTGTATAAATTTTTGGCCTACTACATCATACTTTCATTCTGCTTATAATTTTAAATTCATTTCATAACTTTTTTTGTGTCTGGAAATTTGTTTAAAAAAATACTCTTTTCACCAGGTGGTGGTGGTACACGCCTTTAATCCCAGCACTTGGGAGGCAGAGGCAGGTGCATCTCTGTGAGTTCAAGGTCAGCCTGTGCTACAGAGTAAGTTCCAGGAAAGGCTCCAAAGCTACTCAGAGAAACGTGTCTCCAAAAAATTTTTGAAAAAGACTCTTTTCACTTTTTTCATCAGAGAAGACATAGAAAAATAACTAAGGAGATATATTAAACAAAAAGCAAATACATGAAACAGAATAATCCAAAAGTTTTAGAAATATGGTAGACACATTTCCTTTGGTTGTGCTTCTTGGTGAGTGGATCATTATTTTGGTGGGTACTTTCAAAATACCCTTTGTAGAAAAAATAATTTCATTATTATATACTTGCTCATTTCATTTTTTTTAAGGAATTATACATTAGAAAATATTGTGTCCTTACTGGTAACTTTGCAGTCAAGAGCTATGAGAATTTCACAACCTTTGATCAAATTATGCACGTTAAAAGATACACAAGGGTTGGAGAGATGGTGCAGCCATTAAAGGCTAAGGCTCCCAACCAAAAGGACAAGAAAACAATGAAACATGCCAACTTTGTGATATAAAATTCCTATGTTGTATTTCAAATCATGTAAGTAAACTAAATTTTCTCATTCATAATTTTTTATGATGTTGGGTTTTTATGTTCAGATAATACAACACTGAAAAGGAATATAGCTCTAAAATATTACAGTATAAGTGTTCACTGTTAATATGAAAAGAATATATTACAGCCATTTAAGCAAAATCTATGATGACAAAGAATCTCTTATTCAAGCAAGAAACTGAAAAATATAAAAATACAGAATTATTGGATCAAACATTTTAAAGCATACTTGTGTGTCATCCTTAAAAACTAACATAAGATCTCCTATACAAATGCAGGCCATGTCAGCCAGAAGAATAGGTAGGCTATCTGGCCTAGGGACTCTCCCACTTCCTCAGTATAAGTATAAAATCAAATCTGCTTACTCTGGGATCACAGTAGCTTTGGAAGACGAAGTTATTTGTGATGGCAAGTACATAAGTGTTGTGGATTCCACAAGAATAACACTGAAATAAACATGGAAATAATTATTTCTAATTGTAATGTGAAAAATTCAGATAACAACAAACCACGGTTCCTTTTCATTTTTTCTCATCGTCTATAACCTATATTCACAGAGTATACATATGTGCTCGCTCATTCTGCAACTCAAAGAATATATTAGGGAAAAGGGGAAGACCTCAAACAGAAACATGTGAAATATTTATATAGAAAATAAAATTAAAATAAAATACAAATAAACAGGCCTAGGGGAGATAGAACTAGTATTCAAAATGGGTATAACACATTTTCAAATATGTCCAGAATCCTTCATAGAAACTATGAAACATAAACATCTTGATGAGTCATTGGCTAAAGTGTCATCAATCAGTCCGCCAAACATTATAGACTTTTGCCAATGTTACTGGGTACCCTCCACCACCCGACAGAAGGCTCTTTTTCTAAAGATACAAATTGCTTATGACACTGAAAAAATCAAAATTATGCCAACTAGAAGCTTCACTCCTACTGACTTGGGTATTCAAGGAGCTGGAAGGTACTATGCATGCTACTCAAGGGAAAAAAATCCCAATCACCCAGCTACAAACCCCATTACAGTAGTAACACAAATATTAGAGGAGTAACTAAACACTATCTAGTTAAATTTAAGGCCCATTCTATAAGATGGAAGCCACACCTGACACTGTTAACACAGCCAAGAACCTGAGACTAGATAGGTCATGGACCTAGGAAAAAACCTACTACTATTAGTCTGCAGTAATAGTAACAATAAAATGACTCCTAATGATATATTACTATACCAATAGGTCAGGGTATTATTGTTCACCTTTTACCAGAGAAGTTTCTTGTTGCAATAGATGGAAATTAACACAGAGGCCCACAACTAGGTGATGTGTAGAATGAGAGACCCTGGAGCACTCATCCCTAAGTGGGATGTGTTGAACAAGTTGCAGGAATCTATGTGTAAGAGGAGGAAGAAAATTGCAAGAGCCAGAGGTTGAAGATGACTCTAAAGAAACAATGTCTTCCAAATGCAACAGGAAGGATACATATGTAAACACACAGAGACTGTGACATCAATGCCTGGGAAAGTCCCAGCCAGACAAAATCCAGGCACAGAGATGAAGCAGAACTGAATACAAAGCCCCATCTCTAATCAAGATACTATTTGTAGCTGATATCTGCTGAAAAAGGGAGAATCATTTTCCTCCCTTGGAGTGACACTAGATATATAGACCACACTCCAGGATAGGTCTCATGCTCACAAATAGTTGGCCAACACAACTCTGTGATTTTTATGCACTTTCTGTATTTTTTTTGTTTTGGTTTTGTATTTTTTAATTATTTGAAATGCATTTTTGTTTTTTTTTTTCCAGGGGGGCATGAAGTTGGGAGAGTAAGAAGGATCTAGAAGTTAGGGGAGAGGAAAGTATATAATCAAAATATGTTGTATGAAAAATTTTAAAGACAGTAAATAAAAAAGAGAAAAATATGAAAAATGTAAAGAAACAAAAAAACAGATGACTGAAAATGTCTGTGACCCAGATATCATATTTACCAGGAAACAAATTCAAACTAATTATTACACATGCCTTCAAAGAACTACAGAAATATACTAAAGAAGTAAAAGCAAGTATGAGGCTAATGTAGCATTAAATATAGAACAACAAAAAAGATTATAAAAAAGAACCAGGAAGATATTCTGGAGTTGGAGATGAAAACAGATATGAGAAATTTGCTGAAGAGCTCAATAGTATATTTGAATTTATATAGATATGGAAATGATAAATTCACAAATAACTAATTCAGTAAAATAAATTTTGTTTAATCAATCATTATCAATAATAAATTGTTAAAAACCTGAAGACAAAGTGATTCAAAATGTTTCAAATCACCAAATATTAATAAGTTATCAAATGTAAAACACAAAGCATTTTATATTCTATTGACACTTTCTGTCCAAATACATATATTACATGCGTCTGATTTCTAGATGTGTCTATTTTAGAAGGAAACTAATTTTCCTTTTCTCAGCAGTTATCAGCTACAAATAGTATCTTGGTTAGAGATGGGGTTTTGTGGCCAATTCTACTTCATCTCTGTGCCAGGATTTTGTCTGGCATTGATGTCACAGTTCACAGGAATACAAAGACTATAAACGCATGCAACTTTTCCTCAAAAGAATCATGTTGAATATAGATGGTGAACTACAAGAAATTTACATTAAAACAGTAACTTACCGAAAATCTCCACCCATTGAAAAGGGATTTTTAACATTCACAGTGACTTCTTTCCATTGATAACATGGAGCTTTGCATTTTAGAATATCCTAAAGTAAAAAAAAAAGTCACAACAAATAATAATGTCAAAACCCAGAATATCTTTAATTATTAACTGCAACCTCAAAAATCTAGTGTCCACGGGATTATAACAATAATTAATAAAATTATTTCCCCCAAAATATTTTACTATTAAAATTCACATGAGGTTAAATGTATTTATCTCATACTTATCCATAATAATATGCTAATAATTAAAATATTTGCTTTGAATGTCTCTTAAATTGATCTCCTTCAAACTGATTTCATAAATGAATAATGATTTCAGAAATAATCAGACATGATTTCTATCTGTAAGTTATATATATATATATATATATATATATATATATATATATATATAATATTTGTATCTATCACCTAAGACAAAAAGAAGTATATATGTGTATCTTTGTAAACTATGTATGAATTCTAGCTTTTCTATGTTCATATTGTGGTGGTTATAATGACATGCTTATAATAAATGTACAGTTATTGCCGGGCAAACAGATCTAAAGACACTAGTAAATAGTGTCATGACATAATTATTGTTCCCTTACCTTGGAGCTCTTTTTTTACTTGAAAGAATATTCTGGCCGGGCGGTGGTGGCGCACGCCTTTAATCCCAGCACTCGGGAGGCAGAGCCAGGCGGATCTCTGTGAGTTCGAGGCCAGCCTGGGCTACCGAGTGAGCTCCAGGAAAGGCGCAAAGCTAAACAGAGAAACCCTGTCTCGAAAAACCAAATAAATAAATAAATAAATAAATAAATAAATAAATAAATAAAAGTACAGTTATAAAATAAAAAATTCAAATTAATTCTGTATACAAAAATTTCTAGAAATTTTACAATTATGAACAGTCATGACTGTCTTCAATACTTTCTCCATTATAATGTAATCTACTTCCTTTTGACATGAGTGGGAAGAGGAGGCTGTAATCAGAGCTGCACAGCATTCAGGCATTCAGTTTTCAAGCTTTCTCTCCCTTAATGAAGTTAATGATGGAATCAAATCAACCATCCCACTGAACTGCACATGACAAAGTAATACATTATTTGAGAGAATATGTGAAAGAATTGAGAGATGTGAAGTGTTCGTTATTAAAGAGGAAACTGGAAGAAAACAATGTATCATAGTCTAGTATCATTCCCAGTAAGTCAGTCTGTCTATGTGATCATCGTGGTGCTCTTTTCTAATATGTGACTACCAATTAATACTTTGAGTCATTCTTTGTACTTCATACTTTGGCCTTGCACACTCAAAAGTTTTGTTTTGTTTTGTTTTTTATAATATACACAGACACCTGGCAACAGCAAATTTGCTTGTCTTTAACCATTTATCCATGGCAGCAAGTAATATTTAAACAAGATGTTTATAAAAGTATTCCAATGTATTTCTTCCCCATATTTTGAGATACGAACATGTAGAATTCAGTCAAGAACAACATAATCCTTCAATAAATGTATCATTAGCATGAACCTTATAATGGATTGTCTCTACAGAACACACAAGTTAAACTGATGAATGCCCAGTTAGAAAGATGATTGAACATGTAAAGGTGCTTGCTGCCAAGCTTTTTTTTTTTTTTTTTTTGGTTTTTCAAGACAGGGTTTCTCTGTGTAGCTTTGTGCCTTTTCCTGGAACTCACTTGGTAGCCCAGGCTGGCCTCGAACTCACACAGATCCGCCTGGCTCTGCCTCCCGAGTGCTGGGATTAAAGGCATGCGCCACCACCGCCTGGCTTAAAGCTTTTTAACCATTTACTGAGGAGGTACCTAGGTAGCAAGTTCCACATAGAAGGAGAAAACTACCTCCTGCAAGCTGTTCTCTGACTTCCATCATGCTGTGCCACACATGTTAACATAGATGTGCAAGCATCCGCATGTGTATGTGCATGCGCCACACACATTATATGTATATTACGTTATATTAAAAAGTTAATAAATGTCCATAGCAGAAACTTTCAGTGCCCTCACCCCACAACCTTAAATTACAAAGCTGGATGGCCCACAATAGATGACCTAAAGGACTAAGAACTGAACCAAGATAAACAGGCCAGAATAATCATGGTGGGACATTACAGGGGCTGGGGAACAGGAGAAAAAGCATACAAAATAAGTTCAGTTTACTCACAATTGCTTTAAAATTTAGTATTTCTCCTTTCAGACCAAAAGCCATTGTACTGCCTCCTACTCCACCCTTGGGTTTTGAAATTAATAATAGTGTAGCTTCAGCAGGATGGAGGAAACGACTTAAAAATTTCACAACAAGGACAATTTGTTTTCTGTTTAATAAAAAATAAAAGAGAAAACACTATATTGAAATAAAAGACAATTAAATATATATTAGGTACAGATCAAGTTTAGTACCTACACCCGGAACAGTATCCACTTTTATGAAAAATTAAAACAACATTCAAGCATGAAGTCATCTGTATAATCTAAATTTAACTATCAAGTATATGTGTAATATATTAAATATTGGATCTTCTAGCATGGAACAATATTAAACCATATATATTTTGTATGAAGTTATGAGTACATTTTTGTCTGTAAACTCCTAGTCATGTCTTGTACTCTTTCTTGGTTATATGGAGTGAAGAAAAAACATTTAATAAAAATTACTGAATTAAAATAATACCTCAGGTGAAGTTTGGAAAGTACAATCTGATAATGTTAAATAGAAGTAGTATGTTAGTTATTTGACAAAAAATCAATTAAAAGATGAAATAAAGAAAATGTATCCAGGTGTTTTCTTTTTTAACATGTCATATATAGTATAACACAGTCTAACGGCAGAGTCTACAGCTGTGGACAAGATACTATTCACTTGTTTATAGAAAAATGCTGATACAAGGCCACATTTTGACAGCTTAAGTGCTCTGCTATAAGCCTTGAGAGGAAGTATGCAGAACCTTTTGAAACAAAAGGCTTACACAGCACAAAAAGATTTCTTGGAATCTATCACAGTCTCATGGGTTGTGAACAGCTAGGAGGCTTGCTAACTTATGTTCTTGAGAATAGTTACAGGGTTTGAAACAGTGGCAGGGTACTATGAAACTGCCTCTTCCCATCTATCATGCAGTCAATTTTGTTCTTTTCTGGCTTTCTCTTGTACAAGGTAGATAGGTAGCACTTTATGCTTTTCTCCTTTCATGTAAGTAATGGACTTTGAATTAAAAATAAGCTGGGTTCTCACAACTGAATACAAGTGATAAACACCAGGGATATTTTACCACTGACCTTTACTCTGGCTTTTAGCATAACTAGCATTATATATAATACTCAGTTATTTTGTCCTACACAATATCACTTATTATAAACTCTCTTAAGGTAAAAATGTTGATAATGAACATAGGAATAGTTTCCTTTGCTGTCAAACCTTGGCCTAATTTCTGTAGTCTGTGGAACCACTGATTAATGGTTGAGATGAGGTAGAAGCAAAGGAAAAAGTTAGAGATTGCATTTACAAATCATAAGAAATAAACAAACTATATTTTGTAGGAAAAAATCACAGCCCACATACAACAGGAGGACTTTTATTCAGATAGGTCCACACTAATCTAAAGTTTGTGCAAATGGACTATTATATAAGACTCATAGCCTGGAATTTCATCCAAAAAATAAAAAGCTGTTCATATTGGAGTCATTTCTGGGGTGTAGAAGCTCAAATTTGGTGCAAGAATACCATATTGAATTAAGGATTTTCTATATAATGCTTATAGTCCATTAGTTCAATTCACTCATTCAATTTGTATTTATAAATAATTTTTAGTGAGTCAGGAACTGTTTTAGGCTTATGAGACACAGTAATTAGATAAAGTATATAATTCTTAATCTCCTGAACTATCCATACTATAGTGCATGGATGAGTATAAAACATCACTGAAAAGATTTGAAAAAAGGAATCATGCATTCCTTTATATGTCATAATTAGAATCATATGGATATATATATATATATATATATATATATATATATATATATCCACCTAGATATTTATCTATATTCTACAATCTATACAGGCACAATAAGTATGAGTGGATAAAGAAATATGGTTACAATAGTGTTTTTGGAAGCAGAATTTTAAAACTTTTACTCATTTTCTTCTTCATTCTTCCATAGCTTCTAAATTTCAATCACAAACCTATCTTGCTATAATAATCAGAAACTATACACAATGTAACATGTATATTAAAAATTTTATATAATGTTAGTATACACTAGTTGCATTTCCTTCATGAACCAGACTTGTGCTATATAAACAAAGAATTTATAATGTTAACATGATGGCCCATATACACACAATTTAAACTAAAATTAATTAAATACATGCATAAAATTAGCTGCTTTGTATTGTTAGCAATGTTTTGACAAAATTAAAGAGGAATCTCAGAAACATTAATATGTTATTTCTGAGTGAAAACTCTTTCTAATGTACCTATCAATTTAGAGAAATTGAAGTCACATCTTAATAATCATTGTAAAATATTAAATGCCTAGTTTTGACAAGTTCAATAAGTTAGAATATTTTTGAAACACTCACTTTGGAGAAATTGTTACAACATTCCCTGTCTGGGCGAGACAGAAGTCAGCAGCATCTCTTCCAACAATTGTAGCCGTATACACTAAATTTTTCAAGCTTGGATTTTTCACTAATATCTACGTAGACAGAGAAGATGGTGCAAAGATTAAATTCAGCACATAAATATACTCAGCTTAATATATACTATATTAACTGGAATAAAACAATATTAGAATTTGCATGTGTGTTGGACAGGGCCTTGCTACATAGCCCAGGCTATGGAAATTATTCTCTTTCAGTTTCAGCCTCCTTAGTGATGATAGGCGCGAATCACCTTCTAAACTACAGACTTGGTGTTTAATGATAGTACTTCTATCTATCTTTGTGATTTATCAGATTGAAGAAGGATCTTCTAATACTTTATATGGCAATTCAAAGTCCTAAAACTAACAATTTAGATTTAATTTTTATTTGGGAGTAAAATTATTGGAAGATTTTTAAGCAAAACTAGCATAATTTAGTTTCCATAAAAGGAAAATTTTTCAGATAAGTGAAGAACATTTTCTAAGGAGTTCAAGTTTCAAGACATACCCAGGAAAGAAATGACTGTGTCCTGGTCTAAAAGGAGTTTAACTAGGTATTATCTGAACTAGAAACATGGAGAGTATTAAAAAAGAAGTAGAAAAGGAAGAGGAAGAAGAGGAGGAAGAGGACAGTTACTTCACTATATATGTTAAAATAAAATATATGCAAATATGATAGAAAGCCAAGAAAATAATATAGAAACACGCGGTAAGGAGTTAGAGACTTGGAAGAGGGAACAAACAGAATCTCAAAAAATAACAATTAAAAAACAAAAGAACAGCATGAAGCTTTCAAATGATAACCTTCCAGCAGGCAACCCTCAAACTATTTGTCACAGTATAGTGAAAAGTGAGGCAGAAGAACAGCTTGGGGCTTGTAACTTCTGGATGAACCAATGATGAGAACTTTAAGTTAGCTAAAGAGAAGACTGATGGCATGGAATACAATTAGCTATACATTACTGGCCTAAAGCTAACAAAATCTAAAGAGATGGCTCATCTGCCAGGTAACTTTGATGAAGAAAGTTAGCAATCTCATATTCCAAATGCTGAAGCTGCCATTTGGCTTACACTGGACTACCTTAAGATGACTACAAAGGTAGACAACAAATAAAGAAACAGAGTTCATTAATTCTTCTTTGGTTGACCTGAGATTGAAGAGGGCAGGTTATTTTTTGTTTTTGTTTTTTGTTTTCAATGTGCATGTCTTCTTGGGAGGAACATAGTTTTTATACTCATTTCACTAAAAAGAATAAATGTTCTGCTTATTGGCTAGCTATCATAGTTTGAGTTACTATGAAGGTTGTGAGTGAAAAGACATCAACAGTCTAATCCACTTGTGCCAGGAAAAACTGAATGCAGGGATTCAGGACTGCACAAAGTGCTGAGAATAAGTGATGGATGAGTATACAACTCTAACAATACATCATAACTCTCAGGAAATCTTGAAGAAGAGGAGACTGAAAAGAATGTAAGAGCTTGGAGGCATGGAGAAAAACTGGGAAGTGCCATATTCTGAACTAGACACAGTCTTTGTGATCATAACTGGCAGCAGTTGCTGATGGCTGCACTGAGTCTGCCACAAGAATGGAGGAGAAGTGCAGGAGGACTTACCCCTTACTACTGAATTATTTGCTACTGATAGAGTCAGGGAAAAGGGAGTCATTGTCTTTAATTGTGTACCCACTGGTGATTCCCCCAGGCTCCAGTGGATAGTTGCAAATCAATGGTCACAAAGATAACCCTGGTTAAACTAAAATGGCCACAAAACTTAAGCAAAGCTCAATCTTGGGAGGACTGCTAGGGATATTAGAAGGTTGAGAGGGTTAGAGGGAGATCAAAGAGGGAGTGGGAAAACATTCATCAGAATGTATTATATACAAATGTAAATTGTCAAAGCAATAAATATGTATTAGAAAATAAACAAGACAGGTACAAGCAGAACAGGGCTCTGGGAAATCAGAGTTATTGTTCACATCCTGGTCTGTTGGCCTTGCTAGTCTCATAATGTATTTATTTCATTACTTTTATTTCATTGCAAGCCTACAAATTTCTCCTCTGTTATCTATTTTATCTTCTGGAAAATTTTGCTAGGAGAGGCATCCCTAATCTTTGGCTATCTTACCCAAGTATCAATATGATTTTCCAAGCTCTATGAAAACATAAAGAAGAAGGATGGAGATTTTCTCCCTGATTGAATTCTAGTCCATCCCTTTTGAGCTCAGTTTTAGCTTAGGCTTATATTTTTGAGCATGTTCTTAAGAACACAATTTTAGGAAGATTCTTGATAACTCACTTTATCCAGAATCTTTTACCTTTGAAATCTGATCAACCTTTATAATAGAACACAATCCTTAAATGCTATTCTTTCTCAGAAAATGTTTGCTCCCCTTCCCTTCAAGAATCCTAGTAAGATAGATTAGCCAGAATCTTTCTTCACTTGTGGTGTTTCCTTTTAGTAACTCTTCATTCATTGACCATCCTCTCTCTCCTTGATTACAAATTTTTATTTGTATATTTTATTTTTATAATCAGAGTTAGTCTCAAATACCTACAATGACAATCCTATAAAATACCTAGATTAGCTGGGCGGTGGTGGCGCACGCCTTTGATCCCAGCACTCGGGAGGCAGAGCCAGGCAAATCGCTGTGAGTTCGAGGCCAGCCTGGGCTACCAAGTGAGCTCCAGGAAAGGCGCAAAACTATGCAGAGAAACCCTGTCTCGAAAAACCAAAAAAAAAAAAAAAATGCCTAGATTATCATTTTAAACCAATCCTGTATAACTCTGCCTTATAATTTTAAACAAGTGTCATGAATATGTTTTTTTAATAACATGCAAGAATATTATGGAAAGTGATGACCTACAAGAGAGAAATTTGGTAAAAGGTCTTGTTTGCCAAGTTAGTCGGGAAAAGTCAATAGCACGCACAGTTCCTGTAAATCATAAAGAATATGGTAAAGATTTGGAGAAAATTAACCTTAGTTTAATAGATATTTTGGTAACTACCAGAATAAGTACACTAATGCTAATAATTTCTGTCTTTAGTTTTCCCTAAGGATTTAAGGACCCATATTGTTTAACAGCATACAGATATCATTTATAACAACAAGAAAATTTTTGGTGTTCTGTTTTATAATGTATGTATATACTTATGTAAATATGCATACATGCATGAATGTAGGTATATTTCACGTACTAGAATACCAAATGCTTTTAAGTATCAGAGAATTAAGTAATACTTTGTTTTAAGAAGAAAACTTTGAAGGCCACAGCAGATTCATTATGAACTTTTAATGTTTTATAATTCCAGAACTTCCACAGCTAGCAATGACATTTTAATGGTGACAAACAGCTTCAGCATTTCACAATAGATATGACACAAAGGTTTTTGACCAGTATGTCATTATAATGTTCTTTTCAACTTTATAATCAGTTTGTTTAAACACAAACTTCAATTTCATGTGAATAACCACAGAAAATGACTGCAATCTGTGTTTTACCAATGAACACTGCTGTTATTTACTGCTTTCAACATTCTATGATTCCCAAACTTATAATAGAACTTCTATTTAATTTATAAAAGCCATGTAAAGACCTTTAAATATTTTGGACTGTAGATGGATTAGTGGGATGGTTCCAAAGATCCTCTTACCTGTCCCAACACAACATCATACAGAGTACAAGGGAATGGCACCACCTTCTTGGGGAGGTATGTAGGTAGCCTTTCATACATGTAGACACAGAGCATTAGCATCAACACTGGGTTTGGATCACAGATGTCAATGGCCTAAGTTTATAGGAGAAAGACATAAGTTATAGAATATCCATATAAAACAGAGTAAATGAAGTAAAATAGTTAGTGAATTACTTCAAAATATTCAAAAGTGTTTCTAATCAGCAATGAAAAGAAAATACAGATATAAAAATAGAATAATATTCTTAATGGGAAACATCTGACATATTAAAGGATGAGTTAAGACATAATCAGAATGCTGACTTCATAGCTTCAAAGACTGCATAAAAGAGATCCAAAGCTCAGAAGAATATCCTATCTTAGAAATCCTGATTCATGTGGATAAACTGACACCTTTGATTTAAAATACTAAATAATGTAGTGAAAAATATGACAAGTATGACATATATTACTAAGCATAGCAAGTGACTTTCAAAGAAGGCCCATAGGAGACAATGGCACATGATGCCAGGGAGATGGGCTTGATAGATGAAAAAGGACTAATAAGAGAAGAAGCAACAAATTCAGGCAGACTAAGTAAGAGCCATTGGAGAACTACTTTATCCACAAGAAACAAAAGCAACTATTTAGAAAATGCAACTGTACTTATAAACAGGGAATTTTTTTTTCAGAGCCGAGGACCGAACCCAGTGCTAGGCAAGTACTCTACCACTGAGCTAAATCCCCAACCCCATAAACAGGGAAATTTGTTACGGCTCTCTGAGCTGATCAGAAATAAAAGTCCAAAATTACAGAGGTATAATAAAGATAATAAACAGTCACAGAATCAGGAAGAGAATAAGGAAGAATTTCATTTATTCCTCTTAGGGAAAAGACAGAATCGTATGAAAGACTATTCATAGCAAAGTACTATAACAGGAATCTTAGAGAGTCTTATTAATAAAATCAAACCCAGGGCCAGTTATTGGGGTGAAATGCTGGATGGTCAGAGAGACAGAACAAGCCACAGTTAACCTCACCTGGCCAACTTCTCAGCTGCTTAACCAGGCCAAATGCTTAACCAGGCCAAATGCTTCTAGTTTCTGGTCCTCACGCCTTATATACCTTTCTGCTCTCTACCACCACTCCCTAAGATTAAAGGCTCATTTTCTGGGATTAAAGGAGTTTGTCACCACGCCTGGCCATTTCCAATGTGGCCTTGAACTCACAGAGATCCAGAGGGATTTCTACCTCTGGAGTGCTAGGATTAAAGGTGTGAGTGCCACCATTTTCTAGCCTTTGTATCTAGTGACTGTTCTGTCTCTGACCCCAGATAAGTTTATTAGGGTGCACAATATTTTGGGGAACACAATACCACCACAAAGTTCTATTGGGAATGGTAAGAGGTAGAGACTTGTTTAGTAACTTAGTCATGTTCAGTATATGTGGCCTTCTGCACTACCACTGAAATTGAGATGGAGATCTGCTGTGACTCAGCACAAACTCATGTTCGCAAACGAAAATGATTTGCCCCCATCCTGGCAGTGTGAGTCTGATCTAACATACAATGCAATTGGCAGTGAAACTGGATGGTCATTTTCAGAGAACAATTGTTATCTGGCAGTCCAGTTTCCTCATCCTCTTTTCTTTCTTTAAAAGGAAAAAAAAAGGTTGTTCTTCTTTTATCAATTATGAATACTTGCTATTGAAGGGATGAAGATGTATGGTGTGAATGAAAATTCCTTAAAAGAAGCAGTGTCTGCAGAGACTGGTTGACTAATTAGAAAAGAATGTCAGTACTATAGAGAGATTGGAACGTTGCAAGTCCAGGGGCCAATTATCTTAAGCTAAGTTGACCTCTAGAATTCTTATGGACCTTTGTGTCAGAACTAACATCTTGTGACTAATGGATGGAAACCTTTTAGAATTTGTTAACCTAGCACACCACTTACTCCCACGAATAAAAATCTTATACAGCATCTTAGGCCTACAGAAAACCTTCCTCCATCTCACTCTATCTGCCAATCTAGTGTACCTACCAATGTATTTGAAATTTGCCTTGGTTTATGGCTTGCTTTGCTCTGAAGACTATAAAACTTCATAAAAATTGGAATATGGAATTTGGGGTAATCTAAATCTAGGCTGTGATAATAATTATCCCCAAGAGGATAATTGAGAGAAAACTTAGAAATACACCAGGATCTCAAAGTTTAACTTTTTTATATAATTTCAACAGTGATAGTAATGGAAAATGAATACAGAGGAATATTTGAAGTTAATAATATAAGGTAAAATGAGAGAATTTAATTCTTACATTCATTTTTAAACTCTAAAAAGATAAATTTTAAAAATGTCTCAACTTGGCATGCATATTAGGGAACCCTGTGATCTGAGTTTATGGAGCTATCTAGTAAGAGCAGTGATACGTTTGTTAGAGAAAAGAGGAACATTAGCAGAGCTCCATGCCAAACTCAGATCTGGCATAAACAAATGTCTTTCAAAACCTATTTCACTTTTAACAACATTAAAATATATAGGTGGAAATATGGATATTATTTCAAAAATTAATCTTTGACACATATGTAAAAGAATGGAAATCTAGCAATTTAGTAAATGAAAATGTTTAAGTGAATGGGAAAATATATGTAATAAGATATTATTTAAAAAATGGAATCGTGATGATCTCAGTTCCAACTCATACATCACAGCTCCTGTATCTATGGCTCAGAGAACATACCAAAAGAGAAGGGAAAAGATTACCATAGCCAGAATAGCAGAAGTCTGTTGTAAAAGTGTCTCCTCTAATTGCCTGCATAAACAAGACCAGAATAATAGCAGTGGAAATACAAAAGTCTTTAGGTTTGGTTGCCTGCTTGGTACTCCTGGAAAATGGTAGAACTTTAAAAAATAAAGATTTGTGGAAGGTCATGGGAAAATGGGAAGGGGTCATGCTTTAAAAAGAGATTATAGTATCTTGTTCTCTTCTTCTTATGACTCCCAGGTAAAAGGATAAGCATTTGCTTTATCTTATGTACCCACAATGACATACTGTCCTTTCTAGAAGAAGGAGCCATATGATTTTAGACTGTAACCTCCAGCAGCATGAGTCTAAATAAGCCCTTTCTCATTGTAATTATCTCAATTATCTCATTATAGTGATGAGAAATTGGCTGACTTATTAACAAGATTTCTTTTTTCTCCGAGACAGGGTTTCTCTTGTGTAGCTTTGCGCCTTTCCTGGAACTCACTTGGTAGCCCAGGCTGGCCTCGAACTCACAGAGATCCGCCTGGCTCTGCCTCCTGAGTGCTGGGATTAAAGGCGTGCACCACCACCACCCGGCCAAACAAGATTTTTTTAATAATATGACAAAAAAGTCACAAAAATCAAGTTGTTTTACACATTGCTATTCTCTTGCCTACCTCAAGTGGTTTCATCAGATTGAGGTTCATGATCAGCAACTAGATCTGATGCTGTTTTTGTTCATAATTAATTTTAAATGCCTCAATGTTTGGGTTATAAAAAGCTTTCATATTACACATAAACCAGTTTTAGAAGTTTCCAGTGAAATATTTGCAGCTCCACAAAGACTAATGCTGTTTATTACCATAGTTATTTCACCCTTTCATGTACACAATCTTTCACAATTTCAGTACAAATTGTGATTTGGTCAATGTGATGCTTTAAATAGGAATGGGCCCATAGAATCAAATGTTGAATGCTTGGCCAGAGGGAGTAATACTATTGGAGGAATGGCCTTGTTGGAGAAGGTATGGCCTTTTTGGAAGAAGTGTGTCACTGTGGGGGAGGGCTTTGGGGTCTCATATGCTCATGCTATACCCAGTGTGGACACAGTCTCCTGCTACCTGAGGATCAAGATGTAGAAATCTAAGCTCTTTCACCAGCACCATGTCTGCCTGCATGCCACCATATCCTTCCTCGGTGATAATGGACTAAACCTCTAAATCTGTAAGCGAGGCCCAATTAAATGTTTTCCTTTATAGAAGTTGTCATGGTCATCATGTCTCTTCACAGCAATAAAAACCAATATTCTATTTCTTTCATCTAGCAGTGGCTTATCCAAAAGCCTGTGAAGTAATTTTGTTTCATGATAGGCAATGAGAAATAAACCATAGGTCTAGTGGAAAATACTCATTTTTTTTTTGTAAAAAAAAAAAAAAAAAAAAAGAAGCAAAATAAGAGATGTTGTTGATTAAATGAAGGTCTAGTTGTTTAAATTTTAGATGAGAATACCAGCAAAAATGATGATTCTTAGTGTGTATGCTTGAAATAATGTCAGCACACTAAAACTGACTAAGGAACAATGAACCTGGATGACTTTGCTTAAATACTCAGTATTTGGCTCTAGAATTTTTCTGCTTGATTTTATCTTACTAAAAATGCTGAATTTTCTTATTTTCAAATAATTTTATGCTCACCAATTTTCTGAGATAAGAGTAACATATATAACAACAAAAATGCAAGCCAAAATTTAGTGACAAAAACAGCCTAATTATTCATCCTTAGTGCCATAATTAATTGTTGAATTCTATACAATCTACACACATTTTTTAGATTTATCTTCTGGCATGCATCTTACCTGACATTGAACAAGTACAGCAACCTTAGTCTAAATAAAAATCATATTTATTTATTTATTTATTTATTTATATTATATAAATTATGTATAAATATAATATACACACATATCAGATAGTAGGACTCTGCCAGAGGATATGACTTGTCCAGCAGATTTTTCAGTTATAACAAAAAACTTAATGAAGAAATATTAACATTAATAACAAACTCCAGGGCTTAATTTAATAGGATCAAAATGTGAACTAGTATAAGTACTGTCTTACTTAAGATTTTTACTGCTGTGAAGAGACAGCATGACCACAGCAACTCCTATAAGGGAAAACATTTCATTGGGACTAACTTACAGTTCAGAGGTTTAGACCATTATCTTCATGGCAGGTGGCATATAGGCAAACATGGTGATGCAGAACTTCTATATTTTGATGCTCAGGCATCAGCAAGTGAACTGTTTGTCACACTGGATGTAGCTGAAGCATAGAAGACCTCAAAGCCTGCCCCCACACTGACATACATCCCCCAAAAAGGCCATATCTACTCCAACCAGTCCATGCCTCCTAATAATGCCATTCCCTATGAGTCAAGAATTAAAACAATCTAGTCTATGGGGACCATATATATTCAAAGCACCACATTTCACGACCTAGCCCCCATCAGCTTGTAGCCATATCATAATGCAAAAATGCACTCAGAACAATTTCAAAAGTCCCCTTAGTCTATAACAGTCTCAAACTTATTTAAAAGTCTGAAGTTCAAAATCTCTTCTGAGATTCATGCAATCTCTTAACTGTAATCCTGTATAAAATAAAAATCAAAAAGCAGATCACATACTTCCAACATAACAATGGAACAGGATATATATTACCATTCCAAAACATAGGGAAGGGAACATAGTGAAATAGTGGACCAAAGCAAGAGTGTAAACCATCTGGGCAAACTCCAAATTTTGCATATTCATATCTGATGTCAGAATGCTCATCAGATCTCCACCTCCTTTCAGCTTTGATGACTGCAACATAATTCTTTCTTTTGGGCAGTTTCCACTCCTTTTAGTAGCTTTCCTCAGCAGGTATCTCTAGCATCTTTGAATCTCCAAGACAATTCAGGCTTCAACTTCAAAGCTTCACACAATGGCCTTTCTGGGTTTCCACTCAGGAACACCCCTGCCACACATCTGGACTATGTGACTTTCCATAGTCACAGAAGAATATTCCCTAAACCCTTTCTTCTATCCTTGACCCTAAAACCTAAATCATGTGGCCAAAACCACCAAGTTCTGCTGCTTGCTTGGGCTGGAACATGGTCTGCTGGTTCAATTACATCTTCACCGGCTTTCTGCTTTTGATGGTTTCCTTCACTGCCTAAGCTTGGCTGGCCTGAAACTACTGGATCTATAGACCAGACTGGCCTTATACTCAAAGATTCACTTGCCTCTGCATGCAGAGTACTGCAATTAAAAGGATTGCACCCAAATGCCAGGACCTAAGCTGTGCCCTTTCACAAGTTGGAAGCTTAGCTGGGTGGAGTACTTCCTTGAGGTCACCACTCCCTTTATTCCATTTCTAATATGTTATCTCACTGACTAGAGGGCTCAGAGTCATTCTACTTCCTAGTGCCGCTTTTCAGTCTGTACACTTTGTATTTTTCCTTGCTCAGCTTGCACCTTTTCCTTATAAATCTTCATTAGAGTTGATACTAGTAACTACAAGACACAGTCAATACTAGGCTGTTTTGAGATTTCCTCTGCCGTGGAACTAATCCAAAACTCTTTACTTCAGCCTCAGGCAAACTTTTTGTACAAGGGCAACAAGCAACCACATATTTCACCAAATATCACAAAACCAGTCTCTAGGCAACATACTAACATTCTTCTCTAAATCCTCTTGAGCTAGGCCCTCACAGATCAAATCACCCTCGGCACCACACTGTCTTCCATGTTCCTACTAGAATGGTCCATTAAGTCTCACTACAAGTGTTCAACTTCTTTTCTAATCTATAGTCCCAAAGTCCATATTACTCCAAACAAAATCATGATGTAGCCGATTACAGCAATACCCTAGTTCCTGGTATCAGCTTCTGTCTTAGTTTGGGTTTCTATTACTGTGAAGAGACACCACGACCACAGCAATTCTTATAAAGGAAAAAAAAAATTTAATAGTGCTAGCTTATAGCTCAGAGGTTTAGTCCATTATCTTCATGGTAGGTGGCAAGCAGGCACACATGCTGCTAGAGAAGGACTTGAGAGTTCTACATCTTGATCTTCAGGCAGCAGGAAGTGCACTGTTTAACACACTGGGCCTAGCATAATCATATAAGACTTCAAAGTCCACCCCCCCCCCACAGTGACACACTTCTTCCAACAAAGCCATACCTACTCCAAACAAGGCAATACCACCTAACAGTGTCACTCCCTGTGGGCCAAGCATTCAAACACATGGCTCTATGTGGGCCATTGCTATTCAAATCACAAGCACCAACAATGATTCATTACTAGTCTGTTAATTTGACAGTGATGTTTTGAAACCTGCCTTTAACTTGATATATCAGTGCTTATACAAAGTTATTCACTGAAACTAGCTGAAAAAAGTTATCTGTTTTATCAAATTGTTGACAATTACTCCACATTTTTATCTTGCAGATATTTAATTTTTAAAGTATTTTTTGTCTATGCAATAAAATTAACATCTTGAGTTAAACATACGGGATGAAATTTTAAAGAGAAATTACAGTAGACAATCAACTAAATTCTCCACGGGCAGACATTTCTTATGAATCCCAACCACATTTTCAAGAGATAGCTTAGTACCAAGCATTCCATATAACTTTTTCTTGGTTCCTTATAAGAATACCTTGTCTCTTGAAATCTAATTCTAATTTCTATGTTTCCTGTAGTAGTCAAGTGTTCATCTTCTGTAAGCATCTTGGTCATTAGGAATTCATACTACCTTTGAAAATATGAGTATGATTTAACCATCTCTGTATCTTTGCAATGTTCTATCTGGATGTATTCATGGAGGAGGTTTAACAATTGGTGGAAACTATAAAAATTGTATAGTTAACATTCTTATATTATGCTTTTTACTAAAAATTCAACATTGTAAAATAATTCCCTGACATGGTATTTACAGTTTCTCCTTTAACAAAGGGATATTATAAATGAATAAAAGAAGCAATGAAATTCATAAACTCTGAAAATCATCTGTGATACAAAGTTACTCACCTGTATGTTCAAATCAAAGCCAATTTCCCGAAGACTATTTATAATAATCAAGCAATTGTGCAAATACTGTTCGGGACGTTTCGGTCGTGTGTACATATTTACAAAATGAGACTCAATCTGGAAGTTAAAGCAAAGAGCTTTAATTATAGGAATAATAAAACAGATAAATGTAAGTTTTTTTGTAGTGCAACAAAGGATCATTGGATCTTAGCATCTGAAACAGAATATTGTACACAGCACTTAAGACTAAACAAAAAGGCAATGCTAAGTAGTAACATTCATGTATTTCAGTCAGAATTAAAACATTTAAGGGAGCAGTTTAGAGGAAATAAACTGCAACTCTTAACTACTAACTTTCCTCAGACAAGAAACTACCATTGGACAATGAAATAAGCCTTACCAAAAACGGGCAGTATGCTGCCAGCTGTGTAGCAAAAACAAGGCCATCAAAAAGGTCTGTGTCAAAATTCACTATCCATCTCTCGGAAGGAACATCATCTACTTTGAAAAAAAGGAAAAAAAATAACAATATTTTAACACTGTTGTGATATGTCTTATAGCAATTTGAAGAAGAAAGAAAACTATGCCTTTATTTAAAAAATACGATTTTCATGAATATTCAGTGTGACAGTTACCTTTCGCCACCTGACACAATTAGTCACCTGGGAGTAGTCTCAATAAGAGAGTGTGTTTGGTGGATTGGCTATGAGAATGTCTGTGCATACAGAACTGTCTAATTACACTAATGAAGTGGGGCCACCTGGCCAACTATTGCAGACACCATTCTCTGTGCAGAGTGCTGGAATGTGCTTGAGTAGAAAACATAAGCATATTATGCATGCACTCATTTCTCTCAGTTCTTTAATCAGATGCAATGTATGTGTTTGAAGTTCCTGCCTTGACTTCCCCCACAATGATGGACTATAACCCAGTGTAATTCTTTACTTCTAATTTGCTTTTAGTAAAATTATTTCATCAGAGCAACAAAAATGAAACTAAAGCACTATGAAATATATTCATACGGCTTAAGACCAACTACAAGATTTCTCTTATTCCTATGTGAGCCACTCTGAAAACATCATTTTATGTACTAACAGAACAGAAATCTGGTATTTTACACTGCTCACCTTTCCTTCCTTCATTCTTACTCCTCCTTTTTTTTTTTTTTTTGAAGGAGCCTCATGTAGCCCAAGGTGTCCTTGGATTATCCATATATGGGAAGATGACTTTGAAGTCTGACTCTACTGCTTCTACCTTTGAAGTGCTGAGATTTCAGACTTATGTCACCAAACCATTTTATATATATTATTTTTGATTACTTTGTTCAAATGTTTGGCCAGTGATGAACAACATGCATTAGTTCTGAGGCTCAAAATACATGTTATTCCTTTAGATTCTATGGTATTAACAAAGATGGGGCATTTATAAGATGGAGATTTATGGCTTGAATACATCAAAACTAGACTATGAAAAATAATATGAGTAAGAAGAGTACCAAAAAGAAGTCTCAATTACAAAGGGGTTACTCTACTGAAAATGGAAGAAGAAGGGAAAGTATCTGGGTACGAGGCATATATCTTGGCGCTGAAGTGATTAGACAGAACTCATTGCTATTGTTGAACACAATATTTCATTATTTTTATACTTTCCAAAAAGGCACGGATTCTTTATAGTTTTTGTATCCTCTCATGTGAAATCAAATGGGATAATGGTAAGCATCAGATAACCTCCAATTTCTTCTCTATTTTTATTTCACGTGAAGAAGAAATGACGAAGGCTATGTTCTGGACATGTTCGTGTTAATTTCACAAATCAAATTTGGATTACACTTGAAACACTTAGACCACAGACGTCCAATATACTTTACAAAAACTTTGGTACTTTTTCACCCACAACTTCAGTATTAAATATTTCAGTAAGATTTCTAAAGCACTGTACCCTATTAAATTATTCTAGGAAATGCAGATTAACAGAAATCTTCAACCAATACAGAACAAATAATGATAACAAATATATTCACTTCTCCAGCTTGAAGTATAACTGACAAATAAAATTATATTCATGTTAAGTGAATATGGTATTTTGATTTATGGGCACCTCCTGCAATGACTCCTAAAATCAAGATAATTGACATATTAGGAACTTCACATAGTTACCATTGTGTGTGTATGAGTTTATAGTATCTGATGAAAGTACTTCTCTTAATTTGTAACCCAGGTTTTTCAAGAAAAGTAATTTGCTTTTATTTTTCTATGAACTGGAAGCTTTGATATATTTGATCTGACAATTGCAACTTGCTAGCCATTGACACTAACTGTGGACCAGTTAGTTAGTGGTGGGGATAAATTGCATTCACCAAATAGCAAATTCTCCTGAATGAGTTTATCTGTCAGTGTTTGGCATTTATTTCAAGCTCATTATATGTCTCAATAGTCCTCAGTGAAATCTAACCCTGACAAGCTGTAGCAACAAAATACCCGACAAAAGCAATTTGGGGCAGATTTCATGGCAAGAAGGGAACGAAAGCTAAAACAGGCAGTGGCTTGTCACACTGCATCCAAAGTCAGGAAGTAGAGAACAATGACTACTAGTTCTCAGCATGATTTCTTCCTTTTATCTTAGCCCATGGAATTGTGATACTAGATGTGGTATTATGGCCTTAGTTAACCTAATCCAGATAATTCTTCAAAGGAATGCCCAGCCTTTTTTTTCTAGTTGATTTTAGGCTCCATCAATTTGATAATAAATAACAAACATCATCTCTACCACTTGTCAACTTGATACCTAATCATATCACACTTAAGCAATTATCTTCTACTTTTTGACACCATAGTTTAATAACTATCTCATAATACAAAATACATACTGTTCAATATTAAAAATATCCAGTCTTTAAAAGACACAATACTTTACACACAAAGTGTAATGGTCAGGTTTCTTCTGAGACTCAAGCAATCACTTAAATATGAGTTTCTATTACACACAAAAAAGAAACTCCTAATGTACAATGGCATAGAATAAACTTTCCCATTCTAAAAGGCAGGAAAGGAGGCATAACAAAGAATGATTAGAACAAATCAAGACTGAAACCTCCCCCCAACAAAAACACCAAATCCTGCAGCTCTGTGTAGGACATCACAAATTTATGATAAAAATCCACTGGGATCCAACACACTTTGGGGGTCTCACCACTCCATTTCTGCCATCTGCAGTCTGTATCGCTTCTGGGCCTCTCCTTGGCAGACACCCTATGCTCCTCGCATCACCAACATGTGTCTGGTGTCTTACAGTTTCATATAGTGGCTTCTCATAGCCTCCTTGCAAGCACTCTAACCCTGCTACATATTGCTCAGTCTCAGTAGCTGTCTGAAAGCATGTGGCAAGACTAAATGACCCTTTCAGTCTTGACTCATTCATTATTACCAAGACAGTACAACAAAGAAAATAGTGCTTATTTTTGTGCCAACTTGAGATGTAGCTTGCTGCCTCCATTGGACCACAATGCCATAGGCCTCTGTAAGCCTTTCATGGTGATCCTGAGGAAATACATCTTATCTCCCTTCAAATGAATTTGGGTTTTTTCAAAATGACTCCATTCATGGATGGGATATTGCCCTACAGCCATCTTTCCTATTGCCTACATTTAAACTTGTTTCCTCACCAAAAATGAAACTGTGTTGTCTAGGCCCTTTATGCTTTCTTGCTGGTGTGTAAGTTGACTTTCACTAGATAGCTAACCACCACACTTTCTACTTGTTTCAAGTTGCATCTAAAAAGAATATATCCAGGTTATTCCATCATTTCTTCCTGAAAGTACCTGCTCTTTTTTGGATTTACCCTGCAATTACAGCATTAGTCTAGGTTTTGCTGTTATAAGCATAGGAGCTTTTATTTCCCAAGGCTCTCTACCTGTACCCGCAGGAAAAAAATGGTACTGATGGGTCTTTTTGTTTCTTTGTTTGTCTTTTTCCAATCCATCACAACTTTGGAATTGCTTTGATATAAAACCAACTTGTCAAATACCAGCAGGCACGGACTGGTGCTGCTCAAGTATGGCTTTCAATAGGAAGAGGATGAAATGCTTTCTAGGACAAATTTGAGAAGAGGTAAAAACAAAACTTTATCCTTTTTCAAAAATCAGGTGTTCATAGGTGTGTGGATTTCTCAGGATCTTTGATTCCACTTCATTGATCCATGTGTCTGTTTTTTAAGCCAATATCAGAAGAGTGGGCAGAAAGATTGTAAGGACCAGAACAACAGTGATTCTTCAGTAAGATTGTGTCTCCTAGTAATATGAAAAGCTACAACCATAAAATCTCACCAACATGACTACCAAAATATGAGCTGAACAAGGACATGAAATACGCCAAAGTGGATGGGGGAAGCCTAGGAGGCCTCAACCCTACATAAACAATGAACTACAGTTAACCAAGGAATGTTGAGCCTGGGGAAAAAAATTACCTTTCTCAGGGAAGAGCATACTTATTGGTTATCCAATACCAAATGATCAACCCTGAAATTATATATACTACTAACACTATAAAGACTGAGCAAGTTGTACTTTGAATTTAGAAATAAACATACAGACACATGCGCGTGCACACGTATGTAATAACAAATAATGAAAAACCAAAAAAGAGGCCATGAATTTGAAAGAAATCAGGGAGAGGCATATGGGAGGGTTTGGAGTGAAAAAAAGGAAAGAAGAAATGATGTCAGTATAGTATAATATCAAAAACAGGATTAATTTTAAAGAGAGATTATACTAAAGAAGACCGTAAGTGATGGGGGGGCAGATAAACAGATACATGATATGTTGGGGAAATTTTGTTCAAATACAAATAAAGAACAAGAGAGAAACAGAGTGAACTTTATGTTGCTTTGGAGAGAATGTGAGGTAATAATGTCTTCAATTTATGAGGAAATACAATTCAAAGTCTTACTAAAAACCAAACTCTACAATCTTCTGCTTAGTTCTGTGGCTTGGATCGAACTTCAAGGGTTGAATATTAGCAAATTCTACTCTGAGCACAAAAGACTGGCATGTTTTCTGAGGGAAGGAGGTAACTTAAAACCAAAAATGCATTTCCACACATTTCCATTTAATAGAGTTAATGCTAAGGACAAAAGAAGAAATGTATAGCTATATTAGAAACTAGACCTAGAACTAGGCTCTTGGTAGAGAATTCAACGTAGCTGTTTATTGGGGAACAGATAAATATGTATGTGTAAGAGCTTATCATGATCTATTCACTAAAGAATTCATGAAACATTATTTTCACAAAGTGATACCCAATAGGACCCTCATAAATAAAATGCAAACTATGTTTAATAGCTTACATGCTGAAAATGCTAGCAGCAATGTTAGGGGTGTCTTTAATATCCAAATTTCCAGAACATGTCTATATACATTTCATCATTTCTCCTCACAAATATACTAAAATCTTTTTCTTACTATCTTAGCTTGAAGATCATGAAAAGAAATCCCTCTTAAATAACACAGAATAAATCATGTAATTAGTTTAGAATCCATAGATGATGAGTGTGGTTCCATGGCTCCTGTATATTAAATTTAACATTGCCAATTATAACTATTTAAAGAAAAAAATCATACCACTTTTGTTTTTCCATATAGTATTTCGATGATTCTCATAATTTGTATTCAACCAACTAAGTAGAATCCTTTCAGAATTAGAATATATGTTGCTGGATGTAAAACAAGGGTTGATTTTTGATTTATTCTCCCCACGTATAGGCGGAACAGAATTGTAGCAATGTGGTGTCACCCGAGATAGAATCATAACCTGGAATTTTGAAAGAAATAGTTATTAGACTCAGATAGAAAATAAATTCACATTTGAAAAGTTCATTACCCCAAGTAGATAAGTAAGGGAAGACACTAGTATTTCTGGTTAATGCACCTTCTCAGAAATAAGAGAATAGAAGAGAAATGTGCCACTTGTGGTCATTTTCAGTCTTCAACTTCTTGCTTGAATGCCATTTATACTACGGAGATCCTTACTATGCAATTTGTAACAAGACACTTCTTAATTAAAAAAAAAAGCTATACTTGATGACACATCTGTTAGAATGTCAATTCATTAATTTGGCATGGTTTTCTTTTTATTACAGTTCACAAACTTAAAGTTTTAAGTATCTCTATCAAGAAGCTTAGCCATCTGTACTAGTTAATATTCTTTCTTTTACTTATTTATTTGTATTAGTTACTTTTCTTGCTATAACAAAATATCTGAAAAGAGTGGTTTAAGGGAAAAGAGCTTTATATTGGCTCACAGTTTTAGGGATAGCGAGTCAGTGTACCCCAAAACATGAGAAAACTGGTCACATTTTAACCAGAGTTAGGAAGCAGATACAGATGAAAGCTGGTACTCAAATTGCTTTATTTTTATTCCAGTCTGAACCATAGCCTATGTATTGGTATTGCCTAATATTAGAGGGAGCTTCTCAGCTTAATTTGCCCCATCTAGATATTCTCTCCCAGACATGTCCAGAGGTTTTTATACTAGATACTGTCAATTTGACAGTCATTAACCATTAACCATTATACCACTCAAAATACAGTTTGATATAAAACTTACGGGACATTTTTGTTGGGTGGTTGGTGACAGGGTCTCATGGATCTCTAGTTGGCCTCTACCTGTTAATGTAGCCAAGGCTGGCCTTGCACTCCTGATTTGCCTACCTCTCCCTCCTAAATTGGGAATATAGGTATGTACCACTATGCCAGACATGTGTATTTTAAGGAAATAAAGAGTAGAAAAAAAACATAATTCAATGAACTTTTATCTCATGCTGTTAAGTTTGGTATAGAATGCCACAGATGCATTCACTCAAAGTGCACTGTGTCTGATAAGTAGAGAAATATATCAAAGAGTTACTAAGAGTTGTACTTCACTAGCTATGGACATAGATTCTAGATGACAGGAACAATCTGAGTCTTATTATTTCATTATGTATTTCAGTAGATAAATAATTATTCAATTATAGAACAAGAGAAATTGTAAAAACATTCTAAATAAATGAGTCAGTTCAACTGTTCACATTACATACACACTCCTATATCAGTTTACAAGTTCATCCTGATAAATTCATAAGTAGTTCTCTAACATCTTGGATGTGAAGAACAAAACCTGAGTGACATATGTTCTAGAGATATGGTTGCCCAGTTCACACCTACCCAACATTCACCTTTCCATTCTGAAATTTTACTTTGGGCAAATGCAATTTGTCACTAAAAGGAATGTTTTCCTGACAAAGAAGCACACACAGCCCACATAGAGATCACTTCTGAAAAAAATTGTTTGATACTTGTCTCAGAGCCTGCGATAATCCAACCTAAGAAACTCTCATATTCAGGTGTGTAACTACAGAAAAAAGGGTGCTCATATCTTCCTGTATCATGTATTTATGTAATGTCTCAAATAGCTTCAATTTAAAAATATGGAAGGTCTCATACTGTTCTTTCTTTTCCAAAATAGAAACTGTTAAGAATTTTCACCAAATAAATCTAATGCAGAATGTTGGAATTTTATCTGACCTATGTGGTGAGAATAGCAATCAATAAACACAAAAGGTATTATTTTAGCATTTCTTATTAATTTCTATAATAGAAATATAGCACAAACTGGATCTATAATTCCTTAGCTTCAAATCCCATATACTTTAAAATGCAACTGAAAATCTTGGAAGTGGATTCCTAGCCTTTCTGAGTAATAACAAATGATGAATTACCTGACTACAGCTAATGAGATAAATGTTTGGAACTAATGATCTGAGCAAGCTCAGAATTCATCTATCAACTGTCACAGCTACTTTCCAAAGGAAATAAGATTTGCAAGTGAACCTTTACTAGGAACACAGATTTAATGACAAACTCACATGGATCATAGAGATATACTCTAATACAGAAAGTGTCAAAATACATACTGTTTATTTCTACATAAGTGCTGTTTTAAAACTACCACTGTTGAAATATTTATCATTTTTTACTCTGCCACAGGATGATAGTTCTTTAAATGTTCTAATATAAATAGCTGTATAAATGAAAGGAGTAATAAAAGAATATAGGAAGCACCAGAGTTCACTTCATATACATCAAACATATTTGGAGGAAAATGATACTATTTGTTGTTTAACATTAATTAAACAAAAAGTATGAATTGATGGAATGAAATGAGAAGTACAAAAGAAAGAATAACTTGTTATATGTTAGCCAATTCTTCAGTTTAGGTCAATTATTTTCAGCAATCTAAGCTCAGGACTTTCCTACACTCAGGACTTTCCTACACTCAAACATTGTTTACATAGACATTTTTGTTAAAGGTCTGATTTATGAATAATCATCAATAAATTTACCTTTGATAGAACAAGGTCATAGGTTATAAAACACTATATCATATTGAAGATTTAAAAATAACATAGAAAATTATCAAATAATATGTGTGTATAGATACATATGTGTATACATACATGTATTTAGAGTTATCGTACCATTGCCATGCGTACTTCTAGTTCTATATTAATGTGGATGCTATATTTGGCTTATTGCTTCTCATTAATAGTATTAATAATTGTTTTTATTACATTTCCTTTGCACATAAATGAGATAACAATTTTTATAATTAAATTTTCAATAAATACTGAGATATTTTAAGAGAATCAAAATGGATCTCTGTCGAAGATTTATCTTGAATAGTTCTATGTTAACTGCAGAGAGAATCAATATCCAGTGTATAACCTTTCTGTTAGATATAGAAATGGATCATGGTTCCACACTAATACAAATGTAAATCTGAGAGTAAATCTTATCCTAAAGTAAATCTATAAGATACCAAAGTTAATTAAGACTTCAGATGAAAATTGTGTATCTGACCAAGAACTGATGCCTCAGTGTCAGATTTCAGCACTGAGAAATGACTGTGCTCTTGAGAGTGTTGCATGGCTATAAAACCAATGTGGATTCAGGCATGAAAGTGTTCCTGCAATGAACTGGTCCATAACCACTTCTGACTTGAATGTGGGTGGAGTCAATAAATTTCAGGAAGCTGTGACATGAGCTACAACCACTTTGTTGTGACTGTGATCTGATGCTACTATCCAGCAAATACAGCTAGTAAGTTCCAATATGAAGTCTACTGCAGTTTTACTTCCAGTCATACAAAGGTGCTACTACGCAACTGGTGACATGAAGATAATATAAAAACGTGTTTGTTTGAGGCCAAAATAAAGCAGGAATTAGCAAAAACTGGGCAAACTAGCAATAAGAAGATCAAATATAATATGGTGACTTACTGCATAATAAGGATCAAAAACAAAGCACCTGTAGTAACAACTCATCTATCCATATCTCAACTATGTGGAAAAATCCCATAAAAGCAAAATAAAAATAGATAATAGAGATGGTAATACATGAATCAAATATATAAATCTTGCTACTGTAAATACTATGACCTATTTGGCACCTCAAAGTCCGTAAGTTAATTTACAACCTCAAAATTTATAAGAAAAATCTGCTTATGCCCCTTAACTCAGAAACTGTCTGGTTTTATTTCACAGAAAAAAAATTCAGTACATATGGATTAAACCTACTTCAAAAACCTGTACTCAACAAAATTTGAAAATCTAAAAGTGAACAATTTTTTCCATAGATACAACTTACCAAAGTTAAATCAAGATCAAATAAACAATTTATATAGACCTATAATGCCAAGGGAATAGAAGCAGTCATTAAAAGTCTCCCAAACAAAAAAAGCCCAGGGCAAGATCTTAGCACAGAATTCTACCAGGCATTTGAAGAAAAGCTAGTGCCAATACTCCTCAAATTATTCCATAAAACAGAAACAGAAGGAACACTGTCAAATTCATTTTATGAGGCCAAAATCACCCTGGTACACAATCCACACAAAGACTCAGCAAAGAAAGAGAATTACAGACCAATTTCCCTCATGAACACTGATGCAAAAACACTCAAGAAAATACTGGTAAACCAAATCCAAGAACACTTCTAAAACATCATCCTCCATGACCAAATAGGCTTCAACCCAGATTCAGGAATGGTTCAACACATGAAAATCTGTCAATGTAATCTACCATATAAACAAACTGAAAGAATAAAACCACATAATCACCCCACTAGATACTGAAAAGCCTTTGACAAAATCTAACACTCCTACATGATAAAGGCCTTGGAGAGATCAGGGATACAAGGAACATACCTAAACATAATAAAAACAATATACAGCAAGCTGACAGCCAACATAAAATTAAATGGAATTCCACTAAAATCAGGAACAAGACAAGGCTGACCAGTTTCTCCATATCTATTCAATATAGTACTCCAAGTTCTAGCTAGAGCAACAAGACAAATTAAGAAGATCAAGGAATACAAATTGAAAAGGAAGAAGTCAAAGTATAGCTATTTGTAGATGATCTGATAGTATACATAAGTGAGCTCAAAAATTCTACCAGGGAATTCCTACATCTGATAAACACCTTTAGCACAGTGGTTGGATACAAAACTAATTTTAAAAAAGCAGTAACCCACCTATATACATATGATAAATGGGCTAAAAAAAAAAGAAAACTCGAAAAAAAACACCCTTCGCAGTAGCCAAAAATAATATAAAATGTCTTGGGGTAACTCTAACCAAGCAAGTGAAAGACCTATATGAAAAGAACTTCAAGTCTTTGAAGAAAGAAATTAGAGAAGATATCAGAAGATGGAAAGATCTCTCAGGCTCATGGATTGGTAGGATTAACATAGTAAAAATGACTATCTTACCAAAGCAATCTACAGATTCAATCCAATCCTCATCAAAATTCCATAAAATTATTTACAGACCTTGAAAACCAATACCCAACTTCATATGAAAAAACAAAGAACCCACAAGGACTAAAACAGTCCTATACATTAGTAAAAGAACTTCTGGAGGTATCATCAACCCTGATTTCAAGCTCTACTACAAAGCAATAGAAAAAAAAAACATGGTATTGGCATAAAAACAGGCAGGTTGATCAATGGAATTGAACTGAAGACCCATAAGTAAATCCGCACACCTATGGACACTTGATTTTTGACAAAGAAGCCAAAATTATATAATGGAAATAGGAACACATCTTCAACAAATGGTGACAGCTCATGCTGGAGAGGATGTGGAGCAAGAAGAACGAACACTCCTCCATTCCTGGTGGGAGTGCAAACTTGTACAGCCAATTTGGAAATCAATATGGCAGTTTCTCAGAAAATTGGGAATCAATCTACCTCAAGACTCAGCTCTACCACCCTTGGGCAAATACCCAAAGGATAGTCTACCATACCACAGGGACACTTGCGCAACTATGTTAATATGAGCTTTGTTCATAATAGCCAAAACCTAGAAACAACCTAGATGTAACTCAAATGAAGAATGGATAAAGAAGACGTGGTACCGTTACACAATGGAGTGTTACTCAGCTGTTAAAAACTAGGACACCAGGAAATTTGCAGGAAAATGGATGTAACTAGAAATAAATCATCCTGAGTGAGGTAACTCAGACCCAGAAAGACAAATATGGTGTGTACTCATTTATAGGTGGATATTAGCTGTAAACTAAAGGATAACCATGCTACAACCCACGGATCCAGAGAAGCTAAGTAACAAGGAGGGCTCAGGGTGAGGGTGGGGGGGGAATGTATGATCTCACCGTGAAGTGAAAATAAAATGGACATTGTTAGTGCAAAGAGGAAGGGCTGGAAGGGGATTGTGTGGATGATAACAGGAGAGATCAGGTGCGGGGAGAGTGGAAGGAAACAGTACTGGGAGAGACAACTGGAATTTGGGGACCTCTCTGGGATGATCTAGAAACCTAGAACAATAGAAAATCCCAGGAATCTATGAGAGTGACCCTAGCTAAAGCTCCTAGCAATAGGGGATATGGAGCCTGAACCAGCTATCTTCTATAACCAGGCAAAATTGCGGAGGGACTGGCACACCAACCAGCCACAAACCCTTAAATCTATATATAATTCCTCCTATGGGATAGCTTTATCCAGTCTTAATAGAAGAGGAGGTGCTTATTATCACTGCAACTTGATATACCACGGCTGGGTGATATCCATGAGAGGCCCTCCTATATCTGAAGAGAAACAGTGGAGGAGGAGTGGATGGAGTGAGGAGAAGGGAGAGCTGATTGGGAGAGGAACTTAGAAGAAGGTAGGAAGGAGAAACTTTGGGATGTAAAAAATAAGTAAGTAAATAAATAAGTAATATATGGATTAAACCAAAAAGTACAATATAAAAATAAATTGTTATAACAACTACATTGCTAATAGCCATATACCAAGATAATGAAGAAAAACTGAAGTTTACTGAATTAGAAACAAGCAGGTCGTACAATTGCAGTTCTGGGTAATGCCCGGATATTTGATGCTTCACTTAAACGTAGTAACAGATCTTGTGTCTGTATTATTTTATTATATTGAAAGTACAGATTTTCAACTTATTTTAGAAAAATGTTCAATCAGAAGGGCCATAGCTGAAAGCCTAATACTAAGGGCCATAGCTCTGGATCATTTACTTTCCAATAATTTCATACAGAAGAAAAACCTAGTTTATTTAAGCTATTGTCTTTGAAAATCATTTACAGCAGAATTTGCTACTTAAACTATTGAACTCTTCATGTGAATAATCAAAAACTTAACAGCTAACAAGAGTATTATTACCTTGTATATCTGAAGAAATACATCTGTCCATGCCCGTGTACTCCAGGCTTCAAAATTATCCATATCTATATTAATAGAATACTTTTCCTTAAGTGTAGAGACAGTTGTGGTTTTAGCGGATGTCTTAAAAAAATGAAATACAACAGCATAAATAAAAATGAAAAGCAAATATTAGTGTCAAATTTTAATTATATGATAAATTTTTCCCTTTTTATAGAACATTCAGATGCCTATTTTATATATTCATCAAGATGTTTACCCCGTGAAAGGATAGCTAGTACCCACAAAGAGAATTCCCAGGGATAAAAGTTATCCACTATGGTGGTTTGAAAGAAAATGGCCCTCAAGAGGTGTGGTTTTGTTGGAGGATATGTGTCACTATGGAGCAGGCTTTGAGATCTCGTATATGCTCAAGCCACACTCATTGAGTCAGTGCACTTCCTGTTGCCTGCAAGATGTAGAACTCTCAGATCCTCCTGCCTGAGGGCCATCATGTCCTGTCCTGATGATAATAGACCAAATCTCTGAAACTGGAAGCCAATGCCAATTAAATATTTTCCTTTATAAGAGTCACCGTGCTCATGGTGTCTCTTCACAGCAATAGAAACCCAAACTAAGACACCCAGTTACATCACATAATTACTCACTTCACACATCTATTATAGTACTCTCTACTAGAAGGGATGCAACAAGAAACAAAGTTCCCCTGACCTCTGTGTCCATATTATACCATAGCCTCTGGAACACACAGGAACTAAGCAAAACCCACAAGGACAAGTACTTGATTCCCTTTGGTACATCAAATGGTAAGGGACTTCCACAACTAAAATTCATATACTTAAAAATTAATTCTCAGCAAGAGGTTTTCATAAGATATACACTATGAGAAAACTCTGCATTTATTGCTAATTTCTCCTTGTTCTCTCCTAGCACTACAAAAAGGGAAATAGCAAGTTCCTGTGAAGTTAAAGATTTTTTTCTGGAAGATATTCATTCTCAAAATTTACATTTGAGGATAAATTATATAAGCATATGCACTTTTCCTTTGTAAATCCTCAATGAGTAGAGCATAAGCATGAGGTATAGAGTCTGAATTCCCAGCACTCAAGTAAATGTGGGATAGGAGTGGTGGCCTGCCTGTAGTCCCAGCGCCCAGAAGGCAGACAAGTGGAATTCCATAAAATAATTCCATAAAACAAGCTAGATTAGATGAAATCAGTTCTCTATAGGTTCAAACCAGAGACTCTGCATTAAACTATAAGAAAGAGTGTAAAGAAAAGACTTGACATCATCAAGCTCTGGCCTTAATATGCATGAGCGTAGAGGAGTTTTCAAACACATGCACATTTGAACCTATGTACATGTAAACAAGTACACATATGCATGTATGCCACACACATAAACCTCAAATGAAAAAAATAATAAAAAAGAAAGCCATGGATTCATTTTTGCACAGAAATCTCAGTAAAAAAATTTAATCCCCTCACTTTTAGCAACATACATGCACACAAACAAACACATACACACACACACAGATACACACAAACACACAATACCTTACACATATTAGCTGTTAAAAGAGGCTTAAGCTTTAGATATTTTAGATACAAAAGTCACAAACTCTAAACTGGTCACTTAAAAAGGACCATATATTAGTAAATTTAGTGACTGTATATATGTTCCTAGAAATTATTCTTACTGTAATTTCAAGCCACTTCTTATAATCTTCTGGTCCAAGCAAAAATTCTGGAAGCACATGAGAAATACATCCACCTTGAGCACTAAAAGAAAACCCCAAATTATAGAATTATTACAAACATTGGCTGTGACTTTCAGTTAAATTATTTAAATAATGTCGAGTTTGTTATGTTTGTACAATTAATTTAAAATCTACCAATACTGAAATTATTCATGGTATTACCTTTATAAGATTTGATTAAAGAGAAAAACTTACTCAATGTTTATAATCATTCATATCTACCTTGATATGTTGATTGAATATAGTGACGTGTGACTTGGATCTTTTCAGTCAAGGTGATATTCTATTATTGCCATAACAATTAGAATTTCAAAAACATCTACAAAATACTTCAATACAACATATAACCTATGAGTTCATTAATCACCTAATACCAAATGAATGACTATCTCCCAATGTACCTAAAACTGTAAAATAAACTATTAATCAACTAATTATTCCAAATGGCATATTAAAACTTATGGAATAGTTTATTGTGTAAACTTGTGATAGTATACATTAAGCAATATATACGTGATGGATTTTAAATTATGTGTATATATATATGTGTGTATATTATATATATATACAGATGTATGTATATATAACTTATCACATTCAAGATGTAAACACATACACAAATTATTAGTCACTAACAAATATCAAAAGTAATTTAATCCACCCCTCCTTCATAATGGATGGCTAGCATCTATTGCACCACTAAACAAAAAAATATCAAGTACATCATGTTAAAGGTGTTTCCTGGTGGAGATTTGTGTGTTTGAGTTCAATTCACTTAGTGAGCACAGAGCAGCATTAAGCAGTACAGCATTAACAAGGAATTCTATAACTCGTGCTCAAAACAGGATATATTTTCAGTCCTGTGGGCACAGAGAAGTGAGGAAACAACAGGAAGAAAGGAGGTTAAAGATGACATTGAAAAGTAAAACATTGACGCTCTTACTAAAGAATAATAATAGAAATGTGGGGAAAGAAGTTTGTGAGATTGAAACAGTAAGAACAATTCTAGTGTTCTTTGATTCTATATGGTCCTGGACTAGTCTGCACTGACACAAGAAGCCAATTCTTACCTTGTGTATATTACTCCTACAAATGGTCATCATCTTTTAATTACTATAGTGTTACAAAAAGTCTTTTTCTTTGTAACATTAGCAAGAATGGCCAACCTAAAGCCTAAATAAGAATTACAGTACATATATCCTATTCAGTTGAAATCTTGTGAGATAGTATAAAACAGAGTAAAACAAAAAGACAGACAATTCAGAGGCATATGCAGAAACTGGAATACTTCCTTGTGACTAAAGCAATGCAATACTTTAGAAGCAATTTATCATTTCTAACAAAGGCTCCTGACAGCCTAATGAAACAGGGCATCAATTAAATGGGAGTATCTCAAGGAGGCATATAACGAGTTACTCATGAGTACCCTAATGTCCAGCAGTATAGAGCCGTGTAAATGTTGAGGATGATTAATATACTTGTAGAAACTGATATCCACATTTTTTTTTATTTTGAATATTTCTCAATACCTAACTTTATGACTACATACATACTAATTATGTTTTATTCCTCACCTATAGATTTTATGTCTACTTTGAGCCCTTACAGAGTAATATGTTTAATGACACATTTGGTTTTACTTTTACATAGGCTTACTGCTTCAGTATCTTAAGTTTACAATGAGTATTTCAAAACAAGAATCCCAGCACTAGGGAAGTGGAGGCAGGAAGATCTCAGTAAGTTCATTGCCAGTCTGGTCTACAGAGTGAGATTTAGGACAGCCAGGACTGCTTCGAAGAGAAAACTTGTCTCAAAAAATCAAAAATAAATAAATAAATAAATATGATGAATTAATAAATTCTAAATGTAATCTTCAAACAGCAGAGGTCTCTAAAATTATAACTTAAACTCTAAATACGATTCATGTAACTGCTAAGTAGGTATATATGCAAAAGTCCATAGCCACTGAGTTATCAATTTAAGAGAAGCAAATAACATTTACAACTATTTTGAATTTTAATACATTTATTTTCCTAGATGAAATATATGCATATACTTTGATTAATGACCTGATTTTATTAACAATGCTGCCACTTTCTAAATGTTAAGTAATTTTTATCACAGTCAACATATCCTGACAGCCATGTATTTGCTGATGAAAAACAAATAAATCTGAATGGCTTGGCTTTAATGCCAAAATTATTCTTCCATACCTGCAATGATCACATCAAAAAAAAATGTCAAAACAGAATGACCCATGTTAATGTCAACACTACTGGGAAATATGCAAAAAATAATCACACGTGCCACAGAGCTAAGTACTTAAACCTTCTTCCTCTCCAAGTGAATAGTCTATTAAGTTATATAAATGTCATTTTTAAACAAATGTATTTGAAATTTGCTTTATTTAAGAAGTGGTTTTACCTTATTAAATTAGTCCTAGATTAAAATCAGAAAATGATAAATTAAAAGAAAAAGGTAACTTTTTATATTTAAATGTCAACATTTTAATAACGTTTCTAATATATGTCTTATAAGGACCCAAGTCCTACCTATGTCTCTGGCTTAATTTAACATGGAGACCTTTTCTCCACATACTATTATCTTAGGACTCAGTACCCCAGCTAGGAATTTTAAGTAGGGCACAATTCAATACACCAACACAACAATAGAGTTAAAATTATTTACATAATTGTATTTTTGCTATTTTCTATAACTGACCTAATTTTCCCATTTTCTTGTCTTGACTTATGTGTATGATCCCTTTGGAGGCCACATATCAAATATCATAAATATCAGATATTTATATTATAATTCATAACAGTAGCAAAGCTACATTTATGGAATGGAAACAAGATAATTTTATGGTTGGGGGTTACAACATATGGAAATGTATTAAAGGGTCCCAGAATTAGGAAGGTTGAGAATCAAAGATTTAGAGGTTAAAAAAAATGAAAACTTGAACTTCCATATATGCTATCTTTTGTTAATGTCATATAATTCTTCAAATCTCTTAAGGTAACATTCTCTGTTCTGTGGGGTAAAAACTCAAAATTTCAGATCTGTCCCTTATTACCATCATTAATGGAATAAGGCTTCGGGGAAGAGGAATATTATTTGTCAGTAAAGATTCAAATTCAACCTCGGGCTTACTTACCTTGACAATACCATGTAAAGCCACACATCTACTTTCCTATTTCCACTGTGGTATTCTTTTCTAAAGGAGGCCTAGCAAATGAGAAAATTATCTCCAGTCTCTCAGAAACTGGATCAGTCATGCATTTGAGATTTAATGAGACAGATATCTTGATCATACTCAGTACACACTCCATCCTCCTTTTCTCCCAGGCCCTCCTCCAAACGAATTCTATTCTATTGCATGAGCAATCTACCAAGGCCCATATTTCTAAAGAAATCTGACTACCCGTTTTCCCAGAAACAATCCACTGTCAATTGCTCCTTAGCTAGGAATATGGGGATTTGTGAACCTTTCCCTCACATAATCTAAGATAGGATGCTACCAGCAATCTAAGCATTTTTGTATTTTTGTTAGTTTCATTTTTTATTTTTGCTTACTGGATTTATGACATATATGCTGTGGTAATATTTTATTTGTATGTTAATAAATAAAGTTTGCCTGGAGATCAGAGGTCACACCCAGTCATAAACAGAAGTCTGGTGGTGGTAGCACATGCCCTTAATCCAATCACATGGCAGGCAGAGTCTCTGTGTGTTCAAGGACACAGCCTAGTGTGGTGGGTGACACATGCCTTTAATCCCAGTACCAATCAGAGAGACCTGGAGCTATGTATAGACAGGCAGTGATGAGGAAGTGATGTGGCTGGGCTTAGAGCCAATGAGAAGGCAGAACAGGAAGGCAATAAAGGCATAGGTTAGACAGGAATAGGTTCTCTTGGGAAGCTATAGCAGTGTGGTGAGCCAAGGTTAGTTGGCAGCTATTGCTCTGATCTCTTTGGCTATTACCCCTGTATTTGGCTGTGTGTTTCTTATTTAATAAGACTGTTTAGAAATGTGTCTACAATATGCCTTCAAAATAGGGCATGGACTAGGACTATTCATATTATCTTGCAATTTATAATTAATACAAATTAGCATCATAAACTCTGTAAGAGTGAGCAAGTTATTTTAACAAGCCATCCCAATGATCTGAGCACATGATGAAGTTTGTAAGGAAGTGTATCAGATTATGCATCCATAAAGGTTATAGGATGCTTATGTTAACTAGTGTATACTTCTTTGTGATACATACTATAATGTGTATAACAAAATATTTTTGAACAAAATACCAATTATTTCGTTCAATAAATCCACTCACATGTCCATCCATTGACCATTTCAGCTAAGCCATGGTTACATGTTTAAACTAGTGTATCTAAGCTCTTACGTAATAAAGTCTAGAAGTGAGGCATGTTGTGAATGGAGCTGGATCACCCTTTCAGTGTTATCCACAGGTAAGGACTGGTTTGAGTTAATTCCAGGTGGCAGTCTTCCACTCAAATGAAGTACCACATCATAGATTGTCTTATTATATTTGGAAAAATCATACTGTCTGGAAAATTTCTTGGGTGGTGAGGATGCTGAATAGAACTGTATTTTCTGGACATCCCTATGGAAAAAAGGAGTAAATGAATGTCAGTCTCAAAATGTTTCTTCATGCAAAAATATGGTCAATAACTAAAGCAAATAATATTAAGGTACAGAAAGCAATAAATCCTAAATTGCAATTCATGTGGCTACTATTTGCAAGTACAAATTAAATATTTAAATATTCCTAAAGATTTACACTATCTCATTTACACACATACCACTAATACTGCAATTGTGGGGCTCAAAGAGTGGATTGGAAACAGAATGGATTTGAAAAAAGACAGTAAGAGTTGATTCCTGCTTTCATCTATTCAATATACATTAATATGGCAAGTAACCTAAACTCACTGGGCACAATCCTGCATTCTATAATCTAAACACAATTTCTATACTTGCCACGATAATTTTAAATTTTAAAGTATACATCATACATGTATGTACAAAAATAAATTCATTCAATTTCTCCATATTTGGGCCTTAACATTTAAAATAGGGTAGCCTGCACACTTACCTAGTAAGGATTCTTACTTAAAATGTAAATTTCAGAATTCTACTGCTTCTATATACACAACTAATCTTTAAATAAGATATAGCAATGTTCATTCCCTACATCTTTTGCTCAAGTTTGATACATACTCAGTTTTTTGATAGAGTAAAAAATAAGTCTACCAATCTTTGCTTTCTGTATTTTGTTATATATCCCATGGTAAATTGCATAACTATTTATTAACAATTTAAATCACAGATGTACATGAGCTCAGACTGAGAAATCAAAACTATCCAAGGGATCATTTTGATTAGCACCTTTCAAGTTTGGTAGAAAGGGTCTCAATAGCCTAAATAGCACATTGTATTAGGAAAGAGTGAAATTGTTCAAACCTGGCTATACCACTTACTGTGTATTCTTCCCAGCTTCCTCAAAAATATAAAATATAGTAGCGTTCCTATACTCTAGAATTACTATTAGGAAACAACTATTTTATGGAGAAAAGTAGTATCATCATAAACAAGGTAAATGAAAAATAAATAACAGCCAATAACAACATGGGACTCCAGAAAATACAGTGTACAACTACATGTATTATTAATTTTCACATGAAAATTAAGTGGTAAAATCTAGAAAAAAACATACTAAAAACAAACGAGAAATCAGTGAATGAGTTTAATAACAAATCCTGCTCAGTGCAATAATGTGCAAACACAATTACTTACAGATTCCTGTGTAAGTATTAAAACAATTGTTGGCTGAATTTTTGGACTCTGGAGCTGTTGCATTTATGTGATGGCTTGCTGTAAGTTGGGAAGGAGAGCTCTGAGCTCAGTCTGGAAGATGGATTACTATATTTCTCATCATCTTCTAACTTATAGACTGGTGTGCTGCCAGGTGTGGTCTGAAAAAGCTAAGATGGGCATACAGAATGCCCAGCTTCCTCTCTTCTTCCTATGCAATATAAATCTCAGTATCCTCTCTGCTTCCATGACTCTGGGAGATGTTAGAGAAGACATACCACCTAACTACAATAAATACTATCTGTGACCAAGTCCCTCTAACAAAGGAAGTAGAAAAAAATTCTGCAATCTTTACTTCTTCATTAACTCTTACTATGTTTTGATGTTGTTTTTATTCATATTTTATTTATAATTGTTTCCATGTTAGGCTTCCTTTTATATTTATTTAATTATATTTGCATATTTTTTAATTTTGTAATAAGATCCTTTATATTAAATATGTATTTTTATCAGTTATATTCACCCCTCTTCCCAAATTCCTCAAAGATCAGACATTTGAAAATCTACTGTTGTTTTCTCGTCCACTCCCTCACACACTTTCTATTTTACTTCTTCAATTTAAACTTGATTGGGTTTTGTTTTCTTCCCTTTCTTACCAAGCCTTTAATTTATTGTTGCAAGTTCTTTTAAATTTACTAAATTTAATATCATAACATAGTCTTCATTGTTTGCCAATTCATTTTCTATGATTATTGGGGAAACAGTCATCCTTAATTGATTTCTCTATCTGCTTTAGTGTGAAATGGTTGCTCTTATAACTGCTTGACTTCTACTGTGGACTGAGCTCTAAAGAGAAAACTCGCAACTGTAAAAGATCAATAAAAATAAAAGAGCTGCAGATCCCAGCACTCTATAAAGTGAAACATCAAAACATACAAAAAGGAAAATTATACTTTCAAAACTTCCAGTGTTTTTAGTAGCCCATTTTAAAAATTATGATTGATTTCAAAGAAAACTCAATAAATAAATGACTAAAAGAAATGGATCCCAGGCCTTGGATGTAGCAGGGTATGATTGAGCACACCTGCAATTTCAGTACTTGGTATGGAAAGGCAGAATTGCCACAGTTAAGGCCAAGCTAGTTTACATAAGGAGACCCGGAGCTACATATACAGAGCAATACCGTGTTTCACAACCAATAGATTTTGGTTGAGAAATTCTGAGGGAAAAAAAAATGAAAGTCATAGAACTGAAAATCTCAGGAAACCAATTAAAAAAACTCAGGGAAAAAAATCACCCACCGAGTCAAAAATGAAGAAGACAGAATATGAAGGATTGAAGCTAAAGTTGAGGAATTGTTATTTTCATATAGCAATAAAGAAATAATCATGACAACAATATATGAGACTTCTGGGTTACATTTAAAATGTCAAACCAATAAAGCTATTCCATAAAAGAGTGTGCTAAGATACAAATTAATAATACTCCAGTATATACATGCAAAGAATCATATCATACAGTATAGCTAACTGCAAGTTATGCAATCATCCTAAGTGTCCATCTACAGATAAACAATGAGGAAAATATTACACACACACACACACACACACACACACACACACACACACACACACACACACAAACACATTTAGACAAAAAGAGGGATGAAATCATGTTGCTTGCAAGAAACTGCAGGCAACAGGATATCATTATGTGAAAGGAAATAAACCAGATTTAGAAACATAATATCACATTACTTACCATAAACAGAATCTAAATTATAAAAAGACATGAAAGCACAAGGGAGATTATTTCAAAGATGGAGGCCAGTGGGATGGGTACTAAAGAAAATGGGGAAGCTAGTAAGACCAAAGTACAGTATATACATATAAAGATAACAATGAATACTCAGTATTTTAGAGAATTAATGATTAAAACAGGTTAATTTAAATCAAAATTATTATGTTGAAGAGGGATATATGAATCACAGAATTTAAATTGCATCTTCTTAGTCTCCATAGTCTCCTAATGAGTCATAGGTTTAAAGTAAATTAAGTCTGTTTCAACCAAAATAATCCAAATAAGCATACTATACGTTAGAAAAGTACAAAATAAAGAATTTAAAAATATGTATTTGTCACCTTCTTATTGTCTCAGGAATAGAAAGAGAATGGGGTCCTTCAGGCCATCCAAAGAGACTGAACCAGGTCTGAGCTGCATCAACAACCTTCTGAAAATAGTCATAAGCTGTTGATCCTTCTTCAGGTGCAAAGAACTGCTGATTCTTCTCTTCATTTTCCAGAGATCCAGCATTGGCTCTATCTGAAATACTTTCATCCGAGTCAAAACGATCACGTGTAATTTCCATCCCTAAAGTTCACATTTGTTATACAAATTATTATTTTACCACAGAATATTCTTCTTCTGATTAGCTCTAATTATAATAGGCAAATAAAAACCCATTCAACAAAGTACTCTATACTCCTCAATAAATGTGTATCTACTATACTTTAAAATAAATAATAATAATAATATGGTCATTTACAAATACTAAAAAGTTTAAAGTATATTTATTCAATATAGGAAACAGTGATGTTTTATAATTGTCAGAAATTTATTCACAAATATTCCTACAATTATTTACTTTTGGTTACATAAGAAAAGCTGATTAATATTTCTTTACCATTGCTTATACAAAATTAGACTTCATTTGAAAGAATTATAGAAACAAATTATCAACTACATATTCAAAATGTCTTTCTCTCTGATTGATGCAATTAAATATAACAAAATATTTTGTATTATGAACATTTTAAACAGTATAAATTAGTATGTTGTATTCTGTCAAAAGTATTTACATATGCAATTACAAAAATACAGAAGCACACGACTGAAGTTGAATTTGCTCAGTTGATAAAAACTAATTTTAGCACGTGACCCATATCTAGAGAAAAGAACATTTGAAATTAATTTCAAATACTATCCAACTCCCATGTTTACCTATGCTTACGACTTTCTAAGACAGGTTACTTTGGATCCAGCTTAAAAAAAAGTAAAGACTTAAATCTGTAGTTCACAACCTGTATACAGAAGGTACTTATGGTGATATTTTATTTGTACTGAAATGCGATTTTAATTTTATGTTAATAAATAAAGTTGCCCTGGGGTCAGAGCTATTAGAGCCATAGCAAGAGCGTGATGGTTAGAAGAGCTAGGTAGATTTCTGTGTGTTCAGGGATACAGCCAGTATTGGAGACCCACGCCTTTAAGACCTGGAGGGAGGGCGGTACTTACAGGCAGTGATGAGGCAGTCATGTGGTTGGGTTTAGAATCAATGAGAAGGCAGAACAGAAAGACTATTTAAACACAGACAAACAGGAAGTAGCTCTCTCTCGGGGAAGTTAGGAGCACTGCAGGAGGTAAGATTTTATCTCTGAGCTCTGACCTCTCGGCTTTCTCTTTTACATTGGCTCTGTGTTTCTTATTTTAATAAGACGATTGGTTACATCTACAGGTACTTATAATGTTACAAAGAAGTTATAAGAGATCAACAGGATATTTAACATTTTAGTTAAATATAAGGAAAACAACTACTCTTGGGTTTTGTACTCAGTTACTTAATTAATGGAACCAGGAGGTACAAATTTTGGTGTATAGGATACTACTGAGGTATTAAGAACACAGAAAATGCAGAGAATTTCTACTGCTAATCACTGAAAAACTTACCCAGAGCACATGAACCACTAAGACTGTGACAAATTCAACAGATTTTAATGAAGTTACTGCTAGAAATACCTGTTTTGATGTTAAGATTATTATCACAGACTAGATTTGTAAAGTGCATTATACATTTTTCACATACCAACAAATAGGTTCCCAAGTGTAAGATCAGCATCATTAAATTTAGAAACAAAGGATCCCTTTTTCCCAAAATGTGTAGAAACTGCTTTGGAATCCCGGCGTGGAATCATAGGAATCAAAAAACTGCCTCTAGGCTTTGTAAGATTTCCTGCTTTATCTATAAATGAGAAATTAGAGCACAGTTAGCCACAGAAATATTTGCAAAATTTAATATCACATTCTTTAACTTGTATTTCATAAAATATTTATAAAAATAGTAAAAGAAAAGTCTAAATATCAATTATGTTATTACATGAGTTGACAAATTAAAATAGCATAACCGGTGGTATGGTTTCATAAACTGAATGGATTAGATCAGCCAAAGTTACTAGAGAATGAACAATACTTAATCTTCAGCATAAAAATGTGTAAATATTATTACGTCAAATAATTAGAATTATTACATAAAAAACATAAGAGTCACTAATGAAAATACCTTTTCTTTTTTTTTTTTTTTTTTTTTTTTTTTTTGGTTTTTCGAGACAGGGTTTCTCTGCGTAGCTTTGCGCCTTTCCTGGAGCTCACTTGGTAGCCCAGGCTGGCCTCGAACTCACAGAGATCCGCCTGGCTCTGCCTCCCGAGTGCTGGGATTAAAGGCGTGCGCCACCACCGCCCGGCGAAAATACCTTTTCTTATTGATGCTCAAAAATGAAATCACTTCTTGTTTATGAGCTAATACCATTCCAGAGATTTTAATCCCTATTCCAGTTATAACTGCTATATACTTTAGAGTTTTCAACTCACAGTATGTATTTAATTAACTTTATAAAGACACATATATTGCAAATGATACACACACACACACACACACACACACACACACACACACACACACACACACACACGTCAAACATAAACCTGTACAGTTAAAAAGAAAATTGAACTCCTATGTTCAGCAGGACTAATCTTGAGCACCTAAACACCTAAATTCTGGGTATCTTATACAAAGTCTCTGAAAAGTATTTTATCTAAAAAAAAGGAAACAACAGGTCCTGAGGTCATTGTTTGTGAGGATTACTTTAAAAGCAATATCAAATATCAAAAAGCAGTTATATACCAAGTTTCTTCCAAAATTTTTTTAGAGCAAAACTATTCATAATTTGTCACAGAAGTTGTACCCAATAGGTCTCAGGGGATTCTTAGGGTCTCTGTTTCTATTTGTCCCAGTCTCTCTCTGTGTCTGCTGTTCTCTCATTCTCTATGTATCATCTATCTATATCTATATCTATCGATCTATCTACCTACCTACCTGTCTGTCTGCCCCCTGTATGCAACACTACATCATGCCAATTTGACTATCCTATAAATTTCTTTAAAACTCAGTTTTGTCTCCTCACTGCCCAGCAACACCTGGGCCCTGTGGTCCTAAGACTGGGAAAGACATCATTGACCCTTACCAACTGCAAGATTCTGCACCTCACCAGGGAAGCACAACAGAGTCAACCCTGTTAGCTCAGGTGTGGGTGAGCTAGCGCTGAAGTTGTGAGCACTGGAGAGCTCTCCCCATTTCTCATCTGTGTCATGTCAGCATGGGCAAGGGACTGATACCACCCCCAAACCCGCACATCAATGCCTGAGACAGGTAAGAGAGCAGGCTCTGTGGTCATAAGAATGGGAAAGACAATAACACTATTTGTGCAGGTGTGAGTAAGCCAGCCTCAAAGTTATAAACATGGGAGAGATGTTTATAACTTTGGCGGACCAATCCTACAACTGCCCAAGCCCAGAACCTGGGTTATGCCTTGGCCTGCCCCAACATCCACTCCATCTATGACCTGCTGAAGTATGTGAAGGAAGCTAACCCACAGACCCTACTGCTGTGGGATGGTCTGTATGTCAAATTGCTCTGATTGGTCAATAAATAAAATACTGATTGGCCAGTGGCCAGGCAGGAAGTATAGGCGGGACTAACAGAGAGGAGAATGAAGAGAACAGGAAGGCAGAGGGAGTCACTGCCAGCCACCGCCATGAGAAGCAGCATGTGAATATGCCGGTAACCCACGAGCCACGTGGCAAGGTATAGATTTATAGAAATGGATTAATTTAAGATATAAGAACAGTTAGCAAGAAGCCTGCCACGGCCATACAGTTTGTAAGCAATATAAGTCTCTGTGTTTACTTGATTGGATCTGAGCAGCTGTGGGACTGGCGGGTGACAGAGATTTGTCCTGACTGTGGGCAAGGCAGGAAAACTCTAGCTACACCCTATGATCTTCATAACACAGGGCAACAACAGGAGGAGTCCTAGTGAGGAGCCAGCATCAAGTGTTGTAGAAACCAGAGGCCTCAAACCAGACCAATGATTCTGCAATGAACACTTCCAAGTGAAGATTATGAACAAAGGTGTCTACAGTGTGACACTGCAGCTTCCATGATGAGAATTTTAATTTTTTTCCCTTTTTATTTATTTATTTTTTTCTCCTAAATTTTGTTTGATGGGGGGGAGGTAACATGGGCAGAGGGCAGATGCAAAGGGAAGGGGAAATGAATGGGATCAAGATACATGATGTAAAAGGGATGTAGAACTAGTTAAATAAATAAATAATTCCTTTTTAAAAACGATTTTGTGATGGGTAGACTATACTACCTGATATATAACACATTTGTAATAGTAACATACAGATGACGATGCTTTCTTGGAGTTTTATTATTCAAATATAGGTAATACAGGATAAAAACCTTAAATTTAAATATAATACGTGAGACCTTCTGAACAAGAACAAAAGGAAAAATTAGTCACATTCCCAAATGTCTTTATAAATATCACAAAAGAATACAGATGCGAAGCCTGATAAGTCAAAATGAAGTATGGAATATCGCAGGGGAATGGTACAGAGATGAGAGTACACCTGATGAATGAAAATCCCATGCACATAAAGGCAAGACTTGTCCTTTGTATGTAGTTACATAGTGTCTAAAGGAGACATTTTTTCTAATCATCAAAAGATTATCAAAAAATATAGAAGAACTCGCAGAATTTTATTATTACCTTAGCCTCCTAGTCCTGAGATTATGAGTATAAACCGCTCAACCTATGGAAATATTTCTTTGTGTGTGTGAGGGGGTGTGTGTGTGGACATCTGTGTATGGGTGCCTGGAGAGGGCAGAAGACAACATTGGAACCACTAGAGCTATAGTTATATTAAGTTGTGAGCCACCAATGTAGGTGCAGAGGACAGAACTTGGGTCCTCTGGAAGAGCAGGACATGCTCTTAACTGCTAAGCTATTTCCCTACCCTATTATGGAAAATTTGTATGCATGGAAATTAAAGAGGAAATTTCAATTTATAAATAGTATTGTTATCAGAGTATGAAGCATGGTTTCTTAATGGGAAGGGTATTGCAAGAGGCATAGTATACTTTATAACTGTGCCTTGGCTTCATGAACATGTGATCATTAATGTATGCAGCAGAAGTTGAGAAAGAAGTAAAAGGATTTGAAAGATATTTGGGGGTAAAATACTATAAAGGGACAGGTTGAATGTGCAGTGTGAGAGAGAAGATGTAATTAATGATGGTCCTCAGGTTTCTGGATTGGACATCAGATAGAATTTAGATACATCTGTAGAGACGGGGTATGTAGAAGAATGTGAATCATTCAGAGGGTGAGTTTTATTTCAGTCCTGTAATTTTGGTTGTGCCATAGGAAATCCAATGAAAAGTACCATCAAGGGACTTGGATTCTGAATTTCTGCTTCTCTAATTAGAGGGTGGAGATATAGCATACGAACTATAAAAAAACAGACCTGATTTACACACAGAATTAAAAAGCACAGACAGAGGAAAATGACTTCATTAAATATGTTTGAGGGAACATTTAGAGGGAATGAAACAGACCTAGAGAAATATGATATGTGGTATCTCTGAGAAAGTTTGAAGACACAGAGAAACAATGAATCGATGGTCCTAGCTGTGTTTAGTAGTGAAATATTAGTGCCTGCTGACTTCTGAATTTTTTTTCTCAGCTGGAGGAAAAGTACTTATTACTCATTGTTCTCTGTAAATTTTTCTCCTACCTCTGGAAAACTAAGTGTTTTGTTTTTGTTTGACTGGTAAGTTTAGAAAGAATAAATATGAAACGAGTAACCTGAATCTGCCCATTTTTTCTTTGGAATTTTTCTGAGAAAATATAATCTACTTACTCCTTCCTGACATCTTCCTGGAAATTCACCTAAAGCACATAAATGAGTGACAGAATTTGTCTGGAAAGTGTACCAAAGGTTACGTAGTATAGTATTGCCCCTGAGTAGTAGGAGGCAAAGGAAATTTTAAGCCAGAAAAGAATACTAGCTTCTGGTCATGTGATCAGCATAAAAAAGAAATTAAATTATAGACTCTGATACATGCTTAATATTTGAAGTTTCAATATAGTGTTATGGTATGATGGTCTGTCTGTTTTTCTGAGAATTCACAAAGATTCTACTCTGAAGAGACAGAATGGGACCAAGTATATTTTATAAGTTTGACTAACATTTAAAGAAGCAAGTGGATAATGTACCTGATAGAAATAGGGGAAAAGGCTAACTTAGAAGTAAAATGTAGGGACTTGACACTGCACAGTAAGACAGACTTCTGCCCCTCCTATCACACTACTATGCATTTGCAGTATTGCTCTCTAATCAAACAATCCTATTTAACATTATTTGGCAAGGCTAAAACAAATACCATAATTTGTATAAAGTCACTACAAACATCCATGTGCAATACTTCATTTGACTTACATAAGGATCAATTTTCTAACTATTTACACATCTTCAGATACACTGTTAATTTCATGCAATAAAAGATATTGTTAGATTCTATTATCAATAACAAACAAAGCTCTGGGAAACAATAAATGTTTAATGACCATGTGTTAAATTGCTTTTTCCAGATGCTGACAATCACACTAGTTCTTTATACATGTTAGGCAACTACTCTACCATTATGTAACATGCCTTTTTAATTTTAAATACAGTATATTTTAGATATTAGACATAGTTAAGAAGAACCTGAACAGAGAGAGAATGGAATCAGCCATCAACAACTTACCATCCTTTAAAATAACTTTTTGCCTGTCCAGATGGACTGCCAAATATAGATAAATAGTAAGAATGCAATTTTCTGCTGTTGCTGTAACTGGAAGTGAAAACCTAAAAGTGAAAATATTTTTATCAATGAAATGATCACTTCACATGTAGTAAAGGTGATAAAACATTATAATAATTCCAAATGCCTTTATGCTGAAAACACAAATTATCATTTATTCTTTCCTTTTTGGTAACCAATACAAATATCTTAAAAGTCTTCAAATTTAAATCTTCAATAGTTTACAAGTGTCACTATAAAATACACTCCAGAAAAGGGATGGTTACCTGTGCAAGTTCAAAACACAGCTTTAAATTATTATGTGAACCAGTACAGAAGTTCTTAAAAAGTAGAATTAGCAGAGGACACAGCTATACAACCCCCATATAGTATACAGAGCATTCTACATCAACACACCAGAGACACTTCCATACCCATGTCTACTGCTGTACTCTTTACAACAGCAAAGATATTAAACAAATAATACAGCATTTGTTTAATCTGTCATGTGTGTTTGGGTGTGTATATTTGAAAATAGGAAACTGGGAAATGGATAGAGACCAGTGGAAAAGGGGAAAGTGATGGATTAAAAAGGGTAAGTTATGAAGAATGAATAATGCCAAAATACATGATATAACTAAAAGATAATTATCTTTATAAAAAGTTAAAATATTTATAATGAATATGAGCCAATAAAAAGCAAAACAAACAAATAAAAGTCAATAGATTTTGGAATTTTAGAACTGAAATTGACACAATGTACTTACACTAACAATTTTCTAAATTTTCTAAAGTCATCAACATTTATCATCATCCCCATCTTGGAAATGACATTGGTAACTTGTGTTTCTTGTTCTAACAATGATTATCACTACAGGAAAAAGATACTGGAGCAAATCCTGGGGATGCTCTGTCTTTGTGCTCTCAGGCGCCGAGATACCATTAACAGGTAATTTCTTACTGTCTTCTAAGTGAAGATGCTACTATAGGCACTCAAATCCAGAACTCAGGGTTTGTTCTTAGGGTCATGTTCATATTCCCCCACCTGTATTATATGGGATCTTTATGGCCCAGGTCCCTGTCTGAAGAAAATAAGTAATAACTTTAATAAGAATAGGAAAATCTGTACTATGGCACCTCATTCCCACAGAATACCAGAGAATTATATTGAGGCTCAGAATTTTACTTTTAAGCCTTGTATTTACTTGATGTTATAATCACTATATTTGGATTCTTCTAGCCTTTTTGTTTCTGGGAACATTTTCTTAAGATACAAAAAAATGCTTATTTGTGGTCATTGCTACCAAAGAAAAGCACCACATGAAAAAACAAAAAGAGAACTATCACCTGAAACATTAGAAATAAGAAAAAAAATTTATATCAAGAACAAAATTTGAGTAAGTATACTGTTTTCTTTTTCCTATTTTAAAAGATGATTGAAGACCATAGTATTTGATTTTAGGTGTTACTTGGAATAAAGAAAAATCAGTGTCTGAAAGGATGAAAAAAAAGGAATAATAAAAATATGGAGTTAGCTGCATTCATCACAGAAGCATATAGTATATAGAAATCAGAAAGGGTCTACAGCATGGAAACAAAGACTCTTTATTCATTTATATTATTATAGATTAAAATATAAAGTAAACTTGCTTTTCATATTACTAGTACTGCACTTGTTAATACCTAAGGAAAAGTAATGTTGAAGCTTCTTGTTCAATCTCTGAGATAAATGCTAAGTAATTACAGCATTTTTGACTTTCCAACAGCATAGGAACTATTATGTCTGACAAAAATATCAAGTATAATGTTGTGAATTCATAAAGCTAAGGACAGAGTGTAGCATGAATCTTAAAAGTTCTTATTAATAAAATCAAACCCGAGCCAAGTTATTGGGGTCCATGCTGGTAGATTAGAAAGACAGAACAAGCCACAGCTATCTCACCTCGCCGGATCCTCAGCTGGTCTTGTCTCCTCAGACTGGAGGCCTCTGAGTCCTCATCCGGAATGAATCTCAGCTGAACTGTGCTGCTCGAAAGCCTGAAGCTTAACCAGCCACATGTTTAACCAGCCAAAAGCCTCTTGTTTCTGGTCCTCACGCCTTATGTATCTTTCTGTTTTCTACCACCACTCCCTGGGATTAAAGGCTAGCTTTCTGGGATTAAAGGTGTGTGTCACCATGCTTGGCTATTTCCAATGTGGCCTTGAACTCACAGAGATCCAGAGGGATTTCTGTCTCTGGAATGCTAGGATTAAAGGCGTGTGCTATCACTGACTAACTAGTGGCTTGTCTGTTCTCTGACCCCAGGTAAGTTTATTAAGGTACACACTATTTTGGTGACACAATACCACCACAACAGAGGGGTGGGAACTACTTAGTCTTAGTATGATGGTTTTGTCCAAACCTTTTGCCATAAGGCACCTAGGAAAGAAACACATATTGTCTATAGTTAGGAAGTTACAAAGGAAGAATTGAGAGCCCCAGGACATGTCTAATTGAGTAAAGAAAGGTATTAGCAGTGCAAGTATACCAACTTGAGTTCAAACTCTGAAGCCCAGGGTTAAAAAAAAAAAAAGCTCATGTGATAAGATCTGTAATCTCAGCAAAAGCAAAATGGGAGGAAAAGACATGACAGGCTGAAAGATAGCCAGCTAACCTGAGTACCCCGTGCAGCAACATGAAGCAGTGGGATGAGAGTGGGGAAGGGAGGGGAAAAGAGAGGGAAGAGAGAGACAGGAGGGGAGAAGGAGGAGGAGAGGGTAGAGGTAAGAAGAGATGGGGTAGAGAGAAAGTGGAGAGAGGGGAAAACAGGAGAAAAGAGAGGGAGAGAGACAGAGAGAGAGAGAGAGAGAGAGAGAACCAGGCCTTTGAAAGGTGCATTTTACTGTGAAAGCTACTACATTCAACATCACCATTACAAGTTTGTGTGTTATTCAGTATTCAAATATCTACTTTCGAAAAATGGAAAAAAAAAGACAACTGTATTTGCTCCAGAAGAATTTATTCCAGAAGCAAATATCCTTGATTAAAGTCTCTAAAGTGACGTAACCAAATCTACTCAAAGTGCTTTTAAATTCAATCACTGCTAGCAAAGTCTATCACATGAAATCTTATTTATACACATGTTCAATAATATATTTGCTCAAATATTGGGTGCCTACCATAGATAGTACTTCTGTGTTATTTAGGCTGAGCACTAGGACAAGAGAATTTTAAGAATTCTAATGTACACTTATCACAGTAGAGATCACCTACAATGTTGTGCGATACAACACTCTTTAGAGCAGGTAGCATTATCTTAATCAGTAATAAAGTTACAAAGCTTGGATTTATTCAATAAATGTGACAGAGCTGTTCAACAAATCCAAAAATGCCTTCCTACTCTATTTTGTTGTACAAAATATGTGAGGAAATATCACAATATACATGCGACATTATCCTAAAAATAATTCACACACACACACACACACACACACACACATATATATATCCTTATGCTTGTGTATAAATATGACTCCATTTATTTGCACAATTAAAAGTAATATATGGAACCATATCACATTTCTCTATTTTTTGTTTTTTGCTTTTTTTTGTTTTGTTTTGACACCTGGTTTCTTTGTGTACCCCTGGCTGTCCTAGAACTAGACCAAGTTGGCCTTGTCACAGAGAACTCCCTGCCTCTGCCTCCCGAGTACTGGAATTAAAGTCCTGGCACATATCACATTTTTAATACATGATGCCTACGGGTTTAGAAGGGAAAGAAATCAACTGTTAATGGTATTTTCTTAAAAGTCAGCATTGATTGAATTTTTGGAATGACTCTACATTCCTTTTGCTTTTAAACAATATTCTATGTATGAAGCACATAATGTAATCAAATTCTGCAGTTCTACTGAGGTATTATTAATCAAGCCATAATGAAAATGGTTCAGAGGCTACACATCCAGCCAATGTACTAGGAATATGAAAGGGACATAGGTGGCTGTAGTAGGAGGTCCCCAGGTGCTAGTCATCTGCATGTGCAACCTTCTTCTCGGAGTCCAAAGAAGACAAGCAATCAGACAAGTTAAAAGATAAATTGAATGGGACAGTAAAGTTTCCTTTAAATGGAAATCTGCTAAACACGACATTGGCTCCAAACAGTGTAGGTGTACTGAAAAGTAAAAGGAGAGTGGAGAAATCACATCTATGAATATTTTTATTCTGCTACCTGTTGTTTAAAAAAAGATCATTTTAGTAATCTGTAAAGGGATGGTAAGCATCACCTTGTAAGTTTTGGGGGGTCCTGCCAATTTATATGGAAGTTTTCTATAAAAATATATTGCTGCTTCAAGTGAATGATGAAAGAATTAAAATCACTTAACATTTTATGTTTGTAGTTTATTATAATTCAGTGGTATTCTATACCAAATATACAAAAATATTGCTGACAGAGAACTTACATAATCCTGTAATTTATTTTAACAGATCTATCAACAAAATAGAATGAAGGTGTAATTACAAGCAGGTTTGCACAGACTTGAGTAAGTAATAAGGAACAAGTGATTATACCAGAACATAGCATTGTTCCTAATGTTTTCTACTCCCCAAGAATGGTGAGCAAATACAAGCATTATGTCTAACACAACTTCCTAAATCATGATAGGCAATAGGTCTAGACAACAATGATAAATTACAGGCTAAAGTCCTCTTACACACCCAGGATTTTAGCAGCCATAATGCTAAGTCAACAATGTGTATTGCAATTGATAAGGAAAAATACAAACTTTTATTAGTTTTTGAATTGGCGAATGAACAAAACACTCAGAATTTATGTGCAAAACAATTCATAGAGCTGACATTTCAATGAGATTGTGGCTGCTAAGGAACACTGATGTTTCCCAACATCAGGCAATCACAAATGTGCAGGGACACTATTACTGAAACCACTAAAACTATAATATCCTCTGAATATAAAATAACATTTCTTTAATATAATAGATATTTTGGGTTGTCATATCAGTGACAGAAGAAAATCAGAAAAATAGTTGTCAATCAGTAAAGATTAAATGGGCCCATAGTAGAATACTCAAAAAGCTACTTGATAGGCAAGAATCATTTTCATGAATAAAGAGAATAATATATGCTGGAAGCACACCTTTTTATTTCTGTTTCAGTTTTCAAAAGTAATAGCTATTACATTGTATCAAAAACTCAAATCACCCAATGTCTCATTTCATTCATGGGGGAAAAGTCCTTACATTTATCACAAGTCCCTAGACTGTGCTGTTGTCACTGTGACTGCTGCAAACCTTTTTCCTATATTCCACAATCATGCTTATTTCACTTGAGAAACACATGCTTTTGATAATTCTATACCAGTCATTCCATGACGAGAGAATAAATTTCCCTGGCTGTCTTCCTAACCTGATCCTCTTTAACTATTCTTTATTTACTTTTTTTCTAAGCTCATCTTGTTAAAAGAATTTGCCTTACTTTTTCTCATCCTCTTTCCTCTTCCAGCCCACTGTTAGAATCTGAATTTAAGTCCTTATACATGTAAGACATCACTCCTCCACTGAGCTATATCCCCAACCTGAGAACTATCCTGAAATGGTATCTTTATAGCACTATATCACCTCAGCTTTATAGTTTCAGTAAAGAAGGGAACTTGCTGCTTTGATGCTAGTTTTTGATGCAATATACTTCTTTGATCTCTTTTGCCAACACTTAATTAAACTATTCAACTTATATAGTATTTTATAAGTACTCATTTATATTAGCTTTAAGTAAGAATCATCAATACATAGGTGTTGACTGATTGTGTCACACATATTCTTTCATCAAAACATAACAGTCAATTTATTTAAACCATAATGTAAATAATTTGCATCTGGGCATACTAATAATACATCTATTAAAAACAACCATGTCCATGTATGTATGAGAGAGAGAGAGAGTTTTTGTGTATATATGAATGCAAGTGCATGCACAGTGTGATATATATGAAAGGTTTTTTTTTTCACAATCAATTTCCACTTCTTTTGTGAGACACGATCTCTCTCTGAACCTAGAGGTCACTTCCTCAGTCTCAGAATTACTGATGCAGATGGGTGCTTTATCAAAAGAGCCATCCCCCCAGCTCCCATCCTTCTCACTGGGTAGGCGCTAGTGAATATATCTACTATATACTAAATAAAATTTTCTTTTTGTGTGTATGTGTGTGTATTTTGTATATTTGTATGTATGCGTTTGAGAAAGAAGTTGGAAATAAATGGGAAAAGAGAAAGAGATGAAATAGATGCAAAAATACAGTAGGAAAGAAATGAAATTATCTTCTTATACTTTTCTTCTACTTTGTCATATATATACATACAACATAGCTGCTCTCAATAAATGTCTGTGTATAACAAAAATACCTGTACCATGCCACTGGTGTCCTTCAAGATTTCTTCTGGGCTCTGTTGTACTACAATCCACCAAGCCAAACCACCAAAACTATCTAGAAGAATCTGGTTGTACCTCCACACTTCATGCTCTACTTTACTGGTTGTAAAACATTTGCCCACATCACCTTTCTCTTTACATATGAAAAAAATGAGTCTGAGAAATCAAGTTAACTAAGTTATAACAGTTATAATGCATATAATTCATATAATGCATTACATGCATAATAATGCATATAATTCACTATTTTGCTATTTTTCATTAAAGCAAATTTGTATTTGGAACATTAAAAAATTTATGTCCAAAATCACTGTAGTAGATACCATTCCTTTTCCCAGATTACAGAAGTATAGAATATACAACTAGTATCCTTCAATGTCAAGTACAAAAGCATCCACATTTAAATGTCTTACCAGTTATCTCTGTCATCACAAAAGAGAAGATTGGCAAAAAATGAAACAGGTTTAGTCGAACTGAAACTAAGATGACATGGTAGCTCATCATTAATTCCAGTATTAGAGCCTGTGATAACTCTTCCTTTTGGAAATGTCACAGTGAGTGGCTGAATCTCATCATCGTCAAGAAGTTTTGCAGTGGGAATCTTGAACTGTAGAGTTGAATTACTGTTTAAAACAAAAAATTGAAATATATTTTCCTCAAAATATCACCAATTAATTTGAATTGAATGTGTATTTATTTTTCCCCAAAAGTAACTATATGCAATAGTATGTGAAATATTTAAACATATATTTGTATCATCTCTCCTTGTCTATTCCATTTGTCCTGTAAGGATTAAGAGAGGTAAGACATCTGACTAAAGGTAATGTTTTTAAATATAACCATTACATAAAATTATTTCTCTCAAACATATCCTAATGAAGATTTATCCACAATGTTGACTTGTATTTATAAAGTTTATATATATATACATTAAATAATATTGATAGATTATATACATGAAGAAATTTTAAAATTTGGATAATAAGCATCTCCAGACAAATGCCACAAATTAATTTTAATCATTACATTATTTTAACATTTAGAATGCTAAATGTTTATTTTATAACTTTTAAAAGGCATTTAGTATGCTAAATGTTTATTTCATATATAAAATTTATCTAACTATTCAAAAATATATATAGTATCACTTTAAAACTGATATGCTGCTTATAATACTGTAGCCAATAAATTTTGAAACATTAGCTTCTTTTATTTTATTATACATATGAAAACATAGCAAATAATATTATTAAATGGGAATAATATTCTCTTATTATTTTAAGCAGTGTGAACATCACTCACCTAATAAAAAAGGAAAGATGATCTACATCTTAATTAACTATATCTATATGTTATACTAGACAAAATCTGCAAAATTAATTCGTAAGTCCAGTAGAAAACAATTTAGTTATAATTGACTGTCACTGAATGTGTCATTTATGCTGCTAATTTCACTATATGTATATAGCAAGGAATCTAAGTGTCATCATCTCTTCAAATCCTTTCACAGAACCATCATGACATAATTTGAATTCAATTAGTTTTTATACTGCTATCACCATACATTAATTAAAGAGTTGAAGGCTAAAAGATTAATTCCTATATTAAGACAGTTTCCTAATAGGAATACTTTGTAGCAAAATAAATTCCAATTTACTTTATCTATAAACTAACAGAAGTTAATGTCTGCTTATAAAATGTAAGCTTGACAAAACTGCAAATTGCCCAGGTATGTTAATTCTTCAAGTACTAAGATCTTCCCAAGCTGAATAACACTTAGTGCAAGCCCTGTGGCTTCATCCATGATAACTTCCTCATCAAACACAGGAATTAAATATGGCATTGCCTTCCTCAATTTGGATATTTCACCAACAGTGTTAGTATATCATTTTTGGTAGGATAATCCATGTATACAGTCTTCCTAGACTTAAAAAAAACACAATATTTTGTTTCAGATATTCCAAATACCACTGTCTTACTAGCTGAAGTTTATTTATAACCATAATACTCATGTCCAAATAAATAACTAGTCATTTATGCCTTCACCTGTCACAAGAAGCTTGTATAATTTCCACATTTTGCTATACTGAAAAACGTTACTATGAATAATGTTAAGCATAGTTGACAATACACAAGTAAGATTGTATTTCTAGGACATATTATTGAGACAGTCAAGACCCACCCTGAGGACAAAAGTGAAGATGTACTACTAGAGCATTACCATATATACTCTGCTACACATTGAGAGCTGTGATGAATATTTTCCTCCATCCTGCATTTTCTCACTCTCCCAAACATTATTGGAATCAAACAACAGATATGGTGGGGGGAGTTGTAGAGATGGCTCAGCAGTTAAAAGCAATAGATGCTCTTGAAGACGACCAGAGCTAATTTCTCAAAACCCGTATCAGGTAGCTTACAATCTGCAATGCCTGCTCCAGGACATCTTACACATCATTCTGGTTTCTGAAGTCACGTGCACACATATGTACATGCGTGTGTGTATGGATGTGTGTGTGTATCACATATGTTATATACACAAATATATATGTTTTATAAATGTGTGTTTGTGCATATGTGTATGTGTGTGTTATATTACTGACAAGGAACACACACAAAACATCAATTTAAAGATACAAAGAAAGATTTACTAGACCTTTCTAGTAATCAAAAATAATCTGGTTCATTTTAGTAATAACAAAAGGATCAATTCAATAGACAATATTAAACATATTATTCTCCAAACAACTAAGAACTATTTGAAGTAAAGTTTAAAAATCCACCATTATAGTACCTATTTTAATAACTCAATGATTGACACACAGAGATGAAACTAGGATATAGAGCTCTTTTACTTTGGGTGGGCGTTTTAAATAGTACAAATATTGTAGAAAGCATTGAGTGCACATGCCTATGACTCACCTGCCTCACTCATGGTGCAGTTACTAGTGGAAACCTGTACATATTATCATATAATGTATAGAACAATGTTGATAGCTCACTGCACATTACAGCCAACGCAAGGGGTACTAGGGATAAATAATGGCTGGGCATGTGGTGCCCTCTGTATGACTGATGAGTAGGCTGGTCTCTGAGTTAAGGACTACCTGGGGACACACAGTGAGCTCCAAGCCAACAGAGAATCCTCACCATGGAGCTCTAGCTAGCTTAGAACTTAACTAGGAGGACAAGGCTAGAGCGGAACTCCCAGAGTCCTGCCTGTCTCTACCTCTCAAATGCTGAGTGCTAGGTTTAAAGGCATGCATTCACACACCTGCTTCTACATATCTCTTCTTGAAGGAAGAGTCCCATTACAATTTTGACTGAGTGTTTGTAATCTGTGGCTCAATTTTCCTTCTGCTATAATTGAGATAGGAGAACCTTAATGCCTGGTATGGCTATAGAGTGAGATTCTTGGGCTGTGAGATATACCAATGCCACTCTTTACACAACATTATCTAGTCTAGTAATAAGACTGACTGACACCATGACTAGTTACCTGAGTTCTTAAGTTTTACATAATATTTTTAGTGGAGCCTTTGGTATTTTATTATTTATTTTTACAAAGCTAATTATATATGTACTATATTGATATTCTATCTTTATTCTTTTCATGTAGTATTGTGTTCCCCAAAATATTGTGCACCCTAATAAACTTATCTGGGGTCAGAGACAGAACAGCCACTAGATACAAAGGCTAGAAAATGGTGGCACTCACACCTTTAATCCTAGCCTTCTGGAGGCTTGGATCTCTGTGAGTTCAAGGCCACACACACAGGAAAGAGCCTGGCATGGTGACACACACCTTTAATTCCAAGAAGTGAACCTTTAATCCCAGGGAGTGGTGGCAGAAAGCAGAAAGATATATAAGGCGTGAAGACCAGAAAATAGAAGCTTTCAGGTTGTGAGTAGCAGTTCAGCTGAGATCCATTCGGATGAGGACAGAGAGGCTTCCAGTCTAAGGAAACAGGATCAGCTGAGGAACTGGCGAGGTGAGGTGGCTGTGGCTTGTTCTGCTTCTCTGATTTTCCAGCATTCACCCCAATAACTGGCTCCAGGACTGATTTTATTAATAAGCCCCTTTAAGATTCCTGCTACATAGTATAGCTATTTATTATTTTTGTAAACATTTCTATTGTGTTATGTGATTATTTTTTTTTCAAGAGATTTCACTATGCACTCTATACTGACATCCAACTAAATATCTTCCTTTATCAGCCTCCTATGTTCTGGGATTACATCCATGTACTACTATACTCAGCATTTCTATTTCTCTGAATTTTATCAAAGATTTATTTGTAGTGATCTCAACCAAAATCAAGGTGAGATGTAATATTAATTGCAAATAAACTTTAAGAAATAAAATACTCACAACATATAAAAATTATCAAATAACTATGAGTTACAATCACTTGTAAGGTATTTAAATTCTAAATCATATTTGCAATTAAAATACATGAATCCTGAAAAGAATTAAAAGGAAAATTTTGACTATCCTTTCCACACAGTAAACTATCTCATTACATACCTGAAGTATTTATGGGGCCAGAAAAAGGCATTTAAAAAAACACATTTAATGAGCTTTATTAATTTAACATGTATAAAACACTGTATCTACCGGGTGGTGGTGGTGGCGGCAGTAGCGGCGGCGGCGGCGGCGGCGGCACCACATGCCTTTAATCCCAGCACTCGGGAGGCAGAGGCAGGCAGATCTTTGTGAGTTTGAGGCCAACCTGGTCTACAAAGCGAGTTCCAGGAAAGGTGCAAAACTACGCAGAGAAACCCTGTCTCGAAAAACAAAAACAAAAGAACAAAAAACACTATATCTTACAATGAAAGAATATACATTTCTTTCTCCTTAACCCTTTGAGTATAAATAAAAATTAGCAGTACATTACTCTCTGCTTACAGTCCAAATCTCAAAGCATTTCTGAGCTTGTATCCTATAGATTGTGTTCTCTGGTAATAAACAGGCTTGGAGGTAATAGGAAAAATTGATGGCTAATATAATTTGGAGCACATAGTGCACATATGAACACAGGTCTTGTACCTGAAGATAAATACTGAGACCTAATGTGGCCCCAGTCAATAACTATTGTCTTAGTTTTATAATTACATGGAAATTAATTCAGACAACAACCTACATCGCTGGAGGAGAATTAATAAACACAAGAATTTGATTCTACAGCTAATATATATTTTTCTGGTGTTCAGACACTGAACAAAAGATTCAGCTAAACCAATCTAGACTACTGATCCATATAAACTCAAAGACAATAAATTAATGTTTGAAGTATCAAATGAATGTTTTAAGTTGCAAAATTTGTGTTAATTTCTTTAACACTGAGTTTTAAGCTTATTTCCTATTCCACAAAGACAGAATTTTTTAAAATATAAAGAAAATAAATCACTACTATCGCTATTTTGTATTTTTTAAAATGTCAATGTATAATGAAATGCTTTAATTGCTCTTCCAAACTATAGCAAGAAGTCAGGAATGGGATGTAATTTTCACATAACATAGATACAAACAAAATTGCACATAAAGAAGATGTAGAAAATCCATATTAAGAATTTACCTGAAATAGTTCTGTGGCAAAATTCTGATATCCACCCCAGCTGTGATCTCCAAAGGAACAGGAGTAAAACATATAAATGGTGGATCAAAAAGTATCTTTGGTGATTGTATCTCTCCAATCAGACTTAATATTCTATAGTCAAATAGATTATCATTTAAACGAATAGCAACATCAGCCAGGTAGGTTACGGGCTCCCCTATAGAAAAAGGGTGCTATAGATTAGTTTACATTAAAAATGCATATATTGTAAGCATTACTATTAAAATGTACTATGATATTAAAGCTAAGTGGAGCAGAGTAGTTAACCCACAAACAATGCAGCTTGATGAAGAATTAAAGACTAAATGAAGCACTATTGTTAAAAAAAAATACAAAAAACAGTATGTCTTCAAGTATACCTTGTCTAGAGATGGAGTAAATCTTTTTAATGTATACTACATACGGGAGAAATAATTGTACACTTGGGAAGAAATGTTTACTACATGGGGGAAATACATAATACGTAAAATAAATAATACATGAAGTAGTGCAACAGGACTTCTTTTTTTCAGCTGTTTCCAATGCTTTAATAAAATCTTCTAATACCTTTTTGTATTCAGAACATGAAGAGGATATCACAAACTGAAGGATCTTAAGGGACTACTGAGAAAGGGGTTTTCTCAGTGAAATGCTCCCAGCTTGGAAGATTAAGAAAGGCTGCCAGGGCCACTGGCGAGATGGCTCAGCAGTTAGGACCCAGGTTCTATTCCCAGCCCCTCCATGGCAGCTCACAATTATCTGTACCTCTAGTTCCTGAGGATCGACCACCTGTTTCTGACATCAGCAGGCCCCAGGCAAACACAAGGAATATTATACACACATATATGCAAGCAAAACACTAATACTCATAAAATAAAAATTTTAAAATCTTTAAAAAAATAGAAAAATACTTACTTGGACAGAAATGTATTGAAATAGTATACGTTTCGTCTGGTTTCAGACTTCCAATCAGTGCAGTAAATTTGAATATGCCACTTTTGAAAAGTTTGACACTTTTGCCAATATCCAAAGACCACTGAACAGTTTTTTTTGAAATATTATGTAAAACAAGATCCTGTTCATATATACACAAAAGAAGAAATTTTTAAAATTTCATAAATGCATTATAAAATTTAGTTGTTAGAAACAAGATCTGAGGATTTGATTATGGCAATATTAAAATGCCAAATAGGCAACATAAAAGGACTCCTAAATAATTCTATTGATAATTTACAGCAAAAATACTAAGAAAATTTATGTTAGTTCATACTGACACACAAAAACAGAATGAATACTCTTTCTTACAGAAATAAAATCTAAACTACATATTTGAATGTGTTCTTTAAATTCCCTAATCCTTTGAAGATGATCACATCACTGCCAAAGAACAGACTAAGAAACTGGAGAACAATCACAAACCCAGCAGTTCCAATGAGTCACTGTGATGCTACATATGCTCCTCAAGTGATGTCAAATGTTCCCACTCTAACATCTCCCCACTAGACCCACAGAAAAAAAATGTGACTGTCCTCTAAATGCTGAAGAAGGCAATGCTAGGAGCTTTCCCTAAAGTTTCAGAAAGGACTATGACTCTTGCCAATACCTTAATTATAACCAAGAAATAAGTAGTCATTCAGATATCAAAACAACTGAATGAAAGTTCAATAATGTAAAATAATCTCCCATTTCAGAAAGGCACTTTCAAATCTATAATACATTTCATGACACTAAATTTATTTTCTCAGTTCCACATGAGATTTGTATATACATGGGATTTATTAAAAGAAATTTTACTATATTTTTATACTCTTCATCTAAAATATCCATTTTAATTTCAGCAAAAGTATTTTATTAATCCACATCTCTTAATTTCATACATTCTATTTTTATCAAAGCAATGTTATTTTCCTTATGTACTTTATCACCAGTGATAAAGATATTCAACAAAACTGATTGTAGGAATAATACACTAGACAAGAACGGTCAGGTGAATACAACTTCCAAAGAGATATATATGACGGTCCTTCTTAAACATTTATTTTTTCTTCTAAAGATAGTTCTAATTGGAAAATGCAGTGATGCACAGTAAGAAAAAAAACAGTAGACTGATGGATAAGTTACTTTATTATATAACAGCATTTTTTCATTATTTAAGACTGCTTCTTATCATACACACACACACACACACATATATATATACATACATTCATATATATGGAATATATTTGACAATAATTCAAATTATATATCTATGTATGTAGTTAAAGTAAGTCATTATATGTATGCTTGAATTAAAAATAAAAACTCTAAGTACCAATGAGGAGGCTGAGTTGGTAAAGTCACTTTCAGCAAAATTCTAGTGACCTACCAAATTCAAACCCCAGAATTCAGTAAGGGAAAAGAGAACCAATTCTACAAAGTTATCCTCTGACCCCACACACATGCCATGACATGCATGCCCACATAGACACATCATGAACTGATAGTTACAGAAATAAAATTTACGATGTTATTTTTAGGGGAGCTCAGAAGATGGTTCAAAGGGTAAAGTGCTTGTATAGCAAGCAAGGTAATATGACTTGAAATGTCCAGAACCTAACAAATGGCCAGATGCCATCATGCTTATCTATAAACCTGTGTTCCTACAGTGAGATAAGAAGTATGACAGGAAAATCCCCAAAAGACCATGGGCCAACTTGCTAAGCTTAAGCAGCTATGAACTCACACATTCAAGCATATGGTAGTGACACATATCATACACATAAAAAAACTATTTCTGAAAATTATAATAGGCAATAGGTCACTCTTTCAAATAATCAATTCAGTAAGTGAAAACTACAAAAATTACAAAATAATTATGAATTATGAAGTGTATTAATTATCTATATACCTGAATTCTTGTGATCTCCTTACTATGCTGAAGTTCATATAATGGGATTTTGAAGACAAATTCAGTACTCGATAATTTCAATGGTGCTCGCAATACTTTAAAAGAAAAGTAAAGATATTGATAAAATATTAATAAACAAAATGTGAACACTAATTAGTAGTATATTTTCCTAATCAAAAAGTAAAATTCCATTTCAAACAGTTCTAAGATATGTTGGTTTCCATATTTAAAAATTTTCATTTTTGAAATGAAAATTTGAAATGTATTGGCAATGAATTACATGAAAAACAAAACAATAACCATGAAATGGTAAAAATCATAAAATAAACTCAATATTGAAATAAGAAAGGACAAACATAATACCAAAAGATCAGTAGGACTAAGATAATAAAAATGGCCATCTTACCAAAAACAATCTATAGATTCAATGCAATCCCAATCAAAATTCCAACACCATTCTTTCCAAACCTTGAAAGAACAACACACATCTTCATATAAAAAACAAAACCCCCAGAATAACTAAAATAATCTTGCACAATAAAGGAACGTCCAGAGGTATCACTGTCCTTCACTTCAAGCCCTACTATAAAGATATAGTAATAAAAACAGCATGGTATTGGCATAAAAACAGACAGGTGGATCAATGGAATCAAATTAAAGACCCTGACTTAAATCCACACACCTGTGGACAACTGATTTTTGATGAAGAAGCCAAAATTTTACAATGGAAAAAAATGAAAGCATATTCAACAAATGGTACTGGCATAACTGAATGTTGAAAAACATAGAATTCACATAGATCCATATCTATCACCATGCACAAAACTCAAGTGGATCAGAGACCTCAATACACATCCAGTTACACTGAACCGGATAGAAGAGAAAGTGGGAAAGAGCCTCAAAAGCACTGGCACAGGAGACAACTTCCTGAACAGAAAGCAATGGAACAGGAGACAACTTCCTAAATAGAATACCAGTAGCACAAACACTGAGATCAACAATTAATAAATGGAACTTCATGAAACTGAGAAGCTTCTGTAAGACAAAGGACATGGTAAGTAAGACAAAATGGCAGCCTACAGAATGGGAAAATATCTTCACCAACCCTACATCTGATACAGGACTGATAGCCTAACTATATAAAGAACTCAAGAAACTAGATACCAAAAAGACTAATAATCCAATTAAAAACAGGGTGCAGATCTAAACAGAGAATTCTCAACCAAAGAATCTATAATGGCTGAGAGACAAAGAATTGTTCAACATCCTTAGCCATCAGGATTCTGAGATTCCACCATACACCAGTCAGAATAGCTACAATCAAAAACACTAGTAACAGCTTATGCTGGTGGGGATTTGGAGCAAAGGGAACACTCCTCCACTCTTGGTGAGAGTGCAAACTTGTACAGCCACTTTGGAAATCAATATGGCAGTTTCTCAAAATAATGGGAATCAAGTCTACCTCAAGACCCAGCCATACCACTCTTGGACACATACCCAAAGCATGCTCAATCATTAAACAAGGACACTTGCTCAACTATATTCATGAAAGCATTATTTGTAATATTCAGACCCGAAAAAAACTTAGATGACCCTCAAATAAAGAATGGATAAAGAGGCAGGCAGTGGTGGCTTATGCCTTTAATCCCAGCACTCAGGAGGCAGAGGCAGATGTATCTCTGTGGGCTCAAGGCCAGCCTGGTCTACAAAGCGAGTTCCAAGAAAGTCGCAAAGCTACACAGAGAAGCCCTGTCTCGAAAAATAAAACAAAACACAAATAAAAAACGAATGGATAAAGAAAATATGGTACATGTACACAACAGAGTATTACTCAAATGTTAAAAAAAATGCCATCAGGAAATTTGAAGGCAAATGGAGGGAACTAGGAAAAAAATCATCTTGAGTGAGGTAACCAAGACCCAGAAAGACAAACATTGTATGTACTCACTCATAAATTGATACTAGCTGTAACGGCTAACCATGCTACAATCCACAGCCCCAGAGAGGCTAGGTAACAAGGAAGGCTCAATGGGGGATAGGAATGCATAAATTTCCCTAGAAAGGAGAAACAGAAGAGATCTCCTGGGTAAACTGGGGGCTGGCAGGGATGGAACACGAAGGATTAGTTTGGGGGGGTGAGTAGAGGGGGAATGTAGTTAAAGAGACATCTTGATGGGAAGGGCATTTTGAGGTCAGGTAGAAACCTGGTACAAGGGATACTCCCAGGAATCTACAAGGATAATCCCAGCTAAGACTCCTAGCAATAATGGATAGGAAGACTGAATTGATCATAGCCTGTAATCAGATTGGTAACTATCCCAATTGTCATTAGAGTGACTAATGGAAACAGATGCAGACATCCACAGCCAAGCACTTGGCTGATCTCGGGGAATCCTGTTGAAGAGAGGGAGGAAGGATTGTACTAGCCAGGGTAGGTCAAGATCATCACAAGGGAACCCACAGAAACAACAAACCTGGGCTCATAGGAGCTCACAGACTATGGACTGATAGCTAGGAAACCTATATGGGACCATTCTAGGCCCTTTACATGTATCTGACAGTTGTGTAGCTTGGTCTACTTGTGGGACACCTAGTGGTAGAAACAGGGCCTGTCCCTAACGCTTTGACTGGCTTCCAGGAACCAAATCCTCATACTGGGTAGCCTTGCCCAGCCTTAATACAAGGGGAGGAGTTAAATCCTACCTCAATTTGGTATGCCATGCTTTGTTGACACCCATGAGAGGCCTGCCCCTTTCTGATCAGAAACAGAGGGGGCACGAGGTTGAAGAATAGGAGGAGAGGAAGAGGGGGAAACTGTGGTGGGGATATAAAATAAATGACTACGTTTAATTAATTAAAAAAAAAAGAAATCGAGTGGTGATTTTATTTTCTAATACTCCATATTTTGAAAACTAAAACTGATACTCTGATTTTTCTTTACTTTTAGATGTTAAGTGTAAATCTTTGACCAAAACACATCAACTGACTTTCATCTAACATACCAGTAGCTTGAACAAAACACGGTGGAATAAGTGGTGACACTCTTGGCATCAAAATCTTTTTCTTTGATGAATATTCGCAGTACAGTTCTGAAGCCTTAAAGGAATTAATATGGACAGGAAAGCTAAAGTCATATGTCGCTACCTGTCAAAAACACAAAAAATACTTACAACTTTGAGGATTTTGATACTGTTGATTCATCAAAATTACCTTATGGCATTGAAACTACATTTATTTAATAAAGTGAAGGCTATATTATATATTATTCACTATGTTAAGAATAAGTCTCTAAAACCATCAGGTAAATTACTTTTAAAATGCTTATTTATTAAAAACGAACCAGCCAGGTGGTGACACACGCCTTTAATCTCAGCACTCAGGAGGCAGAGGCAAGTGGGTCTCTGTGAGTTTGAGGACAACATGGTCTACAGAGTGAGTACCAGGACAGGCTCCTAAGCTACACAGAGAAACCTTGTCTTAAAATAAAACCATAAAAATGAACCAAATATCCAACAATAAAACCTAAAATATCTGGAGAAATAGAGAAAAGTCTTTGTGATCCTTGCATAGGCAAGGACTTCATAAATACTATGCCAAACATATCATTCCTAAAAGAGAATTATTAATCTGTATCATAAAAAATTTAAAACATTTATTCTGCTACAAATAATTTTAGGAACATAAAATGAGCCAAAACACATTTCTCATCAAAATTCTAACTAGTATCAAAAAATATACAAATAACATTCGGAGATCAATTATAAAATGGTCTAGATAATGAAAATATAGATGGGAGTGTGGGAAAGACATTTCAGAGAAGATATGTACACAGTGACACATTAGCACAAGCAAATATGTGTTACATCAAACATCAAGGAAATGCATATTGAAATCACAGGATGTGGCCCAGTGAGATGGCTCAGGGCATAATGATGCTTGCTGCCTAGCCTGATGATGTGAGTTCAATCCCCAGGACCCAATAGGTGCAAGTAGAGAACTTACTCCTACAACTTATTCTCTGACCTCCACCCACACAACCCACTACAAATAAATTTAAATTTAAAAAAGTGGAAAAATTACAAGAGGTACCATTTCTCACCTACACAACTGCTTAAATAAAATTAACAATAATCAATGATACTAAAGATGTTTGCACACTCACAATACACAGATACACAAACTACTGTTCAATGTCCCCGTAAGTTTCTAGAGTTGAACAGTAGAAAGAAATCAAGAAAAAAATGCTTTTTTTAAACTCGGAGATGTAACAAAAAAGCCCCCAATATCCTGACAACAAAGATGGTATCTAAGGACATATCTAGTGCTATACTCTACTAAGAGTACATGCTAACAAATAAAGTTTTATTATTTATAAATGAACATCAACCTCATATAACAGGCATCCTTTCAGATCTGGAGATTCACATTACTCTGGTTATGCAAAACACTGGGTTTTCATTTTATTTTATTTAACTGTATCTGACCATATCACTGTCAATTCCTTCTCTTGCTATGGAATCTTACATAAACCATCTGTTCTCATAACAAAATTGAGAAGCATAAAAAACAGAAGCATGTTTTATTTTAATGGCCATTTCAAAACACTCATTTCCATGATAATCTATTTCTGCAATAGTATCTGAAAATAGATATCAAGGAGTAAACTGACTAAATATATATAAATATAATTTGCTTTCATATTTCACACATAAAGAAAAAATACAACAAAATGTGTTTCATCTTATTTCTTCGGGAACTTCTTATCTAGACTTCAGAGACCAGTTACATTTTCTTTCTTCTCTTTCTCTGCTTCTGATTGAACTGTTGTTTTCCATTTGCAAATTAAAATAAATCAACATTCTATACTATATGCCCAAACATGACTGACAGTCAACCCTTTGTAACCATGAGGCATGGCTCTAGGACATAATTTATAGTCTTCCCATTCCTAAGTGTGAACAGTAAAATGAGAGGATGCATATTATACAAATAATTTGTATATAATTTTCACAACACAGTCATACACTTTTGATATTTTTCTTTTATGTAAGAGGTGTTTTGACTGCATATATGTATGTATACCATATGTGTGCCTAGTGTCCACAGAGGTCAGAAGGAGGCATGGGACTCTCTGGAACTAGAACGATAAACGGTTGTGAGCAAGTATATGGGTGCTCCAAAGTGAACCTGGGTTTTCTGCAAGAGCAAGGGAGCTCTTACTAAGTGTCTTAGAGTTAGAAGAGTTACCACGACCATAGCAACTTCAGTAATGCAAAGCATTTAATAGGTACTGGCTAACAGTTTCAGAGGTTTAGTCCTCCTTAATTGTCATGGTGGGAAACATAGCACCCTGCAGGCGGGATGGTGCTGAACAGGTAGCTGAGAGTTCTACATCTGGATCAACAGGGCAGCAGAAAGAAAGAGTGACACTGGATAGGTTATATAAGACCTCAAAGCCCATCCACACAGTGACACACTTCCTCCAACAAGGCCACTTCTACTCCAACAAGACCACACCTCCAAATAGTGCCACATACTATGAGCCTATGGGGACCATTTTCTTTCAAACCATCATAATCACTCAGCTATATCTATAGTCCTCAATTTTTTATATTTATTTACATAATATATAGATATGTATAGATTTGTTGCATGCAACAGTGCTTATGTGGAAGTCACAGGACAAAGTGAGACTTGTTCTTTCACCATGTGAGCTCTAAGAATTCAATTCAGGTCATCAAGCTTGGGAGCAAAAACCCTTACCCTACTGAGCTACCTTGCCACCTCCTTTAAATCTAGACTACTTAAAAAATTTAATATAATATTAATAATATATAGATAGTTGTTAAATTATATTGCTTAGGGAATAATGACAAAAAATAATATGTGCACCATCACAGATGCATATTTTTCCCAAGTATCTTTTATTTTGTGGTTGCTGAATCTTCTCATTAAGGACCAGTGGAAACATCAGGCCAACTATGCATCATTTTTAGCCAATTATTTTATTTTTAATGTTTTTCTGCATATAATAGGACTTATATTTTAAAGTAAAATATAGTCAAATAGTGTTTCAAACTGTCACTCTCTTCCTATTATTGGATGGAGATGGGTTCCCAATCACAAGGAAGAGAGCAATAGTTTATAGAAATACAAAGACAAGGAATTGGGAGGCTAAAGTTCTAGATTGGCTTCTATGGGGATATAAAAAATTACTTAAGAAATGAGAGAAGCATGCAAGACTCATTAGGAGACTGGGAATCAGAGAAAACCTACCTGGGTGGGAGGATATATTCACACAACACAAAATTCAAAGAAGCAGGACCTTTAAACAAAGATAGCCTAGAAAAAATCAACCCAAAAAGGACTCCAGAAAACATTAACTTCTAGGCCTACACTAAGAGCCAGAAGGACTATTAAAAAGGAAAACCAAGACAAAAAAAAGCAGTTCCCTTGATAAATGTGTGTGTGTGTGTGTGTGTGTGTGTGTGTTCAGTGGAATGAATGATTACTGGGGAGTGAGTAAATAGGGATGATGGAAATGTAGAATCAGAAGATGGGGTAAAGAGAACAAAATCCACATATGAGGGGAATCAGAGGTGACAAAGATGAAAACATATTCCATAGGGATGTTCTACTATTATAGGAAAACATGAGTTAAAAAGTGGATTGAGTTCTGATAAGTTAGTTCTGACAGTTATTGGCTATTGAGGCTTAACTGATGGATCTAGTATTAAATCTCAAAGTCAAGGTTATAGGCACTGAATATACAAGAGAAGACATACATCAGTCAAAGAAAATGATAAATATAAAAACCAAAGCATCCAGAAAACTTTGGAAGCTATGAAAGATGAAACATAAAAATAGAGGACGGAAAAAGAAACTGAGCTCAAAGGCCCAGAAAATATTTTCATGTTTTCAACAAATTCACAGAAAAATATTCTTAACCTAAAGAAGGAGATGCCTATAAAGGTACAAGAAGCATACAGAAGAGAGAGAGAGAAAAAAAAACCTAGACCAGAAAAGTCCCCTCACTACATAATAAACAAAACATACAGAATAAAGAATATTAAAAACTGCAAGGGAAAATGACCAAGTAATATATAAAAACAGACCTATTAGAATTGAACTTGACTTCTCAATGGAGGCTCTAAAAGCGAGAAGGGCCTGGATGTTTTGCACTCTAAGAGACCACAGAGGCCAGCCTAGACTGTACCCAGCAAACTTTCAATCACCATAGATGAAGAATATAAGATAGTCCATGATTAAGTCAAATTTAAACATTAATTCTTTCCGAATTCAGCAATACAGAAGGCACTAGAAGGAAAATTCCAAACTAATGAGGTTAACTACACACATGAAAACACAGGGAATAAATAATTTCACACCAGCAAAATCAAGAGAAGGTAAACATGTGTGTGTGAACTTACTTGCTTGTTCATGTGCACTAACACACACATGTACACACCCACACCCTGCAACCAACACCAACACCAACAACACCAAAATAACAGGAATCAGCAATCATTGGTCCTTGACATCTCTCAATATCAATAGACTCAATCCCCTCCCCCTCACAAAAGCACAGATTAACAAAATAGATACAAAAGCAGGATCCCACCTTCTGCTATATCCAAGAAACACACTTCAATATCAAAGATAGACATTACCTCAGGGTAAAGGGTTGGAAAAAGGATATTCCAAGAAAATGGACCTGAGAAGCAAGCTGGTGTAAACATTTTAATATCTAACCAAACAGACTTCAAACCAAAACTAATCAAAAGAGATGGTGAAGGACACTACATACTCAATGGAAAAATCCACCAAGATGGCATTTCAATTCTTTTTTTTTCTTTTATAATTTAATTTAATTTTACATATTAGACACAGATTCCCTTGCTCTCCCCCCTCCCGCCCCCCCTGCCTTCCCCCCAGCCCACCCTCCATTCCCATCTCCTCCAGGGCAAAGACTCCCCTGAGGATTGAGTTCAACCTGGATCAGGCCCTCTGAATAGGTGAGACAGTTGATTGGCTTGATCTGTTTGGGAGGCATCCAGGCAGTGGTACAGGGTCTTGTGCTCATTGCATGAGTTGGCTGTTTGAAACCTGGGACTTATGCAGGGAAGCTTGGCTCAATCTGGGAAGAGGGGACTGGACCTGCCTGGACTGAATCTACCAGGCATTTCAATTCTTAACATCTATGCCCCAAACACAATGGCCCCCAAGTGTGTAAAAGAAACACTACTACAGCTTAAAGCACATCTTGACCCTCACACACTGAAGTGGGAGACATCAATAACTGACTCTTACCAATTTACAGGTCATTCAGATAAGAACTAAATGGAGAAATACTGGAGCTAACAGATGTTATAAACCAAATCAACCTAAGATATTTACAGAACACTTCACCCAAACACAAAAGAATATACCTTCCACTCTGCACATCACAGAACTTTCTCAAAAATGGACCACATACTCAGGCATGAAACAGATACAAGAAAACTGAAATCACTCCCTGCATACTATCACACCACCACAGATTAAATCTAGTTATCAACAACAACAGAAAGACTACAATCTCAGGGAAACTAAACAACTCTATTGTATGATGTGGTGATATTTTGTTTGTGCTCTAACAAATAAAGCTTGCCTGGAGATCAGAGTGCAGAGCTAGCCACTAGAGGCCAGATAGTGGTGGCACACACCTTTAACCCTAGCAATTGGGAGGAGAAAACAGGAAGTGATATGACTAGGTGGAGAGAGGAAGTGATAAGGCGGGGTAGACACAGGAGTTTGCCCTTTTTGTGAAGTCTGAGAATTCCTAGAGTAATTCCTATACATAAATAACAAACAAACTGAGAGAGAAATCAGGGACATAACACCTTTCCCAATAGCCCCAGATAATATAAAATAGCTTGAGGTAACTCTAACCAAGCAAGTGAAAGACCTGCACAATAAGAATTTTAAGTCCATGAAGAAAGAAACTGAAGCTATCAGAAGATGGAAAAATCTCTCAGGCTTTATACATCAGTAGGATTATCATATTAAAAATACCATCCTACCAAAAGCAATCTACAGATTCAATGCAATCCCCATCAAAATTCCAACTCAATTCCTTACAGACCTTGAAAGCTCAATTCTCAACTTCATATGAAAAACAGACAAAAACCTCCAGGGCTGGGCAGGGGTGGCGCTTGCCACTCGGGGAGGCAGAGCCAGGCAGATCTCAGTGAGTGCAAGGCCAGCCTGGTCTACACAATGAGATCCAGGACAGGCACCAAAGCTACACAGAGAAACCCTGTCTTGGGGGAAAAAAAACCTCCAGGACAGCTAAAACACAATACTGAACAGTAAAAGAAAAAAAAAAACTGCTGGATGTCCAATCATTCTCAATTTCAAGTTGTACTACAGAGCTATAGTCATAAAAACAGCATGGAATTGGCATTAAAACAGACATGTTGATAAATGGGATTGAGCTGAAGACCTGGACATAAATCCACACACATATGAACACTTGAGTTTTTATAAAGAAGCCAGAAATACACACTGGGAAAAAAAAGCCGGCATCATCAACAAATGGTGCTGGTCAAACTGGTTTTCAGCATGTAGAAGAAAGCAAATAGATTCATATTTATTACCCTGCCCAAAACTAAAGTCCAAATGGATCAAAGACCTCAACATAAAACCAGATGCACTGAACTTAACAGAAGAGAAAATGGGGAACAGCCTTGAATGCATTGGCACAGGAGAAGACTTATTTAACAGAGCACTGATAATGCAAGCACTAAAATCAACAATTAATAAAAGGGACCTTATGAAACTTAAAAGCTAATGTAAAGCAAAGGATACTCGCATTTGGACAAAGCAAAAGCCCACAGAATGGGAAATGATTTTTACCAACTCTACATCTGATAGAGGACCAATATCTAAAATATATAAAGAGCTCAATAGACTAGATATCAAAAACCCAAATAATCCAATTAAAAATGGGATACAGCCGGGCGGCGGTGGCGCACACCTTTAATCCCAGCACTCAGGAGACAGAGGTAGGTGGATCTCTGTGAGTTCGAGGCCAGCCTGGGCTACCAAGTGAGTTTCAGGAAAGGCGCAAAGCTACACAGAGAAACCCTGTCTCGAAAAACCAAAAAAAAAAAAAAAAAATGGGATACAGATCTAGACAGAGAATTCTCAATAAAGGAATCTCAAATGGCTAAGAATGACTTAAAGCAATGTCCAACATATTTAGTCAGCAAGGAAAGGCAGATACTTTGAGATTCCATCTTACATCTGTCAGAAATGGCCAAGATCCATAGCACAAGTGACAGCTCTTACTGGCGAGGATAAACAAGGAATACACTCTTCCATTGCTGTTAGAAATGAAAACTTCTACAGCCCCTATGGAAATCATATTGAACTCCAGGTTCAATGAATCATCCCTCCTTTTTAAATTGCTTATACTTCTTTATCTTGGGTGTATGAATGTTTATCCTGAATGTATGTATGTGTATCTCCTGTATATTGGGTGTCAATGGAAGCCAGAAGAGTGTGTTGGATGTCCTAGTACCTGAATTAGAGATGTTTATGAGCCACCATGTGGGTGCTGAGAATTGAACTAGTTTCTTCAGAAGGGGGCAACAAGTACTCTCTAGTCCCCCTGAGTGATCACCCTCAACTAACATTAGGATGTTTGAAAAAGCCATAAAGAAAAATTATTTTATAAGTTTACTTAAAAATACATATAGGTGTATATATGTATATATATGCAGAAATGTATGTGTATATACAAATGAAAATATAACACACACACACACACACACACACGCACGCACGCACGCACGCACACAGAGACAAAAACTGAAACAGAGATTGAGAAAGTTTAAATGGAGTCATGCCAGGTGGGGCTACAACGCTTCTCCTAAGAACCATACACTAACAGAAACTTTAAAGCCAGTAAGGGAAAACTCAAGTTGTTGGTCAGGAGCTGTCCAAGACACTCCCAAAATGACATAAGTGATTGCAATTACCCTTAGTTCCCTCCCAGAACTTGAAGGTAAGACTACTAACCACAGCAATGACTAGACCAGTTTGATATCCTCAATGATAAAATAGTGGCACTGTTTTCACAAGGGTAATTGGATTTAAGGCAGGTTCAATAGGAGGGAATTCCTGCCTGGTATTGCAAACCTATACAAGTACCCATGGACAGAGAGGTCATAGACTCTAGAAGTAAAGCTACAATGTCATTTTCATAAGCCACTGTATCAGAGAACTAGTATGGCTGTTGAATAGTGTCTTCTAGACATGAGGCAAATTGCTTCTGTGATATCTAAACAATATGGTTGCCTAACCAAGACCCATATAATGACAACACTACCAGACATGTCAAGGTGGATGGGGGGATTATTATTGCTTTCACTTAGTAAATCATTTTCTGCACTTACTGGTACAAATAATTTAACTACACTGTTTTTTGTTTATTTGTTTTGTTTTGCTTTATTTCTGATGCATAAATCTTACACTATAATTGTGAAAAAGGAGCTCTCAGAGGGTAGGCTCAGCAGTTAAGAGGACACTGACTGCTCTTCCAGAGGACCCAAGTTCAATTCCCAGTACCCACGTGGCAGTCTGTAACTCCAAGATCTGACACCCTCACACAGACATACATGCAGGCAAAACACCAATGCAAATAAAAATAAATAAATTATTTTAAAAAAGAAGCTCTATCCTTATCATTTAATAAATCTGAAACAAAAGCATACTGCAGCTTACTTCTTAAACTTAGCCAGTGATACCCATTCCTTATAGGCACATTCCAATAAAGGTTCTTTCTTTTATATTGATTGTTTTTTCCAGTTCAAAAATATCACTGGTTATCATGGGAACAATATTAACTAAGCATCAAGGAAACAACATCTTTTAATTGTTCACAATATTTTGGGGGATTTCAGATAATGATTCCAAGAGTCACCTTCAAAAATAATTATAAAATACAAGGTAGCTTGAATATAAGTTGTTTTCTCATTGGCTTAATCCTATCATTCCTTTACAACATATCATATTTCAAGTTTGATAGTAAGTACAGCAAAGACAATATAATCATAGTTCCCCATGGATTAGGCATATCTAATGTGGGAGTCCACAAAGATTCCAACTTGTGGTTTGACTCAAGGTCAGAGTCAGAGTGATATTGCTCTCCAAGGCAGCATAATAATAGAGTGCAAAGGCATGGTTACAAGGTGTCTTATGCTTCAAGGCCTAATAACAAGACGCTTTGCATGGGGCATGTTACCAAGTATGTTGAAGGGTCTATACTTGGTTGTGCATTGTACTTTGAACTTGAAATGGGGAGGTCTTAGCCGGGCGGTGGTGGCGCACATCTTTAATCCCAGCACTCGGGAGGCAGAGCCAGGCAGATCTCTGTGAGTCCAAGGAGCAAAGCTACACAGAGCAACCCTGTATTGAAAAACCAAAAAGAAAAAAAAAAAGAAATGGGGAGGTCTTAGGCCTTTCCCCTTGCTAGTGTATAAAAAGCCCATTAGAAATAAAGAGCGGGTATTGACCCAGGACCCTCCAGAAGATATCCTGTATTTCTGTCTTTTTCTTCATCTATATTTCCATCTAGCATTTCTCAATTCCTCACTCCCCTCTTCAAAGAACCCTTTGATAGATCAGGGCTGAACTCCAACATTGAATTCTGACAATCTAGTAATTACATTACTGAATTAAAAGTTATAGCTATGCATAGTCACTCCTTAGAATAAGACCCACTCAAAACAGAACTTAGGTGATATCTGATAGATTCTTAAATAGCTAATCTGTAATCCTACTACTCTTCCATGATATGAGTAACAGAAAACCGAACTTACTTCTACAGGAGAAAATGCTATGCCACATTCCACAGAAGTGCTTTCTTCTACCTCTATGGCATACATATAAGGAACTTCTGTATTTTTGAACTCTCCTATAAAAGAAGAAAAATGATATATAAAACATATATATATATATATATATATGGCAATATTATTTAATGTGAACCCTGAAAATGTCATTATAATACTCATAGCAATCAAAATGCAACTACTGAAATACCTAGGGGTAAAGCTGCATAAAATTTCTAGGTGAACAATGATTCTTAATACCAAATTTATACCACCAAATCTCACATAAAAATATGCAACACAGAATCAGGAAGTAAATAATTAAAAGTCCATTATAAAATTTTTCCAAAGTTAAATAAATATAGTAATATTCTGATGAAGGTGGAAAGGAATAAGGAGCAACTGACTTGGTCATAGTTGTCAAAATAGCTAAGAAATGACCTATGTAATGAAGGGGAGGCAAAGACGACCGAGGTCTTATTTGATCACCAGAAAATTCACAAATTTACAAAGAATACCAATTACTTCAATTATCCATCATTTATTTTTGAGGAGACACTTAAAATTTCCTTTCAGAAGCACATATTTCTTCATATGTACATGTGATTGATGCATTAGTATTAACTATTGCCACCCTACTATTATAGGGTCTCAAAGAATATTAGTCATTAAAAACAACATCATAAAAACAAGGCAAACAATTTCACAAAAGAAAAATTCTTGTCAAAATGGGATTATTTCAAGAATAAATATATTATGTATTAATACCTTTGTCCCACATAAATTAATTGCTCAAAGTTCAAGTGGAAGTTGCAGTGGAACCCCTTTTCTTTACACAAAACAATCTGTAAACTCTACTCCCCACATTACACTTACCTTATTAATCCCACGAATGATAATCTTAGTTGACTCTATCTGGAAATCAAATTTAGTAACTGATCCCGTCTTTCTTCTCACTCAAATTCACTTACCCATGGTTTGATAGGCAAACCATGGAACAAATTAATCCATTGACTGTATACTAATACTAAAACTTTTGTGGCCGAAGAAAATATACAAAATATATCAATATGAAACATCAAAGAATAGATAACTAGGATAGATAAATATATATAAAATAAGATAGTTTAGCTAAACAAATATTTAGAAGCAAATATGAGATATATGTAAAAAATATTTCCCATTGCTCCCTGGTATATTTTTCTTTCCTTGATTATGCCATCAACTAATTATGTGCACAGTACTTGAATAGACAACTTTACTAAAAATAAAAATTATAAATATGGTACTGTATCTTATGGAATATACACTCTATGAAGGTTAAAAGAAAAAACAAAAATGAAACATGTACACAGAGCCCTCTACTACTGGCAGAATCTGGTTAGTTTCATAGTAAAAAGCAAATATATTTCCATGTACTTAACAAGAGTTCAAATGAGACTATCAATGATCCATAGAACACAGGAAGATGCAACCAGTTTATAAGAGATGGTAAGACCTCAAGGAGCATAGAGAAAAGGGATGTATTATTCTAGGAAATTCAGGGCTGTTGAAATGTAGGATATAGTATGGTTCCAGAAGGCAATCTATGGTGCCTACAAAGAGCAGTAACTAGAATGACAAAGTGAAGTCGTGCATAAATGTATTGTTATCGTTTCCAGCATCCTACTAGCCACTTCTGGAGTTCCACAACCTTGCATGTGCTGTCAGCATTTAAACAAAATGCCTAGTCACCCCAGGGCCTTATGTCCTACTTAATCTGTGCACAGAATGGCCACATAATCTATGTGCATGCATGGCACGGCTACATAAGCCCCTATACACATGCTCGAGGTTATCCTAAAAAACGGACTCTACCTGTTCCCTTCCCCATTCAGCCATACCTCTTTCCGGCAGGCTTGCTCACTCTCCCTCTTTTCCTATTTCCCTAGTAAAACTCTTAAAGTTGGTTTTGTTGTATCTCGTCTGTTCTCACGCTCAGTAAATACAGTATGTATGTTAACATTACTTTTCCCATATGTCAGTCTATCAAATAATACTTAGAGGATTTTGTTGGAAATCAATAAGATGTCAAAGACAGACATGTATCTGTTAAAATATTTATAAGAAAATACATTTTCAGAATGGCTTAAGAAAATGTTTTACTGTTACTAGCTATTAAAATCAACTTATGTGCTTTGTTCACTTTGTGCAGCCTGTTTCTCTGAAACACTGCTAATGGTAAAAGGAAACCAAGAGAGCTTTTTAAGTAGAGAAATTTGATCAGATCTTTGAATATAATACTCTGTGGAATAGGAATAAGGAGGGGTTGGAAGCTGAAATTCATATGAAAAGATAACAGCGTCCTTGAAGAGAGGCTTGAACTAGACGTAAGTCAATTATGAGAAGAAAAGCACTATGCAAAAAATTGCCAAGAAGAGTCGATTCATGGAACAAGAGTGTATGGGTAACCAGAATAAAGTGTCAAAAGGCTAAAAATTGCTTCAACATACACATTTTAATAAATAAACATAGATTTCATATAGATTCCCAATAGTCTAGTCTAAACTTGCCATAGACAACTAAGTAAGATACTCAAACAGAGTGCCTACTTAATCATGATCTTACTCCAGCATTCTATTAACTATGAACTGAACTCTCAGATACCTGGATCTTAGGGTCAAAAATCAGAAATGGTTGGAAATTCCCTCCTCCTCAATACATGCACCTACATTATTATCGGGTCAGATAATTCCTCATTTGTCTGTATTTGTACTCTCTTCCTTCCCTTGGCCAGTTCCCCTGCCTGAGTCCAGAGCTATCATCACTTTTCACTCTTGTGGCCACGACATCAATCTCCCTATCTTCCTCCCAGCACCTTCTCCTTAAACTGCAGAAGAAAAGTGCAAGCCTAATTATGCCATTGCCTGCATATAAATCCTGTAATCATGCAGCTTAACCTCTAAAGGTCCAGAAAGTCATTAATCCCGACACTTGAGAGGCAGAGACAGATGGATCTCTGTTAGTTTGAGGCCAGCCTCATCTACAGAGGGAGTTCTAAGCCAGCCAGGCTACACAAGTGACACCCTGTCTCAAAAAATAAAAAAAAAATCCACAAAGGTACCTTCACAACCTTGGTCTCACACTCCAGCTACTAATCACACTAACTCCTTACAAGGGTTTTACTCCCATTCTTTCACATATACACTTGTTTATTTTTTTCAATTCCTTAAGATGTATAATAAATATCAGTGTTCTGATAACTAGTCTAAACTAGTTTTTCCCCAATGTATATTCCTTTAACAGCATGTGAGGAACTGTCTTGCATTATTAGTCACGTTATATGGTAAAAACCTGATTTTTAGTTTACCTACTGCTATAGGTAGTCACCATTTGTCACCTAGACCTAATACTTATATTTCTTGGCTTTACTCTACCTTGACTTCTCTAAAACAGTAAGTCAAGCTTCCTTGCTATTTCTCCTGATTAAGTCCCATCACAGAAAGCACCAGCAAAATAGTCCCAAGTAGGAGATGAGAAAAAGTTAAATGTTTATCCTCTACTCTCTCACAAGCCTTGGTTGCAGTTCTAGCAATGGCTCCATTGCTTTGTCACTATAGTACTTAGTAGTTGCCTCACTGTCCATAACATCATCGTCTGCTAGATCACCAATGTACTCTTTCCTCTTGTTCCTTTAGGATTAGAGATAATAGCAGCTTCCACCCACTTTTTCCTTAATACTGCCCTAGACTCCATACAATCGTTCTCTAAGTCTATTTAGTCAAACCCTCTGAATGGTTCACCTGTTTGTCACTGAGATGCTGACAGATAACCTTACTGTTCACTTCTTAAGATCATAGAAAATGTCTTAGTTATCTTATAGACTTAATCTACTGTTGAGGCTAAACTTTTGATTTGTCAAATATTTACTGATGAGGAATTAACTAAGTCAATTGGAAAAACACATTTTCTGTAAGGGTTCAAATAACAGATACTCTATACTTTGAGAGACACGATTTCTAACCCAACTCTTCAATTCTGCCATTTTAACATGAAAGCAGCAAAAAGCAACAGGCAAATAAATCTACATTCTAATAAAACTTGGTTTATAAGAAAAAGTTAAAACCAGATTTGGCCCATAAGGCTTAGTTGCTAAGTAAAAAGGAAACAATACACTCATACAAGTATACATATACATTTCATTTAAACTAGAATAAACATATAGACTCATGATACATGAGTACACACAAGAGGGAAGACTGCAAACAATTTTGAGAATGTAAAATTAACAATTATATTTTAAGTTACAGCATAAACAATTATATAACATACTTGTTACATGAACCTAATTAGTAAATACAGCTATATATCATGTTATTCAAGTGTTCTAATAGTACAATATATTAAAACAAGTAAAATCATAACAAATTATGGGAAATAACTGCCATTGTCATATGTTACTAATAATTATACCTTAGACAATTTAAAACTACTTTGCTTTATAATACTACTACAATATGAAACATATACCTGCATTTCCCCTGAAATCCATTGCAAAAAGTGGAAAATCTTTTAGATTGAACTCCACTTTGGCCCGTGTCACACCTCTGTTTTTTATAACAAATGGAATAACTTCTGTAGTGCCAACATAGGTGCCACTGAAATTAAATACATTCTAAAAATCAAAAAAGAAATAAAAATTAAAAAGTAGAATGCTTTACAAATATATATATATATATATATATATATATATATATATATAGAGAGAGAGAGAGAGAGAGAGAGAGAGAGAGAGTGTCAAATTTATATTTTGATATTTGTCAAGGTGATCAAGGTGATTAACTGCTAAACATATCTCTATAAAGATAAAACTTTATCTTTCTCTTGCCCATATTCTGTATGTAAAATACCAAAACCCATTAAATCTGCTCCCCTTCTTCAACCTCTTTACTAGATTGTATCTGTATAATAATAGTAAGTAGTCAACTATAATTTAGTTCTAGATTTTTAAATTTTCAAATTGTTCCCTTCAATAACTAAGTCACAAACTCCCTGTCTTATATTTGCCCTCCCCCTACCATCAACAGGACAAGGTCCAAGCTCATGAGCAATATTTTAGTCCAAGTCCTTCAGTGCTTCATATTCTAGGTCATCTAAGCTCCTTTCTCATCCTAACACTTAATATTTCAGTAAGCTCTATGATTTTGCATTTCAAACTAACACGAGATAGATATTTCAACCTTGTGCCTCTTAATCATGGTGTCTCTACTGCCAAGAAGCCCCTTCTCTAAAATGTAGTTACCTGATAAAGCTATGCATCCATAAAAAGCTCATATAAACCATAATTAGTTACACTGTGGTAAGGCTGACTTATCACTTATGCTTATTTTCTTGGTGACATCACAACATCTGTTCACATATGTAACTCTCATAATGAAGAACAGGATTCATTTTCATATACGTACACATGTGTTTCTGTCCTTGTGTGTGTTCATGTTTATATGTGCACTGGATGCTTACTGAGTGTATGTTAACTCTTGCTCATACACCAAGTATGTGATTCTATCAGAAACTCTGTAAGGTACATCATTATACAGTTACTATAAGATCAACTCCTTCACAAATGAAGCACGCAGAACATTAGAAGGACATTGTAGCAACAGTATTGTAATATTGAGTAAAATACTTTATTATGATCAACAGACAATTGCTTCATTTAAAATATCAACCTATTTTATACAAAAAAATGGAAAACTCAATAAATGTTTGATGTTTTCCAAATATATAAACATTACTTATTCCTTGATTATATGCTCATTTAGTTAAAATCCGTAATTGTTATTAAGACACAAACCTAGTGCTATAACTATTACTACAGAGATTCTAAATGCATTTTTAAAATGACATATGACTACTGCTGTTGTTACCATTATTAATTAGATGTGATTTTGATATAGAGTCCAGGCTGTTATCTAATTTGTGATCCTTCAACCTCAGCCTAATTAATGTTACAATTACAGGCAAGCTGTACCAAAACTGGTGAGTAAATTATTTTTAAAAGAAAGCTATAAATGTAAACTTCAAATAATAAGGGCTTACTGAAAAATGCAGATCAATATAAAGTCACATAAATTATTGTATTTAAGAGTAATGTGTAAAGTGTGCCCCAAAATGGATTTGGCATAAGTAAATAGAGTAATAAACATCTCAATATTCAATATTTTCCCATAGAGTATACTAACTAAAGGGAAAGACACTTTGGCTTTTATACTATTTAATTTTCCTTTTTTCCATTTAATTGCAGTATAATTGTTTTTCACACACAACACATCCTGACTATGGTTTCCCTTCCCTCTACTCCTATGAGCTCCTCCGCATCTCCCCTCCCATCTGGATCCACCTCACTTCTGTTTCCCATTAGATAAGAAAGATAATTCTATAGGATTATAATAAAATACAATTAAAATATAGTAAGACAAAAACTAGTGCATTAAAATTGGACAAAACAAACAAAGAGAAATAAAAGAGCCTAAGAATAGGCACAACAAACAGAGATCTACTCGTTCACACACTCAAGAATCCCATAAAATCACTAAACTGGATGCCATGATAGATATGCAAAGAACCTGGTTGTAGATCCATGCAGGCCCTGATTGTGCATGCTGCCTCAGTCTCTGTGAGTTCATGTGTTGATCATGTTGATTTACTGGGCCTTGTTTTCTTGGTGTCCTCCATCTCCTCTAGATCTTACATTCTTCATCTTCAATAATCACTACAGTCTTAAATAGGCTAGCGGAATGTCTGCTGATCTATGGATCTATGCTTCTATCACTGAACAATAGGAATCAGAAACTAAAGTCTTTTCTCTAAAATTTTTGTTGTGCAATTAAAGCACAGACCAGCACTGAGGTACTTAGGCAGCCAGTTAAGCTTTTTAATCAATGCATTTTATAATTTAGCACCACAATGGCACCAGGTACTGGGGAAACAATTGGAAGAAAAAAAAGTAGCAAGCAATCTCAAAATAAAAGAATATTTTATATGGTGAAAAAGCTCACAGAGTATAAGAGGTTGATAATATCTTATAAATGTCAGACTGGAAGAACATGAAGGCCTGATTTGAACATCTAATGAAAGTTTCTTTGGGTAAATGGACCAGAACTTATCCTTCAAAGTGTTGTAAAAAGGGGTGTGTATGTGCTTATGTGTGTCTGTCTGTCTGTGTCTGTGTGTGCTTCTATGTGCACACATGTGTGTATCAGTGTGTATGCACATTATCAATTGTAGAACAAGTACTATTTATGTATAGATAACAATTTGAAAAACTGATGTGAGTATAGTTCAGAAAATTAAAATCAACACTACAGTGAGGTATCTATACCCATTAGATGAGCATTTTACATCTTATAATACAACTTGTGAAGCACTGAAATATAGAGCAAGAGAAGTACAAGAAATATGATATTTTAGAAATTATCTTGTGGGGTCTAGAGAGACAGCTCAGTGGTTAACAACTCTGGCTGCTCTTCTATAGGTCCTGAGTCCAATTCCTGGGAACCACATGGTGGCTCACAACCATCTATAGTAGGATCTAATGACCTCTTCTGGCATAAAGGCGTAAATGCAGATAGAGCACTCATATACATAAAATAATAAATAAATGTTTAAAAAATAAGCAGGGGGGAAAGATCTAAAAAAAAAAGAGAGAAAGAAATCCTCTTGTAAAGAAAAACATGGACAAATACTACATCTCATGAAGCCTTTGTAACTCAGAATATGACCTGCCATGTTGACAGTGCTTGCAATAACAAAAGCCAGAAATAACTATATGGAAGAACAATGGAATGAAGATGCTAACTACGGTATGTTCAAATAAATAACCCTTATGCAGCAGTGATGAAAAATACAGTAAAGTTACATACAACCTAAATCAATATTGGAAACACAATATTCAGTTAAAATAACTCCTCAAAGATTATATACACTTCTTCATATGTGTCATAAAACTCAAAACCAGACAAATTCAACCAATAGTTAAGACAGTTATATATAAGTACTTTCATTATAGGCAAAAGATCATCTCTTATGAAGGATGAGAACATAATGGAACCATTCTAATAATAGTGATAGTTCTCTCACACCTAAGTTCAGTGTTTTACTCTTAAAAATTCAATATTCTGCTTCATCAGTTACATTTATATTACATATATTAGCTAAAATATGTAAAATTACTACACAGGAAAATATTTGTAAACATTAATGGACTGACTAGGGACACATAAGAACCATCACCGGACATAAATTAAGCAAATAAGCAAGGGAGCATACTCACAGGTGTGATTTCAACATCAGCAATTTCAACAGATCCACCAATCCTAAGATCTATAACATTTGCATGGTGAATAGCAACCTTATTTAAGAGAAATAGGAAATTTTGTAGAAATTATGTTAAAATATAATTATATATACATGAAAAATTGCAGGCCCCCTTATATACCACTTTATAATGTAAATAAGAACAAATATATATCTACACACACACACACACACACACACATATATATATATACACACACACATATATATATATGTGTGTGTGTGTATGTATACATATATATTTATATTTAAAATTTATTATGTCTGTTATTAGCACTTTTCTTCTTTGGCAGAATTGATACTTGGAAAACTGAATGTTCAACCACTAGAAATTAGATGGCTTATGAATGTGACTGGGGAGTAATGTGTATTTGACTAGACTGCCTATAATTCTCTGTAACACATTTTTCCATATCTAATTACAACAGATTACTCAAAATAACCAACGTAGAGTTGAATGATATATACTCTGTTCCACAGAAATATGATAATAGAGCTGGCCAGTGATGGCACACACTTTTAATCCCAGCACTTGGGAGGCAGAGGCAGGTGGATCTCTGTGAGTTCAAGGCCAGCCTGGTCTACAGAGTGAGTGCCAGGACAGGCTCCAAAGCTACACAGAGAAACCTTGTCTCAAAAAACCAAAAAGAAAATATGCTAATAGACACAATAACTATGAAAACAAGTCAAAATTGTCGTGCAGAACTAATGTAGAACTATATTATCTTCTTTTTAAATACTTTGTATACTATGGCATAACTCTCTCAAGAAACTTCATTTCAAAGTGCAGAAAACTAACGTTTAGAAAGGCCAATGTTCTGTCTCTGAGGGTCCATAAATTGGAATGCCAGCACAATTAAACCTGAACCATTGCCTGCCTGAATACTGAATCTTCACCAAGAAAATTAAGATAGTAAACAAGAATCAAATAACTTCAAAGAATACGAAAGTGTAAAGGTACCACGCAGTGGTAAGGGAAAGGGGCTCTATCTAGAGAGAGGGAGAATAGGACAAAGGTGCTATGAAGGTGACAATGGAAAAAATAGAGGGGTGGGTTCTAACTGGGGCAGTGAGTGGGCAATAAAGAGGGAGAAGGAAGAAGTGGGGATAAATAACACTGTTTGAAAAAGCCGTAGAGGAGGAACATTTTACATTTTCTTAAAAATGGATATACTACATATTCATATGTATATGTATACACATACACCACACATATATGTATATATGCATATACATACACTTATACATAAATGATAATGCTCCCCTCAGAAAACAAAGACAATCTAACAAAAACCCTAGATCTAGTCAGGGTAAAACTCCCTTTGAGTTGTTGGAAGGAGTCTACAAAACTTCCAAAACAACATGGTTGCCTCCCAAAACTTGATGGTAAGACTCTACTGCTGAAGATACCACACATTTTGGTTATAGGGCTAAAGGAATTCAGCTGGACATGACCAGGAAGCCTCCTCCCTGGGGACTAGCTCTCATACTACTGGAAGTTGCTATGCAAACTGCTAAGGGAGAGAAGCAATCAATAGTCCTACCCAGCTGTGATGCCTACATATCACAATGGCCTGCCTGGAAATATATCCCCAATAGTGCAACAGTGGTATTAGGGATGACTGACTTAAGACCCACTTAATGGAATGAATTCATGTCTGGTACTGGGCCAAGCCAACTATCCATGTATGGAGCTGTCATAGACTTTCCTAAACCAGTATAAAATTTCTAACTACATTCTAAACATTTATGCTCACACCCAGAGATAAACATAGTTTTTATCCCTTATTTTGAAAAGCTATTTTTTTTAGCAGATGGGGACTATGGCAGAAATTATAACTGGTTAAAATATAGAGAACAACTGACCATGGGTGCCCATCTGCAACAGAAACCTTACACCTAAGGCTCAGGAAATGATGGAAGAGGAGAGAGAAAGATTTAAGAGCCAGAGGATCGGAATGTCTACTGCATTCCATAATTACTTTTCCCTAATTTCCCTAATAGTGGAGAAAAGCTCATCTATGTCTATGAGAACAGCGAGGATCTGTCAAATCATTCAATTTTATGTAAACTGCCTCATGCTGATTGGTAGCTACTCATTTCAACTTAAAAGCTTAAAAGAAACTTCAGCTACCAGGTTTCTTGAAAAGAATTTTCAAAAACTTCTCTCCAAGTGCTACTACCTAATTTTGTTTTAGATAATTTAGGTATAGTTGCTACTTTTAAACCTCTAAAACCTATATAATTAGAATTAATTCAATTTTTATATAAATGACAGCATAATTTATAGTGTTATATTTCAAAGCTCGATTAATTGTAGATTAAATAAGTACATTTTTCTACTAACAAATTAAGCATTTGTGATAATGTGCTCATTATAAATATTTATAAAATATTACATACATACACATGGACAAACATATGTAAATATATATATACACACATATATATATATACAAATTCAAAGAAAGAATGAACAAATATACCTTTGCTCTCGTATCAAATTTTTCTGCCACAGTGGGAGTACAGGAGATATTAAGAACAGTTATTCCCCCAAATGGGATTACTCCTTCTGATGGAACAATATTGATGGTAGGCAAAAGGCTTTGATCACAAACCTGTAATCAGAAATTGGTTAAGATGCTACAGTGACCCATCCAAGGACTGAAGAATCTGGATGCAGACATCCACGGCTAGGCCCTGGGGGGAGGGCCGGGAGTCTAATTAGCGAGAAAGAGGAGGGTTTTTATGAGCAAGAATTGTTGAAACCAAGGTTGGATAAAGCACAGGGACAAATAGCCAAACGAATGGAAACACATGAACTATGAACCAAAGGCTGAGGGGCCCCCAACTGGATCAAGCCCTCTGAATAGGTGAGACAGTTGATTGGCTTGATCTGTTTGGGAGGCATCTAGGCAGTGGTACCAGGTCCTGGGCTCATTGCATGAGTTGGCTGTTTGAAACCTGGGACTTATGCAGGGACGCTTGGCTCTTTCTGGGAGGAGGGGACTGGACCTGCCTGGACTGAGTCTACCAGGTCGATCTCAGTCCTCAGGGGAGGCTTTGCCCTGGAGGAGGTGGGAATGGGGGGTGAGCTGGGGGGGGGGGGAAGAAGAGGGGGGCAGGAAGGGAGAGAACAAGGGAGTCTGTGGCTGTTAAGTAGAACTGAATGGTATTGTAAAATAAAATAAAATGAATAAAAAATTAAAAAAAAGATGCTACAGTGCCTTACAAAATAATTATATGAAAGGTTTTACAGGGAAGTATCTATAGTCCTTCCTACACAGAAGCTCATTAAGCATAAGACATGAGGTGATTTTGCAATAGAATTTGACTCTATCAAATACACAAATCATTTGAACTAAAACTAATTACTTCCATCTAGTCCTTGTTGCTACCATTTCAGTCCTGATTACAAAGTAAAAATAAAAAGGAGAGGCACATAACTTACTATGAAGTATAACATTACTTAGTAATTATATTTAAAACATTGTTGTACTTTTTTCTTTTAATAAAACCAAATGATACCAAAAGAAGGAAAAAAGGAAAAGTTATAACTTGGGAAAGTAGAAGAAAAAACTTGATAAAATGAACTCACAAAATCTACTTATAATAATTTGATTACTGTTTTAAGTCCATTTATAAATAGCAAACTATTAACTTCATAATATATTTGGAACCAATAAATTGATACAAATCATTACATGACTTGACCCAAATAAGAAAAGACAAAAATTTGGCATTACCTTGAAATAAGCATGGTTTTGCCCTATGTTGTGAAGAATGGCTTTCCTCCAGGTGGTTAAACCTTGAGGACTGTTACTGAACAGTATTCTTGGCTCTAAAAAGGTGACTCTAGTATGTCCAACCTGGTAATAAAAGGAAAAAATAGAGAAATTATCAAAATAATAGCAAATAAAATAATTTAATTGATTTGCTTGGAAAATTAAATATAAAAAACATTTATCAGCTCCACCAGCTATATATAAATACAATTAAACCTATAAATATATAACTTTATGAAATGATCTAGTGTGTTCTGTTCATAGCTTGAAAAGGTCTTAATATGAACAAAGAAATAAGGCCAAATATTCCTCATTGGGAAAGAGAAGACAGTAATGAGAGAAGTGACAAAAATATACCCCAACCATATAACTGAAAATTAGCTTTAAGGAAAATTTTAAAATATAACATTCTAGTACATTTTGCTGAATCCTTAAGACAAAGAAGAATAGAACATAATATCTAAATATTACTCCATCAAAGTGCAGGTGGAGAGTAATTTACATACACACACAATATGTTCCAAAGCTGTAGAAGGAAGGGTGACACTATCCCTGAGGCAGAAATGATGCCTAGACTAAGAAACATACTGAATATACTGACACGTTACTGAAAGGCTCTCAGAGCTATCATTTACTCAGCGACATACAGCATATTATTATATGCAACACAGCAGAATTCAAAGGTCATCTAAATATAGGGAACAAGTTGTTAAAAATGAAATCACTCAGACATGCTTCTACTAGAAGTCATCTTCACAGATAATGTATGCTTAGCCTACATGAAATGGGGACATAGTTCACTTTGATTGATAGAATTACAAAGGTACAGGATTTTCCTCTCCCTTCTAAGAAAAGCATTTCACAGAACTAATAAATCATAGAATACTATTTTCAAATATGGCCATTATGCATGTTTACAGTAGTAAAGGTACGTAAATCAGGCATCAAAGATAACTATAACACATTTTGTCCAAGTAATATTGAGTTGAGTATACTTTATACTAGACTTTGTAATAGCTTTATGGCACAGCCATATCTGAATGGAATGGCAGAAGTCATAAAGCCAGCACAGCTGCTTATCAAAGATCCAGCAAAGCTGAGCCACATGATGGCTGCCATACCACCTTTGGTTTTCATCTCCATCTGTTACATACTTGGGGCACTTTTAATATTTGTACAATTTGGGGATGTTGGCTTGATGGAAAATTCCTTATGAATAATTTATGCCTTCTCTCAGGAATGCTGCTTCTAAGCTTACCCAGGAAAGACCTGAACATACTATTCCCTGACACACACTTTGAGGGAGATATCCTTATCTACTTGAAGGTCTTCCTTATGCCTTGGAAGTTGTGACACATAAAGAAGCCACAGGTCTCTTCATGAGGCTATGAGACATTCTTGAAACATCTGTCCCTGTACTTACACAGGAACAAGATATTCAAAACAAAGTAAATTCAAAAAGGTCAACAAGATCCAGTGGGCTAAGAGTTGGGCACAGGTCAGGTTACAAGGCTCTTCCCATGGTACACTCGGACAATTACATGGCATACAACTCTGCCCTCCACAGAGACATATTGATGAGCAAAAAATGGAGTAGAAAGATGATAAAAGTGTGAGGTGTTAAGACCTCCCTCTATTAGAAGTTAGCTCATGTAGAGCCACTATAAGGTCATGTGACCAAGGAACAACAGAATGCCAGGATTAGACATATAGACAAACTTTATAAAGATATAAATGTGAACATTGCTTGTATTATATCAGAATTTGAATAATAACTGCAGCAGCTTAGCCTGAGGATTTTTCCTGGGCACTCTGACCACTAAGAGTTAATAATACATTGATTGAGACATGGCAAAATGCCCAGGGTGGTTGAAGATTTTGTTTTGGTCTAGTGTCCTTGAAGCAACCAAAGCAATGAGCCTGAGCATGGGCTGTCATTTGCCTCTAGATTCTCAAAAATTGGGTTATGGGGTCAATGAGTAAGAATGATAACTGTTTATTAATGATGTCAAAACTTGAGGGAAAATGATTAGAAATGATAACTCTGTTCTGTCATAGTTTATTAATGATGACTAAAAGATGAGCAAAAGAAAGTGAAACACATATCCAAAAAAAATGATATGATCTATGTTTTGGAACATCATGAGTGTATCCCTGCTAACTAAATTCTGTAAAAATAAGGAAACACTCTGGCTGCTAGTCAGTCAGGCTGCAAGATTCCTCTGACCACCATGGCCTGGCTCACTTCCTTCTCCCACTGACTCTTTACACCCTCTGCAGGACTCATCCACTGCTGGGGATGGCTCCTGGCAGCTTTATAAAATATATATTCATATTAGGCTTTAGTACATTCTTGCAATTATTTTAAAACATAGTTCTTGTAACTGGAACAACAAACTTTCAAACTAAGCTTAAAACTGAAAAAAAGTAAATCAGAGTTTTATAAATATATGCTAAACTTTAGTTAACATTATTTAAACAGTCTGTGTTCCTCCATCCTGGTTTCATCAGAGTTCACTTTAAAAGTTTCAAAGTTTTACCTGAAATTATCCAATTTACTGTTTAGTTATCTCAGTTATTTCAATGTCTAATTCACTATTTAATTATCTTACAAGTTTTTTTTTTTCATTTAGTAGTTTAGTTATTTCATTCTTATTGACTCACAGGGTAGGAAATAGATAAAATAAATCTCATTAAAGAGGGTAACATCAAAAGTTATGGAGACAGGTAGATTTGGAAATAAACCATTTGTATTAATTACTTAAACACCTTAGTCTTCCAATTCTTCATTAATAATGTATATGAATATGCATATTAAATGCCTCAGGATTTTATTAAATTTTATTTTTATTTTATTAAATAAACATCAGTTAGCATGGCACTTGACACAGAGTAACTGATCAATAAATAGCATCTACTTTAATGCTAAATCTATATTATTAAATTCCTCATTTTTATATGTTAGTGAAAAACAGACAAAGGTTGAGTATGTGAGCAAAAGTACAATATTAAACTTGTTAGATACAATTACATACACAGATAAATACTGTGCTATCCTCACTAAAAGAGTTTCAATAATGGAAAGGAAACACATTAGCTAAACATTTGAAATAACATATATTCTAATTATCTAAGTAAGTAGAGTCAGTACATTCACACAGACAGGATACTTTTCAAAGAGAACAATGAATAATCTACAAATATACACAACAGCATAGACTAGTCTTACAAACCTAATTATAACAGAAAGGCATACATATAATAATGCAGTTTGACTATGTCGACATAAATTTTGGTGCATAATTAATTTCTCATAAGTAAAGAAAGTGACAACGTTGGGAGGAATATGGCTATGGGAAGTGTGGCCTGGTGGTTCCTTTGTTAAGCTAATTATGTTCTGTGTTTCTTGATCTGGGTGATCAGTGAGTAACAATGTATCAATTTGTAAAGATGAGTGATACATACTTTTAGTAGCTGTACTTTTATGTACTTTTACTAACTAGTACTAGAAGATTAACTGACTGTAGAAAACATAATATAAATACAATATAATTTTCTCTACCATACTATATGTTGTGCGTTAATGAAATAAAGTTATTCTCAAGTGGCTCCCATGATGTTACTACATATTTATAAAGCCTCTGGCAATATAATATTGTTTCCAAAAAGTTCTTAGATACCCGAGTTAGTTCTTCATTCATTGTAAGCAAGTAGCTCTATGAACTAGCTAAAATAATTATTATATGAATTCAATTTTTACATGCACAACAGTATAGCCATATAGTTTATAATGCTCAAGATAAAAATCACATTCAAGAGAAATAATTACATGTGCAGTACACTTCAGTGTCAAAGTATTTCCTCCAGAGACTTGAAGCATAAATTCTCCCTTCTCCGGAGAACTAAAACCTGGCTGCCAGGTGACTTCACATTCCAATGAACAGTAAGGATCAACAATGCCTATGGAGAAAAGGATAAAATAAGACACCATATTTTCTCCTTTTTTTATTTTATAACTTAATTTAATTTTACATATCAGCCACGAATTCCCCTGTCCTCCCTCCCCCCGCCCTCCCCAGTCCTCTCCCAACCCCCCACCCCATTCCCATCTCCTACAGGGCAAGGACTCCCCTGGGGATTCAGCTCAACCTGGTAGATTCAGTCCAGGGAGGTCCAGTCCCCTCCTCCCAGGCTGAGCAAAGTGTCTCAGCATAGGCCCCAGGCACCAAACAGCCAGCTCATGCACTAAGGACAGGTCCCGGTCCCACTGCATGGGGGCCTCCCAAACAGTTCAAGCTAATTGACTGTCTCGCTTATCCAGAGGGCCTGATCCAGTTGGGGGCTCCTCAGCTATTGGTTCATAGTTCATGTGTTTCCACTAGTTTGGCTATTTGTCCCTGAATACACAATATTTTCATTACTAATTTTTTGTAAACATGCAGGATAAAAGCTAGTGTAAAAATGTAATGACATTATATAACAACTAAAAACTAAATTTAAATAACAAAGAAATTATAAGTGAGGCTTGTTCTCCCTCTCTGTTCTTGATCCAGGTGGGATCTCCCACTCTCTTTCCCTCGACCCTCGCCGTTCATTACTCCCACTCATGTCCAGGCTGTTCATGTAGATCTCAGCCATTTCTCCGTCATTGGGTGATCCCCGTGTCTTTCTTGGGGTCCTGTTCCAGCTCTACCACTCTTGGGCATATACCCAAGAAATGCTCAATCATACCACAAGAACACTTGCTCAGCTATGTTTATATCACCATTTGATATATGTTCATATTGCATGGTAGTTTTCATAAGCAAAGGCATATTCAGATTATATTTAATAAAGTCAGTGGGTCTTACCCAATAATTTGACAATCTTAGAGGACTTAGAGCCCCTAAAAATTAATTTCACCTTTGATGTAAACACTACACCATCATTTTTCTCTGGGAATCCAGCCTCTCTTTTTGACTTGTAAACTTCTGACTTATTAAGCCACATAGTTAACCAAGAACTTACATCTCCATCTCTATCTCTTATTGTGTGTTTCTGTTAGAACTTCAACACAGAATCCTTATTTTCACGTCATATTTACACATATAAAAATAAATGCTCCTGATGATAGTATTCAGTTTACTCCTATGCTATTGCCATAAGTACATAGTACGTGTTCAATAAATAATTAATGCCTGAATTCATGAGTGAATGAATGAATAAATAACACAAACAAAATGCACTATTTACCTTTGGCTGGACGAATCGTAAATGCAATTCCTCTTGGTGCACTTACTGGTTTCCATTCAAATTGGGCAGGACGATTCAGATGATTATATAGCCTAACGGTTCCCCGAAAACATGTTTTCAACAAGAAGGTTTGTGGTCTCAATACAATCTCATTACAAGACAGTTCAAGTTTTACAGGCAGGATGACAGCCATCACTAGGATGTGTCCACCAGGTATGTTGTTAATTCTAAAGGTGAATGATCTGTAACAGAGTAGAACCACCCAAACTTAACTGATAGCACAGTACTTATTTATGATTACAGACTTCAGACACATATGAAATATATATGCTATAGATGACTGCACACAATTAATTCCGAAAATAAATGGTGGGGAAAATAGATAATCAGTGAAATACATGAACATACAAGTATACAAGCTGATATATATTATATACTTTCCATACTTTGGGATAAAATATAATCTATGCTACAATTATTGAAGTAAATTAATATCATAAATAACTCTAGTAAGAAGAAAATGAAAAATAAACCTTACTTCCAAAATTTCCCATTGGTAGAAGACTCAAATACCATCGAAATATATGTACTAGATGTAGGTGGGATCACATATGAAAATTGGTTGGTTTTCTGAAGTTCTTCCAAATCAATATCTAACTGTATCAATATATACATGGGCAGCATATTAACAATGTGAAGTAGCTGAGTATTTGTAGATTTCACACAAACATTACCAAAGTTAAGGACAGATGGTCCTGAAATAATCAAAGTAAGTTATTAAGTAAATTTATTCAAAGGTGTTCCTTTATTTTCTACATCTTCAGATTGTATTTTAGTAGGTTAAATTGTCTAAAATTAACTCAAAACTGTTTAGTATAATACACAAAACTATCTGGTACAATATCAGACATCAACAGCTGTACTTTTATCTAGCAGACCAAAGTGTCATGTTTAGAGATTATCATTTCAGGTTCAATATGAATATATTCTAGTAGGGAAAATTGCATGGTAAAATAATAATCACAGTAAAACTCCTATCATTATTTTGATCTACAACATTTCACCAATGTATCTACTTTATTCACCAATATATAATTCATAAAAATAGCAATTTTCAGTTCTGTGATTTATTTCCTAATGGTTCTCCCTATAATGCCAAAAGATTTAATTATAATAATCTTTTTTTTTTTTTTTTTTTTTTTTTTTTTTTTTGGTTTTTCGAGACAGGGTTTCTCTGTGTAGCTTTGCGCCTTTCCTGGGACTCACTTGGTAGCCCAGGCTGGCCTCGAACTCACAGAGATCCGCCTGCCTCTGCCTCCCGTAATTATAATAATCTTAATAATTATATATAATCTCCTTTTTATTTTGAGACAAGCTTTAACTTTATAGCCAAAGCTAGCTTTCAACTCATGATCCTCCTGTTTGAGGATATATTCTAGGTATTCATCACCCCACACTGTTACCAATCTGCCAATTTTAATAATTTATTTAAGCTATAACTGATACAGGATATGTTAACTACACTTAAATATAAATTTTCTTTAGTACTGACATACATATATAAAGGTTGACTACTGACCACTCTAAAACATTTTCTTGTACCTTGTTATATTTATTCCTTCTCACTAGTCCCAAAATATTTCTCAGAAAATCCACGCGTATTACTATACTATATATCCATTTTCTTTCTAGAGTTTTGTTTTAATTAAATTTATTTATTTATTTGCTTAGTTTAGTGTGTGTCTGTGTGTGTATAAAGAGGAATGGGTGTGCCACAGCATGTGTGTAGAAGTCAGAGGGAAACTGAAAGTTAGTTCTCTCAACCGTAAGAATTCTGAGAATCAAATTCAGGTTTCCAAGTTTAAGAGCAAGCACCTTTACCCACTAAGCCATCTCACTGACCTCCACTTTGCAGAGTTTTACATGAATAGAATCATCTGGTACATGACAAATTTGTATGGATTCTTTCTCATAGTGAATTTTCTAGACATTCATCCAATTTTTAAATAAATATTTTATCTTTTTATATTATTAAGTAGTGTTATGTGATGGTCAGTTTCAAATGCCAACTTGACACAATCTATAAGCACCTAAAAAAGGGGGTCTTAGTGAATGATGGTTTGTCTAGACTAGGTTCGTCTGTGAGCATGTGTTGTGGAATATTAGTTTAGGATGTGTTACATTCGTATACACTGTGGAATTTGTTTAATGATGCAAAGACATGTTGTATTCTTTTATGTTGCATTTATTTAACTCTGTAAAGCTGTATTACTTTGCCTGCCTAAAACACCTGACTAATCTAATAAAGAGCTGAACGATGAGTAGCTAGGCAGGAGAGAGAAATAGGTGGGGCAGAGAGAACAAACAGGAGGAGACATCTAGTCTCCAAAAAGAAAGAAGGGAGGAGCAAGAAAAGAAGAGGTGGACTCCAGGGGGCAGCAACACAACCAGCCACAGAGTAAGAAGGAAAGAAAGATATATAGAATAAGGAAAGGTAAAAAGCCCAGAGGCAAAACATTGTTAAAGAGAAACGAGTTAATTTAAGTTAGAAAAGCCAGTTAGAAACAAGTCAAGCTAAGACCAAGAATTCACAAGTAAGATAATTCTCTGTGTATTTATTTGAGAGCTGGGTGGTGAGTCCCAAAAAGTTTAAAAAAAAAAAGAAAGAAAGAAGCCCTGTCTATACAGAATTATCTTGATCACCTTCAATGAGTCCCAGCCCCGTCTGGGCTGCCCCACACATTGGTTTGAAGTTGTGGAATGTATAAGACTAGACAAAGTAAACTAAGCACTAAGGCACGCGTGCATTCATTTCTCTCTGCTCTTCACTGTAGATATGATGAGGCCAGCTGTCTTGAGCACCTGTCGCTGACTTCTTCACAGTAATGTAATGCAGCCTGGAATTCTGAGTTAAAAATAGATTTCTCCCCTAGGTTGCTTTTTGTCAGGATATTTCAGTCATAACCAAAATAAAGCTAGGACATATTCCCTTTATTTATGTATCTTAATTGTATTGGTTTATTTACCTGTTCATTGATAATTAGTTTCTAGTTATTAGCTATTTTTAAAAAGCTGCTATACATTTTTGATAGCAAGTATTGATGAATACAACTTCATTTTTTTAGATAAATATCTAAGAGTAGAATGGATGAATTATGGTTGGTTTGTGCGTGACTATATAAGCAGCCAGCAAGCTATTTTCAATAATTTTATGTTGTATACTACTTGTGAGAATACACTATTTTAAATAGTTTGCTGGCTCCTTGTATATTCACTAGTCTTGGGTTCTTTGTATTTTGGGAAAAAATAAAATAAAATAGTGAGACGTTTTTGTTTCATGGGTTACCTCTAGCCATATACTAAATTTATAGTACTGTCTCATTTTGGTTTAATTTTTTTAACTAAAATTTTGATTAATTTTACATACCAACCAGTTTCCCCTCCCTCCCTCCCTCTCTCCAGTCCCCTCCCACACCTCCTTTCTAGCCTCCCCCTCCCCCATTCACTTCTCAGAAAGGCCTTCCATAGGAGTCAACAAAGCGTGGCATATCACATTGAGGCAAAACCAAGCTTGCCCTTGAGAATTAACAATGCCTATTTTAATATATGAGTACACAAATTTTGCATTTTCTTTACTGAACTGACTGTTAAAATTTTCAGCCTATTTATTAAAATTTAGTTGCTGCTTTTTAAAGTTTTATTTATACATTCTAGTTAAAAGTAGTTTATCAGATATACAATATATAAGTTTATTTTAAAATCCGACATTTTTACAAAAAAAAAAGCACAGAATTACTTAACTTTGATTAATCTCTGAATTCCTATTGTATGTTTTGTCAATTATTGTTTTATTTTCATAACTAAAACCTTTTACTTTCCCAAAGTTAAGGATATTTTTCTATATATCTCTCAACAAAATATATTGTTTATAATCCATTTTCCTTAGCTTTTTAAAGATAAAACTGACAAAGTTTGTATGTTTGCAATGTGCATAATGTTTTCATATATATATATATATCTTCATTGTTATTGGATTAAATAAATCTAATTAAAATATCTATCACCTCCCACAGTCAAATTTGTGGCACAAACATTTATAATATATCAACAACAATTTTCAATAACATAAAATTTTGTTATTAACTGTAGTCATATAGCTCTCCAGAACTTATACTAAATAAAGCTTTGTATCCTTTGACTAACACCTTTATCTTCTCCTCCCCTTCACACAAACCCTGGTAACAACCAGTTTATTCTTTGCTTTTATAAGTCCCAGTGCTTCTTTTAATTCCACATAAAAACAAGATAAAGCAGCATTTGTCTTAGTTGGCCTGATTTCATAGTGCCTTCCATATGGATTCCTTGACCAGCAAATACCAGAATTTCTTTCCTTTTTAATTAATGATATTGTTTTTTACCAATATATCATATTTCTTATTTTTCACTGCATATTTTCTCCTAAGTGACGTGTTTTAGCTATGTCTAAATTATGGAATAGTTAAATAATGGTAATGAACATATGCATTACCTCGCACACATTTGAATTGTGGTGTAAAACTATTCAAAAATCCACTCTCAGCAATGTTCACAGATCTTTTTAATCATAGTTAGCATGTTGTACAATAGACCGTGATGACAAGAATAAGTCTAATTTGGGACTGGAGATTGCTGCTGAGGCTGCTGAAGCTCTTTTGTGGTTTAAATCTAGGACTATAATCAGTTAGCTTGCCAGAACTATCACCTAAAATTGATCCTCATGCATCTTCAGCTCTAGTAGGGTTTCATAGGAACTGAAGGCCAAAGCTCTCACAACGACACATTTGTCTAAGAACAGCTGCATAATTACTGGTGTGTGGTAAAATGAGCCATGAACCTTCTATTCTACCATCTTGATGAAATCCCTTTTTGAGAGGGAGGGAGGGGAGACAGGGAGAAGAAAAGAGAGAGGGGAGGTGAAAGAGAGTGAAAGGAGAGAAAATATGAGAATATAATATAAAATTGGGTGAGTAGGAATGTGAGTAGGAAGGAGCTTGGGGGAATGTGATCAAATATTTTATAAAAATAAAAATGTAATCAGCACATACACATGCATAAACACACACACACAAAAGTGTAGTAGATTTCTATATATTCTTACCAACAATTACTTGATGGATTTGCTTTGGTGTCAAAACTTTGCTGCAGTCACGTTTTTCATGGTAAGTGGTTGGCTTTGATTTAATTCCTTTGGAGATCTGCTTTCCAAAGAAATTCATTCAGTATTAGTAAGAGCCATTTTTCAATTCTCATGAAAAAACAAATTTGAAAACATGGCACATGCCTTTCTCTGCAGAGATTCTGTCTCTCTGGATGCTATTTTCTTGGTGCTTAGCAATCTTTTAACTCTGAGAGAAGAAGCCTTTAAAGATGAAGGTATCTCCTCTTCTATTTCTGATTGAGATAGTGATGGTGACTTTAGACCAGATGATGGCTCCATGCCTATATCTACTTCATTAAATGGAAACTTGCGTTCCCTACAAAATAATGATGATGATAAAATAATAATAATAATGACTAATTGAGGAAAAGTTGTTCACAAAATACAGTAATAAGTGCAAATTTCCTCCACTGTTATAGGCTTATCCATATCCATTTGACTGAACTGGTATACTAATCTGAAGGATGCTTGCCTCCACTAAGAAGGCCTCCACTCTTCTGCAACACCTCATAGAAGAAGTTATAACTACCCCTATTTCTTTTTCACACTCAAAAGGCAGAACACAGTCACTGAGTGGTTTGGACCAAGGAGAAAAGCCTCTTTTTTTCAAGACAGAAACAATGATGCAGCTCCAGCAGCCAGTCAACGGAAGGGAATCCTGTGGCCAGGCCTCTCCACCACCCCTGCCACCTACTGGATCCTGTAACCTACAATTCCCACCCCACCCCCCAAACACAGGGAACCCAGCAACTGGGATGGGGTAAGAGGGGAGGGGATGAGGAATGAGGAAATCAGGGAATAAGATGGTCGAGCAGGGGGAGGGACAAAGAGGGAGAACAATGAAAGAGATGTCTTGATAGAGGGAGCCATTATGGAGTTAGGGAGAAACCTGGTGCTAGGGAGATTCCCAGGAATCCACAAGGATGATCCCAGCTAAGACTCCTAACAATGGTGGAGAGGGTGCCTGAACTCTGTAATCACAGAGCCTTCGTCCATTGACTGATGGAAGCAGATGCAGAGATCCGCAGCTAGGCACTGGGCCAAGCATCTGGAGTCTAATTGAAGGAAGGGAGGAGGGATTTTATGAGCAGGCAGGGGTCAAGATCATGATGGGGAAACCCACAGAGACAGCTGACCCCAGCTAGTGGAAACTCTGGACCAACAGTTAGGGAGCCGGCATGGGACTGACCTAGGGTCTCTGCATGTGTGTGACAGTTGTGTAGCTTGGTCTGGTTGTGGGGCCCCTTGCAGTGGGACCAGGATTTTTCCCCGGTACATAAGCTAACTTTCTGGAGCCCATTTCCTATGGAGCAGGATACAGGGAGGAAGGGCTTGGGCCTGCCTCAATTTGATGTGCCTGCCAGACTTTGTTGACTCCCCATGCTCTCTTGCCATCTCTGAGTAAGGAGTGGATGGGGGGTGGGTAGTGGGTGTTCTGGGAGGTGGGAGATAGCGAGAAGAGGGGAGGGAGGGGGAACTGTGGTTGGTATGTAAAATGAAGAAAGAATTTAAAATAAAAAAGATAGAAACAATGATATCATTTATGTTAAAAAAAATTGGCATCAGGCTGCTTACAAACTTAATTTGAAGTACATCAATTCTTCCCTTGCTGCACTCTGATTCCTACATCCTACAAAGCTTTCTCTTGGGAAATATGCTTTTAGTGAATCACATACAATAGAATCCCTACCTCAGGATCTGCTTCTAGCAAAAACTACCTAAGAAAACTGCAAAGAAAAAGTTAGCAAAAGTTACTGTAGCTCAAGTAGTTAATTGTTTTGCCTTTCACATATATTGAAATGCTACTAAAACAACTCAAAGTAAAATCAAATTTAAGGCATAAAGAAACAAATTTGATATTAACATGGAGATTAAAATTTGAATCATCTATATAAACATCATAAAATGGACTTTGTGTATTTGTTTTTTGATAAAACACTTAAAGCACAGACGAATGGGACTTTATCCAGCTAAGTAGCTTCTGCAAAGGAAAGGAAATGATAAAAAGTAGAAACCACTGCTGCAATGGGGAAAATATGAAAATTATCATCTGGAAAGAGATGTATCCAGAATACGAACATAACTAAAGCCCCCTCAATGGTCAAACTGCATTGTGTATAAATGAGATGAGATGGATACATACTCCTTAAGGAAGGAAAACCAATGGCCAACAAAATTTAACTTATAAATCTCAGTGTCTTCAGTCACCAGAAAAACAAGAATCAAAATGACACAGATTATCAGTTCATGTCATTGAAGTGGCTATTATTAAAAAGATGAAGTATAACAAATGCTAAAAAGATGTGGTGAAATGCAAATCCAAAAACATTTTGGGGGTAATATATAGACACCATGGAGACGAGGATGGAGGAACACAAACTCCAAAAACAAAGTAATGACAAAGAAATTAAGGAAGCACTAGTTACTCTGATTTGACCCAAATACATTATCCTGAAATTTCACATTGTTCTTCATAAGTATCTTCAATTATTACATTGATTAAAAGCTATAAAACTGTTTATGATGTCAATGCCAAATACCCTGATTTGATCACTATATCTAATCATTATACTGTACTCCTGAAAATTATGTTCAAATAATCAGTTTAAAAAGAAAACCAAATCTGGTCTTTAGGCACATTGTTTGAAGAACTATCTTTACCTCTGTGCTTCTTTCTGTAGGCGTACATTTCTTAAATTTCTAATATAGTCTCTGTAGTATTCTCGATGTATTTTTTTTTCCAGTTTTTCCAAATCAGTGTATTCAAAATCAGGATCCATATAGTCATGCCTTGGCATCTTTGTGAAAATTGTTCTACAAGATGAACAAGATGTTATGTTAAAATACACACACACACACACACACACACACACACACACCTGTTTAATCAGTATATACAGAGTACCTACTGGTCAATTTAAATGTCAAGTGGGGGGCCATTAACTATTGAGTAGGATAAACTGCATATCCTCTGATATGCAAAGACATCATTGCATGTACGAGGGTGAGATGTACGTGTGTTTGTGTGTGGTGTGTGTGTGTGTGTTATAAATATATGTATGTATATATCTTTTAAAAATTACAACCAGAATTAGAAAAAATAGAGAATACTGAATCTTTTCACTAAGCATACTACTGTTAGATTACATATCTTCTGGGTACCCTTTGCTCTCTCCCAGAAATCAAGATCATGGAAAAAGCCAGGTGGCACTATGAGACAGAGAACTGCTAAGAAATCATTCTGTGCTACTGCCTAACAGATTCTCCCACATTTAGTTGCAAAATAGGCGTATGATGGTACCAAAGTGCTTGCCCTAATGCCAAAGCTGAGGCTAGGCTAAGAAAAATCACATGATTTGAAACTTGTCCACCTGACGAAAACCTCTAAAAGGCAGAAACCCTCTTTGTTTCCTGGAACTGAAGGGTCTGTCTCTTCCATTAAGAAACAGAGAAGCTATCTCTTCTTATGGTTTTCCATTTCAAGTCCAGATCCTGGATGCCAGTGATCAGGAGGCTCTCTCTTCTTTTAAAGATCATTCTGAAGGGTAATTCCTGTCATTTCCTTTCTAGGAACCTGATGGAGGAGGAATTGTATTGTTCTAACAACGACTTCCTTAAATTCTAGAGTTCACTAAGCATATAGAATTATATATGTAGCTTTTAATACGCACTATTTTTCCAATATGTAATATACAAACAAAATTTATTATGTAACTAACTCATTTCTCTTATTTATTTAAAAACAGCTTATTGAGTCATTAGTGTTGTATGTTGTATGGCTATTTTCTTTCCAGGTATAACATGATCAACCAATCACCATTTTAGAGTAGAAATTACCTATTCCTGGTAGCCACAACAACTAATTGAACAGAACAGTATAGTGAAAGCTAGAACTATAGTTATGGTAATGAAGCTGTTCATATATCCTATTAGTAGAAGGAAAAAGAAGCCATAGGATCCTCAACTGGGACTACAGCCATTACATATTCCTGTCCTCTTCCAGATGCAAGTAATCTTGGGAAATGCTACTGGAAGACTGAATGAAAAGGGGACTCTACGATACAACTTCCATGATGGCCATTATCCATGATGCAGTCACACTTTGCAGGAATGTAGCTATTTTGGGATCATGCACATTTATTGCTAAATAACCACTCCAAAGTACTCTTAAAAAACCCCACTGATTTGGTCACAAATATGAACTTTGAAGGAATTACTTTGTTCTGTTGATGGTGCCCTATCTGAAATAAATTGATATTTATTCAAGTCTCCCAAGAAAAAGTTAACTCAACATTCACCTGTATTCTTGGCAATGGTACAAGTAAAGGGGACACTGCTATGAATAAAATTCTCTTATTTTCTTCTCAAAAACTAAAAGGGTTAAATACACAAGAGTAAAATAGTAATTGTAATTTTAACAAAACAACAAATGCACTAGAATAAAATTTCTTTCTTTTTTTTTCTTTTTCTTCTTTCTTCTTTTTGTGTAGGAGAAATATACTACCACTCAACCTCTACTGTAAGGTTGACAGCCCTGAGAACTCCTCGTGTAATGTAGCATGTTCTGGATGTATAAAATTTCTTTAGTTTCCTTAATTAAACATGCAATTGGTAACATTACTAGACTTAGTAATGTGAAAAACTTTTGAGAGAATAAATATAGCTATTAAATAATAAGAATGGCTAAATTTATTTTTCTGTTGATTTTTATGATCTAATCAATAGAGACAGAATACAGGATCAAATTGTTAAAATTAAATCAAAATGTAACCTTCTTTAGAATATAGGCTTATAAAACAGTCAAAAATGTTTCCAGAAACTATCAACTCAGGGTACTGGAGGGGATGTAATGAGCCAGAAGAAAACATACAATTGTGTTTTCATAACGTATAACTATTTTAAATGTCAGGATGGTTTTTGTAGTTCTGTTTTTATGGCACTGGTCAAATAGAAACAAAGAAAAGAAAGGCAGATGTGAGTGGGATTTGTAAATTAAAATACCAAGAAAGTCAGTAAATGTCATAGAATTTTTCCATTGTGGATAATAAAAATGTGGGCTGAAGAATCAAATGGTAAACTAGGAAAGTTGATACAAAATTAAATGATCTTAATGACACCCTCCCCAAGATAAAGAGACAAGCAGAAAAAGTGCAGGGCTATTATTAAGTTTCAGTAGTCTACTATTAGCATAAAAGTTGGCATAAAATAACCCTCATTTACTCTTGAATGTATTAAAATCTTTCTGGGATGAATGTCTACAATATCATTTATTTGTCACTTTTAACTTACCACTGGTAAATTAGTAATCTCTTTGAGGTTATGATGACTTTAAATTGAAGTTTAAACATTCCTTATGAACTTAAACCTGAGAAGTGGTCAAGTGGGGAGGAGTTACTAGAAATGTGCCTGTGAGGTGATAAAACAATGTGATGGCAACACTATCTGGTTTCCTACAAATTAAATTGTTTTATTCAAATAAACTCAGGAGTTTAATTCCAATTCTAATAGTGATTAAGTTTATCATGTATCTATTGTTGTTCCTAATATATTTTAAAAATTATTTTGTATGCCATTCATTGCCACACAAGTACACAGTAGAGAGTATAAAAAGTTAGATAAGGCAAATACTGTAACATTCAACAGTCATTCTACTCCACATACAAAAGGGAGAACATAATTTCATTCCGATTACTATCACCAGCAGCTTGCTTTCCTGTTTTAACACCAGGATATTGTCAGATCTCTGCATATTACCCTGGATATTATGTCTTTTTAATTTTAATTTCTTAATATTTCACAGTACCTGAAATGTTCGTGGTGGTCTCCACACCTGAGACTTGCAGCTCTATCATTAGGAAAGGCAATCATTGCATCCTTCTCTGACACATCATTTATGCGATGATTATGAAGTTTTGTCATGGTTGACCGGAGCATTGCTGCTACAGGGGGTAAATCATCCTTTTCCTCTGAATCTTTAATCACAAATTGTCTTGTGGGATTACTGATCAAGGGGGATATACCTTTAATAAAATTAAAAATTAAGTTGGTATTTGGTACTTTGTATTGTACATTTCCAAGAATTAGCCAAGGATTATTTAATATACTAGCTAACTAATGTGATGTTTTGAATAAGAATGGCCCTCATAGTCTCATAGATTTAAATATTTGGCCATTAGGAAGTGGTATTGTTGACAGAGATTAGGAGGTGTGGCCTTGGAGTAGGTATGATCTTGTTGGAGAAAGTATGTCACTGGGGGTGAGCTTTGGGGTTTCAAATGCTCAAGCCAAGCCCAGTGTCTATCTCTTCCTTCTGCCTGCCAAAACACATGTAGAACTCTCAGCTTCTTCTCCAGCACCATGTCTGCCTGCATGTAATCATATTTCCTACCATGATAATAATGGACTCAACCTCTGAAACTGTAAGAAAGCCCCCAATTAAATGCTTTCTTGTAGCTGGGCGGTGGTGGTGGTGGTGGTGCACGCCTTTAATCCCAGTACTCGGGAGGCAGAGCCAGGCAGATCTCTGTGAGTTCAAGGCCAGCCTGGGCTACCAAGTGAGCTCCAGGAAAGGCCCAAAGCTACGCAGAGAAACCCTGTCTCAAAAAACAAAAAAACAAACAAAAAAAAATTCTTTCTTGTAATAAAGTTGCTGTGGTCATGGTGTCTCTTTACAGCAATAGAACACTAGACAATTCATTTTAATATGCTAAGTTCTCAAACATATTGAGAAAATACAAATGACTTAATAGAGTATATAGGCCTACATAAACTAATTTAGCAAAATAATACTTAAATGTTAATAAAATGTATGCATAACAATTAGCATGCTAATTTGAAGATTTAAATTAATCCATGTGAAAGTGAAAGGTATTTTTAAGCTAAAGACAAGTGTAAATCACCAAGTTCATGTGGTATAATTAATAAAAGATTATATATGACTAGATGAAACTGCAGGACCAAGAAAATCTGGATATAGTCAAAACTAGTTTACATTAAACTCCAACAAAAATATACAAAGAATATAACATAGCAACCATTAAAATATTTGAGCATCTGTATAAGACACCTCAAAATAGCAATATGACATCTACTAAAAATATGACAGAAGTGTAAATCTTTGGTATATACAGAGAACTACTTAATAATCAATACTAGAATGCAGGCCCTATATTTGAACAAGCCTTCTAGGTGACTTTGATAGATGCTTTTAAAAGGGGGGAGTACTGGTTTTTATCCTGTTTGGTACATATATTCTTATATTAAAAACAACAATCACATCAGAGCTGTGTAAAACTAATACAATAACATACCAGGATTAATTTTCACCCCGACTTTCTTAGTGCAAGCTTTGCAAGTGCTGTTGAATTCTAAATATATATAATGAAAAGGTTTCATTGACAAAGACCGTAAATTTTCATCTGCCACTGGGCCGATAATCTCAATCACTTGCTTCACTTTAAATACTCCAATTTGATGTGGAACAAATGAACATATCACATTCTAAAGAAAAAGCAAACTTTATCAATATTCTATTGTTAGGAAAACTAAAAACAAATCTTAGAATACAGGGTATTGTAATTTTAAGCAACAGGATTTCACCATGGAGATTTATAAGCACTTTTAGGAAAGATCAACAAGCCATACAATGCTCATTATTGGAAATTTAAGAAAATTTTAGAATATAATACAACAGTATTTCAAGAACAATAGATCAAAAATCTCCAGATCCACTTTCACACAAAAATAAATGACAAAATTCATTCATAACTTTCCTGGTTATTTAGAAATTATCTAAGGCTTACAAGAATTCAGTAATTTAATATCAGGAATCTTGCTGAATGTCTGAAAGCTGTCATGGCATTTTGCTTGCTATAGTCTCATTCACCTAAACTCAGTTTTGTGGTCAGCATCTATGATAGCTGTAACAATTAGTACTAACATCCAAAAAGAGAGAAGTGTGGGTTTGAAAAACTCCAGAAAACACATTTCCAGAGATTATGCTATTGGTTCTGCCTAGCAATTGCTGAAAAATATTTAAGGCATATTTTTATTTGCTGTAATTCAGAGTACCCTCTGTAATAACAATCCTCTGAGAGAAAGAGAGGGAGGAGCTAAGGAAGGAAGGGAAGAGAGAGAGAGAGAGAGAGGGAGAGAGAGAGAGAGAGAGAGAGATGAATATTACAAGAACTTGAATTCCCTTGTCATTTAATGTTTAAAGAAGCTATTAGAAAATAAACAACTAAATTACTAATTTATATTAATAATTACTAATTATATTCATAGAGTGTTTTCAAAGCTCTGCATTGAAAGAGGAAGTAAATTTAAACAGGTAAAAAAGAAAGAAACAAACCCAGAGACACTCTTGAGAAACAGTTACTGGATGTTACCTGGTGAGAAGCAGCTGCTTATACTTCACCTATAAAAGGAGAATGTTCTAACCTCTGCTCTAAACATCTGCTTCTGTAAACATGATTGACTACAGACAGGAATTTCCTGTTATAAACAGTCACATCAAGTCTCTATGGCTTTGCTCACAGAAGACAGTTCACTAAACCCAACGATGATATAATGCTTTAGAAATATTGCTAGAAACTAAATGCTATACCTATGTATGATTGCTCAGAACTACTGAGACTTCTCTCTAAACCAGCATATAATAAATTATTCTGAACCTCAACTTAGTCTTTGATATGAGAGGGGTGGTGTCCCTGTAACATTTTTGTTTGTTTTGTGTTTTTGCCATAACAACATGTTCCTGGTAACATAGATTGCCACACATACCTGCATTATGGTACATATACTCCAGCAAATTTTTAGTAAGCTATAATCCCTCACCTCTGCCTGATTTAAGGCACCTGGTGAGGAGGAATGTAAAATTTAAGAAAAAGTTGTAAACTGCCTGCAAGAACATCGAAGACAGGTCTCAATGATTATAAATATAATAACAGCTGAAGTGTCAATGAAAGAAAACTGATACTTAATTACCCTTAGCTCTAGGGATGATGTAAGTGAAAGGGTCTCTAGATAATGATCAGACCTTGAGAAGGGAGGAAAAGAATCACACAGAAAATTATACAATAAATAGGAGAGACAAATATAGCTGCATACCTAAAGAACCCATTTAAAACCTAGAGAGGGATTTCCTAAGAAATGAGGACAAGAGAGATAAGAAGGTGAGAAAGAGAGCCTGCACATAAGTGAGTGGGGCATTGGGTTGGAAAGATGGCTCAACAGTTAAGAGCACTGGCTGCTCTTCCAAAAGAGGATTCTATTCCCAGCGCCCACAGAGTAGCTCACAACCTTCGCTAACTCCACTTCCAAAGAATTTGACACTCTCTTCTAGACTCTGCAGATAGACATTCTAGTGATGTGCTGACATACATGCAAGAAAAAACATGCATACACATAGAATAAAGAGTAGTTGGGCTGCAGAGAAATACCTTTAGAGAAAATCACCAGGTAAATATCCAGAGAAAGTCCCAGAACAAAGAGGATATTAGCCTTTTATAAGCTTCTAGGGAGCAGCAGAAAATGATTTGTTTCAACACAGCTTGCAGGACAAGAAGCATGGAAGTATCAGGTACTGGTTAGGATCAAAAATTAGGATCTGTAAAACCAATAGCACTAAATAAATAGGTAGATAAATAAATAGAGCTTAACTCTATTTCAGAGATAAAACCAATAGCGATAGATAGATAGATAGATAGATAGATAGATAGATAGATAGATAGATAGATAGATAGATAGATAGATCTTAACTCTGTTTCAGGATGAGATTCAGGGAAGCAAGTCATGATCTCTTCACACTATGGGATCTAGCCTCTTAGAAATGACTGAAATGGGCAGGACCATGTTCTAACATAACTGATTCACGAAACTTAAGGTAACTTTTGTCCAACCTTTTGCTGAACACCAAATTAACTGAGAGAGACTTGACTGGCTACATACAACAAAGAATGCTATCAATATAGAATTTTTCTAGAGAGTCACTAAATAATATAACAACAATCAAAACCACAGTTAACCTTGCAGTGATTTGATTTTCAGCATTTCAAAGAAAGTATGCTTTTTACGATGCCAAGTTTTCACCAGAAAATTATTTTACAACAAAAGAAACAGTAAAATGTGGCCAACACACCAGAAAGATACATAATAGGAAATTTCTAGGGAGAAATTCAAATACTAGACTTACCAAACAATTATAGTAAGTCAACTATTATAAATATGCTGAAAGAACTAGAAAAAAAATATCTGAAGAATAAAAGGAAGTGTGATAGCAATGCCTCATAAAAAGGATATCATGTACTGAAGTTATTAAAGAAATAAATAATCTAGATAGTACAGCATTTTAAAGAATCACTAAATAGAGCTCAATAGCAAATATGAACTGATACAAGAAATAATCAAGAGGGGCTGGAGAGACGGCTTAGTAGTTAAGAGCATTGATTGCTCTTCTAGAGGTCCTGAGTTCAATTCCCAGCAACCACATGGTGGCTCACAACCATCTGTGATGGGATCAGATCCCTTATTCTGATATATATATATATATCCTTTTTTAAAAAAAGAAATAATCAATGAACTTGAAGACAAGATATTTGAGAATACCCAGAAGAGGGATGGTTAAAAATTAGGCAAAAGAGTCTCAAAGCCTCTAGGTACATCATAAAGTGTCGAGAATGAGCAGATACAGTTCTGAGTGAAACTGTATTGATGACATGAGGATGGCTATATCAAGGAGTCCAATTCCTCAGGTGATGGGAATGCCAAATCCTTCCTCAAGTCAGACTCGGGAACAGTAAACTTTCCCCTGGTCCAAGTAAAAGTGTTTACAAGTGACTGACTAGCACATGCAGGAACTACCAACCACAGCTTTTTCCTATAAATGACTACAACCTGAAACTTCTCTGCCATACTGCTCCACCATAGAGACCTACAGAGATTAGCCAAACCTATCTCCTCACTAGTAAACAATAAACCCACCTCCTAAACTCAGATGTATGAAATAAACATGCTGAGTTTCTGGGCTGCTAATACTGATTCTCCATCAGAGTGCACGGCATACATGATCCCAACTTTTTTATATGTATGTCTGTGTGTCTGTCCTTTGTTCATTCCCTCCCTCCATGGGTGGGTCAGGTCAACACCAAATTTGTACAGGTCACAGTAATAAACATAGAACCAATTAATGAAAAGAGGTTCCAAAAACAGTTAAGGGAGAAAAGAGAAGAATATTTGTAAAAATATAATAAATGTTATGTTTATAAACTTCATGAAGAACATTTGTCTGTATATCAATAAAGCTCAACAAAACTCATGATATATCAAATAACAGACAGAGTCAAACTGTCAAAACCGCCAGGCAGTGGCAACGCACACTTTTTATACCAGCAATGGGTGCCTGCAGCAGGTAAATCTCTGTGAGTTCGAGACCAGCCTGGTCTACAGAGCAAGTTCCAGGACAGCCAGAGCTATACAGAGAAACTCTGTCTCATAAAAGACTATTGGAGACAGGGAGACCGGGGGGGGGGAGATTTCCTTACTGAAAAAAAAATTAGAAACTCAAAATCTCATAACTAGCAAAAACTCCCAGTCAAAACTAAAGTATAAATGAAGATCTTTCCAGACAAACATCAAAGGAGAGACTGTATTGCTAAAAAAGTTCCTTTAGGAAAAGTACTGAAGGTGATTCTTCCATTGAAACAAAAGGACAGTTGACAATTATACAAGTAATTTGGACAAACAAACAACAGAGGTAAAGGAAACTACACACACACACACACACACACACACACACACACACACACACGGAACTGTATTTTTATTTGCAGTGTTTTCTTATTTATTTGGTTTATAAAATCTGGAAAGAGGAAAGAAGTCAGCCAGCCATAAGGGTCAGAGGACTAGGGAGAAAATTAGGGGAGGGTAATGAACTAGAACAAAGTATTAGTACACACACACACACACACACACACACACACACACACACACACACACACGAAGATGCCATGATGAAAGCCATTATACCTAGTATGATAACCTCAAACACTAATAAAGATCAATGAATAAAAAACATAACAATGACTATTCAAGAACTTGATAGGCTTCTACCAAAGAAACATAGTTGGGATTACAACACCCTAAATATAAGATAGGACAGTTATACTGAAGCAATGTTTTTTGCATAGCATTAAAATAAAGCCAGTGTTAGTTTGAACTATGCCCTGGTAAGTGAAGTTGTTAAATATACCCCTCCAAAGAAACTATTAAAACATTAAATAACAAATACACATAGAAAAAAACAGAGAAACAAATTAATTTAACAAAAAATAGCTGTTTAAAAATAGAGATATTATTTAAAAACACTGAATTTCCGAAAATAAGAAAATAGCAGATGCATACCCTACATTATTAGTAGCTTTATTAAATGCAAATGGATTTTTTAACATTTCCCTGACAACTAAAAGTATAGATGACCAATTTCATTACATATTTATATGTATGCAATATATATAAATGATTAAATCAAGCTAATTAACTTACCCATAATTTTTATGGCAATGACATTTAAATATTAGTTTCTAAGCAATTTTGCATAACATAGCACATTAAGCTTAGTCACCATATTGTAGTAACAGATCTTCTTAATCATTCTCTCTCACTGGAACTTTATACCTTTTAACCAAAATCCCATGTTTTTTGCTAAAAAAATCTCAAGTTTATACTTTGCTTTAATTAGTGAAGTATACTTTTCCTGACCAAATATGCTAGTTTGCATTCCAGATCTAATTGAGATCATTAAAGAGGTCATGGCCTGTCTTTGTATCTGGCTCCTTCCTCTTAGCATATTACCCAAGCTCATCCATAACCTTGCAAATATCAGAATTTTCTGTTTGAAAGCTAATTAGTATTCTATTTCATATATAAATATGTATATGCTGCTTTTCTGTAAAGTAAACTAAATCAACTTGTTTAAAAGATACATTGACCACTCTTTTGATTACAGAATAACTAAGGAATGATTGGTTTGTAGGATGAACCTAAATATCTATCAGTAAGCGAAGAGATAAGCATAAATTGACTTAAAGGCACAAATTGGGGCATTCTTCCCTTGTGGACCCTCATGCTTTTCTGAACTACTTATCACTTTTGCTTTATAAATCTATGCTCATTCTACTAAAAAAAAAATCACAAATTGGTACAGCAGATAAAAACTAAAAGTCTATACATTTCCTGCAAGAGAAACATTATACAAACAAAGCAAATATTAGTTGAAAATAATGGATATGGAAGAGTCAATACCAAAACATTTCAAGATAAATACATTTCAAGTCCCCTTATGAGCATGCATCCATTATCCTTTACTAGTCCAAAGAAAGGCAGTAGTCTTTCTGTGGGAGTGGAGATTGAGTACTGAGAGGTAGGGGGCTTGTGAGTTTTATAGTGCTGAAAACAGAATTTCGGGGGTGGAAGAGTCAATTTACTTATCTGTTGGAAGGTCAATGAATAACCTAAAAGCATCAGGTGAGCTGAGAAACTGGACAGGGACATTGGTACACTGATTATATGTGAAGGCAGTTAGAAGCCAGGAAGCTCCTAACAAGAAGGTCAACATACTCCATTGGTATTTACAACTCCACTCCATTGGTATTTACGTTTGAGATTGCAGGGGAACAGATCTGAAGATAGAATAATCCACCCTAAAAGTTCATTTTCTGTCCTATAAAATACCCTCAAGCCCCCTGTGGTGAAGATATAGCAAAGTATTATCAAATCGAATCTAGTAGAAAGGGTGACCATAGTACATTAAAGTATGGATTCATTTTGCTTTTAATATGTAAATAGCAATATAATGAATCTTAATAAAGGAGAAACCTATTACCACTTAATAAAGACAAATTATTTGACAAAACACATCTGATTTTCATAAAGAAAGGGGAACTTCTAAGATTAGAATGGCAATAAAATTCCAAGCCCTGACTTAGGTCACAAACATATGTGGGGTCCTAACTCAGAATGTGTGGGGAGGATACAAATATTTGGCAACAATAAAAAGTTTTTGAATATGCAAGGAATAAAAAGTAAGTGCAAGTTAAAAGAGTAATTACGCTGAGATTTTTCTTGTAGCACTAGTCTGTTACAGCACAAACCTTCACCAGAGTCTTGCTTCTGAATGTACAAAATGCACACTTTGCACTGTGTGTGCACCATGCCACAGAACAACAATGGATAGTGCCTGAAACACATGGGCTCAGATTTGACCACTGTATGCTTCATGTTGCACTTTTTTTACTGCATCCACAAATTTTTCTGTGTTATTATAGAAAATGAAGGCTTTTGATATCTTCTGCCATCATTCCTCAGCATACAAGCATTAAATTTGTATACATAGTTTATATTCCTAGGGCCACATAAAATCAGCTCAGGCAAAAAAGAAGAAGTTGAGTAAAGAATGCTTAAGAAGTTCTGTTTTAGAGTTCCTAGAGAAGAGTTGTCAGACTGGCTAGCCACAATTAAAATAGCTCCTGAAACATGGGAACTGGCCTGGTTCTAACAAGAATGTCTTAGGGTCCACGGGTTTTGTTTTTGTTTTGTTTTGTTTTGTTTTGTTTTGTTTTGTTTTGTTTTGTTTTGTTTTGTTTTGTTTTGCTTTGTTTTGTTTTTCCCCAACACAACAAGTTGCAAACTAGGTAACTATTACCTGTTTCAAATTTCAAATTTTGACTAAATCTGGAAGGCATTTCTCATGTGATTGCTCCATAAAAACCTTCTTGAATGGAGGGAAAAAAAAAAACGCTTGTTGAGTTTAGAGAACACTACATTACAGATGCTGTTTAACACTCTACACTCTTCCTAAGTTATACCTGTTTCTGTATATTTCTTATAAGTCCTTAACAAAATAAAACTGTTTTAGAAGCAATAACTGTATTTCATACTGCACTTGAACATTACTTGCTTTCACTGGCACAATGCAGACCCTTAACAAAGAATTATGGATTCTCTATGACTGGATTTATAACTAATTCTAGGCCACATATGAGATATACTTCACAAACAATAGTAGATCAAATGTGGTTCTTAGTCCTCTGTATAATACTTTGGAAGGAAAAAAACAGCTGAAGTGCTATGGAAGGAAGGCAAAGAATAAGCTAACTTACCTGGATACATCCTTCATCAATTTTGCCCCTTTCTGGATCCATTTTAAAGTGTGCAGTTTTTTGAAAATGGTACATCACAGGAAGTGATATGGAATGATTTCTTACAATGCATAGAATATCCGAATGTTCACCCATGGAACAAGGTGCAAAAGTAAGTACTTTTCCTGGATCAAACTGTAAGATGACAGGAAGTCCAGAGCCTGTCAAAGCTAATTCTACTTTTTGAAGTCGATTACCTGGAAAAGCAATAATACCTACTGAACACAGTGATGAGTGTTTGGAGAATCAAAAATGTATTTGCTTACCCCACATAGTATTACTTAAAAAACATGATGGGAAATAAGGAGATCATTCAATCTTCAGCAAAACCACTGACTGCCTTCTCCGTGTTACACATACTTTTGAGTCTTGAGGACACAGCTATGAATAAAGGAAAAGCTGCTCTGATGCATTTACATTCTAGAGATGTAATAGTGACAGTAACTACATTTCCAGCTCCCACAGAGGGTAGAAGCTACATGTAAAGACAAAGAGTGAGACATAACACAAAGTCTTGGGAATACTGTTTTAGGTAGAGATATTCAAACAGGACATTTTTATTTATACGTCAACATTTGAGCAAACATTCAAAAGAAATGAAACATCCATAAAAAGTGTATTCCAAGCAGAAAGAACAAAGTCAAGTGCTATGAAATAAGCATTTGCTTCTCACATTCAAAAAGCCATAAGGGACCAGATATATATATATATATATATATATATATATATATATATATATATATATATATATATATATATATATATATACCAGGATAGCTAAAACAATCCTGAACAATAAAAGAACTGCTAGAGGTCTTAATATTCCAGATTTCAAGTTATACTACAGAGCTATAGTAATAAAATCCACAAGAAATTTGCACAAAAACAGCATCATGATAAATGGGATCGAATTGAAGACTCAGACATAAATCCACACATATATGGACATCTGATTTTTGAAATTAAAAAAGCCAGACACACCTTGTAAAAAGACAACATCTTCAAAAAAAATGGTGCTGATCAAACTGGATGCTTGCATATAGAAGAATGCTAATAGATCCACACTTACCACCCTGCATAAAACTCAATTTGAAGTGCACCAAGTCCTTCAAGCTAAAACCAGATACACATCTACAGCTGATAGAATAGAATGTGGTAAATAGCCTTGAACTCATCGACACAGGAGACTTTCTGAACAGAACACCAATAGCACAGACACTATGATTAACAATTGATAATTGTAACCTCATGAAACTGAAAAGTTTCTGTAAGGCAAAGGGCACCATTAGACAAAGCAGCAGTCTACATTCTGGGAAAAGATATTCAATAGAGGACTAATATTCAAAATACATAAGAACTTAAGAAACTAAATATCAAAAAAAGAAAGAACAAGTAATCCAATTTTTTAAACGGGGTAATGATCTAAATAGAGAATTCTCAATAGAGGAACCTCAAATGACTGAGAAACACTTTAAGAAAGACTCAACATCCTTAGCCATCAGGGGAATTGGCAATCAAAATTACTTTGAGATTCCAACTTAAACCTGTCAGAAAGATAATATCAGTAACACAAGTAACAGCTCAAGTAGCATGGATGTGGAACAAGGGGAACTCTCCTCCATTGCTGGCGGAAATGCAAACATGTACAGCCACTATGTAAATCAGTATGGTAGTTCCTCAGAAAGTTGGGATTTGGTCTACCTCAAGATTCAGTTATAGCACTCTAGGGCATATACACAAAGGATGCTCCATCCTACCACAAGGACACTTGCACAATCATGTTCTTTGTGGGTTTATTCATAATAGACATAAAACAACCTTCATGTTCCTCAACAGAAGAACGAATAAAGAAAATGGGGTACATGTATACAATTTAGTCAAGCTATTTAAAATGACATCACGAAATTTGCAGGCAAATAGATGGAACTAGAAAAAAATCATCCTGAGTGAGGTAACCCAGACCAGGAAAAATAAATATGGTATGTATTCTCTTCTAAGTGGATATTAGACATTAAAAAATGATAACTAAGCTACAATCCCTAGATGCAGAGAGGTTAGTTAAAGTGGAGGGGTTTAGGGAAAAATGCATGTATCTTGCTAGGAAGGGGAAACAGAACAGATTTTTAGGGCAAACTTGGGTTAAGTTGGGGACAGGAGCAGGGAGATCAGTAGTGGGGGGAGAAGAGATGGAGGGAGAGAGTTCATGGAGAGATGGCTGGAATTGGGGGCCATTTGGAGGGGGTAGCGTAGAAACCTAGTGTAGTAGAAACTTCTTGGAATGTATGAAGGTGATCCTAATGAGAACTCACATGGAGTCTCAACTGGCCATTTCTTGTTACCAGGTGTGGCTTCCAGTGGAGGGACTGAGTTACATTCAGTTGAGTTGTTGACCGAAGTGGTCACTTGAAAATTCCCAAACAACTCAGACTGTTTCTAAGACAAAGTATTGCTCTCTGAAAACTGACATCAGGGCCCCATTGCCAAGGATGGACACCAACCTGGCCATAAAATCTTGGCTTTCAATCTGTTCTGCCTGAAAAATATATTAGAGCAATGGTGCCACAGAAATTGTCAATGTCGGGTTTGACTTAAGGCCCACTCCACGAGAAGGAAAAAATAGCAAACATTGCTTGGGTAACCAAGAACCAGAGACTAGATAGCCCACCACTGGTCTAAAAAAATAGAAAAAGAAAACTAATAAAATGATTCCTAATGATACTATGCTATACTCAGTGCCTTATCCAGTCATCATCAGAGAGGCTTCCTCTGGCAGTACATGGGAACAGATACAGAAACTCATAGCCAGACATTTTGTAAAGAGGGTGTCTAAATGGGAGGTCTCCATTAAATCCTTCCACTCAGAAATAAGGGAATCCCTTGGAAAAAGAGAGAAGAGGAAGCAGAAAGAATGTAAGAGCCAGAGGGGATGGAAGACACCATGAGAGCAAGGTCCTCTGAATCAACTAAGCAAGGGGCACATGAGATCACAGAGAATGAAGCAGCAAGCATGGGGCCTTAAAAGGACTACACCAGCTTCTCTGTGTATTAAGCTTAGTATTTTTATGGGATTCCTGAGTGTGATAACTAATGAGTCTGTGACTCTGGTGCCTGCTTTTAGGACTCTTTTTCCCTCCTGTTTGATTGCTGTGTCCAATTTTGATGTGATAGTTTTTGCTTCATTTTAATATATTTTATTTTTTCATGTTTAGTTGTTATCTCTCAGAAGCCTGTTCTTTTTTAATGAGAAACAGAAAGGGAATTGATCCAGCAGGAAGAGAGGTAGGGAGGAACAGGGAGGTGTAAGGGAAGGAGAAACTATACTCAGGAAAACTGCATTAAAAAACAGAGTTGCTGGGCGGTGGTGGCGCACGCCTTTAATCCCAGCACTCGGGAGGCAGAGGCAGGCGGATCTCTGTGAGTTCGAGGCCAGCCTGGGCTACCAAGTGAGTTCCAGGAAAAGGCGCAAAGCGACACAGAGAAACCCTGTCTCGAAAAACCAAAAAAAAAAAAAAAAAGAGTCTATGTTGTCTATGTTCAATAAATGGGGATAAAATTTTAAAAAGTTGCATTAACCAGAAAACTTCAAACAAATGTTCTGTGATCAATAAACATAGTTCATATGACAAGGCATGACATAAGTAATATCAGTAAGACGTTTCTGCCATACTAGCAAGATTAACCTGTATAATAGTTTAATTAAACTTAGTAACAGCATATATCATACTGGCCTGCAAATCTTCTAGACTCTTGGCTTTCCTAAGGTTACAGGGTGGATTTACATCTCCAGGACATAGCTCATTTCTTTCAGAGTTTGATTTGCAATCTGCCTATTCATTCATCTTTGATATAACTTACTGAAAGTGACACACGTACTATTACATATTTGCTTACCTCCAACCAACAAAAAACTACCTGCAATTGCAAAAAACAAAATGTAATGCCTCTTGTTATATGGGCTACAAAATACATGCCCTTCAAATCCTCGTAGTATGTGTCCAAAGACAGTATTATACTCTGTTACTAGATCTCAATTTTGTTCTTTAACTGTTACTGTATGTAACATTCTAGAAGTAAAGGTCTGGTCCAAATAGAATGGCTCATTTGTTTTATGTCAAGTCCTAAGAACAAACATTGCCATTAGAAAACAAAAATATTTGTTTTTAATAAAGTTCTGAGATCATGATGTTTATCTAAAGTCATCTAAATTCTAACCTGGAAATAATGTAAATGGTTTCAAGGTTAACTTCACATGCCACAAATGGTATATTAAAGCCATGAAAGGGTCTGCATTTTTGTTCAAATGTAAAAAGTATGCATTTCATTTTTTTCTGAAGATATTGATGCTCATTATTTTCTTTTTTGTTTGAAAATGTCATACATGCATATAATGACCTTCTAACAAATTCCTTCCCATTTACTCCCCTTCAATTCCTCCCTATTCTTTCACACGTGCTGTTTTTTTTTCTCTTGAAGAATTTTAACTGCTACATATTTAATGATCTTGTTCATTTCATACTTACTTTTCATGGTGTCAGAGTTATCATCTCTCAAAAATCCATCTTTACTTCCCACAGAATCAAATCTCACAAAGAGTGAATAGTCTTGCCTATGTGAAGGCCCAACATCCTTTTTAATATCAACTACTAGCCTGTAAATATCACAATTGATTATTTTTGAAGCAGAAGTCACATATTTTTACCACTTGTCAATATAAATTATTGAACTAATCTTTAAATCTATGCAAACAGATGGAAAGGAATAAAAACACAACTGTTATCCATTGCCCAAATTTACTAACAAAAGAAGATCTCAGAATATAAAGCTCAGGAAAAAACATGAATGAATACAAATATATCTAAAACAGGACTAACATAATATCCCCACTTGCCAAAACCTACATCACATGCCACAGTGTCTATAATGTATTTTTCTTCCAGACAGAATTCATTGTTAGCTAAGGACTGTGATCAGTCTCTATAGTAAGCCATATTTCCCCTAGTAGTAACTTCTGTTACACATTTATTCCCTCTAGTGAACTAAACTCATATTTTCTACCAATGAAGTTCCTAGTAGTGTACAAGCAATTAGAGAACATAATTTGATATGAGTCTTAGAGAAATGTAATGGAAGGATGAAAACAATACAGAGTCAGGAACAAAGGTATAGATACATAGGTTACACCATAGGCCTGGTCACTGACTATATTTATCTAGCTTACTTACAGATTAGCTCTTCTGCCCACGGATACTCAAATCCACAAAAATTTGATGTGTAAATATATTGGAACAAATATAGTGTGTTTAAAACTATATTTAACAAAGACTTCAAATATTCACACCTATATTTCCATGCTAGACTCCCAAATGAAGTAAAAATGCTGTCATAGGAAACAATATTTGGATTTCTTTCAAAGTATGTATGTGTGGAGGAGGCTGAAGAGATGGCACAACAGTTAAGTGGACCCAGGCTTGGTTCCCAGCACCCACAACAACCACCTATACAATCAGATAAGATATACATATATACACATAAAATAACATAATAATCTTGTATTGTTGAACATAACCTTATAGATTTCCCAGAGAAATTTCCTGTACAAAAGTATCAAGACAATTTTTGATTACGTGAGTAGGGCAATTATTGACTACCTTTCTGCCTTAGTTTTGTTTTTGTTGACATGATAAAGCAACCAAGGAGAGAAAGGTTTATTTTAGTTCACAATTTCAGGTCAAATTCCATCATAGCAAAGAAATCAAGGCAAAGAAGCAGGGTAGTTTTAAATGTAAATGTAAATGTAGTCACATCATAGACACAGTACAGAAAAGAGAGAAATAAATGCATGTATGTCTAGAACTCAGTAATCTTTTTTTTATTCTTATACAGCATAAGATCATAAAACAGAAAATAGTGCTACCCGCATTCAGAATGTGTCTTCCCTCATCACGTAAGGCACTCTCCTATACACATGACCACAGGCCAACCTAATGTAGATAATCAGTCATTGATTGAGATTCCCAGGTCATTCTAGGCTCTATCAAGTTGATAATTAAAACTAAGCATCACATCCTCTTAAATATAAAACAACTCAGCTTTCAAAAATCTCCTATCACTAGTGACAATGTTGTATTGAAAGTACACTACACAAGACTCTCTCAGAGGTAAATTCTTACAGATGGATAGGTTATTTACACACAAACTATGATATTATTGCACTGTTTACCATATAGTTAACATTTTCAAAAGTATTTTCAGCTTAAATAACAAAAGCAAGTAAAAAGAACTGTAAAAATATACACTGCAAGTATTTCATTAAAAGAAACAGGTGTTATTGATTAACACTGATGGTATTCAGTCAGAAAGGATTTTGTCTAGGTAAGAACATCACTTCCTATCTGGTGGCATCTATAAAATACTACATGCACATCACTATTCTTGCAGCAAGTTCTGGGCTGCACAAATCAATTTATGCAATTCAAAACAACCTAAAACTTTACCTCCACCACCCATTTCCAATAGGTCTAGGGCTTATTTTTTTAATTTAAAAAAACTATTGGATATCATACTTATGAATATTGCAAATCTTAAAACAAGCTAGAAATATTTAGAAATGTTAAGAAAAATCTGATTTTTGCTTTCTAAAATGTTTTACTATGACATTAAATAAGTCTGGTTTGTGTATAGTTACTATAATTTTCATTAATAATTGACATTACAATTGAATTCACTTTTGCTTACTTTGGGCTGAAGCAAAATGTAATTACAATCTTTTGATAAGGGAGTAAAGTTCCTTCATTGGGAATGCAGGACATAAAATCAGTCATATCTATTTTCTTTATTTTGTTTAAGTAGGGGAGATTATTTAAGGCAATATCTGTCCTTTGATGAATATTTGCTCCCTGTAACATAAAATAAGACATAAAAGCATATTAGGGGGAAAGTAAACAACATATTTTAAAAGGTTAAAATAATTATTGCAATTTTAGAATGTAGAAAGTGAAGAGTATTTGTTTCTAAAGTAACATACACCTTAACTTGACAAAAGTACATGATACAATTCAAAATTTGAGAATAGAAATCTTCAGAGTAAGTCACTTATTTGCAAGAAGCACTCATCTGGTTTAATTCAGACATGATGTACCACTTTCCCTCAATTCACTTACCAGTTCTTCTCCAACACAATCATCTTGCATTATTGCCACCCAGTTTATGGTTTCAGGGCTATTGTTAAACAGAAGTGCATGCTCAATTTTTGATGTTCCAAAGAAAACAGAACCAAATCGTATGCATTCCAATTTCCTGTCACTATTCATGTGAAACAATTCAATTATCTGTTCAACCACATGAACTTTGATGTTCAAGAACGTATCAGGACGACCTTGCAAACTCACTCTATAAGATAATAAAATGTGAATATCTGTAAGTATTTTCATTATATATTTATTTTCTCCTAATTATTTGGATAAAGTTTTGTAAAATGACATCATAAATAGCTCAGTAGACTAAAATCAGTTCCTTTCATATACTGCTAGAGGTTATCAGGTCCTCTGATGTGCCTACATCTCTAATGTGAAATGTATGTGTAACCTAACTTAGTCTGTACTTGAAACAATAATACTGGGGGAAAAAATCTAATGATGTGATCCCAGAAAGCATCAATGGAACATTCATATCACTATCTCGTAAACACAGGAGTTACATGATTTATAACATTAGCTCAAGAATTTCAAGACTCCATTCTAACTCATTGGAACCCATGTCCAAGCCAATCTCTCATCTATATCCAAATACCACAGTTCCTTAAATCAAAAATATCTCAGAAAAAAATTTACAACGAATCTCAGTTCTCATTTAGCACTCCTGCCCATGTTTATTCCTTTCTGGCACATATACAGTCCTTTCAACTTAACCCCAAGACATACCATAGGTAACTTATTTACATTTTTCTATAATTGTGGGTATTATCCATACCATATCTCAACATATCTGCCCTTCCTTACATTCCTGGACATAACACCCTTCCCTAAGATTTCATTCTAACTCACTCATGCATGTTCTAACTTTTCGTTCTAAGACACGGATCCTCTGTAAACTATTTGTTTCTTCTCTCTTACTATTTCACAGTCTACTCTTCTTTTCAAGGTAACTCTCAGTACTCCTACGTTTGAGGCACCACATATACCAATAATGCCCTCTATCCAACTCATCTAGGCAAAGCTGCTTTCTGGGGTTTAGAACATGTAAACCTAATCAGCCATAACCATACAGTCCATAATGATTGTGAAAATGGAATCAGTCCCACCATGCCACATTTGAACTTTCTTCTACAGATCATTTCTTCCTCTTACCTCCTTTGTTCATTAACTCATCAAATGAATTAAACAGGAATGTATAATATACCTCAAATCTGCACACTTCTCTCACTTCTCCCAATTTGAGCCTTAGCTCGGACCTTTCCTATTTCTTTTTGGCTTTGCTTTTATAATATCTAGTCAGACTGTCAAGTCTTTCTTGTATGCCCGATCTGTTTCATGCACTGCTGTTATTGTGACTTTCTAAAATGCGAACTAATCCTCAGATTAACTTTCACGTTCACAACTGTTTCCCAAAACCACAACTGTAGCCTTCAATAAGAAATACATCTTATATTCAGTTTAGTACCTCACGCACACATATGAAGAAAAGTCTATGAAAATTCAAAGAAGTTTCATAAAATAACATCTACATTACTATGTGAGGTGCATTCATAATGGTGACTCAGTGTATTAACTGCACATCACATCTATGAATGAACTGAGGCAAATCCCATAACCAAATGCTGCCCCATTGACCCTTTACTGGATCTTGTGCCATTCCTTTGTTTTCGTCTCACCTTGCATCACTCTCTTCTATTTCTTCAACTCTATATTGCCTCTAAGCCTTCAATAGGCAATACAGTTATCTCTAAAGTTTCAAATCTGCCACTTCCTCTGCCTGAAAGAACTTGTGTAATCCAATCAATCATCAACATTCATTTTGCCTAAACACACACACACACACACACACACACACACACACACCAATCCTACCACTTCCATTTGCTAACTAGATCCTATTTAATGATTAGTGTGTGATTCAACTACCAATTTATGAGTGGAATCCTTGGACCATTCCCTCAGATACACAAAACTAAAACTAGGAGCTGCTGTTCTATGTATCTATATGCCACTCTCCATTCACTTTCCATTGCCGAGCACTATCTACACTTGTATGTCTTGACATATAGAAATAACTAAACGAACAAACAGCAAATGAAAGAAAAAGGGGTTGGCAAACAATCAATCTGAAAGAAAATAGGTAATACTGAGTTTTATACAAACATTTTTTTCAAAAAACGTGCTCTATATTTACCTTGCCACTTCATCTACAAATCTGGACTGGTCTGCACAGAAATCCACTTTGATGATCATTGATGACTTAGCCTTAACAGTACCACTACTTGGAGAAATGACAATAGGTAACTGACCTTGGTATTCTGTTTTAAATATGCCTAAGGAGAGTAAGAGACACAGTTTATAACTAGAACTTTACAATAGACATACATTACACAGATGGTCTACTGTGGAACAAAAATAATAGCTTTTATTGTGATTACAGATACTGGCATCATCCAACAAATCTAAACCTAGTGTTAGAATTCAACCCTCATGAGTAGCTAAAAATATTATATATTCATTTTGGAAAGTACTTATACTAAGAACACCATATATCCACATACATGCTCTTCAATCCTTGATATAAGCTATATGTTCAACTACATATTTCCATTTTACAAATAAGAAATTAGACACTTAGATATCTTGATCTCTAAAGTGTAAGTATGCAATTGATACATAGTAAAATAAATTATTTGCCCAGGTTTCAGGTTTTTCCAACTAGTAAATGAAGCAATTAAGTGTGAAACATGGTCAAATTCACACCCAGAAAAGCAATTATCTTTTAGTGCTTCAGTGTTGTTTTTTCCCAAAAAAATATTGACCCATGTCTACAGATTCTTTCATTGGTTTCATTGAAAAATACACCAAACAATTCATTAAAATTAAATCTGCATTTTAATTCAGAGAGCTTTCATATGTAATATAACTATAATTTGGGGAGATTTTAGACTAAAATGGATATATTACTTTTTATTTAATCCCTAAAGGATTATGAATGAATAAGTTAAGACTGAATTTGGAAAGCAAAATAAAATGAAAATTTTTCAATCATATATAATTACTCTGTCTTCAGAATCAAAAAACCTTAACCATTTGCCTTAAGAGATTCTTCTTCACATTAGAATCAAACTGGAAATAAATCTAATATTCTATAAACTCCTAAGCAATGAATATTCACCCATCAAAGAACCAAACCAGTGAAAGCTAAATGAACAAAATTCAATCAGAAATAGCTATCAGTTTTATTCTTGTATATTGTATGAAGAAATATGTAATGGCATAGATTGTCTTTGTGTTAATAATCCCCAATATTCAAGCATGCAGCTAAGGAAAAACAATCTAGAGGTAAAGAGGATTAGATTTACGATTTCATTTATATATTTGATACGCAGTCTCAGAGACACAGTCACTATCTAGTATTAGTTCTCATATTAGATTGGGAGAAATGGCAACCATCACATCAAATCTAGCTAACCATCACATCAAAAGAATGACAGATTATATCCATTATTGCAATCAATAAGTAGTATGCATGACAACACATACTTTTATAAAAACATCTGGGACAAAAATAAAAATTTCTAAAAATTATCTAGTCTGGAGAAAAGTATTCTTCCATTGATACATAAATTATTAAAAGCCTTCTACTGACCATGATGTGAATGCCAAGTTGAGTGTGACAAAGACAATAAATATTTCATTCCCATGATGAAACAGGCATTATACCAAAATTTTAGGTATATACCTAATTAACCATCATATATTACTCTCCTCATAAATTAAGAATCTAAAGTTCAGTTCCCTTAAAGACACTTGTCCAATATGATAGAGCTAGTAAGTAAGGCACTGAATTCTAGTTCAGTCTCTGGATGAGCCTAAGAACAATGTTGCTTCTATAACACCAACCTGCCTCCCATCTTCAGGAAGATCACCAGTCATATAACCAACAGGCTGTGTTAATATGGATTATAAAAGGCAGGTTCATTTTTCCTGAATGAATGAATATCTATCCTTTGTAATCACAACACTTAAGGACCTTTGGTTTTCAAATATTTCAAATGATAGACATCATTTCTCGATGACTCGAAAAATCTATTATACAATATGCAATTTAAAATAATAGCAAATCTTAGCCGGGCGGTGGTGGCGCACGCCTGTAATCCCAGCACTCGGGAGGCAGAGCCAGGCGGATCTCTGTGAGTTCGAGGCCAGCCTGGGCTACCAAGTGAGTTCCAGGAAAGGCGCAAAGCTACACAGAGAAACCCTGTCTCGAAAAACCAAAAAAAAAAAAAAATAATAATAGCAAATCTCCTAAAATTTTTGAGATTATATGACAAAAAACATTTACCTGGCGCTTTGCCATGGTTAATAATACTGATCTCTTTACAATATACCTTACTATTGGCAACTAATGTGCCAAAATCAACTACTGGCACAATTTCCAGTTGACAGGTTGGAATCAGCCTAAGAGAGAGGAAAAGAAGCACACAATTATGTTTAACAATAATAACATCTTCATAGTTAGGTCCATGGAGGATACACACACACACACACACACACACACACACACACACACACACACATTTTATATACATTTTACTTCCTTAAAATATATTTCAGTTCATTTACAGGTCTATTGATAACACTGTTGTCAATAAGAAGAGTTATGAAATAACATATGTAAATATAATGCAAGCTTTTTTTAACAAGGAAATCAGACTTTATCATATAAGCATGATTTGACAGACTACTCATTTATCTCAATATAGTCTTACTCTAACATACATGAAATTCCTTTTGAGAATTTCCACATAAGTCCATTGAACGTTTTGAAACTAATTAAAAAGGAGGAACTAACTTTAATACTTTGAATAATATAAAATATGATAAATGAAAAAAAGCACTGGTACTATAACATAACATTTGGGGAGTGCCATAGTTACTTTCTGTTGCTACGCTAAAACACTGACCAAAACCAGCTTAGGGAGGGAAGTGTTGATTTGGCTTAAATACCCAGATCACAGTCTGTCATTGAGGTCAGCCAGGGTAGGAGCTCAAGCAAGAGCAGGGTCAGGAAGCCCACAGGCACTACTTTCCGACTTGCTCCCTAGGACTTGCTCAGCTTGCTTTCTTATACACCCCAAGACCATCCAGCCAGGAAAGGCACTGCCCACAGTGGACTAGGCCCTCCCACACCAATCACTAATCAAGAAAATGCTGCCATAGACTTGACTACAGGATAATAAAGAGATAATAAACAACTTCAATTGAGGTTCTCTTTCCCCAGGGGACTCTAGCTCGTACCAAGATGACCAAAACTAACAAGCACAGGGTATAAAACAAGATCTCAATACAAAGAAGAAATCTGATTTGCTACATGTGTCTTTAATTTAATGTGTTCACTGTAGCATATTTGTAGCGCGCATTTTCAGATATCTTTCAAAAATTCATTGTCACATATGAACAGATCTCATGGCATTTATTTCATATTTAGGTTGTAAGCTCTACTTTACATAATGCTATTAAGTGTATTAGTACAATTTAATAATAAAATTCGTATAAGACGGAGATGTGAAGATTACATACCCAATCAGAGGAACCTCTAGTACTTTATTTCCTACAGAAATAAACATGTGATCAAACATGTCTTCATTTTTATCAGGATGATATTCCACCATTGCTGTCATCTGAAGGCCAGAAGCAAGTTCCTTATCCAGATTAGTCAACAATAGTTTGAACTTAAGTGAAAAAAAAAAACATAAAATCAGCACTATTAGTTCCTTATAAGGAAAGATTATGAGTGACTGTAGTTAGGGAGTGTGCATTATTATCAAGCACAGGTCTTATTCTAAACTAAGAGGAAAAACATTTTTTAAACTTTAAACTGATAAATAATAAATGTACATATTTATGGGGTATGATGATTTGGCCTGTAATAAAATGTCCCTTTTATTTCCTAGAATAGAGACATGTCTGTTCCTCAATAGATTCCCAAGAAATAAAGTATGACATAAAACTTCCCACTAATGCCTCAATTAGTAAATCCTGAAGGAATCAGAAACGTATATGTCAAGGGAAAGTAAGAACACCTCAAAAAATTGGTCTCTTAGGATTTTAAGAAATTTTCTGAATCATGAAGACATGGAACATGAAATTGGAATTCTTAGAAGTAGATGGTAACAATCATTGTATGAATACATCTGTAATTTTCTGTTAACTAAAAAACAAAAAACAGGAATAAGGCCTTTCCCCTTTCCAAACACAATAAGAAGAAGCATACATATTCTTTACTGGCTTTGCCCCATCTAGTCCTTCCCTCATTTGCCCTACTTCAAGCAAAAGGTTCTTTCTCCACTCCTTCCCTCCCTCCCTCCCTCCCTCCCTCCCTCCCTCCCTCCCTCCCTCCCTCCCTCCCTCCCTCCCTCCCTCCCTCCCTCCCTCCCTTTCTCTCCCTCTTTCCATCATTATTTCTCCTCCCCTCTCTCAACTTTACTACCCGCTCCCTTCCTCTCTCTTTCCATCCATTTCCCTCTTCCACTCTTTTTCCCTCCCTCTCCCTCCCTCTCTTCCCCCTTACTCCCATTATCCTCCCCCTCCATTACTTCCTTGCTCTTCCTCCCTCTTTCCTTCCCTTTCTCCCTTCCTCTCCTCTTCTTCTTCTCCTTCCATCCCTCTCTCCCTGTGTCTCTAATCTCCCTCCCCCTCCTTCCTGTCTCTCTTCACTCCTCTTCCTCCCTCCCTTCTCCTCTTCCTCCCCTTCACACATTAGTTCTTCCTCCCATCCTGCCCCTCTCTGCCTCCCTCCATTATCTTCCCCTTCCTTGTGACAGCTCGGCAAATGTGATCCTTCCCTGAATTCCTTAGGGTCCTAGATTTAAGTGCAGAGGCTACCCAGGAGCTTTCCGCGCCCTTAATGTGTCACCTGCGGCTTTGAAGGCTCTTGAAACCTGATCTTCTGGTTCCAGCGGCCCAGATTGTGCACCGTAAGAGGGAGCCGGTACACTTTCCCAGACACTGCATCCAGGAACCTCAGCTCCGACGGCATTACCCTCAGCTGAACTTCCTTCTTGGGGCTATCTAAGTCCCGAGGGACTAGTGAGCCCCGCTCTGTGTCCATTGCGGTCCTCTAGATAGCCGGCAACCAGGCGCAGACCTGACCAACTCCCGACTGGTTAGGGACAACAGACCGTTCCTAGGAGACGAGCCCTAGGAACCCATTATTAGGATTCCACGTGAGCCCACCCCCTTGCTCTCCCAGCATTCCTCACGAGGTCGTCTCGTGCCTTTGCCCGCCCTGGCCACGCCCCACAAACATTGGATCTGCTTGAAACCCACCCACCCCCACGCCCTAAGGCTTGCCCACCCCCAGTCCCCGCCCCTCAGTAGCCCTGTCCTCAAGGGCACCGACCAAGGCCTTGAGATGGCAGCTAGAACGGCAGGTTCCTGTAGAAAGAGAGCGGAATAAAAAAAATTTAAATAAAAAACAAAAAAGAAAGAAAAAAAAGAAGTGGTTGGCAAGTGTCAACAAAACAATTGGAAAATATGTCAGCCTCAAATCTAAAAGCAGCCTATGTTGACATAGCCAGGGTTTCAAAGTGGCATTTGGTGTAGGGGGCACGTTCCAGGACCGTCCTTTATAGCAAGCTTAGTGAAAATGATATGTCTGCAAGGTCTGAAATGAAGGATTTATTTATTTATTTGTTTGTTTGTTTGTTTATGTGTTTATGTATTTATTTATGGTTTTTTGAGACAGGGTATTTCCATATAGTTTTTGGAGCCTGTCTTGGATCTTGCTCTGTAGACCAGGTTGGCCTCGAACTCTCACTGCCCGGCTGAAATGAAGTTGGAGATTTGAATCACCTTTGGATTTTTTTTTTAGAGCACAATACAAAGCCTGTCTAAATCCCTGTGCCCAAGCCAGGTTTGCTCTGTACCCCTGAAAGTTTGGGAGAATGCAAATCACAGTTCCTGTACAATCCCCTAAACAAACAGCAAAGGAGTGTCAAAATTTCCTTCGGCACACATTCAAAGAAAAGGCTGGCTGAAGTCTGAATTGTGTAGCCTCTCTTTTGGCATTTTTTTTCAACTAAGGAATGGTAGAACTCAGAAATGTGTGTACTAAGATATAACACCAGGGAAAAAAACATCTAGCCCTGTGTTTGCTTTGTTCAGATATCTGTAAGATCGGCGGTACACATACATACATATACATGACCCCAGGGAGATTGAGTTGATAGAATGCTTTATGAGATTGGGCTGAGAAATAATTTTGACAAATTTAGACAATTGGGATTTCTTGGAATAAGAGGAGGAGATATTAAAATTAATTAGCTTTAAGTACATAGAAACAAACTTATTAATTACTTAGAAAATGGAAAATTGTTCATAAAAATAGCAATAAGCTCTTATTTCTTTTGTCATTTACTGAGTGATCCTCACATAAAAACAGAATGTTGATCCAAGTAAAGGCATAGCATAACTACATTGTGAAGTGGTAAAATGGGAATATGTATTTGATGATGAGCTGGTTGATGAGAAAAAATAACCTGATTGTTACCTTTTCAAGAGAAAAAAAATAAAAACATCAGATTCTGATGAGGCTATAAAGCAACAAGATCATTTTTACATTTCTTTCTTGCCTGTAGTACTGGTGATTGAAAGTAGGTCCTCTTGTATGCCAGATAATCTACCACTGAGCTATAGCCCAGTCCTGTTTTTACTAAGCTAGTGTCTCAGTAAAATACTGACATAGTGCCTCACTGATTATTGCAGTTTGGCCTTAAATTCACTTTGTAGTTCAAACTGGTCTTGAATTTGTGATCCCCGTGCCTCGGCCTCCCAAATAGTGTGGTTTATTAGGCTTGAATCACCAGACTGCTCATATTAATGAAAATTTAATATTTGGCAACCACTCTGGAAAACAGTTTTGAAAATGTTTGTTAAGCTAATCATATAATTACCATGTAATCTACAAGTTGTATTCATGGTCATTCATTCTAGAAAAACACAAACTTATTCGCACAAAAAACTTGAGTGTTACAAATATGAGTTGTATTCTTAATAATGATATCATGAAACAATCCAGTGTAACTTGCTCAGCTATGAATAAACAATCTGTAATATATTCATGCTTAAAATACTACTCCAAAATGAAATGAATGATAGATGTTAAAGTTCTGGTGACTCTCTGGGTATTATAAAGATTGGAGCCATAACAGGGCCCTAGACTTTAGTAGGTCCAGCTATCTTAACACAACTGACTTCATGATGGAAGTATCATTCAAGCTGTAAACTCAGCATGTAGACAGTACCACCTGCCAAAACTAAACCAAAGGCCTAATCAAAATTTGTAGCTCTAGGAAAATCTATAGTTCTAGGAAAGTCTCCATATGTACTAACCTTGCTTTTTGGCTTCTATAGTTCCATTTCTGGCTATTCTTCTTTACTGAAGTATGTCAACCCAGGACATGGTGTTTGTGCTTAAAAGCTCACCTTGAGAAAGGCTCAGGACTACAATGGGATCCTGAACACCAGGTGTAGTTACCAGCTGGCTAAGAGAAAGTTTCTATTTTCTTAAACCCATGTGCTAGCAGTCTTCTCTGGTGAATACCCCACATTTCTGGAAGTCCCACCAAAATCCCAAAGACCAGACCTTCTTGAGACAGAGGGGGTGAGGGAGGCTCAGCACAACCTGAGATGTTCTAGGTCTTTGATCATCCTCTGTCTAACACTTCAGAAGGAGTCTGACACCACTATCCCAAAAGGAAATTAGAATTAGAAATGAATTAGAAAGTCACCTGATCTGTCACCTCTGGAGGTAAGTCTGGTTAAGGGCATTCTGTTTGGACACATAGGAGATACAACTGCTGATCTATGTGAGATGTCACTGGATTCCCTCTGTCTGTTCAAGTGTATGAATGTGTGATGGCCGCCCCTGGTTGTCGTTACTGGGTGTCTCTGTGTGGGTGTTTCTGTGTGTTTCTGTCAGTTTTTGTTTCCCTGGAGTGACCAGTGTGTTTCTCTGGTATGAGATCTCTGCCCCCTACCTTAAGAACTGTGGCCTCTCTTGTTGGGGACCCAAATCCTTTTGTCTCTGCCAGGTCACCCACAGACACCAAAGTAATTTCCACCTCTCCCAGTCCAGGAATGCTTGTTTGTTTCATTGCTTGACTTAGGCTCACAATCACAGGTTTGTCCCTGTGTGGAGGTGGGAAGGGGCGAGCCTCTTATCGAGGGCCCCCTGTCATCGAAGTGGAACGCATCCAGGGAGGTAGAAATAATGCCCCCAGATAAGCATTCCCTCTGCTCTGCCTGCTCTGTTCAGTCCTGGGAAGGGTAAAAGTTCACCCAAGGCTGAGCCTAAAAGAAAAGAGAAAATTCCAGTCCTTTCTCTTTCATTTTAATGTCCCCTCTTCAAACAGTGATCTGTAAAACCTACCATTCTCTAGAAAAAAAAGTAGAAAAACTGCCCCTGGGCAGGGCAGGGGAAAATCACTGCCACACCATGCAGCCTGGACAGAACAGATTCTCCCTTTTGTCCGACACTGGCTGACCAAGGAGACTTTAAACAATTTTCACTAGATACCTTTTAGGAAGATTAAAGACAGCTGCTAAAAAGATTTTCGTTGTCACACAGCCCCAGGTTTAAAAAAGAAGGAGGAGGAGGAAGAGGAGGAGAAGAAGTAAAGTTATAAAAGTTAGAAAGAAATTTAAAGATATAAGTAGGTCCCAATTGCTTGAGATAGCTCAAAGGGTATTTAACAACAGAGAACTGAGTGTGACAATACCTTTTACATTAACTGAAAGCCACTGTCACCTCTGCTGGTAAGATGCAGTTAGACTTATAGATACACAACAACACAATTTTGGTGCCTTACCCTCCTTCAGAAAAATATCTCCTAGCTCCAAGTTCTGATTCCAATCAAAAGATACAGTTGGATTATCTTTCAGATGGACAACAATGATTTCCAGGATGATGGGCAGAAACCATCACCCCAGGACTGGCCCAACACCAGACTTCTCTAGTTGTTCAACTAACCAGTTCAGCTACCTCCATCCAGATTATAAAATACCCAATGACCCTGGAAATAAAAGGGAAAATTGTAGGCCATATTGCCTGGCTTGAAGAGAAAGGCATTCTGGTGCCCTGCCAATCACCCTGGAATACTTGACTCCTGCCTGTGAAGAACCCTGGCACCTCTGATTCTCATGAATCTGATTCTTTTCAGAGAAACAGATACACTCGGAATTGGACCTGAAAGATGCATTGTTCAGCCTCCCATTTGCAGAGGTGAGTCAACCATCTTTGCTTTTAAACAGATAGACCCAGTGAGAGGTTACAGAGGGCAACATTCCTGGACCAGGTTGCCCCAGGATTTAAAGACACAAAATGCAGACTTCCTGCCCTTCCATAAATAGGTTATAAAAGGGCCACTGAGGGACTGCTGCAAGAGTTACAGAATTTGGACTACAGAATATCAGCCAAGAAAGCCCAACTTTATTGAAGACTGCCAGCTGAGTAGAGGCCGCAGGAGCCTGTCTCAGAGTAAGATTGCTATCATCCTTCAGATCCCAACTCCAAAGACAGCCTAGTGAAGGATGTCTCCTTATGCTGATGCCTGCTATTCTGCCTTGTGGATTCAGGTGGATAATAGCAATATCACCAAGCCCCTGAGACTACATGGTGGACATGTACTAATGGTTTGACTAAATATGCCTCTTCCGATGCTTTCCAAATTAAGTAAACAGGTTGATCAGGACTTAGAGGTATTAAAAGAACAATTAGATACCCTTGAAGAAATGATCCTACAGTATTGAAAAGGCTTAGACTTATTTGTTATGAGATAAAGGAAACCATGTCTGGCTTTGGAAAAAATTCTTGTTTCTGTGCTAATTGATCAGGAGTAGTTAAAAAAAATCTCACCACTGTTGGAAAAATTAAAACTTCGAAAAGAGAAAGAGTCAAAGACATATCAGATTATCGATATCAGTCTCTCATCTCTTAGTACCCCTATCTAACTACCAAGGGGCTGGCCAGGCAATGTCTAAATGCTAACAAATCTGCTACCAGCACTGATTGGGCCTTTAATTCTCATTCTGATAGGATCAACAGCAGGCCCTTATATCTTAAACTATATGACCAATTATGTATCAGTTCAGATAAATTAATGGTCCTTAGAGCAAGGTGAGACCATGATTTGACTCATTCACTAAGACCAATGGGGACTGTAACAGGCACCAGACCTTAGTAGACCCAGAGAACTTAGCACAACTGACACAAAGATGGAAGTACCATTCAGGCTGTAAAACTCAGCATACAGCACCACTGCTAAAACTAAACCAAAGGCCTAGTCTATCAAACCCATAGTTCTAGGAAAATACCTAAATACACTAATCTTGGTTTTTTGGGTTCTATAGTTCTGCTTCTGGCTAACTGTTCTTGTTAGCTGACATATTTCAACCCAGGACACAGCTTTTGTGCTTAAAAGCTCACCGTGGGAAAGACTCAAGGCTACAGTGTAATTCTGAACACCCAGCATAGTTGCTGGCTGGCTAATAAAGACTTTGTATTGGCTAAAACCTATGTCCTAGCAGTCTTCACTGGTGAATATCCCACAACAAAACATGATATCATAAAAGATAACACATATATGGTATCCTCATAGAACATATTTAAAAACACAACATTTTACAAATGCAAGACATATTACTGGATACTTATGGGGTGAGGGATGAGAGAGAGCTGGTCACAGTTTAGAAAAGGAAGAAATAAGGGATTGCAGTGTTTGGCTGATTGCTATATTTGTCCATTAACCGACTGCGATTGTGTGGTTGTGTGTTTATTGAAAAAGTGATAAACATGGTATAGATGCCCCCCACACGAATACAAGTAAATGACAGTATGAATGATAGATACTTTATATCAAAATAAAGATGCCCTTAGATACAATATACTATATCTTACAATATTACTCTTAAGAGAAACTTGAAATTTTCTTTGATGGTACCAAAGATTTAAACTTGGAAAATTTTTTTTCCAAGCCAAACTGTATCTAGCTTTATTAAAGATACTTTCCATAAACAATCATGGTTTTTCAGGCAGGACATGGGCAGACAGCCATTAACAGTATACAAGAACTTCCAAACTCCCTTCTTGTAAAGACTACCAAAATCAGAAAGTCACTATAAAACCCGATGAGTCTTCATTCGATGCTTTGAACAGGGGGGAGAGCTTAGAGTGAGGGCTGACAGTTCACAGTGAGGATGTTTAACAGCTTTTCACAAGCCAACCCTGACTTTCAGGAAACCAAATGAACAGGGCAGAATTATCAATCTGAAGATCCACAATCTTTTATAAAAGGAACCGCTGCTCTTTTGAGGACATAATGATACCACTGCAAAGTCCAGATTCCCTGATAGACCGCAAAACCAATTTTGGGGGTCAGGTTCCAACAGGTCTCTGGTTTGAAGGGAGTTAAGTCTATGTTGATGGTACAGGGGAGGAAGACACAGAAATGAATTTAGTTCCCCACACTAGGCCATGGTGGTCACATATGTCAACACCAAGCCGTTTCTCCTGAGAGCCAAGAGGAGTCTTTCAATATTAGCAGGGAAAGATGTTTTCCAACATCAACCATCACCAATCCAGCTTGGGAGACATTTTGTTAGTGACACATGTTCCTTCCCCCGCAAAGCAATGAAGTGTTCTGTGTGCTAACAACATAGCTTAAAAAAAAAGTAAAACAAAATTCTGCATTTTTTATAAAACTTGATAAAAAAAATAGTATTTTAAATTGTACAGTCACCAGAAGTACACAGTTATCAAAAATGCACACATTTCACTTGGCATCTCCAGCACCTTCAGCTTTTTGTGCCTGGTCTGTTTTGTCATCTCCGTTCTCTGCAGGATTATTCGCATCCTTCCCGGCATCAGCTTTCCCTTTCTTCCCTTTGGGGACCTTCTCTCCCTTCTTTGCAGGGGCCTTTTTAGGCTTGGGCTCTGGCTTTGGAGGAGCAGGTTTAGCAGACAACCTTGCAGATCTTCTCTGTGGCTCGTTCTTCACCTTGGCTTTATCTGCTTTAGTATCCCCTTCAGCCTTTCTTTTGGGCATGGCGGCAGCGGGGGATGTCGCTGCTGAACGCGGGGATGCGGAGGTGTGCGGGTTCGGTCCGGGGGGTCGTTCTCGCTGCTTCTTCCTAAACTTGAAAATTTTTACAAAACATGTCTCCATATTATGTTACAATCACATGTGAATCTATAATCTTAATATAAAATTTAAATATAAAATAAAATTAAATTTGACTTATAAAATAGATTTGCTATTATTCTTTTCTTCTAATTCTGTATTAAAATATCTGGGTAAATTTTACATGAGATTCAAAATAAAATGAGATAAAAAATAATCTCATGGTGTTTGTTCACAAAACAGTGGATGACAAGCCCTTTGCTCAAAGTTCTAAATCATTCCACTTTTATTGTGCATTTAAAGGGAGATTTATTTCAAGTATAAAAGTATATTTCAGCCAGATACTGAGAAGACTATGTCAAATCCTACAGAGACAGTCCATTCTGTAAGAATTTCCTCAATAAATTTGTGTTAGGCATGCAGATTGATTATCTGGCTTCTAGTGGTTTCAAGTGTCCTCTGTTATATTTACAGGTAGCTGTAATTTGCTTGTGGAAATGTATAGTCAGTGGGTGTTCTTTTGGTCTACCTATGTAACAGGAAAATGTGAACTCAGCACTAAAGTTTTGGATTGATTTTTAGCTGTAACCCGCTCTTTCTTATAGCTACATGAGGTTTTGGTACGATCAAAAATGTTAGGAAGTAATTTCAGGTGTATTTGGCATCTTTTTCCAGAGTAGTTTAAGTCATTCAAGTGTGTCTTTCCCTGTGAGCCACTCAAGCATAGTCTTGGCTGGGTTATCAGGTTACATTTCCTTTCCTCAGCTGCTGCTCCTATGTAGCTATTTGAATTAAAGCTTAAACAAATTAAAATCAAATCTTTTATCACAAGTGTCAAATTTCTATTTGCTCTATAACCAGTAATAAATGCAATGATATATCATATATCTATAACTCTGTTATGAATGCAACTATTTTTTAAGGATTATCACAGAGAAAGAATTGGCAAATGTATTAATGGTAGTTTATTTTTTTCTTATAGTTCTAGGCATTGAACCGAGGATCTTATTCATGTGGGACAGGTACTCTATCACTGAGTTAACTCTCTAGGCTTCTTTTTACTTATTATTTGAAGACGGGATCTTTATTTATTCCTTTTCTGTCACTTAATCAAACACCATGACCATGGCAACTTATAGAAGGAAGAATTTATTTGGTTTATGGTTCCAGAAGGATAGGAGTCAATCATGGTGGAAAGTCATGGCAGCAGTCAGGCATCAGGAGCAAGAACCTTAAAGCTCACATCATCATTAATGAGTCTTGAATGCATTCTGTAACCAAAGCAAGTCTCTAACATGTTAAGACCTCATGTCTCAATATGTAAAGTATCTGGGATTATAGACCTCCACCACCAAGCCTGCTGAATATTCATTAAGCAATTCAAGTGTTTTGCCCAGTGTGACAGTACACATGACTACAAATGAAATGATGTCCTTTATATCATTTTGTGCTTTGTTTTATTTAGACATTGTATTTATTCACTTAGCCCAGTCATAGGTATACATGGCTCTGATATCAATACTTGTCATGAATGTGATAGTCTAGGTAAGTCAGCTAAATTACTATTCTCTTATTTGTTAACTTTTAAAAATAATTTTTCTTCATCTGCTTTCAAATTGTGACCAAAGAAACATGGAGGAAAGTTTTATTGTGCTGTTGTTTTGTTTCATTTGTTGAAGGACAATTTCATTGAAGTTTGAGAGAAAAACAACAGGGCAAGTTGGAAAAAAATCTATGCTAGGAGAAGGAAGCTGTAAAGAGGAGAAAGGTTCATGTCTTTTGTAGTGAAGGTTTATGGGCACCTACAGTTGTAGCATGAATCTTAAACATTCTTATTAATAAAAACAAACCCAGAGCCAGATATTGGGGTGAATTCTGGAAGATCAGAGAAGCAGAACAAGCCACAGCCACCTCACCTTGCCAATTCCTCAGCTGATCCTGTTTCCTCAGACTGGAAGCCTCTGTCCTCATCCAAATAGATCTCAGCTGAACTGCTACTCAAAAACCTAAAAGCTTAACCAGGATCTAGTTCCTCATCCTCATGCCTTAAATACCTTTCTGCTTCCTGCCATCACTTCCTGGGATTAACGGCTCTTGTTACCACACCTAGCTGTTTCCTGGGTGGATTTGAACTCATAGAGATCCAGAGGGATCTCTGCCTCTGGAATGCTAAGATAAAAGGCATGTGTGTCACCATTTTCCGGCTTCTATATCTAGTGGCTATTCTGTTCTCTGACCCCAGATAAGTTTATTAGGGTGCACAATATTTTGGGGAACACAATATCACCACATACAGTAGTGTGGAAGAAGGGAATAGGGAAGGGATTCACAAAAAGAATGAGAAAGAAGGAAAAGTTAGCTTTTCTGAGTTAGAACAGTGGGCATGCTTAGCATATCTACATCACAGAGGCTTAGGAAGGAACAGCATGGCTAATTTTTAATACTTGTTCTTAAAATAAATAATCCAACACTGCTAAACTTCAATTTTAAAAATTTGCATGTACATAAGAAAAATGAGTTAGTCATGGCCCTTCTTCCCTGTTCTCATACTGAATAATCAGGAGGGTATACAACCTTACAAATCATCTAGATGTTGTCTTTCCCGCTGTTATTTCTGTTCGTGTTTCTCTCAGCAAAAACCATGGGGGGGATCATCTCTACATTTTATGTCCTGTTTATTGTAAAGTTTATCAGATGCATAAGTTTGCAGAAAAGTTTGGCTGTTAATTTTTTACTTTAAACTTATAGTTTGCATAGGGGTCAGGAGTATCTTAGCAAAGATTGTAGAGGAAGGGGTTTGGATATAGCAAGATTATCAGAAGTCGGGTGCTGTCTGTTCATTTGTAGCTGGACATAAACTTGCTCAAGGGAACTTTAAACAAATCATCAGATATTATTTCTTATATTTATTTACCTATTACCTAATTTGGAGATTCTCAATCATAACTTTGTTGCAAGTTTTTCTTTCTCTAATACTTTAAATCACTTGTAAGTGGAATTGACTCAGCTTGTGATATTTTTCTCTGTACTTTTGATGTGAGCCTGACAGAAGCAAGGTTTTTCTTTTTTCTTTTTTTTTTTCTCTTGTTTTTTTTTTTCAAGACAGGGTTTCCCTGTTTAGCTTTGTGCCTTTCCTGGAACTCACTTGGTAGCCCAGGCTGGCCTTGAACTCACAGAGATCCTCCTGGCTCTGCCTCCCAAGTGCTGGGATCAAAGGTGTGCACCACCACCGCCTGGCCGAAACAAGGTTTTTCTAAATCCAAATTTCATTTTTCAATTGTTTTTCTTCTAGATAACTACCATGAGCTTTTAAAAGCTTTTAAAATTTATTGTCTTGAAATGACATATACAAGCTAAGGAATTTGTTCCTATTTTGTTTTACATATGGTCTTTACTTGTAAGTAAATGGTGGTCACTCCTTGAGCATGCATTTTTGGGATTTGAAAAGCACATATGCTCATGTGAACACTGCCACAAAATCAAGATATAGACCCATTTGATACACTTTTCCTGAAGAAAAAAAATGTCTCCTTAGTGTTCATCCCAAATAAGGCATCAACAACATACTAAAGAAATTCTTCCATCCAAGTTATTGTGTGACAAAACTTTTCCTGGAGAGAAACAACACACATCTACTCACCCCAGATACGGAGCCCAGGATAGGCCAAAGTACAGAGACCACCAAAATCCAACTTGGTGGACCATGTATTTTATAGAAGTTACTTACAGAAATATGGCTAAAGGGTACTTACAGGAGACTCAAAGGCAGCTACATCATTAAAGTCCACCCCAGCACAGGTGACAGGTCAAAATAGCTGGGAACCGGGCTGGAGAAATGGCTTAGAGGTTAAGAGCACCGACTGCTCTTCCAGAGGTCCTGAGTTCAATTCCCAGCAACCACATGGTGGCTCACAACCATCTGTAATAAGGTCTGGTGCCCACTTCTGGTCATACATGCTGTATACATAATAAATAAATAAATCTAAAAAAAAATAGCTGGGAACCTGGATGGAGCACAATACCCAGCCTGCAAGAAGATCAATAGGTTGGAGAGTGGCCTTTCCAAGTGATTCAGTTGGTCTAAAACTATTGGAAGCAGCTGTGGTAGTTTGAATGTATTTGGCTCCCAAATGTTCATAGGGAGTGGCACTATTAGGAAGTGTGGCCTTGTTGGAGGAAGTATGGTCTTGTTGGAGAAGGCTGGATGGCACATGCTTTTAATCCAGACCTTGAGGCTGGAGGGCACACCTCAAATCTGGGCCACACCTGCTTGTTGGAAGTATGTCACTGTGGAGGCAGGCTTTGAGATCTTTTTCTCAAGCTTCACTGGGTGTGACAGTCAATTTCCTGTTGCTTACAAGATGTAGCACTCTCAACATTTCTGATGCATAGCAAAAGCACTAGATAGCAGCTCACTGCTACTTTAAACATTGCTTCTGAGGACAAGATGTTATACAGGAATACTTAAGCAAGTATGAATATTTGCCTTTCAGTTACAAATCATCTGAACTACAAGTTTAATAATGGGAATAAAAATTTTGTATACAATGTGTTCCTATCACTTATAAAATAGGCTTACTACTTCACCTGAATGGAATATAAATGGTATAAAGCACCATAAAGGAGCATAAAAAACACCACAGGAATTTCCATACCACACCTGCATGTATCACTATCAGCAGATTGACATTTTTCTTAACATACATTAATAGAGATTTTTGTACATACTATAATTCTATTTGTTAAAAAAAGCCCTTAATCATACATAGAAATCATCTTTGTACTATGTATTCATATCTAAATGTTTATCTTTGATGGTTTTATATTTTTCTATTTTATGGAGTAATCTATTTCTATCATTTCTATATATTTAGTGTCATTCTAATGTGACAGTATCTTTTCATTGCTATTTGTTTCATAGTTGTCTATGTATTCCTCATGTGAATAATTTTTTTGAACTTGTAGGAAATACATGTGAACAGACATTAACGATGAAATATTTAAATTTATTCTTATGTAAGGCATGTGGTATATGTCTAGTAATATTTGTTCTCTAAATCTTTCTTGATAACCTCATGTTATTTATTGAATAACATTCAGCATCTACAGTGTCTTTTTTATATGATCCTTTATAATACACTAAAGCCCGTTACATGCTTAAGTCTATTTTTGAATCTGAATTAATTATGTACATTTGATCTCTTAGACTATTTCATTAGCGGGTTTCATTTTTAACTTTAAATTACAACAACTTTATGATGATCCTTCACTTTGTATAGAAATTTCTTCATACCAGTCATTAATTGTACAGAGTTCTTGACTCTTCTTATCCATTGAGTTGTCTAAATTTTATAACATTTTTACCATTTTAAGAAATGAAAGAGGGGCTGGAGAGATGGCTCAGTGGTTAAGAATACTGAATATTCTTGAATTTAGGTTCAATTCCCAGCACCCACATGGCAGCTTACAACTGTCTATAATTCCAGTTCTAGGGTACCCAACACCCATGGCAAAACACTGATGTACATAAAAAAAAGACAAGAAATGAAAGGTGCTTTGTAGTAATTAGTTGAGATGGCCTCAAATACTCAATTTTGGCGAAACTAGTATTTTTAAGAAATTTGGATTCCTGTTTTAAAAAGTCTGCAATATTTTTACACTATTCATTTTAATGAACTATTGTTGATGTAACTGAAAATTACTTGATCTTTTTCTATTTCTTCTACCATGTAGGTTTTGTTGTTGTTGTTGTTGTTGTTGTTGTTGTTGTTGTTTTTGCCTTTCAAGACAGGGTTGCCTGTCCTGGATCTCGCTCTGTAGACCAGGCTTTGCTTCAAACTCACAGAGATCTGCCAGGTTCTGCCTCCCTAGTGCTGGGATTAAAGGCATGTGCCACCACTGCCTTGATCTTGATCTTATTTCTACATCTAGGGAAATCTTGATACTGTTTTAGTATTATTGTGTCAGTTGAAGAAATAAGGCAATCTCTAGCAAAGTTGTATCCCTGATCTATTGGTCCATCTTCTACTCAAATACACCCACATTACTTTTGCAAAAGGTACACACAGACATTTCTCTCAAATCGTCCTTCCTAATAAAATTTACTGCAATATTGTATACTACTGATGCTTTTTATGATTTATAGGTAACCTTTTACTGCCCACTGAGTGTTTTCAGTAACTAATCATGTAATGTGATAAGCTTTAACTCTGAATATAAATTCTAGAATACTGTGGTTTTGCTAAATGGGTGAGCTGTCAAACTTCGTGCTGTCAAACTGCCTTCTAAATATATGTTTATATACATTGACTTGGGCTGTTCTCAATCTTTGTAAAAGAAGCTTCTTTCTGCAATTGTGGGGTCTCCCTTTCCCTCAAGGGTCATTAGTCACCATCCACAAGGGCATAGGGAACAGAAGCAGTGAGCAGGGTTCTGACGGCTCTGAGCATGACAAAAATAACTTCTGGAAGTTAACTAAAGAAAAACAGCACAGTTTATTGAAACAATGGAGCTAGTTTATATAGCCTGAGTCTGGGGGAGGGGAAGACAGACAAATAAGGGAGATAATATACCTAAGTTGCACACACGGACTTAATTGAGGACAGACAAACATTAATGACACGCCAATTCAAATACCAGAGCATGTGGGAAGAAAGCGGGAAACTGATGTGTTATGTCATACAGCCTTTGCAGGGAACTATGTGCAAAGTTATCCTCCAAATAAGGTCAGGCATCTGTGCTTAGCAACACTCTCCAATTAAGGTTTAGGCAGAGAAGAGGAATCCCTGATGAGAAAGAGAGCTATCTGGATATGGTGGACTGTAACCTTAATAGCACAGTTTCTAATATTCAGTGGGCAGCAATGAGAGACTCAGAACTAGTCATATAATAAGAAGTGACTGTTGAGTGCTTAGCCCTTAATGGGACATCTAAATCACCCCAGCAAAGCTCAAGGAGCATCGCACAAGAAAAGACAGAAAGAATGTAGAAGCTGGAGGATAGAAAGAGTGCTATAAAATCCTATTTTCTGAACATAACATGACTGTTATTAACCCATGAACTCAAAGCAGTAATGGCTACCTGCACAAAACTGAGCCCATTAGCATCCAGCATGGACAGGGAAAAAGGTTCATACGACCCCACTCCTCCTTGATGAGCTATAAGCAGTTTAGCTTGCTACAGGAAAGACAAGCATATTCCTCAGCACTGGAGCCACTGGTACATTGCCCTGTTCAAATAAATAATCAGTACATCGAATCATGCAGGCAACCATAATTAAATGCCATAGGCTATAAACAAATTTTAAAAGACATGAAAGTAGGAAGGAACTTGATAGGATGAAGAGGGGTTCAGTAGGAAGGAGAAAAAATAATAGAGGATAATGAGAGTATCAAAGTACATTGTGTGCCTATGTGTGTATGAAATTCTAAAGAATAAATAATTTTTTTAGAGAAGGACACTGGAGAAAGCAAGGTGTCTCACCAATTAAAGGCATTTGACCTAGGCAAAGGGACCTGAGTAGTCCCATAACTTCCATACACATACTGTGGATCAAAACTACACACACACACACACACACACACACACTTAATAAATATAAAAAATAACAATATATAAATAAAAACAAAAGCCACAGCCTCTGTATTGTTATGTGTCTCATTACTATGAAAAAGTACCTGCCAAGAGCAATTTAAAAGAAGGGTTTATTTCAGCTTACAGTTCCAAGTGATGCAATCCATCATAACACAGAAGGTACGCAAGTAGGAATAGGAAGCAGTTGATCACATTGTGTTTGCAGTCAGGAATCAGAGGGTCATGATGCTTGTGCTCAGCTCTGTTTCTCCTTTCCATTGAGCCCAGGACTCGGCCTATTAATTTAAGGGATAGAACTGCCCACATTTAGGATAGTTTTTTCACTTCAGTAAACCTAATCTAGTAATTCCTCACAGAAAGATATAGATGTAACCAACCGTCTTATTAAATAAGAAACACAGAAACAATGTAAAAGAGAAAGCCGAGAGGTCAGAGCTCAGAGCTAAAATCTCACCCTTCCTCCTGCTGTCCCAGCTTCACATCCACCCCCGGCAACACCTTCGTATCTGATAATGAATTAGATTCAAATGAGAAAGGAACAACAGCTGCAGGGAGACATTGGGTAATAGAAAAAACTACAGAATTAAATCAGCCTATATACTTTAAGGATGTGCTGATCTCAGAATGGAAACCAGGGTATGTATTACATTGGGGACGAGGTTTTGCTTTTGTTTCTACAGGAGAAGATAAGCTGTGGGTAACATCAAAATTGATAAAGGTTCGATTTGAACAAGAGAGACCTCTTAATTAGAGGAGATGATAGTTCATCAACCAGCATGAACATCCAATTTAAACTAACTTGTATCAATAACACATGCCTTTTCATTTAATCAGATAATAACTTGCCAAAAAGGAACAGCCCCAAAATTAGTCTTGGGGAAAGGTTTTTGTTTTTGTCTTTTAGGAGAATGAAGGTTAAGGAATCTGAAGAACACTGGACAAATGAGACAACTGAAGAAAAGGGACAAATCATCTATCCCAAGAAACAGAATGAAACCCTGTATGGGTATATATTATCTAAAAAAATTTATGTCTTCCTAAATGTTTGTTTCTGCTTTTCTCTAAAGATTTAACACTATTGGTCTTCTAATAGTCCCAGTTCAATTAAAATTTAAAACTGACTTTGGAGTTGGAGAAAGGCCCAGCGATTTGTTTATGTGGTAATTCTAGAGCTCATCAAATTGAAAATCAAGGTTAACTGTCACATTTTCATATCACACATGCTTGTAAGCATGATTTGTTAGCTGCTGCATACTGATTTTGTGAAAAAATTCTAAGAATTTCCAGACTATGCCTCAAGATCATCAGTTTCCTGTACATCTACACACTTTTCTCTATTCTATGTGTCAGAATCCCATTTTTACTCTTGCTGTCAATTTAGAAACTAGACAAGCCTGCAAATTCAAATTTTCATTGTAATTCAGGAAGTCACATACTTAAATGCTATGCTTGATTGTTAGCAACATCAGCCCTGTGACTACAAGAAATAAGAGCTTCTTTTAGGACTGTCGTGGAAGCTCCTTGATTTATGGACTATCACTTGAGCTGGGATTTAACAATCTTTGAACTTGTCTTTTTCTCTTTGTGAACACTCAAGTGGATTCAATAGAATCTATCCCACAGGCCAGTTGTTTAGTCATCATTACTGTCATAGTAACCAAGTAAAGCAACTGCTCAGGCCCACGTTTCAGTTGACATTTCATCACACTCAACCACAATGATAGCTTGTTTAATTCTGAGGCAATTGTGTAATCTGTTTTACAAGCATTGATTTTTTTTCCACTGGAAAGGGCTGAGCTCTGTGATCAGGCCCAAAACATGACCAAACTAATAGCCTATGTTTGATAGTTTATCTCCTGGGACCACAAGTCTCACTAAATATGTAACCATCAGTCCTGAACTGAAAGAAATAAAAAAAAAAAAGCAACTCTGAAATGCTATGTATTTTGCATTCAAGATGCAAAACAATCTACACAATGTTTAAAAACAAGGTACTGTGGTCAGTACAGCATATTTGCATTTGTAATTCTTTACCAATTATATTGACCATACTGTAATTAGAATTGAAAAATTTAATAAAAACAAATTATTAACTATAATATAGCCAGACTATAAGCATCATGAGATATTGGGTAGTAAAGCTGACTCTAAAGAACATTAAAAATAGCAGATGTAAAGAGTATTCATTCTACTTCTAAGATAAAGCACCCTAGGTCTCCTTCCTTAGCCCTCAACACCCTGCACTGAAATCTATAGTACTCATATATTTCAACTGAATGACATAGATGTGGCTCTGGTAACATAATGGTAGAACCTTCTAGAAAGCACTCTTGTAGGATAAGGCAAAAGATTGATCATGGAGACATGTTTAATTAGATACACCGTTTTTTAACTCCTTGAGGAAAGAATCCAGGGTAAGTTATTTACTGTGGGATGCTGTTGGCCACTGCATACTGCAAGAAACAGGCACTGGTGAAAAGGGGCTAAGCAAGAAAAGCCCAATGTAAGAGAAAGCTCAGCATGGTGCTGTAGACTGCCTAGTCAGTGCATAGGAACTCCAAATCAAAATGTCCCTCCTCTTACAGAATATCTACAGTAGCCTCCACTGAGAAATATTTGTGGCAAAGAAAAAAAGTTAAAATGGCCACACTCTTTCTAAAATGGCAGTCTAAAATTAGGGATAATAATTTAATAATTATGATAAGGGTGAAAGGATGAATGGCACTGGTTGGTTGGCGGAAGAGTCACGGGCCATGGCGACCAGAGTTAGAATGGGCTTTATTAGAAAGAAGAGGGGATAGGAGGGAGAAGCCAGGCCTGGCAGGGGAGGGAAATAGGGCAGAGCAGACAGCAGAGAGGAAACAGAAAAAAAGGGTGGGGATCCATGTCCAGCTTTTTAAGGCAGAGATTGTGTGACCACTTGGCAGTCGCCCATGCTCCCAGATGATGTAAGACATTAGACCCGGAAGAGTGAGAGCAGGATCCTAACGAAGGGTAATTACCAGTGTAAATATTTTCTTCTTGTAGAGCTTGCATTTAAACATTGCTTTTTTTCTTTTTATATGTTATAGAAGTTTAAATTTAGACGCCTCTTTCTTTATGATTTATGGTAGCTTCAGTGTTTAAAATGATTTCACTTACCCAAAGACTACAAACTTTTCTCTAAATTGCCTCTATATTAATAATTATTCTGATGCATGTGTTAGATTTAATCTCTACAGACTATTTCAGTACTTAGATTTTCACTTTCTTCATTTCCATTATGTAATTAATACATAATAGAACTTACCTAATACAATTGATATAATAACTAGATAGGTTTTACTTGAAATGGTTGTTTGGTGCATAGTAAGGGTTACTACTGAGTATTGAATGCAGTTTCTAGCAAGAAATTTTATTAATACTAGCATTTAATATTATAACATATGTATATAAACTTATACTTTATGTTGCTACTTAAAATAATAACGTGATTATAATTTGTTACTAAAGACAATTTTTTGCTCAGTTGTTTTATAATTGATTTCAAAATGTTTAATTTTACTAATTGAATGTCTGTATTTTTACTTTAATAAAAGGCTAAAACAATATCATGTATTACAAAGAAAATTGTGAAGTTATTTTTCATATTTATAATTATGACCAATCTCAAAGCTTACAATAATCTGTTTTTAACAATATTTTTTAAAAAATTATTTATTCTTCTCTCATATGGCACACACTACCACAGCTGCTCCTCCTCTACTCTTCCTAGCTTCCCCTCCCCCATATCCAATGTATCCACTCCCCACCCCATACCCATGGCTCCCCCAAGAAAAGAGCAGACCTCCCAGGGACATAAACTGAACACAGCACAACATAATACAATAAGACCAGGCATAAACCCTCACATAAAGGCTGAGCAAGGCAACCCAGTAGGAGGGAAAGGGTCCCAAGAGCAGGCAAAAGAGTCAGAGGTGGCCCCACTCCCACTGTCAGGAGTCCCCCCGACACCAACTCCAAGCCAACAACCATAACATATATGCAGAGGACCTATAACAGACCCATGCAGGCTCAATGATTGCCATCTTAGTTTCTGTGAGGTCCCATGAGCCCTGCTTAATTGATTCCATGGACTGTATTCTCCATGTTCTCAACCCCTCTGGATACCACAATTCCTCCTCCCCTTCTGCCAATGGGTTCCCCAAGTGTGGAAGCCCACAAAGGTTTCCTAGTGAGATCTGAGCTTGTTTTACCCAGAAAGACTGCAATAGAGGTTTGCTTCTTTTTTTTTTTGGCGGGGGGCGGGGGGGGGGTTCCGAGACAGGGTTTCTCTGTGTAGTTTTGGTGCCCGTCCTGGATTTTGCTCTGTAGACCAGGCTGGTCTTGAACTCACAAAGGTCCTCCTGGCTCTGCCTCCCAAGTCCTGGGATTAAAGGCGTGCACCACCACCATGTGGCTAGATTGCTTGATTACTATGTGTATAGTTACCAGGTGATTGGAAAGGGTCTGCACTTGGTTGTGATGGGGAGAGGTCTTTTGCTCCACCCAGTGGCATTCCTGAAAATAGCCCTTTAGAAGAGACAAGAGGGGCCGATGGATAAGGATCTGCCGCCCCCCAGGCTATCCTCTGTTTCTATCTGTTTCTCTTCCCTCTATCCTTCTATCTACATCTCTTATCCATCACTCCTCAAGAGTACCCTAGGATAAAATGTGGGAGCTGCTCTCTAAGCTGGTCTCCCACACCCAAGCTCCAAGGAGATGGACCCAATGGATACCTGTAACCTGGGCTCTTTCTCTGTGCAATGTTCGGCTGTGGGTCTCTGCCTCTGTGCCCACAGGCTTCGAGAGGCATCCTCTCTCAGATGACAGCTGGACTAGGCACCTAAGCATACAGCAGAACATCATAAGGAATCATTTCATTGACTTTTGTTTTGCTTTGTTTTGTTTCTTTGTCAGTCATGACTGTTTCTACCTTAGGTTCCTGTGCTCTTCAGCCTCTGATTTCTGGTCATCCAGATAATATCAGGCATAGGCTTTAATAACATAGAGTGGGCCTCAAATTAGAGCAGTCATTAGTTGGGAACTCTCAGAATATCTTTGCCACCATTTCCCCAACACATCTTGCAGGCAGGACAGATTGTAGATGGAAAGTTTTGTGCCTGAGTTGGTGTCCCAGTCTCACTACTGGAAGCCTTGACTGGTTACAGAAAATGGACTGTTGAGGCTCCATTTCCTCCATTACTGGGAGGCTTTGATACATTAACCTTGTAGATTCCAAGGAGTTTCCACCACACTAAGTTTCCATATGCCACCCCCATTGCCCTCCGATTCCATTGTCTCTCTCAACACTCTTTCCTGACATCCCTCCCCATTCACCTGATCCCTCCTATTTGCATCCCAACTGCCCCCAGTCAATCCACAATATCTATTCAATTTCCCCTTTCCAGGAAGATCCATGTACCCCCCCTAAAAACCTCCTCTTTACCTAACCCCACTGGGTGTATGGATTTTAGGTTAGTAATCATTCATTTAAGGCTAATATCCACTAAGTAAATATATATCATATTTGTCTTTCTGGGTCCGGATTACCTCACTCAGGAGGAATTTTTTCTAGTTCCATCCATTTACCTACAAATCTCATGATGCCATTTTTTTAAATAGCTGAAGAATACTCTGCTGTGCAAATGTACCACACTGTTTTTATTCATTATTTGGATGAGGTACATCTAGGTTGTTTCCAGTTTCTGGCTATTATAAATAAACCCACGATGAACATGGTAGAGCAAGTGTTATGGTAGGAAGGATCATCCTTTGTATATATGTATAAGAGTGGTATAGCTGGGTATTGAGGTATCAATTCCCAACTTTCTGAGGAACCAGCATATTGATTTCCATAGTGGCTATACAAGTTTGCACTACTACCTGCAATAGAGGAGTGTTCCCCTTACTCTACCTCTTCACCTGCATGAGCTGTCACTTGTGTTATTGATATTAGGCATTCTGACAGGTGTAATATGGAGTCTTAAAGTAGTTTTGATTTGCATTTCTTTGGTGGCTAAGAATGTTGAACATTTCTTTAAGTGTTTTTCAGCCCTTTGAGATTCTCCTATTGAGAATTCTCCATTTAGATGTATACCTCATATTTTAATTGGATTGTTTGGTTTATTGATGTCTAGTTTCTTGAGTTCTTTATACATTTGAATATTAGCTATCTATTGGATGTAGAGTTGGTGAAAATATTTTCCCATTTGGTAGGCTGCCATTTTTTCCTAATGATAGTGTCCTTTGGCTTTCAGAGTTTTCAGTTTCCTGAGCTACCATTTAGTAATTGCTGATATTAATGCCTAATGTATGCAGGAAATTGTCTCCTGTTCCAATGCATTCAAGGTTTTCCCCACTTCTCTTCTATCTGGTTCAGTGTTTCTGGATTTATGTTGAAGTCTTTTATCTACTTGGACTTGAGTTTTGTTCAGGGTGATAAATATGGATCTATTTGCATTCTTCTACACACTGACATCCAGTTATGTCAGCACCATTGTTGAAGATATTTTCTTTCTTGTATTGTGCATTTCTGGCTTCTTTATTAAAAATCAGATATCTGTTTGGATTTATGTCTGGGTCTTTGACATGATGCTATTCATCAATGTGTCTGTTTTTATGCCAATACTACGTGGTTTTTTATTACTATAGCTCTGCAGTACAGCTTGAAATCAGGGATGGTGGTATCTCTGGAAGTTCTAATATTGTTTAGGAATGTTTTTACCTATCATAAGTTTTTTGTTTCTCAGTATGAAGCTGAGTAATGTCCTTTCAAGATCTGTAAAGAATTGTATTGGGATTAGGATGGTGATTGCATTGAATCTGTAGATGGCTTTTGGTAGGATGGTCATTTTTAATTTGTTAATCCAAATGATCCATGAACATGGGAATATTTCCATCATCTGATTAACTCTTTAATTTCTTTCTTTAAATCCTTGAAGTTTTTGTAATTCAAGGCTTCACTTGTTTGGTTAGAGTTACCCCACGATATTTTATATTATTTGTGGCTGATGTGAAGGGAGTTGTTTTTCTGATTTCTTTCTCCGTCCTTTTCTCATTTGTATATAGGAGGACTACTGATTGTTTTGAGTTAATGCTGCAGCTAGCCACTTCACTAAAGGTGTGTATCAGCTGTAGCAGTTCCCTGGTGGAATTTAGAGTCACATATGTATGCAATCATATCATCTGCAAATAATGATACTTTGACTTCCTGGTTTCCAATTTGCATCCCTTGATGTCTTTCAGTTTTCTTATTGCTCTAGCTAAAACTTCAAGTACTATAGTACTTGAATATAGGAGAGAGTGGATATCCTTGTCTTGTTCCTGACTTTAGTGGGATTGCTTTGAATGAATCTCTGTTTAACTTGATGTTGGTTACAGGCTTGCTGTAAATTGTCTTTATTATGTTTAGGTGTGTTCCTTGTATCCTTAATCTCTTCAAGACTTTTTATCGTGAAGGGGTTTGGGATTTTGTCAAAGTTTTTTTTTTTTTTTTTTCGTCATCTAATGAAATTATCATGTGTTTTATTTTCTTTCAGTTTTTTAATATGGTGGATTACCTGGAGTCATTTTCAAATATTGAACCATCCCTGCATCTCTCGCACAAAGCCTACTTGATCATGGTGAATGATCTTTTTGATGTGTTCTTGGATTCCTTTTGCCAATATTTTATTGAGTATTTTGCTTCTATGTTCATAGGGAAATTGGTCTGTAATTTTCTTTCTTTGTTAAATCTTTATGTTGTTTTGTTATCAGAGTGACTTTGGCCTTATAAAATGATTTGAGGAGTATGGCCACTACCTCTTGAAAGTTTAATAGAATTCTGGCAGAACACCATCAGCCCCCTGCCCCTTTTTTTTTGATTGGAAGACTTTTAGTGAGTGCTTTTATTTCCTTTGGGATTATAGGGATATTTAATTTTGTTTATCTGATCTTTATTTAACTTTGGTTAAGTGGTATCTATCAAGAAAATTATCCATTTCTTTTAGGTTTTGCAATAGTGTGGAGTACAAGTTTTTAAAGTATGACCTGATGATTCTTTGGATGTCCTTGGTGTCTGTCATTATCTCCTCATTTTCATTTATGATTTTGTTGATTTATATATTCTATCTCTGTCTTTTAGTTAATTGGTTAAGAGTTTATCTATATTGTTGATTTTCTCAATGAATCAACTATTTGTTTCATTGATTATATTGTTCTCTTTGTTTCTATTTTATTGATTTCAACCCTGAGATTCATTATTTCCTAAGGTCTACTCCTGTTGGGTATGCTTATTTCTTTTCATTCTAGAGCTTTTAGGTGTGCTGTTAAGTTGCTAGTATGAGATCTCTCCAACTTGTTTATGAAGTTACTTGCTGCTATGAACTTTCCTCTTAGCATCACTTTCCTTGTGTTCCATAAGCTTGAGTATGGTATGTATTAATTTTTGTTGAATTCTAGGAAGTCTTTAATTTCTTTCTTTATTTCTGTCTTGATCTAATTTTCATTCAGCTTGTTCAGTTTCCATGAGTTTGTAGGCTTTTTCTTGTTGTTGAAATCTAGCTATCTGTGGTGGTCTGAAAGGATGCAGGAGGTTATTTTAATGCTCTTATATCTGTGCAGACTTGCTTTGTGACTTAGTATGTAGTCAGTTTTTGAGAAAGTTCTGTGAGGTGCTGAGAATAGAGTCTATTATTTTGTCAGTGGTTAAAATGTTCTGTAGACATCTCATAGGTTCATTTGAGTCATAGTGTCTGTTAGTTCCATTATTTCTTTGTTCAGTTTTCGTGTGGATGATCTGTCCATTGGTGACAGTGTGAAGTCTCCCACTATCAGTGTGTGAGTGTCAATGTGTGATTTAAGCTTCAGTAATTTTTTTCTTACAAATGTGGGTGCAGTTTCATTTGGAGCACAGATGTTAAGAATTGAAGGATCGTTTTGGTAGATCTTTCCTTTGATGAGTACAAAATACCCTCCACTCTCTCTTTTGATTAATTTTTGGATTGAAGTCTATTTTGTTAGACATTAGAATGGCTACACCAGCTTGCTTCTTACTTCCATTTGCTTGAGGCATCTTCTTCCAACTCTTTATTCTGAGGTAATGTCTATCTTTGATGTTGAGGTGTGTTTCTTTCATACAGCAAAAGGATGAATTTTGTTTTTGCATCGATTCTGTTAGTCTGTGACTTTTTATTGTGAAATTGAGTCTTATTGATATTGAGAGATATCAATTACCAATGATTGTTAATTCCTTTTATTTTGTTGTTCTTGGGGTGGTGGTGGTGGTGTGGTAGTGGTATGGGTGTGTAGTTTATGTGTGTCTCCCTTCTTTTGGTTTTGGTGGTGTGGGATTATTTCCTTTGTTTTCATGGGTGTAGTTAGCCTCCTTTGGTTGGAATTTTTCTTTTGGTAGCTTCTCTAGGACTGGGTTTGTGGACAGATTTTGTTTAAATTTGAGTTTGCCATAGAATATCTTATATTCGCCATCTACAACAATTTAAAATTTTGCTGAGTATCATAGTCTGGCCTGCCATCTGTGGTCTCTTATAATCCACAGGATCTCTGTGCAGGCCCTTCTGACTTTTAGAGTCTCCATTGAGAAATCGGTACAATTCTATTAGATCTTCCTTTATATGTTACTTGCTCTTTTTCCCTTGTAGCTTTTAATATTCTCTATTTGTTCTGTATGTTTAGTGTTTTTGTTGTTATGATGAGGGAACTTTTTTCTGGTCCAATATACTTGGTGTTCTATAAGTTCTTTATACCTTTAAACATCTCCTTCTTTAGGTTAGGAAAATGTTCTTCAATGATTTTGTTGAAAATATTTTCTAGGCCTTTGAGCTTGGAGTCTTCTTTGTCTCTGATTCCTATCATTCTCTGTGAAAAGGTTTGGTCTTTCATGATGTTTTGGATTTTCTGAATGTTGTGTATGAGGAAATTTTTAGGTTTAACATATTCTTTGACTAATGTATCTATTTGGCCTATAATACCTTCAGTGTCTGAGATTCTCACTTCCATGTCTTGTATTCTGTTGTAAAGCTTTCCTCTGTAGTTCTGCTTCCCTAGAATTTCCATTAGTTTGTGTTTCTTTACTGCTCCTATTTCCATTTTCAGGTCTTGAGCAGTTTATCCATTGCTTCCGTTGTTTTCTTTTCTTTTCTTTCTTTCTTTCTTTCTTTCTTTCTTTCTTTCTTTCTTTCTTTCTTTCTTTTTTTTTGGCTTACTTTAAGGGACTTAATCATTTCCTCCATTTTTGTTTTGGTTGCCTATTCTTCAATTTCTTTTAGGGATTCATTCATTTTCCTCTTTAAGAACCTCTATTATCTTCATAAAATTGGGCTTAAGATCTTTTTATTGTGCTTCATCTATGTCGGAATACTCAGGACTTGGTGGGCTCTGTGGTGAAATATTGCATTGGGTATTGTTGTTTGTGTTCTTCTTAAGCTGGCATCTAGGCTTCTGGGTTTGTGGTGACTTGTAGTTGAATATTATTTTAAGGTGTGTTACTTTTGTTTATGTTGCAGTTGTTTAACTCTGTGAAGCTGTGTTACTGTGCCTGTCTCAAACACCTGATGGTCTAATAAAGAGCTGAATGGTTAATAGCAAGGCTGGGGAAAGGATAGGCGAGGTTGGCAAGCGAAGAGAATATATAGAAGCAGAAATCTGGGAAGAGAGATCTAGGAACAAGAGAGAAGGAGGAGGACTTCAGGGGACAGCCACCCAGCCACTCAACTACACAGCAAGCCACAGAGAAAAAGTAAGATTTGCAGAAGTAAGAGAATAGGAAAAGCCCAGAGGCAAAAGGTAGATGGGATAAGTTGAGTTAAGATAAGCCAAGCTAAGGCCAGGCAATAATAATTAAGAATAAGCCTCTTTGTGATTTATTTGGGAGCTGGGTGGCAGGCCCCCTAAAAGAGCCAAAATAGTAAAGATCAAACAACAACAGTGACTATTGGTCTAGGTGCTGATTTCTGAGTTTGTCTTTGTTGGATGGGTGTTTTGTTCCTTAGTTTCTGTTTCTTCTCTTGTCTTCTGGCTGGTGTGGCCTGTGGTTGTTCAGGGGGCTTCATCTGAGTTGGGGGCTGGACTTCTGGCTGCCTGTGTAGTCTTTGGTCCAGCAGGGCATCTCTGCCTGAGTTTGGGCTGGGACAAGGCAAGACAAGGAGGAGCGGTGGATTTGGGATAAGGTGGGGGGGGCACTGAGAGAGTTGGGGTCTACAGGCAGGTGGCCTACTTTGAGTTCTGGTAGCCAAAGTGGACTCTGGTTGAGCAGGTGGTCTCTGCTCAAGTTGGGGGCTGGGACAGGGCAACAAAGAGATGGGAAGACTGGGGATATTGTGGGACAGCACTGAAACAGCAAGGAATATCTGCTGGCTGGAGGCCTACCTGGAATTCTGGTGGCTGGTTTGGCCTCTGGTCAAACAGGGAGCCTTCACTCGAGTTCTGATTTTAAGAATTTTATCCAATCCATGCCCTATTACATATAATCACAATTCTTGAATAACATAATTTTATTATAAAACTTTAAGCACTTTATGCTCTCTGATACTTTTTTTAGATTTTTTATTGGCAACAACAAAAAATAATGTATTAAATTACTCAGTGTATTGGAATTTGAGATGTCAACTAGTTTATGCTGAAGTTCCCAGTTATTCAATACTAATCTAAATGTTGATATACTAGTAGTTTTTAGATGTGATTTAAATCTGTGCTCAGTTAATTTTTAGAAAGGTGGATTATTTTATCCAGGATAATTGAAGATTGCCTGGATATAGTCAGTTGAGACAGAGGTGGGGCTTACTTGGAGAGGAATCTTTTGTGTGTGTGTATTGAAGCAGTTTTTGTCTGAGAATTCCAGCCTGTCTTTCCTGAGAGCCAGCTGTATGGATTTCAGACTCACCTAACTAATTGTCAAAATGATGCAAGCTGGTATATAGATGAAATTCTAAATGGTCTTGGGGGGGTAATGAAGGGCAAGGGTCAGAAGAAAGAAAACTTGGGGGAGCGAGACATCCCAGCTGGATCAGGAACATAGAGGGAGAACAAGGAAAGAGATACCATGATAAATGAAGACCCCATGGGAATAGGAAGAAGCAAAGTGCTAGAGAGGTCCCCAGAAATCCACAAAGATACCTCCACAATAAATTACTGGCAATGGTCAAGAGGGTGCCTGAGCTGACCTACTCTGGTAATCAGATGGCCGAACATCCGAACTGTCATGATAGAACTCTCATCCAGTGTCTGATGGAAGCAGATGCAGAGATCCACAGCCTAGACCCAGGTGGAGCTCCAGGAGTCCAATCAGAGAGAGAGAGAGAGAGAGAGAGAGAGAGAGAGAGAGAGAGAGAGAGAGAGAGAGAGAGAGAGAGGATTGTATGAGTGAGAGATATTGAGACCATGATTGGAAAAAGCACAGGGACAAATAGCCAAACTAGTGGAAACACATGAACTATGAACCAATAACTGAGGAACCCCCAACTGGATCAGGCCCTCTGGCTAAGTGAGACAATCGATGAGCTTGAACTATTTAGGAGGCCCCCAGGCAGTGGGACCGGGACCTTTCCTTAGTGCATGAGCTGGCTTTTTAGAACCTAGGGCCTATGCTGAGACACTTTGCTCAGCCTTGGTGAAGGGAGGAGGGGACTGGACCTGCCTCAACTGAATCTACCAGGCTGAGCTGAATCCCCAGGGGAGTTGCCTTGGAGGAGGTGAAAATGGGGGGTGTATGGGGGAGAGGCGGGGGGGGGGGGGGTGGGTGGGAGGAGGGAGGACAGGGGAATCTGTGGCTGATATGTAAAATTAATTTTTTTTATAAAATTAAAAATCAATAAATAAGAAACAAAAGAAAGAAACACAGAGCCAAATAAAGAGTTAAAAGCCCAAGAGATCAGAGCACTAGCGAATAGCCTTTAGCTTACCACTTGCTGCTGTCCTTCCCCTGAGAGAGAGCGTCTCCTATTTTTTTTTTTTTTTTTTTCAAGACAGGGTTTCTCTGCGTAGCTTTGCGCCTTTTCCTGGAACTCACTTGGTAGCCCAGGCTGGCCTCGAACTCACAGAGATTCGCCTGGCTCTGCCTCCTGAGTGACCTGTCTTTTCATTGCCTTTCTGTTCTACCTTCTCATTGGCTCTAAACCCAATCACATGATTTCCTCGTCACTGCCTGTCTATACACACCTCCAGGTCTCTATGATTGGTACTGGGATTAAAGGTTCAGGTCACATGCTTGACTGTGTTCTTGAACACACAGAGACTCTGTCTGCCATGTGATCAGATTAAGGGCTTGTGCCACCACCACTTCTGCTAAATGGCTTGCTTTAAGCTCTGATCCCCAGGCATCTTTACGAATAAAACCACATTTCACAAATAAAATATCACCACTGGTATCTTATACTAGATGTCTTAAGTATATTCCTTTTTTTTTTTTTTTTTTTTTTTTTTTTGGTTTTTTCGAGACAGGGTTTCTCTGTGTAGTTTTGTGCCTTTCCTGGAACTCGCTATGTAGACCAGGCTGGCCTCGAACTCACAGAGATCCGCCTGGCTCTGCCTCCCGAGTGCTAGGATTAAAGACGTGCGCCACCACCATCTGGCTTAAGTATATTCCTTATTGTTATTTTGGCATAGTCTTTGAGGTTGTGCTGATACCAAGAAGAGAAACTCCATAATCCCTGGTTCACTACTAAATATGTCAAGTATTGCTAAATGCTTTTGGAATTATTTTTGTGTTGAGCTTTTAAGCCTCTGCTGTAAATTCTTTCTTGATGTTTTTTATGGATGATTAAAAGTGTTTAGAGCCGGGCAGTGGTGGCGCACGCCTTTAATCCCAGCACTTGGGAGGCAGAGGCAGGCGGATTTCTGTGAGTTCGAGGCCAGCCTGGGCTACCAAGTGAGCTCCAGGACAGGCGCAAAGCTACATAGAGAAACCCTGTCTCGAAAAACCAAAAAAAAAAAAAAAAGTGTTTAGACAGGAGGGTTCAAACCTTCACAAAGAAGTACAGACAACTAAGGAATGCTGAGAGCAGGAGAAACAGATTTTCTATTTCCAGGAATATTTCTAAGAAGAGCACACCAATTGGCTATCCATCACCAAATATCATTCCTGAAAATATACACACAAATAACATCATACAAACTGGGCAGGTTGAATCTATGTATTTAGGAAAATATATGTATATACATATATGTATGTAACAACAATTAATGAAAAGAGAGCCCAAGACTTTGAAAGAAAGCAAGGATAGGTATATAGGAGGGTTTGGAGGGAGGAAGGGGAAGGGGAAATTATACAATTATTATCCCAAAAGGAAACAAAAGAAACGCCTTTATAAAAAGTATTTAGAGCAAGCCTTTTGACAGACCTTTCTAACCGGTAGCCTTGAGAGGAGAAACAGAAACAGCCTCTTTACTAGGAACCAGCAGGACTGCCTTGTGGAAACCTGCTTATTTGGGGCACTTTACAATCACTCTGAGGACAGACACTCCAACATGGTTTAAAACATGTTCCAATCAAGACCACCACAGACAACTTACATAGGCCTTGAAAAGCAGCATTCAAAGGAAAATAAGCTTCAGTGAAGTGTAATGAGTCTATAGATATTTCCATCTAAATCAAAGGGGACTATTTCCCTTGTGGCACAGCAGAACATCTTTTTTTTTTTCTTTCTTTCTTTGGTTTGGTTTTTGGTTTTTCAGGACAGGGTTTCTCTGTGTAGCTTTGCACCTTTCCTGGATCTCGCTCTATAGACCAGGCTGGCCTCAAACTCACAGAGATCCACCTGCCTCTGCCTCCCGAGTGCTGGGATTAAAAGCGTGCACCACCACCGCCCGGCTTCAGCAGAACATCTTAGGTGCAAACCCTATCATGAATAACTGGGCCAGGACTGTTGCAAACACTCTTGGTGTGCCCCCATCCAGATGATAGTAATAGAATCAGGCTGTTTCATTCACATTTTTTAGTCATCTAAAAGACATCATCTTCCTTTGCTCCCCCTGGTATTACAACATTATATCTGATAGAAAGGTCTTCTTTTGAATGGCCTTTTGTTGGCTATGATCACTTTTATGGGTACAACAATCTAAGCAGATTGCACACACATTATAAAGGAGATAGTGGTAGCAGTATTAAGCAGCAGCAGTAGCAGTGAAAAGGCAGCAGAAGAGTTGAAGTGTGACCAGGAGACAGAGACAGTGCAGAGCAGAGAAGGTAGAGATGACAATAATGGATAGTGAGTGATTAGAGAAGGTGATAAAAAACCTGAAGGTAAGGGAATGCAGCCCAGGTCACTAGAAGAATTTCAGAGAACTTCTAATCCCTTAGGGCTAAGGCACCCAAAGCCATAGCTCTATAAAACTAGCCATTGTAAGCTCAGTGCTTTGGAGCTATGAAATCCATTGGTACTGACTGGTGCTATTGCTAGCTGTGCCTAAGGGCCGATAACACTAGCTACAAAGTACAAGTCCACTGGCAAACTCTAAACTGAACACCTATAGTCATACATTGCTGGTCCTTATAGCCTGATTCCACAATTCTCTAAGCCTTAGCACTTGGTACAATAATACCCTGAAACTATCAGCCCAGCCTTTAAACCACTGATACTCAAGACCCTAAGCTGAACACACTGCAATAGGCACTTCTTACCTATACATCATTTTTATTGGAGGAGAACCAAGTTAAGTGTATTAAAGTAAATTTAGATAATTAAAAACAACAAAGAGCAAAGTTATGAAGCACATTTGGCAATTTATTTATGAATTTAGTTTTCTTATAAAAAAACTATTACAAATAAATGGCAAAATAGAAGAATAATCTTCTAACATGAACATGGGTAAAAAGCTTTTGCCTGTGTATACATGTGTAAAACACCATTATAAACTAAATATAAATTTGTTTTTTTAAAGCTTGTGTAGGCTTTAGTTTAGGAACAGGTAAACATTTTTTCTTTGTTACTCCCTGTAAGTAGAATTAAAAATCTCTCTACATAACACAAAGAATGAGACAAGTTAGTTAGAGACACAGGGGTCTGAAAAACAGTATGAATATGAGTTCCCAAGATTTTAGTTTTTGTCTGGTCCTCCTTGAATCTAAGGTAGGAAACTGAAAGGAAGAACTTACAGTACAGAAAGTCAACAGCTATAGACAAAAGATTTGCAATGAAATGCTGTTCTCTGTAGTTTAAGGATCAGCACAGAAAATGAAAAGGAGGTCAGAAAGCATTTTTATAATAACCATCTCCCTTCTGCTGAATTCCAGTAGGAAAAAACATAGTATTTTCTCACTCTTCTGTCTGTCAAGTCCAAAAAAACTATTTTCCACATTTTGGTAGTTAGACAAAAGTCAGCATTCCTTAGGAACTTGTGAAGTAGGTTCCCCTCTAACAAAAGGAGCCCTTTCCCTTATCACCAGCAGAAGGGACAAATGGCTATCTGTAGTAGCTATTAGCATACCTAAGAGCATGCTGGCCTCCAGGCTCCTTCAGTATCATAAGTACCTGTTACACATTTCAGAGTCCATACTGGTATCCTGGTTCTTCTTAGCTTTTCTCCCCCTCCCCACAAACTTCTCCAGTGCATGGGTTTCTTTCCCCACAGCTATTCATTTTCCTTATAATCCTATTTTGGCTATGCACTCGCTTGGTCCTCTCTTTGTCCTCTCTCTTCTT